>NC_062226.1:9292500-10757500 GCF_902686445.1 Sciurus carolinensis | reverse complement strand
GAGAAAGAAACATGGAAAGATAAACACCAAAATGTTACAGTAGTTATCTGTAAGTAGTAAAATAGCAGATTTATATTTTCTGTCCTTCCATTCTTTTTAATTTATTCTTGCTTTATCTACATTTCCTGCATTTTTGTTATGAACATATTACCCATGCAATTTTTTAAAGTTACACCAAAAAAAAAATCACGTTGCTCAAAAATTTTCAGATATAGTAAGAAACTATGTTTAAAGGAATAGACCCAGATGGTAACTATGCTATTTTAAGTTTCTTCGCACAAAACTCTCTCTCACTGGGTAATTCAGAACACAGGACCACAAAGGTTATCTATCTAGACACAAAATTTTAGAACAATAACTTTTTTAAGAGCTATGGCCTCAAGTATATTTCAAACAAAACTTTTCAGTCCTTTAGACATTGTTTAAAGAAAAAAAACCTCACTAAATGAAAAGGTTCTATAATCTTCAAATTGTGTAGTTTAAATCCAAAGGACTTAATCCTATGGAAATTTAAAACAAAATAAAAATTTAACTCTTCCTGGTAAAAGATGAAGCCAGAGGTAGAATGGGAAGCCTTTAGAAGATTTTTAACAATTTTATTTTAGTTTGGAGATAAGATACAAAGCAAATCAGACCAGTCTCCTAGGTTCTTGAACTATAAAATCTCATTACAAAGACTCTCATTATACTGACTATCCAGTTATATTACTAATCACATTATGATCCTTGTGTTCATAAAGATGTATCAGATACATTGCTCTCTATATAACAGGCTGTACTACAAAGGTGTTATTTCTACTGTACTAGATATTCTATTCCATTATGCTTATCCTCATTTAAAGACTGTTAATAGAAAAAATTAAATGGATGTGCTTCAAAAACATACTTTGATTGTGTACAATATCCCTCATGTGAAAGGTTTTATAAAGTTGTCTTATTCCATGTCATCAGGAATGCTTTTATTTAAAAAATGCTTTTAAAAGTACACCAAATTATGTTTGAACTAAAAATGTAAGATGCCAAATAAAGCTGCAAAACATCTTCAATATTTCTCAAGATAGAAAATGGGATCCTGAAAGTATAACATGAAATTTATTATAAAAAGTAGAGTAATATCAAAACTTCAGCACCATTTTATGAGTAAAATAGTTCCTTCCACTCCATTCGGTTTTCAGAATCCTGGAATTTTGAGATGGCAGAACCAAGTGGCCAATCTGAACTTTCACTATCATCATCAAAACCATCTTTACCCTAAGACAATTCCAGTATGTGTATCATCTTCTTCTAGTACCACTATAACTGATAGTTTCATGATTCATTTCAAATTCCAGGAAATGTTATAACTTCACTCCCTTTTTGGTTATACTGATTCTTGACTGCTTAAATAGCATTAAAAGGGAGGAAAAAAAGTTCACAGGCAATCCAAAAAGGATTTCCTAATGAACTGCAGACTGTAGCATACCTCAAAGTACAAAGTGAAAAGTGAAATTTGTGATAGATTTTCATGCTTAGTTTCTGTACATTTCCCCCTCTGAGGGAAACACCCAAATCTAGCACTAATATTTTCAATCTCACTTTAATGTTCTACTTTTTGTCTTTGGTTCCTAATTACTGCTTTTCTTCCCTTCTAAAAATTCATTTATCTCTTTCAGTAAAAAGAACAGTAATAATATGTTGAACAACTCTGAAATAAATTTTGTCATGTAAAAAATTAATTACGCATTCCGAACCTGGTCACTGTAGTCCTCCGGGAATTGCCTCTGCACCTCAGGATCTGTAAATAATTGACAGATAATATTAATTGGCTTTGGATTAGTGAGCAAGCAGAGGATCACACATTAATATTTGATCAGAAGATGATAGCAGCCCTGGCAGGGGATCCAAGGGGGGCAGCTGAGGCTGCTATGTTGATGAGCACAAGGAAGGGCTCGGCAAGGCACTCCCATTACCCTCCTCCAGAAATATAAAAAAGAAAAATTTTAAAGACCTGATGCTACTGTTAACTTTAGACTATTACCTAATGCAAAAATCTTGCCAGCTGCAAATTGCCCTCAATATATTTTTCCAGAGAAATGATTCTTAAACCTGCTTGACTTTTCTTCTCTAATCAGCTGCCTCCTTTTCATTGTTACAGATGTTGGCTTGATAAACCTTAAGCACCAGCTTCAGACTGGAGAGAAAAGGAAAACGAGAGACTTCTTTCAAGGAAGAAATGCAAAACTCAGTGCTTTTAAAAAATAAAACATATCCTCCCCCAAGCACAAATGAACTCTTATGAAAAATGGATAAAAGTAGACCAAGTTTTCTTCAACACACAACAAAAACTTAACTTGTCAGTACAATCAAATAGCATGATATGAGAACTGTTTAACATAATTCAACTTGCTCAGAATCTATGAAAATATACAGGTTTGAAAATACCTTTCCTGACCATCTAGAATGAAATTACTAAAAGGGTCACCTAATTCTTAAATCATCTTGGCAAGATAATACAATTCTATGTCTGTAAATCAATACAGAAGTGTACTAATTAAAAGCTATTAGCACTCCATTTACTATTGATTATGAAAACATTAAATCTTTTCTAATAAAAAGATTTGGTTCTTCAAAACACATTAAGGGGAGTGATCAGAATAATATCTATGTGAGAAACCAAGTACCAGTGCAAAAAGTTTATGGAAAAGCACAGTGTATAAGGGTTTCCCATCTAACAGTGATCTCACAATGTATACTACTCACTTTTCACATCTAAAACACCAATTTACAACACTAATTTACTTTTCTGTGAAAGTGAATCCATGTAAAAGTTAAATGCTTCCAAATCACAATACAAAAGCACAGTTAGTGGTTATTTGGTGAAGAATCAAGAAAAAAGGAAGGACCTGTTTACTTACTACATTTAAAATCTAGAATATATCAATCTTCAATTTTCATTATAGCCAACGGATGTTATTTTTTTAATATCCAAGTCTAACAACGAAAGTAGGGAGATTCAAAAAGTCACACCAAAAATAGTTTCCCAAAATGGGTGGTACAAAAAAGTTGAATCTCTATGCAGACCATTTGGTTCTTGGGTGTCTTCTGGTTGACTTGAAGACTTGGGATCAATTTCTCTCTTTATTCTCAACTTCAGCTATTAGCAAGGTACCTATGACATGTCTAGATTGAAACTAACATCCCGTGGAGTACCATTCAAGGCTGCCCTGGTGGGTCAGAAGAAGAAGCTAGGGCTTATCTTTAGCCAGAAGGACTGAAACCACACAAGGTTTCAGTTCCCATGAGAGAGGAAACTAGATAGTACTGACACTGTAGCAGGAAAAGTACAGAATGAGTATCCCTTACCTGAAAATGCTTTGGACCAGAAGTGTTAAGTTTTAGAAGCTTTTCTGATTTTTAGAATATTTGCATAGACTTCAGTGGTTGAGTATTCATAATCCAAATATCTGAAATCTGAAATTCAGAGCATTTCTGATTTCCAGATTACTGATGCTTAACCTGTACTCTACAAAGAAAAAATAGCTAGTAAGGTACAAAGAACAGTCTGTTGCCCAAGAAACCTTTAAAAGTATACCATCAGGAATAGGGAGAAGGAAGGGACTTTAAAAAATTAGGGTTATAATTCCTAACATACACAAACAACTTAAAATTTGATCCAGAGACCAAAATATGCAGCTCTAAGTCATTGAGGGCCATAATAAAATAGAGGTTGGAAGAAACCACAAAATCAACTAAGGCTTATTCTTTTTCTTCCAATTGTCATGTGGGTAACACTTACTCTTCAACTAGAAAATTTCATTCAGATATGACTCCTATATAAATCTGTAATATCATGTTCTCTTTCTTGCAGTAGTTTGTGCTTCTTGGGAACCACAAAACAGAAATAAAACCAAAGGCTATTTTTCTATCACTAATTTGTGAAGGGATAAACATTAGGGACTAGCATTTGTGGTATATTCTTCAATTTTAAAAAAGTTTCTTATTCATGGGTGGGAGAAGGTTCTTAAAACTAATCAACTCTGTTTAAAAGAAACTATATTCATGTAAGACTTTTCACTTTAAAAATGTATTTTATTCACAGACATGCATAAGAGAACTGAAAAACAGAAGAAATGGACAAAAAGAAAAATCTACCTATTTTAACACACTGAAGGAAAAGATGGCTATGGTATGCCAACATAAAGGCCTTCCAACCATATCATCCTAACCACTGCCTGACAGGGAATGTAAACATCACCAATTAAACTCCTTGAACTGTCCTAAGACTATCCCTCAAGTGAGAGTCCCAAATTTTAACAGATTAAGGTTCCAAGATAACATATGAGTGATTATTTACTACAAATCAAGCATAAAACTTTTGTTTAGTTCTCTTTAAGGCCCCTGAGGTTTACAAAAAGCAAAACTCATGGGTCCTTAATATTCTCTAAAACAATGCTTTTAAAAACTGAAGTCCAACTATAAAGTTCCATTCAATTAGCTCAAAGATCCAGTCTGATAGTTAATAAAACTATGAAAGCCATTTTATAAAAATTAACAGAGACTACAAAAAATTTATTTGAATTTTCTTAAAAATCTCTATTTTGCACAGGAGGTTGAAATCTTGTTTCACATTGAGTTGATCACAATGCCATAATGTCACCAAAATATCGACATTGGAAACATCTGAGTTAAAAAGGTCCAAATACAATCTGCTTTTCTCAAGCAACACAACACCCGCCTCACTAACAGTTTCAGCATGGCACATGTACAAAACCTAGCACCCTGCAGTTAAGCAAACCGCCTTTAAATTTTCTGTCTGGCAGCAATCCACTTGCGTGTCTGTATGTTTTTACAAGTACTCTATGTATTTCATTGCGTCAGCTGCATTTCTTTGAGTTTTAAATGGTCTGGGAACATTTTATGAAATGTTCTATATCTTTATATGGAAAATAACATACACTGGAAAACTGCATTGGTCTAATATTTATGTATCTATTTCTTTATCCACCATCCAATGCTATAATTGCTTATGTTCCAAAACACCTTCTCACATTCATATGCTCACCGCCAAATGCAGTGTCACCAAACAGCTAACTTTCAACACAAAAATCTGCAGATGAGAGTACTTCCATGGAAGAAAGTAACATAACAATTTGCTTAGGCAATTGGCAGTAAGAATAGAGTTATCAGCATATGTCAAGCTTTTTTCCTAAGAACTGTCTCTCTGACAGAAAATTAAGAACATAATGGAGTGGTACACAGAACACTATTCTTTCCTTACCCTCCCCTCTTAGCAACTTTCTCCTGATTTAAGTCATAGTTTCTTACAAATTTAAAAATCAATTTCATCATTTCCCAGGAAAATACTTTTCAACAGCAAATAAGGTATTTAAAATATCTTTCCAATAATATGTATCATATGATAGAGTCTACACATCTTTTACTAAACAGCCCTAAAAGAGGCAGTTGGCTCTTAAAGAGGTTTCACATCATGTCAATGTGATGGGTCACTACCTCTCCCAGGATCACAGACATCCATGAGGCTGTCCCCACAAAAATGTGTGCACCACTCACCTGAGTACCACAAGAGGCATTCCATATTTTAAACAAGACATTTCACAAGATAGAACTTTCAACAGCACAATCTCATTCAGGCAGAGAACATGACCATGCATAAAAAGCTACATCTTCACATCAGGAGTTAAAAAAAAAAAAAAAAAAAAGATCTCCAGAACAAACATGTCTTACTTCTTTTCTTTTTAAAAACAAAACAAAGACTAATTTTCTTCCATCTCAATGGCCTATGCTTTCTAGTCTTCTATACATACTTTTAAATCTTTAAGATATACCAGATTGCCACAGGATGTTTAATTAATAGAATAAGAGTTTGGGCAAGACTTACTGGAAAGGTACTATAAATTATTTTACACAGGCTCCAAAATCCTTGAGTTCTGCCTTAGGCTTAAAGTTCCTAGAAAACGTGGTAGACAGATCTTTTACAACAGAAATACAAAATAATTCATAAAAGCACCATAGTTACATACGAGGGCTCGTTTGCACATCAGTAACTAGTATGAATACACTCACACACAAGACCAAATTATTTCCCCATTTCCCACTCTGTCACACCAATGACTCCATTTGAAGAGTTAAGGCATGACATATTTTTTAATTGATTTAAAAATACACTGACTTCGTTTGTATGAAATAAATATGTAATAGTTGCATATTGACCAAATGTCACTAACTTCTATAACTGGAGCTCCTTTAGGAAATTTAAGAGAAGCTACAAATGTAGCATTTAATACGGGAACCCACACTGCTTTCACTTTTAACATGCCAAGTATCAAGGCAGAAAACATCACAGTTAATGCCTACTGAATTTGTCCAATCATTATTTCAAGGATATTTCAGTTCAAAAGAGACAAAATAGTGAACACCTTTAAATTCACAATTATAAAAATCTGCTCTTTAAAAAAGCAGAACTTTAACTTTAGCTATAAATGATATAATCTCATTGTTCAATTTCATGGAGTTTAAGATACCACCTTCCTCTCTCCACAACCATAAATGTTAATCCAAGCTATAATCAGATTTAATTTTCCAGATGAGAAGATGGGAATATGCTGCAAACAGGATAATAGACCACTCCACTGTTCTTTCATTAATGGCATTTTCCAATTTCACACACCAAAAATGTAGACTCAGAAAATGGTCTAAGAAGTTGTGCCATCTTGTGAAGACCAGCTCAATCTTTCCCAAAACACATTCAGAAATAACTTTCTTTTAATCTGCAAGGAAGAGTTTAAAAATTTTTGCATAATGCAGAATAAAGTTTCCTGGTAGTATGACTACTAACTAGACTTGGTTAAATAAAGAATTTCAAGGACACTGCTTATTAAACCTATTAAAGTTATTTTTAAAAATTCAGCTTCATTTATTTTATATTGTAAAATATCTGAATCATTAGTTGAGCATTTTAACTGAATACAATTATTCTAGTAAATTATTCCTTTTATGATAGTTAAAATTTACTTATTTAAAAAACCATATTTTTAAGAGGAATGCTTCAAATGTTTTATGTAGTTAAAAGATCAACATGTTTTCCTTGATGATGAAACAAAAATCCTTTTTTTGTCTTTCAAACATTCCTAAATTAAAAAATCACTATTTTTTTAAGTTACTAGTTTTAAAATTTCAAAGGAGTCTAACTCACCAATTAGGAAAAAAATCATTTTTAAGAACTTTAAATGAACATTTATTTGGTTTCGGTATACAAGTGGAATCTGTAATTTTAAAAAAAAATCTATTCCATGTATTAATTTTTTGCCATGAATTATGCAACTGTAAGATAGAAAAACATTACATCATCCCAAATTTACTTTAAGATCATTTTTTATTTGTTCTTTTTAGATATACATGACAGTAAAGTGTCTTTTGACATATTACATACACATGGAGCATAACTTATTCTAATTATGATGCATCATCCCAATTTTAAACTGCGATTCTGTTCTAGCAACACCCTCCCTAACACTGGAATTTAAAATACAATTAAATACTATTTCAAAAGCAGCCAGCCTGATAATATAGAAACAGTTGACCATCTACACCTTAATAATAAAAGCACAAAGAGTTTACTGAAGGAAAGAGCAAAACCCACCTCAGTATGGCAAGCATGAGACCATTCACATGCCCGATTCCTCCTCCGACTAACATATTCTGCCTTTCTGACATATCCTGCTCCAAAGTGACTATTTATGCATAAACAGCAGACACTGACCTATTGTTTTCAGTTGTTGGAGTTATGAA
Organism: Sciurus carolinensis; assembly: GCF_902686445.1. Classification (NCBI taxonomy): domain Eukaryota; kingdom Metazoa; phylum Chordata; class Mammalia; order Rodentia; family Sciuridae; genus Sciurus; species Sciurus carolinensis. The sequence goes on along the minus strand of NC_062226.1, from coordinate 10,749,712 downwards.
TGTTGTACAGTTACCAATTAAGTGAATCAACAAGTCCTAAATGCATCAGCTGTTCTACAAATAATGAGTCCACTGACATTACAGAATAAAATCTAGAGTTTCATCTTTCCTTCTGGAGAATGCTGATGGATTTCAACCAGTAAATGCCACTGCCTACTAATACTTTGAAATTTTTTCATAACTTTATCTACAAAAGGAATATCAATTTGATCCTTAGCCAAACTTACATCATGTACACCCCAAAATCAAAACATAAATGAAATTCCAAAGAGGATTTTAAAATGAAAAAGAGAAGGTAACTATGTGCTAAAGGAGGGGCCGTGGAGGCAGGGGTCAAAAGAATATGTGTGCCTTGTCCCTACTGCATATCTTAGCTTTCAACTTTTATTACTATTTAAATTCTAATATTTAGGCACTTGTTAAATTAGTTAAGAATTAAGAACTAATCCCTAAAACATATCAGACTGATAGATAACACATAGATGAAGTCTGTATTTAATGGCTTTAATATCAGGCTTCATGTAATGTTTCTATGATCTAGGATTCATTTTAACCCATCTTTTCACTTTATTTTGCAGTACTGGGGATTGAAACCTGGGCCTTGGCCTGAAGCAGGTGGTCTATCACTGAGCTAGACCCCAGCCCTATTCTATCTTTCTGAATGAGCAACCTAAGTGTCACATCTTTATGCCAATGTGAATAATGACTTTAGAGTTAACCTAAATGACAGCTGTACCCTTTATGTATTACAAAGGTGACATCACTGCATATGGTCTTCATAAATAGATATATCACATTTGTCAAATTTGGTGAAAAGAGATGATTTAATTACTGATTCAAATATTAAGCTATGGATGGAGTACCCACTATGTGCCAGTGCTGTGATTGATACTGGCAAAATTTCTGCTTTTACCTTCATGAAAGCTATGCTATCAGGACCATTGTGACAACTTTATCACAAAGAAATCAAAAGGTTGTCTGGGATTTCAAACTTGTCTAAAGTTATAAAATTTGTATTTAATCATAGTTCAAACACTCGATGTGGCTGGCCCAAATGAATAAGCTACAGTCTCCTGTCCTCCAGGAGTTTGCGATCTAACTAACCCTAATTAGAGAACACAGAGTTAAACAAGTCGTTACCATAGACTTGGTCAGCTCTGTGGCAGGGATTAACACAGGGGCAGGTAGCCTTGCCCAGAGGGGAAAGAAGGCTTCAGGGACGAAGTAGTAGAGAAGGAATATTAGACCAAAGTTCATTCCAGGATGTACTACACCTACTTCTGAAGGATATACAATATAAAAAGAAGGTTTTTTGTGGTGCCAGGTCCCATGTTTCTCTTATCTTTGCCTTCTACAAAATGGCTTGCCTGCTATAAATACCTAACAAATATCTGAAGTATAACAGAAGAAAATAAACTCATTAAATATGCTGTTTCTCCAAGTGGATGAAAGGCCAATTTCAAATCATCCAATTGAAAACAAGCCTTTGAATGCTACAGGCTTCCTAAATTTCACATCGGCATGTAGTAAGCACACAACAAATACTAGTTGTTATATTATTAACCCCAATGGAGAAATAAGCAAACACTATAAATTAGATGCCTACAGACGTATAGGTGTGCCTCAAATTGGAAATATGGGTGTTCCTGAAATAAACTTTTATAAACCCAATTAAAATTTTCCCATTGCCTTCTATTACTCACTTAGAAATGTTATAACTTTATCAGAAACTGATTTTCCCTACATTGTCAGTGGTTCCCAAATCTTTAAGCTACAATTTATTTTTGCCTTCTGGCATCTGTTTGCTAATGATCTGTAAACATCAGATGCACTAGGGACTCTCCCAGATTTATAGAAACCCTGAGGTGAATATGTATAAACTGAAGGACCTTTCTGCTAATATTTTTGCTTTCTAAGTTTGCAGGCTGAGTTTCAGAAACAGAGGCCCAGTAAACAGTTTTGCAGTAACGACTTTACCTCTACCAGCTACGACTTGTTGAATGCCTCAGTATACCAGTCATTACCTTAGGTGGTTTAACTTACTTTATTTAATCACAACAACCCTAGTACGTAAGGAGATGTATCACTATTTTTATAAATAAGAAAGTGAGGCTCACAAAGAGCAAATTCACAGTTAAGTAAGAGCTGGGATTCGGCCTGGATCCATCAGATTCCAAAGAATCCAACACTGGCTTTCTTTTTTGGTTTTATTTATTTATGTCCTCATGTTGATCTGTCTTCTAGTCATTATTGTGACTCAACAATAAGAATACATCTGGACAAATAACTAAAACATGTTGTCATGAAATAGGCCTTAGCAGATTATGAATGAGAGCTTTCCAATTCCTCTATTTAAATTCCTTTGCCAAGTTCAGGATATAATAAAAATGACTACAAAGTAGCACTCAACTAGTGAATATGATATTTAGAAGATGAACTCATTAAAAACTCAGGATAGGACTGGGGTTTTAGCTCAGTGGTAGAGTGCTTGCCTAGAATGTGTGAGGCACTGGGTTCTATCCTCATCACATAAACATAAATAAATAAAGTAAAGGCACTGTGTCCAACTACAACAAAAAAAATTTAAATAAAAATAAAAAATATAAACAGAATAATTTGAAGGCTAGATGCTATTTTTGTATCGTCTATGAAAAAAATTAAACAGTAAATGAGGAGAGAAAAAAATGTTTTCCTACTTAGGAAAATGTGTTTCCTAGTTCCTCTAAACCACACTGAGAACCCCAGTGCTAAGACCAACCTAGTGCATACAGTATAGATAAAAGCTGATATCTCCACAAGTGAAACACACTGTACCCGTCAAAGAAAAGATTTTCTTATACCAAAATTCTGCCTCTCTCTCCCGGGAATATTGCTGCCTGCCCCATCTGTACTATCAGAGAAGCAGTGCATATCCCAAATATCACTTATTTTTGTGTGTGTGACTTATTATGACAAATAGTGACATAAATTTACTATTTCAACTAATTTTAAGTGCATGGTACTATGACATTAAGTAATTCACACTGTTATACAACAATCACCACCAGTCTATCTCCAGAACCTTTCATCTTCCTCAACTGAGACTTTAAACTCATTAAATGACACCTCTTCATTATCTCCTCCTCCCAGCCGCTGGCAAACACCGTCTGTGTTCTGTTTCTATATAATTTACTACTCTAGGTACCTCATCAAAGTGGAGTCATACAGCATTTGTCTATTTGTGACTGACTTATATCACTTGCATAATGTCTTCAAGGTTCCTCCATGTTGCAACATGTGTCAGAATGTTGTTCCTTTTTTTAAAGTTGAATAATATGTATATACTACACTGTTTATCCATTATTCCATCAATGCATACTTGGTTGACTTTCACCTTTCACCTATTGTTTATCAGTCTGCCAAGAATATGGGCATACATATATCTGTCCAAGTTCCTGTTTCCACTTCTTTTGGGTATATGCCACTAGTGGAATTGTTGGATCACATGATAATTCTACATTAAAAATTTAGAGGACCTATACCACTTTTCATATGTTTCAAGACCTTTATGTTATAAAGCTATCATAATGGTCTAGAGTCCTTAACCTCACCATTAATAGCAACCTATCCAATTTTATCTCCATGTCAATTATTAATCTCCAAGTCTAATTAGTCTAATCAATTTCACTTTCCCACAAAACTTGACATGTTCTTGTTATCTTTCTCCTCTTACCAGCATCCCAATCAGACCGTTTTAAAAGATATGCTTAGGCATCACAATTTATACATGTGGCAAACTGTAGTCTTATATGAATCAACATCCAATCACACTAGCACTTTTTTAAAAATTAAAAGATCTTCCAAACAAAAACTAAACAAAGAAATCATAGAACTCAATAACACAATAACTTAGACTTAACAGACATATATAGAATATTCCATCCATCAATGAGCAAATTCACTTTCTTCTCAGCAGCACATGGAACCTTCTCTAAAATAGACCATATGTTATGCCACAAAGCAATCCTTAGTAAAAGCAAAAAAATAGAGATACTATCTTGTGTTCTATCAGATCATAATGGAATGAAATTAGAAATCAGTGACAAAATAAAAAATAAAAATTACTCCAACACCTGGAGACTAAATAATACGCTATTGAATGAAGCATGGATAACAGAAAACATCATGGAGGAGATAATGACAATACAACATATGAAAATCTCTGGGATGCTATGAAAGAGTACTAAGAGGAAAATTCATTGCACATAGCACATTCAAGAAAAGAATAAAAAGTCAACAACTAAATGACCTAACATTACAGCTCAAAGCCCTAGAAAAAGAAGAACAGAACACCACCAAAAGTAGTAGAAGACAGGAAATGATTAAAATCAGAGCTAAAATCAATGAAACTGAAACAAAAAAAAATTCAAAAAATTGACAAAACAAAAAGTTGGTTCTTTGAAAAAGTAAACAAAATAGACAAACCCTTAGCCACACTAACATAAAGAGAAAAAACTCAAATTATGAAAATTTGTGATGAAAAAGGAAATATCACAAGAGACGCCACTGAAATACATAATGAGAAGCTACTTTGAAAATCTATATTCCAACAAAATAGAAAATACCAAAGACATAGACAAATTTCTAGAGACATATGATCCTCCCAAACTGAACCAGGAGTTTACACAATTTAAACAGATCAATATCAAGCAAAGAAATAGAAGAAGTTATCAAAAGCCTACCAACCAAGAAAAGCCCAGGTCCAGATGGATTCTCAGCTGAGTTCTACAAGACCTTCAAAGAAGAACTCATTCCAATACTTCTCAAAGTATTCCAGGAAATAGAAAAGGAGGGAACCCTACCAAACTCATTCTACGAAGCTAATATCACTCTCATATCCAAACAAGGCAAAGACACATCAAGGAAAGAAAATTTTAGACCAATATCCTTGATGAATATAGACGCAAAGATCCTTAACAAAATACTGGCAAACTGTATCCAAAAACATATAAAGAAGATAGTGCACCACGATCAAGTGGGGTTCATCCCGGGAATGCAAGGTTGGTTTAACATCTGTAAATCAATAAATGTAATCCATCATGTCAATAGACTTAAGGATAAGAATCATATGGTTATTTCAATTAACTCAGAAAAAGCGATCGACAAAATAAAACACCCCTTCATGCTCAAAACACTAGAAAATATAGGGATAGAAGGAACATACCTGAACATTGTAAAGGCTATTTAGGCTAAGCCCACAGTCAACATCATTCTTTTTTTTTTTTTTTTTTTTTTTTCTGGTTTTTTTTTTTTTTTTTTTTATTGTGAACAAATGGGATACATGTTCTTTCTCTGTTTGTACATAGAGTAAAGGCATACCATTTGTGTAATCATACGTTTACATAGGGTGATGTTGGTTGATTCATTCTGTTATTTTTTCCCCTTCCCCCCACCCCTCCCATCCCTCTTTTCCCTCTATACAGTCCTTCCTTCCCCCATTCTTGCCCCCCTCCCTAACCCTCACTCTAACCCTAAAACTAACCCCTCCCACGCCCCATTATGTATCATCATCCACTTATCAGCGAGATCATTCTTCCTTTGGTTTTTTGAGATTGGCTTATCTCACTTAGCATGATATTCTCCAATTTCGTCCATTTGCTTGCAAATGCCATAATTTTATCATTCTTTATGGCTGAGTAATATTCCATTGTATATATATGCCACAGTTTCTTTATCCATTCATCAACTGAAGGGCATCTAGGTTGGTTCCACAATCTGGCTATGGTGAATTGAGCAGCAATGAACATTGATGTGGCTGTATCTCTGTAGTATGCTGATTTTAAGTCCTTTGGGTATAGGCCAAGGAGTGGGATAGCTGGGTCAAATGGTAGTTCCATTCCAAGTTTTTTAAGGAATCTCCATACTGCCTTCCAGAGTGGTTGCACTAATTTGCAACCCCACCAGCAATGTATGAGTGTACCTTTTTCCCCACATCCTCGCCAACACCTGTTGTTGCTTGTGTTTTTGATAATCGCCATTCTGATTGGGGTGAGATGGAATCTTAGGGTGGTTTTGATTTGCATTTCTTTATTACTAGAGATGTTGAACATTTTTCCATATGTTTGTTGATTGTTTGTAGGTCTTCTTCTGTGAAGTGTCTGTTCATTTCCTTAGACCATTTGTTGATTGGATTATTTGTAGTCTTGGTGTTGAGTTTTTTGAGTTCTTTATAGATTCTGGAGATTAGTGCTCTATCTGAAGTGTGATTGGCAAAGATTTTCTCCCACTCTGTAGGTTCTTTCTTCACATTGCTGATAGTTTCCTTTGCTGAGAGAAAGCTTTTTAGTTTGAATCTATCCCAGTTGTTGATTCTTGCTTTTATTTCTTGTGCTATGGGAGTCCTGTTGAGGAAGTCTGGTCCTAAGCCGACATGTTGAAGATCTGGACCTACTTTTTCTTCTATAAGATGCAGGGTCTCTGGTCTGATTCCAAGGTCCTTAATCCATTTTGAGTTTAGTTTTGTGCACGGTGAGAGATATGGGTTTATTTTCATTTTGTTGCATATGGATTTCCAGTTTTCCCAGCACCATTTATTGAAGAGGCTATCTTTTCTCCATTGCATATTTTTGGCCCCTTTGTCTAGTATGAGAAAATTATATTTGTTTGGGTTTGTGTCCGTGTCCTCTATTCTGTACCATTGATCTACCTGTCTATTTTGGTACCAATACCATGCCGTTTTTGTTACTATTGCTTTGTAGTACAGTTGAAGTTCAGGTATTGCAATACCCCCTGCTTCATTTTTCCTGCGAAGGATTGCTTTAGCAATTCTGGGTTTCTTATTCTTCCAGATGAATTTCATGATTGCTTGTTCTACTTCTGTAAGGTACATCATTGGGATTTTAATTGGAATTGCATTGAATCTGTATAGCACTTTTGGTAGTATGGCCATTTTGACAATATTAATTCTGCCTATCCAGGAACATGGGAGATCTTTCCATCTTCTAAGGTGTTCCTTAATTTCTTTCTTTAGTGTTCTGTAGTTCTCATTGTAGAGGTCTTTCACCTCTTTTGTGAGATTGATTCCCAAGTATTTTATTTTTTTCGGGGCTATTGTGAATGGAGTAGTTTTCCTAACTTCTCTTTCTGAAGATTCATCACTTATGTATAAAAATGCATTGGATTTATGAGCATTGATCTTGTATCCTGCTACTTTACTGAATTCACTTATGAGTTCTAAGAGTTTTCTGGTGGAATTTCCTGGTTCCTCTAAGTATATAATCATATCATCAGCAAATAGGGATAGTTTGAGTTCTTCTTTTCCAATTCGTATCCCTTTAATTTCTTTGGTCTGTCTAATTGCTCTGGCTAGAGTTTCAAGGACGATATTGAATAGGAGTGGTGAGAGAGGGCATCCCTGCCTTGTTCCAGATTTTAGGGGGAATGCTTTCAGTTTTTCACCATTAAGAATAATATTAGCCATGGGCTTAGCATAGATGGCCTTTACAATGTTAAGGAACGTTCCCACTATCCCTATTTTTTCTAGTGTTTTGAGCATGAAGGGGTGCTGTATTTTATCAAATGCTTTTTCTGCATCTATTGAAATAATCATGTGATTCTTGACTTTAAGTCTGTTGATATGGTGAATTACATTTATTGATTTCCTGATGTTGAACCAACCTTGCATCCCTGGGATGAAACCCACTTGATCATGGTGCACTATCTTTTTAATACATTTTTGTATGCGATTTGCTAAAATTTTGTTGAGAATTTTTGCGTCGATGTTCATTAAGGATATTGGTCTGAAATTTTCTTTCCTCGATGTGTCTCTGTCTGGTTTAGGTATCAGGGTGATATTGGCTTCGTAGAATGAGTTTGGGAGGGTTCCCTCCTCTTCTATTTCATGGAATACTTTGAAGAGTATTGGAATGAGCTCTTCTTTAAAGGTTTTGTAGAACTCGGCTGAGAAACCATCAGGTCCTGGACTTTTCTTTGTTGGTAGGCTTTTGATGACTTCTTCTATTTCATTACTTGAAATTGGTCTATTTAAATTGTGTATGTCCTCCTCGTTTAGTTTAGGCAATTCATAGGTCTCTAGAAACTTGTTGATATCTTTGAAATTTTCTATTTTGTTGGAATATAGATTTTCAAAATAGCTTCTAATTATGTTTTGTATTTCAGTCGAGTCTGTTGTGATATTTCCTTGTTCATTCCGAATTTTGGTGATTTGGGTTTTCTCTCGTCTTCTCTTTGTTAGTGTGGCTAAAGGTTTATCAATTTTGTTTATTTTTTCGAAGAACCAACTATTTATTTTGTCAATTTTTTGTATTGTTTCTTTCGTTTCAATTTCGTTGATTTCAGCTCTGAGTTTAACTATTTCCTGTCTTCTACTACTTTTGGTGTTGGTCTGTTCTTCTTTTTCTAGGGCTTTGAGCTGTAGTGTTAGGTCATTTATTTTTTGAGTTTTACTTCTTTTATTAAATGCGCTCCATGAAATAAATCTTCCTCTAAGTACCGCTTTCATAGTGTCCCAGAGATTTTGATATGATGTTTCTTTGTTCTCGTTTACCTCTAAGAATTTTTTAATTTCCTTCCTAATATCTTCTGTTATCCATTCCTCATATAATAGCATATTGTTTAATCTCCAGGTGTTGGAGTAATTTCTATTTTTTGCTCTTTCATTTATTTCTAGTTTCAATCCATTATGGTCTGATAAAATACAAGGAAGTGTCTCTATCTTCTTGTATTTACTAACATTAGCTTTGTGGCATAATATATGGTCTATTTTAGAGAAGGATCCATGTGCTGCTGAGAAGAAAGTGTATTCACTCTTCATTGGATGGTATATTCTATAAATGTCTGTTAAGTCTAAATTATTGATTGTGTTATTGAGATCTATGGTTTCTTTGTTCAATTTTTGTTTGGAAGATCTGTCCAGTGGTGAGAGAGGCGTGTTAAAATCACCTAGTATTATTGTATTGTGGTCTATTTGGTTTCTGAGATTGAGAAGGATTTGTTTGACATACATGGATGAGCCACTGTTTGGGGCATAGATATTTATGATTGTTATGTCTTGCTGATTTATGGTTCCCTTAAGCATTATGAAATGTCCTTCTTTATCCCTTCTGATTAACTTTGGCTTGAAGTCCACTTTATCTGAAATGAGGATGGATACCCCAGCTTTTTTGCTGGGTCCATGTGCATGGTAAGTTTTTTCCCATCCTTTCACCTTTAGTCTATGGGTATCTCTTTCTAAGAGATGAGTCTCTTGCAGGCAACATATTGTTGGATCTTTCTTTTTTATCCAATCTGCCAGTCTATGTCTTTTGATTGATGAATTCAGGCCGTTAATATTCAGGGTTATTATTGAGATATGATTTGTATTCCCGGTCATTTGACTCATTTTATTCATTTATTTGCTTATTTTTGACACAACTTGGTTCCTCTTTATTTGAGAATTCCTTTAGGATATCTCCTCCCTTTGCTGATTTGCTTCTTTGTTTTTCATATCTTCTTCATGGAATATTTTGCTGAGAATGTTCTGTAATGCTGGCTTTCTTTTTGTATATTCTTTTAGCTTTTGTTTATCATGGAAGGATTTTATTTCGTCGTCAAATCTGAAGGTAAGTTTTGCTGGGTATAAGATTCTTGGTTGGCATCCATTTTCTTTTAGGGCTTGAAAAATGTTATTCCAGGCCCTTCTAGCTTTTAGGGTCTGGATTGAAAAATCTGCTGATATCCGTATTGGCTTCCCCCTGAATGTAATTTGGTTCTTTTCTCTCACAGCCTTTAAGATTCTGTCTTTATTTTGTATGTTGGGTATTTTCATTATAATGTGCCTTGGTGTGGGTCTGTTGTAATTTTGTGTATTTGGAGTCCTGTAAGCCTCTTGAACTTGATTTTCCATTTCGTTCTTCAGATTTGGGAAATTTTCTGAAATTATCTCATTGAATAGGTTGTGCATTCCTTTGGTTTGTTTCTCTAAGCCTTCCTCAATCCCAATAATTCTCAAATTTGGCCTTTTCATGATATCCCATAGTTCTTGGAGATTCTGTTCATGATTTCTTACCATCTTCTCTGTTTGTTCGACTTTGTTTTCGAGGTTAAATATTTTGTCTTCAATATCTGAGGTTCTGTCTTCCAGGTGTTCTATCCTATTGGTTGTGCTTTCTATGGAGTTCTTAATTTGGTTTATTGTTTCCTTCATTTCAAGGATTTCTGTTTGGTTTTTTTTTCAATATCTGTAACTCTTTATTGAAATGGTCTTTTGCTTCCTGTATTTGCTCTTTTAACTGTCTATTGGTGCGTTCATTCAATGCCTGCATTTGCTCTTTCATTTCATCGTTTGCTTCTCTTATCATGTTGATTATGTACATTCTGAACTCCCTTTCTGACATTTCTTCTGCCATGCTGTCATTGGATTTTATTGATATAACATCCAGATTTGTTTGAGGCATTTTCTTCCCTTGTTTTCTCATATTGTTCAGGTATCAGTGGACTCCTGGGCTTGGGAGCCCTGCCCTTTGCAGACGAGTCTCCTTAGGTGGCCCCTCCTCAGAGAGCTGCCCGAAATCCTGGAACCTTCGCTCCACCCCTCAGCTGGTCTCTGTGTAGCTCTCCTGGGCCTGGGAGCCTCACCCTTCGTAGACGAGTCTCCTTAGGTTGTCCCTTCTTAGAGAAGTTGCCCGAAGTCCTGGAACCTTCACTTCGCCCCTCAGCTTGTCTCTCCACCTCCTCTGGGCAGTCCCCTCCTCGTTGCTCAGGCGGTTGCTGGATCCAAACAACTCGCCGCCTGGGCAGGGCAGCCTTCGCAGGCAACGTTCTCTTTCTCTGGCAGCCGCTCTTTCTCTGGCAGCCGCTGGAGCCCTGGCAGATCGCTTCAAAACCAAGCAGTGTGTCGCGCAACCTCCTTTGCAAAGTTCCCCGCTTTCCGAGTTCACTGCTCCAGCGGGGGAGGTGTGACTTGCCGCCTGGGCAGGGCAGCCTTCGCAGGCAACGTTCCCAGGGGCCCAGACCTCCCTCCTGGGCTTGGGAGCCTCACCCTTCGCAGACGAGTCTCCTTAGGTTAGAGAATCTGCCCGCGGTCCTGGAAACTTCAATCCGCCATTTTTCGCTCCGCTACGCTGTCCGTGTTTACCGCTCTGGTGGGGGAGGGGCGACCCGCCGAGTCACTCTACTTCACAAAGTTCCCTGCGTCCCGGGGCTACTGCCCCATCGGGGACGCCTCCCCTATGGGAGAGACTCACCCGGCGGCTTTGAGTTGGTCCCAAGTCACTATCTCCTCTTTTGAATCTTGAGTCCTGGAGCAACATGAAATGCAGCCGCCCTCTAGTCCGCCATCTTGAAGGTCAACATCATTCTTAACGGAGAACAACTGAAAGCATTCCCTTTAAAAACTGGAACAAGATAGGGATGCCTTCTTTCGCCACTTCTATTCAACATTGTCCTTGAAATACTAGCCAGAACAATTAGACAGACTAAAGAAATTAAAGGGATATGAATAGGAAAAGAGGAACTCAAAGCTGTCACTATTTGCTGATGACATGATTCTCTATTTAGAGGATGCAAAAAACTCCTCCAGAAAACTTCTAGACTTCATAAATGAATTCAGCAAAATAGCAGGATATAAAATCAACACACATAAATCTAAAGGATTTTTATACATAAGTGATGAAACATCTGAAAGGGAAATGAGGAAAACAACTCCATTTGCAATATCCTCAAAAAAAAAACAAAACAAAATACTTGGGACTCAATCTAATCAAAGAGGTGAAAGATCTCTACAATGAAAACTTCAAAACATTGAAGAAAGAAATTGAGGAAAACCTTAGAAGATGGAAAGATCTCCCATGTTCTTGAATAGGCAGAATTAATATTATCAAAATGGCCATACTTCCAAAGATGCTATATAGATTTAATGCAATTCCAATTAAAATCCCCATGACAGTTCTCATAGAAACAGAAAAAGCAATATGAAATCTGTCTGGAAGAACAAAAGACCCAGAATAGCCAAAGCAATCCTGGGCAGGAAGAGTGATGCAAGAGGTATCACCACACCAGACCTTAAACTCTACTACAGAGCAATAGTAAAACGGCATGGTACTGGCACCAAAATAGACAGGTAGATCAATGGTACAGGATAGAAGACAGGGAGACATACCCACATAAGTACAGTAACCTCACACTAGACAAAGGAGTCAAAAACTTACAATGGAGAAAAGATAGCCTCTTCAACAAAAGGTGCTGGGAAAACTGGAAATCCATATGCAGTAAAATAAAATAAAATTAAACCCCTATCTCTCACCCTGTACAAAACTCAACTCAAAATGGATCAAGGATCTAGGAATTAGACCTGAGATCCTTCACCAAATAGAAGAAAAAGTAGGCCCAAATCTCTATCACATTGGCTTAGGACCAGACTTCCTTAACAAGATCCGCTTAGTGCAAGAAATAAAAGCAAGAATCAATAAATGGGATAGATTCAAACTAAAAAGTTTTTTCTCAGCACAGGAAACAATCAATAATGTAAAAAGAGAGCCTACAGAGTGGGAAAAAATCTTTTCCACACACACTTCAGACAGAGTACTCATCTCCAAAGTTTATAAAAAACTTAAAAAACTTTACACCTAAAATACGAAGAACCCTATCAATAAATGGGCTAAGGAAATGGGCAGACACTTCACAGAAGAAGATACACAGGTGACCAACAAATAAATGAAAAAGTGCTCATCATCCCTAGTAATTAGAGAAATGCAAATTAAAACCACCCTAAGATTTCATCTAACTCCAATTAGAATGGCTATTATCAAGAACACAAGCAATAATGAGTGTTGGCGTGGATGTGAAGAAAAAGGCACACTCGTACATTTCTGGTGGAGGTACAAATTGGTTCAGCCACTGGTATGGAGATTCCTCAGAAAGCTTGGAATGGACCCACCATTTGACCTAGCTATCCCACTCCTCAGTTTATACCCAAAGGACTGAAAATCAGCATACTAGTGATGCAGCCACATCAATGTTCATAGCAGCTCAATTCACAATAGCTAGATTGTGGAACCAACCTATAAGTCCTTCAATTGACGAATGGATAAAGAAACTGTGGTATATAAACACAATGGAATATTACTCAGCCATAAAGAAGAATAAAATTATGGCATTTGCTGGTAAATGGATGAAGTTGGAAAATATCATGCTAAGTGAAATAGACAACGCCCAAAAAACCAAAGGTCAAATGTTTTCTCTGATAAGTGCATGACAATATATAATGAGGTGGCATGGTAGGGGGAAGAGAAGAATGAAGGAATTTAGATGGTGTAGAGGAAAAAGGGGTGGGAGTGGATGGGGATGGGAAAAACAGTAGAATGAAACAGACAGTATTACCCTATATATATATATATGTATGATTACATGAATGGTGTGAATCTACATTGTATACAAACATAGAAATGAAAAGTTGTACTCCATTTGTGTACAATGAATCAAAATGTATCTGTAAAAATAAAAAATATTTTAATTAAAAAAATAAAAATTGTCTTCTATATGCCAAATGTTTTACTGTACCTCTTCACATCACTCCTCTTCTTTATAGAATGTGTAGAATGCACATAGATATAATATGCATGTCATTTTATTAAATTATCATTTTCTTCTCTCCTAAACAAATAAGTAAAAGCAACAACAACAGCAACAAAAAGCAATGTTTCATTTCCTTCTATTCACTATAAAATCATTTGTTACACCGCCTGATAGTGCCGATAGGGCAACAAAAAGAAGTCACTAGTGTTATGAAGTGTGTGTACATTTCAAGAGAAGATGTGAAGTTTTCTTGCTCATTTTAGAGTCATCAAAAACTTTTTCAGCTAGAGAGTTCAGAATGTTTTGTACATTTTCTCATGTAAGATTATTTTAGCATTTTGGAGGTCTGAAAAAAAAAAAAAAAGACAAAGGACCCTGTCCTCCATCAAAAGTGAAATGAATTTAAAGAAGGTTGCCAAAGGAACCGCATGACATGGCACCCTCACACACACTCCCTTCAACCCATGATGCTTGCTTTCTGGCACTTATGGTCAACCAGCAGCAAATTCTCAGCCTCTCCTACATAAATTCCCTTCTCATTCTTACATTCTTACTGGGACCCAATACTGGCTTCCTTTGGAGCCCTCTCGAGTGGTGATGTTTCTTCTCTGTGCTCCTCCCCCTGACCTGGAAGTGGAATAGGTAGCCTCTTTTCCTTGTTGCTACTTCCAGCCCATCCTCTCTTACTCTTCTCCAAAACCCCAGATTTTAACCTCAGGCCATCAGACCATTTCCCCTCCCAGCTCGGCTTTGCTGTCATCTACTAATCCCAAGGTTACTCCTCATTCCTTGAATGGTGTGGATCCGGGCACGCTCAAGACTCACTCAACACTCCTCTTACCGCGTCTTACTGGTTTTTACTATTCACATAAATGATCCTTCCAAATCCCTAAACTCTTCATTCTTTGGCTTCTACCCTCAACAATCCAATCCTGTACCCAACCTCAACTCCCACAGTCAAACACTAAACTCTACTGTTACTTATACTGACAGCCCCCTCAGTAATCACAATTTCAAGCATCTCAGGCTCCAGTCATGACCTCTCCCAGTTGCTTGCTGATTCATTCTCCATAATGCTCTGCTCTCTCAGCCCCATAGGGATACACACTCTATCAGCCTTTCCATTGCTTCGTCTATCTCCAATCTACACTGTCCTCCTTGTCCAGCATGCGTTCTACTGTCATAGCTGTTCCTTATATAATCCTCAGCTCCCTCGTGCCTCTCACTTTGTCATCTTCACTTGGTCGACCCCCAATCCTTGTTAAATCCAAATGTTCACCTGCACCCCTGTAGCAACTGTGGCTGCACAAAAACAACTATGCTGGCAACCTCACTTTAAATTCAGGATTACCAACTTGAAGTGGGGTTTAATACAACACAGCTAACTATACCACAGTTTCCTGTCCTCACTTATCCTCTAGCTCCTTTCAGTGACTATTTCCTATTTTCTCCTCTCCCCGCAAACCTCCAATGCTCTCCATCCTCATGTGCTATTATCTTATTTGTCATTCCACTGGGAAACAGAGTAATCAGAAGAGAACTCTTGCAGGCCCCTTTCTACCACCTGTACCTACCCAGCCCTTCTCCCCATACTCTGCCTTCATCCTACTATGAGAATAACTGGCTGTGCCCCTCACAAAGGCTACTCTTATCCATTTGTGAAGGAGGATCCCATCCCCTCTTAACAACTCTGACATAGCTCCACCAATTCTCCCTTTAATTTCACTTCTCTATTGGATCTTTCTCATCAGTATACAAACTTTAGAAATACAAAGCCATTATTTCTGCAAATTTTTTTAAAGGTCATGCTCCCTCTCCAGTAGCTACCACCCCATCTCTTTTTCCCTTTCAAGCTATGTTCCTCAAAGGAGTGCCCATGCTCACTACCACCAGTTCTTCCCCCCACACTCTCTTGGACCCAAGCCAACCAAACTTTCATCCCATCAGTTCTCTGAAACCACTTGTATACTGGTGGTCATCAATGACTTTTTTTGGTGACTGCTAACACCAGTAATCAACCTTCAGTTGACCTGAAAGCATCATCTCATACCTGCGATTGCTTCCACTTCCTCACATCACTTTTCCTATGGTTTTCTGAGCATCCACTCCCCTGCCCCACTGGATTCTCCTCAGGTTCCTTGCTGACCACTTCCTATTAAAGTGCCCAGAGCTCAGGTCTTGGACTTCTTCACTTTTTTTCTTCTTGATGCCTTCCTTTGCTCATCTCTTTTCATCTTATCACTTCAAATTCAAATATGCCCTGTCAAGTTTAAATTTATTTCTCAGACCTCCTCCAACTCCAGACTCATTTACCTAACTACATACTCAACATCTCCACTTGACACCTCAAATTTAACATGTATAAAACTGAACTCCTGATCTTCCTCTTACATCTCAGATCCAATGTGGCAGGTAATCCTGTCGATTAAATCTTTCAAACATATTCCAATGCTGGCCATTTATCTCCATCCACACCACTACCACCCTGGTGTACCACTATATGTTTTCTGCCTCAGTTACTACAATTGCCTCCTAACATGTCTCCCTGCTTCTGCCTCCATTTTCTTACAGTCTGTCCTCAAAAGAGCAGTCAGAAGAATCCTATAAAACTCATGTCAGGTCCTCTTGAAAAGCATCCTTCCTTCCTCAGCACGTCCCTGACGCACTCTTCCTACCACTCTCTTCTCCTAACTCTATCCCAGCCTTGGCAGTCACAGGCACTTGCTACACCTCAAACACACATGCCACGCTTCTATTCATGTCTTTGCCTTGCTGTTTACTCAGTCAGCTAACTAGCAAGGAAAGTTCTCTCAGAACCTTATTTATAAGTTAACTTTCCAATGTGATCTTCCTCAACCACCTTTACCATTATAATTTTCCTGTTCCCTTTTCCTGTGCCATTTTTCTCAAGGCATTTAACCATCCAACATACTACATACTTAACTTATTTTTCCCCTACTAGGATGTTGGCTTTATGAAAACAAGCACTTTTGCCTGTTTGTTCACTATGATATCCCCAGTACCTGAAATAGAATCTAGCGTATAACTGCCAAGTGAAAGAAAGAAGGACCGACCAAAGAACGGGAGCAACCAATACTCCTTTTGGCCAATAATTTGACAGCAGATCTCAGATACATTAAGAATGTTCATAATAATTTCACATGTCAAAGTCTATACCAAGAAAGTAATCTGAAAGGCAAATAACTTTTTAAATGCTTGTTTCAGGCATTGCTTCAAAAACTGAAAAGGAACAATAAACTCAAGTGACACAATATTAAGATTAGTGGTTTCTGTAATAACATGGGGAAATACTAACATAACTGCATTATGAAGAATTAACTCAAAATAGAATGGAAAAATTTAGAACTGGGAGAGTAATCTGGTGGGAGATTACTTGCCTTGCATACATAATGCCCTGAGTTAGAGCCCTAGCACTGAAGAAAAAGAGGATTTGTCACACTGCAATAGTAACCAGTATTTTTTTTAAATGTTTTACAACAAAATTAAAAGTTAACCCACTAAAATGTTTAGCCATAAATCTTTGAGTTATGGAATTATATGTGATTTTCCTTATTTTCTACATTTTTAACAAGGTTGATAATTTTTTTTTTAAAATTTGTAAATAAAGAAATATGGGGCTGGGGTTGTGGCTCAGTGGTAGAGTGCTCACCTAGCATATGTGAGGCCCTGAGTTCAATCCTCAGCACCACATAAAAATAAAATAAAGGTATCATGTCCACTTACAACTAAAACAAAATATTTTTAAAAATAAATAAATGTGTTCCTGGGAAATCATATTTAAATGATCTGTGGGCGGGGGTCATAGCTCAGTGGTGGAGTGCTTGCCTCATACATGTGAGGCACTGGGTTCCATCCTCAGCATCACATAAAAATAAATAAATAAAAGGACTATGTCCAACTTCAACTAAAAATATTTTTAAAAAATAAAAATGACTGCAACAGTTTATAATGCTCCCAGCCACTTCTTTCAGGAATCCACGCGACTGCTTCAACTCACACCGACAGCTTTCCTCCCTAAGCGTCCATAATAGTCAGTGTACTGGCAGCTGTGTAGATCACTCAGCACCTGATTGTGTATCTAATCCTTCAGAATCTTATACTATGACTTCTCTCATCAGACAAGTAAACTAACTGCTCCCAAGACCAGAAACCATGTCTCCTCACCATTGTGCTTTTTCCATGGATGAAGGGCCCGCATTCCAGCACAGCGCCCAGCAGAGTGAGCTGCCTTCCATTCGTACTCATTCGAATGGAATTCTACTCTGAACTGCTCTTACTAAATTCTCCAGGATAGCTTGATTCAGGTATGCTTCTGGCCAAGTCTTCTCCAAAAGACTTTATGAAATGCCTATTTCATTTATGAAATACCTATTTTTGTCACATGTTACATAATAGGCATAGACCAAGTGATATCATTCAAGTATCACAATTCTTCAAGATAGATATTGTCATCCTCAGATGACTAGAAGGGATAAAATCATTCACACATAATCATACTTAACTCTAAAACATATAGTCTTAATCACTGTGGTTCTGAAGAAGAAGTTATCAAATTTATGCATGTATCCAAATCACCTATTGGGCTAGATTCAGTTTCTGGTTCAGGACATCTGAGGTGGTACTCCAATAACTTGAATCACTAACAATTTCTCAGTTGATGCTGATGCTGCTGATCTGGGAAACACACTTTGAGAACTGTTATACAGTCTTGACAAAATGCTAGCAATGGGGATCCACTATCAGAGTTCCTAAGAAAAGGTGAGCCATCTTCAATTGTATCCTAGTCTCAGCTCAGAAACTATACAGCAGTCAAAGTTCTCACCTGTTCTCCAACCCACCAGCAGATTCAGTGCCCTTCCTATGTGGTGATCCCAAGCACTCTGTAGATTGGCTCAAATTTATTACAACCACCTTCTGTGGGCCCTCTAGCACTATAGAGGCCTGAAGGCCAAAAACTATTTCCCTAAGGCCCCTGCAACTAGAATACTGGGTTGATTTAGGTTCTGCCCATCAGATTCACCTGGTAAGCCCTGAAATCAGCACAGGGAAGTGGGGAGTCGGAAGGCAGCATGAAAAGCCCATTTTTCCAAAATAGAACCAGTAGCAATAGCATTATGGTTTCTAGTACCTTCAAATGGACCACAACTAGTACACATTCTGTGCACACGTCTGCCCGAGTACTTATCACACTGGACTAGAATCTTCCATTCATTTGCTATTCTTCTCTACCTAACCCTGACTTTCTTGACAGTAGAATCCCTTTTATTTTTCTTCCTACCCTTTACACCTAGAATAACATCAGACTTATAGAACACAATTGTTTAGACAATTACGATAGTCATTATAATATTTAAAAGACTTGATACGTATACTAAAATGTTGGAATGGGAATCAGCAGGCCTTGAATCTGCCACCATATATCTTAAATAAGTCTCTGAACTTCAGGTCTCTTACATGTAAACTGAAAGTGTTAAATGAGTTTTCTGGACTTCAAAAATGTATTATTCTATGATCTAAAATCCTGACATGATGTACTGTGTTGGTAAAACACCCAAGTCTAAGTATCCTTTAAAGGAAAATGGCCTTGCTGGGTGCTGTGGCACATGCCTGTAATTTCAGCGGCTCAGGAGTCTGAGGTAGGAGGATGACGAGTTCAAAGCCAGCCTCAGCAAAAGCAAGGTGCTAAGCAACTCAGTGAGACCCTGTTTCTAAATGAAATACCAAACAGGGCTGGGGATGTGGCTCAGTGGTTGAATGCCTCTGAGTTCAATCCCAGGTACCCCCCACCGGAAAAAGAAAAATGATCTAGAAGAAAGCATTTCTTTCTCATTTTCCCTGTGGCCAACCACTCTGTAGACTAACAGCTTCTCAGAAGAGACAGAAAATTTTAAAGTCCTTTCAATGACTCCCAAGTGCTGGAACTACAACAGGCTCATGCCACCACATTCAGCAAAATTCATTTTTCTTTCTTTTCTTTTGTAGTGCTGGGCACTAAACTCAGGATCTTGCTCAAACTAGGGAAATGCTCTGTCACTAAGCAATATCCCCAGCCCTTTAACTTTTTTTTTTTTTAAACTCACAATTATATTTTTGAGATCTTATTCATGTTGTTTCCAGTAAATTGGATCCATTCATTTTAATTGCTACATAATTCTTCAATTATGAGTAGGTGATAATTTATCCATTCTCCCTACTGATATCATTTAGGTTTATAGAATTTTTATTAAGAAATATATTAAAAGATGCTATGAACATTCTTGACTATGTCTCCTTGTGAATGGTGGAGAATTTCTCAAAAATGTATCCTTGATGTCACTGCTGCACCTGTGGCCTGAGCACTTTCCACTTCACTAGGTATTGCCAAAGCACCTAAGAGTTTCACCCACATTCTTAGCAATACATGACATTATTCAACTTTTAAAAATGTCTGCCACTCTCATGTGTGAAATAGTAGCTCATGATTTTAATTTGTATTTCCTTAATTTTTAGTGATATAACTTTTTCATGATTATTAACCATGTGGATTGTGTCTTTTGTGACCTTAGTTGTCTAATTTTTTAGCCATTCTTTAAAATTTATATCCTTCAAGTTCATTATGTATTCTGAAGCCAAAGCACTGCAAAAATTCTTCCAATCTGATAATTTTCTTTTTATTCTGTTCAGTTTGTTTTGCCATACCAAAGTTTCAAATTTTAGTGTAGCTGTAATCCCAGTGGCTCAGGAGGCTGAGGCAGGAGGATCAGAAGTTAAAGGCCAGTCTCAGCAATTCAGTGGGGCCCTAAGCAAAAAATAAGTAAGGCTGGGGATGTAGCTCAGTGGTTAAGTGCCCTGGGTTCAATTCCTGGTAACAAAAAAAGGAAAAGAAAAGCCTTAGAATAGTCAAACCAAGTCTTTCCATCAGAGTTTGTGTTTTTTAAAATATCTTACTCATGAAATCATTTCCCACCTTAACCTCTAAAAATATTCTTATATTTTCTTTAGTTCTTTTTTTTTTTTTTTTTTTTTTTGGGTGCTGGGGATCGAACCCAGGGCCTTGTGCTTGCAAGGCAAGCACTCTACCAACTGAGCTATCTCCCCAGCCCCTTTCTTTAGTTCTTTAATCCAGAGTTGTAATTTATTTTTATGAAGGCTGTGAGCAGGTCATTTTTTTCAAATGGATTATCAACTGTCTCTCAAATAACAGAACTGCCTGGTTATACTTAGCCTTTTTATTCCCAACTCCTAAGGACATCTTCCAAAGTCCTCTTCAAAAAAAAAAAAAAAACAAAAACAAAACAAAACAAAAAAAAAAAAGAAAGAAAGGGTTTAATATTGCTTAATATCATTTAAATATGACAAGTCCTAGCTAGTGATATTTAGTGGAACAGAATATACTGGGTGAGATTTTTTCAGACCTGGTGGGGGAAGGAAAGAAACAGATTCACCTTTATCTAATAAAAAAGCCAATGAATTCAGACAGGTACCAGATCATCTAGCAGGTTAGGCAAAACCAAAGCAGTCAGACATTACTACTAGCTTTCTTTTCTTTTTTTTTATTTTTTCTTTTTTATTTATTTTTTATTTTTTAGTTGTAGATGGACATAATACCTTATTACTTTCATTTATTTTTATGTGTGTGCTGAGGATCTAACCCAGTGCCTCACACATGCTAGGCAGGTGCTCTACCACTGAGCCACAACCCCAGTCCTCTTTTTTTCATACAAATGAAATACCAAGTTTTAAGACAGTGTCACAGAAACACAAAACTAAACTTTTACTAAGCTCTCAAAATTTACAATCTCACATGCTAGCTTCTTACTCCTTTCCTAAACTTAGATTTAGAAAAGGGTCATTTAGATAAACACTTATCTCCATAGTTATAGTGTTAAAAGAACACCTTGCTTGATACTATTGCAATCCTTCCTAAACTTAATTCATAGTGATATTCTTGCATAAACTAATAAGAATTATTTCATGGATTCAAATCCCTATGTTAACCACTTCAGAGATTTTTACATAATATTACATTTACCATAATAATTTACATAGTATAACAAGTATCAAGCAACTAAATTTGAATATTTTGTTCTCTTGAAAAAGAAAAAGAACACCACTTTAAATTAATGATATGTTTCTGAATATGACACCATAATGCAGGCATTCTGAAGGAGGTTCACAACATGGACATTGATAATTTACCAAATAAATTCACTGTGATCAATTCTATTATAAAAATTCACAGGAACTGCAAATGAAAGCAAATGTTAATTTAATATTTTTACCCCTTCCTTTTCCAGTCATCTATTAGAACCTAACTTATTGAGAATGTCATTTTTAACAGTATTTCTTTGCAAATGTTAGAGTGTAACTGCTGTATAATTATCTTTCAGGCTGCAAATTTTAAGCATTCTATATGTTTTATACTGTATTTTACATACACTTAAAAATGTAAACTCAATGATCAAGTAAACAAAAAAGGTACCCTTTGGTTTAAAAAATTCATTAAGCATAATAAATTCAATTAGACACAGTATGAGGTTTTCCTCAAAGCCATACAACAATAATACAAGTATTGTATTGTTCAAATATTTTCATTGTTACACAGCTTGTCACATTTCACTTTTAATAGGATCTGACTCAAAGAGACCTTGGAACAAAAGTATCCTAACCAAGTAGCAGTTCCCAAAGTGTCATGCTAAAAAAACATTACTCCCCAATTCACACAATTCAAACAATCAAATCAGAGAACAACCATTTCTTTATTAATAGAACAATGCAGCCTAGCTTCCTGTGTCCAAGTGATGCTACCTAAAAAAAATTTAAACAAGGAAAACTAAAGAAACAATAATTGTAATAACATCAATAATAGCATTTTTTAAAATTAGTCAGTTAGATATTATTCATTGAAAAATAGTTTGTGTGAGTTTAACAATGATTCCAACTTTACTGGAAGCAAATGAATTCCAATTTCTTAAAGGAATTCCTATGGCTGGCAATCTTCTCTATTAAAAATATAAACATAAAAACAACATCAACCCTAAAAATCAAATCCCACTAGAAAAAAAAGTGATGTAAGGAAGCAGGAAATCAAATCACATTCAAACTTAGTGTGGAAATAAAACAGTACCTTCATAACAAAGATATCACAAACAGCTATATTCTTAAAAATTTTCATTCAAGATATAATTTGCTCTCCTGCAGTGTCAGATGCTAATACTGATTTTATACAATCTAAGCATTGTCTACAGATACACCTTCTATTTTCAAATCAGCAGGAACCACTGACCAGTATCAGCAGTATTCCTAGCAAAATAATCGACAAATATGTGAAGTCTGACACTACCCTCCATATACATTGACCACATAAGTGTCTCAATTCAAATGACAGCAAACAACTATAACACACTGCACAAATATAATTCATAAAAGATCAGAATGTCAGTCACTGCAAATAGCTATTGTGCTGACAACCAGGAATAACTTCAAATAACTGACCCTACAAAAAGGAGGGGAAGTTTTATTAAAATCAGGTTTTCTAATAGAAATTTTAAAGATATATATTACTATCATCTAATTTTCCAAACTGACTTTATTCTCCTTTACTATATAACATTCTACAATGTGAAGAAGTTTAAACAAATCTATAATTTAGTCTTTTAGGACAATCTAGCAGTCTATTCAAAAAAAACTTCTATAATAAAAAGTTACAGCAGTATTCAAAAAAGATAAGGAGAAAAGAAACAACAATCATCAAAGACAAATGTGGCACCGGACCCCAAAGTAACTTAACATTTTCCTTTTTAATCTTCATAACAATCCTACCACATGTGCACTATCATCTTTAATTAACAAAGAAAGAAATGAAATCTTCAAGGATAGTTGAATTCCCACAGTTATGCAGCTATAGGTAACAGAACTAAGACTGAATCTCATGTTTGTATGCCTCCAAAGTCCAAAATTTCATGTGCATCAAATTGCCCTCCATGGGGTCGAGGGGGAAGAAACAGGCTTTATGAATTAGCCTAAGAAGTTAAATGTTGTAGATTAAGTTATTTTTAAGAAAATTTATAATTCAAATTCCAAATAGTATTTAACAGACTTGTATAATATGACCCTTTCTTTAAGTATGAAAGTGTGATAGATCAAAATTCTATAAGTTCACAAAAAAAAAAAATCTGGGAGGAATATAAATAATCACCTGGTTTTCTAATGCTACCCTTGAGGCCACTGTGTGATTCACATCTAGAGCTCTTAAATAGAGCCAAACATCATGTTATTTTGAGTTCACAAAACACTGTACAATTTTTGAAGAGCTTTTACATGCTTTGAAATTCATAAAATCTTCCCCAAAATCCAATGAAAAAGGTAAAGGAATAAAGTAGATAACAAAAAACAGGGAAGTAAGTAGGGCTGGGGTTGTAGCTCAGTGGTAGAGCACTTTCCCAGCACTGGGTTCAATCCTCAGCACCACATAAAAAAATAAAGTTATTGTGTCCATCCACAACTAAATATGTGTGTGTGTGTGTGTGTGTGTGTGTGTGTGTATGTGTATATATGTATGTATATATATATATATATGTGTGTGTGTGTATATATATACACACATACAAACATACACACACACATATATATACACACACACATACATACTTTTTCTCTTTGTATAAAGAGAAAAGTAAAGAGGAATTCAAAGCACAGACAGTAGAACCTATCAATCCTAGGGATACTGCCATACCTTCACCATTCCAAGACCAAAAAAAAAAAAAAAGGCCCTGGGGATAGAAAGAGCTACAGAGGGACAACTGCTCTCTCACCTATGGTCTTCCCTCAAGGTTGGAGGAAGCAGGTCACTACCAGCAGAATTCCATGAATTCCAGCAAAAGAATACCTGTTCCAGCAAAACCCAACCTTTCTATATAAACCCCAGGTTACTATTATCATTTCAGAGGTGATAAAATTGCGGGTTTAGAGATTAGATGAACTCCAAAGTCACAAAACAAGTGGCAAAAACAAAATTCATACCCAGTCTTGGCCCTTGCCACTAGAGGTTACTACCTTCCCTGGAACTCCTTTGATCCCTATGAAAGATAATTCACCTTTTATAAAATTATAATAGGAAATGTAAAATTACAGTGGGACTTCACTGTAGGAGAGTCTAAATTATAACAAGCATGATGACCCACATGTTAGGAGGTTTGAGGAAGAATAGATTCTTTCATCTAAAGAGGTCCACTTCAAGTTAATCATCCATGTGCAAGGTATAACTGTAATATATGTTGGCCAGCTTTTATTATATTAGAATTTTTATACCCAAATGAATATTATCCCCACAATATAATAACTTTAATGAGCTAATAATGCACTTATTTCAATGTTAAAATATTTTGGTAGTCCCTTCTGGAAACTTCCCTCAGAGACTTCAGAATGTTGACTTAAATCTCTCATGTTTTCCTAGTTGGAATATAATGAGTACAGCCTTCTGGAATGATTCAGCACTACACACCAAAGGTCTTAAGAATGCACCAGCCCTTTGACCAGGTAATTCAATTTCTAGAAATATGCTATAAGAAAATGCTAATAAATGTGCACAATGATGGCCATTATAATATTGTTTACCATAGAAAAACTATTTATACAACCCAAATGCCTTATAAGGAGCTGACTAAATAAATTATGATGCATTTATGTGAAGAACTACAATATATCCATTAAAAATCATATTGCAGAACAAAAGTTTCCAAATTGTGGCCCTTAAGCCAGAGAATCAGCATCACCCAAAAACTTGTTAAAAATATACATTCTGAGGTCCACACCAGACCTACTTAAACTCTGGGCATGAAGTCCAGGAAGCTGTGCTTTAACAAGCTCTCCAGATAATTGTCATGCATGCTGAAGTTTTAGAATGTTGCAGAATAATATTTAAGTCACCTACTGAGACCATTTCTCCATTCTAAATTTTAAGGAGTAGTATCACTATATGATCCTCCACCTCCTTTTCTTAAAATTACACCCATACAAACACATGAATACACACGTGTGCATGTGTGTGCGCACTTATGCATGGGCGCACACACAAACACACCCAGGTATCATCTTTATTCAAACTCTCACATCCTAAGAGTCAAAAAGGAAAAATGTGTTTGGATGTATCCCTCAAAAATCCAAATTCTCACTAGTTCCAAAGTTTTGGAAGAAAATACTATACATTCAGATAATGAAGTAGCCCTTAACACTCAAACTCACAAAACAATGAGATTCACAGAACAAGAGAACAACATGAATTTGAGCTGTGTGCCTGTGTTAACATATCCCAGAATATTATCAATGGATTAGACCTAGGGACTGGAATTATAATTATTTTAATTATTTTTCTTTTTATTTTTCTAAGTTTTACAAATAATCTTCAAAAACACAATTATTTTAAACTGAAACTTAAAAGATTTCAAGAAATAAATTCATACCAATCATGCAGTAGTAAACAACATATTGTTTAGAGATACCTCCATAAATGATAAAATGATCATGAGAAGAAAGAGAACTTTAAAAATTGGGTGGGGACAGTGATTATCTGAAGGTAGAACTGATGGACATAAGGAAGGCAGAGAAGGGGTACATGGGAGCATTAAGTCATCAGTAATATTATTTAAGCTAGTACTGTAGAGTGTCTTCAAAGAAGTCAGCAATAACTAGTCCCATCTCTATGGCACATGCCATTGCTCTCCAGACTGAGCAGTCTACTTCCCTTCTTCTTCAACAGGTCTGATTTTCTGACTTGTTCTGAACAATGTAATGCAGCAGAAATTATATTGAGCTCCTTTCGGGCCTATGCCTTTAGACACTTGGCAGCTTCTGCATTTGTCCTTTTAGGACCTGGTTACCATGGATGTGAGGCTGGACTTCTGAATGAAGAGAGAACATATAAAATAACAGCGAAAGGCCTACCAGGATCCTGCTGTTCCAGCTATCTAAAGGAAGCCTGAGACACACAGGTAAAGCCATCTTGGACATGCCAACTTTTAGCTGAAGGACTGATTCCAGAGGAAACCTCAAGGAGAACTTGCAGGGGAATCCAACCAATCCACAGAAAAAAAGGAGAAATAATAAATCCTGTTGGGTTAAGTCACTAAGTTTTGGTGGCTTTTGTACACACTGACAGATTACTGAAAATAAATGTTTGTTTTCTGTATCTTCCAAGCGGTAAAATATTTAATAGGATTAAATTTTGAATTTATACGTCAGTGAATAGTATAAGGAAATTTTATAATCAAAATATACAAAGTGTATATTTTGTGTATATATATGTATATGTGAAATTTTAAAAATATATTGTTTATCCATGTCAGTTCCCTTGCCATAAATAAGATCAATATATCCTTTTTTCTTATTGTTTTGTCCCAACATTTTCACATGTTGGTTACAATTTAGTAAAATGAAGAAGTATACCATTAGAAAAAAAATAATTTATAACAGTTTGAATAGTACAGGCATTATCTGGAAAGATGTGAATACTGACAAGTAAAACCATCTGGAACTGGCAACTTTTTAGTAACAGTGTTTTAACAAGTTTATCAAATTCTTCCAAGAATATTGTTGCAGGTATATTTTTTTTACTTCTTTTTTAGTTAACTTTGATAATGTGTATTTTCCCTAAAAATATTCATTTCATATCAAATTTGTTAGAAAAAGTATATTCAGTTCTCTTGTGTATAAACAGAAAACAGATTAATGTTATATATTACATGCATTTTATATGCATTTTATATATATATCTCACAGGAAGTAACTGAGTGCTGAGAAAATTTTTATATTACATTTAAAATTTTTATTTTCTAATTTTCCAATATAAACATCATACTTGTAAAATAAAAATGTATATGTGTAAAGAATTAACAAGAGGCTATTGTTTAGCTCCTGTTCTAAGAGTGCAATAGCATCTACTAACAGTATGCAGTGGCTGACAGAAACCAACAATAAGATGACATGAAAACTAAACTCTGTGACATAACCATGCTCTTCCTTATAATGGATTAGAGACAATTTGTATTATTTGAGCACTTGCCACTAATTCCTGCAAAGCAGATTAACTCTAAGGAAGGACACAACCTAAGCTTTCATGAGATTTTCATAAGATGCCCCAAAATAATTTTGTTCCATCAAGTCCAAGTGTTCCAAACAGACTACTTAATAAGACTGCTTTCTGATACCTTTTATAATTCATTGTTTTCTGTAGCGTGGTGGGGGACAGGATCCAGTTCCCCAGCCCAACGATATGCAGAGGGCAAGCATACAACATGCCATCCCAGTGGACACAATAATGCAGCAGCAACCACAAGCTCCAACCCTACCCTGGCTTCTATTATCATAATTTATGCATCCTTGGAGACTATCCTATAAAACAATGATTAATGCTGAGAAAGTCAACAGCATCAAAGATTTTGAACTGACCATTGGCCTTAAAGAAAAAAAAAAATCACAGTTCAGTCATGCAAATGTTTGTCAAATCAATATAAGAAATTCAATGAAAAATAAAATCATCACAAAGCTACCACACACATAACTATTATTGCCTTAATCCTTAAATGCTTTGGTTCCCTTTTGTCTGTTTCTGACTTTCTATAACCCTATGTATGAGCTGGGTTTTTCATATATCTGTAGCATTTCATATTATCAAACTAGTAATGCTAAAGTCTATAAAGCCACTAAGGCAATAAAATTTAATAACAGCAATAATTTGAGCTATTAGAGAATTTCATTATGACAGTCACAATATAATGTTAACACCATCATTATACACTTTATATAAGACAGATGTCTCCATACCAAATATTAACAATATTGCAGATATCTTTTCAATATAGTGGAAAGAAAAGAGCCCTGGTATACAATATGTAAAAGCAAAACTTAATTCTTAAAAAAATCTATAGGTTTATAACAGATATAACCTCTAAAAAAAAAAAAAAAAAGAGGGAAAATAAGTAATCCCAAAAGGTTCTGTAGATAACATTTATGACTAAGGAAGATTCTAGGACTTTGAACACTGTATCAAGTCAACAAGTCAGTGAACATTTCTTTAAAAACAGCCTATATGTTCATTTTGCTGCCCTAACTCAAACACAGTGTTGCCTAGGGCTATAGTATACAAGACTGTATATAGTCACAACAGTGGCTTTCAAATTGTTTTTAACCAAATTGTTTTTTACCACACTAAGAAACATGTTACACTTCCACCTGCTACATACACACAATCACACCAAAAGTTTCAGAAAATGAGTCTTTTTCTTGCTCATTTTCTCTGATAATTGTTATTCTGTTCCATTTCATTTTTAAAAACTGGGGCAGACACAATGGCATATACCTGGAATCCCAGCTACTGGGGAGGCTGAGGTAGGAGGATCACAAGTTCAAGGCCACCCTGGACAACTCAGCAGGACCCTGTCTCAAAAAGGGTTAGGGATGTAGCTCAGTTATAGAGCACCCCTGGGATCAATCCCCAGTAACAAAAACAAATAAATAAATAAATAAAACCTCAACAGGTCTTTAAAAATATTTCACTTGAAGAGACATTAAATTGATTTCACTATTCACTATTGGGACCGCAACCTACAGTTGAGAAACTATTGACAGGTCTTCCTTTCTTTCATACCTTTGCTGGATTGGTTTGTTTGTTTGTTATGTGGTGCTGAGGATCCAATCCAGTGCCTCACACATGCAAGGCATTCACTCTACCACTGAGCTACAACCCCAGCCCTGATAGGCCTTTCTTAATGCTTAGGACCTACAGGGAAAAAAAGAGATCAAAGAAAAGAACTAATGCCACAAACTCACTTTGTGCCATCTAATGTGCAATAATTTAATGCACATGAAGTTCAGTAAACAAATAACATTCATTCATTTATTCATCCTTTCCACAAACATTTACTAAGTACAGTAACTATGTGTCATGAACTGTGCTAAACTTTGGGTATTCTGAGTAGTAAACAACACACATAGTCCCATATTCTCAAAAATTAAGAGAAGGGAGACATTAAATGGGAAGTAAATGCAAAAAAAGAAAAAGCATGGCATGCTTTATAAAAGCATTTGACAGACTCAACTTCAGCCTGCCTGAGAGGCTGAAACAGGCTTCCCAAAGGAATTATCACACAGACTTCAAGGAGGCAAAGGAATCAGACAAGCAAAAGTGGAGAAACAGAAATGGTCTGGGCAGAGGGAACAGCACTACTGACTAGAGGAAGCCTTGAGGCAGGAAGCCACTTGGGTCAAAAAAGAAACAAAAGGCCAGTATGTTCCTCACTGAGCACAAGGGGGAGATTGGTAAGAAAAGAGGCTAGAGAAGGGGGCCAATTCCAACCCACACTGGGTCTTATGTGACCTCTATTTAGGTGTGAAAGGAAGCCACTAAGAAGTTTTAAACACGAAGGAGTAGGAAGTAGGGAAGAGGATCCACTAGATAATTCTAGTTGTTCTGTGGAAAACAGACAGGAATTAGGCAAGATAACATAAAATTACGTAGTCACAACAGTCTGAATGAGAAGTACAGACTTCAAGGAAGGTGAGGGCAATAGGCTTGAAAACAAGTTAGCAAACTTGAGAAAAGACTATAAAATTAAATGTGAAAGATGACTATGTAAACGAGGAAGAGAGAAAGGGGGTAGAGAAAGGAAAGGGATGGGGGGAGGAAAAGAATAATTCCCAGGTTTTGGTATGAGAAACTCTTTAAGATGGTGCTATAGTTTGCATCTTAATGTCGCAAAGGCTTGGTCCCCAGGGTGGCACTATTGGGACATGGCAGAACGTTTGAAAGGTTGGGCCCTGTGAGCAGTCTTTAGATCACTAGGGGCATTCTCCTAAACGGGATTATTGAACCCTTCCTCTTTTTATTTTTATCCCAGGTTAAGAGGTGAGCAGTTGTGCTCCATCGTGCACTGCCACCACAATATGCTGTCTTGCCACAGGCAAAAGCAATGGGGTCAAACAATTATGGACCAGAGCCCCCACAACAGTGAGGCCAGTATGTCAATCACTGATCACAAAATAAACACCTCCTCTTTATAAATTACCTCAAGTATTTTGTTACAGTGATGAAATGCCGACGAACACAGTTGGGAACACTGCAGATTGAGCAAAATTTGGGAGGAGCAAAATTTGGGAGGAGCAAAATTTGGGTTTGAGATATTTATGAGGAGAAACTCAGTAAGAGTCATCAAAAAAAAAGTGTAATATCACAGATTAATAAATATCAGAAACAACTAGAATCCTGCCAGGTCTATTAAACACAAAAATCAAAATTCTTTCACAAAAATGAAATAAAAGATGAGAATTATGGTAATAATAATGAATATGATATAGCCTCAGCTAACATTTACTGAATGTCTACGTGAACTAGGTTCTCACAACAATCCTATTGAAGAAACAGGCTTACAGACTTGAGGTGACTTGCAGAAATTGACAAAGGATCAGCATCAGGATTTAAACTCAGATCTAGA
Organism: Sciurus carolinensis; assembly: GCF_902686445.1. Taxonomy (NCBI): domain Eukaryota; kingdom Metazoa; phylum Chordata; class Mammalia; order Rodentia; family Sciuridae; genus Sciurus; species Sciurus carolinensis. The sequence continues at coordinate 10,718,675 of NC_062226.1, read as the reverse complement.
CAGAGTCCAAAACATATACTGTTAACCTTTAAACAACAATGCCACTAAATCCAGAGTGGAGATACCAATACCATAAACTTTCAAACACTTGCCAACAACAGAATGAAATTTCAGTGAAAACAGAGGAGTATTCCACATTTTTAAATCTAGCACAATACCTCAATAGTTGTTTGCTAAATACAATGTGAAAAAATTATACACTCTACTTGCCGTTAAGTTGATTTTTAGATTTGAAAAATTGCCAATGGACTACATAATATTGATTTTTATTTGCAACATATCTAATTTAAATTCAAAGCACATTGGTAGCTTCAAAATGGACAGGGCCACAAAGTAAAGGAAAGAAATGTCAAAATATTCCTCCAGATGTGTTCTTATATGTTTCAGCTGACATTTTTTCTGATACCAGTATATCTCCCAATCTATATCTAATGTACTATGATAAAGTGTCATTTTGTTTAAAGAGAAGGTTCTTACTATCTATCAAAAATAAGATTAAATAATTAGAAAACAAATTCAAAAGTTTACCCCCCTTTTGGAGAAAAAAGTTCACTATGTGGAACCCAACAATGGGTTGAAATTTCAGTTCAAGAACATACGTATTACTAACTCATTTTTTATAAATTGTAGTTAAAACTAGAAGAAATAAAGTTAGTTCAAAAAGTCAATCACAATGTATGTATTATAAGGAAGCCCTCAGAAAGAAACCTTGGTCCCATTTGACCATTTGTATATTCTTAAGTATACAAGAAGCAAGTTACCATATATCATAGAATCTAAGATGCCAATGAGAATAAAAGGTCACTTAGTGCTGGGAAAACTGGATATTCAGATGTAGAAGAATGAAACTGGATCCCTATCTCTCATCCTACATGAAAGTCAACTCATGGTAAATCAAAAACCTAGGAATTAGGGGCTGGGGTCGTAGCTCAGTGGTAGAGCACTTGCCTAGCACGTGTGAGGCAATGGGTTCAATTCTCAGCACTGCATATAAATAAATAAAGGTCCATCAACAACTAAAAAATATATTAAAAGAAACTTTGCAACTACTAGAAGAAAATGTAGGCCCAACACTCCAACACATTAGCACAGGAATCGCCTTCCTTAATAAGACTCCTAAAGTGCAAGAAATAAAAGCAAAAACCAGTCAGTGGGATGGCATCAAATTAAAAAGCTTCTGCATGGCAAAGAAAAAAATTAAGAGTGTGAAAAGAGAGCCTATAGGGAGAAGATCTTTGCCACCTGCTCCTCAGGGCATTACTATTCAGAATATATAAAGAATTAAAAAACCACACAAACACACAAATATAATCCAATTAATAAATAGGCAAAAGAAATAAACAGGCAAAAGAAGAAATACTAATGGCCAAGGGATATATGAACAAATGTTCAACAACTCTAGCAATTAAAGAAATACAAAATCAAAACTACATTGGGATTTCATCTCACTCTAGTCAGAATGGCAATTATCAAGAATACAAATAATAGTAAGTGTTGGTGAGGATGTGGGGAGAAAGGTACATTCATAAACTGTTGGTGGAAATGCAAATTATGCAACCACTCTGAAAAACAGTATGGAGAGCCCTCAAAAAACCAGGAATAGAACCACCATGTGACCCAGCTATCCCACTCCTCAGTATATATCCATAAAATCTAAAAACAGTATACTATAGAGATGCAGCCACATCAATGTTTATAGCAGCACAAATCACATAACCAGATTATGGAACCAGTCCAAGTACCCTTCAATAGAGGACTAGTTAAAGAAAATGTGATATACACACACACACAATGGAGTATTACTCAACATTTATAAAGAAGAATAAAATTGTGGGATTTGCTTCTAAATGGAACTGGAAACTATCATGCTAAGTGAAATAAGTCAGACCCAGAAAGTTAAAGAACTATAAGTACATAGCAGAACGATCAGTAGAGTAGGGGAGAAAACAGGGAATGGGAAGAGGGAGGGAAAGGCAAAATACTGGGTACTGAATTAAAGCAAATTATATAATTATGTCAAAATGAAACCTAATGTTATATATAACTAAAAAGAACCAATTTTTAAAAACCTACTCTCAGGAGGGAAAAAAAAAAAAAGAGGCACCTTAGTCTATGCAGTATCAAAATTACCTTATACTTATTGAAAGAGTTCTTTAGAACAGATTTTTAATATAACATTATTGTACATATATAAAAAATAAAAACCAAGATAAATTAGTGGAAATATTTCTAAAATTTCTTCATGTTCAAAGAACATCTCTTCTAAATCACTTTCCTACATAGGTTTGTCCATACAATATCACCCTCTATGCCAGTGGGAGCACAGATGATCCAGCTTCTATTAAGGATAACCAAAAAAAAGCGAGCTTCACTATTGCCTCCAAGATTTGTCCTCAAGCTGCTGATTCCCATTCTATAATAGATGCTGATCTTTATCAGAGGGTGTCAACAGAAAAGCATTCGGTTGAAAATCAGGACTCATATTCCTTTCTCAAAAAGTCCTTAAATGCCAGGAGTTGCAGGTGTCCAGTCATATCACTAGGACTACCAGCCAAGTTCGTCATGCTGAGGCAATGACATCACAATAGCTGCCTGGCTTGCAGTGCCTACAAGATCCCATTTATTGTAAGATGCATCATGATTTCCAACTATGGGAGAAAAGAGGTGCCTTAAAATCAATGAAACAGCACATTTTATCTAAATCTATACACTTATTACATATAAACTTGCATCTGGAAAGAAAGATATGTTTGACTGTAATTTTGTGCCCAACTTATTGCTCCTCCCTCCTGAAGAGAATTATATACCCTGTCTGTTGACATATGACTTACAGTGTCCTTCTCTGTGAAAGCAATAGCCAAAGAAATGTGCATGCAAGCAACCTGTGCACATTCATAGCTAAAGCTTTACAAGTCATCACATAATTAATTCTATCATGTCTGTCTCCTACCATGAGAAAGGCACGTCATAGATGAAGGGTATGGGATCCTTGAGTGAGAGCCAAAGCTGACCCATAGCAGATTTATAACCAAAATGTACTGGGGGAGAGTAATAAACTCCTATTCTCAACCACAGAGATTTCTGAGGCCCCTTCTGTTAATTTTTAAGACAGCACAACCTAAGGAAGGTTAAATAATACAGAAGGTTACTGAAATGAACTATAGATTTTAAGAAATTATTTCAAAATGTCTAGGCCAGAAAGTCTCCTACATGCCACCATGTTCTCCACTTCATGCTCAGACTACCAGCAGCAAACCATTCCTCACATCACATTCCATGCTACTCTAGATTCTCCACAAGAAGGTTCTCAATGCTAGATCTCCTCTTGCATTTTAATTTTGCCTCTCAGACATGGTTCAAGAGACCAACTCCCCATGACTCCCCATCTAATTATTCCTATTATCTACTCTGGCCCACCTTTATGTCCCCAGAACCCTGAAACTTTGACACGAACCAGTAGATAAACACTTCACCCATTCCCCAGGTATGAGGCTCAAAAGACCAACTAGATTCTCTTCACTAGAGGTCTATCAAAAAGTACTTTAAAAATTCCTTTCAAACTGATGATGGTTCAAAGCAGAAAGGAAACAGATAACAAAGTATAATGTATGACTAGAAATGATTTCTTATTTTAAAGATGGAAAATAATTTCTGTAATTCTAATAGAAGTCCCATGGTTAATCATACAGTACCAATTTAAAATTATATACATATAGGTACAGTATTGGGAAATCAAAGATTATACTGGGGATATGATGTTGCACACCTGTAATCCCAGCTACTCGGGAGGCTGAGGCAGGAGGATTGCAAGTTCAAGACCAGCCTAGACAACTTAAGGAAACCCGGAAACAAAAAATTTTTAAAAGGGCTGGGGATATTGCACTATGTTAGAGTACTTGCCTAGCATGCATGAGGCCCTGGGTTCAATTCCCAATACAAGGAAGCAAGGCAGGCAGGCAAGCAGGCATATATCAGGAAAAGAATGTTTCCATTGAAAAAGCTTAGCACAATTCAACCAGTTATGTGGGAGGATCCACACACAATTACTCAGGCATACAGTGTTAATTATGAGTTTTCTGTGGTCTACATGGCACACATACACCCACATGATACTCATTCTATTTGGCCTTATTTCTCTATCACTTATAGTGCCTGTGTACCTACAATAGAATGAAAGGGTACTAGCTATCCTCAAGTCCAAAGTCTGAAAGAGAAGGCCTAGAACAGGACTATTTAGTGCCTCAGGAAAAAGATTTTGTTGGGATCTTAGACAATTCCATTAACCTATTTAGGCACTAGTATTCTCATAAGGAAAAGTGGGATAACACCATCTTCCTCATGGAATGAATGTTAAGCTTTGAGACATTATGACAAACTTAAACCACTGACTGAATATAGGGCTCTTTTTTTTTTTAAAGGCTGGCTGGATTTTCACTGAAAAGATCCAGTGAAGGTGAACTAGGATTTATATCATTGTTCATTCTCAGGAAAAAAAATAGAACAGATTAAAAAAACAAAAACAAAAAACTTGTTCAAGGTACCAAAGAATGACTAAAAACACATAAAATACACAGAGTCAAGATTCGGGAAAAGAGGGAATCTTCAAAAAAAAAAATTTTTTTTTTTTATTCTAGCATTTGAGGTCATGTTTCTCCGAAGAATGTGGGCTGATTACAGAAGAGGCAACTAAGAAACTAAAAGTTTATCAGTTTCAAACCAACAACAGGAGGAAAAGGATAAAACTAGAATATTTGTAGGGCCCACAAAAGAGATAAGGTTCCAGTAAGCAACTCTGGCTTTGGATTGGGACACCACATTATACACCAGGAGAAGAGTTAAGAGGAAATATACAAATCCTCACAGAGACTGAGCCCATACTCTAAATCCCTGATTGGGAAGAAGAAAGGATGAGCTAAGGGGGTGGGAGATTACTAATGTAACTAGACTAAAAGTCAGAAACAAATCCTCTCTAGAGGAGGAAAATATTACCCTAGGCCTAGGCCTGAAAACTAAAGGATCTCACAAGTAATAAAAAGAGAACCAGAAGGAGTTCAAATCAGTGGCATCAGATACTGAAGTGGGAAGGAAAGAGGGAAGGAGGGGAGAAAAGAGAGAGGGAGGGAGGAAGTATGTGTGAGTGCACTAGAGCTTTAAAAAAAAAAAAAAAAAAAAAATCCCAAAGTGAAGGCCTGAGAAGCAAAGTTCCTCCCTGACCTCCTATACTCATGTCTCCTGCTTCCCTCCTCTGCCCCAAGTCACAGAAACTAGAATTTCTCTTCCCTAAGGCAGACCTATAGAAGCTAGTACAACTTTTGTCCAAAGCAAGACATAATGCCTAAAAATATTACCATAATCTTCCCCTACTTTTCTGTTTTAAAGCTGAACATAGAGAAATTCTCTGACCTACTTAGTCTGATAAATCATAAGATACCCATTTCAGAAGAGGTCTTGCACATTGCTGGGAAGAAATGCTGCACAGGCAGACTCAAGAGACAGGCCTTGCTGGGCTTTCCCACTCAGTCTCTTAGCATACCCCTTTTAGTCCAAACATATTCCTACATGGCTGTCCATGCTTCATTGAAAACCTAACCATAAAAACTCTGGGTTTTTAGGTCTTCATTCTGAAAGTCCCTATGTCACATAAAACTATGATCAAATAAGTGTATTATGCTTTTCTCTTAGAAACCTGTTTTTTGATATGATGGTATCAGCCATGACCCTTTATGACAGGCCCACTAAAGGAGATCATGTCCTTTTGTAGGAGGAAAGGAAAGGAAATAAAAGAAGGGAGGAATGAAAGGGAAGCGGTGGGAGACACAGAAGGAAGAAAGAAAGAATCAAGAATTTTCCAGAAAATTTAAAATGCTAGGACTGGGGATCTAACACAGTAACAGACTGTTTGCCTAGCATGCACCAAGTCCTGGGTTCAATCCCCAGTACCACAAAAACAAACAAAAATTTAATATGCTGAAAAATTAATTTCAGAACTAGAAAAGTAATTAATAACTCAATTGACAGATTTAAAAGAAAATTATACTAGTCAACAAAAAAAAATTAATAAACTAGAAGATATGTCAGAATCAAATATCCAAATTAAGCACAAAGAGATAAGACTTGAAAACAGAAATAAGATAATGAGAAATACATAAACTACTGTGAATAGGTCTAACCTCTATATAATTGCAGTATCCAGGAAAAAAAGAAGAGAATAGGGTTATAAAAAATAACTAAATAAATGATGGTGGGATACTCAAAATTAATACAAAGATCAGATTCCAGATTCAAGAAACACTCCAAACCTCAACCAGAACAAATAAAGAAGAGTCATTTCTAGACAAACAATAGTAAAACCACTAAAAATGAAAGATGAACAGAAAACTCTTTGAAGTACCTAAAAAGAAAGAAAAAGGAGAAAGAAAAATTACAACTGAAGGACCAACACTATGACTTACAGCTGACATCCCAGCAGAAACAGTTGTAGTCAAAAGACAATGATAAGTATTTTTAAGATTGTAAAAGAAAATGTCAAATAAGTTTTCTATACCCAAAGAAAATACCAAGACAAAAGTGAGAATCTGAGAAGAAAGTTTCAGGATATCCACATAGTTTTTGAAACCTTTTATTTACAAGAATAGAACTCTCTTCTTGTACAGGCCCTATAGTGAAGGAAAATCCCTGGGAGTAAAATCAAAATTGAACATTCCAGAGACAACAGACAGAATAAAGAGAAGGTCCAGGTAAAAGCGGGAGAAGGGAACAGAGCCAGGAAAAACCAGATAGTAAATCATTAAGTAACTTTAAGTAACTCATGAAAACAACAGAAGAAAAAGCTCAGTGAAATATAAAAGCTACCTAACCTGTTTTCCTTCTAAAAGTTCAGGGAAACTAATTATATGTAAATAAATAAACAACAAAACAGTAAGAAGGTAAAAATCTCATGAATAGTTACAATAAGAAAAACCCAGGTAAGATTCACATTCACATTCCTACACACAATAAAAGCATACCAGAAAAACATGGCCACAAAATAAAACTGCAAACATCTTTCCAAAATGCTTAAAATACATTTAGAAAATTATTTAAGATGTGGAAGAATAACAAATCAGAATTATAAAAATGTACAAATGAGGCTATAAACTCTGGAAATAATGAGAATTAAAAGAAAATTCATATAATTAATTAAATTAAAGGAAGCACAAGAACAAAAAAACACAAACAAGAAACTGAAGTCAAAGGGGGGGCAAATTGCCAAAGTAGTGAGAAAATAAAGGATTCAAAATAAAGTGACAAATACTAAAGATAGACAAAAAAAAAAAAGAAGAAGAATGAAAGACAAAAGAAGAAAACAATTGCAAGAAAAAATACAAAAATATATACAAATAAAACTCTTAAAGTAAAAAAAAGGACTTCAAACTACATATTGAAAAAGCACAGGTACTTGTACCTGAGAATAATGACCTAGGATATCCAACACCAAGACACAGTCTAGTAAAATTACTTAGTGTTGGGTCATAGTACAATAACAAAGAAAGAGGATTCACCCCATCTGAACATAAAAAAGGAGAGAGAAAAAAAAAAAAAAAAAAAAAAAACAGCCAGACAAAATACATGAAGCCTCAGTTTTCAAGCCACTAGACACAGGAAATGAAGGACAGGAGTCTCCAAGAGATTAAGAAACAAATGCGGTGACCCACCTAACCAGCTAACAACTTAAATAAAGCTTCCTAACCCAGACATTGGGAGGGTGAAGCCAGAAGGACCCCAGCAGATTCTTCCAGTTGAAGAAACAGCTGATGGGGTCAAGCAAAATCAAGATAGCCAGAGTTAAAAGGACAAAGTACCAAAGAGGAATAAGCTGCACAGGGAACTCTGGCAACCTACAGATGACCCCCTGGAGTATTCAGGAGAGTGCTGGTCTGCACATGCCTGTAGGAAAAGAACAATCTAAGAGATTTAGAAGAAATAGTGTCAGCACTCACACAAGGGCAAGAATAGTGGCTGTTCCTCACATCTAGATTGGAAAAACACTCATGATTCACGGGGCAATGGATGGGGGACGGTGGGGAGCCATGCCTCACTAAAGGAGAATAATTAATTTGTCCCAGACTAAATGCTTCTCTGGTCCTGATTAATAAATCTTATAAGCAAAAAAACCAAAAGAATCAAATTGTTTCCAACTAAACAGAACCAAGTTCAAAAACATTTATAGGAATACAAAACATCCTCAATAAGGTAAACTCCACAATGTTTGGCATACAACCAAAGATTATCAGACATGTGAAAAAGTGGGGAGGAACTGTAGAAACCACTTCACTGCCTGAAAACTGGTAAAGGGATAGAAACAACTATTTATCCTGCCTTTATGAACAGTAATAATAGACAAAAGATAACAGCTCTGAAAGTATTCCTACTGATAATTAACAGATCTAAACAGTATACAACACTTAATACCACAAAAAGAAATAACTAGACATTATGTGACTCCAGATGAAAAATCACACCAGTAACTATGTATTGTCAATGGGATCCATTGATAATAAATTCAACTGCCAATCTGCAGGTAATATGAAGCAAGGAACATTTTAAACTGCACCCTGAGCATGTATGTATGTGTATATATACACATACACACACACACACACACACACACACACACACACATATATAAATAAAATCAGGAAAATATAGACTATGGAAAACTTACAAATCACGTGACTAAAGTTAAATATCTAATTTAGTATCAATTTAAAGGAATACCCTAAAAAATTTAAATGAGCAAGACTAAACTATTCTACCTATGAAAACATAATTGAGTGTCAAAATGATAAACGAAAAGAAGAGATTACTAAGAAAGCTAGGATTTGGGCTACTTTTAAGGCTGAATTGCGATTGGGATGGGCCAAATTGAATTTATTCATCTGTTATAAAGGAAAGCAGTGCTGATAAATACAACATAGATTGATCTTGAAAACATTATGCTTAATGATAAAAGTCAGTCTCTAAAGGTGACATATTGTATGATTCACATATATTGTGATTAACAGGATGGGCAGACAGAAGGATGGGGTAGGACTACTAAAGGGTAAGGGATTCCTTTTTCAGAGTGTTTAAATGTTCTAAAATAAGACAATGGTGATAATTGTATAACCTTATAAGCTTATAATCACTGAATAAGTATACTTTAAAATGGCAAATTTTGAGGTATGTTAATTACATTTCAATTTTTAAGTATTCGATGAAAAAGATCTTAAGACAAAGTGGGTTGGGGGTGTAGCTTAGTGGTAGAGTGCTTGGTTCAATAAACCTTGGTTCAATCCCCAGTACTGTAAAAAAACAAAAAACAAAAAAAGACAAGCAGAATAGCTAGATATAACCGATTACTTCGTAATAAGAGGTTCGATTTCCTAGGAAGAAATAATTCCAAATTTGTATGCATCCCTACCAATGTCACCCACATATTTAAAGCAACAATGGACAAAAGTTTATACATAAAAGAAAGAAATTCATAATCATAGAATAAAAATTTTAATGTTTTTCTCTGAAACTGAAAGAACAAAAAGTCAAAAAAAAATCAGGATAGGAATAGAACAACTGAAAAAACTAGACCTAATTCATATGCTAGAACACAGTAACCAATACGGTACAATATCAATTAAAGCATCAAAGAACATTTACAAAAATTGACCAGTCCTGGACAATAAAGCAACATATGGGTCAAAATCAAACTACAAATTAGAAAATATACTGCATTAATAAAACATTAATAAATCTTGTGTGATACAGCCAAAATCCTGACAAGAAAGAAAACTATAGGCTTAACTTTGAAAAACATTAGAAAATAAGAAAGATTGAAAAGCCATGACGTAAGCCAGCGTAGGCAAATTACAGCCCCATGATCAAATCCAGCCCACCTCCTGTTATGGTAAATGATATTTTATTGGAACACAGTCTTGCCCTTTGTTTACAATATTGTCCATGACTACTTTCTGGCCACAATAGCAGAGGTAGTAAATAATTGCAGTAGAGATCACAAAGACAAAAAAAGCCAGAAATATTTACTATCTGGCCATTCACCAAAAATATTCCAACCTGATATGAGAATTCATCAAAAAGCATGAAAAACAACAACAAAGTAAACCCACAGAAAATTAAAATAGGGCTGGGGAGATAGCTCAGTTGGTAGAGTGCTTGCCTTTTAAGTACAAGGCCCTGGGTTCAATCCCAGCACCACAAAAAAAAAAAAAAAAGAAAAAAAGAAAATTAAAATAAAAGCATAAATTAATGAAACAAAAGCAAATAACCAAACAAAATTAAATATAAAACAAAAATTAATAGTCAATAAAATACAAAGTTGGTTTTATGAGAAGAGTAATAAAATTGATAAATCCCTTCCGGAATAAGTGTGAATGCGGATAGTCTGTGAGTCAGAACACAACATATCTGAAGACAGCATGAGAAAACAAAGTGGAATATCTCAATTTTATAATCATTATACATTAAAATAATATTTTGGAAACATGGGAATAAAATGTCTTATTTAAATTAATTTTGCCTTTTTAATGAGACTTGGAAAATTTTTAAATTACAAATGTGATTCTCCATATGCTTTCTGTGTTAGTATGCTAGACATTAAAAAGATTATTGGAGAATGTTACAAACTATTTTAACACCAATAAATTTGATCATGCAGATATGATTGACAAATTCCTTGAAAAACACAACTAAACAAAACTGACACAAGAAGAAATAGAAACCTGAATACTATCACTATTAAGGAAAGTGAATGACAATCAAAAGATTGTAACAAAGAAAACCACAAGCTCCAATAGCTTAACTGGCAAATTCTTTCAATCTTGTAAGGAAGAAAACAACACCAATTTGACACAAAATATCTCAGAGAATAAAGAGGAAACACTTCAGATTTATTATATGAGGCCAATAAAGTCCTGATATCAAAATCTGAAAAAGAACAATGGAGGAAAGAAAAGGTTTAAGCCTATCTCTCTGATTTACACTGATGGAAAAACAGTAAACAAAATTTTAGCAGAAGAAATCCAAAAATATATTAAGAGGATAATACATTAGAGTCAAGTTGAGTTTATACAATGAACTTTATTCCAATAATGTAAGAATGGTATAAGTATTTAATGCCATTTACCACATCAACTAAAAAAAAAAAAAAAGACAGGAAATCAATCATATGATTATCTCAATAGAAAAAGCATATATGCTACTCAACTTAATTTCACGGTAAAACAAACTAGGAACACGAAGGCAAATATCTGATAAAGGATATTTATTTTTAAGAAATGATGCCTCCCCTGAAAAGAATAAATAATATTCCTACAATGGGACTGCCTATCAATAAAAGAAAAACTTCTATGTGTAGAAATATAGGTGATTCTCAAATATATATGTGTGTATGTGTATATACGTACTATATAGATATAGTGTGTGAGAGAGAGAGAGAGAGCCAAAACCAAAAGAATATACTATAGAATCTGCTTTATATAAAGTTCCAGAGAGCAAAATTAATCTACGATTATACAGAGGTTTGGGAACAACTGAAAAAGCATATAGAAAATTGATCTATATTTTGACTAGGATGTTAACTACACAGACACACATCTTTCAAATTCAAACTGTGTGCTTAAGATATGTTCATTCTCCTATAAGTGTGTTATGATCAAAGAACTCAAATTTTAAAAAATTAGAGAAATTGTACATAAAGTTGAAATGTTGGGAGTTTTCTCTCCAAAAGAGAGAAAAAGGCAGAAATTTCATTAGTCCCGTTCAACATTATATTGCTAGTCCTAACCAATGTAATAAGAACAAGAAAGGAAGATACAATTAAATAAATAAAACCTACAGACATGCAGACATGATTGTATATATATAAATACAGAATCTACAAATAAATTATGAGAATCAATGCTAGTTTAGCAAAATTGTTAAATAAAAACCCAAATTTCAAAATTTGTTTCAATATATTCAGAGATATTTCAAGAATTATAAGAAGATTCCAACCACAATCACAGAGAACTCCAAATACCCAGAACAGGCCTAATGAAATGAATAAGACTTATACACAGATACTTAAAGTAACTGATAGAAATAACAAAAGACCTAAATTAAATCAAGGGACATGTCATGTATGTGAAGATTATTATGTAAACAAACAAATCTTCCCATATTTATAGCAATTCAATGATATTGCAATCAAAATCATAGCAGTGTTTTAAGGAAATTAAGGACCCAATCCAGAAATTATACGGAATTACAAGACTCCGAACAATAAACAAGAAAAAAACTTTTAACGAAATAGGACTTAGTCCACTAGATTTTAGAACTCATTTTATAAGGCTTCAATAATTTCTTCAGTAGGTATTGATATAAGGATAAATAAATCAAGGAGGGGGACCCATGCATTCATTGATATTTGATTAATGCAAAGTGGCACTACAGAAAAGTACAGAAAAGATGATCTTTTCAACAAACAGTGCTGCTTCTATTGAAGAACTATGGGGCAAAACAGTCATAATAAGCCCTATTCCTTATATCATAACAAAAAAAATCAATTTCAGATGCGCGGTAGAGCTGCATAAGAACGGCAAAATTAATTTTAGAACTGTGAGAGAGAACATAGGAGAAAATCTTTAAAATAGCTAAGATAGGGAAAAAATTTTAAAATAGAATACGAGAAGCACTAGCCATGAAGAAAATATTAATAAATTAAACTACATGAAAAGTAAATTTTATATTCAGAAAAAAACACCATTAAGGGTGGAAAGAAATGTTCAATGCGACATTATTTCCAAAAACCAAAATTAGAAATCAACAAAAGGACTGAAGTTGTAGCTCAGTGGTAGAGCATTTGCCTAGCATGTGGGAGGTACTGGGTTTGATTCTCAGCATATAAATAATTAAAATAAAGGTCCATTGACAGCAAAAAAAAAAAAAAAAAAAAAATCAACCTAAGTGTCCATTAACAAATGAATGGATAAAGACAATCTGATATGTACACCAAATGGATTCTTATTCAGACTTTTAAAAAAAAAAAGAGGAAATTCTGTAATTTGATCCAACACAGATAAACCTGGAGAACATTATGCTAACTGTAAAAATCCAAGCACAGAAAGACAAATACTACAGGATCTCCCTTATACATGAAATCTAAAATCCTTGAACTCAACACTCAGAGGAGAATGATGGTTAACAGACTGGGAGAGATATTGTTGTTAGTCAAAGGATACAAAGTTTCAGACAGATAGGAGGAACGGTTTTGAGATCTACTGCACCAGCAGGGTAACTGTCATCAATACTAAAGTATATTTCAAAATAACAGTAAGTTTCAAATGTCTCATCACAGGAAAAAAAAAGCATGACAAGTATGTTAAACAGCTTGATTTAATCATTGTACATTGTGTGTGTGTGTGTGTGTGCATGTGTGTGTGTGTGTATATATATATATATACATATATATATACATATATATCTATATTAAAACATCACATTGTATCCCACAAATATATATAACTTTGTTTTGCCTATCAAAAATATTATTAATTTTTTGGGCTGGGGATATAGCTCAGTCGGTAGAGTGCTTGCCTCGCAAGCCCAAGGTCCTGGGTTCAAATCCCCAGCACCACAAAAAAAAAAAAAAAAATTATGAATTTTTAAACTATGGGAAAGATAAGCCATGGATTAGAAAATAATTATATAAGGAAAGGTCTTATACTAAGAATATACAAAGAATTCCTTAAAAATAACAAGATAGCCAAATAATCAATAAATATATTAACAGATGAGGGGCGGACATGGGGAAGTAGTGATAAACAAAATCTACCAAATTATGCTATGTCCATGTGCAAGCATACCACAATGAATCCCACTCACATATGTATTTACAATGCACTAACTGAAATAATAATAATAATAATAATAATAATAATAATAATAATAGAAGGGAGATTATTAGAATAGAGCAAATGGATCACAGGGAGGGAGATGGGGAGAGAATGTATTGGGGAATGAGAATAACCAAATTTTGTGCATGTACAAATATGGCATAATGAATCCCATTACTATGTGTATTTATAATGTACCAATAAAACATTTAAAAAAGAAAGAAAATAAGTACTTTAAAAGACATCAATTTCATTAGTAATCAAGAAATGCAAATTAAAATCAAAACAAAATACACTACACAGTCACTCAGAGTGGCTAAAATTGAGACTTTTTTATTACTAGGGATCAAAACTAGGTCTTCAGTCATGCTAGGCAAGCACTCTACCATTGAGCTATAACCCCAGCCCTGGAAAAGACTTTTAATACTGTGTTGATGAGGATATGCAGCAAGGGGAACTCTGACACAGTCAATGGGGATGAAAACTGATCCAACATTGGAAAAGTACTTACAGTTTTACTCTAAAATTACACATATACATATATTAGGACTCAGCAACTTCACTCCCAAGTATATACCTAGCTGAAATAGAAGTACATTAACACAAGATATATTCACAATGTCATAGCTGCATTACTGGAAATAGCTAAAACCAAGAAAAAAACATAAATATCTATAAACAGTAGAATGGATCAACTGCAGCATATCAAGGGACATTAAACAACAATGAAAATGAGCACATCACAAGTAAACACAACAGGGACAATCTCACAAATATAATGTTGAGCAAAAGAAACCAAGTAAAAAAATAAAATCACCACTCTACATAAACCCATTTATATAATTCCATTTACATATGTTCAAAAACAGGCAAAAAATGATGGATACTATTGTAGTCAAGATGATGGCTGTCTTTAGTGAGAATTGAGGGGGTGGTGACTTGGAAGGACCTGTGAGGAAAGTTGCTTACAAGATGCTTAGCAGTGTTCTATTTCTTGACCTGGGTAGGATTCTGTGGATGTTTTAACTTTGTGATGTCATAATGGTGTTAACTTTAATTTCTCCGTTTTCTTGTCTGTTCCTACTTTTTATGTTGTAAAAAAGTTTTTTCTAAAATAAAAACAAAAATGATTAGCTGGAAAAAAAATACAGTGCTACATGTTTTGGCAGTCAATTTCCTCTCCATCAATTCCTGGGGGTCGGGGGATGTGAAATTTCCTTTAATGATCAAATGAAGACCCTATAATTCCTAATCATCAGGACATACTCTGAGCTTAAAGGGTATAATATATGGTTTTCAGAAATGGGTTAGCAGAAAATGTCATCAGCAGCTTCAATAGCAGTGAATATTATTCCTATCCTCCATGTTTAAATGTTTGACCAGAGCACAAAAATTAGCCCATTGTAATTTTCTATGCCTAAATTTTCAAGTAGGCATATAAAAGAATTTACCTTTCAAACTTTAAGAAGATGATTTGAATTAATAACTCACAATAAGGGTTCTTAAAACAACACTCAAGCAGAACACAGCTATTTGTTTTTATCACTACCATTAAAGAATAAGCACTTGATTTTTATACCCTTGACACAAATTGAGATATCTGAAGATCCTTTGCCAAGATAAAAATAGATTAAAGAACTTATCTCCTCCAAAATTTTGCAAGCACCAAAAGAAGTTAATTTATTCAACACGTAAGGATCTCAACAGAGTAATAAAGTGGTCATTGTTACTGAGTTTTACCATGCCCTGGGCACTTGCTAAGTGTTAAGAAACTTACTTTATCCCTACAACAACAATCTGAGGAAGAAAGGATTATTTTCCCCATTTTTCAGATGAGGAAATTTGAGGAGTACAAAGTCAAATCATTTACACAATTCGCACAATAAGTGACAGAGAAAGCATTCAATCAGGTATTTAGTGTGAAAGATCAGTTTTCTATTTATATTTTCTATTTGTGTCTTTTATCTTAAAATTTATAACCTAAGAACCATAAACTGCAGGGAATATGCACATATATGTACATAGATACACACAGGTAAGGATTTTTAAAACCCAGAACTGCACACACCCACAAGCCCTCTGTATAGCACTGCACCCGAACAGAGCTTAGGTTTGCTCCAGAAACAAAACGGACTTCTCAATGATAGCTGAGCAAGCCAAAGCACTGCATATAGTAAGTCCACAAAGCATTAACTGGATTAATTAGCAAGGGATTTGAGAAGCAGCTTGGAGCTAGGAAACCAAAACACTAAATTGTTTAAATACTTTGGCAAAAGATCAAGGTTTCTAGGCAGCACTGGGTCTCTTTCCATCCTTTTCATTCCATGTTTTAACACATTTAACCTGTCTGAGGTACTTTTCCATGAGATATGAATGACATTGTCAAAATACCAAAAAGAAAAGAGAATTTAAAAAAATACTGCAAGCTGTTACCAATTCTGCCAACATGTGAGAGAGCCCAGGCAACATTAATTACAAATCAATTGGTTAGGACATAAACGGCTCTTATCACTGGTAAACTCTCCCTCTAAAATAACTTGCTTTACAGAAAAAAAAAAAAAAAAAAAAAGCATATGTGTCTGTTATTATACTTGGTGAACTAATCAGGACAAAGGAACAAAATAAAACAGGAGAAAATGCATCAAACAGCAAATGTGAAAAAGGAATCCTAGCTAGATGAACGCCTGGAATGCTTCAGGCACAGCGCTACCAGCGCTACCATTTAGAAATAATGAAGAGGAAGTGGTCAGGGCAGGGACACTTGCTGAATGGATTTCTGGTTTCCAGGAAGTAAAAATGTTTACAATGCAACTGATTTTTCACAAACACATAAGGCAGCAAAATGACAAAAGAAAGCTTCAACTATACAATCAAGGAGGCGAAGGCTGGGGGGGTCCTATTGTAGCTCTAGTGTTAAAGGTAGTTCTACGATGACAAAGCACAGTCCACCACCTCCACCACACACATATACCAGAGCATAAACTCAAAACCAAAGGGGAAAATGGAACCCTTGGACATGAATGGTGGTACTATAAATTAGTAGAGCCATTTTGGAGAAAAGAATGGAAGTTCCTCAAAAAACTAAAAATAGGATTACCTTGTGATCTAGCGATTTCATTTTTGGGTATGAACCTAAAGGAATTGAACTTTGGGTGTTGAAAAGGTATCTGTAAATCAGGCGCGGTGGCGCACACCTGTAATCCCAGCAGCTGGGAAGGCTGAGGCAAGAGGATCACGAGTTTAAAGCCAGCCTCAGCAACAGCAAGGCTCTAAGCAACTCAGTGAGACCCTGTCTCTAAATAAAATACAAAATAGGACTGGGGATGTGGCTCAGTAGTTGAGTGCCCTGACTTTAATCCCTGATACAATCCCCACACCCCTGCAAAAAAAAAGAGAGAAAGAAATCACTGCAGCATTATTCAAAAGAGCCTAGTATAAAAGCAACCAGAGTGCCCATCGAAGGATGAATAGATTTTTTTTCTTAAAGTAGATATATGTACACAGGGAAATTATATTCAGCCTTTAAAAAAGCAAGGAAAATTGTGTCACAAGTGTCACAGCAACATGAATGAACCTAGAAGGCAGTGTGCTAGGTGAAGTAAGTCAGGCACAGAGAGAAAATGATCTTACTCATATGTGGAAGCTACAACAGTCAAACTCACATAAGTATAAAGTAGAATGGTAGTTACTGGAGGCTAGGGAGAGGGGAAGGACCAGGAAAGGGGAAGTGTTGATCAAAAGATACAAGTTTCAGTAAAATAGGAGGAATAAGTTCTAGTAATCTATTGCACAACATGGTGACTATACTTAATAATAAGACAAATTTCAAAACACCTAAACTGGGCTCAGTGGCACACACCTGTAATCCCAGCAGTTTGGGATGCTGAGGCAGGAGGATAGCAGGTTCAAAGCCAGTCTCAGCAATTTAGTGAGGCCCTAAGCAATTTACAGAGATCCTATCTCAAAATAAAAAGTAAAAGGGCTGGGGATGTGGCTCAGTAGTTAAGAGACGCTGGATTCAATCCACTGGTACCAAAAACAACACAAAAAAACAAAAAAGCCCACCTAAAAGAGAGGACTTTTAAAACTCTGATCAAAAAGTATTGATAAACATTTGAGATGATGAATATGATACTTAGCCTGAATCAATCATTCCACCACATACACATGTATGGAAACACCACATTGCACCCATCAATATATACAACGGCTCTCAAGTAAAAATTAAATTAAAAATCAAATGCACCTTCCCAAAGTCTAATCAGGACCCTGCCCACAAACTACTAATTTCCCTCATATATCTTATTATGAATATCTTTGAATTTTCCACTCAATAGCCACAAAAGTTTAGAGAAAATCTAAGTACTGCTCTTAAAGCAAAGATTCTCAAAGTGCCACACAACATTCCTCCTGCACACTTCTTTCCAATAGGTGAAAAGTAAATAGAAAATCACTAATTTCCCATCAAACTACACTGATTTCCTTTAGCTCCACTGGGTTTCTGCAAATGAAGGGCATAAAAGTGGGAAGAGCTTCACCTATGACCTTGGCAAAAAACATAGTTGGGGCAGTTTTCTTGGCCTTCATCAGTGAAATAAGAAAAGTGCTCTATCTTGCAGATTTATGAGGATTAAAGATGCTATTTGTAAAGTACCCAGCAAGGTGTCTGACACACAGTAGGTGTTCAGCAGTTACTCTTGTTCCTCACAGCATCTGGACACATGATACGAATAAGTTTCAAGTATAGTACAATTTTTTTACTGAACCAGAAATTTAATGACAACTTCATAAACAAGTTATTTGCTGATTATGGTAAGGTACTATATGCTGATCTTAAGCAAAATTTACATCAGTACTTCCAAGGCACTGTGTCTCCAAAGCATTCGCATCACTCTCACATTGATGGTGCACCTTCCTAAAATCACTAAGAGGAAAGACTAATGGGCAATAGTATCCCTGGGTTCACTGATGAATTAACAAGACTGAAGGAAACGAGGGAGAGAACAGAGTATGGGTGTTTCATTCACTAGACTTGACTGCCTGGAAAAAAAAATATGTAGATTTATTTTTTCAAATAAAATTATAAAGTATGGTTAAAAAGAAAAAAGTGCTAGCATAGTTTTAAAAATTATTAAAGAGAGGATACTTAATAAAATATCAAAAGAAAAGTAGCAAAAAGATGATTAGGTAAAATGTATTACAGTTTGAGTCTAAGTTTTTAATATCTTATATTACAGGATTTTTTTAAAGTGAAAATATCACATACTATTCATCTCAAATTTGAGGAAATACTAAAATACTAATTTTTATACAGATGTAGATTTTTAAAAAATATTTAATGCTGTTTTACAAACAGGAGTAGTTTATTCATATTATAAAATTCACCACACTTTTGCAATAGAATTTCCTTTCTGTTTCATTTAACAATGGTTACTTTTAAAAAGTGATAATACAAAATGTCACAGAATATTTATTGCATAAAACAGATTACAACAATATTGCTGTATTCTATAGTTTCCTTACCAAATATTTATTAAATGCCTACTATGAAAAAGGCATGCTGAATTCCTCATATCACTTATACAACTAAATTCTCAAAATAATAAAATAGGTAGGTGAGGTAACTCCCTATTATTGACAAGAAATCTGAGATCCAAAAAGTTAAGTGCCTTGCCTAAGTCAATTTAGTGGCCAAAGGGCCAAAATTAAACTCCAAACCAAACATAAAGCCTGCACTTCTTATACTATACATGATGCTTTCCTATGGTCCCATATTCACTATATTTAATCAAAGCAATACACCACTTCTCTATATTCACAGCCAACAGTGTCTCATCACTCAACAAAGATACTCTACAATTTGCCCTCCCTTGCCTGCTCCCAAAAGGACCAAGCATCTTTCAACAAACCAGGTCAAGTGAAAGGAGAAATACAACTTCGAAATAGTTTTGTTGCATCAGCACAATCCAGAAACAATGAGATACTCTTTTTTTTTTTTTTTTATACTGGAGATTGAACCCAGGGGCAATTAACCACTGAGTCACATCCCCAGTCCTTTTTATTTTTTATTTTGAGACAGGATCTCGCTAATTTGCTTAAGACCTCACTAAGTTGCTGAGTCTGGCTTTGAACTTGCAGTAGTCCTGCCTCAGCCTTCCAAGCTAATGACTGGTCACAATAAGACACTCGTATCCAGGGATAAAAATATGGATACAAACATTTTTACATATACACACACACAGAGAGAGAAACACACACATATGACTTCTCTGAACACTGAAAAACGACACCATTTTAAATTATGGTTCAAAACTACATAAAAAAAAAAAAAAAGGGTGCAAGCAAAATTTGGAAAACCTGGCTCTATTAATACCAATCTCATCCCAAATCTCAGAGACAGAACCTCCAAAGAAAAGACAAAAACTTGCTCAAACATAAAGACCAAGAAAAACAGTCTACTGACTGCAGGTAATGAGAGGTGTGACAACATGTAACACAAACCAATGTAACATCTACACTATTCTGACACTATTCCTCTGTACCAAATGCCTTAGTTAATTTGCATTGCAGAAATAAATGTTGTGGCAAAAGACTATCTCTTTTATCCTCATCCTTCAAGCCTCTAAAATGGGCCCCATTAATAATCTCATTTTACCAATTAAAAACAAGAAAAAACAAACTCTCTGGGTGCAAGCCTGTAAATCCAAGTGACTCAGGAGACTAAGGAAAGAGGATTACCAAGTTCCAGACCAGCCTCAGCAACTTAGCAAGATCCTGTCTCAAAATTTTAAGAGGGCTTGGTATGTAGCTCAGTTATAGAGAGCCCCCTAGGTTTGATTGCAGAACCAAAACTCACACACACACACACACACACACACACACACACACACACACGGGAAGAAAAAGGAGGGGGCGAGATGAATTCAGGGAGGAGTAGCTAACTCTCACAGTCTATTATCACACAGCTTATACATAGCTACATTGGGAGAAAAAAAAAAAAAGAACCTGAATAAAAGTGACTATACCTGAACTAGAACTTATGTTTTTAACCACACTACACTGAAGTAAAACCTTGTTCCAACAGAGAAGTTGAGCATTCCAGAAACACAATAGAAATAATACTTTTATTTATATACATATATATATATATATATATATTTTTTTTTTTTTTTTTTTTTTTTGTAGGTGGACACAATACCTTTATTTTATTTTTATGGGGTGCTGAGGATCGAACCCAGGGCCTCACAAGTGCCAGGCAAGCACTCTACCACTGAGCCACAACCCCAGCCCCAGAAACATTATTTTTAATAGAGAGATAGACATGGGCACACATAGGCATATTCTCTTGGAGGCAGCATGGTACAGGCCTAGAATCATCAGCAATCCACTACTAGCTTTACTGCCTAAACGCAAGTTATTTCAAATCCATACCTATAAAATGGACAGAATAATTCATCTCTAATGGACTGCAGGAAGAAAAAATACCCACATAAGTGTGTGTGTATATGTGTGTGTGTGTGTGTGTGTATATCAAAAAAAACTCAACAATATTAAGTTATGTCTAATCTCTTCCCTTGAACTTTGTTCCACATCAATATGCTACTTTTCTTTTTTTTATTTCCTCATTTTTCTTGGTGCAATATATATAGTTGTATATACTGATGGGATTTATTGTTACATGTTCATACATGCATGTAACAATATAATTTGGCCAGTATCACTCCCCAGCTTTCCCCCGCCCTCCCTCCACATCTCCCATCCCTTGGTTCCTTTCCTTTTCTGATCTCCGTTTGATTTTTATGATATCCAACCCCACCTTGTTTTTTCTTTTTCCTCCCTAGCTTCCATATATGAGAGAAAACATACAACCCTTCATCTTCTGACTTTGACTTATCTTGTTTCACATGATTCATTTTCCTGCAAAACGGCTTTCTTTATGGCTGAATAAAACCCCATTGTGTATATATACATTTTCTTTATCCATTCATTTGTTGATTGACACCTGTGCTGGTTCCATAGGTTGGCTATTGTGATTGTGTTGCTATAAACATGGGGTGCACGTATCACTGTAGTAAGATGACTTTAATTCTTCAGGGTAAATACTGAGAAGTGGTACACCTGGGTCATATGGTGGTTCCATGCCTAGTCTTTTGAGGAATTTCAATACTAATTTCCATTCAGTTATACTAATTTACAGTCCCAGCAACAGTGTAAAAGTGTTCCTTTCTCTGCACATCCTCTCCAGCATTTAATATTATTTGTATTCTCAATGACTGCCATTTTGACTGGTGTGAGATGAAATCTCAGTGTATTTTTGATTTGCATTTCCCTAATTACTAAAGATATTGAACATTTTTTTCCTATATTTGTTGGCCATTTATATTTCTTCTTTTGAGAAGTGTCTGCTTAGTTCATTTGTCCATTTATTAAATGGGTTATTTGATGTTGGGGGGGAAAGTTTTTTGAGTTCTAGATATTCTTGATATTAATCTTCTGTCAGAAGAGTAGCTAGCAAAAGATTTTCTTCCATTCTGTGGGTTCTCTCTTCACATTCCTATTTGTTCCCTTTTGCTGTGCTACTACTGTTTTTTCTGTACATACATATCTACATACATATCTATAATAAAGTTTAATTTAAAAGTTAGGCAAAGTAAGAGATTAACAGGACAATTATAACAATACACTGTAAAAATTATGTGAATGCAGTCTCTTTCTCTTGAAAGAGTGACAAATATTAGTATTTTTGGACTAGTTGACTATAGATAACTGAAACCATGGAAAGTAGAACCACATATACACATATAAGTATGAGTATAGCAAGTATACACAAGAAAAATGATGATGATGATGACTGGAGGCAAGGGTGCACACCTGTAACCCCAGCAACCTGGAAGGCTGAGGTAGGAGTATCAAAGTTTAAAGCCAGCCTCGGCAACTTAGCAAGACCTTCTCTTAAAATAAAAAATAAAAATGGACTAGGAATGTGGCTCAGTGGTTAAGCACTCAGGGTTCAATCCCTGGTACTAAAAAAAAGAAACAAGAAAGAAAAAGCACCAGGGATGTAATTTGATGGCAGAGTGTCCCTGAGTTTAATCCCCCATACCCCCATCCCTCTAAAAAAAGAAAAATGATGATGATGACATTGAGTAGTTATAGATTCTACTAGTACTATAATTGGGTTGTTCAAATTTAATTATTTTTTCAGTACTAGAGATTAATTGCAAGGGCTCATACATGCTATGCAAGTGAAGTGCTCTCCCACTTCCTTAAACTGCGTTAAATATTTTTGCCAATCATTCCATGTGTTACCTGGAAAGAAACCCCCAACTAAGAAAATCTCCTTTTCTTTCTAAATGCTACTTCCTCACATAGTTGCAAACAAATTTAGACCCTTAAGAGACTCAGCCTCAGAAATCTCATTTCAAGGGCTGGATGTGGTGGCACACATCTATAATTCCAGCAATCCAGGAGGCTGAAACAAGAGGATCTCAGGTTCAAAGCCAGCCTCAGCAACTTAGCGAGGCCCTTAAGCAACTTAGTGAGCTCCTGTCTCAAAATTTAAAAAATAATAAAAAGGACTGGGGATGTAGCTCAATGGTTAAACAACTCTGGTTCAATACCCAGTACCAGGAAAAAAAAAAAAAAAGGAAATCTCATTTCAAGATAAAATCATTCCAACTGCCCTCGAGAATATCACCCAAACCCTCCACCACTTCATCAGTTTGCAAGTATTATAGGTGGATGGCATACATTTTTATTTAAAGGGAAGTCCTTAGCACATTATATGAAAAATATCTGTTTTATTTGTATTATAAGGACCATAGCACCTGGACCAACTAAGTCACGTGTTAGACTCAACCTTCGGAATAGACACAGGAAAGTGTATCCTACTGGTGGGAAACCAAGCTTGAAAGATCATATAGACTACTTTGAACCCTTACCAAGATTAGTGTGAACAAAGAAAGTCAGTGGAGAACAAAAGAACAAGCAAAGCCAGGATGAAAGAAATGGAGTCACCCTAGCCCATGATGTTCCAGTTCCAATTTAAAGCCAGTCCTTATGAAAGCCCGGCTGCATTTTGCTTCCTATCCTTCACTGTACAACACTTCTCTCCACCTCCAACCCTGCCTTCCTAAGCTTGTGTTAGTGAAACTTCAGTCACTGCATTCAAGATAGCCATAAGAAGGACATCATTGCCTGGTACACTGAAGGGATACAAATAATTTTTTTAAAAAACAGAAACAGGGGCTGGGGAGATAGCTCAGTTGATAGAGTGCTTCCCTTGCAAGCACAAGGCCCTGGGTTCAATCCCCAGCACTGCCAAAAAAAAAAAAAAAAAAACCAGAAACAAACCTTGTAAATTCCTGATGTTAGATGGGCATTCCTATAGTTATAGTTCCCTCAACAGAGAGACCAAATTTCCATTAATCCACTTATCAAGTAATTGTTCAGGAAATAAGTAGTATCTGATACAACATGACACTTTATTCTAATTTATCATCTAATAATTAAACATTCAAAGTTTATAAAGAAAGCAAAGCCCTGTAGTTCATATTGTTCCTTTAAATCAAATAATTTAGAATCCTGTGAAGAATTCCATTTACAGTATATTTCCTCATTCTTGTGCAAATACAATCTGTCTATCAACATATTAGCATTTCAATCGCCCTTGCTTTTTTCATAACTAGGAGAAGCAGTCTTCATTTATTCCTATTGAGCATCTACCACCTATGAATTATTTCTGAGACTAAGCAGTAAAATAGAATTTAAATCCAAGTAAATGAGAAACTGAAACTATTTTCAAAACTAAATGCAGGACTTTGATTCCAGTTACATACTCCCTAATACTATAAGTATGCTTTTCAATGATTAATTTACTTTAAGCTGAATTAAGTAATTAATTTACTTTTCTGAATTAAGTTACTATAATAGTTGGAAATGGAAAACCACCCCAGGTTTTAACGGTTTTTTTTTGTTTTTGTTTTTTTTTTTTTGACCCTTCCTATTTATTTATTTATTTATTTATTTTTAAGAATCCTGGATCAATTTATATTACTGGAGTAAATACATCCACTACTCAAAAAACTTTTTTTTCCCTAAGTCTCCTTTATGCATTTGTTTAAGGCACTGACCATAAATGGTGTAATTTGCCCTGGACATCATTAAAATGTAAAGTTAATGAGGATTCAGCTGGAAACAGAAGGAATGTAACCTATTTTCAGGCAAAAGTTCTAACACAGCAATCAGAAGAAAAAGCTCTTTGATGTTTCTTTGTCTCTTCTCATTAATTTTTTTTTGTCTCAAAAAAAAAAAACTATTTAAACTTTAAAAAAAAAAAAAAAAAAAAAAAAAAAAGCACCAAAGTTTAAACATGATAATTATAACAGAACTCCAATGAGGTCATTAGAATTTTTTTTATGAGAGAAACAAGAATCAGTCATATATACATGGGGATAACACCATCCACCTGGCAGAACTGTTAAAAGGCTTAGCTATTGAAGGCAAAGTATAAAGCAGAATCACTGACACATAGAAGGTATTCGACATTATTCTCTTTTTGTACCTCTCTGGTCCCCAGGGACCTAGTACAGTGCTGATACAAAAATAGTACTCAAAGAGTAGCTATTATTATCTCATATGATGCATTCATTTTTCTATTGAAAAATTCACTACATTAACCCTAACCTTTTTTCTGAGATTTATGCAAGCCTCAGCACCTCCCGTCACTAGGCAGGTGGAGCATTATCCAAATAACCAGCATGGAGTAAACAGTCCCGAGTGACATTTTATCATGTGAAGTGTCTGTACAGGTATAAATATTATATCCTCTCTAGTTTTATTGCCTCATTTTACAATTATACTACTAAAGAGCAAAATAGTATGCAGAATGTTAAGTGGCATTCTGCTGCTTGGAATTTCTTTCCAAGGCTCCATTCAGAATAACAAATGTGGGAGCTATTTCATCTCTGCTCTACTGTGAAGAAAGTCATCACCTTTACTTGAATATACACAAGGATTTGCCTTTCTGCAACCCATTTTGTGCCAAGTGAAATCTTAAACCAAATGTGATAATTACCTGGAAGGTGTCATTTAGTAAGTATTACTGTGCTTTCCACAGAGACCTTACCCTATACTTGTTATTGTATACAATTCCATAATCCTAGTAAACAAAGCCTACCTAATCAGCAATAAGTGGATCTACCCAAGATGATCTACCCTTAAAAGCCACAAGAATTAAGAATTCATTCTTCTTCACCCAAACAAAAAAATTGTAAATTCAATGAATTAAGCAGATTAAATGTTAAGAGACAGAATAATAAAAGTTTCTCCAGCAATTTTCACTTTAAAGGCATTTCCACATAAATGATCTCATTTTCACTGGTTCATTCTTTCCATAAATATTCATTAAGTCTTCTCAGTACTGAGCACTGGTCATATGGTGGTAAAGGAAATAGTAAGAGACCCCTACCTTCCCAGAGTTTAAAGTCCAGTAGAGAAGTTTAGGCAAACTAATAACCACACAAGCAACTCAATTATAAACTACAGTAAATGCTAACAAGAGCAAGCAGTATATGAGAACACATTTACCAAGAGCATTAGACAGGATTTCCCTGGGGATGGAATTTCTGAGATGAGATCTGAAAGAACAGAAGAACTAGTAAAGAGAAAATGATGTAGATGATGATAGTTGAGATGGAAAGAAACACCTAGGGGTTTTATTTGGGGTTTTGTTTGTTTTTGCAGTACTGGGGATTGAACCCAGGGGCCCTCTACCACTGAGCCACATCCCAAACCCTTTTTTGTTCTTTATCTTGAGACAGAGTCTTGCTAAGTAGCCCAAGCTGGCCTCAAACTTGTGATCCTCTTGCCCCAGCCTCCCAAGTCACTCAGATTATAGGTATGCACCTTGGGCCCAGTAGAAAAACCCAGTTTTTAAAGACATTAGGGTAAATCAATCACATTTTTTTTCTGATACACTGAATATGAAGGGTTAGCAGGAAGGCAGGTGACCAGGAAAAAGGCACAGAATTTTTTTAAAACGTGAGGTACACTGGAAGGGGACCAGATTTTTCTTAAGGTTAATGAACACAGATATTTTGAATTTCAGATAAGTTTGAGGCATCCCAACAGGTAGAGAGCTTAGAGATAAGGGCTCATATCACATGCATTTATTCAATATTTAATTCCTAAGAAACAATTTGTATCCAGTCCTATACTCCTCATTAAGAAAAAGGAGATGAACAAAATGCTGAGCTGCCCTTTTATTTATGTTTTTTGCTTGTTTGTTTTTTGAGGTACTAAGGACAGAACCCTGTGGTTGCTCTACCACTGAGCTACATCCCCAGCCCTTTTTATTTTGTATTTTGAGACAGGATCCCAATACATTGCCAAGGCTGGTCTCAAACCTGCAATCTTTTTGCCTCAGTCACTCAAATAACTGATATTGCAGGAGTGTATCACCACACCCATCTCTGAGCTGCCCTTTTAAAGCACAGGTACAATGACAGAAGTGTAGAAGTTCACTGGAATTCAAAGAAAGGAGAAAGAGTTTGCTTGGACAATCAGGGAAAAATGCATGAAGAAAATTATCTCAAAGATAAATGACAATTCCTCAATTGCATTAAGAGAAAAGGTATTTCAGACAAAGGACTAGTATCTGAAAATAGCAGAAAATACTGTTCACAGTAGCTGTAGGTACAAAGTATATGAGTAAGATAAACCATGAGGATCAAGGTTACATAAATAAAAAGTATTTTAAGAGAAGTCCATGAACAAATGCAAAGCAACAAATTAGATAAGTTAAATGAACAAATTCCTAGAAAACTTCAAACCACCAAAACTGAGTCAAGAAGAAGCAGAAATCTGAACAGACTTGCAAAAAATAAAAAGATTTAATTACTAATTTGAAAACTTTCCACAACACAAAAAACAAAAGACTTCACTGGTGAATTCTACCAAACACTAAAAGAAGAATTAGTACCAATTCTTCATAAATTATTTCAAAAAGTAGAATAGAAAGGAAGAAAAATTTCCCAACTAATCCTATGAAGCCAATATTAAATTGATACTAAAAGCAAACTAACATATCACAAGAAAGTTACAGAAATAAAAAAATCATCAACAACCATACCAACAAAACAAATCTAGCAAAATATAAAAAGGATTATGTACCATGACCCTGTTAAGATTTATCCTAAGAAGTCAGGTGTGATAGCACATGCCTGTAATCCCAGCTCTGCAGGAGGCTGAGAAAGGTACATCAAAAGTTGGAAGACGGGGGCGATCCAAGATGGCGGCCTAGAGGGAGACTGCACCTCCGGTCGCTCCACAACCCAGGAGTTAAGAAGGGGAGGCATTGAGAGACTCGGACTGAAGTGGAGCCACGGGTGAGTCTGCCCACTGGGTAAAGCTCGGCCCGGGTGGCAGGCCCAGATAGAGGTGGCTTATCGGAGCCGGGCAGGGCAGCTAGAGTCATCCACAGGCAGTCCTGCGCACTCCGGCGGTGGGCCCCGCCCACACAGCCAGCTTCTCCAGGTTCTCGGAACGGAACTGGCCCGCTAGTGAGAGCCTGTCTGAACAGAGCACGCTCCGAGTCCCGGAGCCCCTGCAGTGCAGTGTACTCCTGCAAAGAACCAGCGGAGAGCCTCGATCTGCAATCAGCCTCAGGGATAAGGGCAGGGCAGCCGGAGACCTCTTCAGGCGGCTCTGCCCACTCCGGCTTGAGTCTTCCCAAGGTAGTCTTCCACACTCCGGCAGTGGGCTCTTCCCACACGGCCAGCTGCACGGTGCAGGCCCACAGTGAGAGCATTTCCGCACAGAGCCAGTTCCAAAACGTGGAACCAGTAGGGGGCTAGGGGCAGTATTCTTCGAATGAGCTGCTTTATCAGATTCCTCCAAGACATCAGGCTACTGAAGGCTGGGAGGTGATACACTGGAAATCTACTGGGACACTATAAGCCAATAGTGGAAAACTGCAATATCTCAGGGTCCCACTGACAACTGACCATTATGAGAAAACAAGGGAAGAAAATGTCCCAAACAAACCTAGATACTACATCAATAAAACCCAATGACAGCACAGCAGAAGAAATGTCAGAAAGGGAGTTCAGAATGTACGTAATTAAAACGATCAGGGAAGCTAATGAGGAGATGAAAGAGCAAATGCAGGCATTGAAGGAGGAGATGAAAGAGCAAATGCAGGCATTAAATGATCGCACCAATCAACAGTTAAAAGACCAAATACGGGAAGCAAGAGATCATTTCAATAAAGAGTTAGAGATACTGAAAAAAAACAAAACTGAAATCCTTGAAATGAAGGAAACAATAAACCAAGTTAAAAACTCCATAGAAAGCATAACCAATAGGATAGAACACCTGGAAGACAGAACCTCAGACATTGAAGACAAAATATTTAACCTTGAAAACAAAGTGGAACAAACAGAGAAGATGGTAAGAAATCATGAACAGAATCTACAAGAACTATGGGATATCATGAAAAGGCCAAATTTGAGAATTATTGGGATTGAGGAAGGCTTAGAGAAACAAACCAAAGGAATGAACAATCTATTCAATGAAATAATAACAGAAAATTTCCCAAATCTGAAGAACGAAATGGAAAACCAAGTACAAGAGGCTTATAGAACTCCAAACATACAAAATTACAACAGACCCACACCAAGGCACATTATTATGAAAATACCTAACATACAAAATAAAGACAGAATTTTAAAGGCCGCAAGAGAAAAGAATCAAATTACATTCAGAGGGAAACCAATAAGAATATCAGCAGATTTTTCAATCCAGACCCTAAAAGCTAGAAGGGCCTGGAACAACATATACCAAGCCCTGAAAGAAAATGGATGCCAACCAAGAATCTTATACCCAGCAAAACTTACCTTCAAATTTGACGATGAAATAAGATCCTTCCATGATAAACAAAAGCTAAAGGAATTTACAAAAAGAAAGCCAGCATTACAGAACATTCTCAGCAAAATATTCCATGAGGAAGAGATGAAAAACAACGATGCAAATCAGCAACAGGAGGCGCTAGCCTAAAGGAATAGCCAAATAAAGGAGAAACCAAATCATGTCAAAAACAAATATGAGTCCATTGACTGGGAATACAAATCATATCACAATAATAACCCTGAATGTTAATGGCCTGAATTCATCAATCAAAAGACACAGACTGGCAGATTGGATTAAAAAGAAAAATCCAACAATATGCTGCCTGCAAGAGACACATCTCATAGAAAAAGACACCCATAGACTAAAGGTGAAAGGATGGGGAAAAACATACCATGCACACGGACACAGCAAAAAAGCTGGAGTATCCATCCTCATCTCAGATAATGTGGACTTCAAACCAAAACTAGTCAGAAGGGATAAAGAAGGACATTACATGCTGCTTAAGGGAAGCATAAATCAGCAAGACATAACAATCATAAATATCTATGCCCCGAACATTGGCTCATCCACGTACGTCAAACAAATCCTTCTCAATTCCAGAAATCAAATAGACCACAACACAATAATACTAGGCGATTTTAACACACCTCTCTCATCACTGGATAGATCGTCCAAACAAAAATTGAATAAAGAAACTATAGATCTCAACAACACAATCAGCAATTTAGACTTAACGGACATATATAGAATATACCATCCAACAAAGAATGAATACACTTTCTTCTCAGCAGCACATGGATCCTTCTCTAAAATAGACCATATTTTATGCCACAAAGCTACTGTTAGTAAATACAAGAAGATAGAGATACTACCTTGTACTCTATCAGATCATAATGGATTGAAATTAGAAATAAATGACAGAATAAAAAACAGAAACTTCTCCAATACCTGGAGACTAAATAATACACTATTATATGATGAATGGATAACAGAAGACATCAGGAGGGAAATAAAAAAATTCTTAGAAGTAAACGAGAACAAAGACACATCATATCAAAATCTCTGGGACACTATGAAAGCAGTACTTAGAGGAAGATTTATTTCATGGGGTGCATTCAAAAAAAGAAGTAGAAATCAACAAATAAACGAGTTAACACTACAGCTCAAAGCACTAGAAAAGAAGAGCAGACCAATACCAAAAGTAGTAGAAGACAGGAAATAGTTAAAATCAGAGCCGAAATCAACGAAATCGAAACAAAAGAAACAATCGGAAAAATTAATAAAATAAATAGTTGGTTCTTTGAAAAAATAAATAAAATTGATAAACCCTTAGCCACACTAACAAAGAGAAAGAGGGAGAAAACTCAAATTACTAAAATTCGGAATGAACAAGGAAACATCACAACAGACACGAGTGAAATACAAAACATAATTAGAAGCTATTTCGAAAATCTATACTCCAACAAAACAGAAAACCTTGAAGACATCAACAAATTTCTAGAGACATATGAACTACCTAAACTGAACGAGGAGGACATACACAACTTAAATAAACCAATTTCAAGCAATGAAATAGAAGAGGTCATCAAAAGCCTACCAACAAAGAAAAGTCCAGGACCAGATGGGTTCTCAGCCGAGTTCTATAAAACCTTTAAAGAAGAGCTCATTCCAATACTCCTCAAACTATTCCATGAGATAGAAGAGGAGGGAACCCTACCAAACTCGTTCTATGAAGCCAATATCACCCTGATACCTAAACCAGACAGAGACACATCAAGGAAAGAAAATTTCAGACCAATATCCTTAATGAACATCGATGCAAAAATTCTCAACAAAATTTTAGCAAATCGCATACAAATATATATTAAAAAGATAGTGCACCACGATCAAGTGGGTTTTATCCCAGGGATGCAAGGTTGGTTCAACATTCGGAAATCAATAAATGTCATTCACCATATCAACAGACTTAAAGTTAAGAATCACATGATTATTTCAATAGATGCAGAAAAAGCATTTGATAAAATACAGCATCCCTTCATGCTCAAAACACTAGAAAAAATTGGGGTAATGGGAACATTCCTAAACATTATAAAGGCCATCTACGCTAAGCCCATGGCTAATATCATTCTAAATGGTGAAAAACTGAAAGCGTTCCCCCTAAAAACTGGAACAAGGCAGGGATGCCCTCTTTCACCGCTTCTATTCAACATCGTCCTTGAGACTCTAGCCAGAGCAATTAGACAAACCAAAGAAATTAAAGGGATACGAATAGGAAAAGAAGAACTCAAACTATCCCTGTTCGCTGATGACATGATTATATATTTAGAGGAACCTGGAAATTCCACCAGAAAACTTTTAGAACTCATAAGTGAATTCAGTAAAGTAGCAGGTTACAAGATCAATGCTCATAAATCCAACGCATTTTTATACATAAGTGATGAATCTTCAGAAAGAGAAATTAGGAAAACTACTCCATTCACAATAGCATCGAAAAAAATAAAATACTTGGGAATCAATCTCACAAAAGAGGTGAAAGACCTCTACAATGAGAACTACAGAACACTAAAGAAAGAAATTCAAGAAAACCTTAGAAGATGGAAAGATCTCCCATGTTCCTGGATAGGCAGAATTAATATCGTCAAAATGGCTATACTACCTAAAGTGCTATACAGATTCAATGCAATTCCAATTAAAATCCCAATGATGTACCTCGCAGAAATAGAGCAAGCAATTATGAAATTCATCTGGAAGAATAAAAAACCTAGAATAGCTAAAGCAATCCTCAGTAGCAAGAGCGAAGCAGGGGGTATTGCAATACCAGATCTTCAACTCTACTACAAAGCAATAGTAACAAAAACGGCATGGTATTGGTACCAAAATAGACAGGTAGATCAATGGTACAGAATAGAGGACATGGACACAAACCCAAATAAATACAATTTTCTCATACTAGACAAAGGTTCCAACAATATGCAATGGAGAAAAGATAGCCTCTTCAACAAATGGTGCTGGGAAAACTGGAAAACTATATGCAATAGAATGAAACTAAACCCCTATCTCTCACCCTACACAAAACTCAACTCAAAATGGATCAAGGACCTCGGAATCAGACCAGAGACCCTGCATCTTATAGAAGAAAAAGTAGGTCCAAATCTTCAACTTGTTGGCTCAGGATCAGATTTCCTTAACAGGACTCCCATAGCACAAGAAATAAAAGCAAGAATAAACAACTGGGATAGATTCAAACTAAAAAGCTTTCTCTCAGCAAAGGAAACTATCAGAAATGTGAAGAGAGAGCCTACAGAGTGGGAGAATATCTTTGCCAACCATACCTCAGATAGAGCGCTAATTTCCAGAATCTATAAAGAACTCAAAAAACTCTACACGAAGAATACAAATAATCCAATCAACAAATGGGCTAAGGAAATGAACAGACACTTCACAGAAGAAGATGTACAAGTAATCACCAGATATATGAAAAAATGTTCAACATCCCTAGTAATAAGGGAAATGCAAATCAAAACTACCCTAAGATTTCATCTCACCCCAATTAGAATGGCGATTATCAAGAATACAAGCAACAATAGGTGTTGGCGAGGATGTGGTGAAAAAGGAACACTCATACATTGCTGGTGGGGTTGCAAATTAGTGCAACCACTCTGGAAAGCAGTGTGGAGATTCCTCAGAAAGCTTGGAATGGAAACACCATTTGACCCAGCTATCCCACTCCTTGGCCTATACCCAAAGGACTTAAAATCAGCATACTACAGAGATACAGCCACATCAATGTTCAATGCTGCTCAATTCACCATAGCCAGATTGTGGAACCAACCTAGATGCCCTTCAGTTGATGAATGGATAAAGAAACTGTGGCATATTTATACAATGGAATATTACTCCGCAATGAAGAATGATAAAATTATGGCATTTGTAGGCAAATGGTCGAAATTGGAGAATATCATGCTAAGTGAGATAAGCCAATCTCAAAAAACTAAAGGACGAATGATCTCGCTGATAAGCGGATGAGGACATATAATGGGGGGTGGGAGGGGCTAGCATTAGGTTTAGGGTTAGGTTTAGAGTTAGGCTAAGGAGAGCAGTAAGAATGAAGGAAAGAAGGACTGTGTAGAGGGAAAAGAGGGGTGGGAGGGGTGGGAGGGGTGGGAGGGGTGGGGGGGAGGGGAAAAATATAATAAACATCATTACCCTATGTAAACGTAAAAAAAATAAAATAAAAAAAAAAAAAAAAAAAAAGTTGGAAGACAACCTCAGCAACATAGTGAGACTATCTCAGAATAAAAACAATTAAAAAGGGCTGGGGATGTAGCCTGTAGTTGAGCACCCATGGTACCAAAATTAAAAAAAAAAAAAACTGTCCTAAGAATGCCAAGTTGATTTAACATCCAAAAATTAAAAGACTGATATAATAAACCATATCATGAGAATGAACAAAATCACATGATCATGGACACAGAAAAAGCATCTGACAAAGTCTAAACTCCTTTCATGATCAGAGCACTGAATAAATTAGGAATAGAAAGGAACTTCATCAATAAAAGGCATTTACAAAAATGTATATAGCTAAGCCAGGCACGGTGGCACACACCTATAATCCCAGTGGATGGGGAGGCTGAGGCAAGAGTTCAAAGTCAGCCTCAGCAACAGCCAGTTGCTAAGCAACTCAGTGAGACCCTGTCTCTAAATAAAACACAAAATAGGGCTGGGGTGTGGTTCAGTGGTCAAGTGCCCTTGAGCTCAATCCCCAGTACACACCCTCCAAAAAATGTATAGCTAATATACTTGATGGTGAAAGAATGAATGATTCTCTTTAAGATGAGGAAGGCAAAGACATTTATTCCTGTCACATCTAATCAAAACTACACTGGAGGTTCTAGCCAGGATAATTAGGCAAGAAAAAGTTACTCAGAATGGAAAGAAAGAAGTAGAAATATCTCTTTTTGTATCTCTATTTCTTTCTTTCTTTCTTTTTTTCTTTTTTTGGAGGGGGGAGGGTACCAGGAATTGGACTCAGGGACACTCAACCACTGAGCCACATCCCCAGACTTATTTTGTATTTTATTTGGAGATAGGGTCTCACTGAGTTGCTTAGCACCTCACTTTTTCTGAGTCTGGTTTTGAACTTGTGATCCTCCTGCCTCAGCCTCCCGAACTGCTGGGATCACAGGCATGCACCACCACACCCAGCTGTATCTCTATGTATTAATTCATAATCTTATATAAAGGAAATTCTAAGAGTGTCACTAAAAAACTATTAGAGCTAGTAAACTAGTTCAGCACAATTGCAGAATAAAAGATCAATATACAAAAACTATATTTCCATACACTACCAATGAACAATACTAAAAAAAGGAGGATTTTAATTCTAACTAAAATAACATCAAAATGAATAAGATAAATGTAAAATAAACTTAAGAAAATTGCAAAACTTATACCCTGAAAACTATAAAAAATATTATGGGGAAAAAGTAAACATTACATAAACAAATGGAAAGACATTTCATGTTAATGGATTGGAAAACTTAATATTAAGGTGGCAATGCTCCCCAAGGGATCTACACATCCAATTATTCCTATCAAAATCCTAGCCAAACACCCAATGGATCACCAAACCAGTCCACAATCACAGGGAGATACACGCCCTGACATCTGCAGGCTGTAAGAATCAGGGACTTGGCAAGGGCTACAAGTTTCACCACACTATTGGTGGTTCTCGCCATGTAGCTCAGAGAAGGCGCAATACTCTCCAGCTCCACTGTTACCACTAATATAAGTATGATGTTTGTAAAGTTCATACCTAATAAACAATTTAGGACAGTCATGTCTGCTTAAAGGTGTTATTTATCTGTTAAAACTAGTCTGCAGTTTATTTCATGAATGCTTTGTCAAATTATGGAAGTTAAAGTGCAATAATGTTTGAAGACATTAAGTGATGGTGTATCTTGTTTCTAATACAATAAACTTTCTGTCTTGCTTTATCTTATTAGGGAGTTATATGTCAATGTTTAAAATATGCTATGTGGTATAACAGGTGTCAAATAAATTCTTTAAAAGAGGGGAAAAAAATTCCAGCCAACTTTTTTTTCTGCGAGAAGTATCTTTTATTAAATTTTTTTTTGATTCATTGTACACAAATGGGGTACAACTTTTCATTTCTCTGGTTGTACATGAAGTAGAGTCACACCATTTGTGTAATCATGTGTACACAGGGTAATGATGTTCGTCTCATTCCATTATCTTTTCTTCCCCTTCCCCTCTCCCCCAATTTAACCTCTACACAATCCATCCTTCTTCCATTCCTCCCTTACCCCCAACCCCTCCCCGCCAACTTCTTAGAAAACATTGACAAACTGATTCTAAAATTCACATGGAAATAAGTCAAATAAGCTTGAAAACAACAAAATTCATACACTCAATTTCCAAATTAACTACAAAGCTACAGTAATCAAGACAGTATAGGACTAGTATGAATACATGAATAGGGTTAAGAGCCCAGAAAAAAAAATATTGACAATTATAAATTTTAAATTTCAATTAGTTTTTTAACAAAGGAGCCAAAATAATTCAATGGTGAAAGAACAGCCTTTTCAACAAATGGTTCTAGGATAACTTGATATCCACGCACAATAGACTGCAGTTAGAATCCTTCTTCCCAACATACACAAAAATCAACTCAAAATGTTACCCAAATATAAAACTTACAAAAATCTTTGGAGAAAACATAGTCTTAATAAGTTTAGGATGAGCAATAGTTTCTTAGATACAACAACAAAGCACACACAACAACAACAAAAAGATGAATAGGACTTACTTAAAATTTAAAACATTTGTGCTTCAGATGGCACTATTAGGAAAAGGAAAAGTCAGTCTCCAGAATGGAAGATCATAATTGCAAACCATTTCTCTGAAAGAGACTTGTATCCAGGACATATAAGAAATGCCTACAATTCAGTAAAGATCTCTTACAACTAGATAAGGGCAGGGGGATCCAATCAATAAATTGCAAAGGAGTTGAAGAGGTATTTCTCCGAAGGAAGATAAGCAAATGCTCAAAAAGTACATGAAAAGATGCTCTACACATTGGTATCAGAGATATGCAAGTCAAAATTACAGTGGGATACCACTTCATGTCTACTAGGATGGATATAATAAAAAGGATAATAGCAAGCAAGCACTGAAAGGACATGGAGAAACTGCAAACCTCATATATTGGTAGTGGAAATATAAAATGGAGCAACTGCTATGGAAAGCTTTGGCAGTTTCTCAAAAAACTAAAAACAGAATTACCATATGATCGAACAATTCCTTTAGGTGTATACCCAAAGGAATTGAAAGGAGGAACTCAAACAGATTCCAAACAATAAATGACATTTTGTTCGATGCAGCATTGTTTTAGTTTTTTGCTGCTGAGAACAAAATACCAGACAAGAACAATTTAGAGTGTGGAATGTTTATTTTGGCTCACAGTTCCATAGGTTTAGTCCACTGTGGGCCAACCCCATTACTCTCAGCCAAGTTGAGACAGAACATCATGACAGAAGGGCATGGTAGAGGAGAAAGGTGGTGCAGGCCAAGAAGCAGAGACAGGGAGTGGGAAGGAGCTATACCAATCCTTATAGGGCATACCCCCACTGACTCACCTCCTCCAGCCATGCCCCACCTGCCTACAGTTACCACCCAGATCATTTCACTAGGATGGACTGGTTAGGTTACAATTCTCACAATCCAATCATTTCAACTCTGAACATTCCTGCATTAACATAGGAGCTTTTGGGGATCACCTCATATCCAAACCACAACAAGCATTACTCACCATTGCCAAAAGTGGACACAATTCAAGTTTCCACCAACAAATGTGTAGATAAACATTCAGTATGTACATACAGTGAGTTATTATTTAGCCATAAAACAAAATGAAATTCTGATACATGCTAAATGGTTAAACCTTGAAAACATTAAGTGAAATACACCAGACATGAAAAGACAAATATTGTATGATTCCATTACCATATGAAGGCAGATCCGTAGAAACAGAAAGATTTAGATTGGATTTACCAGGGGTATGGGTAAAAGGGGAAATAAGTTATTGATAAATGATTATTAAAGTTTTATTTGGGGTGATGAAAAAGTTTTGGGAATAGTGATAATGGATGCTCAACAGTGTGAATATAATTAATGCCACTGAGTTATACACTTATGAATGGTTAAAATGGCAACCTGTGAGATACACGCACACGCACACACACACACACACAATCTCCACAATCTTATAATTCAAATAAATTAATATACCAAAACCACTGAATTGTGTTCTTTAACAGGACAAAGTACATGGTATGTGAATTCTTTCTTAATAAAGCTGTTGAAAAATAATTAGAAATAATAATTAAACACAATAATTAAACACAAAATTGATGGTAATTAGATACAGATGAAGACTGAACTAAAAGGAACTAAAAGTCAAGCTATGATTTGAATATGGTTTGAGTGTATCTCATAAAGGTTCACGTGCTAGATGCTTGGTCCCGGGTATGGCAGTGTTGGGAGGTGGTAAATCTTCAAGAGGTGAGGCCTAATGTAAAGTAATTAGGTCACAGGGACTTTGCCCCTAGAGGTAATGAGTCTCTCAGGGTGAATCAGTTCCCTTAGGGTAAGCTGGCTCCTGAATCTCTCTGGCTCCCAGTCTCACATGTGATCTCTTTTCCATGAACTCCTAGCATTGTATTGCCATCAGCCATCATGAGGCCAAACAGATGGATATTGAACTTTCAGTTTCCAAAACTGTGATCTAAATAAGCCTCTTTTCTCAGCTTCAGGTCTTTTGTTAAAGCAACAAAAACAGACCATAAGTAGTCCCTCAAACACTTGTTTAAATTAATAAGTATATGAAAAAAAGTCCAGTTTGTAGTGGATTCATCCAAAACATGCAGATAGATGTAACATCACATTCCCAGAGTACTTCTAAGAGAATCCTCAGTTAAAAATTTAGGAATGTTAAGCAATTAAAAACAAGAATGTCAGACTGGGGTTGTCACTCAGGGTAAGTAGAGCTCTTAGCATGTATGAGGCACTAGGTTCGATTCTCAGCACTGCATGTAAATAAATAAATAAAATAAAGGTCCACTGACAATAAAAATATAAAAATAAAGCAAGAATGCCCACCTTAAAGACCACAGCAATATATGGAATGAAACTCAGGACACTCCTTGAAAATAATTGCCCTAAAAACCTGCATTCTAACAGCCTAACAGCACAAAAGCATTGGCTGATAAGAGTGAAACTGATTTTTTTTAAAAACTTTCAAAAGATAATTTTTTCATTGCATATTTCATTGTAAATAAGCATCCATGTTGGGTTATCAAAAGGGAAAGTAGAGTTGACTCCCCAGCTATTGTGCAAAAGAAGGAGGGAAAAAATATTTCATTTAAACCAACAAGTTCTAATAAGTTCACTGTGCTAACACTTGGGTTTTAGGAAAACATCTTTATATGAAGTCTCTTAAGAGATTTCTTTTTTTGACACAGGAAGGGCCCAAAGACCCCCAGGATCTCACTAGGGTAGCCTCAGGAAACATCTTTCTATAAGATGCCACCTTCTCATGAGAGGCTACTGTCCTCTCACTGGGCTGGAACACTTCTATAGGATTAAGAAGCACTTCTTTTAGATAATTATTACAACACACCAAAATGATTCCTCTAAGATATTGTCGTGGAAAAATAATTATTAAATTTATACGATCACCTTTAGATAATCACTTATATTGTCGGAGCATATAATTTGCAAGAAAAGAGAAAGCTTGAGTAAAACATTGAGTAGTGCTAACTGAGGCAGATGAAAGGGATTGCAAATCAATTTTTAATTTGTTACATTACCTCAATTTGAACATGATCATTCTTAGCACTTTTCTGCCCACAAATCAACATTCCTGGTCTCTCCTAACAGATGGCAAGCAGAGAACATTGATTCCAGCCTTCAGCCAATTCTGCTACCCAGGAACTAGAGACTGTTCCTGAAAACCAACTGCAACCTTTGTAGGGAACTACCACATATATATTATAGGGCCCACAGACTTAATAATTTGCCTCAGATCTTTAAAAAATAATAATAATAAAATACACACTGCCTCAGAACATGTGGGGGGGGAAGCACCAAGTGAACTGACTTGATTCAATCAACTTCAGGAAATGGCTAGCTGTCCAAATGCCCTCTTCTGTCTCTTGGTCAACCATATCCCTTATCAGCTAACTAGATAGCACTGGGCACTGTCATAGCCTGTTTGTAAGCACAGTGGTAATAAATGCAGCAGGAAAGAAAGAGAAGAAAACAAACCAATTCTTAATATACCCTAAATCTCTTTTCTACCTTGCTAGGAAAACCAAGAAGTCACTGGAGAGTCTCCAAAATTAAATATAACCATAGGTAAAACTCTAGTCTAAAAATCATAATTATAACCTCCAGTTTTTTGTAATGGGACTCACAAACAACTTATAACTACATTGTCTTGCTTATTTGGACACAACAAATTCCGCATAATGAGAAATTCTATAACACAAATATTTTTCAAATGTCTCTTCCTTTAGCTACCTATTAAATATGAATATTCTTTAGTGAAGAATTCAAGCAACAAGGTTCCCACTCTCAAGAATAAAAAGGACAGTAATAATAAAATATGCAGCGGAGGAAAGAAGATTTAACCAAGTGTGTGAGAGGCAGTGGATGAGGGAGGTAAGGGTAAACAGAGAAATGGAAGGGCTAAAAAAGGCCTTCTAAAAGAAGTGGCATCTCATCTTAGTCTTGGTGGACAATGGAAGTAAACCAGGAAAAAAGAGGAGATAAGCAGGAGAAAAAGGATGATATAGAAAGCAGAAAGACCAGCTACTAAGATGTGAAAGCAAAGGAAAATGAAGGACTTTGAAGGAGCACAAAGTCAAAGGGTGGAGACAGGGGAGAGGAGATGTCAGTCAGATCATGAAGGACCTTGAGTTCCATGCTATAAGGTTGAATACTACACTGTAGATAATGGCAGGCATCACCAGGGTTAAGCAGAAGACTGGAATGACAACATGATATTTATCAAAAATACCATTCTGACAGCAGGACAGAAAATGGCTCTAGCCAAGGAAGCCAATGAAGTAGCAGTTATTCAAGGAAGAATTAGAAGAGTCAGAACTAAGGCAAAGGCAATGGAGTTTAATGTCAAAAGAAAACAAACATAGGAAAGAAATAAAGAAATTAGACTTCCCTACCTCTTCCTGACAACTTAATCCTGAAATCAAGACACACATCTACACTCGGTGAGAAATAGTCAGTGTTCCAGAGTCGGGTAAGGACAGCATTTACATGGGAAGGCTTGGCAACGTGGGGAGTCAGAGTGTAAGGAGGATGTCCATGCTGTTAGGGGCAATCTAGCATAGAGCAACAGAACCTGAAAGTGACAAAAGTACCCTCACAGGACAGTGAGCTAGTGGGGGGAATCAAAGCCCCAGAAGGGAGAAGTGGACATCCATTCATGAGGGGTAGCTGCCTAGATGGGGTGTCAGAGTCAAAACAGTTTGAGAAGAGTATGCACATTAACAGACAACCTGGTGTGAGATGTCAGAGCCCTGGAGCAAGGTAAGGGGGCTCTTTATGCAGGAGTCACCTAATAGAGTCAGACCCCGAGCAGGATGAGGTGGGGAACAATTTAGAAGAGGGTGTCAGTCATGCACAGGGTATCAAAACCCAAGGTGAAAAAGGTAGGAACACTGAAGGACAAGCATAGCATGGTTTGACAAAACCCAAGTTGGATAAGGCATCCTGGTAGGAAGGGCAGAGTAGTGTAGAGTAACAGAGCCCACTAAGGGTATGGAGGCCATTCATGGGGAAGGAATTAATCAAATAATAACTGTTAAGGATAGTGGGATTCAGGATTATTGCTGCTGGAAAAGAAAGTAACAAATATTCAAAGGGAAAAAAACTAGAATGAATCTTGTAGTATTGGTTGAAATTAGATGTGAACTCATGCTTTTCCACAAACAGAAAGAGAGATGTAAATATATGTAGGTCCACATATACAACATATGCTCTCTGGTTCTGTCCACTGAAAAGGCCTAGGAGCAGAAACACCACAATAGAAATAAGCACATAAAACATCCAGATTTGGGTCTTTAAACTGTATTCTACATTAAAAGGAATCAGGGCTCCTTGGAGAAATGGCAGATTTCGGGGCTAAGGAAAAGAGAAACAGAACATCTTGTGCCAGAAAGCAAAGAAGTATCTAAAGAATGATGAGGACAGATGAAAAGAACACAAGAGTCCCTTCAAACTGGCTCCTACTGATCAAAGATGGAACAAACTGAATACTACAATTTATTCAAATAGTAATTTGAACAATTCCATAACTGTCTTTATTTAAAAAGAAAATGAGTCCAAAATCAAATAAATAAAATGAAAGTTTAATGAGGAATTGAGCATTTACATAATTTCAAGCACTTTTCCCCCTAAAACACTTATTAATCACAAAGGGGTAAGTGAAGAATAACTTTTCCACAGAAAGCATGGGCACACACTGCCTTAACAAAGTGATCATAGAATTAATGGGACAGATTGAAATTGTGCATTATCTGATATAATAAGAAGAAAGTGAAGTTCAGAAAACTGAAGCACACTTCTGAAAGTACCACTTCTGTGATATTCCTGCCAAAGATGCTTACCTTAAATCTAATGATAAGGAAACATCATGAAAGGTCAAAGGTCAAAGTCAAAGTCATGAAAGTTAAGGGAAGACTGAGAACTGCCACTGACTGAGGGAGACTGAAGAGACATAAAATTAAATGCAATTTGAAATTTTGAACTCGCTTAAAGAATGTTGCTGGAACAACTGGCAAAGCTCTGAGAAGTAGATGGCAGTATGTCCTCATTCTGATGATTGCATCATGGTTATGCAGGAGAATATCTTGTTTGCCATAGAAACTCACCCATATATTTGAGGGTCAGGTTAAGAATTTATTCTCAAATGGAGTGGGGTGGGGGACAGTTCTTTGTAGCATAATTAACTTTTCTATGAGATATTTAAATGTTTTTAAAGCTTGCTAAAAACATGAAAAAATATTCAGGCTTAATTAGACATAGGGTGAAAGTCTAGGATGACTTTCAGGTTTTTGACACAAGCAAGCAATGGTTTAGGATTGGCTGTTCAGAATTTTTTTCTTTTTTGGGAGACCAGTATGGGGTAGGGGAGGGAGTTTGTGTGTGTGCATGTGTGTAATTCAATTTGAGGTGCCTGTGGGGCATACAGGATCAGCTACCGGCAGAGCGAAGGATCCAGGTCTAACAATTAGAGTCTAGGTCAAAGATGTAGGCTGAGCAACTGTCAATGTGTAAGTGATAGACAACAACAGACAACTAAGATCACACTAAGAGTTTATACTCCACCATATCCCATAAACAACTTGAGATCACTTTCAAAACTACAAACAAAAGAATTTAAAAAATACACATCAAGGAAGGAAGAACAAAAGGAAAATAAAAGAAGGAAAAAACATTAGGGATAATAATAGCATATAAAAATACACACAAAAACAATAGCATACCACAAAGTCACCTGTAGCTTACACAGCTGGGAGGCAAATATGGTCCTAAGGTTCTAGAGAGTTACCCAAGGAGAATATACATTGTAGCAGAACTTTTTTTTTTTTTTGGTCCCAGGGACTGAACCCAGAGATGCTTAAACATTGAGTCACATCCCCAGCTCTTTTTATTTTGAGATAATAGGGTCTCACTAAGTTGCTGAGGTTGGTTTTGAACTTGCGATCCTCCTGTCTCAGGGTCCCAAGTCACTGGGATCGTAGTGGAGCATTTAAACACTGCATTTGAATATCCATGTAACATGTAGGATGTGTTCCTCTGCTAACATTTACTAACAGTA
This sequence comes from Sciurus carolinensis, assembly GCF_902686445.1. Classification (NCBI taxonomy): domain Eukaryota; kingdom Metazoa; phylum Chordata; class Mammalia; order Rodentia; family Sciuridae; genus Sciurus; species Sciurus carolinensis. Next base: position 10,674,935 of record NC_062226.1, on the reverse strand, counting down.
TAACCTGACATTTTCTACATGAAAGAAAACAAAGGGTATGTTATTTTCTATGTTATATCAAAAGAGGTGTATGCTTTAAATTACATAAATGAAACCGTTCTGATGTTCTGTTTGTTATTAAAACACAAATATATATCTATGACAGCTTTCTCTTCACTTATAGGACCTGTAATAAATTGAGTCTTAGCAGTAATATTTGCATAGTGTTTATAGTTTGAGAAGCATTTGTTTTCTATACATTATTTCATTCAGTCCTCACACCATCTAGTGTGACAAGCAAGACAGGTATAGACTTAATTTTATGGATTAGCAAATAGGTTCAGGGAGGTAAATTACTTATCCAAAATTACATGGTTAGTAAGTAAGATTCAGAGCAAATATTCAGTTTCCTGACTCCACAGTTCACTCATTCATTTATTCATCTATCCATTCAAATGTTTATTGACAGCATCTCAAAAAATATTGCCCATTCTGTATATTTTTGCTGTGAACAGTAAATAAAAGAACACAGAACACATCTTCTCACAAAGTACAAAGATATACAAATGTTAGCAATTTTCAAAGCATCATCATTACATTCCCCATGTTAAAGATATTAACTTTTTATATTTTTCAAATATGATATGGAAATAGAAAACATGCATGAAATTTTTTTGGAACATGTTGGAAAATGCATATTTAGGAGGAGGGCAGGTGGCTAAGATGAAGCTGGACAGGTAGGAGATGGATCATGGAAGACCTCATTCTTCCTGCAGATGAACTTGATTTCATCTTGGGGCAATATTGGACAATGTAAAGTCCTAGGGAGGGGAATACTGTGGTCTCCACTGTCTTTTTAAAAGCTATCTCAAATGACAACATTAAATATGGTTGTGAAGGAAAGAAAAAAGACCAGATAGGAGGCTATGGTAGCCAGAAAAGAAAGAGAAAGTACACACCTGAGCTGTCAGAATGGCCCCTTAACTTTATGCTCATTTTAATATGCAGCTCTATGTTGTCTCTGATCTCTGTAGGCTTTGGAGAAACTGAGGTAGTCCAATAAGCCCTCAGAATAAATTTTAAACAACCCATAAAATACTGTAAGGACAAGTAAAAAACTAAATCAGTATCCTCCCTGGGACTTTGTTTCCACAATGGAGTTAAGGTATAATTACTATTCTTATTAATCTACAGGGAGCCTACTTTAAAGTCATTAGTTCATTGTTTCTTTTTAATCTGAATGACTCACTGTAATTAAAGTTTTTATCAGTTACAGAATTCTCCATAGTGAGATAGAACAGCTGACTTCACATGCATTATGCTTTAAGCAAAAACTAACACTCATTAACAAGATTACCTGTTGTGATTAAATAAATACAAACTGTTTGTAAAGTTTGTAAATGAGCACAACAGCATAAAAGTAAAACTTACCACTTAGCACAAACCTTATTTTCTTAACTCTTCTAGTCCATGGAGGAAAAGAGCAAACCCTAATTTTGCACATCACCCATTTCCCCAGTGCATTGCCTAATAAACATTTATACTTCACTTTCTGCTACTTTAGTTTACTCAACTGTATCTGCTAATAACGCCTAAGCATGTGGAACCAAACAGGAATACATAAAAGCAAACCTGCATCCTCTGCTTTACAGAGTTCTGCACCACACTTATGAGTTTCTAATAATGCACTGGGTCATAATAGTTGTACATATTGTGAAATATCAAGATGGCTCTTTTGTGGAAAACATATTAATTACATTTATTATAAAAGCTCTTAAATCTTTAGTAAAGGCTGCAATTTATTTATGGAGCCATGAAAAGTCTACAAAGGGTATCAGTGATGATGCTAGAAAAGGGGAAAGAGTTTCATCTGGTCTTAAACTGCAAAGTTCATGTCTAATTTGACTGTTAAGAGTCAGACCACATACTCTTTATTAAACTTGGAAGAGATCCTAAAGGTAGTCCAGTCCTAAGTCTACTCCCTGCTTTCAAGGTAAAAATCCCATGTGAGACTCTGACCAATGCCTATACGGTCTATTCTGCCAACTCCATTTATTTAAGAAAAATTCTCCTTCAAATATTCAAGTTTCAATTTGGCTGTTAATTTCAATCTGCAGTTAAAAGGCACTAGCTGTCAGTCAGATCTCTCACCCAGTTCTCTCCTGAAAAGAAAAACTGACAGATCACAGGAGCTTTCTTTTGTAAACCAATTCTGGAACTTTCATGCTTCTTATTTGTTAGGTTAAAGGTTAAATTGCTGACCTGTGCCCTCCTGCTTAGCGGCCTTCCCCTTTTTCTGTAAAGCTTTATTTTGGGGCTGTATTTACATGGATTAGTCCCTTTTCACGCTAAGAAGGAATCTGTTCACAGCCAAAGCCTTAGTTCTGGTTGTACAAAAAGCAGCCACAATTATTCACCACCAGACAATGACCATATTGTGGATTTACAAAAAACCCACCCCAGCCATGGAAAGATCTGTTCTTGCTGCACAAAACAATAGAAGAAAAATCTTATCAAGCATTCAAGAGAAAGCAAACAAAGCAAGCCCACTGTGAACTTGATGAAGATGTCAAGCTCCTTTAAAATATATATATATAAATCAACAAAGAGGGGTTTTCTTGTAAAGTCTTGGGAGTGAGACTTTTTCTACTCTGAGTTTCCCTTTCTTGGTTAAACACAGTCAGGAGCAGCAGACATTGACAACCAAGACCGGCAAATGCTGCCATTTTCTAAGCACACTTACAAACACTTTTTTTAAATACACAATGCCAGGAAACTCTCCTCTCCAAATACACCCAGTGCAAATGCCAAGCAAAGCATTTTCAAGCTAGTATCACACTATACAAGCTCTTTTAGCAAAATCAAAATTCTTGTCCCATCCTCTAAGGAACAAACGTAGGTTACCTCCCCAAGCCCTAACTTACTCATACATAATAAAATTTTTTTTCTTTAATTTAAAAGGCCATTGGGCTAATTAAACCACAGCCCCAACAAGTTTTCTTCATCTGACACCCATGAAGTATTATTCACATCCTGTCTATTTTGGGGTGGGTCTGAATGTCAATTCCTAGCCATAGAAACAAACTTTACCAAGAACATTTTATGTTTATAAGGTGAGGATTTCACAGCTGCTTGCAAAAGCAAATTCCAGCCCCAGGTCTAGGCCACAGCTGTCCAGCAAACTTCAGAACAAATTCAAAGAATTCCCCTGTCAACAAGTCCTTAGGTAGATGACTCCTATTCTCTTTAGTCTAATATGACTTAAATCCTCCATCAGCAGAAATGCTCCTCAAGTCATAGAAAAAAGTAAATGAGCAATAGAAGCTGTCATTTTCAACATAAGAATATCTAAAACTTTACTTTTTTAAAGTAATAGTACTTTAATCATCATAGAGCAAAATACTAATTAACACAAGCAATTAATACATTTTTTTTGTTCTCCAAAAAATGGCTCACTACAATGTTTCTTAGAGATTTTGAACTAAAAAAAACTTTTCATCTGTAATATAGCTTATCTTTGACACAACCCTTCTCAGCCCTCTGTCCCACTACCTTCCTCTGCACACACACATACAGCATCACCAAAAAGATTTGGTCACAAAAGTCCACAAAGGTAAAAATAGTAACATTTATCTTATTTCAGAAAGAGCTGAATTTGCATGTATAATAATAGGGAGCTATAGGATTAAACTGTAAAACTCTGGTGCAGCCTCAAAAACTGATGAAAATGTTTTATAATAAATATTAAGGTCTTGCTTTTTCTCATTTAAACTATACACCAACTGCACCAGTGTCAAATGAGAATATTCAAAACTTAGAATATTCGAAACTCAGAACTGTGATGGAGGTAACTATATTCTCTCTCTTTCCAAACTTTCTGCAATATTTTGTCTTTTTATAGTATTTTCCATGTAATAGTAAATTGTGTGAAAATTAGACAATTCTGGCCAATGGCTTTACTTACAAGACAATGTAATACAACAATTACAGAAAATATTTCTACGTACAGCCAAGGTACAATGTCCCAGAAGTTGGCTTACTTTGAATTACAAAATTTATGATCCCCCAAGAAAATTAAGATGGCACTACAAGGACCAGAACACAAAGTAGGAAGTACTTAAACTCCTCACCAACTTCTAGGAGGAACGAGATTAGGGCACAAGCTACACTCAGAGTCGATTCAAATGTAAATGTTCTGCTTCCTCTCAAACAATGATAAACTCCCTCAGAGTTAATAGTTTCTCCCTAAGAGATTCATCTCTCTTTTCAACTTAGAGGTATGTTTTGGAGAAAAGGAAGAAACACATGGTGGGGCTTAAAGCAAAACCTTTTAAATTCTTTGTCATAAAAGCTGCAGAGTAAACTACATTTCCTTTACTAATCCTTGGAACACTTGTTAAACTCGAGTGTGCTGACAACTTTGCCACTGCAATCACATTTTGGTTTCTAACAAGGAAAAAAAAAAAAAAAAAAAAAAAAACTTTGGTTGTACTAAATTGTATTACCATCTTCCTTGAGCACCAAGTGAGAATTTATGCTGCCTTCACAAACTGTTGAAAGAGGCGCTCCCTAGGGAGAAATAACTTTTGGCACATTGCATAGCAAAGCTAAAGTTACAAAAGCAGGTTAAAATATCTCTTTCATCACACATACATTTTTCTTTCTTTCTCTCCCTCTCTTTCTAAATATTGGCATAGGAACTGTCTTAGAAGACCTGACTTTAAGTTCACAGTCTGGAAAACCTTTAAGTTTGTATTTTTTTTTTTTAATGTAAACAAAAAAGTACCTTTTCCATGTCATTGGAAATACATTAACAAAACTCCATGTTGTCTCAGCAAAAAAAAAAAAAAAAAAAAAAAGGAAAAGAAAGAAAAAAAGAAAAGCCTTACCAAGTGTTTCAAAGATGCTAGTCTTCTATACTATGAAAAATAATATAGCTGTCTTTTTGTGTCAAGAGGTTGAAGGAGTGGGAAGCAATGATTCGATGTGACAGGAAAAGAAAGGAAACAGTTTAACTAAGCACTGTTAATTATTTTATAGTTAGTATTTTATTTAATCCTCACAGCAACCCTCAAAGATAAGTACTGTCAAACTCTGCAAATGAGAAAATTCAACAAAATATATATATATATATATATGAATAATTCTCCAAGGTCAGAAGGCTACTAGCTGCAGAGACACAACTCAAATTCAAGTCTCTTCCCACTACATTCAAGTCTGCTTCGGCTAGAGGAGAGGGTGGGGAAAATGCTTTTAGTGATACAAATTCCCATGATGCCAGACCACCAGGCAGTTTCCCAGGGGTGGCAGAAAAAGCCTAAAATGCAGAAAGTATGGGCTGCTGCTGAGGCCTGGGGTAAATGCCTCATTGTGCTCTGAGAAGTCTGATGGACACTTACTAAATGGAGAGGAAAAGGCATCCCGCGCCTGGTGAGACGAATGTGAACCCGCCTTCCTTTAAACCTTTCATCCTGAGCACATCTGCTCATAAAAAAGGCAGAATAGCATCTTCCAGAAAAATCACTGGAAAGAAAATGGGAACAGAACTCCTGACTCTAACATAAATGCCCTCTCCCTAGATGTACCCACAGATTTCCATTAAAAAACAGAATAACACAAATCGAACAGCCATTCAACCCACTGGAAATGAGATATTTATCAACAGCAAAACTGCAAAGAATAATCAAAACATCAAGGTTCTTTGCATTAAGGTGGCATGATGCCAATTCATTCATTAATCCAACAAACATGTACCAAGTGTCTACTATGTACCAGTCACTGTTCTAGGTGCTAGGAACACATCAGTGAATCAAATCAAGCTCTCTGCCCTAGTAGAGCTGACATTGTTAAGGAGCAAGGTCACAACTTCAAGTTCATCAGAACCTGACTCAAAGTATATTTATTAATAAAAACCAAAATCAATATTCCTCCATGGCTTTGCAAATGGCTTTTCCTTCTGCTAGGATATCCTCCCCAATCTCCAGCATCTATCAAACAGTAAGTTTGTAATGAAAACTTAAATGGAGAAGGGTAACATTTTTAAAAATCTTTCAGGGGGCTGGAGTTGTGGCTCACAGGTAGAGCACTTGCCTAGCATGCGTGAGGCACTGGGTTCGATTCTCAGCACCGCATATAAATAAGTAAAATAAAGATCCATTGACAACTAAAAAAAATAATAAAATAAAAATCTTTCAGAATAAAAAGGGAAAACATAACCATGATCAGCCCACCAATTTGCTACTTAAAGTGGATCTAGACCCAAGCTTTGATCCTGCAGCAGATCCAAAAAAGTCAATAAAACCTGAGTCTACTCAATCTCCATTGAGCAAACACAAGAGAAATTAGTCATTGTGCTCCAGGGTCCTCCAGGAATTACAAATTTTTTAAAAGCCTAAACTGGACTTTCTGGGGCTGCTGGAGGCAAAAACAAAACCTAGTAAAGCTTCCCAAAGTTCCTAGGCCTTGAGTGCCTTAGGATTAGTCCCAATGCCCTACTTCTACCAAGTGTGCAGAATCAGATAGTCTACCACAAAAGGAGGTGGCACTTCCCCAATTCGGGATCCTGAGAATTCTGTTTCTAGTTTGAAGGATCAAAACAAGTTGAGCTCAACTTGTAATCCCAGGTACTCAGGAGACCAAGGCAGGATTATAAATGAAGGCCAGGGCTGGGATTGTAGCTCAGGGGTACAGCGCTTGCCTAGCATGTGCAAGGCACTGGGTTCAATTCTCAGCACCACATATAAATAAATGAATAAAATAAAGGTCTATCGACACCTAAAAAATTTTTTTATAAATAAATAAACTGAAGGCTAGTCTGGCAACTTACTGAGACCCTGTCTCAAAATAAAATAAAAAAGGGTTGGGGTTGTCGTTCAGTGGTAAGTGCTTGCCTAGGATGTGCAAGGGCCTGGGTTCAGTCCTCAGTACCTTAAAAAAAAAAAAAAAAAGAAAACAACAACTAAATGCAACTCTTTTTTCTTTAAAAGACAAGAGTTATTGTGACATGTCCTGTGATTATTTTTAAATATTTTTTTCTCATTTAATTCTCACAACACTATTGAGATATTATTATCATCATCATTCCCATTTTACTGTTTAGGGAACTAAAAGAGATTAAGTAATTTCCCAAAATCACACAGGATATGTACTAAGTGAGAGAGCTCAAATTTGAACCCAGACAATCTGACTCTAGACACTATACTGTCAGATTTTACTAATTATATATGGGGGGAGTGCTATTTTGGAAGGTATAGATTTCTATTAACAAAAATATGTAGTAGAAAAAGAAAATAAATTTTTGCTTAGCTGATTTTCTACTTCATTGAGGACTGTGATGAAAATACATTACTTTTCACTTCAGTCTACAGAAAATCTTTCCCAAATACCTTCATCATTTTTTCTTTCATGATAAGTACAAGCCAACAAACTAATGGAAATTTCCTTTGATGTTCAAGAAGCCAATTCCATCAGTCTGAGTATCAGTGATCATTACTGTTGAGGACAGAAAACTGGGCTAAATATATACTATCTATAGACCATATTCCAGAAATGGGCTGTTTTAATAAATCTGATACTAGCTTATTCTCTTGGCATCTGGATCTTCTCACAAGTAGACAATTTAAATAAAAACTAGTTACTGAGAATTGATCACAGAGTTCTTATTAAAATGTAACTGTGACACATAAGTGGAAGAAAAAATATACAGGTTGATCATTTAAATTATTCATGTGCCCAAAGTATGTTTTTCTGAGAATAATTCAGAATTAATCCTACATTTCCTGAAAAAGAAAACTGGTCAATTCAGACAGCTTTCTTTTCATCAAGTTTTCATATCTTTCATGTAATAATTACTATTATTCTAATATTTGAACCCTTTCAAAAAGGAATTTCAATAAATTCTGTTCGATTTACTCTCTTAATGACATCAAAATTAAAAAGTTTTGCTGTTTGGTTTTGGTTTGGAATATAAGTAATGTTTTTTAACTTGAAGATATCTTAAATTAAGTCACCACAAAATGCTTTGTGCCAGTTCCTGTGTTAGACATTTTGATATATATTATCTCTAATTTACAAAACAACCTGCAAAGTAGATATAAGTCCCATTTAAACAGTGGACAAACTAAAATTTAGTTTAAGTAACTTTCCTAAGGTCAAACAATTAGTGGCAAAAGAAATCCGAACTTAAGTCTGTCTGATTTCAAAGTCTACAGATTTGTCACTGCATTGTTTTTATTACAAATTATCCCTGAAGTCACTTAATGACATTATTATAATCTCGACTGCAATTAATCTGAATCTATTTTCTCTTCAAATACAGTTTCACGATAGCAGAAATGTCTAATGCCTAAGAACACATTAAAGGTTAAAAAAAAAAAAAAAAAACTCTCTTTAAATCGAGCAACTTATTAAAGTCTCCTGCTGGGCAAAGCAAGCTCATGGTGATATCTTCAGTAAAGCTTTCTTTTTCTAATGAAAGCCTTCAAGCAGACTGCATGTTTTCAATGTAACATAAAGAAGGAAATGAAAATGTGTTGTGAAATAATACCAAAAGAAGTTCAAAAGCTAAAATACAACTTTCCTAAAGATTTTTTTTAAGTCTTCTACACATTTTAAACATGAGGCCTAGCTCCCGTTTTATAAAGCTAACACTCCATTCTCTACAATCTAGTACAATGTTAAACCTAAAATGAATGTTCAAAGAATAGGTAATTAAAGAATTAAATGCATGATAATAAGTCATGTAGACTCCTAGGAAATTAGGGGTTTGTTTGTTTGTTTGTTTGTTTGTTTTGCAGTACTGGGGATTGAACTCAGGGCCTTGTGCTTGCAAGGCAAGCACTCTACCAACTGAGCTAGATCCCCAGCCCAAAATCAGTTTTATATGACAGTTTTCAAGGAAGTTGAAGATCTATAGTTTTAAACATTGAAATGTAATCATTTGGGCTGAAAATCTTTCCAAACTAGATAATATATCTCACTGACTTTTTAAAAAGAATTTTTTTTTTTTTTTTTTTTTGGGTGCTGGGGATCGAACCCAGGGCCTTGTGCTTATGAGGCAAGTACTCTACCGACTGAGCTATCTCCCCAGCCCCTAAAAAGAATATTTTGAATATAATATTTTCTTGATAGCTTCAATAGACATATCTTGGCTGCTCAGCATCCATCCATTCTCCCTTTGTCTGGCAACAGCACCAGATTTTCCTCTGCAGAACTACTGGCCTGTCCTGTTCTCTGGCCATTCGAACCAGGTGGCAATAACTCCCACACTCCCCCAAAACACCTCAGAGTTTGGTTCGTAGATGTGCACATAACTCAGACAGGACCTATTACAATCAGTATGTGGATCTTGGTCCAAAATACTATAAGATATTCTTTTGCCGTTTGGGTAGTTAAAATGGTAGAATATAAGCTTGATTTGTTAGTACCTATTTTTAGCACTACAGTGGGAGCACTTGCCCAGAAATGAACCCAACACAGAAGACAGAGAACCCAGAGCTAAAGTTAGCAAATCTCTGAAAACATGAGTAGGAAACCTAGATCTGGCAAAACCCAAAACCAATTTTACCACTGCACTGTTCAGTATTGAGGACCAACAAATTAATTCCCTTTTACACTTAAGTCAGATTTAGGTGGAGTTCTGCCACTTGTAATGAAAAAATCCTGATCAATATGATGATTTTAATGTCACCAACATGATCAGTAACTATGCAGAGCAATATAATACTGGGAAATCCTCAAGGCACAGGTTAACAGCTTTTTCATGAATAAAGGACTTCAATTTTAATACATAGACTCAGATACCCACTTAAGCTAGTTACTTCTACTTACTTCCTATTTTTTAGTTATGTTAAACTAATAACAGTCGCTGAGTAAGAGAGTTCTGATATGAGCTCTAGCCTTAAACAAAAATAACTTACAATAATAACCCCCATTTATAAAGAATTTTTCATGTCCCATGCACTATGCATTCCTATTTAATCCTCTCATGAAGTAGGTACTATTAGTGACCCCTTTTTATAGTTGATAAAATGTGACTCTGAGATTGGCATTTGGAGGGAATTTATTTTAACAAACTTCAAAAGCACACACATAGCAATACATTTAAAAAATTCAACAAACTCACTGCTTGCATAGATTTTAAAACTTACTAGATCAATGAATTCCTGGTTCACCTAGAAGGCCAAAGGCCTAATAATGTGATTCACAACTACAATAAGAAGAAAACTATCATGAATAAACCAAATATTCTAAAATTCCCCTATAATTTGTACCTAAAGTATACACTTTAGGAATAAGAAAAAAAAATCTGCTTCAAAAAAGTTAAGCATTAATTAATACATGGCTCACTTTCTGTTACTTCCTAAGAACAGCAATTCAAACTCATTTGATATAATCAATTTGGAACAGCACCAGAGTGTAATACAAAGCACAAGCTTCAGGCAGTGATACATAATTAATGTAAAATTCTCCTCAAAGGCAAGCAAATGGAGCCAGGTACAGTGGCACACACCTGTAATTCCAACAACTCAAGAGGCTGAGGCAGGAGGATCGCAAGTTCCAGGCCAGTCTCAGCAACTTAGCAAAGCCCTAAGCAACAAAGTGAGTTTTTTTCTCAAAATGAAAAGGGCTGGGGATGTGGCTCAGCGATAATGCACATCTGGGTTCAATCCCCAGTACCAAAAAAAAAAAAAAAAAAAGACAGGCAAATTGAGAAAGGCACAAAATGTTCCGTTTCTTCAATTCAGTGCCAGGTACATGCATTTTCATTTGTTTTTTAAACTTTATACAAACATATATATTATGTAATTTGTGTGATAGCTTTGATAAGTTTTTTTTTTAAAGAATATACTCAGAGTAGAATTCAAGCCCCAACTCCCTCAATTGGACAAGTCACCCTTTATCTCTAAGCTTTATTTTCAGTACCTGAGCTGGGTTGAAGCTCAGTGGCAGAGTGCTACACATAGCATGGCAAAGGCCCTGGGTATGATCCTCAGCACCAAAAAAAGTAAGTAAATAAATTATTCAATACTTGAGGGTCTACTATTTGCCAGGCACTCTTCTATGTACTGATATATATGAGTAAAACGAGACAATTTCTGCCCTCATGGAGCCTTAGTTTTATATGTGTATAATTGGGATAATATTTTTCACTTCATTAGGTAGTGTGCAAAAGTTTTATTATAATGAATTCTCACTAGGCTCACCTCTAATTTAAAGAAATAATCATTATTATAAGAATCTTGAGAAAATGAGACAAGGCACACTATAATTCTCAAAGTTACACCTGACATTTTTAAAATTCATGCCTATATGCCAAATGAGACTTTTTCTAATAGCATGTCAAGTTCTTAGGAAAAATTACAAAAATTGTTTGTTTTTTGATTTTAGTCATAGATGGACACAATATTTTAATTTATTTTATTTTTATGTGGTGCTGAGGATTGAACCCAGAGCTTCACACATGCTAGCAAGTGCTCTACTTCTGAGCTATAACCCCAGTCCTACAAAAATGGTTTTAATATGTCTCTTGAGTGAATGACAATTTGTCCCAACTATGCTACTAAGAATCAAGATCCACATAGTGAATTCGTTTCACTGGAAAATTCAAGAGAAGAAAAAAGAAAAGTTAAAGTTTCATCAGAAAACTAAGAACCTTTGCTTACCTCACTTATAAAACCACCTCTCCAGTGATTTTTCTATAGAAGCCTAATTTCTCTTCCCTCACATTAACATTATTTGATTTTTCTAACCACTGCATGTATAGGTAATATCACCCAATAATTTTATGGAGGATGCCATAGATTAAAATTAAAATGCTGGTTTACAACTTACTGATTATCCAACCTAGGTACGTTAGCCTTTTTGAGTCTTTCCTCAAACCTAAGACCCACATTATTGAATTATCCAAGATTGAAAAAGATAATATCAAGAAAAGTGACTAAGACATAGAAAGGACTCAATAAGCTAGCTCTTTCTTTATCATTGTTCAAGCTTGTTGTGACTCACTATCTTTAATATTATTGAAAAAGAATATGATGTTAAATTCTGTTGATCTTTCAAGAATATTTTAATCTGGCTGGGCACAGTGGTCCACACCTGTAATTCCAGCAGCTAGAGAGGCTAAGGCAGGAGGATCTAGAATTCAAAACCAGCCTTGGCAACCATGAGGCACTAAACAGTGAGATCCTGTCTCTAATTAAAATACAAAATAGAGCTGGGGATGTGGCTCAGTGATTGAGTGTCCCTGAATTCAATCCCCAGTACCCGCCTCCCAAAAAAAGGGAATATTTTACTCTGTAATAAAACTTAATTATCAAAAGAGCTTTTGCACATGTGAGCGTGCGCGCGCGCGCACACACACACACACACACACACACACCCATACCAATTCAAAACAGATAGCATAGTTCAAGTCAGTTTTTTCAAATGTCTAATAATAGTGATCATCCTCTGTGAACTTAAATTCAGGCAAAGTTCCTCAACTACAATTACAAGTCCTCTAAAATCAAAGCTAAAGTTAAAACTAACTGAACCATATTCTCAGCCATTAAGAGAGATTTTAAGCAAAGGTTTTTTTCTTAAGGCTGCCTAACACCCAGACAGATGAACAACTCAGCTACCAAAACACAGAGGCTTATGCAATGCTTTCACAAAATCCTCAACTTGATTAATCCCTTCTTCTTAGAAAGTGACCATTGAGCTAATGCATTAAAAATGCTGCAAAGGGAGTGGACACAGGAGGAAGGGGTCTGCTGAGCAGCCCTGAAGAACCTGATATGCTGCCACTCTCCCAGTGCTAAGCATCTGCCCAGGAAGAGTGCCCACAGTGGGCTCAGAGATGCCAGCTGTAATGAGCTATGGAGGTTGGAAATGCATTCCTGAGTTTCTGCATGGCCAGCAACATCTGATCATGGGACCTTACAGGCTGATCTCTCTTGCAAGAGCACCCTCTTCCGAGACCTTTGGTCACACAGGCTGAATTCAGCCTTGGCAGCTTTCCAGAGTAAGTTGATCGCCTTGGAATCCTTATGTAAAGGTGAGTTGTTAAGCAAACACACCAGCCAGAGTATACAAAAATGGAATGTGGCAAAAGAAAGCATAAAAACAAAGCAGATCAAAGATCTCAAAATGATCTAGTTTCTGTTTAAAGCATTACAATCAGATGCCTAAATGGCAAGCATTATACACAAAGATGTTCACTGGTACCTTTTATGACAGAATCCTGGAAGCAATCTAAAGACCTAATCATAGGTAAATATAGCACATACATTTGATATAATAATTCATAGCAACTAATGATCTTTACAAAGCTATATTAATAATTTTAGGGAAAAAACACACATAGCAACAGTTCAGAAAAAAAATGTATATTTTATCTAAACATAATATTCACATACACACAAAAGAAGACAGCAAATTGCGCACAGTGGCACATGCCTATAAACCTGGCAGCTCTGGAAGCTGAAGCAGGAAGATCACAGATTAAAAGCCAGCCTCAACAATTCAGCATGCTAGTGAGACCCTGCCTCAAAATAAAAAATAGGGGATGGGATTGCGACTTGAGCACTTGCCTAGCATGTGTGAGGCACTGGATTCGATCCCCAGCACCACATAAAAATAAAGTATTGTATTCATCTACAACTAAAAATATTTTTTAAAAATAAATAAAATCTAAAAATGTTAAAAAGGTGCATTGGAGAGTGGCTCAGTGGTTAAGTGCCCCTAGGTTCAATCCCTGGTATATTAAAAAAAAAAAAAAAAAAAAAAAAAAGACAACGACGATGACGATGATGACAATGACAATGACAATGACAATGACAACTGCAAGGAAATAAATACACCAAAACATTAACAGTAGATATTACTGTTAATAATTTTTCTCTTTATAATTTTTCAAATATTTTACAATTTGATGCATACTCAAGAATTAATCACTAAACAAGCTACTAAAATTTGAATAGAAAACAATGCACTAGCATAATTTGCCAATATATATTAAATACCCTAAGAAAAAATTTAGCATATATTCTTATTTACATGAGAATATAACATGCCACAGTATGAGAAAAAGTGTAAGAATAAAACTCCCAGAGAAGTTAATAAAACAAAATGTATACTAAATCCTCCAATTAAAGACCCACAAAGTAGTTTCAGTGCTTTCTAACCTACCTTCTCACAGGACAGATGTAATGCCTCTAGGGGGATGCAAACAGACTTCAAAGAGAAGATTATGCCCAGGCACTAGTACTGTACAAAATAAGGTTTATATCTAAGTTTGCTCAGATACTTTGATACATATCAGAGATACAGATTAAAGAAACAAAGACCAATAGTAAGACAGAGTCTTCACAATTATCTAAAATGGCAAAAATAATACATTAAATAATATCGGAAAAAGGCAAATATAAAAGTCTGGGTGGTGCATGCCTGTAATCCCAGTGACTCAGGAGGCTGAAGCAGGAGGATTCCAAGTTCAAGGCCATTCTCATCAACTTAGCAAGAGTTTGTATCAAAATAAAAAAGGACTGGGGATGTAGTTCAGTGGTAAAGTACCCACACATTCAATTCCTAGTACCAAAAAAAAAGTTATTAAACATAAGAAGGTCATAGAAGTAGACAAAAGGTGTGTCTAAAAATCAAATATTCAATGACAGCTTAGTCACTGGTAATAGTAACTAGGAAATTTTACAAATTTCCAAATAAAATATGCTGTATCATGAGTTTGTCTGTATAGTCACACTTTATTTGTACAATCTTTGGAAGGTGTTCCCTTCAGTGTTAGGGGATCTTACTACAATTTCTAAGACAGATCACATGTATCTTCCATGGGTGTAATGAGATGTTCATCAGAGCACAGAACCGTGAAGGACAATTTCACGTTTTCACTAGTATACACATTAAAAGTAATCAAAAGAAAAAATAGCTATCTTTAAAGTTATTTTTTGGGGGGAGGAGGGTACCAGGGATTGAACTCAGGGGCACTTGACCACTGAGTCACATCCCCAGCCCTATTTTGTTTTTTATTTAGAGACAGGGTCTTGCTGAGTTGCTTAACACCTCACTTTTGCTGAGGCTGGCTTTGAACTCTCTATCCCCCTGCCTTAGCCTCCTGAGCTGCTGGGATTACGGGTATGTGCCACTGCATCCAGCTATCTTTAAAGTGTAATAATATTTTTCACCAGGCTTTCTCACATATGTCATCTTTTAATATTAGCTAATTTTGTAGGTATGATTTGAAGTACCTGATTACTTTGTAAACTATATTTTAAGAGACACATAGCATACCTTATCAATTCAGCTTTATATAGTTTCCCAATTTTTACAAATCACGGATAAGGAATCAAATTTGGAGTTTAACTTTTCTAGATATTAATCAAGTAACAGAAAACTAAAACCCTTGGTAAAGCTCTAAATGTGAGGTGATTTCAAGATGGCGGACTAGAGGGTTACTGCATCTCCTGTCGCTCCAGAACTCAGGATTCAACAAGGGAGGTATAGAGAGACTCGGACCAACTCAGAGACGCTGGGTGAGTTGCTCCCACTGGGTGAAGCTCTGCCCAGGAGGCAGGCCGGGTCAGTGGGCAGATTCTCGGAGCAGGGCAGGGTGGTGAGAGGATCTCCCGAGCAAACCAGCTCCATCCGGCGGCAGGCCCGGTCCACAGCCAGCTTCTCGGAGCAGACCCGCCCAGTAAGAGGCTTTCCAAGCACACCCAGTTCCCAACCCAGCAGCAGGCCACGGGCAGCTTTCTTCAGAAGCACTGCATTATCAAGTTCCTCCAAGACTTCAGGCTACTGAAGGCTAGGAGGTGATATACTGGAAATCTACAGGGACACTATAAGCCAGTAGAGGAAATCTGCAGTATCTCAGAGTCCCACTGATATCTGACCAATATGAGAAAACAAGGGAAGAAAATGTCCCAAACAAACTGAGATGCTATATCAATAAAACCCAATGACAGCATTGCAGAAGAAATGTCAGAAAGGGAGTTCAGAATGTACATAATTAAAATGATCAGAGAAGCAAATAAGGAGATGAAAGAGCAAATGCAGGCATTAAATGATCATACCAATCAAGAGCTAAAAGAGCAAATATGGGAAGCAAAAGATCATTTCAATAAAGAGTTAGAGATACTGAAAAAAAAAAAAAAAAAAAAAAACAAATCCTTGAAATGAAGGAAACAATAAACCAAATTAAAAACTCCAATAGGATACAACAACTGGAAGACAGAACCTCAGACATTGAAGACAAAATATTTAATCTTGAAAACAAAGTTGACCAGAGAAGATGGTAAGAAATCATGAACAGAATCTACAAGAATTATGGGATATCATGAAAAGGCCAAATTTAAGAATTATTGGGACTGAGGAAGGCTTAGAGAAACAAACCAAAGGAATGAACAATCTATTCAATGAAATAATATCAGAAAATTTCCCAAATATGAAGAATGAAATGGAAAATCAAGTATAAGAGGCTTATAGGACTCCAAATATACAAAATTACAACACATCCACACCAAGGCACATTATTATGAAAATCCTAACATACAAAATAAAGACAGAATTTTAAAAGCTGCAAGAGAAAAGAATCAAATTACATTCAGGGGGAAACCAATAAGAATATCGGCAGATTTTTTAATCCAGACTCTAAAAGCTAGAAGGACCTAGAATAACATTTATCAACCTGAAAGAACACAGATGCCAACCAAGAATCTTATACCCAGCAAAACTTACCTTCAGATTTGATGACGAAATAAAATCCTTCCATGATAAACAAAAACTAAAAGAATTTACAAAAAGAAAGCTGGCATTACAGAACATTCTCAGCAAAATATTCCATGAGGAAGAGATGAAAAACAATGATGCATATCAGCAAAGGGAGGAACTAGCCTAAAGGAATAGCCAAATAAAGGAGAAACCGAGTCATGTCAAAAAACAAAAATGAGCCAAATGACTGGGAATACGAATCATATCTCAATAATAACCCTGAATGTTAATGGCTTGAACTCATCAATCAAAAGACATAGACTGGCAGATTGGATTAAAAAGAAGGATCCAACAATATGCTGCCTGTAAGAGACTCATCTCATAGAAAGAGATACCCACAGACTAAAGGTGAAAGGATGGGAAAAAACATACAATGCACATGGACACAGCAAAAAAGCTGGAGTATCCATCCTCATATCAGACAATGTGGACTTCAAGCCAAAGTTAGACAGAAGGGATAAAGAAGGACATTTCATACTGCTTAAGGGAACCATAAATCAGCAAGACATAACAATCATAAATATCTATGCCCCAAACAGTGGCTCATCCATGTACATCAAACAAATCCTTCTCAATTCCAGAAATCAAATAGACCACAACACAATAATACTAGGCGATTTTAACACACCTCTCTCACCACTGGACAGATCTTCCAAACAAAAATTGAACAAAGAAACCATAGATCTCGATAACACAATCAATAATTTAGACTTAATGGACATATATAGAATATACCATCCAACAAACAGCAAATATTCCTTCTTTTCAGTAGCACATGGATCCTTCTCTAAAATAGACCATATTTTATGCCACAAAGCTACTGTTAGCAAATACAAGAAGATAGAGATACTACCTTTTATTCTATCAGATCATAATGGATTGAAATTAGAAATAAATGAAAGAATAAAAAACAGAAACTACTCCAACACCTGGAGATTAAATAATACACTATTATATGATGAATGGATAACAGAAGACATCAGGAGGGAAATAAAAAAATTCTTAGAGGTAAACGAGAACAAAGAAACATCATATCAAAATCTCTGGGACACTATGAAAGCAGGACTTAGAGGAAGATTTATTTCATGGAGCACATTCAATAAAAGAAGAAAAAATTAACAAAAAAAGACTTAACACTACAGCTCAAAGCCCTAAAAAAAAGAACAGACCAACACCAAAAGTAGAAGAAGACAGGAAATAGTTAAAATCAGAGCTGAAATCAATGAAATTGAAACAAAAGAAACAATAGAAAAAATTAACAAAATAAACAGTTGGTTCTTTGAAAAAATAAACAAAATTGATAAACTCTTAGCCACACTAACAAAGAGAAGGAGAGAGAAAACTCAAATAACTAAAATCGGAATGAACAAGGAAATATCACTATGGACACGAGTGAAATACAAAATATAATTAGAAGCTATTTTGAAAATCTATACTCCAACAAATCAGAAAATCTCGAAGACATCAACAAGTTTCTAGAGACATATGAATTATCTAAACTGAACCAGGAGGACATACACAACTTAAATAGATCAATTTCAAGTAATGAAATAGAAGAAGTCATCAAAAGTCTACCAACAAAGAAAAGTCCGGGACCAGATGGGTTCTCAGCCAAGTTCTACAAAACCTTTACAGAAGAGCTCATTCCTCAAAATATTCCATGAAATAGAAGAGAAGGGAACCCTCCCAAACTCATTCTATGAAGCCAATATCACCCTGATACCTACACCAGACAGAGACACATTGAGGAAAGAAAATTTCAGACCAATATCCTTAATGAACATTGACGCAAAAATTCTCAACAAAATTTTAGCAAATCACATACAAAAATATATTAAAAAGATAGTGCACCACAATCAAGTGGGTTTTATCCCAGGGATGCAAGGTTGGTTCAACATTCGGAAATCAATAAACTTAATTCATCATATCAACAGACTTAAAGTCAAGAATCACATGATTATTTCAATAGATGCAGAAAAAGCATTTGATAAAATACAGCATCCCTTCATGCTCAAAACACTAGAAAAAATAGGGATAGTGGGAACATTCCTTAACATTGTAAAGGCCATCTATGCTAAACCCATGGCCAATATCATTCTA
Source organism: Sciurus carolinensis (assembly GCF_902686445.1). NCBI lineage: Eukaryota > Metazoa > Chordata > Mammalia > Rodentia > Sciuridae > Sciurus > Sciurus carolinensis. The sequence goes on along the minus strand of NC_062226.1, from coordinate 10,656,092 downwards.
AATGGTGAAAAACTGAAAGCATTCCCCCTAAAACCTGGAACAAGGCAGGGATGCCCTCTTTTGCCACTTCTATTCAACATTGTCCTTGAAACTCTAGTCAGAGAAATTAGACAGACTAAAGAAATTAAAAGGATACGAATAGGAAAAGAAGAACTCAAACTATCCCTATTTGCTGATGACATGATTATATATTTAGAGGAACCAGGAAATTCCACCAGAAAACTTTTAGAACTCATAAGTGAATCCAGTAAAGTAGCAGGTTATGAGATCAATGCTCATAAATCCAATGCATTTTTATACATAAAAATACTTCTTACTTCTCAGAAAGAGAAGTTAGGAAAACTACCCCATTCACAATAGCCTCGAAAAAATAAAATACTTGGGAATCAATCTAACCAAAGAGGTAAAAGATCTCTACAATGAAAACTACAAAACATTGAAGAAAGAAACTGAGGAAGACCTTAGAAGATGGAAAGATCTCCCATGTTCTTGGATAGGCAGAATTAATATTGTCAAAATGGCCATACTACCAAAAGTGCTATACAGATTCAATGCAATTCCAATTAAAATCCCAATGATGTATCTCACAGAAATAGAGCAAGCAATCATGAAATTCATCTGGAAGAATAAGAAACCCAGAATAGCTAAAGCAATCCTTAGCAGGAAGAGTGAAGTAGGAAGTATCGCAATACCAGATCTCCAACTACACTACAAAGCAATAGTAACAAAAACGGCATGGTATTGATACCAAAATAGACAGGTAGATCAATGGTACAGAATAGAGGACAAAGACACAAACCCAAATAAATACAATTTTCTCAAACTAGATAAAGGGGCCAAAAATATGCAATGGAGAAAAGATAGCCTCTTCAACAAATGGTGCTGGGAAAACTGGAAATTCATATGTAGAAGAATGAAATTAAACCCCTATCTCTTACCCTGCACAAAAATTAACTCAAAATGGATCAAGGACCTCTGAATCAGACCAGAGACCCTTGATCTTATACAAGAAAAAGTAGGTCCAAATCTTCAACATGTCGGCCCAGGATCAGACTTCCTTAACAGGACTCCGATAGCACAAGAAATAAAAGCAAGAATCAACAACTGGGATAGATTCAAACAAAAAAGCATTCTCTCAGCAAAGGAAACTATCAGCAATGCGAAGAGAGAGCCTACAGAGTGGGAGAATATCTTTGCCAATCATACTTCAGATAGAGAACTAATCTCCAGAATATATAAAGAACTCAAAAAACTCTACACCAAGAAGACAAATAATCTAATCAACAAATGGGCTAAGGAAATGAACAGACACTTCACAGAAGAAGATCTACAAGCAAGCAGACATATGAAAAAATGTTCAACTTCTCTAGTAATAAGAGAAATGCAAATCAAAACTACACTAAGATTCCATCTCACCCCAATTAGAATGGCGATTATCAAGAATACAAGCAACAATAGTTGTTGGCGAGGATGTGGGGAGAAAGGTACACTCGTACATTGCTGGTGGGGCTGCAAATTAGTGCAGCCACTCTGGAAAGCAGTGTGGAGATTCCTTAGAAAGCTTGGAATGGACCCACCATTTGACCCAGCTATCCCACTCCTCCACCTATACCCAAAGGACTTAAAATCAGCATACTACAGAGATGCAGCCACAACAATGTTCATAGCTGCTCAATTCACAATAGCCAGATTGTGGAACCAACCTACATGCCCTTCAATTGATGAATGGATAAAGAAACTGTGGTATATTTATACAATGGAATATTACTCAGCCATAAAGAATAATAAAAGTAGGGCATTTTTAGGCAAATGGATGAAATTGGAGAATATCATGCTAAGTGAGATATGCCAATCTCAAAAAACCAAAGGAAGAATGATCTCGCTGATAAGCAGATGATGACACATAATGAGGGGTGGGAGGGGGCAAGAATGGAGGAAGGAGGGACTGTATAGAGGGAAAAGAGGGGTGGGAGGGGTGGGGGGAAGGGAAAAAATAACAGAATGAATCAAACAACATTACCCTGTGTAAATGTATGATTACACAAATAGTATGCCTTTACTCCATGTACAAACAGAGAAACAACATGTATCCCATTTGTTTACAATAAAAATAAATTAAAAAAAAAGATCTAAATGTGAAAGGCAAAACTATAAATCTCTTAGAAGAAAAGATCTCTATATTGGGAGGGTAGGGAAAATATTAATTGTACTATGTATATTTTTTTATTTTTTTATTATTGTACACAAATGGGATACATGTTGTTTCTCTATTTGTACATGGCATAAAGGCATACCATTTGTGTAATCATAAATTTACATAGGGTAATGTTTGATTCATTCTGTTATTTTTTTCCCTTCCCCCCACCCCTCCCACCCCTCTTTTCCCTCTATACAGTCCTTCCTTCCTCCATTCTTGCCCCCCTCCCTAAACCTAACTCTAACCCTAACACTAACTCTTCCCACCCCCCATTATATGTCCTCATCCACTTATTAGCGATATCATTCTTCCTTTGGTTTTTTGAGATTGGCTTATCTCACTTAGCATGATATTCTCCAGTTTCATCCATTTGCCTGCAAATGCCATAATTTTATCATTCTTTATGGCTGAGTAATATTCCATTGTATATATATACCACAGTTTCTTTATCCATTCATCAATTGAAGGACATCTAGGTTGGTTCCACAATCTGGCTATTGTGAACTCAGCAGCTATGAACATTGATGTGGCTGTATCTCTGTAATATGCTGATTTTAAATCCTTTGGGTATAGGCCAAGGAGTGGGATAGCTGGGTAAAATGGTGATTCCATTCCAAGTTTTCTAAGGAATCTCCATACTGCTTTCCAGAGTGGCTGCACTAATTTGCAGCCCCACCAGCAATGTAAGAGTGTACCTTTCTCCCCACATTCTCGCCAACACCTGTTGTTGCTTGTATTCTTGATAATCGCCATTCTAATTGGGGTGAGATGGAATCTTAGGGTGGTTTTGATTTGCATTTCTCTTATTACTAGAGATTAATTGTACTATATTAAAATCAAAAAGTTTTGATCAAAGATTCTAAAAACAGTGAAAAACAAACCCTAGACTGGAAAAGGATATCTGCAACACATATAATTATATAATCGATATCCACATCATGTGATTTCTTAAAAACTGATGAGGAAAAAGTAAAAAAAGTCCAATTTTAAAAACAAAAAAGAAACTTTATAAAAGAAGGTAGATATCTGCGATGTCACTAAACACATGAAAAGGTGCTCAATCTCCTTAGTCATCAGGAAAATATTAATAAAAACAACAGGGAGATACTATTATACAACCATCAAGTTGACAAAAATCAAACTGAAGGGCTGCTGAAGTAGTAGAGCAATAAGAATTACTAAAAATTGCAGGCAGGAGTATAGACTAGCACAATCAATTTTGAAAATCAGTTTAACATGATCCAGTAATCAAGTATATTATATATTCTATAGAAATGCCTGCTTACATGCACCAGAATTTATGTGTAAGAAAGATCACAGCAGCCACTGCTTGCAATAGCCATGTTGCCAATAACAGAACAAATAATTTATATCATGTTATACTGTATTACATAGTGATGAAAAATGAATGAATGCTGTTACATACAACAGAGAGGACCCTTACAAACTTAATCAAGTAAAAACAACAGCAAAACTACATGCAAAGGAATTCTTTTTCTATAAAATTCAGAAATAGGCTTGATTATACATTTTAAGGAGGTAAACTGATGTAACAAAACTATTAAGAAAAACAAAGGAATGGTTACCATACAAGTCCAGATAGTGGTAACCCATGAGTAAGGGGAGGGGCCTCTGGGGTGCTGGTCAAATCCACCTCTAATATTTATAGGTCCTGGAGGAGTACAAAGGGAGACAACAGACCACATGTCTAATCATTTAAAAGTTATAAAACAAGCTTACAAATTATGGAATATGTTCCACCCTATCATGATAAATATACATTAATAACTTAAGGCCAGCATTAGCAATTGTGGATTCCCTAGAGTCCCACATAGAAATGTGGTGGTACCAGGAACATGCTGCTGCTCACTGCACATTGCCCACTTCTGCATTCGGCACATATGTGCAATCAACCCCATTCACAAGTCTAAGCTTTGCCCTATATTCTACTCCCTTCCAACAACGACCCCTTAGGCCTTGGAGTGAATATACCAGCAGCTCATCAGGAGGACAGACCCCCAAGGAGAGACTTATTCAGGCTCTGGAAGCCAGTCCAAACCATTTGGGCAAGAAATTCTGAGATCCTGGATACTCAAAGCAGATCTAGGATGAAAGGGTTCAGGCTCCAATTGGGCATGTCCCATACATAGGATACTACATTCCTTATATCAGAAGATAAGGGCCCATTCGGGGCTCCCTAAAGCAAGGGCCCCCTAAAGAATAGGGACAAGTCAAGGGTCCCTCCTATCAGGATAGGTTTCTCCACAGAACCATGCAACTTTGTAATCCCTAACCCAGATAGTGGTAACATGGCCACTCACTTTACTTGTTCTATTTTGTTTTATTTTGTGTTTGTGATGCTAGGGATCAAACTGAGGGCCTTCCACATGCAAGGTAAGTGCCGTGTCACTGAGTTAATCCCCAGTCCATGAACTATTCTTATAAGTTTTTCTTTCAAAATAAATTGTTTTAAAAGATCAGAAAGATTAACCAAAACAAGAGTTGTCTAAAAAAAAAAAAAAAAAAAAAAAAAAAAAAAATGGAGAAATTAGATGGCTAGGATAAGGGGGTAGGATAAAAACTTTGTTTTATTCATTCTTTCATCTCATTTGTACTTTTCAAATTTTGTTTATATTCAAAAAATTAGGGCTAGAGTTGTGAATCAATGGTAGAGCTCTTGCCTGGTATGTGTGAGGTACTGGGTTTGATCCTCAGTACCACATAAAAATAAATAAATAAAATAAAGGTATTGTGTCCATCTACAACTAAAAAAAATTTTTTTTAATTAATTTTAACTCTGGCAGGGAAATCCTAGAACATTCAAAGAGGGAAACATTAGCAATAATAGAAATAAAATCTTTTATCTTTGAAGTTATCTGTCAAATCACAGCCATCATAAAAGAGTTATGCTGTGAAGTCAGCCCCATGCAGGGGCTGCTGCATGTGCACACATATCTGATAACACAATACTTCCCTTCTAAACCAAATGCTTTCCATGCACAACAAGAAACAAGTTAATAGGGATGTTCGCTTCCTACTTTGAGAACCAGAAATTTGTAATATGCTTCATAGCCTTCCTAAAATAATCCAGAAGACAGAACACAGTTATTCAAATTTTCTGTGAAAGAAAATTCCTTCATTTTAACAAATATTGGTATCACTGCAGGTGGCAGGAATAGACACAAACAATATAGTCCCTGACCTCAGGAAGGTAACAGCAGAGTAAGAAGAACTTGAGAAACAAAAATCTTGGCTATTCCACATAGTAGCTACACTAACTTTGTAAGTTATCTTACCTGAGATTTTGTTTTCTCACAGAAATGAAGGTAATGTCACTGAACTAGCATTAAGGGTCGTACTGTAAGGTTAACAATATAGAAGTCAACCATGTATAGCAAAACAACAGGGATCCAATCAAAGGAAGCTAAGTTTATTATTACAATCCAATTAAAATAACAGAATATAAAATATGCCCAAGGTTGTAAAGTCAATTAAAGGTATAACTACCATTGGAATCCTCATTACTGCAAATTTCTAATCCATGGTAAATTCACTCTCTGTAAGCACCAAATAATAAATGCAGGTGTTTGTATGTATGAACCCAGAGTCCCTACATTTGGCAAAATGCGTCTCTCTCTTTGGAACCAAAAAAAAGAACACTAGATCATAAGGCTACTTTTCTCATTAACTAAGAAGGATTTTAGGTCAAGAAGAGATATACACAGCTTGTTCAAGATCCCCTAACCTTATATAAGACCCTGTTGTCCAGGAATACGTATTCAAATTGGACCAAAAGTTAAAGCCAGAGGAGGTGGTTCCTTCAAAGTCTCCAAAGTTCTTTTACCAGCAAACATTTGCTAAATTAAGTTCACTTTGAGTATCTCCTTTCAGTTTAGTGGCAGAGAATTCTCTATTATATTGTATACCATAACCTAATTCTAACCCTTGCTCATTAGCAAGATGACAACATTTCACATTAAATAGGTGACTTCCAGGCATCTGTGATAGATACAAACCAAGATTCAGTGATTACAATGAATAATGCCATACTTTAAGCCTGCTATGGCAGTGACTCAATTCAGCATATTCACTATGCTTTTCTTCTTCATTCTTCCTAGGGTGATGTGGGCATGAGAAAAAAGGGAAAGGCACATACATATACTTAAAGACAGATAACAGTTTATTCACCTATTGTTCCATGTGCATGGCTATCTCATACAATAACAAAACACACCATATCATAATTAAACATGCAAAGTACCTGAAAGAGTGCCACCTGTCCGAGGATAGGCCACTTCCACATACACTTCAAAGGTGGTCTCTGGGTTTTGCCTACAAAAGACACAGATTATGATTACTGACAAAAACTGAGGCAGCATGCAGCAGAACCTATGGTCTTAAAATCATTAGCATGCAACTAAATAGCCATTGAACTTTGGACAAGCTACTCAACTTCTGCACTCACAACCTTCCTAATCTACACAATAAAAAAACAGCTAGCTAGAATTACTGTGAAACTTATAAAAAATAGCAAAAATTGCCTAGGCACAATGTCTGACAAATAATAAGTTATCCATTACCATTATTTGACAAATGTCATATTTCTAATTTCCATAGCTGAATATCCAAAGCCATAAGGGAATTTTGAGGAAACATAGTAAAAAGTGGTCCCCTCTGCTTTATTTCAGAATAAAACACTCATATGACAAAATAAACTTGCTATTTATAGCTTTTAAAGACTGAAACAAAATGAACAGTATCAGTATCCTACCTCGTTAGACTATGTGAAAACAGGATGCCAATCTAAATTTAAGATACTGTTCCCAAATAGTGACCTTCATTTGTATTGGCAATGGCAAGTGTATAAAAATTCACTATTGGTGCTGGGGTTGTAGCTCAGTGGCTGAGCATTTGCCTAGCATGTGTGAGGCACTCGGTTCAATCCTCAGCACCACATAAAAAAAAATTAGTAAATAAAATAGAGATATTGTATCCAACTGCAACTAAAAAAAAAGTTCACTATTATTTTTTACCTTTTTATGTCATATATTCATAGGTTTTTAAAAGATCACAGCACTAAGATACTTAAGAGTTATTAATTCTGGATGATAAAGAATATTATGGTCACTTTATCTTCATATTTTCTTTTTAATATCAAAACTACAATAAAAAAGATTACTTCTGGGTTGAATGAAAATTACTTAGTAGAAGAAAATATATTTTCGAAAGTCTGTAACTAAATTCTATTTTAAACCTAACAAGAAGTCAGGTAAGAAAACTCTAAGTTGCCTAATAGTGTCTAAGGGTTGATTTAAATCATGGAAATACTTTGAATTTTCCCAGTAAAGCCTACTTTTCAAAATAATTACATCATTTATCCCATTTCAGCTTCATCATAACCCTGCGAGGCAGATGTGTTGGACATTACTTTCAACATGCAGGTGAGGAACCTGAGGCAAAAATAGTCTAAGTAACTGGTCTGTAGTCCCACAGCTAATCAGAAACACAGTCAGGACCAGAACTCACAGCTCCTGGCCCTCAAATTCCATTTTTCATTGACTCTAAGGTGAACTCTGATTCTCTACCCTTTCACATCTCTTACAGCCCTTAGTATTTTATAATTCTAAATGGCGGCAATTTTTTCTTTCTTAGTAATACATAAAATAATAGTTCATCTTAAAGGTAAGTGCATCTTAGAGTCAATAAAATATGGTAATATTTCCTCTTCCTTAGAAATAGAAAGCAAAATGTGTTTTGTGAATCAGGAAGCTACTTATTTGTCTTGTGGAGGATCATCATCTTTTCACTGGAAACATGGACTTTTGCTTTAAATACATGCCCAGAGGAGAAAAGAAATGACTGCTCTGAAATGCAAGGCACTTAAAGGTATCTTCTCAAATATAATTATTTTTAAAAATGAGACACTAAATCAGAGTATCTTACTTTAAAAAAATAAAGTTTGAAGAAGGCCTTAAAAAAAATCTTGCACACCTTTTCCCTAAAAGAAGGTACAAAATGACCTAAAAAGTTTGCACACTTTGGCAAATTTGTGGAAAATACCATATTGAAACTTCTCTTTCATTCAGAAGATCTCAAGGTAGAGCAGTTGATGAAAGGAGTGTTCTAATGTCATCTATTCTGAATAATAGGTAGTTTAATCTGAAAAGTATTAGAATTCCCTCCAAAACCTAAAAATATCTTTAAGACTATCTTGCAACTGGTTGAATTTCATCTCAGAATTTCATTCCTCTGCATTTAGAAAGCAGCTTTACGTGGTGGCACTTGACCATAATCCCAGTGACTCAGAAGGGTGAGGCAGGAGGACTGCAAATTCAAGGCCAGCCTCAGCAATTTAGTGAGGCCCTAAGCAGCTTAGTGAAACCTGTATCTGTCTCAAAATTTAAAAAAAAATCTTAAAGGTCTGGGGATGTGACTCAGTAGTTAAGTACTCCTGGGTTCAATCCCCAGTTTTCAAAAAAAAAAGAAAGAAAGAAAGCAGCTTTTCAGATGTATTACATGGTGACATGCCTGTAATCCCAGCAGTTCGGGAGGCTGAGACAGAAGGATGGAGAGTTCAAACACAGCCTCAGCAATTTAGTGAGGCCCTAAACAACTCAGTGAGACCCTGTCTCTAAATAAAATATTTTAAAAGGGCTGGGGAAGTGGCTCAGTGGGTAAGTGTCCCTGGGTTCAATCCCTGGTATTTAAAAAAAAAAAAAAAAAAAAAAAAAAAAAAAAAGCCTTCCATGGGACCCTAGGACTCCATGAAGGGTCTTTAGAGTGTCCCCACTTTTTTTTTTATCTATACTTCCATTTTTTAAATTTTTACACATTTTTAAAATTAAAATAATGAACTCAAGCACATGAAGGTGTTACATGCCAAATTTTAACAAACTGGGGCAGCAACACATTAACCTGTGTCACGAGGTGTTTTGTACAGACCTAAGTGAAGAATGTCCTGCGTATACTCACCAGACATCTTCTGCTTCTCCCTTTCTCTCTTTAACACAGTTCAATCATGCTTCTGAATCCACACCATTGAAACTACTTGTCAAGGTCACCAAAGACACCCTTGGCTAAAATATGCTAAAAAGCACAATTCTCCGGGCTGTCTTAGCCTCTCAGCTGTTCTGACACAGTCCATCAATTGGTCCTGCTCCTTAAAAACACTTTCGTCCCCTTCCTTCCAGGACATCACTCCACTAGAACTCTTCCTTCCTCACAAGCTGCTACTTTGCGAATTCTCAGACATGTGAGCTCGTTGCTCTGGAACTTGGTCAAGGTACTACTCAGATGATCCCATTCAGTCTCATGGCTATAATTACCATCATATGCTGAAAAGTCCCAAAGTCATGCCTCCAACCTGACTTCCTCTCTGACTCCATGTTTCCTTAGCCTATTAAACATTCCAATGTGGACATCTGAAAAGCATTTCTAATTTAATAGATCATAATTTTCTTCCTCAAACCTCCATATCTTGAACTCTACCAGTTACTGAAATCAACAAAAACAATACTGTCTTAGACTTCTCTTTGCTCTATATTCCAGGATCAACCAATTGACAAATTCTGTTATCTATACCTTCAAAATGCCAGAGTACCACCATCTTACCTCAATTACTACACTATTCTCCTGACTGGTCTCCCTCCTTCTACCCTTTTCCCTAAGGTTATACCTCAATTTAGTAGTCAGTAATCATTTTATTTTAAATTTCAGGTTATATCAGTCATCTGCTCAAAACTTCCCCAAAGCTTCCCATTTGACTTGAAGTCAAGTCAAACTTCTAGTTCTGGAGATGGATAGTGCTGATGGTCACATAACCATATGAATGTACTTAATGCCATTGAACTATACACTTTAAAAAGTGAGACAGAAAATTTCATTATATGTATATTACCACAATAAAAATAAGTGCGGGAGGACAGAAAAAGTCCTTATAGGACCTGCGTGATTTAGCCTCTGCATACCTGTTCAATTTCATTCCAGACCTCCATTCCTTTGCCCAAAGAACTCCAACCACATTGGACCTCTTTCTGTTCCTGAAACAAACCCAATTCATTCCTACCTTATAGCCAAAAGTTTATACTGACCTCAACTTAAGCAGTCTTTCCTGTCATTCAAAACTCAGCTTATACTTGCCCGCATGGAAAGGGCATTCTCCATCACACTATCACCTAATTTTAATTCTCCACATTATACCTATCCCAATCTTGGTTATGGTCAGTCTTCCTTTTCTAAATGTAAGCAGTTGGAGAGCCTGGATCCTGTCTATCAGGCCAAGTAGTGTTTTCCTGGTAGCTGCCCAAACAAATATTGGGGGCAGGGGCAATGGCACGTGCCTATAATTCCATCTATTCAAGAATCTAAGGCAGGAAGATCAAAAGTTCAAGGTCGGTCTCAGCAATTTAGAGAGAAATGTCTCTCTAAAAATATTTTTTATCTAAAAATAAAAAATAAAAAGGGGACTAGGGATATAGCTCAGTGGGCAAAGTACCCTTGGGTTCAATCCCTAATACTGCAATAAATAAATAAATAAATACTGGGAAGAAGGAAGACAGACTTCTGTCCCTGCCTCCAGAGTTTCTGGAGTAGGACCCAAAAATAAGCATTTCTACAACCACCCAGCTCATACTGAGGCTGTTGGACTGGCAAGCATACCTCAGAAACCACAGATCTAGTCAAATGGAATTCTTCCAAATAAGTTAGTGCATACAACATAAAATAGACATAGGTATATCTCAAGGATCCATCACTGCAAGAGTGCTTTTGCAATAAAAGATACATTTCAAAGAAAAAAAGCATTTTTAGAAAAAATGAAGCTTACTCCTTTCTTCTGCTCTCCATTGTTACTGCTTCACAGTAATGAGTAATAAATAATAAGCCAAAGATTCTTACTCAGTTCAAAGAGCTGGCAGAGTTCTATTACAAGGAGCCAAAGATTATAACAGTCTCTCAAAAAAAAAAAAAAAAGAAGCAGCAGCAGCAGCAAAAAGCTGAGTAAAATGCTAAGAACAAATTGGTCTATAATTATAAGTTATAGTCATGCTTATCCATGATCGTTTACATGTTGCCTTATGGAAGAAGTGGTGACTAATGTTGTGACAAGTTATATAACATACCAACAAATATACACAAGTTATTTTAAGGGCCAGTGAAGTCAATGCAGATGGAAGTCTTTCACTGAAATCGAAAAATAAATTAAAAAGTGTTTCCTCTAAATGCAAAGGGCCAAGTAACCCTTACTTACTATTTTCATTAACCCTGTAAACAATAAAGGTTATAATAATTTCTAGAGGATCTGTGAGACTACCTTGAGATTGCATATTCCTCTATTACTTTTTGAGATACTCAATATTTTTAAGTACTTGGCTAAAAGAAATGAAAATCCTATTTCTGTCCTATTAACACTCTCTGCTAATTTAGAACACATAATGATGTTGAGCATACCATATTCAGAGCCAATTTTCCAATATGGACCCAAGTTTTCCCAGAACTCTTTATGATATATCTTAACATATTACCATGGAAATGTCCTTGGCTCTGCCATGATAGCCCTTATTAATTGCCTTATATTCCTATGCACTCCATGATCTGGAACCCTGCCCACCTGCCAAGCATGTTTTTTTGCCACCCACCCCACCTCCTGCAGTCTTGCACCCTAAGATCCAGTCATACACAACCACTTGTTGCTCTCTCAACAAACCATGCTCCAATTCTCTGATAATGGAACCATTACCACACTACAATCACCAGGGTTTCCTCTGTGCCAGGAGTGATCCTAAGCACTTTCCTTGTATTATCTCTGTTAATCCTCAATCCTATTGTAAGTACTATTAGCCTGAAGTTAGAGATAAGGACATTGAAGCTCACAGAGGACAAACTGACCAATGATGAAGAAAGGAAGTGGCATAATGGAACTAACTCCAAAGGCACCAACCTCTTTCCTGTTCTGTTGTTACTCAGCTGCTCTTCCATAAGGGCCATCTTTCCAGCCTTTTTTGCTTGACCCCCTCATTCATTAGACCTGAGCTCAGGCTTCCTCTTCTTTTGGAAGTTTTCTCCCACCTCCCACAACACACGTAGCCCAAGTGGAGTTAAGTGCTCCTCTGCTATGCTCCCAGGTACCCTGTCCTTCCCATTCTCAACCCTCTTATCACATTCAACCTGAGGACTACAAGGTTACCTGGGGAGCTTTTAAAAATCCTGAAGCTCAGACTATATTCCAGACCAACTTAATCAGAATCCCCAGGCATCAGTATGTTTTTTGAATTACTCAACCTGTTCTGAAGTGCAGCCAAGGTTGAGAACCACTGGTGCATCTCTGATTAAATCTCTCTTCCCCACCAGAACCGTAGCTTCTTGAGGGCACAAGTGTGTTTTCTCATAACCCTAGGCCAACACCAGCACAATAAATGTGTCATGGATGAGTTTTCCTCCAACATCTGACATGTAGTTTCCAGCTTCTTTTTCTCTCGCAAGAGGTAATTTACAGAATGCACACCTCTTTCACCTGACTACTACTCTTTAAAGATGTTTTCTTTTGGAGTCAAAAGTATCAGTAAGTCACACCTGCTGACAACAGCCTCAGCTCTTAAATACAGAAAAATGACAGGCACAAACAGCTAAAATATGTTTGAAAGAAGGGAAGTCTGCTCAGTTCTTGCTTCTGGGAGAGCGAAGGCCGAGAGTAAGCTACAAGAGCATTTCTATTCAATACTCTGCTGAACACAATTCTCCCTGATTCACTGGAAGGGCCCCGCTCAGGGCCATAGTCTCAAAATGATTAAGTACACTCAGCTTGAAGTCACCAAACAAACAAAGGCTTTGACAATATTCAGGCAGCAGGATAGCTCAATGGTTGTTTTTTCCCCAAAGCATCATGCTATTGATCACTCTGCTGGATCATCAGCTTTCAGTTAGGATCTACTTTTCTTCAATTACAACATATTACAAGATTAGAAGAAAAATGTGACACTAACTCCTTGCAAAATGGATCTGGGCTGCATATGGTAACCAGGCCACAATGCTAAGCCTTTGTAACTTAGAACTACAGATCTGAAGCAAAGTATTAATACCCCTCATTTCACACCTTCACAACTTCAAGTCAGCTTCAGCACAGTGCTTCCTTAGTTACAAATTTAGATGCTGAGGGGGCTACAGTATAATGTTTCAAAATTCATACCAACAGCACTGTCTTAAAGTTGATAACATGGTCAACAGAAACTGTATACACTTCAGAACATGCTAGCAAACATCACCTAATAAACATTGATTCCTTCAAGCTAGACAAACAAACAAAAAGGTAGTGTTAATATTCCCAACAAGTCTCCATTTGTTTCAGTAGACCCTGAAATTAAAGTCATTTTTCCAAGCTGAAAATGCTGTATCAAAGGGTGCTTTCTAACCCATAACAAGTTAACACCTTCACAGGAGAATGCAGTCATTGTTGAGACTTGTTAAAAGTGATTAACTTGGTCGTGTAATTATACAAACAAGTCATTTCAAGATTTTACACTTAACTTTTCATTTCTAATAATGTTCTCAGGATAAGACTAATAAAGATAAACAGATACTGCTATGAAAGGAATCACAAAAGTTTTACCTTCACATATCCCAATGAAAAGATTCTTAAACCTGAATGTATAAAGCAAGGTGACTGCATTCCCAGCAGATACAGGCTGAGCACCCCTCTAAAGCACAGCATTCCATGTCGATGTTTTTTGTTTAGTTTGGTTGTTCCCAGGGGACACTGGGGATTGAACTCAAGGGCTCCTAATCACCAAGCTACCTCCCCAGCCCTTTTTATATTTTGAGACAGGGTCTTGCTAAGTTGCTGAGGCTGGCTCTGAACTCCCATCCTGCCTCAGCCTCCCGAGCCACTAGGATTACAGGAGAGTGCCACTGCACCCAGCTTTCACGTAGTTTTAATAAAATTCTCTGGTAGAACAAGCTGCAGTGTAAAATTCAGGCTCTTCAACAATAATAATGTATTTGCAAAGATGGTATCCATTTCATTATCAATAAACGTATTTGTCCTTAAAAGAGTTTAAAACTTCCCCTTCCCTAACTTATCCTTTCCCTTTATGAACGATTTAGTCCTCAAGCTGTTAGATGAGCACAGCAAGGTGGATGTCCATTCTGGTGATGCCCAATGTGTAGAGGCCATGAGCAGCTGAGGAACAGGTGACCTGACAAGGGATGCCAGCATATGAGCACAGCAGAAGGATATCCCTATGAGGGGTGGTCTGGCATGAGACGTCAAGTCCAAGTGGATAAAGCAGGCGGTCACAGAGAACACCTGGCACGGGGAGTTGGAGACTTGAGATAAGATGGGTATTCACACATGGGGCAGCCAGGCTTAGGTGCTGAAGCACAGGCAGAATGAGGGGGATCCCCACATAGGGGCAGCCCAACACAGGGTATCAGAGCCAAAGAGAGTGACCATAAGCAAACATAAGAGACCTTTGAGTGGGTATGGAAGTTCAAACAGGCATGAGAGGTGGAGGGGTGTGGGTATGCTGGAGTCAGAGTCCAAACAGGTGAAAGGGAGGCGAGGATACAGAAACACCAGCAGAAGCAATGTGATTCCCCAAGATAGCACAGTGAGAGGAGAGGATCCACATGAGCTGGGGGTGAAGGAGCAGTGTGCCTAATCTGTGCCCACGATAAGAAGGAAGCCTTGAAGTCAGGTGTGGTGGTGCACACCTGTAATCCCAGAGACTCAGGAGGTTGAGGAAGGAAGATTCCAAGTTGGAGGCCAGACTCAGTAACTAAGCAAGGCCCTAAACAACTTAGTGAGACCCTATCTCAAAAGTAAAAATAAGGACTAGGGTCATAGCTCAGTGGTAGAGTGCTTGCCTAGCACATGTGTGGCACTGGGTTCAGTTCTCAGCACTACATATAAATAAATAAACGTTCGTTGATAACTAAAAAAAAAAAAGTAAAAATAAAAAAGGGCTGGGGATGTGGTTCAGTAATTAAGCATTCCAGGGTTCAATCCCCAGTACCAAGAAAATAATATGACTGATTTCTCATAGCTGACAAACTAGCATGACTTCCATGGAGTTGAATTTAAGTTGGTCATGAGTGTGAATTCAAAGTTTATAATAAACATTGATTGATAGAGAAATAAAATGCAAGTTACTTTTTTTTTTTTTTTTTTTTTTTTTGTACCAGGAATTGAACTCAAGGGCACCTGAACATTGAGCCACATCCCCAGTCCTATTTTGTATTTTATTTGGAGACTGAGTCTCACTGAGCTACTTAGCACCTCGCCATTGCTGAGGTTTGCTTTGAACCTGCTATCCTCCTGCCTCAGTCTCCTGAGCCACTGGGATTATAGGTGTGCACCACCACACCCTGGGCAAGTTACTTTTAATACATATTTCCTAGCTTTACTGAGAGGGCCTAGGAGAAGCAATCCCCCAATGGCAATAAGCACACCTAGTACCCAACCCTTGGCTTCTAAACACAATTGTCCTCTAAAAGAAACCTGGGCTTCTTGGAGAAATGGCCGATTCCAAGCTGGACAGAAATGTAGCAGATGGGCTTGGAGCCAGGTGTGTTGGTGCATGCCTGTAATCCAGAAACTCAGGAGGCTGAGGCAGGAGGATCACAAGTTCAAAGCCAGCCTCGCAACTTAAGCAAGACCCTCAGCAACTTAACAAGATGCATCTCAAAATAAAAGATAAAAAGAACTGGGGTGTAGCTCACTGGTAAAATTCCTCTTGGTTCAATCTCCAGTACCAAAAAAAAAAAAAGATGTACTTGGAACATTTCCATGTGCCAGAAGGCAAAAAGGTAAAGAAGTACTAAAAGAATGGTGAGAACTAGCTTGAAAGGATTTCACTGGCCAAATCTAAGGTAATTTTAGCATCAAAATCAATAATAATATTAACAGATTCTAATCCACTGAATAAAATAGGAAGCCATGAACCCACACTGGTATATCTAAATTAGAAATTTAATGAGAAATTGGATGATTGGGTATTGTCATAGTTTCAAAGTACCACCCAGTAAAATATTTATTAAATCCAAGAAGAAAAAAAGTAACTTTTCTAGTTCTATGAGGAACATCATTGGGATTTTAATAGGAATTGCATTAAAACTGTATAACATTTTTGGTAGTATGGTCATTTTGACAATATTAATTCTGCCTATCCAGGAGCTTGGGAGGTCTTTCCATCTTCTAAGGTCTTCTTCTATTTTTAGTGTTCTATCGTTTTCATTGTAGAGGTCTTTCACCTCTTTTGTCAGATTGATTCCCAAGTTTTGTTGTTGTTGTTGTTGTTGTTGTTTTGAGGCGATTGTGAATGGGGTAGTGTTCTTTCTCTTTCACTGTACTCATTACTTATGTATAGGAGTGCATATGATTTATGGGTATTGATTTTATATCCTGCTAAACTTTGCTGAATTCATTTATTAGTTCTAGAAGTTTATTAGTGGAATTTTTTGGATCTTCTAAATATAGAATCATATCATTGGCAAATAGTGGTAGTTTGAGTTCTTTACCTATTTGTATACCTTTAATTTCTTTCTTCTAATTGTTCTGGCTAGAGTTTCAATGACAATGTTGAATAGAAGAGGTGAAAGAGGGCATCCCTGTCTTGTTCCAGTTTTTAGAGGGAATGCTTTCAATTTATGATGTTGGCCTTGGGTTTAGCACATATGGCTTTTATGATGTTGAGGTATGTTCCTACTAGCCCTAATTTTTCCAGTGTTTTGAACATGAAGGGGTGCTGTATTCTGTCAAATGCTTTTTCTGCATCTCTTGAGATGATCATGATTTTTCTTTTTAAATACTGATATGATGAATTACATCTACTTATTTCTGTATGTTGAACCAACCATGCATCCCTAGGATGAATTCCACTTGATCATGGTGCACTATCTTTTTAATATGTCTTTGTATGCAATTTGACAGAATTTTATTGAGAATTTTTGCATCTATATTCTTCAGGGATATTGAAATTTTCTTTCTTTGATGTGTCTTTGTCTGGTTTTGGCATCAGGAGTGATATTAGCCTCATAGAAAGAGTTTGGAAAGGTTCCCTCCTTTTCTATCTCATGGAATAATCTGAGGAGTACTGGTGTTAATTCTTCTTTGAAGGTCTTGTGGAACTTGACTGAGAATCCATCTGGTCCTGGGCTTTTCTTAATTGGTAGGCTTTTAAAGGCATTTTCTATTTCATTACAAAATGCAAAATGATGCAACCATTATGGAAAGCAGTATGTGAGATTCCTCAGAAAACTTGGAATGGAACCACCATTTGACCCAGTTATCCCACTCCTCGGTTTATACCCAAAGGACTTAAAATCAACATACTACAGTGATGCAGTCATATCAATGTTTATAGCAGCTCAATTCACCATAGCTAAAATATGGAACCAACCTAGATGCCCTTCAACAGACAAATGGATAAAGAAAACACACACACACACAGCTTTAAAGAATGAAATTATGGCATTTGCTGGTAAATGGACAGAGTGAGAGAATATCATGTTAAGTGAAATAAGCCAAACCCAAAAAACCAAAAGCCGAATGTTTTCTCTGATATGCGGATGCGAATTCACAATAAGAGGGGAGCAGACAATAACAGCAGAGCGGATAGGGAAGAATAGAGTTCTTTATATTGGGTAGAGGGGAAGGGGTAAGGGGGTAGGAAAGATAGTAGAGTAAAATAGACATTATTACCTCATTGTACATACATTGTAGGATGTGATCCTACAATATGTATAATCAGAAAAATGAGAGATTATACTCCATTTATGTATGATCTATCAAAATGTATAAATGCATTCTACTGTCATGTACAACAAACTAAAACAAATTTAAAAAAGAAGAACTTTTCAGTGTAGAAATATGGCAAAAAACTATCTGAATCAAGTTATCAAAGCAATCACCATGAGGAATGGGACAAATTGCCAGAATGCACTGAGAAGAGCACAGAACCACTTCTATGATATCCCTATAAAAGGTACTTAATCTGAAAAAAAAAAAAAAAAAAAAAAAAACCAGACAAACTCAGTGGGACCTTCTAAAAAGTATCTGGCCAATAATCCTCAAAGTGTTATCATCCTGAAAACAAGGAAAGAATGAAGAATTGTTCCAGGCTGAAGTAAAGAGACCTGACAACTAAATGCAATGTGTGACTCTGAACTGGATCCTTTGGCTATCAAGAATGTTATTGGGACAAGTACTGAAATCTGAATGGGATCTAAGCATTAGATGGAATAATGAATAATGCTACTTCCTGATAGTGATGATTGTACTGTGGTTATATAGGAAAAGCACACTGAAATATTCAGGGGTTATAGGGCATCAGGTCAGCACCTCACTTTAAACTGGTGCTTTTTGCTTTTTAAAAGTTCTTTATACTATATTGACAACTTTTCTGTAAGCATCTGGTTGGTTTTTTTTAAGAATTTTAAAATAATACCAATCATTCATTAATACTGATATCTCTGACCTGCCTTTTACCAGGACTTTCTCACAGGATTGACATGTACTTCTATGGGAAGAACCCAAGACTAAACAATAGATGACTTGAGTTCAAATTCCAGATAGATCCCTTATTCACCTGAGATTAGAACAGCTGTTTAATCAAAGCATCAGCTTCCTCCCTATCAGGAGAGAATACCTGTCCCATTCAAATAAGAGAAAAATGTGAAAGTGCTTTGTAACCTAAAAGGTGCTAAACCAGTGTAAACGGAATTATTATTTGTTAAAATGAATATCTTCCCTTTACAATTGATTTGTAAGAAAACTATACATTACTGTATATTTCAAAGACTCAAAACTATTAAGCTTTCAAATGCTGTTACTAAAAGCAATCCAGAAAACCAGGAACTATGTGAAGAAAAATGTTAGTCTGGGGAGCAAATGAAGGTATTTTAAGAACAAGGGGTAGATTGTGCACTCAGAAAGAAATTCACTTTTTACCAAAACTGAAGAAGAGAAAGTCTCTCTCCTCTACAAAGGAAAAATACAAAGGCCATGTATGAAAATCAATAGTCTCTGGATATGCAACATCTATCCCCTCAGTAACACGGTGAGAATCTGTATAATTCCGTATGTTAACTTGGAAATCTCACAGGTCTCTGAAGCTGACTGTCAAACCTTTTCAGGTAGTAGGATAGTAGTATTTTCCCTGTTGTACAGTAAAAGAGACCAAGGCTAGAAAGTAAGTAGAATTCCAACTGAATTCTGACTTTCAGATTCTAAAACCTATGCCTTCCCCACCATACCATGCTGCCTATCTTAAAAACTATTAGGATTGTTTTGAGTAGCAGATATTCACACTAGAGAGGCTGGGGGATGGCAGGCACAGATGCCTCCAAGGAGTTCACAAAAAGCTTCACTTCCTCCCCAGAAAAAAGCACTTAAAATTTTTTTTACATATAATTTTAGGGAGCTCACAAAACTATTTATGGAAACATGCAACAAGAACTCCTTGTCTCATTGATGCCTTACTTTTACACTCTTATTTAATCCTCAAGCCAAGTCCATGAGAGGAAAGTTATTACCAGTATCCCATTTAATTAGAGTGGATACTCTGCATAAAACTAAGTAGTTT
The DNA here is from genome assembly GCF_902686445.1 of Sciurus carolinensis. Classification (NCBI taxonomy): domain Eukaryota; kingdom Metazoa; phylum Chordata; class Mammalia; order Rodentia; family Sciuridae; genus Sciurus; species Sciurus carolinensis. Next base: position 10,636,319 of record NC_062226.1, on the reverse strand, counting down.
CTAAACCTTGCTAAGGATTACTAAATACTTAACTATGTATTGGTTATTATTCTAAGCACATTTCATATATTATTTCATTTATTCTTCCCAATAACCCTAGGAAAGAGCTACTATTATAATCATTCTCATTTTACAGATGAGAGGAAACTGAAATACAAGTAAGTTAAGAAGACTGAATATTGCCCAAGATTGTGTAGCTTGTATGAGACGAGCTGAGATGGGAACCCAGGCAGTGTAGCCCCAGAGTCCATCCTCTTATTTTTTAAATTAACTTGATGCCTACAATGTACAATTGCATCCACACAATTGTATTATTCTAGTATATATATACACTAGAATGCACTCATTGTAAGTGTAGAGTTCTATGAGTTTTGGCAATTGCACATACCAGTAATCCCTACTCCATCGATTTTTTTTTTAATAAAACTTACTATAGACCAATTATTTTCTTCCTACACACTCCCTTCAAAAACCACAGTGTCTAGCTGCTGTTTTAGCACCTAAGGGCAACTGTAAAGGTCTCAGAACAGTGGGTTCAAGGTCCCAAGCACTCCATAAGCAGTCCTCTGGGCTTCCCAGACAGTCAAGCAGCTGAGTTCGGGAAGACCCCAAAACTACAAGGTGGGCCTGCCTTCCTAATGCTCCCTAGAAACGTTGGAGCACCTCTCTCCTTCGTGGTACAAAGCTCCCTTTTCTGAGATGAACTTGCCCCTCCTCTGGCACTGCTGCATTCCAACCTTAGTGATTTTTTTTTTAACACAGATTGCAGAGCCAACATAGAATTCAAATTCTTAATAACTTCACTTCTAATACACCAATCCACAAGAATGTCAGACTGCCTGGAAAGCTTTTTGAAAATCAAAGTCTCAGGTTCTACACATGAAGACTGATTTACTAGGTGAGGAATAAAGGCCAGGGAATCTATTTTAGTGATTCTAATGATCTACTGATCTACGAATCTATTTTCCCAAGTGATTCTGATCAGTTGGATTTGGGAACCATTGTGATACACAGTAGTTCTCAAATGTGCCAAGATGGCAAATTAGAAATCATGACACCCTCTGAAAGACCCTGAAACATACATTTTAAATAAAAGACAAAATAGTACTAAATCAGATCCCATCTTTTACAGGCAATAGCAGACATCAAAAGTTTAAATAAATGTATGGCAATTAAGTGGAATTCTATTTCCATTCAAGATGGAGTAACATTTACCCTCCCATCTGAAACAACCAAAATAACACCGACCGTCTATCTCCCAAGCTGTTTTTTTCAAGACATTGGCCAGGAGCAGTGATGCACACATGTTATCCCAACTACCTGGGAGACTGAGGCAGGAAGACCAGAAGTTTGAGACCAGCACGGGCAAGTAAGCAAGACCCTGTCTCAAAACAAACTTTTTCAAAAGGACTGGGGATGTAGCTCAGTGGCAGAGTTTGCCTAAAATGCACAAGGCCCTGGAGTTCAATTCCTAGTACAAAAAAAAAAAAAAAAAAAAGAAAGAAAGAAAGAAAGAAAGAAAAGAAAAGAAAAGGACACTGCTGTAGGACAGATAACAAAGCACAGTGATTCTTGAGAAACAGGAAACAAATTAGCTGAGCCCTCGGATCACCCCAGTTCACTGCCTTGAGAGAGCTTCCAGGCTGTGGTGTAAGGAAGGGGAACCCAAACAAACCATTCAAGTGGAGAAGACACAACTAGGAGTTCACAGAAACCAAGGGAATTAGAGTTTGAGTACAGAGTAAGGAGTAGAGCTAGCTGCACAGAAGAGAATTAGGGATCTGCCAGGCTCCTCTCAGGTACACATATAAGTACTGATCAGAATATGTATGAAGAAATTAACTTCAAGTTGTGAAAGCAGGATCAGGAAAGATTAGAGGTAACTGTACCTGGTACTCACACAGGTTTAGAAATGATATCCACTGGGCTGGGGTTGTAGCTAAGTGGTAGAGCACTTGCTTATTAGCACAGTGAGGCACTGGTTTTGATTCTCAGTACCACATAAAATAAATAAATAAAATAAAGGTATTGTGTCCATCTACAACTTAAGGAAAAAAAAAAAAAAAAAAAAAGATGTCCATTCCCACCAGCCAAGGTGGATAAACTCATAATTGTGGTGCACTGGACACAGTGTATAAGTAGAGTATTACCTTAGTACTGAGGAACAACTGGACATAGACTGAGCACTTGTTTCAGTTCCACTCAAATTTTAAAAGCAACACTCAGAAGGATTAAATTCTTTCAAAGTAACTTGGACAAAATATATCAAACTATGGTTTTCAAGACATGGAACAACAAAGTATAGCAATCCCTTGAGATGGGAAACAATTGAGGTAAGACTATGACTGCCCCCAGCTTCTTACCTTGAATACACCCCAGAAAGTTCAACAAAAACAGCCAGGAACCAACAAGGTAAAATATACACTGACTCCATTCAATCAAAACTTACCAGGTCAGCAAAGAATAAGTCAGGAAAATATGACCAATAAGGAGGACACATAAATTAGAATTAGTAGAAAGGACATTCAAACAGCTATAACTGTGTTCCATGTGTTCAAAAATTTAGATATGGAAGATCTTCACAAAAATCCTTAACAAAATATTAGCGAATAGAACTCAACAGTATTCACCATCAGCAAGTGGGGTTTATTCCAGGGATGCAAGGCTGGTTCAGTATTTGAAAAACCAATATAATCTACCATATTAATAGGCTAAAAAAGAAAAATCATAATTGTGTAACTGATGCAAAAAAAGTTTTTGACAGAGTTTAGCACCCATTCATGACAACTCAGAAAACTTGAGCTGGTAGTGTAGTTCAATAGTAGAGTGCTTGCCTAGCATGTATAAGGTCCTGGTTTTGATCCCCAGCATGGCAAAAAAAAAAAAATCAAACAAAACCTAAAGGGACTTTTCTTCAACTTAATAAAGAACATTTATTTAAAACCTACAGTTGGGCTGGGGTCATAGCTCAGTGGTAGAGCACTTGCCTAGCATGCATGAGGCACTGGGTTTGAACCTCAGCAGCACATACAAATAAATAAATAAAATAAATGTATCGTGCCCATCTACAACTAAAAATATTTTTTAAAAAACCCTACAGTTAACATACTTAATGATGACAGACTAAATATAAATACATTCCTTATAAGGGAACAAGGCAAGGAAAATCACCACTCCTCCATAACCTGAGAGTTTATCCAGAGAAATAAGACCAAAACAAAAGACAGGGACTAAAAAGGAAGAAATAAAATCATCTGTATTTATAGACAATATGATCATCTTCGTCAACTTTGGAGTTAAAATTGAGGTTATTTCATTCTCTTTCATCTGTCTACAATTCTTCCATTTCCATCTAATCTCTGTCTTGAGAGTTGCTCTTTGCACTCCCTCCCTAATGGTGTCCAATGCCTAAACCATCAATTTGGATTGGTGGATATAGAGGAGAACTCAAAAGCACAAATCATGTGAAACATTGATGGACATCAAAATTAAAAATTTCTTTTCAACAAAGGAAAAAACTGACCTAAAATTAAACCATTTTGTATATTTACTTATTTTTTTCACTGACTGGGGGAAAACTATCCAGCACCATTCAGCTTAACATCAACTCATGTAACACCAATGTGGAAATAAAGTTTGAAAATATACATATACAGCTCGTAAGAGAAGATATCTGATAAGCAAAGTCAGCCAGATTTTCTCTCCCCAGAGTTACAGAGCAGGTTATGGAACCAGTCCTGAGTTCAGGTCAATGAATTGTTTCATCAAAATCAACTGAGATACTTTTTTGTAATTCCTAATTCCCAGAGATTCTGATTCAGCAGGCTGGGTTGAGGCCCAGAAAAAATTTTTGAGTTCCCCAGGTGATTCAGGTGCATAACCACGCCAGGTTTGCAATCCCCTTAGTTAAACAATGTCTAAAACCAAAAGGGAATGATGTTAGGCCATGAGAGGTAGGAACTGCTCAATGAGTGTGGAGCAAGATGTGAAAGCCAGAGCAGAGGAGACTAGACCTTGAAAACCCCACTGCCAAGCGTGCAGGCCCAGGCTCTCAGTGACCTGCCACAGATATTCAAGTGTCCTCTGTCTCAATATAAAGATTATTATCTAACAGGAAAACACAATCTTAATTTCCCATAAAATTTTCAGCTCTGGAAATTGTAAAATGTATTTTTAATTCAGAATGTCTTTGCTTTTCATGTAGTTACTTACTCTGGGTTTACAGCTATTCAAACTATGTAAGAAAAACCATCTTGGAATATCAGTTCAAGTCCAGACCCTCAGGTGCTCTCCGAGAGCACCAAGTCCAAGTGGAGAACAAAAAAACAATCTACAAACTCATCAAATAACCCTTCAGAGCAGAGCCAAGAACACATACTATAAAACAGCAAGAAGAGTAGTTGAAGGAGCGTAGGCCTGGAATAGTGAACACCGTCTGCTTTCCCTGGTTCTGGCACAGAATTGGTTGTACAGCTTCAAGCAAAAACTAAGAGACAACGGCAGGCTGTGAGATCTGAAAAGTGAGCAGGTGCTGACTGTCCTTAAAAATTTCCCTCTCTAGTACCCAATAATTTCCTTGTCTCTAAACAGAGCGCTTAAAATCTTTTCAGTTCTGACATGCTATGGCTCTATCATTCTAAATCACTTTCCCTACTTGTAAAATACTAAGTCATATTTTAGGTGTTAATATGAAGATTCATGATTTCTGCACCAAAACATACATTTAGATCAACATAAATGCTAACGTCCCAAGTTCCACAGGTAAAAGTCCTTTGTCCTGAACATCAATTCAACAAATAACATAAATGAGAGTCAGTCAGTTTATGAAAATGGCATTTGGTGTGAAGCACATGTTTCAGAGGCCTTAGCAGGCTGGGAAGGGAAATTGAAGTGGCCCACAGATAGACCTATTTTTACTGGTTTATATGTCAAATAATTTCATATAAGATTTCCTCTGACAAAAGATTCCACAGTTTTAGAAACAAGAGGTTCAAAGAACATACATGCAGACAAAACAAAGCAAACATACAGTTACTTTTATTACCCCATTTACCAATGAAGAAACTAAGGTACATATATGGTTAAAGTAGTTGCCTGCAGGCAGGCACTTAGAAAGTGAGGCAGCTGGAACTAGAACCCAGGCAGCTGAGCTCCAAAATCTAGGCTCCTAACCACATACCAGAGCTCAGTATGCCACTATACAGTGACAAAAACAGAATAAATCTCCAAGTCTCCACCAATGCATTCAGAAGTTTAAAAAAAAAAAAGTCATCAGCATGACAGGCAAGACTATTTGTAGTTCCAGGAAACCCCTTCAGCCTCATTTGTCCACCAACCCTACCAACATCCACTCTCCGCATCACTATGGTCAGCTAAGCCATCAGATCTCACCCACTTATATATATTTTCCATTTATGGAGCTATTTCAGAAGGGTCAAGTTTAACTTTGTATACTGCATTCTCAATTTATCCACAATACAATGAGGTAGGGAGTTTCTGAGGCATTTAAGAAAAGTAATTGTCTCATAGAATTTAAACATCAAATAGCTTGCCCAAAGACAAATATCTAGAGTGGCCGCTTACAAACTCAACCCAAATCTGTTCTTACTTCAAAGGGGATGATCTTGATCACAGTTTCCCTATCTAAAATGTGTTCTCTTATTAATGCCTGATTCATTCAAGATGCATCTAAACCAGCACTTGGCAAGTAGCAGGCACTTAAAGAGAGGTTTGTCAAATGAGTGGATAAGTGAATGAACAAATGCCTTCTCCTCTCTGGAGGCTTCTCTTAAAAAACTCACTTCTCTCTCCACATTATCACAAGGCTTGTTTCAAGCTCTATTATAAGGCTTCCCAAGTGGTATGCTATGCCTTCTACTTATATATTCAAGTTGCCCACTAGACTGGCAACCTTATTTCACTTTACCTCTCTATTCCCATGCCCCTAACAAAAGACCTGTTTTTTTTTTTGTTGTTGTTGTTTTTTTTTTGGGTGCTGGGGATCAAACCCAGGGCCTTGTGCTTACAAGGCAAGCACTCTACCGACTGAGCTATCTCCCCAGCCCCAAGACCTGGCTTTTAACCAGTGGCTAGATAAGTTTGGAAACTGAACAAATTCCCTAAGAAGAGAGATGAGTAAGCAATTTACAAATCATATTAAAATTTTTTTTTCTGGAGAAATAAACAACATTCCAAGTTGTGATACACTCAAATGAGTGCTCTATAAATATTCCTAGATTTCAACTACTATATGAGGCATCTAAATTTAACTCATTCAACACATATTTATGAACAATCTAAATACATACAGATTATGGCTCTTGAGCTTACAACCTAGTCAAGGAGACAAAACATAATAAAATGTAAAGGCAAACAGGCAAACATGAGTTGTGATAAGGAAATAAATGATAAGGTGCCAGGTAACTGATAAAACAAAATGCTGTGTGTTGCAAACTGAAGACATCATTCCAAGCTAAGCCCTGGTCTAGACTATCTGTGGACAGTCTGCAATGAGGCCCTGTCCAGTCAAGTAGCAAAATGAAAAATACAGAGACAGTACAGTGTGTTTTCCACATAAAGGCATTTAATTCAATTATAAAACCTGTCCATAATCTGACATGTTCCTCCTGCCCCCCACCCTGCGCTGGCGATTGAACTCAAGGCTTCACACATGCAAGGCAAAAGTGCTCTGAGCGACATCCCGGCTTTCCTCCTGCCCCACCTGCCTTATTTTTTTTGCGGGGGTTAGGGGAATACCAGGAATTGAACTCAGGGGCACTGGACCACTGAGCCACATTCCCAGTCCCATTTTGTATTTTATTTAGAGACAAGGTCTCAATGAGTTGCTTAGGGCCTCGCCATTGCTAGGGCTGGCTTTGAACTCGTGATCCTCCTGCCTCAGCCTCCTCCTGAGCCTCTGAATTACAAGTATGCACCTCCGCACCCAGCTCCTCCTGCCTTTTTGATGTGAACACAATTTCTTTTAAAAAAATTATGGTGACAGGAGATAATCATTTTTAATGCAGTGACACAAATGTGGTTTTTCAGTTTTTACTGGCACAAACATTCCAAACATTTGGGAACCAGTGAGCTATAGCACTCAAGAGAAGCATCATGAAGAGGTGGAACATGAAATGAACACTGTAGGATGAAAAGGATGCAATTGGGTGAAGAGAGAGGGGACTGTAAGCAGGGGTTACAGCTTGAACCACGCAGGGGTAGGAATGATCACGCAGAGTGTGAAGAACAGCACCAAAATCAGTCTGACAAACTTGGAAAAAGTGCAGCTGCAAATTCCATTCTGGTAATATGCCAGGCTAAGTATGTTTCCGGTCCTCCATTGAAAACACCTATAAATAATGGATTTTTTCCATCTTCTCAAATACACTTATGAACTTGCAAGAAAATAAGGAAAATTCAGAAGAAATCAGTGAAGACAGGAAGCTAACAGAATAACCAACACATAAAAACCAGCTTCTCCTGAAAGGTATTTAGAGTCCAATGCAAATGTCATTCTTTCAATCTGCTGGGCTCAAGGAATACAAATAAAACTAAGAGTCAGCCTATGGTAGAAAATCTAATAGATCTCTCTCTCCCACAATTTAAACTGGGACTACTAAGGTAATCAAGAAAGAAATCCATCCACACACATCTCAGGAACTATAATAAAAACCACTAGTCTCCAAATTTGGCACTGAGAACGAAAGGGAACTATTCCCCCAAGCTTAATCACAAGCTGACCCTCACAAGGACTGCTACTGAGTGGTCCAAAAAAAAGCTCAACCCAGAAATTTAAGTTGAAGTGGTCCCAAACTAAAAGTGGCCACAGGGTACTAACAAAGGAAAGTGTAAATCCGCTTTGGAAAAATTCACTTCAACCTTAGCCTCAAAAATTTACTCATAGAAAGTTCCAAGAAACATGAGCCCATGGGTAAAAACTAGAAAACCTTTAGCAAGGCATGGTGATGCATGTAATCCCAGTGACTTGGGAGGCTGAGGCAGTAGGATTGCAAGTTTCAGGACAGCTTCAACAAAATAAAAAGGATGGGGATGTAGCTAGGAAGGAAGGAAGGAAGGAAACCTTTGAAGAAACAAGACCATAAACCAGAATCTTAGAAGTAAAATATGGTCTTAGAATCAGACCTTCAAAGGTCTTCAAAGACTTCAGACACTGGAATTATCAGAGACAGGATATGAGATAAATATTTAATAAAGAAATAAAAGACACTAAAAATCAGTAAAGAAACTATGACATGACCAAGCAAAATTTTAAAAGAAAATATTTTTCAAAATAAGAATGGAAAACTCAATAAATGGCTTAAAAGCAGAAAAGATACAACCATAAAAATAATAAGTAGGCTTAAAGAAATTCTACAGAATAGGGTTCAGAAAAAGAAAGTATAAAAATAAATCCAGAAACAAAAGCAAAAAAATTTAAAAATAAAACAAAAGTCACAAAATGAAGATGCAGAAAGTATAGCATAAGACCAATCCGTTTTCCAGAAGGGAGAAGAGAATAGGGTACAATCAACAGTGGGTTTTAGAAAGATGCTTTTAATCCTGTTTACCTTTTGTAATTCCCACTTTCCTGCACTTCTTGGTCTAAAAATAATCTGAGAAACTTCCAGAACAAACCACAGAACACATTTACACATTCAAGCTATCCAATGAACACATAGCAAGACAAATAAGAAGAAATCTAGAAGTTCTCATTCCAAGTAAAATGTAGTAGGCACACCCCACCCTGTCTCTCCACAGCTATAAAACACATCTATAAAATCAAGGCAGAATTCATGAAGCAGCTATTTGAAAAACTCAGGAAATAAACAATAGCAGGTAGATTAGAGCAGAAAACTAGAATTCAAAGTACCACCAAGCCAGTGGTAAGTTTACCATTTTTTTTCTTCATTATCACTCAGCAGATTCAAGGCAGCGCCAAAGCTAGAAGTGGGCATAGCGTGAACAGAGTTCCAAGAGAAGTTCAGGCTCAAGGAGGGGTCTACAGGTTGCTGAAGTACTGAGAGAAGGATCCTTCTCCAGAGAAATGATGGCCTTAAGAGGATGGCAAATTCTCTCATATTCCCTACCTCCTGCTTGCTCTCCTGCCCGCCTGCCCTCCCTCTCTCCCTCTCTCCCTCTCCCTATGCGTTGAACCCAGGGATGCTCTACCACTGAGCTACATCCCCAGTCCCCAACTTTCATGTATTTTGAGAGAGGGTCTTCTTAAGTTGTCCAGAATGGCCTCGAACTTGCAACCCTCTTGCCTCAGCCTCCCAAGTACCTGGGATTACAGGTCATTGTCACCAACCTAGCTGCCTCAATAATTTCTTTTCCTCTCTGTCCTCCCACTGCTAGGACTGGACTACACATACAGTCATGGGAGTGTGCAGCAGAGCATGACTGAAGCCCCAACATTCTGAATGCCAGAACAAAAAGAGGAGAACCCCAGGGAACTGAGGAGGTAAAAGAGAGAGAAGAGCTCAGGAAAATAACCAGAGTTGGTTTTGAACTCTGCTCTGAGCCTACTGGCAAGGTACCTTTTCCCGAAGGTTTAAATCTTGAACCTCCACTTCCTATATCCAGTCTTAAAGCAACCCTCATAGCTTTATCTTTCTTATCCAAGTCAATAATCTTTATCTGCTCTTCCTGGTAATAGTGGCAGTTGACATTTATTGTCAGCCTTGCTATGTGACAGGCAGGAAGCCTATCTCCTAACTGCCTGCTGCATATTTCTCCTCAGCCTATCATAAGTTTGCACTCCACAAAATTCATCCTTTTCACCTCAAGGCCAGTTCTCTTCCAGACTCACCAGTTTCTACGAATGCTACTTTAACACTTCCAAACTGGAAATTGTGATAGAATCATTACCTTTCACACAGCTTCTCTTCTCTCCCCCATATTCAATTAATTTAATGGTTCTCTGATTATGCAACTTTAAATGTGGGAGCTTTGGGAGCTAGACTAAGGTCCAAAAGTGGCCTTTTCCCAATTTGCATTAAAAAAATTAGGTAATATAAGTTTTCCTACCATAAGTTTTTCTTAATACTTCCTCAGCTGCTATTCTCTATTCTAGAACGTAATATAAAATAGTCTTGGATTTAGGGAGGGGAAATGTAGTTTGAAGTTTAATATATAAATATTTCATAGTACTCCACAGAATACTATGACTTTAAGGAATTCCATCACCTGAACATGTTTAAGCACCACTAAACTAATAATTTGCAACTTAAATTTTTGCTAAATTGTTCTTTCCTGTGCACTGTGAAACTTTTTCTATGAGGAAGTCAGACCAAGGTAGGAAAGGTCAGACCAATTTACCTGAGAAAATATTAAGAAGTGAGCCATCAAGACATTATAAATTTTTTCCTCCTGAATTCCAGTTATAACTACCTATCCTGTGGCACTAAAGAGAATAACCAGCTTACACAGAGCAAAAACAACTTTCAATGATGAGTGTAAGAATGACTTTGGATTCTAGTCACAGCAAGTAAGACACCCTAGGCTGCATTCTCCACTTAAACCAGCACATTCTGGATTGTCATTCTCTGATGGTTATCAGTATTTACTCCACAGAAAGAGTTGTTACATTGGCCTAAAAAAAATAACCGAAATATAAATATTTATAATCCCAAAAGGGGTTGCTAAAACTACATAATATAAGGATTATCAATTATGTGGAACAACCACAAACATAAATAGAGGGAGTTAAATACGTGAATGAAACCCGGTCAACATCAAACTTACTGAGTTAAACATTCATTTAGTTATTTAACATGCCATGTGCTGAGTGCCTACTATGTGCCACATTTATAAATTATTCAAGGTTTTAGAGTGGGCAAGACTCACAGCACCTCTCACTTAATGAAGCTCACAGACTCTAGAAAGACGATCAAAGAACAGCAACAGCCATGGCTCACAGGCAAAGTGCCTCCAAGTGCAGCAGGAGGGGTAAAGGGGATGCTCAGGGAAGGTTTCCAGTCAGAGGTCCACTTAAGCTTAAACCAGAAAAATGAGAAGTCACCAAGGTATGTGCATATGTGCTCAGGGGTGGGAAGTGAGGGATGCTATGGTTGAAGATGGGGTCATACCAGCATGGATGAGAGAGCACACTCAGAGGGACACAGATCTCGGCTCCAATCCCCACTCCCCATACATAACCTGTGTGCCTCTGGACAAACAGTCTAACACCTCTGACTTTAACCACATCATTTGTAAAAGGCAGTAATAACGACTCTAATCTCAAATGACTTTGGTGAAAATTAAATAACATAATGCATGTACGATTATGTGCTTCCCATTTGCTAGCTCTGCAACCTTGGGTAACTGGAAACCTCTCAGTATCTTTCTCATCTGCAAAATGGAGATAATAACAGTACCTTCTCCATAGGGTTATGTATGAGGGTAAATGAAAAGAATACAAAGATTTAATAAGAATAGTAAAAGTATTTAGAATATGCAATGGAGAAAAGACAGTTTGTTCAACAAATGGTGCTGGGAAAACTGGAAATCCATATGCAACAGAATGAAACTAAACCCCTATCTCTCGCCCTACACAAAAATCAACTCAAAATGGATCAAGGACCTTGAAATCAGACCAGAGACCCTTCATCTTATACAAGAAAAAGTAGGTCCAAATCTTCAACTTGTTGGCTTAGGATTAGACTTCCTTAACAGGACTCCCATAGCACAAGAAATAAAAGCAAGAATCAATAACTGGGATAGATTCAAACTAAAAAGCTTTCTCTCAGCAAAGGAAACTATCAGCAATGCGAAGAGAGCCTACAGAGTGGGAGAAAATCTTTGCCACTCACACTTCAGATATATATAAAGAACTCAAAAAACTCTACACGAAGAATACAAATAATCCAATCAACAAATGGGCTAAGGATATGAACAGACACTTCACAGAAGAAGATCTACAAGCAATCAACAAACATATGAAAAAATGTTCACCATCTTTAGTAATAAAAGAAATGCAAATCAAAACTACACTAAGATTCCATCTCACCCCAATTAGAATGGCGATTATCAAGAATACAAGCAACAATAGTTGTTGGCGAGGATGTAGGGAAAAAGGTACACTCACACATTGCTGGTGGGGATGCAAATTAGTGCAGCCACTCTGGAAAGCTGTGTGGAGATTCCTTAGAAAGCTTGGAATGGACCCACCATTTAACCCAGCTATCCCACTCCTCCACCTATACCCAAAGGACTTAAAATCAGCATACTACAGAGATACAGCCACATCAATGTTCATAGCTGCTCAATTCACAATAGCCAGACTGTGGAACCAACCTAGATGTCCTTCAATTGATGAATGGATAAAGAAACTGTGGTATATACATACACAATGGAATATTACTCAGCTATAAAGAATAATAAAATTATGGCATTTGCAGGCAAATGGATGAAACTGGAGAATATCATGCTAAGTGAGATAAGCCAATCTCAAAAATCCAAAAGATGAATGATCTCACTGATAAGCGGATGATGACACATAATGGGGGGTGGGAGGGGGGCAAGAATGGAGGACTGAAGGACTATATAGAGGGAAAAGAGGAGTGGGAGGGGTGGGGGGAAGGGAAAAAATAACAATGAATCAAACATCATTACCCTATGTAAATGTATGATTACACAAATGGTATGCTGTTACTCCATGTACAAACAGAAACAACATGTATCCCATTTGTTTACAATAAAAATAAATTTTAAAAAAAGTATTTAGAATAAGTATTAATGTTCAAAAAGTACAACTAATGTTAGTTATTATTTTTATATTAACAGGCAGAATTGAAGTCTCAAAGGGTCTAGGTGATAGGGGTGTAGCTCAGTGGTAGAGCAAGTGTTCAGCATGTGCAAGCCCAAGATTCAATCCCCAGCACCAAAAAGCAAAAATAAAAAAAGGCCCTGTGAGGCATGTGGAGTTACCCAGAAGTGCAGGGTACAACTGAAGGATTTTTAAGCAGGGAACTAACATGGTCAGATTTGTCCTTTGGAAGGCTCATCCTGGCTACTGCAGAGACTAGACTGAAGAGAAACAAGAATGGCAAAAAGAATTCAGTCAGGAGGAATGTCAACTATTAAGATAGGAAAGCATGGTGACCTAGACCAACAGGACAGTAGTGGTGGAGGAAGAGACAAATGCACCAACCAACAAGACTTGATATTTGCATTAGGATGTAAGATGTCCCCACACACTTACGATAACCCAAATCAAACCAAAAGTTTATTTCTCAAAAAACCTGAGTTTCCTAATTTTTCATCCTGGCTCTGCCATGTTTCTCTCAGTCTACAAATTCTGGAGTCATTATTTACCTGGTTGTGAAGACCAGACCTCTAAATTTTCTGATAGTACTTGACAATTCTCACTGACAACTGGATTCTTGAAATGAAGACAATATCATGCAAAAGAAAATGCCCAAATCTCAGCCCTCATTACCTCTGTTCTATTATATCAGCCTAATTCTCTTTCAGCTTCAGTCATCTTCCCACTTCAATCCTGCCTACACTCATGGATCACACACACACTCACACTTTAATAGGTAGGGGCAACTATCTATAATCTCTTGAATTACTTTTAAAGTTAGTTACACTGATTATAATAATGATACACAAAGAGTGTACTGAAACTTGGGAGATGAGAATAACTGATGTATACTCCATCACAGAAATTGCAATTTCCTCTGTATGTCATTAGTTCAAAATATGATCATATCTTCAAGCAATGAGAAAATGAAATTTTACCTCAGTAGTGCAAATATCTCCTAGTCACTCAGAATTCAATTGGGAACAATGAACATGAACCAGTTCTTCAGCTACAGATCTGAAAAGGAGATCCAACTATCACCCACAGGTTCAAAGAACAGTGCCCATGGTGACCCATTCACTGCCCTCCCCCAACTCTGCTGTGTCAAACAGCATATGTACATGGAACTGTCCCTGCTCCGGGACATATGAAAAAAAAAAAAAAAAAAAAAAACCTGAGAACAGTGCAAAGGGGGGAAAGGGATTTAATGTCTTGAAAGAAGAATATCTCTCTGAAAAAAGATTAAGAAAGGTGATTGAGGAAACTGACATCATTGAATAGAATAGAAAACAATATAGCTACTACAAAACTGGAACAGAAAGCTACAAGGGGCAATAAAGAGGAAAATGAGACAACAGGAGGTTAAAAAATAAAAGGCCAGCATGACCTTATCCAAAATCTGACAAGAACATTACGAGAAAAGGAAATTAGAGCTAGAATGTCTTACATATATAGACTTATGTACACAGATGCAAATGTAAACAGAATATTAGTAAATTAAATATAGCAATACCCAAAATGGGATAACATGATCAAATGAATTTATTGCAGGAATGCAAGGTTTGTTTACTATTTGAAAATAATGTAATTCACTACTTCACAGGGGGAAAAATTTTTTAAATCATATAATCATTTCAAAAGGTACAGAAAAAGAATTTGAAAAAATTCAACATTCATTCATGACAAAAACTTTCAGCAACCTAGGAATGGCAGCAAATTTTCAACCTGATCATAGGCATCAAAAAAAAAAAAAAAAAAAATTACAACTTAGCACTTTCCCTGAATTCAGATATAGAAACATTACATCTGTGCTCATTATGCCTATTAGTCGCCATATCAGAGGCCTTACCCAAGAAATGAGGTAAGAAATAAAAGGTATAAAACTTGCAATGGCACATGCCTGTAATCCCAGCTACTCACTAGACTGAAACAGTAGGATAGCAAGTTCCAGGCCAGCCTGGGCAACTTAGCAAGACCCTGTCTCAAAATATGATTTAATAAAAAAAAAAAAAAAAAAAGAGGGAAGAAGAGGGAGGGAGAGGGAAGAGAAAGAAGGAAGGAAGGAAGAAGAAAAAGAAGAAAAAAGGCTGGGGATATAGCTCAGTGGTAGAGCATTTGCCTAGCATGTGTGAGGTTCTGACTTTAATACCTAGTACAACCAAAAAAAAAAGAAAGATTGTCATTATTCACAGAAAGTATGATTATATTCACAGAAAGCAACAAAGTCTACAAATACATTAGAACTAACAAATTTATCAAGGTTGCAGTTACAAGGTCAATATATAAACAACTATTGTATTTCTACAAACTAGTAACAATTTTTAAAAATTTTTTTATTTATTTACTTTTTTTTTGTACTGGGGATTAAACCCAAAGACATTTTACCACTGAGCTACATCTACAGCCCTTTAAAAAAAAAATTTTTTTTTTTTTTGAGACAAGATCTTACAAGTTGCTTACGGCCTTACTAAGTTGCTAATGCCAGCCTCAAACTTTCGATCCTTCCACTGCTTCCTGAGTCTCTGGGATTACAAGAGTGTGAAACTGCACCCAGTTATGTTAATAACAATTAAAAGATAAAATTTAAAAAGCAATGCCATTTACAGTAGCTTTTAAAATATCAAATAGTATGAATGAAACAAAAAATGTTCAAGACCCTACATTAAAAACTACAAAACACTCCTGAAAGAAATGAAAGAAGATATGTGAGAGATGCCAACTTAATGGACTAGAAGACTGAATATTAATATCAGCTCTCTACAAATTAATCTAGAGATGCAATGCAATTGCACTCAAAAGTGCAAATTTGCAAGCTGATCCTAAGATTTACATAGTGCTGCAAAGGATTTAGAATAGTCCAAAGGATCTGGTGAACAACAAAAGTGAAGAACTTGTCCTATTAAATATCAAGACCTACTTTAAAGATACAGTAATTAAGATAATGTGGTACTGGTATAATGGAAAAGACAAAGTCCAGAGATAGACAAGACACCCAAATGCACAAACCCCTGATTCATAAGAAAGATGCCATGAAAATGAATGAGGAAAGGATGATCTTTTCAAAAAATGGTGCTGAGTCAATTGGACAATCACACAGGAAACAAAGGAATTAATGTCACCCACAACTTAATCATACATAAAATGGATCATATCACAGAAATTTAAAATGTAAAATTCTATAGAGGAAAACAAGGAGAAGTATATTCATGTCCTTAGGTTAATATTTCTTGAATTTCTTAGAACATATTTAAAATTTTTTTTAAAAGTTTGATAAATTAGACTTATTAAAGAACTTCTGGGGCTGGGGTTGTGGCTCAGTGGTAGAGCACTTGCCTAGCATGTGTGAGGCACTGGGTTCGACTCTTAGCAACACATATAAATAAACGCATAAAATAAAGGTCTATCAACATCTAAAAACTTAAAAAAAAAAAAAGAATATATATATTTTTTCAGTACTGTGGATTGAACCCAGGGCACTCTACCACTAAGCTACATCCCCGTTCTTTATTTTTTTATTTGGAGACAGGATCTCACTAAATTTCCCAGACTAGTCTTGAATTTGCAATCCTCCAGCCCAAGCTGCCCAAGTATCTGTGATCACAGGTTTATACTACCAAGCCCAACTAAGAATACTATTTAAAAAAATTAAAATCCAGAAATGGCTCTTTCTTTTCCAGTTTTAGGGGCTTTCTGCACTTTCAGCAGCATTGCAGATATGGCCAAGTCTAAGAACCACACAAAATATAACGAATTCCAAGATGGCATCAATAAGCCCTGATCGTAAAGATATTTTTTAAGGAGGCAGAACGTAAGTTTCTCTTTTTTTTTAATATATTTTTTTTATTTGTAGATGGACACAATACCTTTATTTTATTTATTTATTCTTAATGCGGTACTGAGGATCGAACCCAGTGCCTTACATGTATGTGCCAGGTACATGAGCCCCACTGAGCCCCAGAATCTAAGTTTCTAAGGACCAGGCCCAGATCTAGGCTGCCAAAGATGTCCAGGCTCCCATAATGGTGGCAAAACAGCTTTCTATCTGCCAACATAAGGAAAGAAATATTTACATGGTCCCTGGGCTGCTCTATACAGGGCTACTGACCTCCCTTGCTATTTTGCATAAATAAGTGAAAAGGGGAAAAAATGTTTTTAAAAGAATTTTTTAATCCAAATATGAATGAAAAGAAATTTAGCATAATTTTAAATTCTGGGTAGATTGTAAGAAAAAAGTTCATTCTCCTTCAAATGGGAAGAAATTGTTATTTTAGCACCCTATCTGGTGTAGAGGAATTAAATACTTATATTTAATTATTCATAATAACATTCAACTTGTAGAGTCAACCTAAGGATAAATGACTGGAGATTTGGTTCTAGTCATTGATCAAAATGAAAATGACCTCATTAAAAAAAAAAAAAAAAAAAAAAAGTATACAAGGGCACAGAGGCACACAACTATAATACCAGCAAATCCAGAGGCTAAGGCAGGAGGATTGCAAGTTCAAAACCAGCCTCAGCAACTCAGTAAGATCCTGTCTCAAAACAAAAAATAAAAAAGACTGGAAAGGTAGCTCAGTGGTAAAGCACCCTGGGTTCATTCTCCAGTACCAAAAAGAAAGAAAGAAAGAAAGATAGGTATAGCTTTTACTATAAAGAATAGACAAGAGTGAGCTAGGGTAATATCTCCCCCTTACAAATTGTGGAGTCAAGAGACACTGTTGAAAGTTAATACAACAATAAAAAAAAAAAATTAAATATAAATTAGAGAATGAACATTCTAAGAATTAAAGTAATACAAACGTATATAAAAGCCTAGAAAGGGGCTAAGGATGTAGTTCAGTGGTAGAGCACTTACATACATGCAAGGCCTTGAATTCTGCCCAAAAAAAAAAAAAAAAAAAACACAGCAGCAGCAGCTGTGAGACAGTTGCTCTGGAGGCTGAGGCAGGAGGATCTCAAGTTCAAAGTCAGCCTCAGCAAAAGCAAGGCACTAAGCAACTTAGTGAGACCCATCTCTAAATAAAATACAAAAAAAAAAAAAAAAGGGCTGGGGATGAGTTTCAGTGGTCAAGTACCCCTGAGTTCAACCCCAGGTACCAAAAAAAAAAAAAACTGGACCAAAAAAAAAAGAAATACTACAAAGGTACTCATTTTTTAGTTCAGGGACTCAACGGATACTGTCCACAATTAACACAGAAATTTATCTAGGGTTATGAGTGAACCACCAAAAGAACTAAAACTAGCACCAGTTAACAGTATCTCCAAATGATGGGACTCAAAGGTGGGTAGAGGATTGTTGCTCTTCATCACGGACTCTTAAGAGTTGATTTGTTAATATGTTTATAACTTTAATTAAAATAATTTTTAAAGTATGCCAGACTCTTTTGATGAAACTATAAACCAACAAACACTCCCATGTATGGGAATATGAACTGGCATAATCCCTACCAAATGGAATTTGATGAGCTCTAGCAAAATTACATATAAACTTACCCTTTTATCCCAACAATCCCACTTCTAGGAATTCATCTCAATAATATAATGGTAAAATGCAAAAAACACATACATAAGACTATTCATTACCACACCATCTATGAGACTAGAAGCAACCTAAACATCCATCAGTAGGAGGCTGTTTAAGTCATGATCCATCCATCTAAAAGAGTACTATGCTGTCCTACAAAGAAATAATGATGATCTCTACATATTACAGGATTAATTTTAAAAAATGAGAAAAGTCAAGGGGGGAAAAGCACACAAGAATGCTACCATTTATCTGAAGGCCTAAAAAGAAGAGGTGTGAATATACCTATATATTTCCTTTTTGCTTGGTTTGGTTTTCAGTGGAAGGACAAACGAAAATCTAAAAATAAACTGCTTACCTATGGAGGAGGGAAAGGATAGAGTGAGAGGCTGGGCTAAAAGTTAGACTTACAAATATACTTGTAGATTTGGTTTTGAAACAATATAAATATGTTACGTAATTATAAAATGAATCTACTTTGAAAGAACAATCCCAAAAGATTTTATATATATGTAAATCCATATGTAAATCCATATATATATATATATATATATATATAACTTTAATTAAATGGATATATATATATATCCATATGACTCTGGAACAACTGGTCATACCAAAAGGCAAAGGAGCTATTAGAAACTACTGGAATTCAGGCTAGGGCTGCAGTTCAGTGGTAGCACACTTATCTACCATGTGTCAAGGCCCTGAGTTCAATTCCCAGCACCAAAAAAATAAACTAACAAATAAGAAACTACTGGGATCCTAAAGTCTTCCGAAGTTCACTTCAAAAAGTTCTCACTAAACAAAGAGAACAAATTAATCATCAATGAAGATCAAAAAACAGCATATACAATTAAATATATGCTTTTAAAGTGATCTTCTCTCCCAAAAAAGATCAATTAGTCACCTTTGAAAATTACTAGAAAACTAAAAACTAATAAAGGAAATCAAGCATTCACTCTGCCTTTACTAGATGAACTGTACTTCAGGGTAATCAAATGTTTGATATGCAAGTTTTCCTTTATACAAGTATTCCAGTTAATATGAAAAAGAGATGATAGAAACAAAATATTACCATTTTACTATCCCTAATAAATTAATAGATCCAAAAAAGAGATAACCACACATAATGCACCTCCTGACAGAAGTACCTATTACCACTTTTCAGTATTTTTGCAAAGAAAATGCACTTAAATCTGATCAAGTCACTTAATCTAATTACTAATTTATAGGAACTAAAAGGGATAGAACACACTAAATAAACCATGATGATGTAATGGAAATTATATATGACCAATAATCCATTTCTTTAAAACACAAACTATAGGGTTGGGATTGTGGCTCAGTGATAGAGTGCTTGCCTAGCACGTGTGAGACATTGGGTTCTATTCTGGGTACCACATAGAAAAATATATTATGCCCATCTACAACTAAAAATATTTTTTTAAAAAACAGATTGCGAGGAGGGAAAAGGATTTATGATATACATATCAACCAACTGCAATGTATGACCTAATTGATTCGAACAAATTTTATTTTTAAAAATTATAAAACTAAAAAACTTTAAACACTGATTAGCTGTTTGATAATAAGAAGGAATTTGTTAATTTCTTAGATATGATAATGTTTTTTATTGTTTTATTTAAAGGAATTTTTTTTAGAGATACATATGGAAATATGTAAGAATGAGATATGCCATCTGGGATTTGCTTCAAAATAATCCAGGATTGGAGAGCAGAGAAGGAAGTTACAATCAATTACCTATAAATGTAACTAGATAAGTCATAAATTAATAAGGGTTGAAACTAGGTGATGGGTATTTGGAGGCTCAGTATCCTATTTTTTTTATAGATGTTTAAATTTTTCCAAAACAAAATGGTTTAAAAATAGTAATTCTAAGCATTACAGAAAAAGAAAGAAAAATTATGTTAAAAAGGTCAAAGAGTGGTACCAACTAAACAGATAAATAAATTGCTGTAAATCTTTTATAAAACTGAAAAAATTTTCCAATGTACGTAAGAGGGAGAATTAAAAGTTTTTAAATGTTATAATTCTAATTATTTGCATGCTTATCCTCTCTTAGTAGACTATGATTTCCTTTCTCCCCAACCAATAAGAGGAATAGTATTTTTCACATATCAGGATCTCAATCCTTCAAATAAATTCAGTAAAATATACTACACATCATCCTAATGTTCTCACTAAAAGGAAGGAGTTTATGCTTAAAAATAAAAAGGGAAGAAATAAAACTACAGCACTATAAAAACAAACAGGAATGCACTCGTGGGGTGGGGGGGAAGGGAAAAAAAATAACAGAATGAATCAAACAACATTAAAAAAAAAAAAAAGAAATGCACTCGTGCCAGGTGTGTAAGGTAGTACATGGCTGAAACCCCAACATGGGGGGAGGTCCAGGCAGGAGGATCATCAGTTCAAGGACAGCTTCAACAATTTAATGAGGCCCTGTCTCAAAATAAAAAATAAAAAGGGCTGGCATGTAGTTCAATGGTAGAGCATTTCTGGATTCAATCACTAGTCAAAAAAAATAAAACAAAACAAAAAAAACTTTCTTTTGACTTTTTCTTTTTTAAAAAACATCAGGTTTTAAGAAAACTGCATGCTTCTTCATCCTTTGCAAGCAATATTCATGATAGCTGCCATTTACCAGTCACAACTCTGCTGAGGATTAGACACAAGATCTCTCTTAATCCTCACAACCACCTTATAAGTAAATTAATTTATTTCCTTTTATAATTTTTTTTTTTAAAATGAGGCTCAAATTGAGAACTCAAAGGGGAATTACATGTAGTTCTCAAGACTCAAAACTTCCAAAACCCACATCCCCATTCCTAGCTCCTCTCAAGCCCTGGAGTACAAGAACTGACTGCTTGGAATCAAACAGCATCTTCTCTAGATTCATTTCCTTCCTTCCATTTATTCATACAGCCTGGGCAAGATCAATGCAACATCCCTGAAACCTTTCCTGTGGCTAAAGTGACTTCAAAAGTTGTTTTGTCTTGTTTTGTCTCACTCACTCTCTTTCTAAATCTACTATGAACAGACTTCCCCTCAGCAACTTGATCCAGCCCACCTTAGTCTTACTTATCTAACAAAACACATTCACTATGGAGCCATTAAAGAGTTCTTCCTTTCTCATTGTATACCAAAACGCCTCCTTCCAGTTCTAACTTTTCACTTGTCCTCAGAAAAGCAAACACACTGCATAACCAGTCCTCACTTTACATATACCCCATTTATAATATAACTTTGCTAAGTTTGGGAGGTCATCTTTGATTCTTCTCTTGCCTCTTACATGTAATTTGTAACCAAGTTTTGTCAATTTTACCTAAAATCTCTCTCAAATCCATCCCTTTTCTTTTCTTTCTACTGCTAATACCTTACTTTGAGCCTTGATCTTCCATAGTACACATCTGATATGTATCATATAAAACAATGCCTTACTATACTAATACAGACATTAGAAAACATAATTTTTTCCCTTTTTTTTTTTTTTTTTGTGAGTCTGGAGATTGAATTAGGACTTCACACATGCTAGGCAAGCATTCTACCACTGAGCTACATCCCCAGTCGCTAAAAGCAAAATTTTAAAAGTTTATACAAAAATAAATGTAAGCTCTAAAATATTTTTCTAATGTTCTAATGGATCATCTTGCACAAGCCAGGGATCACTATTCCAAACTACTGCTACCCATGTAATCTACCTAAAAACCCAAATCTGATTGTATTACTTCCCTAACTCAACTATTCAACAGCATCATGTCCCAATGGCACAAACCCACAATCTGTATCCACATATACTATAATATTTCAACTGTATCTTATCTACCTATGACTTTTGCAGGGTTCCCTCTTCCTGGAATATCCTTACTCTTAAGAGCTGCTGATTTGTATTTAACAGAATCTCTAAGTGCAAAGTACATTTCTAAATGCCATAACCAGGGCTGAGGTTCTGGCTTAGTGGTAGAGCTCTTGCCTAGCACACATGAGGCACTGGGTTCAATCCACAGCACCACATAAAAATAAACAAAAATAAAGGTTAAAAAAAAAAAAAAAAAAGAATGCTTTAAAAATTAAAAAAAAATAAATAAATGCCATAGCCAATTTACAAATGAGCTCTTAGAGTATCAACTATCTTTTCAAGAGGAAAATAAATATTTTGAACATACTTTTTGTTACTTCCTTCATCTGGTTTCTTCTCAAGTCCTAAATAGTCACGTGTCCCTGGAGATGTGTTCTCACAAATGTGCCCTTAAGGCAGTTTTACTGTGTGAGTATCACAGAGTTTACCTACACAAACTAAGACTCCCACACCACTGTTCAGTTTTACCTTCCCAGTTTCAATCTTCCTATCTACCTTACAACCCTCTCCAAGTTGACTGCAGCAGCTAACAGAATGATGGAGTAGTACCAATACATTTCCAGAGAAGTCAGAAAAATTCAAGTGGCTGATTCTGGGCACTAATATTGTAGAGTCCAGTCTCCAAGGAGAATTTTATTCCTCCATTCCAGGTCTTCCTGCAGATTCCTGTGGGGATTGGAATGCTGGGAAGAGGGCAAATGGCAATAGAGGGAGAAGGACTGAAGTGGAAATCACATTTCCACTCCTAGTCTCACCACAAAGCAGATATCGGTCATCTGTCCTACAGGACAGGTGTTGCAAGAAATACCAAGTCTGCCCTGCACTTTGATAATGGGAGCCATGCAAAAAAAGCACTGGAGCATGTTATGAAGTCAAGGCTGGGTTGGGCATGGCGTGACATGCCAGTAATCCCAACAGCTCGGGAGGCTGAGAGACAGGAAGACCACAAGTTCAAAGCCAGTCTCAGCAACGTAGCAAGACCCAATCACAAAATAAAAAAGGGTTAGGGATGTGGCTCAGTGGTAAAGCATCCCTTGGTCCAATCCTCACTACCAAAAAAGAAAAAAGAAAAAGGAAAAAAAAAAAAAAAAAAAGAAATCGAGTTTGCTTCTCTGTACTTGAAAATAATTAGATGGGTTTGCAACCACTTTCAAGCCATATAACTTCTACTGTTCTTCTTTGGGACTCCCTCCCTCCTCTCTCCAAGTTTCCCTTTTCCTTCAGTTTGAGTCCCAACATCTTCTAAGAAGCCTGATTAACTGTCTACTCTAGTTTTATGTTTTCTACACCATCTATTCAAGCCAAAGCAAGGCCACAATGAAATACAACTTTACACAGAGTAGTGCAGCTGCTTTGGAAAACAATTTTAACAATTCCTCAAGATCTTAAACCATGTAACTACATGATCCTGCAATTCCACTCTTAGGTATATAAGCAAGAGAAGTGAAAACATGTGTCTACACAAAATGTTCAGAGCAGCATTATTCACAACAGTGAAAAACAGGAAACAACCCAAACGCCTACAACTGATGAATGGATGAGTACAATGTGGTACATCCAAACAATGGCATATTAATCAGCAATGAAAAGTCAAGAAACACTCATATATGCTACAACATAGATAAGCCTTAAAACAATTATGCTAAGTGAAAGCAGCTAGACACACAAAGGGTTATATGATTCCATTTATATGAAATGCCCAGAACAGGCAAATCTACAGCAACTGAAACTAGATTAGTAATTGACTAGGTTTGGGAGTAATTGACTAGGTTTGTGACCGCTAACAGGTATGGGAGGTTTCTTTCTGGGGTGATTAAAATGCTCTGGAATTGATAGTGGTGGTCAATCACACTTTGTGAATATACTAAAAGCCATTTACTTTAAAAGAGTAAAAATTGTAGTATGTGAATTACATCATAAGATGGTGTTCAGATTACCATGACGTACAAGGCCCTGCTTTCTCTGACCTCGCCTCAAGTTTCTGCCATCATTCACTACTCAAACCCACTGGTTTACTGTCAGTTCTGAAACATGTCCAGGGTTCTCTCACCTCGAAGCCTTTGTGTATGCGCTACCCTCTGCATCAAATAAAAAGTCTTGTCCAAACAGATGCAGTTGTGCATGCCTGTAATCCCAGCAGCTCAGGAGGCTGAGGCAGGGGGATTGCAAAGCAAAGTACTAAGCAACTCAGTGAGACCCTGTCTCTAAATAAAATACCAAATAGGGCTGGGGATGTGGCTCATTGCCCCTGAGTTCAATCCCTAGTACCCAAAAAGTCTTGTCCAATCTCTTGATATGACTAATGTCTCTTCATCCTTTAAGTTTCAGTTCAAATGCCATATCTACAGTGAAGCCATTCTTCACCACTCTTTCTAAAGTAGGACAGCCACTTCCATTATTTTCTCTTAGCATCTTGTTTCATTTATAACATACTCACATAGCTTTATGTGAATGCACTCAGTTTATCTGTCAGGTCTACCACACTGTAAGCATCATGAGAGAAGGAATCCATCAGTATAGATCACCATTACAATCTTATCTAACATAATTCCTGGCATTTGAGTACATAGTAAAATGTAACATTCTTATTTTCCTAATATGCCAAATCCTCATATGTACTGCTCCCTCCATTGATACCACCACTGTCACCTTCACCACCTCTACTCTCTGACACCACCTTCACCCATCTCTTCCCTTAGAAACCTTCCTTTCTTGACCACCCTCCTGCAGGGTACAGTCCTTTCCTTCATCACCTGTTCATCATGGCTGCAGTGCCCCCATAGCAATTACCTTCTTATAATTGGGCTTTTTAGTAGGGAAGAGGTCTGGACGTTTTTGTTTTGCATTTATGTCTACTACTTTAGAAACCTTTAAAGTAAAGTCTTTTCTCTTTTGTGACCCTAGAACTTAACACACTGCTAGGCACAGTAATGCTACTAATTACAATAACAATGGCTAACACTTATTAAGTGTTTAATATGTGCTTGACACTCTTCTTCTATAGAAGGGGAGTGAATGAATAAATGGACAAATTTCTTGGACTCTAACCACAAAGAAATCACAGTCCAAAAGGGACAGAAGACAGGCAGGTATACAGGTTAATGCAGAATAAACACTACAAGGCCAAATCAGTTGCCCTGTTTTGTCCCTAAGCCTTCAAATCTTATCAAGTATGCATGTCTCTGAGACCATAAATGTCAGGTCTCTTCAGACTCACTTAAAAACTTCCTTCGATTACTTACAACCCACTTCCTGTACTTGCTGCCTGAAAGCAATTTCTAGGATGTCACCACAAGCAATATTAAACTGCCACAGTTTCCTGCTGTGTGTCTACATTATCAGTTAAATTGCTTCATATTAACCACATTCCAGTCCACCGAGATCACTCAAATACTAAATAAGATTTAAACATACCTGTCAAAGACTGTCAGTTGCCACTGTTCCTTTGATCCCTCTAGAGAAATGTCTGCTGTGGCTTAAGGTTTAAGTTTAGGGTGCTACCTCTATACTGATGACCCTGCATTTCTTCTGTCAATTAGACATTTGGTTTGAGGCAAGACAATAGTCCTTCATTAAAATAAACATAAACTACACATACACTCTAGTAAAAGGAATGTTTGGCCTAGACCGGGGCAATATGGTTTAAAATTATGAAATATAACAATTCTTCTTCCTCAAAGGTTCAAATAGCAAATTGTTCTTTTAACTCCAAGTGCATTCAAATCAGTGAACTCAGAGTATTGGTAAAGATCTGCATTAAGAGCCAAGGCTGCTTCTCTGTACTTGAAAACAAGATGGGTTTTTCTCCACTTTCAAGCTATATAACATCTATTCTTGGGATTCCCTCCTTCCTTCTCCAAGTCTCCCCTTTCCTTCAGTTTAAGTCCCAATCTCTTCTGAGGAGCCTATCAACTTTGGTTTTGTTTTCTACACAATTCATTTGGTTATGCATTTCTTAAACACTTAAATGTATTTCATAAGCTCTTCCTAAACAACCAGGTTTCAGTCACTGAGTTTGACACAGGGAACTCAGATAACAGTTTCTGCTCTCAAGCAGTTTGTGTCTAGCTTAGAAGAGAAACAAGGAACTAGATTTGGCACTATGACAGTGTTAAATACAAGAAATCAGAAAGGCAGGTAAGGGGCATACAGCCTAGGACTGGGGTAGAGATACAGATGGGTGGTAAGACAATGGGGAACTGGCATCAAGGCAGGTTTCCTAGGGATGACATCTGATCTTAAGCGTTATAGACGTCCTTTCTCTCATTTGAAAAATGTGGTTAATAAACAGCACCACTGGACAGTTGTGGGGATTTGATGAAATGGTTCATGTTAAGCTTACCATGGGGTCTGACATAGATCTTGTGCTCAATCGGTTTTAGCTCAAGTCTGATCAAGCACTAAAACTTACTCACATGCTTTAATCACTGACCATATAACAGATACCAGCTGCACAATTATACAAAGTATTGTTAATTAACTTTTATTTAAAAAGGGCAACAATGTTAAGTCCTACTCTGCACACTAACAGTCTAATTCCTTGATCATTGAAATTTTCTTCTCCATTGCCTCAAACATACCTTTCTCTGACATTTCTGGCATAAAATATGCCATATGTTCTTAATCTTTTGATAAGAAGGTGTATAAGAAAACTAACAATTACCAAGTTGTTAATGTGGGCCTGGCATTTGGGTTGATACTGCATTTACTATTCATTATGATCCTGCCACCTAGACAAAGTTGACTCCCTTTTGCTTTCAGAGAAACACAGGGTTTTAGGGGTACTCTTTGCAGTTTCATAGTTAGCATGAAAAAGCTACAAGCTGAACCCAGATCTGGGTCCACACTGTCCTTGTAATGCCACAGGGCATTAGAGGTAAACAAGAGAAAACACAGGCAGTCATTGTGTTCTATTGCTTAGGGGGCCTCAGAGTGTTCTATCTGTCCCCTTCCCATCATCCTATACAAGGGAGTCTACGCACTTAGCTTCCCCTACAGGTGAACACCTAGAGCTAAAGTCTGTTCTACCCTGCCAGGATGGAATGACATATAGTAGTCAAAGTCCTATTTTTTCCAACTAGGGCAGTACTTAAGTAGATGGTTTCCTCACCATTTGTCCATCCCTATTCCTGGCTGCAGGCGGAAGTTGCATAATCAACAGTCACTATAAATCACAACTACTTTTCATAACTTCTGTTTTCATATTCTCTTTCAGTCTTACCACAAGTTAACGTTTCCCAAGCCTAAGATTTTACCACAGGGCAGGCTAGCTTTAAGATCAATAAAGCTATTCTTCATACTAATTTCACGCTTAATACAATTTCATGCTTTAGTAAACTCTCTTGCCCAAGTGCTCAGATATTACATGATGGGTTCTGCAAAACACACAAAACATACTTGAAAAAATGTATTTGTCAACATGCTGCTGTTGAGAGCAAGAGAAAGCTAGTCATCTGAACTCCTGCTTGTTGGATTTTAATGCTAGTTTCTGACACACACTGCCTCATGTCAGGCAAGTTTCTGAACTTTTCTGTAACAAGAAAGGTAAGCATCCTCATGCATACTCTGAGACTCTAAGGTGGCTCTTGAAGTGTTTTAAGTGCTATTGAAATCCAAGTTTACAATTCTTACTTGGAAACAGGAACTAAACTTGGAGTGTCTTCTTAATCCTAGTACTTCAAAAACTAGTTTTTGGGTTTTTTTTTTTTTTTTTTTTTTAACCTCCCCATTCTCTCAAGCTCTTGTTCAGAGCATGAGTCTAATTTTTTTCCTCATTTCCACAAAAATAAATAAAACAGTGTGCTCATCTAATGATTCCATGTCATCATTTAAAAAAAAAAAAAAAAAAAAACTTTTCTAATTTCATTTAGCAAATGTCCCAGGGCTGCTGCAGCATATATTAAACATTTTGTAAATGAAAAGCCTGACCACTCAGGGGACTGCAAAGCTGGGCAAGGGTCACACTGCATGGGCATTACCTGGACATGAGATGCAACGTTTGAATAATTATTAGATTTTGCCCTTGAGGCCCTTTCCTTCCAAACGTCCCAACTACAGTTCTCAAAACGCTAAATAAACACATTCCACAGACTTTCCTATAAGAGGGTTTAAAATGTCCTGTGAAAACTGTTTTACAGAAAAGCATATGCTGTCAACTTTGTTTTTAAATGCCCTTAAACAATTCTATTAGTCACAGAGTAGAAGTGAACATTTGTTAGTGATTAGAGATAAAGCATCTCATATTCTGGGGCTGAGGAAGGGAGAGGCCAGAAAAGAACTTGGCTGGGAGGGGAGATAGAGTCCAAAGCAACACACCCAAATTGGACCAAATAAAAGTTGCACTTTCCAAAGTCAACTTCTATATCTAGAAGAACGGCAACAATGTTTCAGTGGGTTCTGAAGTTAGATGTATCAACAATTTCCCGAGAAAACTAAGCCCCCACTGGGGACTCCAGGTGAATGAATGAGTGAGGGAATGTCAGATTGGATTACAGAGCCTTTCCAACTATTATCAAGATCAGGTGCTCAGTTACAACACAGAGGTAGGTATCTTTCTTCATAGCCTTTGGCCCCTGCTGTGTGGAGACTTTTAGAGATAAGAGGGTGAAATAGGAGAGAAGAGCCTCCCCCACCCCACGCCATCCAGACCTTCAATCCACTAGGGGCCCCTCCCTTAAGAACCTCACACGACTTCTGTGGGGGCCCAAAGGCCTCAGGCAGGCAGGCTGCAACCTCTCCCGGACCTGCCAACTCTCGGGGGCGCCCCAAACACACCCATTTGGGGACTTGCTTCCGGAGATTTTCCACTCGCCCTCCTAACACTTGCCTGACCATTTTCAGGGGTCCTGTGTAAATCCGCAGGGGGCCACCTCGTAATCTCAGTTGTTCCCGCCCTCAGGTGAGGGACACCTGACCACCCGCGCCCCTCCACCCCGCGCGCACCCCGCCCCCGCGCATCGCCATGGCAACCGACCCCCTCCCCGCGTGACGCCTGCACGCGGGGCGCCCCTAGGGTCCCGGCAACAAGTCCCCCGCGCGGCCCAAGGCCTGCAGCCCTTGCCCGGCCTCGCCGCCCCGCGCCCGGCCCGGCTCCGCCCGGCCGCACTCACTTGATCCTGGAGCCCATGGTCCCCGGGCCTCCTCATGGGCCCGCGGGCCCCGCTCGGCGCTGCGCTGCGCTGCCCGCCCGCCCGCGGCCGACCGGCCTCCCTCTGGCGCTCTCCCCGCCCCTTCCTCCCTTCCCTCAGGCTGAGGCCCGCCCGCTTGAGGTTCGCTCGCTCCCTCGCCGCCGCCGCCGCCTCCCGGGGTTAATGTACTCGCGCCAGCCGGGCGAACGCCATGGTCGCCGGCGCGCGTGCCCGGCGCGCGCCGCCCCCTCCGCCTCTCACACTACCGCCCCCTCCCGCCCGCGCCGCCGCCGCCGCCGCCGCCGCCGCCGCCCGCGGGGACTGCTGGGAAGTGTAGTCCGCTCTCGGGGGGCGGGGCCGCGGGGGCAGGAACCGAGCCTCCGTCCGCGCGCCTCTCGGGGCTCGTGCCTGCGCACACTTGGGTTTCCCGACGCAGGCCCTTGGACCTCTGTCGCTCTGCCCTTTCCCAGGACCCTCCACCTACAGACTCCCCCATGACACTCTGATCCTATCGTGGGGACCCCCGGGGCCACCGAAAAAACCTTCATCCATGCCTCCTCTGTGGAGTCCTCCCACCCAGTAGCTTTGACATAGAATATTTCCCACCCAGGCCTCGATGAAAACACAAGTTTTCCGTTTGAAACTCCCATCCCTTCCAGTAAATTCCTTCCAGACCCTCTTCTCCCTCACACCATCCACCTTCTCCCAAATGATCCTAGAGAAGGCCTCTTCCTTCTTTCCCAGATCTTTAAGAACTCCACGTACTGGAGTTTAAGAACTCCCAGGAAAACTACGTACGGACATTACAGGACCCATAAGGTGGCCCAGCTCTGCCCTACCTACCTTTGAGGACCTCTGCTTCTTTTATCAGCCATTGAGGAGGCTCCAATACAGAAACCTCATGTGACTCAACAGCCCCTAACAGATTCATTCAAGGCAAATAAAGGTATTTGAGAGCCAGATTGGCAACCTGCTACTACCCCTCCTTTGATGAGCTCACTTTGGTGAACACCCAATTTCATCTCATCTAAGCCAAGAAGGATCACAAAGGAAGCAATAAGTACAACTACCATTAGACAACTATCTTCAGCTCCCGTCTGTCAGGGGAGAGTGAATGCTCTCTTGGAACCAGCCGCAGTATTTCCTTGGCCTGGTAGGTGCCAGTCCTCACGATGCTCTTTAGAGTTTGTCCTCTCCATGAACAAAGGTAAAATAACTAGTAGTTGATGAAGCCAAGGTTAACATTCAGACCAATCAATTCCAGACACAAGTGACAGACATAGTCATACTTTAGGATGCCACCTTTGGCCACAAGTCAGAAGACACTATAAGCCTCTGGGGTCACTTTAATATTAGGCTTCTATTTTCTTCATCTTCCTTTTCTCTTCTTTTCTTTTTATTTTTTTCCACTTTCCGAAATACCATTCATCCCTACTGCCATGTTACCTCAAAATTCATGGAGTGTTTCCTCACCCTATTCCCATCCCATAGTCACTATAGAAATTTGTCCTAGTCCCCCAGAGAGGCAGGGAGAAAAGAAAGCTAGACAGGAAAGAGAGTAGAAGAGACTTCTCCTCTTGGAATTACCTTCTGGATAAAGATATTTTTTGTCTTTCACCTATGCCTCGGGGTGTTCAAGATAAAGGGTGAACTTTTTTGAATTAAAAAAAAAAAAAAAGTGAAAATGTCCAAACTGCCATTCTGAATTCAAAGTCTTTTGCACCCAGACACCAACACCAACTTACAAATACCCCCAGGAGCAAAGCTCTGCTAGACAGGCAGGGGCTCTGTGGTGTTTATTCACCTTGTTTCCTATGAACCCACTCCAAGGAACAGTTGTTATCAAGATCTTCCCTGGAATGAACAGCCAGTTCAAAAGCTCTGAGCAGGAGACTATAAATAAAACAAAGTTATTTGGTGGAGGGCAAAGAGCTGGCTGCTTTTCAAAGCAGGTTATAGCCATCCTGGCCACAAAAATGTCTGGGTGCCTGCTGGGTGGTGTGTGTGTGTGTGTGTGTGTGTGTGTGTGTGTGTGTGTTTGGGAGGAGGAGGAAGAGGGTGGGGGTTATGTGTGTGCCCAGGTGGCCTCTGAGACAGCAGGGTGGTCCAGGGAGAGAGCACAAGCTGGGATTTAGTCTGGTTTCTAATGCTGGCTGCAGTACTGACTAGCAGAGTGATTTTAAGCAAATAATTGAACAATAGCCCTCTTCCGTTTCCTTCTCTGTGAAAGGGGTATAGAAGATGGTGAGAAGCTCACGTCATAAGAGAGAGAATATAATATAGGTGGAGAGAATATAATATAGGTGGAATCAGTTTGCCTGTTCAAATTTCGCCTCTCTCTTATTACGTATGTGACTTTGGGCAAGTTATTTGCTCTCTCTGGGCCTAAGGTGGTTTGTCTGTAAAATGGAAATGATGATAATAATAGGCCTATTTTACTGAGTTGATGTGGGAATAAAATATCTTAATGACACTTTTAAAGTAGTGACAGCATATAGAAAACACTCAAAAATTGATGGCAACTATTATATACAAAACCCTTAGCACAATTTGACATTTATTATTACTTTTGTTTGTCTTTCATATTGCTAGGAATCAAATCCAGGCCCTCTCACTTGCAAATGCTCTACCACTGAGTTATATGTCTAACCCTGACATTTATTATTAATGGTAATAAGCATAATAAAATATAGTTCTGTGCTTGGATCTAGGAGATTTGAGTTCCTAGCCCAACTCTGTTGTTTACATTCTGTGTCAGTTAGAATGCAGTTGAACTATAAATGATAGAAGATTGAAATAAAAGAGGCCAAAAAAAAAAAAATGAAGTTCATTTCTCTTTCACATAAGGTGTGGAGATAAACATTTCAGAGCTGTAATGACAATTCCATAATTATCAAAGACCCAAAATTCTATCTTATTGCTTTCCCATCCTACAAATGCAGCTGCCCCTTCATGATCCAGGATGGCTGCTTGAACTCCAGTGCTCTAATCTGCAACCCCGGGCAGCAAGAAGAAAGAAGAACATGTCCCACCCTGACCTCTGACATTGAAGTATATTTCACAGAAGTTGCTCGCACCACTTCCACGTTCGTCCCACTGGTCAGAACTTAGTCACGCAACCACATTTCACTAGAAAATATGGTCTTTATTCTAGATAATCATGTGCACAGCTGAAGGGAGAAGTGGCATTTCCAGGAAAGAAAGGGTGGACAGATAGTGCAAAACAGCCAGCTGTCTCAGTCATGCTTGGCTCTGTGACGTAGGGCCAGACACTATCTCTGGTTTTGTACATATCTCTGGGCCTCAGTTTCTCCATAATCGAAGTAAGAGAATCAGGCCAGATCGTTTCCCTCCAAAGTCCTTTACAGTTCTAAAATCCCATAATTCAATGGCTCATCTTTTTTGTAAGCCATTTAAACCTAGATGAATCTTATGTCATTCAAATAAAATGAGACCTCTCTGCCTAGTACATGGTATAATCAATTGTTGCAATTGAAGCCTTCCGGTCAGAAGGGATTTATGAACTTGGCCTTTCTTGATTGTTATCAAAATAGGCCAAGCAGATTAAGCAGAAAGAAGTTCCACAGAGTGTGTGACACCACCTAATCTGACAGTTTGATGTTCCTCAGTTTCCAAGCTTGCCTTTGCATTTGGGTTTCCTGCTTAGGATTTAGGGGGCTGTGTTAATGAGGGAAGATAAGACCCCCAGACAGCTCTGATGCCCCCTAATTGTACAATATAAAGTGGTGAAACACATGGTTTGGGCCAGGCTTCAGTGATCTGTTGTTCTCAATCCACTAAATTGTCATCGTATTCTTTTTTTTACAGTTAAGGTATATATAGTTCATGTACCATAAAATTCACCCACTTTAATGTGTGCATTTCAGTGGTTTTTACTATAGTCATATCGCCGCTACCTAATTCCAGAACAGTTTCATCATGGCAAAAAGAAACCCTGCTCCCATTAGCAGTTGCTCACCTTTCTTCCTGTCTCCCCAATCCCTGACAATCATGAACTACTTCCTTTCTCTATGGATTTGCCTTTCCTAGAGATCTTGTATAAGTGGAATCATAAACATGTGACCTTTACTTCTGACTTCACTTAGCATGTTTTCAAAGTCCATCCATGTTGTAGCAAGTATGAGTCCTTTATTCTTTTTTTTGTTGCCAGATAATACCCCTTTGGATGGCTGGACCACATTGTGTGGATTCACATATTGTTGATGGACATTTGCGTTGTTTTCTCTTTGGAGCTATTATGAGTAATTAATGCTGCTGTGAACATTTGTGTACAAATTTTTGTGTGGACATATGTTTCCAATTCTCTTGGGTGTTGTGGTTATATTCTGCAGAAAGAAGCCACAGCTCATTAATAGGGGCACTGGTTCCCTTCCCCAAGAAAGGAGGGAATTATGTAATTAAATAAGTTTGGGATATGCAGAATCCTAACAAATTAAATAGGTTCTTAACTGTAGAACTTACTGCTTTTTTTTTTTTTTTTTTTTTTTTTTTTTTTTTTTTTTTTTTTAATTTTGAGACAAGTTCTCACTAAGTTGTCCAGACTGGCCTCAAATAGCCATGCTTGACTCTGTGACCTCCTGTCTCAGCCTCCTGGGTGTCTGGAATCACAGGTCTGTGCCACCAAATCAGGCTAACTTACTGCCTTTCATGTTTAACAAAGTTTATTATGGGTCTCCTACAAGGAGAATACAGATAGGATATACCAATTGCTAGGGGAATGGGCTTGGCAGTCAGGCAGACCCAGGTTGAGCGAGTTTAGAGAACATTAAAACTTTCTGAGTTTATTAAAGTTTCTTCTTTAATAAGGAGATGCTAATACTCACCTCCTGAAGATAAAAGGAAATAAAGAATGTAAACATCTTGCTATATATTCGATAAGTAGAAATATCATTCTGCAAAATTATCAAATTGATAAAGACAGCAAACATATCAGGCTTATTCATACGTGGATCTCAACATTGAGTACAGAGCCTGGCATGCAGGCAGTGGCCACTAAATATCATTGAATAAATAAATAAATAAATAAATAAATATAAAACCTTCCCTTTGAGACACCTTTCTCAATAAGAATAAGGCACAAAAGAAGATTTGGAAAATGTATTCTAAAATTTGAACTTAGTATATCAAGTTAGTGTGTTCATTCATCTTCTTTTGTATGTGTATATACCTATAATTTTTTAAATTGTGGTAAAATACACAAAGAATACAATTGACTACTTTAATCATTGTTAGGTGTACATTTCAGTGACATTTAGAACATTCACATTGTTGTGCAGCCATCACCACCATCCATTTCTAGAACTTTTTTCATCTTTCCAAACTGAAGCTCTGTACCCATTAAACAATACGATAATTGCCCCTTCCTGCCTTTCTTTCCCTCCCCGCATCCCCTGGCAACATTTGTCTGCTTTAGTCTCCTTGAGTGGACCACTCTGATATAACCTCAAGTAAGTGGAATCATAAAGTATTTGTTCTTTTGTGTTTGGCCTGTTTCACTTAGCATGATGTCTGGAAGGGTTATTCATTTTGAAGCATGTGCAAATGCCCTTCTTTTTAACAGTGAAATAATATTTCTTTGCATACATATATCACATTTTGTCTATCTACTCATCTGTGGATGAATGCTTGGGGTTGTTTTCCACAATTCTTGTGGACAATGCTGCTATGAACATGAGTGTACTAATATTTCTTTAGGACTGTGCTTTCAGTTCATTTGCTTATATATCCAGAAGTGAAATTGCAGAATCTTATGGTAATTCTATTTTTAATTTTTTGAGGAACTGCCATCCATGACAGCTGTACCGTTTTGTGTTCCTACCGCAGTGCACTCGAGTTCTGATTTACCCATATCCTCTTCAACATTTGTTATTTTCTTTTTTGTTGTTGTTTTGTAATGTCTTTTGTTTTAGTTTTGGGTACTGGGTATTGAACTCAGGGGCACCATGGAGTCACATCCCCAGCCCTATTTTGTATTTTATTTAGAGACAGGAGCTCACTGAGCTGCCTAGCACCTTGCCTTTGCTAAGTCTGGCTTTGAACTCACAATCCTCCTGCCTCAGCCTTCTGAGCCGCTAGGATTACAGGTGTAATCCCACCACATGCTCGGTTTGTAGGAGTTATTTATATACTCTGAATATTAACCTCTTATTTATGTGATCCGCATTTACATTTTCTCTCATTCCATAGATTGCCTTTTCTCT
Source organism: Sciurus carolinensis (assembly GCF_902686445.1). Lineage (NCBI taxonomy): Eukaryota > Metazoa > Chordata > Mammalia > Rodentia > Sciuridae > Sciurus > Sciurus carolinensis. Next base: position 10,600,759 of record NC_062226.1, on the reverse strand, counting down.
CTGTTCATAGTGTCCTATATGAGAAAAGCTTTTCTTTTTAATTTTGAGGTAGTCCCAATTATTTTTCATTTGTTGCCTGTGCCTTTGGTGTCATATCTATGAAATCACTGCCAAATCTAATGTTATGGAGCTTCTCCCCTATTTCCTTCTAAGAATTTTATAGTTTTAGCTCTTACATTCATTTACAATAAATATTTTATATCAGGTATATAAGGTAAGAACATTTACCTTTTTTTTTTTTTTCTTTTCTTGGTCCTGGGGCTTGAACCCAGTGATGCTCTACCACTGTGCTATACCGCCAACCCTTAGGGTCTCCCTAAGTTACTTAGGAACTTGCTAAGTTGCTTTGTGTCTCACTAAATTGCTGGGGCTGGCCTAGCACTTGAGTCCTCCTGCCTCAGTCTCCCAAGTTGGTAGGATTACAAGCATGTACCACCAAGCCTGACTTCAGTCTTTTCTTGTAGAAGCTAAAAGCATGGGTTTTGGCACTAGACTGCTTGACTGTGTGTGTAACCTTGGGAAAAGTGTTAACCTCCCTCTGATTCAGTTTCCTCACTTGTAAAATGGGAAGACTAGTACCTTCCTCAGGGGTCATTGTGAATATTAAATGTGTTAATAAGAGTGGAGCACAAAAATTAGCCATGTGTTTTATAATAGCTCAATATTAATCGTATTTTCTTCTTAACAATCAACCAATCATTAAAAGCCAAATTCTAAGAACAGACAGAGACGACTGGTGATGTAAGGCCTTCCTTCCTCTGTATAGCTACATGCACTAGTGTCATCTGTGATGCTGGTTTGTAATATAAAGCCCCAGAGTCCATAACCTGGAAATTTTCACTTAGAAGGAAGATCAGGGAATCTGTTTTAACAAGTTTCACACGTGATACAGATCCACAAATGGGGGAACCACTCATTTAAGCTTTACCCAGATGCCCATTAGTGCCATTAGTACCTGAAGGGCTTCAGCAACCTATCTTCTTTTCTCCGAAGTATCACCAGCCTCCAGCTCTGGATCTGACATCCTGCTACTGGTTCTCTAAGACACAATCAGTGCATTTGGTTGGTTGAGCGTTGGTAGCACTTGGAAACCCAAGTTAGGTGTCATCAACAATCCATCCACCTATTTACCAGCTCCTTCCTCTGTGCCAGCTCCTGTGCTTAGGACTCTTTTTCACTCCCAGAGGGGACCCATTTCCTCTCCTGGCCCTGCAGTGTAGCATTCAACAAGCATTTCCCGTGGGTTTACTGAGTGCTTGGTTGCTCCATGCTTGGTGCTGGGGAATGGATATAATAAAAGTGTGTGTTTAATCCAACAGCACAGAATCTGGCCTGGTGCATCCCCTTCAGCCACCTTGATTCCTTCTGATGGCTTATGTTGAACACTTTGTAAAAGGACATCTGTGTTCTTGAACTTGCTCCCTGGCCCCTGTCTTTTCCCCTGGTCCTCAAATCTCTGGCCTCTGCTGCTTATGACCTTGCCATTCCTTCTTTTACGTTTCTTTTCTCTTCTCTCAAGTGATAGCAGGGCTGAGGCTGCAACTCAGTGGTAGAGCACTTGCCTAGCGTTGCACAAAGCCCCAGGTTCCACCCCCAGCACTGCAAAAACAAAAACAATCAAGTCAATAGCAAACCATTTCACCAACCACCTCAGATATATGCATTGTCTTCCCAGACAACCTTGACCCTTCTCAACCCACTTTGGATATTAACTCTACTTGTCAAGACTTCTAGGAAAAAAATATGCATATGTATACATACATGCACACATGTACACATATAAATTTTTTTTCCTCATTTATTTGGACTACCCCTTCTCTTAAGCAGGTAGCCATTTTTGTTTTAGTTGTTAGCAGAAAACTTAGTTGTTTGAATGCTAAAGTTTTAATCTAGTATTTCTCTCACTTGGCAAATCCAGACACACAAAATGAATAACAGTGATGGACTCAGCATCTGAATAGGATTGAGATCCCAGCACTCTGATTTCTTGTTCTGGGGAGAATTTTTACTGGTCAGCCAAAGTGGTTATGACATTGGGGGAGAAATGACAGAGTTTGATGACAGAGTTGTTTTTAATTTGTAAGTAGCTTACTGAGGTTCCCAAAGGAGATCCTGGCTCCTAAAAATAATGATCCAACTCCCTGTGAGGTGTGCCTTCTGCTAGAAAAAGTCAAACCTCTCCAGAAACAGTAGAGGCAGCCTTGACTGGTGGCTAGGGATACTGCCTGCCAGTCGTTGAATCCTGGTCCCACTAGAACAAGTTATTTGACCTTAATTTAATGTCCTCATGTGGACATGGAGCTACTGTTAATACTTCATGGGACAGTAATGAAGATAAAATAATTATAGCTGTAGATACTGAGGACCCAGAGATAATAAATATGTAATAAATGAATAATTATCACAGGTACAATTGGTGACCACTGATTGTGTTTTACTCATGCTTCCAATCATTTTTTTCTTTTGCTTTTATTTTTATTTATGCTGAATATTTACACATCGTTTGTTTCTTCAGTCTGTCCTGTGAAACCTCCTCTTCTGGGTTAGGAACAATTCATTCCTTTTCAGTGAGGATCATCTCCGTGTGGCATTGGCATCTCATGGACAGGTTAATCTGACAGTGAGCTCTATGAGCACAGGGTTCATCTTGGTTGCTTTGTTTGCCTGGAGAAGTTCAATGGCCAGAGAGTCTACCTCTAAACCCTTTAGCGTAGCCTCACTCTGCATTGTTCAGTCAAAAATCAGCATCCTGTGCTCGCTTCAGTAGCACATATACTAAAATCGAAACAATACAGAGAAGATTAGCATGGCCCCTGCGCAAGGATGACATGCAAATTCATGAAGCGTTCCATATTAAAAAAAAAAAAAAATCAGCATCCTTTTGGGACCACCAAGTTTATGTCCAGTAACATTGTTTGGCCTGCACCTATCCCCAGATGTACCATTTTTAAGGCCAGAATGGCACACATTGCTTCTTTAAAGTGACATCTTTCAGATGCTCGGTGAGTTTTCAGAGATGCCTAGCATCAGTGGCCTAGGCAGTTTCACAGGTGCTCTTAAAAATGACCATGAAGATTTGAATCTCCTGATTTTCACGATCATGTAGGGTTTTCTGGGTCAAGTGAATAGTGAACCATTTCTCACAAATCCCTGCAGGCAGCTTACAGGAAGAGCTATTTTCAATCTTGACAACACCCTGAAAGGTCCAGAACTGTATACACACTTCGAGAGAGGAGGAGTGATCTGCACACACACACACCCTCACCCAGCCTAAAGCGGTAAGAGCTGGGGCTTGTGCTAAGGACAGTCTGAGTCCCAAGCTGCCTCTTCCAAAACAATTTATACCAAGTTCTCCATATTCCCTCTCTACTCTCTCTCTCCCTCTCTCCCCTCAGCTAAAAATATCCTGAACAGCATCCTCATTAGCTAATATGCATAAATTATGTTTTTTTTTTCCTTTTTGAACATAATTGGTTCATTCAAAGGAAAGACTTCCACCTACATGAAAGAAGCTGAGCTGCTCAGTGGAGACGCTTCTGAACTCAGCAAAGGTGCTGCTCACGGATGCGCCTCTGCTTCTGAGCTCGTGTCTCACTAGCTGGATGGCAGCAGAACAGAACAGAAAACAAACTCCCTTCATTCACACACACCGGGCACAATGGAGTCAGGGGACTTTGGGCAAGTCTCTTCCTGTTCCCCCCAAGCATCCATCTCCTAGCTGTTAAATCAAGACAGCAGAAGCACTTACCCTACAAGGCTGTGATGGAGATGAAATGAAATCATCCTCAGGGCCTGACACAGAGTACGTGGTCCCTCAGAAACTGGTCGTCTCCATGAAATAGGTCATGGGCAGCAGGGCAGTGTAGCCTGGTGGTTAAGTGCATAGGATTTGGAGGCAAAAGGCTCATGGTTCAAATCCCAGCATGAACCATGCTCTGCTTCTGTGATAGTTTCTTTTTCTCTCCAGGCCTCAGTTTTCTTGTAGTAAAAAAGAAATAATACATGTAAAGAGTTCAATAATGAATGGTGGCTGCATTCACTGTAAGCCTCTCCAACCAGATCATCTCTCTAATAGCAGTCAGAGTAATTGATTTCTGTTTCTAGGGCAAAACGCACACAGTCACCATAGAGTGTTCATCTGGGCAAAGAGCTAAAACCAAGCTGCCTTCCCCAACTTCTCCTGCTAGTTATGTGGCCAATGACAGCTTAATGAATTCTTTACCCTTGAATGCTAAGGTGAACATAACTTATGGCATTACAACATGTGACCCTGTCTGTACAGAGGATAGATTTAGCCATTGCAATTACCCAAACCATTCATGTTTGTCAAATGCAGCCCTATCCATGTGTTTGTGTTGGGGTTGGGGTTTATGTTGTCCTGCATGGTCTGAGGCTAACAAAACAGAATGTGTAGTATGTAGTCAGTTTGTGATGAGAGGACTGTAAATGCTCCTAAGTTTTTGATTTCCAAGGATAAGTCAGTTCCTCTTGAAATGAATAGGTAGATACACACACACTCACACATACACAACTTTGTTGTCATACAGAAACTGGTCAAACACACAACTGTTAGAAAACTGCATCATCCTGACCAGAAAGGAAAGGAATACCCTCTGTGGGAAGTCCAAACTTTCCTCAACCACATAGTCTAAAGGAGGAAGTGGTGAGTAGCAGCCACAGACACCTCAATTAGATAGCGAGGGAGGAGGACAGAGAGGACTCTGTGAGATAGTGGTGAGACCATGGACTTCAAGAGTCAGACTGGCCTGGGTTCAAGTCTACCATCCTGACTTTGGGCAAGTCTCTTCCTACCTTGGAGCTTCAGTGTCCCTAGCTACGATGCACACTGCGTGGGGCTATGAAAACCCATCATAAAGCAGACAACCATCAGGTAGGACATAAGGCATGGAGCCAGACTCAGGTTGGAGCTGGGCACAAGGTGGCTCTTCTCCCTCAGGAGGAAATCCAGGCTAGGCAGGTGTGCACAGTCCCAGCTCCCATGCAGCACAGGAATGTCCCTTCCAGCCACCCAGAGTCTCCCGAATAGGAAACGCGTGGAAGTGCACGGCTCTCCATCTGGCTAATGTCGGCTTGTGTTTCCTACTGGAGAGCATCACTTTTTTCACCTCACCTGGTTTGTTTACCCAAACAAGCTGCTCATTAACAACATGAATTGCATTTTCTGCAATTCTGTTGACAGCACAAATGTCTGCAGTCAGCTTGGGAGTTTGGTGGGAACTGTCATAGGATCCCACCCGGCCTAGCCAGTGCAGTTTCTGGGGAAAGAAGTCAAGACCATTCTGGGGTCTAGGGAAGGAGGTTTGGGGGCCAGATGGGGGCCTGCTAGCAATTTCAGCCCAAGGTCTCCAGCTCCTGAGTGGAGACAAGGCTCTGGGCCCTTCTGGGAGAGATGATGTACTGTCTACAAAACCGAGGTAGACAGAAAGGAAATCTCAAGTGTCAAGTCAGGGGTGGGGGTACCCAGACATGAGAGAGTGAATGAAACCCCAGACAGCAATACAGAACTGTGGAGGCCCAGCCCACAGCAGAGACATCTTGAGAGGCGTCCTTCCTGGGCCCAGCGGGAAAGTGTTGCAGCCTTTAGCACCCCCAGCAACAATAGGGGAGAAAAAATAACCACCCCTCTCCTTGGTTTGTCCCCAGAAAGGTTAAGCTTAACCTGGTTTGCCAAAGCTCTGCTCTCTCATCTCAGTTACTCAAGAAGAAAGGCGAAATTCTTAGTGTATGTGGATTTATTGCCTCCAGAATGCTTTCTGCCCATTTCCACATTCACTGTTTCCATTGGAGGCTTTCTAATTGCATAGCACGTGGAGATGGGGAATACGTGAAAATAAACACAACCTCTTACCCTCATGGAGTTTGCAGGCCAGTGGAAGGAATGATTCCAAATAACATGGCGAAAAATCACAACCACCCCAAAGCACAACGAGTTAGAGGAGGGAGAAGTTCAGACACCGAGGAAACATACAAGAGGGGTCCTGACTTCTGGAAGGGACTGTCAGTGGAGTCATAAGGAAAATGAAAGGTCTTTCCCTTCCCATCCCCAGGTTCATAGCTGAGGCACCTAGAACAAAGAGAAAAGCATACAAATGCAGTATGTGTTTATGTGACACACTCCCTCTGCAAGAAAATGGAAACGTAAAGAAACTGGGAAATGTGGGGATTTTTTTGCTTTTCATTTAGTTTTGGGGATGGGGTCTTACTACGTTGCCCACGTTGGTCTGGAACTCAATCAGTGGTCTTCCTGCCTCAGCCTCCCGAGTAGCTGGGAGGACAGGCACATGCACTGTGTCTGGCTAGTAAATGTGTGGTTTTTATACCTGAGTTTGACGAGGACAGTCATGGAGAAGTGTGACTGGAGGACAAAAGGGGACCATCCAAAAGTAATAAACCAGGGGAATGTAGCAAGGCCTGTCTGTGCAGAGTCTTCTTGTGGTTTCTGTTCTCAGAGATAAGGATAGTCCTTCCTTCTGGGCCCAGGCAGGTGACCTCTTGGTTGAGGGACTTATTACCTGCCTCAGGGTGGAAGGACAATAGCTTCTGCTATTTTCTCAAACATCAAGGTGCTATATTTTAGGGCAACGTGTCCTGAACCCCATTAGCGTCTTCTAGAAAATATGACGTTGAAGCTGATACCCCAGTGCATCAGAGTAATTAGCTGAAGGGCAAGGTGCCTATGTGTTTGGTTTCAGATTTCAACAGGACACCAAAGAAAGTCTTTATGTTTCTCTTCTGTCCATGGTTCAGTGTTCATGAAACTGGGAAGCAAAGAGCACCTGCTTTGTTGTTTGAGACAGGTTCCTCATAGCAGGGACCCAGCCACCACCAAGGTGCCTGGCATCTAATAGAAGTGCAATGTGCAGGGCTGGGGCGGGGCTCAGTGGCAGAGCACTTGCCTAGCATGTGTGAGGCACTGGGTTCGATCCTCAGCAACACATAAAAATAAATGAGAAAATAAGGCATTGTGTCCATCTACAATTACAGATATTTTTTAAAAAGAAGTGCAACATGCATATTTTTAAATAAAAAGGAAAAGAACAGGAAGTGGGGGTGGGGACTCCTTGCAGGGAACAGCATGTGCAAAGGCTCAGCAGGTGCCCATCCCTCCCTAGAAGACACTGGAGGCCCAAGGGCCAGGGTGTCCTTCCTCTGCTTCCTTGCCACAGCATCAAACATTTCTCACTGTGGCTACTTTTCCCACTTCCCTAAGCACTGATTCACTCTGTAGAGCTGCTGGGTTCAAAGCTTGTTACTTGTACTAACTCATTTCATCCTCACACTCACAAGGAAGACAATTGATCATCTCCTCTCTACAGAAGAAACTGAGGCCCTGAAATATTAAGTGACTGTGGACAATACTAATTGTGCCTCTGCCTTCAATTGTCCCTCCCTCCTTGATACTCTCTGGTAGTGGATCAGCAACTGTTGACCCCGTCTAGGCACCAGCCACTGCACATACATTGTTTCATTTAATCCTGACAAGGACCACCAGGTGGGAAGTGGTTCCTGTCCCCATTTTATGGAGAAAAAACTGAGGCTCAGAAACAAGTGACTCATTCTACTCTTGTGCATTGTAGACCTCGAACCCAGCACTACTTGATTCCAAACCCCATGTTCTCCCTCCAAACTCCCAAGTCAGACAAGATTCTAGAGGAAAAGAGTACAGAATCCAGGGCCAAATGCCCAACTCCTCTTTCCAGGCCCCCATTTGCCCATTCTCTGTCTCCTGCAACCCTCAGGCAGGTACTATGCCCAGGTATGGTATGTTCTCAGTGGAAGCACCCCTCTCAAAGCTAGGGAATTTCAGGAAATGCAGGAGAAATTGCATTGAGCCTAGACCTCAATCCCTTCACTTGGAAGTGGAGATAAAAAGCCCTACACCGTAGGACTGTTCAGTAGATTGAATTACTTCCTGTCTGTGTAATACTGGGTACATGGAGGTCCCTCAGAAGTCCCTTGCAAGCCAGGTACGGTGGCATAGTCCTGTGATCCCAGTGACTTGGGAGGCTTGAGACAGAAGGGTTGCAAGTGTGAGGTCAACCTCAGCAACTTAGCAAGACCCCGTCTCAAAATACAAAAATAAAAAGACTGAGGATGAGTTCAATGCCCAGTACCAAAAAGAACACGAGGAAAGAAATCCTCCTCTGCTCATTGCTCCCACCTCACTCTTCCCAGGCAACGCTTCTTGGTTCCCATGGGTGCCCTTGGTCTGCAGCCAAGGAGGGACATCCCTTGAGGCTAGAGACATTGCCTTGTGCTCCAGCTTCCTCTGGATATCAAGAGGTGCCGTGTACACCTATGGCCCCACACAAATAATCACTAAGTGCAGCAATAAACTGCCCAGGCTTCATTTGCCGCCAAGTACAACACATTCTGACACATTTACCTAGGAAGGCAAGCCCCCAGCTGCACAGACAGGGGACTAGTTTTCCAAATGGGCATTTTCTTTGGAAGAACTAACATAGCCTGGTTTCCAGGAGGCTGCATTCCTGAGGCTTGTAAGTACAGAGCCATCAATTGACTGGGGTATAACCTGGGCTCAAATGGGACCCTCCTGGGCTCAGATGGGACTCAGTGTCCAAGAGAAAGAAGACCCTCAACTCCAACACACACATCAGTTGGAGTGCATCATATAGGTGGGAAACAGGCCCAGGGATGGGAAAAACAAAGCAACAATAATAATCTTACCACCTAGCTAGGAACAATGGTAGACATGATCTCAAAAGAAAGTCTTCTTAAGCAGGAGGCAAGCAGTCACAAGTTAGAACAATTTAAATTAAACCCAAGCATTCTCAAGATGACTGATGAACATTTTAGAGTTTTTTTCAGAAAGTAATATGGTATATATATATATATATATATATATATATATATATATATATATCAAAAGCCTTTAAAACGTCCATGCTCTTTGATAAAGTCCTCTCCCTTTGGAATCTAACATTAAGTGATCAACAATGTAGAAAAAATAGTTGCAACAATTACTTATATGTCTCAATTTTTTATTGAACATTTACTGTGTGCCAGTCAATGTAGGTATGCTCATGGTTGTTCAGTTCCTTTCCTCCTCAGGGAAGTAATATGGCAGGATAGAGAGGACCTGGGAATTGGAAAGACTTGAATTTTTCTTTCTTTTTTAGTTCTTTTTTTTATTTTATGTACTTGCTCAATCATTCTACAAACATGTACATATGTGAACATGGAATTATCATAAGACCTGGCAATTACACTTCCACTTATTTACCCAAAATAAATAAAAATAGGTACTCAAATACTTATACATAAATGTTCTTAATAGCCAAAAAGCAAAAACACCATGTCCATCAAGAGATGAATGGAAGTCTAGTAGTGATTGCACCTGAAGCCCCAGCCACTCAGGAGGCTAAGGTAGAAGGATCATTTTAGCCCAGGAGTTCAAGGCCAACTTGAGCAAAAAAGTGAGACTGTCATAAATAAATGGAAGAACAAAATGCTGTGCATGTATATATATGGACTATTATTTGGCCATAAAAAAGGAATGAAGTACTGATACATACCATAGCATGACTACACTTCAACCGCATTATGCTATGTGAAAGAAGCCAGACAGGAAAGATCACACATATGAATGTCCAATATAGGTAAGTTCATAGAGAAAGCAAATTGGTGGTTACCAGGGGCTGTGGGAAGGAAGAATGGGGAACAACTTCTTAATAAGGAGAAGATGATGGAAGTCTTCTAGAACTAGATAGAGATAGTGACTGCACAACATTTGGAATGTATTAATGTCACTGAATGGTACACTTTAAAAATGGACATTTTACCATCCCCAATCCTTTTGATTTTGAGACAGTCTCACTAAGTTGCCAAGTCTGCCTTGAACTTACCATTTTCCTGCCTCAGTCTCCCAAGTTGCTAGGATTATAGTTGTTTATCAGTACGTGCAGAAAACTGGTTCATTTCATGTAAGGTAAATTTCATCTCATTAAAAAAAAAAAAAAAAAAACCCATGTGGTGTGCACTTGTTCTAAGATTGAGACAAAATCCTGGGTCTGGTAGTCAACAAATAAACAAACAAGCAAAACAAAACCAAGATCATTTCAGCTTGTGATTCAAACAAAGCAAGGTAAGGAAGTGGCAGGTTGGTTGGGAAGGGCTATTTCAGGTCAGGTGCTCAGGGGAGGGCTCTCTGAAGAGGTGGCATTCAATAAAGATCTAAGGCATGAATGCTGTGGGCTTCTGGAGGGGAGATCATTCCAGGCAGAGGAGAGAGCAGCCCACCGGTGCTGAAGCAAGGATGAGATGGACAGATTCTAGCCGAGCAAGGAGGCTGGGTTGGCCTCAGGGAAGCAGAGGGAACGAGGGAGGGCCTGCCGGGGGAGAGTCTGCAGCCTGCCCAGGATGCTTTCTCTGAACTGAGTCTGCATTTGTAAAAATGGAACCAAAGAGGCTGGAGTTGTGGCTCAGTGGTAGAGAGCTTGACTAGCATGTGTGAAGCACTGGGTTTGATCCTCAGCACCACATAAAAATACATACATAAATAAAGATACTGTGTTCATGTACAACTAAAAAAAATTTTCTTAAATATTTTTTTAAAAAGCGAAATCATATTCCTGATGTTGAAGTTCAGCTGCAAGGATGAGAAAAGGTCCCAGGCTTCACCAGCCTGTGAGAACAAGTGCATTAGTTTCGAAGGCACGGTGGCTTTGAGTCTTCGCTTTTTTTTTTTTTTTTTTTGCGGTGCTGGAGATTTGAACCCAGAGCCTTGGTGCTTGCAAGGCAAGCACTCTACCAACTGAGCTAGATCCCCAGCCCCAGTCTTTGCTTTCTTGATTCAAGAAATTCAGACTTCTGCAGTTTCAAGCTGTTAGTTGTGGGATTCTCCAGGGAAGGGAGTTACTTGCCTGCATCCAAGTGACAGACCTGGACCTTACCAACTGTCTCACCAGGGAGTCTGAGGCCAACAGGGCCCCCACCTGCACAGAGAGGTACTTCAGGCGGACCTCGGGTCTTGAAGCTCAGGCCACCATCTAGGGGCCAGTGGAGCTAGAAAGCTGGATGTGGCCTTCATCACCCCAGTGAAGTGAAGAGCGCACACCCCCTGTTATGGATTGGTGGAGGCGGGTCCCCACAGCAAGGCTATTTGCACGTGGCCTCACAGAATTAGTGTTATACTTGGGTTTTATCAATTCAAGGACACAGCCCTCAGTCCCCTGGGACACACAAACCTGACCAGGACAGCGAGGTCCCAGCACAAGTTTCATTTTGTAAGTCTTCCTCACAATTCCTGATGGCTTGGGGCCTTCCTCCCTAGCCCTGCAGGGCAACTTTCACAGAATCTCTACCAGCCTGAGTAGGTCTTGCCTGGATGTGTCCACCCCATTGGTGACAGGCTTCAGTGTGTGCCGGATGTCCTCTCCTGACTCCCCACATCTGCTCTTCTTTCCTGGATACTGCTCTGTGCCGCATGAAGCTGAGCACTACTGAAGGACTCAGCTAGACTCCCTCACCCTCGGCCTCTGGTTTGAGGTCCACCAATCAGAAGCACTGGCCGAAGGGCCGGAGGAGAGGGAGAAGGGCACTACTCCCATCCACTGTGACTGGTCAGAAGCTGCCTGCTTCCTTCTGTGGCCATGCCAGAGCTCCTACTGGTCACACCTGTCCTGGGCTATGATTCTTAATCCAATTCCAATAAAGTCTCCTTCTCCTTCCCTCTCACACCTAAGGGTAACAATGACTCCCTGCTGCTAATCCTGAGGTGCTTCCTCACCCTTAACCCTGTCCACCCACAAAATTAGTCCCTTCCTTAAAAACTTTTTTTGTGTGGGTGTAGCTGGGAGATTGAATCCAGGGCCCAGCACAGGTTAGGCAAGCACTCTATCACTGGGCTACATCTCCAGCCCTTTTATATTTTTTACTTTGAGGCAGGGTCTCACTAAGTTGCAGAGGCTAGCCTGGAACTTATGATCCTCCTCCTGTCTCAGCCTCCTGAGTTGCTGGGATTACAGGCATGTGCCACTGCACCCGGCTCTAAACTCTCTTTGAACATCCTGTTTCCAAGCATCTCCTCTGTCCTCCTGGACCCTGGAGTGATGCAGTCTTTCTCCCAGGAGCCCCTCCGCTCCCATGCAGGCAGTGGGTGTAGGCAAGCAATGTCACCAACTCAACCCCCTTTCCAGTCCTGACAGCAGCCTTGTTACTTGTTACTTGTTACTTGTAGGAATGAAGAGTGAGCTCTTTCAGAACCAGGTTAGAGATGAAGAAAGGCTAAGAATAGGCATTGGAGAGCAATCTGAGGGGTGCTCCCTACCAGGCAAGCAAAGCTTTGGAACAGTGACGAGTTTGGTTATGACTGGTGAAGCAGGGCTGGGTTCCAGCTAACAGACGTCAGCCTGGCTCCTTGGTCCCAAGGTTCCAACCTACACTGACATCCTGGAATGGGGTGGGGGTGGGGGCTAGAATCCAGCTAAAAATCTGGATCTGATGGGGTGGGGGTAGGGGAGAAAAGATGGGTTACTAGAAAGTTGAAAAGTCCCAAGTTGAATAGTTCGATTTCTTTCAGTTTTTCACAGAAGAAAAGAAGCAAAGGTGAGATGTTTATTTTCAAAGCAAGCAACATATTTCTTATGACAATATCTCCACTTAATGGCCCTGTCGTGTCTAATAACTTAGGAGATAAAATACGTTTCTTTGATCTGAGCTAGTCAAGAAGAATGACAGCTGGCAGTCTGCACAAAAATTTAGTGCCTTGTCTAATTATGTTGACTTCTCATTACTGGGAAGTCTCGCAACCAGTAGAGGATTTTTTTTTTTAACTTTATCAAATTGTTAACCATTTCCTGCCTCCCCCGCCGCAACACCCACTTGCAGTGTTATGCCCACCTGAACCTGATAAATCACCTGGACTGATTTTTAATTCGTTTGTGATTTTCATCCAGGCAGCAGGGATCACGGAACACTTGTGATTCATCAGGGTTCATATTAAGGAGTGGAAAATAAAAATGTACCAGTCTCTTCCCCTGCAGAGAAGGATCAGTATCCAGTAGGGGGGAGGTACATACAAACAGCTGTGCTACTATGAGGACTGTTTTAGGATCTTGAAATCTTGGAGATGACACTCTCTCTCTTTGAGCCTCACTTTCCCTAAAGGCAAAGCAGGTGCCATTTCGCCAAATGGCTGTGGTTAGCAAACCTGAGAAGCTATTAGGTTCACCTAGAGGTCTTGGTTAACTACAGGTTGCTGAATCCCCAAGTTTCATTCAGTAGATCTGGGGTGATTCCTGAGAATCTGCATCTCAACAATCTCCCAGGGGATGCTGATGCTGTAGAGGGACTACACTGAGAAGCTGCCTTGTATTTTGATGAGGAGGGTGTTGTAAGTTCAGATAGTTCCTTTCTGGACTCTGCTCAATAAGCTCCCCATATAAACCAGAGACCTATGAGCCTATTGGGCTGGGTGGGACGGAGGGCTTCCCAGAGGAGGTGGTTTAGCAAGGGCAGCCTGAAGGACGTAGACCGCACATCTCATGTGAGGGCTAGCCAGCCCTTTCCTCTGCTGAGGAAGATGGTTCAGCATGTCCCCCTTGGGGCAGGGGCTTTCAAACCATGTACTGTGACTCCCTGGAGGAACGGTACTTCACATCACAACCCTGAATTCACACGTGCATGTGTTCTAATGAAAACATGAAACAACCTGTTCCTTATCCTCTGTGATGTGCTCTAAGACTTTCTGTGTTATTTGGCTTTAAACGTATCGATTGCACAACTCGTTGATATTAGCTAACTTACATAGATTCTGTAATAGAGTACACACAGCATGCATATAAGTCCGATTTAGAGAGGCACTTACATTAGAATTGGGACTGGGGAGGGAAGAGGCAGCAACATTTTCTTATAATGGTGAACCATGTGAGGGGCTTGCTCAATTACAAAATCAAACTGAATTCTAGATGAAGAGATTAACACACACGCACACACACATTTGTGCGTTTGACTCGCGTAATCCTCATACCAACTCTCTGAAATTTTTCTCATTTAATCTTCATCCTGTCTGTCTGAAACTGCCATCATTTTCATCCCCATTATACTGATGAAGTTAAGGGACCTGCCTAAGGTCAGACAGTCAGTAGATGGTGGGCTGGGCTCAAGCCTAAACACCCAGCCATGGGGCCAGTGCCACCAACTGCTCTGGCACACTGCCTTTCTGTGCCAAAGGGTTGCAATCACAGACTAGAAATCTCTCCCGGGAGCACCTGCTAGAGGCCCATCCACCGGGTCAACAAGTGACAGTCAGAGCTCTGAGTCCTACATGTTGGGAAGATCTAAAAAAAAAAAAAAAAGATTAGTTTCTTACTGGAGTACATGCAAATTAGCTAGTTAGTTCGTTCACTTGTGTACATACTTCACATATGGTCATTACCACCTGCTCTCTGCCCAGCCTTGTGCTGCAGCAGCCTTGCCTGGGCCAGACTCCTAGGGCTTGGGGGCCCAGGTAGGATCAGTTTTGCATGCATCTAACTAGATCCCTCATCTTTCCCCTGAAACCATAAACACCAGGACCCTTTCTATTTCTTTTTCTCACAGTGTAGAGCTTGGACACATAAAATGCCAGACAAACAGGGAGATTTGCGTGGTGAATAAGGTCCCAAAATCACTGTCTGGTTTGGTTGCAGCAGCTCCACTATATGCCCTGGGTCAAGGGAGCTGCCAGGAAACCCAAGTGAAGCAAATTCTGACCGTCTTTGGCCCTCGTCCTTCTGATTCCCAGCCTGCAATGGGCTCTGCAGCCAGGGAACTGCCAGTCTAGCTGGACCCTATGGAGAACCTCTTCTGTCAGCATCTAAGCCAGAGCTTAGCTTGATTCCTTCACACGACTCCCCAGGGTGCACCTTTGCCAGCCCAAGTCTCTTCCTACGGAACAGATTACCTGGGTGTGCTCTGTGGTTCCAGTAGATCACGCTGAGTCCGTATTCTAAAGCTGTAAAGCCAGTTCTCTCTGCTTTCATCGTCCCCCACCGGGCTGCTTATTCTCTTTGTGCTGATCTTATTCAGAACATTGGATTTCTTTCCGATGATTTCTTCATGAATGGTAAAGTCTAGGACTTTAAGTCAGATGGACCTGGAATTGAATTCTAACTCTACTACCTACTGGCTGTGTGTCCTTAGCCAGTGACATCATCACCTGAGCCTCACTCTCCTCAAGGGGAAATAGAGACAAAAGAATGCATGTGAAGATCAGCAGAGGGGCCGAGGAGGTAGCTCAGTGGTAGCATGCAGGGGGCCCTAGGTTCCATCCCCAGCACCGAAATAAATAATAAATAAAATCAGGAGAGGCTGAGGAGACATAAAGACTAAATGCAATGTCACAACCAGGATTGAATCACAGGACAGGAAAAGGACATTAGTGGAAAAATGGATTCAATATAAATAAAGTATGTAGTTTAATTATAATTATCATGCCAATTAATTTCTTTTGACAAATGTACTTTGGTTATCATGCCAGGTCTAACCTTAGAGAAAACTGGGTGAAGGCTACACAGGAGCTCTTTGTGCTATCTTTGCAACTTTTCTGTAAACCTAAAATTATTGCAAAATAAGAAGTTGAAAAAAAAAAAAGAAAGAAAAACAAGGAAGCATGTAAAACTCTGAGCTCAGCTCAGTATCTGGACCTAGTAAATTCTTGAAAAATGTGTTATTATTTCCATCACGATCATGGCCTCCTTTATTTCTCTCAAAAACCCCAAGAGGTAGTTGTCAGCCCTCTGTTGCAGATTTAGAAACTGAGACACAGAGAGGTAGAATACCTACAGGTCACACAGGTAGGGAGTAGCAGAGCCCAAATTCAAACCCAGCTACTGTAGCTCTGATATTGATTCTCTTACCCTTTGCTTCCTCTGCTTCAGTGCTATCATTATCACTATATAAAATATAATTTAAAAATAAGGAGGAGAGGGACAGAAGGGTGTAGAAAAAAACACAGAGTTTAGATCCAGAAAGACTTGAGTTCAAGAACTACCTCTGCTGTGGACCCTGGGCAAGTTATTAACCTCTCTGAGATTCAGATCCTTTATCATTAACACAGAAATGAACTCATGCATAACTGACATGGTAAAGGAACAGATGCATAATTCTTCTTCCACCATATATTTGATCACCTCATTTGACAGATACCTTGCTGCAGGAGCACAGTCCAGGGGAACAAGTTGGGGCTCTTACCTGGTTCTCAGCTCTCCCCTGCCCTATATTCATTGCACAGCCCTGAACAAGTTGCTTTGCATCTCTGAGCTAAGCATCAGGTTGTTCAAGGAAAAAACTGAAGATAAAAGTCCCTGCCTCAGGAGATTGTTGAGGGCATGAAAGGATACACCTGAAAAACTCTCAGTATGATACCTGGTATGTGGTAAGTGCCCAATGAATGGCAGATATCACTCAACAAATATTTTTTAATGTATCCCCTTTTATGCACACAGGAGGGTTGTACCTCTTGGCCCCCTAGTGATTGGAAGGGTCATGACATGTTCTGGTCCACAAGTTATAATAAAAAGTGGCACGTGTCACTTGTAGGCTAGAAGACTTAAATATCACTGGGAGACCATCCAAATTCCTCTTTCCCATTGGACACAATAACCATAAACAAGATGGTGGTTGCTCCCCCAGCCTGAGTCTATTTGTGATCACAACAAACAGCATCCCACTGTTAACTCATGATGGACATGAACCATGAGTGAGAAGTAAACTGTTTTGTGTGTTAAACCACTGAAATTACAGGTTGCTTTATTATGTAGCAAAAGTTTGCTTACTTCGTCTGACCTGTATAGCAGTTATATTTAACAACTATTATAAATTTTACTTCCTATGGTTCTAAAAAGGAAGTTAAGTGACATGTTCATCATTCCAACAAGGCTGTGGTTTATCTCCATTTTATAAATGCAGACAATGAGGTCAAGGACACTTATCCAAGGTCACACCATGGGAATGTAACTGAGCCTGGAGTTGAACTTGGCTCCAAATCTCCAAATTTGCCTGTTTATAGCATGGTTCCCAGCCACAAGCTGTACCATTTAAGATGAGGTCAGGTTGGGAAGTTGGATCCTTGAGAGATTTCTGGGAAGGGAACTGTGTGCTAAGAGAAGTGGTGACAAAATTGAACTTACTTTGTTCTCTTTCCATCTCTGCCTCTCACATCTTGCTTTGCTTTTTCATAATTTTAATATCTGAAACCTCACACCCACCGTGTTAAGTGATGGGAATGTTTTCAGGAAACATGTGCTGGGCATATGATCTCGGCTTAAGTGCTAGTGCTTTGGAATATCCATATTTTTTTCAACCAGAGAGACGCTTCTCTGCCCTGCAGCTCCATTGGGTGTTGTGTCTTCCCAGGGAGGTTATTTTAGAGTCTTATTCAAGTGCTGCATCTTATTCTTTCCGTGGTCCCAAGTAAGTTACTTATCTATGCAAGTTTCATCTGTGAGGTGAAGCATAAAACCTATATCCCACG
This sequence comes from Sciurus carolinensis, assembly GCF_902686445.1. Classification (NCBI taxonomy): domain Eukaryota; kingdom Metazoa; phylum Chordata; class Mammalia; order Rodentia; family Sciuridae; genus Sciurus; species Sciurus carolinensis. The sequence continues at coordinate 10,583,262 of NC_062226.1, read as the reverse complement.
TCTAACTCAAAAGACAGTCAGAGGTGAAAAACCATTTTACAAACCCTGTGGAGTACTATATTAGCAAATATCTAGCACTTCACTTATGCGTCCAACGGCAGACATTTATTGAGCACCTACTGAATTCTATGCTGGGGGCTGGAGATAAGAAGTGAATGTGATACTGTGCATGCCCTCAAGGAGGCAGTATGCTGTCATGGTTAAGAGCCCAGGCAGTAGAGTCAGAAAAATCTGGGTTCCAGTCTGTCTTCTGGCACTTGTTTGTGCTCTGGGTCTTTTTCCTTCAATTGTATAATGATGGTGGTATGAATATTTACATCAAAGCACTGTTGTAAGGTTTGATGGAGATGATGCTTGGAAAGTGTAGTGCCTGATGGGTGGTAAACATCAAACGGACCATTGTGATTCACCTGCATTCAAGAACAGAGTAGGAACTCTGTAAATGCTTGTTGAAAGAAAGGGTGGAAAGATGTGAATGAATGAGTGGAGGTCCTGGTTTCCAGGAGGGATCTCGCCAGGTTGACCTTAAAAGGAGTTAAGGTGAGGCTCCTGTGCTTAGACCTAGGGAAAGTCTCCCCAGGCTTGAGCCCTCCAACTGCAGAAGAAACCCAGGGGTCAGAAGCCCTGGAAGCCACAAGGACATTTTTGGCCATACCATGGTGGGAAAACAAAAACAAAAACAAAAACGCAACATGCTTCCAGCCAGCACTCCCCAAGTGGGCAAGCAAGTGTTAACATGAGCAGGAAGTGAGAAACGAACATATGGAATGCCAATAGAACGCAGAACATGGGAGCAAACGACTCCATGGCACAGGGGCAGCCACACTCCAGTTACAATGCTCCACTGGGCTGCTTCCTTCTCTCTCTGCTTGCACTGGGACTTACTGCAGGTTCCAGTTTTAGAAAACAAGCTTCCAGGTGGTGAGTATAGCTCAATGACCTAGTGTGTGCTTAGCCTGTGTGAGGCCCTGGGTTCACTCCCCAGCACCAAAACATAAAAATAAATAAATAAAAACAGCTTCTAACCAAGGTCCAAGGGTGAGGCCACCTGTTGGTGACCAGGACCAGGTAGATCCATGTTTGAATCCTGGCATATCACCTTCCCTCTGAAAGATCATGGCAAGACATGTCACCTCTCTGAACTTGGAGTCCTTCTTTGTCAAGTGGGGATGATTCCCTAATGGAGTTGTTATTATTCCCAGTCCCCAGCTGACGGACTGGGAAACCCAGGCCCAAAGTGACAACAGAACTTGCCCATTGCTGGGGAGGAGTTGAGCTCACATCTGACCTGTGTCCCTCTGACACCAGCACACATACTTTTTCCACTCTGCCGTTAGAAGATCCTTGGCTCCTACTGCCTCCACTTCAAATACCTCTAAATCTGGGAAGACATGGGGTGGGGGGAAGGGAAGAAACCCAATTTTAAAAACCAATTTGAATAATTAAATTTGGCAGCAAAAAGCTCAGTACCGGAAACACATTTCACCACCCCATTGCTGAATCTGTTTAATGTATTTTGAACCAGCTTAGCTCAGCTAGTTAGGGAATAGAGCAGGAGTTTAAATTTTAAAACTAGCAGCAAGGAGTCACATGTCTCTGTGTTGTTCAAGGAAGTCTGCGCTAAGCCTTTGCTTCCCACAAGAGTCGCCGGGAGGTCACCCTCACCTCTGAACTCATCCGGGGTCCTTGGAAGTCAAGAACAGCAGAGAGAAGGCAGGAAGGCAGAGAAGGTTTGAAGAAAGCTTTGCGTCTCTAGCCATTTATTTCCATAACAAGCACTTTTCATCTTCAAAGCCCTTTACAAGCCATAATTAATCTTCACAACACCTTAGCGAGCTGGGTGCACAGCATTACCCATGTTTTATAGGCTGAGGTGGCCCAGGGAAGGCTTTTGGACGATGAGTGACCCTGGACACCCACCTTAAAGGGAACAATTAGGCCTCCCCACCTCGGCCTTGTGGGCCAGTCTCATTTTTCCCAATCCCAAGCATTGCTTCAGAAAGCATTTCCTGAAACGAAGGAAGGCAGGTAGAGGGAGAAAGACTTGGTGCACATGCAGATTGCAAGCCCTGGAATTATTGTCATTTAAATACATTTGACTGTTGAAATTATAAATTGTTAAATTTTATTTAAATAATGGCAAATAAGGACAACTCACATTTGTATCTACATATTTAGCATTTCCAAGTCTCTCTTCTATGCAGAATCTCAAATGATCCTTAAAATAGTTGTTTTGTTCCTCACATATTTATTGAGCACCTACTTTGTGCCAGCCTGGGGACAGAATAGCAAAGAAAGCAGATATGGGTCTACTCTCGCTGGACTGCAATGTAGCAAGAAGTCCCTGCTGAGAAGAAAAAGTTGTTATTATTCCCCATACCCTATCTTTTTTTAAACAGATGTTGGAGCAGAGGTTTAAGACCACAGAGAGAACAGGTGGCAGAAATGGAACTCAATTCCACATTCCCTTGATGGTGCACCTTATGTTCCGGCCAAGTACAAGATGTTTGCTGCAGCATTGTTTAAAATGACAAGAACTGGAAGCAGACCTGTATGTTCATCGGTAGGGAAATGGATAAGTAAAATATGGGGAAATGCATGAGATGAAATAGTGCACCAATCAAAGGGAATGACTTCCTTCTACTTCTAACATCAAAGGTAAGAAGAATTAGATGTAGAACATGACATCACTTCCACAAATGTTTAAAAGCACACTCAAAGTGACGCTAATGCTGTATTTACATATTGCGAATTAAGATATAGACGATGGATTGGAAGGCCACGCGTTTGATAGACACAGTAGATACCTTGGGGGTAGGGTCGAGTTATGGATTATGTGGGAGACCAAAAGCCCTGGGGGAGCCACGCAGGCTGGAGACAGTGCGGTGCCACAAGCCATAAACCAAGGACCTGGTTGATAGACTCAATTCACGGATGTGCCTTCCCAGGGCCTCTCTAAAACGAACAACACCACAACACACACACATCCTCTGCTCTTTTACAGGCTGTGTTCTCTCCCTTCAATCTCAGTGTTGAAATTGCCTGTCGAACTTGAACCAGCCAAAAAATCTAAATGAAAAACAGGAATAAAAAGAGCAAAATTTGAAACCAACTCGAGAAGTGAACAGTGTCTGTTTGGGCTGCACATGGGTGCTGTCGAATGCGTGTGACAGCCGTCGTGGAGCGGAGACCAGGAGCAGCTGAGCCGTGAGCCCTTCCGCGGCCAGGCCCGACTCTTGGGCCAGCTCAGCCATGATGCCACAGGAGCCGAGGGACAGCAGCAGGAATTGTGGTTGGAGGTTGCCCACAGAACCTTGTTTACCGACTCCTCAAAGCCATACTTGCCTGCTTCCTTGTTGGTTTCCTGCCACGACATGATCGATTCTTACAGATACATTTTTCTAGAAGTTGAGTTGTGCCAGGCAAACCATGCCAAAGCAGCCTCATTTCCATGTGTGGTCTGGGTGGATTGGGGGGAGGCTGTAGGCAGAGCGATTCCGGATTTCAGCAAGGCACTTGGAAGAGTACCTAGCCCACCTGGGCCTCCCTAAAACACACCTGACCTTGTCTTTCCCCTGCTAGAACTTACGGCTCCGTATTGCCTGCAGGATGGACTGGCAACTCCTCAGCTGTACATGTAAGGCCTCAGTGATCCAGTCTCTGTAAAACCTCCCAGCCTTCTCGCTCCTCCAGCTATACAACTCTGAAATTCAGTCCTTGGTTTCCTCCTCCCCCTCCCCCCCTCCTTCTTCTTCCTCTTCTTCCTCTTCTCTTCCTTTCCTCCTTTTGTAGTGCTAGGGATTAAACCCACACCCTCAAGCACCCTAAGCAAGTACTCTGCCATTCCCTGTCCTTTTTCTTTTCGTTTTTCTTTATCTCCCCCCACCATTTTTATTCTCTTAAATTCTGCACAGTCTGTTGCAGCCAACCAAAATGCTCCTACCTGTCAGGTTCAAGACTCAGTCGGACTACCTCCTCCACCCAGAACTTTCCCTCCTCCTGCCCCCCAACCAGGAAGAAAAGACACACAGACTGAATGATTCCTATGGACAAGTGCTGAAGACAGTAGCTTAGGGCTAGATTTGCCCTGAAATTCAGAATTTTTCAGAGTTTATAAAAGATATAAATTTTATAGACCATATTTTATAAAAGAGCTTGAGCAGAACATGAAGCAGTTCCTCACAATTAAACTCACTAATGATTCTCCAGGAAAGGTATGATTAGTCACACACTGAATGAAGATTATAAATAGTTTCACATCAGGTCAGGTGAGGTTTTGCCTCTGAACAAAATGTTGGTGTTGTTTTTATAAGGAGTTTAGGTTTTTGATTTGTTTTTTCTTTTTGTGCACACGTGTGGTGCTGGGGATTAAACTCAGGGCCTTGTGCATGCTGGGCAAGTGCCACATCTCCAACCCTAGGGTTCTGAAATTGTAGACCTGTATTATTATTATTATTATTATTAAGTCCATCCTTTGTTCTACTGAGGTCATAATAGCAACAATCCTTAGGACTAATACTACTATCCAGTAGTATTATGCAAAGAATTAGCATAAATGATCCCATTCTTATGCTGCCATAAAGTACAAAGCAGTTCATCAACTTGCCCAGTAAGTGGGAGAGCTGGAACTTGAACATGTAGCTTTTCTGACGCCAAAGTCCACACTGGCAGCCACGAACCCTATTCTATAGTTCCACACTGCAATTTACATATCAAGGAACTTACTTACCTCCTTTGGCTGCAATTCACTCTTCTCTTTTTTGTGGGGGGGGATACTGGGTATTGAACTCAGGGGCACTGGAACACTGAGCCACATCCCCAGCCCTATTTTGTATTTTATTTAAAGACAGGGTCTCACTGAGTTACTTAGGGCCTCACTAAGTTGCTGAGACTGGCTTTGAACTCTCAATCTTCCTGCCTCAGCCTCCCGAGCTGCTGGGGATTACAGGTGTGCGCCACCATGCGGCCTGACTTGCAATTCGTTCTTTATGAATTGAGCTATGAGCTCCCCAACCATGGGGACTGAAGTTGATCCACCTCTGCCTGTGAATGAACAAATGAACTCACGTGCACAGGGTGGTGATAGGACAGTCATGGCTGAATGCATCCCATGTCAATGGGTGTACTGATACCACCACACGCCAGGCGCCAACACTGATTACCAACATGCCTGCCTGCTAAGGGTTCTGGAGTCAGGCAAAGAAATCAATCCAGGTCCCCTGCTCTCAGGGATTCACAGTCTAGGAGAAGAGAGATGATCGGTCTCCATGCCACGATAACACAACATTGAGATAAATGAGAGAATATCTGCATAGTGCTTGGGAACAGGAGGGAGGAGAGTTGATCACCTGGAGATCATAGAGTGTTTTATGGATAAATCCATCAGTCCTTACTGTGGAACACTATCCCAAAATTTAGCAGCTTAAAATAACAGGCAAGTATGTGCCAGTCGGGTGGTTCTGCTGATCCAGGCCTGGTTGGCTGACCTGTTCTAGGCTTGCTGATGTATCTGCAGTCAACTTGTGGATGGGAGGGGGCTGGCTCATTTAGGATGGTGTTGACTGGACAGGCCAGCAGTTCTCCATGTCGATGGCTCCTCCTTCAGCAATGACCAAGGCTATTCATGTGGCAAGGAGTAGGGGAAGAGGGGAATAGAGACTGTGGAAGTATGTAAGCGACTTGAGGCCTGAATTCCCACCTCACAGGTCAGTTGGGCAGACTAACTGAGCTTGTGTTGAAAAGGTCTGAGGCACACAATTGGACCACAGTGGACATAAGGGTCATGATGACCCTTGGCAAGAAGGTTATTTTTATCTTCTTTTTTGGAGAAATATAACAAGTTTATGGATTGGAAGATTCAATATTATAAACATATCAATTTTCTCCACATTAGCCTATTAATTAAATGAAATCACAATCAAAATATAATAGTTTAAGTTATTGATTCTCAAGTGTATATGGAATTGGAAAGGGCAAAGAAATATGAGATCCTTTTTGTTTTTTTAAAATCAGGGTAAAATATATACACATACAAAGTACTATCATCTTTTTTTTTCCACGCTGGAGATGAACGTGAAGCCTCAAATACAGCTTGACTCTACCACTTAGCTATGTCCCCAGCTGCTGGAACCATATATTTTTTTTTGTACTGAGGATTGACTCCAGGGGTGCTTAACCCTGAGCCACATCCCCAGCCCCATTTTGTATTTTATTTAGAGACAGAGTCTCACTGAATTGCTTAGGGCCTTGCTTTTGCTGAGGCTGGCTTTGAACTCGAGATCCTCCTGCCTCAGCCTCCCGGGTCTCTGGGATCTCAGGTGTGCACCACTGCACCCTGCTCCCTATAACCATTTCTAAGTGTATAGTTTGGTGACACTTAAATACGTTCACAATGCTGTGTAACCAATTTCCACAGTCTTTCCATCTTACAAAACTGCAACTCTATACTAATGAAGTAATAGCTCTGCATTTCTCTCCTCCTCCGAACCCTTACCAGCAAGCACAATTCTGCTTTCTGTGTCTCTAAATTTGAGCCCTCTGGAAAGCTTGTGTGAGTAGAATCATATGGTCTTTGTCTTTTTTGTGGCTAGTTATTGCACTGAGCTTGAGGCCCTCAGGTTTCACTCATGTTGAAGCATGTGCTAGAATTTCTTCTTTTTTTTTTTTTTTTTTTTTCCAGTTCTGGGGATTGAACCCAGGGCCTTGGGCTTGTGAGGCAAGTACTCTACCAGCTGAGCTATCTCCCCAGTCCCAAGAATTTCCTTCCTTTTAAGGCTGAATAATATTCTATTGTATGTGTACACCACATTCTGTTTATTCATTCATCTCTCCACCTTTTGATTCTTGTAAATAGTGATGCTGTGAACGTGGGTACACCAATATCTCTTCAGAAGCCTATTTTCAGTTCATTTGATTATGTACCCCAAAGTGGATCACATGGTAATTCTAAAGTTTTTGAGGAACTGCCATACTATTTTGCATACAGCTATACCACTGTGCATTCCTTTTATCAGGGCACCAGGGTTCCAATTTCTCCACATTCTCATTGACACTTTTTATTCTCTGTTTTTCGATAGCTGCCATTGTAATGGGTGGGAGGCGCTGTCTCATTATGGTTTTGATTTGCATTTCCCTAATGATTAGTGATGTTGAGCATCTTTTCATGTGTTTGTTGGCCACTTGTATATCTTCTTTGGAGAAATGTTTATTCAATTTCTTTGCTCAATTTTAAATCAGGTTGACTTTTTTTTTTCTAAACTATTGATATATAACATATAGATGGGGAAATGCGCAAATCACAAGAAATAAGACCAATAACAGAGTGAGTACATTTGTGTCACCAAGCCCACATCAAAAATAATCAAACATCCCAGCACATGGAAATCCCTCATTGTTCCCTACCTCTTCCCCCAAGGCAAACACTTTTCTGGCTTCTAGCATCATTGATTCATTTTGCTTGTTTTTGAATCTTTTATAAATGGGAGCATTGTGTCTGGCTTCTTTCACTCAGCATTGTACTTGTAAGGTTTACTATGTTGCTGCTTACAGTGATGATTTATTACTCCTCATTGCAATATAACAGTCCATTATATGAATTTAACATAGCTTATTGATCCATTCTAGCATTTTCATCACCTCAAACATTTACCATTTCTTTGTGTTGGGAACATTACAAAACTTCTCTTTAGCTACTTTGAAATACGCAGCGAACTTGTTGTCACTCTCCTGTGCTACAGAATGTGGGACTTCCTCTTCCAATCTGACTGTATTTTGGTACCCATCCTCCATCGTCTATCCCTCCCAACCTTCCAGCCTCCGGTGACTGATTCTACTCTACTACAAGATCAGTTATTTTAGCTTCCGCATATGAGCGAGAACAGGTCCTATTTGTCTTTCGGCACCTGGATTATTTTACTTAACATAATGTCCTCCAAGCTCATCCATGTTAACCATTTTTAGGTATACAGTTGGGTGACATTAAATCCCTTTGTACTGTGCTACCATCACCATGATCCACCTCTAGACAGATTCATCATCCCAAACCAAAATTCTGTACTCATTAAATAATAACTCTCCATTGCCACCTGCTTCTAACCCCTGGTAACCACCCTTCTACTTTCTAACTCTATGAACCTAGGGATGTTCTCGTGCATATCTTTTGGCACAATAATGCCAAGCATTTTTCTAACATGACTGTACTAATTTACTCATGCACAGCAAAATGTAAGTGATCCGTTGCTCCACAACCTCACCAAGACGCAGATCAGTAGATTTTTAAATCTGTGCCACCCAAGTGGGTGTGAGGTGCATCTCACTGTGGGTGTGACTTCCATCTTCATGTTCCCTATTGGTGTTGGGTACCTTTTCACTTGCTTATTTGCCATTTAGATTTTTGATTTTGTCAAGTGCTGGGTCCAGGTTTTGGCACGGTTTTTGATTGGATTGTCTGTCTTTTTCTTACTGATTTGTAGAATTCTTCGCATATTGGGTATAAGCCCTTTGTTGGATAAATGCATTCCCAAAACTCCCTTGGTGGCTTACTATTTTACTTTCTTCATGAGATCTTCTGATGAGTGAAAAGTTCTTAATTTAAATGAAGTTGAATTTGTCAAAACTTTTTTCATTGTGCTTAAAGTTTTTGTACTCTGTTTAAGAAATCTTTGCTTATCACAGGTCACTTTTTCTTCTAGCAGCTTCAATATTTTATCTTTCACATTTAGATCTGGTTAAGACCTCCTGCCCTGTGAATTTACTAACACCCCTGAGCCTAGCTCCCCTCCCTTTTCTCCCAGGTACAAAGCAAAATGGCGCCCCATCCCTTTTCTTCCTTATATTACCCAGCTGATGAGGAGCAAGATCCATCTTCCTCTCAGAATTTGGGTTGCTGGGCAAGGTGGTGAGGGAGACATTAGTGGGCTCACAGCCATTAAGGCTGCACCTACAGTCCACTTGTCCATGGAGAGGCCAAGTCTGTTTTACCTCAGAGACATCCCTTCCCCACTTCAGCCTGGTTTATCTGAAGCTGTGGTCAGGGCTCCCTGTGGACTATGCAGGGTCCTGGGTAGGTATTTTTGCAGGCTTCCTGTTCGTGTAAACAATTTGAGTCACCCAACATTAGCAATTCAGCAGCATTCTGGCAGGGCAATCTCACAAAATTCTGCAAAAGAAATGCCACTTTGGCCAACAAACCTTCTTGGAGCTGGAGTCCATCTGGTCCACATTAACACAAGTCTTCAAGTTCCTGAGTGCACCCGGTTACGGGAGAAATAAGGTTCTATGGAGGTCAATCTGAGCTCTCCACACAGCCAGCCTAGCCACCAGAAGGGGCCTTAGAAATGTGCAGAACCTCCAAATCATGGAAGTCATTGGCAATCAGGGTCTAAGGGCAGATCTGGGTTCAGTTACCAGAGTGTGATCAGAGTTCCCTGGGAAGCCCTCTCAGATCAAGCCTCATGCTCCAGTTTTCTAGCCAGTTCCTTTCCCTGCTCTCTCTTCTTTGGGTGCTGTGGCTCCTGGAAGTGCCATGGTCTTACTGAACTCGAGGTCTCTGGGCTTTCCAACTCATAGCTGTGCTGGAAATCACAGCCCCATTTCCACGTCTCCTCCAGTAATTGGCACATCCGGTCCTCTCTTCCTCTCTCCTCTCCCTTCAACTCAGTCCCTCCCTTTCTCTGCCTTCTTTTTCTTTCATTCTCCATCACACTCTCTCTCCTCCCTTCTTCCCCTTCTCCCTGATCTCTCTTGCTTTTCTTCTTCTCCTCCCCCGCTGCCCCACCAGACATGCACACACACATACACACACACACTCACACACACACCCTTTGAGCTCTGCAGCCCCCGAGTTCTCTCAGCTCAGCCCTTCTCCCAGCCAGGCAGGCGGGCGTGCAGACCATATGTGGTGCCAAGAACAAGCAGGAGCCTGGCGGATGTGGTGTGGCAGCCCGGGAACCATTTGTTTTCACCTGGTCCTCACGCTGCTAACATGTTGGAGCATCTCCATGATTTAACCCTCTTGCTGCCAGTTGCACAATTTTGAGGAGAGTAGAGAATGCTTGGGATTCCCTAGTTCATTCATCCATTATTCAGCAACCTGTGACTGGGCCCTGACCTGCCCTCATCCTCGAGGCCTGGCTGTTCCCAGGGGAGGCAGAGCTAAGGCAGGTGTGGTACAGCCTGAGGAACAAGCTCAAAGTCCGAGGAGGGAGACACAGAGCAAGACAGCTCCAATCCAGCCGGATGTCTGCAGTGATGGGGGTGGAAGCAGAGCCATAAGTAGGGCACCTAACCCAGTCTTGGGGTCAGATAAGCCTTGGCCAGGAGGTGTTGCCAGAGCTGGGTTGTGAAGGTCAGCATGAAGGTCAGGTAGGGGCAGGCTGGGCAAAGAAGGGGGATAGAACAGTCTAGGGAAAGGGAACGACAGGTGGAAAGATAAAGATGCTAAGAGAGTCTAGTGTAGCCAGGAAACTATTCAAAATGGCTGTGAAACTGTGTGTGTGTGTGTGTGTGTGTGTGTGTGTGTGTGTGTGTATTGGGGATGGAAGATACGGTAGGAAATGAGCCTAGAGAGAAGACAAGTGCCATATCACACTCAGGACCTCGAGTGCCAGGTAGACAGTCAGCGCTTTATCCTGCCTGTGTGAGGAGTCGTTAGCTAGAGTGGAGAGTCTGATTTGTGCTTTAGAAAGACTCCCGTGGCTTCAGGGTAGAAAAGGAATACAAAGGGGAGAAGTGGGTGGCAGGGGGACCACAAGGCATGACTGCTTCTGTCTCTAGTGCCCCTGCCTCTTCCAGTGGGAAAATGGCCCCCTTCCCATTAGCCTCTGCCTCCCATTCAGGGTCGGTGAGCAAAGGCTAGTCAGTCACTGGGTATTTACAATCCCTGCCCTGTGAAAGCTTTCAGGTCTGGGTGAGGAGGGCAGCACTAAGCTGGCTTTCCTGGCCCCTCCCTGCAGCCTCAGCTTCCAGGTGTCTGGCCCTGTCCTGACCAGGGTGGGGAGGTAGGGGTGGGCAAATGGGCCCCAGGAATAGTCTTTCCATCACCCATCTGGTACCCATGTGTCCAAGGGGTGGTTCTGAGGCCCCAGGCAGCCTCTGTGCTCAGGTTTTGAGCTGCTGAGAGTCACCTTGGTAGGAAGCTTCAACACCTGCATTCTGACTGACAGCAGGACCTGGGCTCCTGTCCTGCACCATCAACGTCTGGCTGTGTGCTTGGGCACACCACTCACCCCTGGGCCACTTTCCTCACCTGTAAGATGAGATTCTGACATGTACCCAGGATGCCTGGGAGTTTCACATGAAGATTTCAGCATTTAACAAAGTCAGACACTGGTGAGCACTGAGTGAACAGAGCTGTGATTGTCATCTTCATATTCTCTGATGGGCCTGACTGGAGTCCTTATTGGTTGTGTGACTTTGGGCAAGTTTCCTCACTTGTTAGATGGGAATCATGCCAGCACATGTCGTGGGGAATTGTAGGTTAATCCAGGTAAAGGGCTTGCAATTGTGCATTGGTGTGGGAATATAAACACATAGTAGTATCTTCCTACTTGAATATCTCACAAGAACTCTATTTTTACTCTGCTTTTGAGCTCATTACTAATAGTACCCTGGGGACCAGGTCCAAGCAGACCCCAGCCTCCATATAGTACACTAATCTTAGTAATAACGAATGCTGGCATCCATTGGTTGAAGACTTGTTATGTGCCAGATCCTGAGCTGTATAGACTGCTGGGCTTCTTCTATGGGTAAAATGACCACTTTGCTTCCTATCTCCATGGCTGGCTAGGCTTCCATTAATGTTGCTCCCTTCCCCTGTTCCAATTGATGCCAGTTAAAATCAAGTTGAAGCTCATGATACCATTTTGGGCATGGGGCATTGTGCCTCAGGACAGCCCTGGGATGTCGCAGTTCTCTTGCCTTTCCACTGTCCCTTTCCTGAGATACCAGCATGCTTTGACCCAAGCCCCAATGTGTCTTGGAAAGAGCCTGAGGACTGAGGACATCTATGCCCACTTAATGGTCCCATCTCTGCACCTCAAAGCCAGAGATTTCTCCAGCTTTCATTTTCTGCCCTGTTCCTCGAGTCCCAGCTCTGGACATCATCTCAACCAGTTTTAACTGGTCTGAGCTTGAGCCAACCTCCCTGCCTTTCCCCTTAGCACAAGGCCTTAGCTGAGGGAGTGTGCCGGCTGGCATTTCAGTCTGTTCCAACAAGTCTGTTGAGGAGTGAGATAAGGATTTTGTTCAGTGAATTACTCAGCTGAGCTTTACACCTGGTGACAGCCATAGGTCACTGTGGGTTGGAGTAGGCCATTAATTTATTCAGTCAACAAACGCAGAATACCTTCTTTGTGCCAGAGGGGGCTGCTAAGGGAAGTGTGCCGAAATCGCAGCTGCTTATCGACAAGCAGACGTGTTACTGAGTTTTCTTAGGTAGATGATGTCAGCAAACTCTTCTCTGCAAGAAGAGCCAAGAGTGAAATTATTTCTCCTCTTCCAGCAATTCCATATGATGCTTCCAGGTCTGGCAAAAGCATTCCCTCTGTTTAGAACCACCGAGCAGTAGCTTTCCAAGAGAATTCGAATGTAGCATTTCAGTTAATCTGCAAACAACCTCCTGAGGAAGAGAATATTATATCCTCTCTACAGGCAGGGAAATGGAGGCCTGTTGACCTGCTCAGATCACCGGCTGGATCAGCCCACCCTCCCCACCGATTCACACACTGTACCAAGCTGATTTCTCCAAAAGCCTTCATCCCCTAATTACTGTGATTCTTTCTCTCTTATGATTCTAGTCCCTGGTGGAAAGATCCCCTTGCTGAGTGGTGCACACCTGTAGTCCCAGCGACTTGGAGGTTGAAAAATTGCAAATTTGAGGACCGCCTAGGCAACTTGGCAAGACCCTGTCTCAGGATAAAATTTAAAATAATAAAAAAAAAAAGAAGATCCCACTCTTGACCACTCCTTATTCAGGTGGCTGGATAGCCTCCAGACTGATCCACCCAGGGCTGAGGAGGTGGCTCAGTGGTAGAGGACTTGCCTACCATGTGAGAGGCCCAGGGTTTGATCCTCAGCACCGCACATGCACACGCACACACAAGATTGGCATTCATTTTCCCCCCAAACCTTTTATTTTTTCTTTTTACCAAGGTAGTGCAGGTCTATTTTTAACAATTCAAACATTATTGGAATGTTTAAAAAATAAAAGTCACAGGTATTGCCCTCCCCCCCAAATAACAGCTGTTAACAATATGGGACATATTCTTCCAGTCTTTTCCTATGCAAATATTAATAACACACACACAAACCAGATACTTGTTAGTATTCAAGCATGCCATACACCTTTTTAAAAAATTTAACACTATATTGAGGATATCTTTTACTGCAGATTCATATGCCCTGCCTCGTTTTTTCTAGCAGGTACGTGGTTGTGGGTGTGCTACAGTCCACAGTCCTTCCTGTCACACCCCTTTGAATGGATATTTGAACTGCTGCTTTTTTCTCCTGGCAACAAACAAACAAACAATAAATAAAACATTGCTAGAAGGATTCCTAACCCTTGTCTTCCACACTGCCTGCTTCTCTCTTGAAATCCTCGACTGAGGATTTCCATAAATGGAATCAATATCTCTCTCCCCTACTAAGTTCTGTGGTTCTAAGGGAACCCAGGAGATACATCTGGGTGTTCATGAGACTATCTCAGAGCCTGATTCAGTGCCTGGCACTCACTAGATCTCAATAAGTCACTTTCCATGCACAACCAAAGGAACTGAATGGATCTATGCATACTCGGGATCTATGGATATTCATTTTCCTGTCTGCAGGGCATGTTCCTCAAAGGAGAAATGTCATGTCAAAGGATGTGTGTATTGGAGGTGTTTATAAGAGCCTGCAAAGTTGCCCTTTGAAAACAGTTAACCAATGTGAAGAGATAAAAGGACTGATTTCCTCACATTGCAAGAAAGACACTTTTGGAGGACATGAGAGCCCAGAGTTCTATTTCATTTTAGTCCCATCTAAGGTGCTGGGAACCCAGGACCCTGCCCTTGAGGACCTATTGCCAGCCACAGAGAGAAAAAGGGGAGATGAATCTGCTTTGCCCCAATTGGTGAAACAGCCCCTCCACAAATCCAGCACATGCAGCCTCTTGGCCTCCCAACTGCCTGGCAACCAGCAGATAAAGACAAAATCTTTGAAGTCTATATCTTCCCTGATAGCTCGATATGGCTGCTCGTACCCTCTTCAAAGGCAGGACAGGAGCAATGTCCAGACTAGTTTGTATGGCTGTGATAATACAGGGCTGGTGCTTGGGCTGTGAGCAGAGTCAGGTAAGCAAGGAGATGGCCCTGCAGGTCCTCTCTGCTTTCTTACTTAAAGGATGGCTCCATGGGATTTATTATGAATGTGTGCATTGAGGATGGGAATGTTCTAGATGCACAAGTATCTTGTAGCCTGCTTTGCAGGCATTCAACTGCAATGGATGGATGTGTGCTGGGCACTATTCAGAGTTCCAGCAAGAGAGCTGTGAACAGGCCAGCAAAGATCTGAATCTAAAGCTCTCCTGAACTTTATATTTTAGAAGGGATTGGCAGACTACAGGCATATAAGCAAATAAATAAGTTAAATAGCATCTTATGGAAAGTGTTTGAACATAACGAAACAGGCAATGGGCTAGTGAGGGCAATGGGAGTTCCTTGAGATGGAGTGGGCCATCCGCAGGAGATAGCTTTTGAACTGAGGCTGGAGTGAGAAGAGGGAGCCAGCCCAGCAGTGAGTGGTTCAGGAGGAGGCATAACAGCCACACAGGTCCTGACGCAAGAATGAGCTGGGTGCACTTGGTGAGCTAAAGGACCAACAGACCTGGAGAGGGGCCAGTGGGGGCAGGGATGCAGGCTGGGGAAGGGTCTGGACTTCCCCCCCTCATGTTGCCCACCTCGTGTGCAAGTCATTTTTGAGCTGTCACTCATTCATTCACTCGGTCACTCAGGTGGCCAGTCAGTTAATGCTTCTTTTCAACAGATGAAAGAGACACAGTCCCCACCTCACAAGGTTCATAGCCTAGTGGCCAAAATCAGTGTATATGGACTACAGTAAAACCAAAGTGATTAGCAGAGGGGTGTTCAAGGTGCTGGGGATCCAAAGCAGTGTGGTTTTTTATTTTTTCCTCTAAGTGGGAGGACCAGGAAAGATCTTCAAAATGTATGGTGTTTAAACTGATCTTGAAGCCAAGCATAGTGCTGGCACATGGAGATGCTTACTTTATGGTATTGAATAAAGAAAGAAGGGAAAGAGGAAGAGAAGGACAAAGGAAGGATGGGAATTTGCCAAATGCTAAAGGAAGAGGCCATTTGAAGCAGAAGGAGCAGTAAGTGCAGAGATCTATCCACCTGAAGCAGTGGGAAGAGCTGACTGGACCTGCCAGGAGTCACAGGAGGCTTCCCAGAGGTTACATGTAAGTGCAAGACATCCACCTCCCATCCATAGTAGATGCACAGTCAATGCTGAATTGATGGATGTGGTGGTACTGAATGACATTTGCTGATTACTTCAGTCTATGTGCTTTCCAGGCACAAGCTAGATTGCACTTCTCTGTCACCTTTTAAAGTAAGGTGTGGTCATGTGACGCCTTGGCCAGTGTCATATAAGCAAACATAATGTGAGTCACCTGTGAACAAAAGTTTTAAGAGCTAATGAGTGATTTTACCATTTCCCCTTTTCTCTGCCTCAGCATCATAGAAGTATAAAGAAGGAGCCTCCTTCAGCTGGGATTCCTGAGGGAGAATGACATAATGTTGGGATCTCCAGCCACCCATCACTGAGCACAAAGAAAGAGTCACTGGGTTCTGGGACGGTTGTTATTGCAGCAGCATATGTCCTATCCTGACTTATAGAAGAAGTGAGTGAATGTCCCCCAGGGAGGATTTCTGAGTTAAGGCGCCTTTACAAGTCGCAGGTATGGCGAGGCTGTCAAGGAATGAGTCATCCTGAAGCTCATTAAAAAATATTTCTTGAGAAAAGAATATTGGGGCATGTTCTTAATTCAGCTGGTCATGAGGAGCTGGTGTATTCCTCCAGCA
Organism: Sciurus carolinensis; assembly: GCF_902686445.1. Lineage (NCBI taxonomy): Eukaryota > Metazoa > Chordata > Mammalia > Rodentia > Sciuridae > Sciurus > Sciurus carolinensis. The sequence continues at coordinate 10,567,186 of NC_062226.1, read as the reverse complement.
CACTGGGTTCTTCCACTGGCTCGTGCTCCACTTCTTTCGCAGGGACCGCACTTGGAGCTCCCTGTTACCACATCTCTAGCCTTTGTTCATGCCACTGGGTCATTCATTCATTTCCAAACATATCTTGTGATCTACTCTGTACTGGATCTTGAGCTCAAGGCAGGGGATATTAAGATGCGTGAGACTTAGTACCTGGTCTCAGAAATTTCAGAGCCTAAAGAATAACAGACATATGGCCGGGTGCGGTGGCACATAACTGTAATTGGGAGGCTGAGGCAGGAGAATCTCAAGTTCAAAGCCAGCCTCAGCAACTCAGTGAGGGTCTAAGCAACTCAACCAGACCCTGTCTCTAAATAAAATTTTAAAAAAGGGCTGGGGTTGTGGCTCAGTGGTCAAGGGCCCTGGGTTTAATCCCTGTACCAAAACAAAACAAAACAACAACAAAAACAAAAAACCCAGACATGAACGAAAACAAAAACAAAGAATAACAGACATGTAAATAAATGCAAACACACACACACACACACACACACACACACACACACACACGACACCAGAGTCCCAAGTAGGAGATATTGAGCTGGCATTACTGATGCTTGAGCTAGGAGCTGAAGAGTGCGCAAAAGTTCATCAAGTGGAAGAGGAAGGAAGAGTACTGCACGTGGCAGGATCAACCCGCCACAAGGTTATGGCAGAGAAGGGAAGCTCTCCCATGGGCAGAGTGGCAGGGGTGGGACTAGAGCATTAGGCATGGAGAGCTGGCAAAGGGCCTGCAGTGCCACACTGAAGGAGCTGGGCTTTGTTCTAATGTCCACAGAAAGTCATCAAAAGTGTTTGGGTAGAGGGATTGAGAGCTGAGTTTTGCCTGCATGAAGTACCAGGTCCCCAGTTTCCAGCTGGATGACTGTAGCAAGTGATGTAACCTCTATGAACCTCAGTTTCTTCATCTGTAAAATGGGACTGATAATTAAGTACACTTCATAATGTCCTAAAGAGAAATATTCTAAGGAAAGCCCTTAGCAAGGCTGGCACACAGTAAGTCTCAGCAAATGATGGATATGATCTTTAGTCACAAAATGTGACTATATAAGGAACGAGAATGATGTGTGTACTGCCCTGGAAAGGAGGGAGGAATGTTACATTTTCCTAGCCACATTGCAAACTCTTTGAATTCTCAGAGCTTGTGCCCAGTGGGTCTTGAATCTTCTCAAAGACCTTCATCTCCCTGGGTGCCAGAGGCTGGACCAGCCGGGTGGATGGCAGGTTTGCAGCAGGCATGCCTCCCTGAGCACAGGTCTCAGCTTTGCCTCACTCTGGTCATAAACCCCGGGACCAGGGATGGGCAGCTTTGATGTATAGCTACAAAGGTCTGGCTGCCCCTGTCTGGATAGGCCAGGTCTATGCAGGTGATGACACTCCAGCCATTTCCAAGGGTGTCTTTAATAAAGGATAATGGAGATGCCTGATTGAAAAGTCTCAAAAGTCACTTCTGGGATAAGCCTGGTTAACGTGGCCACAAAACAGACAAAACTCTGGTCACACCAAGTCAGGGAAGGCTTTTCAGAAGCAAGGACATTTAAGCTGAGACCTGAGGCATGCGTAGTGGTTACGTCAGCTGGTGGGGCTTGAGGAGGGGGCAGCAGAGGTGAAGGCTGAGTGAGAGCATGTGGGGAGGAGGAGCTAGAGGAGGTGGAGCACAGAGGATGGAGAGCCAGGAGGCTGGAGAGGAGTCGGGGGTCCGGTCTTAGAATTTTTTTATTGGAGCATTATAATTATTCATAATCTTTGGGCTCCTTTGGACAAGATTATACATAGAAGGAATTTGATTTTAGCCCCCTTTCCCCCTCTCCTTTGCTCCCCTCCTCCCTCCTGCTTTCCTCCCTCCTCCACTGACCTTCCTTTTATTTATTTATTTATTTATTTATTTATTTATTTATTTATTTATTTATTTTTGCAGTGCTGGGGATTGAACCCAGGGGCTTGTGCTTGCAAGACAAGCACTCTACCAACTGAGCTATCTCCCCAGCCCCCTTTATTTATTTTTGATCAGTACTTTCTACATATACATAATGGAGCTATTCCCTTTAGTACATTCCTACATGTAAAGAACATGATTCTGCTAGATTCCTTCTGTATTTCTTTTCCCCCCTCCCTCCCTCCCGTTCTCCTCTTCTACGCCACTGATCTCCCCTCTAGCTTGAGGATGTCTGATCCCCTCCACCACTGCCTTCTCCCTCTTATTTTGCTTTAGCTTCCTCATGTGAGAGAAAACGTACTACACTTGATTTTCTGAGTCTGGCATATTTCTCTTAGCATGATCCCAACTACATTTTTCAATGACTCATCGACCCAATGTCTTTCAGGGCAGGGAAGACAATTTCTGTAGATCTAATGTCATAGGGATTTCTGTGGCCCCAGCACTTCTGTGTAGTTTACCATTAGACGACCAGAAAAGGTGGACCCTGAGGCTGGGAAGGAGGTAGCCCCAGCTCTTAGAAAGTTCCAGAGTGAAGCCAGATATGGTTGCATGTGTCTGTAATCTCAGATACGTAGGTGACTGGGGCAGGAGGATTGCAAGTTTGAGCCTAACCTTAACAATTTAGTGAGACCCTGTCTCTAAATAAATACATAAAAAGGGCTGGGGGTGTAGCTCTGTGGTAGAGTGCCCCTAAGTTCAATCTCCAGTGTCATAGAAAAGAAAAAGAAAAAGAAAGCAAAGGAGAAAGTAAGCTCCAGAGTGAAGTGGAGTATCTGCTGGGTTCTGAGCTGGAAGCCAGGGCTGTTTGGGTCTGGACAACATTCTTTACCTCTCTGAGTCAAAGGTTGTTTTGTGTGAATAAAAAACTTCATGTGTAAGTGCCCTAGAAATTGTTACCCTTTTATTTTCTCCTGGAAAAAGGAGCTTATTTTGCCCAAAAGGGCCCACTCATGGTGGAATAAAACATTGATTGGACATGCTCAGATTCCACACAACTCCCAGCAGGCAGTTAAATGCAGGGCGGAGAAGCTGTCCCAGGGACTTTCCGAGATGAAAGGGCGTCCTCAGTGAGGATGGCTCCCTACTGGTGCACCCTCCCTGCCTGCCTCTGGCCCCCTCTCCACTCTGCCCAGAGGTCAAGCATGCCAAGGGCTTCAGCTTTCCCCCGTTCTCCACTCCATCTCTACACCAAGGGGAGTTTGAGAAGCCAGGTGCTGTCACCCTTGGGCTGAGTGTTCCTAGGCACATTCACTTCCCCATCTAAATATGGCAGTTCGGGGCCTGGGTTTGAGCTACTTCCTAGCTGGATAGCCTGGGGAAGGCTGAGTTTCCTTACCTGGAAATTGGAAGAAATGACTCCACTGTGACTGTTGCACAGGACCCCACGATGACAAGTGGACCTCGTTCTGCAAGTTGCCTGAGGCCCCGTGAAGATGGTGGACCATGGTTTTTCATTTTTGTTCTTCAGTCTAGGAAGAATTTTAATCAGAATTAGGCAAAAATGTCAGCTTGGTTTTTTTGTGATAAAATACATATAACTTAAAATTTACCTTTAACCCCTTTTAAATGCACAGTTCAGCGCTTCTTCCCACTCCCAGGGTACTCCTGTCGCTGCCATCCCACGCTGGTTTTTATCCTCCTAGATGGAAACTCTGCATCCATTGAACATGGCTCCTCATTCCTCCCTCCCTGGGGCCCTTGGCAACCTCCACTCTGCTTTCCCTATGACTTTGACTCCTCTCTGTACCCCACATAAGTGGAATCAGAGCGTTTGTATTCCATGACAAGTTTATTTCACTTAGCATAAGGTCAAGATTAGCCCATATTATAATGGGAATATGTCAGAATTTCCTTCCTATTTCAGGTTGAAAAATATTCCATTGTATGCATAAATCACGTTTTGTTTATCCATTCATCCATCAGTGGACACTGCGTTGCTTCCATCTCTGGCTCTTAAGAATAATCCTGCTTGGGACACAGATAAGCAAATACCTGTTTGAGTCTCTGCTTTCAATTATTTTGTATATATATCTAAGAACGGAATTGCCGAATCACATGGTAGGTCTATGTTTAACTTTTGTACAATAAATTTTAAAGTTTCCATTTCTTCAGCTTAAACAGGAGCACCTTGGGCAGATGATGGAGCTCTTCTTTTACCCTTCCTCCCTCACCCAGACTCCGCCCATTGCCTTCTTGGCCACCCAACCTAAGGCTCCTCTGAGGAGCACTGTCCTCCATTGTGGGAGTCCTCGTTGGTGTGCTCCTGGCCCTTCAAGGACACAGGCAACCATTTGTCCCTAGTAGGACAGCTCTTGCTTCTGGCTCTCACTTCAGAGAGGAATTTAGAGGCCACCTCCTGTTTCCTGGAGGTCCCTGGATGAAGTTGAAGCAATGGCACCTTGGAGTAGCACCATTAGGGAGGACACTGCTAGCCCTGAAGACTCCAGCCCAAGGGTATCTTCCCAGCTCCATCCCCAAGGGTCTGCATCCAGGCAGGCTGGTATCCTGGTTAAGAGCATGAGCTTTGAGGTCAGATAGATGTGGGCTTGAGTCCTGGTGGTGGCAGTTATCATCTGTGTGTGTTTCGGAAGGACATTCCTCTCCTCTGAGCCTCAGTTTCCTCATTTATGAAAGAAGATAGTAATAGACTCTGTTAATAGAGGAATTGAGCTACCACGTGAAATCCCTGAGCCCTCTGCTGGCACAGAGCCATGGTCACCCAATGAAGCTGTCATGACCATGGTCATCACCTGACTGGCACAGGACTGAGGGAAATGGTAATTCCACATCCGAGGGTGGAGGAGCAGTGAGGTACTTATGAGCAAAGTCCTCAGGGTCCCAGGTGAAGACACTTGGGAAGAGATCCCAGGCTGGCCAAACCAAAGTCTTCCCTTCCTCATGGGCCTATCATCATTTAAATTTCCTTTCTTTATTATGAGTCCCAGGTAGGAAAAATAGCACGTATTTATGGAATACCATTGCACTGGTCTTTTTGGTCTGGAGGTCATTTTCCTTGCAAGTTGTGGTGGATTGAATGGTGGTGACCACTCTAAAAGAATTATCCATGTCCTGGAACTTGTGAATGAGACCTCATTAGGAATAAGGATTGTTGCATACATAATTGAGGATCTTGAGATGGAATTTCACAGGTGGGTCCTAAATCCTTATAAGACACAGGTGAGGAGATGATGGAGACACAAAGGAGAACCTGGAAGCTGATATTGGAGTTGTGTGGCTACAAAGCAAGGAGCACCTGGACTCACCTGAAGAAGAAGGATTCTTTAAGAACTCTCCCTGGGGGCTGGAGAGGTAACTCAGTGGCAGAGCACTTATCTAGCATGTGCAAGACCCTGGATTCCATCCACAGCATGGGGAGGGGAAAGAATTTACCCTTAAATCTTTCAGAGGGAATGCAGCCCAGCTGACATCCTGATATTGGACTCTTGGCCTCCAGAACTGTGATAGAATTAACTTTTGTTGTTTTAAGCTCCTAACTTTATGGTGATATTTTATGGCAGCCTTAGGAATTCAATATTCAGGTAAAGACCAAGGCCCTCAGCTCTGGCTGATCTTCATCATCAACCCTCTTAAGGACGGCCATACTAGCCTGCCCACTGGCCTCACTGCCTTGGACTTCACTCCCTCCACCCCCTCTGCTATACCATGACTGCCAGAGTGATGTTACTAAAGTGTATCACAGTGTCACATTCCTGTTTGAAGCCTCTACCAGTTAGAACTCTTTCCAAGTAATAGAAAACCCAACTCAAACTGGCTTAAACAAAAAGGAATTTATTGGCTCATGAAATCGAAAAGGCCAGGGGCTAGGGCTGGCTCCATCTTGGCTGGATTTGGGGCTCAAATGATGTCATTGGAACTCATTTTGCTCCATTGGGCTGCCTTCTGCTACGTTGGCTTTGGTCTCCGAATCCCCACGGTAGGGAGATGGTGACAGAAGCCCCAGTTCCCACATCCTGTCAGATTAGAGACCAGCAGAAAGGAGGAGTAAAGACCTTTCCCTGGTCCTCAAGCGGAAGCCTTGGACTGGCTGCCATTGGGCAGGATTGTCCATCCCTCAACCAATCACTTGGCCACAGGAGTGAAAAGCATTGATTGGCTTAGGAATGGGTCATGTGCTCCAGCCCCTGGAGTCATCCGGGAGAAGCCCCTACCAGAATCACGTGATCAGTCAGAAAGGGAAGACTAAAGGAAAAGTGGTAAGACACAATCCAAAAAGAAAAGTCTCACCTCCCCAATTCCCCAAGCATAGCAAATGCATTGGGAGCAGCAAAGTAATAGTAATAATAATTTTAAAAACGTAATAATAATATATCATATTATTAAATATAATTTAAAAATCAATGTGCTTACTCAAATGTTCTCCAAAGGGCCTAAATGTAAGTGTGTGAACTTCAGCCTCACCTTGACCCCAACTCACTTGATATCCCCAGGTATATACTGCCAGTTTTTGCCAATGTACCTTTGCTTGTGGTGGTCTACTCTGCCCCGAGCATTCTTTTCTGCTCCCCTTCCCCCTTATGTCACTAATTTCCATTTCTCCTTCAGGGCTGGGGATGTAGCATAGTGGTAGAGCACTTGCTTAACAAGTGAGTACCCAGGTTCTAAGCTCCAGCACTACAAACTGAAAAAAAAAAAAAAAAAAATCAAAAACTTTGCTCAGTGGGAAGTTTTGGATTTGTCTCCACTCTGGGTCCCAAAGCATCCTCGAGTGCATTATCATGGCCCTTTAACCCCTTGGACTGAACTTGATTCATGCATGCTGGTGAACACTCTACCACTGAGCCACAACCCCAACCCCTGAACTTGATCGTTAATGAGTCTGTCTCCTCTACTGAACTCTGCACATCGTAAGAACGGGGATTTGGTTTTGTTTTACTTAACAAACACATATAGCCTTTTCCAAGGTCCGACCACCATTCTAAGCTCTTTATAAATATTAACTCATTAATCCTCACAATAAACATGTGGTTTGTTATATTATTAACCCTACTTTAAAGATGGATCTTTGTACTGGGGTACAAAGATGTCAGATCTAATTCAACCACATATTTGCCAGGCCACGCCCAGGCCTAAGCACAGGGTGGGTGTTCAAAATATGTGTGTCTTAGGGCTGGGGGTCAGTGGTAGAGTGTTTGCCTAGCATGTGCAAGGTCCTGGGTTCCATCCCCAGCACAACAAAAAACAAAACCAAAAATGTGTCTTGCAGTGTGTTTCTCCTAATCTCTGTTCCTAATCTCACCAAGATGGTCATATCCTCAGACTTTCCCATTTCCCAAAGTGGCCCACATTCTGGGTCTTCCAGGTTGAAAGTGGGTGTGCTGAGGCAGCTGCTGCCAGAGCAACCTGAGCTGACCTCTCTTTGGTTGTGCAGTTGTTGTCCAGGGTGCCACGAAGGGGTCCCAATCTGGACCCTTTAAGCCTATGAAATCCTCGTGGATGGAGGATGAGCCAGGGAGACTCCAGGTGGCCCTCCTTATCAGCCCTTTGTTCCCAGAGCCCAGTCTTCATGGTCATCTACCTGCCCAGCTCCTGAGGAGCCCAGAATAATCCTAACCTGAAACTTCCTGGTTTTTAAAATATGTGCAGTCGGTCCTCACAGGAGAGACTAGTTCACTAAGACTGACCAGGCTCCACTTCTGTGGCTCCGCCTGATTTTCCTGTCTGCCTCCCTCCTTCCTCCATGGCCTTGCCAGGGCTGCCTCACTTTCTCTTCCTCAGAGACTCTCACCCCATCTAACCCCATCTGACCATCCATCTCTGCCTCAGTTGGTTTCCTTTTTCTTGGTCTTTTTCTCTGTCTCTTTCTGCTTGACTCTTCTCTATTGTATCCCCTGGGGTGTGTCTACCTGTTCATGTCCCCTGGATAGCCGTCTGTCTTCCAGCTTATTCCACCCCATCCTTGGTTACCCGAGCTGTCCAGAAATAGGCCTGGGACCTCTTGTTTTCTAATCACCTTGAGAGAAGCCCTGTGTAGCGGGGCAGCCTCAGCATCCTGCCCCCATGACTCTTCCCATCCTCTGAGCCTCCCATTGGCTCTTCTTGCTCCTGAGGGCTCCTCTATCCAGCCCAGGGGGCAGGAACCCTCAGGGCCACACAGGCAGGGTGGCTGCCTGCTGCCCCAAGGATCAGGTCTCTGTAGCTTCTCTTAATGAGTGTGCCTTCAATGATACATTCATTATTCCTGTTTGGTCGCTTCTAGTCAAAACTGATTAGTTACACTTACCACTGCAAAGATGTAATGATTTTATTGTTTATCTTCAATTTATTTTGATTAACATCTCCGTTCTTTTCATTGCAAGTGCAATTAGGTGCAATCTAACAGCGACTACTTTAATTTTGTTGAAATTAAGATGAATAAGTGACGGCTTATGGTGCTTTGTTTAACAAATAAATCATAGTTAAGAGGAGTGTATTAGTAATAAATGAAAAAAGACAGCTTAATTAAAATGCATGGAGCCAGCCTCTTGGTGTACATCCAAAATCCAAATCTGAATTCCAAAAATCAGGGAGAGCTGAGGGTTAGAAAGACCCTTTCTGTCTCTCGAAATGGTGATCAGAGAATGATAGAAAGTGTGGTTTGGTTTCGAGGATGCTCTGTAGACAAGAACAAGGAGCATGTTATGATCCTTGTAAGATGGTCACACCTTGTCAGCAAAAGCCACCACCAGGGGAACCCAGGTAGAAACAGATGTAGGTGAATACAGGCAGAGAGGCCTCATTCCCTCAGGAGGATGCCTGTACCCTAAATTCACCTTGGGAACCACTGAGAGCAGGGGACAGGTTCCTCCACCCCTGAATCTGGAGAGGAGCAGATTGCCCTGCTGGGGAGCTCCTCACCAAGCCTGGGACCCCAGGGCAAGTGTCTCAGTGAGATCTCCTCCCCGCTGGGCTGAGAGGGACTTCCCCATCTCTTGATTTGGAAACAAAGTGCAAGAAGTCAGCCCTGGAAAGTTTCCCGTGTGAAGTTTAAAAGCGCCTGTGCTGGAGAGGCTGGCTTTGAAGCGGCTCGCTGGGCCCCTCGGCAGGCTCCTGCGAGTCAGAAGGCTGGCCTCTCCTCAGATCCACCGCGCCTGCCTCCGCAGGGCTGGGAAATGGGAATTGTTTTTAAGTTGAAAAACTACTCGTGGAGCTCACAGAGCTGGCTCCTTTGGCTCCTTTGCCACTGCACTCCTTTTGTTCTCAGCCATCTCCTTCCTCTGCCTTCACCTCCCCTTTCACTTCCTCCTTCTGCCTGGTGAAGAACAGGCAGACCAGAGTTCAAATCTGAGTTCAGGCTCTTACTGGCTGTGTGACCTCAGGCCAGTGACTTAACCTACTGGCCTTTCTCAGAAAAGGGCGGGTAATGGTGCTCACGAGGCTTGGTGCTGCGAAGGTTGACTGAGGCAACTGCACCAAAGTGCTGGGCACCATCCTGACTAGAGAAGGGGCTCAGGAAACATTTGGTCCACCCTCACTACAGACCTCTCCTGCCTCTTCCTGGTAGATCCTCTTAGAGCTCCTCCTTAGCTTACTGCTCTCCTACTTAGCTTTCAGCCTTCTGCACTTAAACTTCACTTTTCTTTTCCATCCTCTCAGTGTGTGTTACTGAGTATCCGCCTTGGGCCAGGCACTGTGTCACAACCAAGGGACTGCCACACTAGGTAAGTGAACTCAGGTGGGCCTGCCCTTCAAGTGTTCAGTCTCATGCCTCAAGTCCCCTGTGGGTGACTCCCTCATAATGGTCATCTTCATCCTATGTGTTCTACAGTGTCCTCCCCACAAACTGAGTGCTTTGTGACAGCAGGGGTGTGTAATGCCACTTCAGGGTGGACAGTTCTGGACCAGAGAAGGGGGAGAGGGACAAGAGATGGCACCCCCGAAGTTAGACCAAAAGGAAATGATAAGTCTAGGGGCTGGAACCTGGTTGCTTCTGTCCAGTTCAGAAAAGGAGAAATCAGGTCTCATGTGGTTGAGGGTTAATAAGAGCTGTTCCCATGACTGAGGCTCAGACTCCTCCACTTGGTCTAAAAGGCCCAACCCCTCCGTTTTTGGCCCCACCCACCTTTCCAGTCTCTCCCACTTCCCCAGTCACATTGGCCTTCCTACTGGCCAAGCTCCCCCTTTCCTCTGTCAGGAACACTCTATCCACCACCCTTTTTAGCAGTCCCTTCTACTTCCTGCAAACTGCAGCCCTGTCCCCACAGCTGGCTTCAGCTTTGATGATAATACACCTTGAGAAAAGACCTTCTTAGGGCAACTTCGCTGGATGTTTGATCTCATCGTGGTACTAATCCTTCATGGCACTTGTACACAACCGTCATGAAGTAATACTTCATTGTAGTTTAGTTTGCCACCCCAACTACAATGTACATTGCATGAAGGCAGAGAGCAGGCATGCCTGCCTCATGAATTGCTCTCCTCCTCAATGCCAAGCAAAGAACCTTAATAGAAGCTAGACAGAATGAACAGCCTTCTACAGGCTGGGCACATTATGCATACCAAAGATGATCCAAACCACAGTCCTTAAAAGGAAGGTGGTTATTGTTTCCATTTCACAGATGAGGAAACTAAAGCTTAGAATGGTGTGACTCACCCAAGTAAGTGGTCTTGAATTCACAGTTTTGACTCTGAAGCCACACTCCATCCAGGAGCTTAAAAGTCAATCCTAGTGTGGTGGGGGGAGGAGGAACAGGATTTCTCCTGCCTGGGTCTAAGGACAGAGAGAGCATTGCCCCTCTGCTTAGTATCAGCCAGGAAGGAAACAGCAAGCGACAGGGTCTGAGGTGTTAGATCCAGTTCTGGGGTGTGGCCAATCACAACCCGGAGAGAGGTCAACCACAGTCACTTCTCAGGAGGGGGTTTGGGGCCCCCAGAGGAAATCAAACTGATTTCCCTTGCAGAGCTGGCCTTTTTGGTCCTTGCTTTCTGGGCTGAAGACAGGGTCTTGTGGTGGACCCATGGCACTCAGTGTGCCCTGGTCGCCAGGCAGCTGCCACAGTTGACTGCTGCATTTGAGTAATGTGCAAGCTTCAAGAAGGGGGACCAGAGTCACTGAGCGCCTCCTGAGCCCCCCTCCTCCGCGCTCCTTACAACCATCCCACGAAGAGCTGCTTATTAGCTCTTCTTAAAGATAAGGAAACTGCAGCCGGGAGGGAAGATGTGACTCGTCCGAGGTCCCAGATCAAGGAAATGACTTAAGCTGAATTCTGGGGACCACTGTTCAGAATAGGGACGGAGGAAGCGATAGCGAGTCCTCCTGAGCAAAGAGAGAAAAAGGGTGGCAAGTGAGGAGAGATAGAAAGAAATGAGAGGAGGGAGAAAATGGTGAGAGCGAGGAGCCGGGGGTAAGAGAATCCGCCCCACAGAGAGAAAGAAGCGCAGTGAGAAGAGCTGGGATCCCGGGAGAGACCGAGGCGGGAGAGCAGACCGAGCGCCACAGAGACAGGGGATGAAGAGGCACCGAGGGAGGCGGGCAGAGCCGGACCGAGAGCCCCGTGGCCGGAGCCAGTGACAGTCACAGGCGGGGGCGGGGGGCGGCGAAGAGCGCAGAGCGGGCGCGGGACGGCGGCGGGCGGGCGGGGCGGGGAGGCCGAGGGACGCGGCGCCGCGCGGCCGCCTCCTCCCGGCTCCGCCGCCGCCGCCCCCGCCCCGGCCGCCCGCGCCCGCAGCCTAATGACCGCCGCGCAGCCTGCGCCCCGGCCCGCGCCCACTCTAGGCGGCCGTCAGCTGGCAGCGCCGGGCGAGCAGGGACTGCGCGCCGCAGCCGGGGTGGCAGCTCCCCCGGCTCGGCGGGCCCTGATTGATTTGTCAGCCGAGGCGAGAAAACAGCCCCTCTGATCGGCGCGCCTCTCCGGCTCCCGGGCCGGCCCTGCAGGCTGGAGCGCCCCGCCGGCCCCGGGAGGGAGCCCCCTGTCCCCCGGCCCGGGCCCCGGCGACTCTCCCCGGCCCCCCACAGCCCGCGCATCCGCCGGCTCGGCCCGGCCCGCCCGCAGGCCCTGGGGCTGCCAACTGCCCCGTCGCCCCCCCTGGGCACCGTGCCAGCGCCCCCGGCCCTCACCCTGCCGCTCCCCCCGAGCCCAGCGCCCCCGCCCCCCGCCCCCCGGCCCTGGCCCGGGGCCGCCCGCAGAGCCGGCCACACCCGCTTCAGAGGGCTCGGAAAGGTAAGCAGGCGCCTCGCGCGCCCCGGGGCCGCGAGGGCTGCGCGGGGGACGCGGGCAGGGCCACGGCGGGCACCCGCGGACCCGCACCGGGATCTGCCGCTGCCACAGAGCCGGGAACCCGCGAGGGCCCCGCCGGGGCCGGGAGGGCTTCGGGCGAGTTGGGATTGTGTAGCGAGTACTGGTGGGAATAGGGTGATAGTTACCAGTCTTCCTGCCCTGGGAGTGGGGGATTTCGCTCTTGGGTACAGAGATCTGTCCGTATCTTTTATCTTTTAAGGAAATCTCTTCCTCTCGCCATCCCCTGTCTCTGAAGGCATCATTTTCCTGTCTCTTTGCTTTTCTTTTCCCTCAAGCAGGGAGTCTCTTTGCATTGCTCTCCCCAGTTAACTATATTCTCTCTCTCCCCCATTTCGAAGGATTTTCTCCCTCTTTCTCATTCCCCAATATAGAAGGAAATTCTCTCCCCACGATTTACAACCATCTTCTTCTGGCTCCCTCTCCCACGCTGAAGGCTAGACCCACTTCTCTGTTGCCCTTTTACCCCACTTAATCCTAGGTGTGCAGGTTCAATTTGAGTCTTGCACTGGGGAGGGGGACCTAGTGTTTTTCTGGTGCAGGGGCCGGCTAGAGGGGAGGGGGGTCCTCAGCCAAAGCAAGGTACCAGCAATCCATCTCTGCCTCTGGGAAGAGAACACCTGCTCAGTCTCAGCCCAGGTGTGGGGGGCATCTGTTTTCAAGGGGCAAGAAAGGAAGACTTTACCCTGAAACAAAGAATTAAAGCCTACTGAGACTGCCCCAGCCTCTTCCAAGGGAGAAGAATCCCAGTTTCTGGGCTGAGGGGCCACATCTAGCCCCCCTTCCCGACCCCTTTAACTTTAAAATAGTTTAATGAACACATAGAGAGAAATCATTTTTTTTTTTTTTCCCTGTGTGGTGAGCAGTCTACAAAGAGAAATGGGAAAGGAGGGAGAGAGCTTTAACTCTGATCCCCGCAATTAGTTCCCTGGGATGGGGTGGGGGACCAGGAGCCTCAGTTCTTCAGATACAAAAGCATTTAGATCGCTTTAGACCGGTTAATCCTGAGTCTGGCTCGGGTCTCTTTTGTTTCCCAACTCCATTGTGGGTTTTGTGCAGTTTCTCTCTGTTCGCGTGATTGACTAGCCAATGGATGGTAATTATCCAAATGTCCCCTCTGTCCTTTGACTGACTTCTCTGTATTATGGGCAACTGTCATGCATTCTGTCATTCCATATCATATTACACATATTATCATATGAAGTCCCCCCTTAAAAGGAGGGAGCTTCAGCCCAGATGCTGCTGCTTTTAGAAGGAAGGGCCCCCGAATAATTTGTGTGGCCACAGTTGGGAATACAGAACAGGGGACGCCCAAGATGGGAGGTTCTGCAGGTAATTTGTTTTTCTGACTGGGGTGGGGGTGGTCTCTGAGGTTGGGGTTATAAGGATGTCTGTGAGGAGCTTGGTGTGGGTTTGTCATTTGTTTTCTGGCCAGACCTTTGGAGTGGTTCTGAATAGATCTGGGGTACCTTATGGAGAAAGTTGAATTGGCTTTTTGACCTCAGCATATCAGAAAAAAATTGCAGGACTGGTGTCTTTTTGGGGTACCAGGTCTTAGTGGCACATGCTCAGTATACCAGTTCTTGGGACCCCAAAATACACCTCTTCTACCTGTGGCCCTTCACAGCATGGGTCCTTTGAACCCTTGCCCCAGTTTGCTGCCAAGTAGACTGGGGATGGAAACGCCAGCTGTGTCTATTTCAACCCCCCCATGCTGATACTAAAGCTCTGAGAAGGGACAAGCTTTTCCGATGACGATTTTGCACAGATAAACTTAGTGCCCCTTGGTGCAATTGTGCGTGCCATCACTTAAGAGGGAGGCAGGATTTATAACAAGGAGGCTTTGCAGACAGAGACTCTGGGGTCCTCTGAATCTGTGGGTAGGACTAGCCTTTCTTCTGCTAAAATGTGAAAAAAGTGTTTTATTATTGCAATGGATATGAAGTGCCACCCAGATGTATAGCCTCGCAGTTAATTACCTTGTTCTTCATCAAATATATGAGCAATAAATTCTCCAGGAAGGGAGGTGTGTGGTGTGTGTGTGTGTGTGTGTGTGTGTGTGTGTAGATAAATGGATGGATAGATGAATGCAGAGAGAGAAATTCACTCTTTTTAAGACCACAGAAAAAGACAGACTATTTTATGAAAAGCTTGATATACTGCTGCAAGATGCTTTGAATTTTTCAATGATCAAATATACATGATCAAGCTGAGCATGTTAGGGTGTGAGGTGCGCTGACGGTCAATGGCTATTGATCAGACTGTTAAGTATTTCTACTCAGTTTTATAAATATAGATAGATCCCAGATGATTTAAAGAATTAGATAACTAAAAATCTAGCATTCTGTGTTTCTTTGGAGAAGGGGAAATGGCTTGTCAGTTATAAAACACCCCAACCATTGTTTACCCCCATTACTCTCCCTCCAAAATATCTTGTAAAATGTGAATTTCATTAGCAGGAGTGTTCAAGAATAAAAATATTCCAGACGTTTTGCTTGGGGTTTACCCAGAACAATCACTTTACCCGAGTCTAACCTTGTTGATGGAGAGTTTGCTCCTGTCTTTCTTACACATTTGCACACACACACACACACACACACACACACACACAGAATTTTGTAATCACAAATTTGACCCAGACTGACATGCTGCTGCAGAGACGGGGAGAAAGCATTTATGGGAGTGGGATCTAAGGTTCTTAAAACCCTCTGGTTAGGAACCGGGTGAACCGGCCACATGGCTTTACCCAATTAACTAATTTCTCACTAATCTAAAGATCTATTTAGAAAGGTGTGGAAGGGGTGGAGGATGGAGATTTAAAGATAACCTCTAATTGGTCTAGAGAAATTCCATCGATGACACCTAGAAAACCTTTTCCTCTTTCATTCTCTCTCTTCTTCCCCTACCCCCTTCTCCATCTCTTTCTTTCATTTTGCCTTATAGAAATTAAAAGTGGACTCGAAAGGAAGAAGCCCTGAGAAACACTTGGGAGAGAGAAGGAGTAAAAGTGAACTTTCATAGCAATCTTATTTTTAATCATCCAATTAGCTATTTTGTGAAAGAATCATATTCAAGAAGATCAGCCTTCACCCAGATTGGGAAAACTTAAGCACACAGACAATTGATAGTTATGATTTCTTTTCACAGCTTGAAAATACAAGAGCGCAGATTTTTAGATGTTTTTATCTGCAGAAGAAAATTTTCTAGCTAAGTGTTCCTTACTGAAGGGGCTCAGGCAGGCATCCCTATTGATAAATCCCCCTCGAAATGGAACCAAAATTGGCATCCCTCAAAAAAGTTGATCTACCTAGAAATGGATGGATCAGCCCTGATTGGGTGGACTTGCCCTTTCACCTCATTGTGTCTGACCTATCACTTAATTAATCTCTCCCAGATGCAAAGCTGTTGACAATGCCAAAGATAAGCAGTATTTTGAACAAAGCAGGGAGCTTTTAAAAGAACAAGCCACAGTGAGGGTTTAGGCTCTTAAAAATTTGTAAATCATCAGCATTTGGATGCACAGGCTTTGCTATAACACAGCTGAGTCCAAGAGATGGTCCCATCTTTTCTAGAAACTTTCTATGCCTTTCTTTAACCAATGATATCTATGTACATTCATTTTCTGCGTCTCGCCTCCTTGTCTCTGGTTCCCTTTCTTCTGCCTCTCCCTCTTTCCAAATTCAGACTATCCATGGCCGGTTTCCTGAAAATTGTCCTCTGCTTTCTAGTCTTGTCTTTGGCTCTTGAGACCCTTTTTATAGTATTAGGGCTATCGAGGTGGTCAGTTCGAAGGCTTTGGGTGACAAAATATTGACTGCATTCGCTACCTATGGAGGAGGACGTTTGTGCTGGAGGCATCTTGGTGACATACAGGGAATAGTTCATTAATTAAAAGGCTTGCTAATTGCTGCTTGAATTACTGTACAGAGCACATGAAACAGACAGTTTATAAAAGATGACAATTTGAAGAATGAATTTTTTTCTTAAAACATTTTTATAAACAGGTCTAGAAAATGTGTTCCCTTTACTCATGCCTCTATCGTCAACTATTCAATTGAGCTTCAATTAATGATAATATATGGTCTGGGATCCTTAGCTGGGCCTGACTGATGGAAGAGCTTTGTTGAATTTGGTGCAGGTGGCACTGTTTAATAAGCACAGGAAAGAGTGAATAATGTAGTGGTTGCAAAGAGAAGTAAATGCAAAATAGATCGCTCTAATTATGGCAGCCCCCAGAAATGAAGACGCAAGCTGAAATGGCCAACTAACTGGGAAATTCCAAATAGAACTGATTGTCCGCTGCCTTTTTTATTTTCAAGGGCTGACACCGTAGCTTAGAAGTAAATGTGGATGAGCTCATCTGACTCAACACAAGCACAAATTCAAAACCTGAGTCTGATGACCTATCAGTGTTTGCCTTAACAGTCTAGAATCCTTTAGAGACTGTCAAATGCAGTTCTAGCATAGGGCTATCCGAACATCTCTACAAGAGATCGGCACAAGCTCATTACAACTAGTCTTCATGTTTTATTGCAAAGTGTCAGGAGATTTTGGTTTTGTTTTGTTTGAATTTCTTCATGCTTGAGAAAATGAGTCTATAGGAAATCAAAGTGTGAATACTTAAGCAAACAGAATTTCCCATATACCTGCAAGGCCTCATAATGATTTTCATTCATGCAAAGATAATCGATGGGACATTAGTTGTTTTAATTAATGGAAGAATAAAAATGCTGAGGGAGGGGGTGCCAAGAGGTTGGGTTTGGTTAAAGCCTATATGGGAAAACTGTTCCACACCTGAAGAACAAAGCCAACTTCCCAAAGACCAGTAGATTTGCTAATCCGCTCAGTGGAAAGTTGGGCCAGGCTATGGGAGGGTCTTACAGAAAGCACAGGTGGACAGATGGTAGCTGTGCTGGGCACTTCCCTTCTCTGCAACCTCACTGTTCCCCTAGGGAAAGTACCAAGTCCTACATCACCTTATAGACTACTTTCAAGGAAGGTACACTTTGTTCTAGGAGCCTAGTATGCTTTGTGTCAATGGCTGGGAAGGCAAAATTAGCTTGGATTATGGGAAGGCTGGGGCTGAACGGGTGTGCTAGATATGGGATGATCTGTATGGCAATGGCTCTAGCAAGTGGGTACAGACTCTTGTCCACTGACCGGGGACCCAGGGAGGAACCAAGTGTAGTATCTTTAGGCAAAACCCCCTTTATGTTCTGTGGAAATGTCTACCAAGCCCACCTCTAATCTAGTGAGCATTGGCTGGGCACCTGAGTTCATTAGTGCCAGTGTATGTGAAGCTCATAAAAAATTTATGAGGAAACTTGTGTTTCATAATGGAGTTTAGGGGTGTCCTGCAGTCAGAAAGGGATAGCAGAGATGTCTTTGAAAGAAGAAAGACTGGAAGGAAAATTTTCTAGTGTCAAATGTGTGGAGGTATCAGAACTGTTAGCTAGTCAATCTCCCTCCTCCACCCCATCCCCACTTTTTCCTACAAAATCTTCCTGGTTCTTTTTAAGGCAACATGGCCTCCTTCGGAAAGAAATTTATTGCTGTGTGTGTGTGTGTGTGTGTGTGTGTGTGTGTGTGAGTTTCAACCTGAAAAACTTGCAGAGCAGAGGCTACCAAAATGACCTTTCCAGGACTGGCTCTAATTCTAGGCTAGATTAAAAAGAAATTATATTTCAGGTACAAGGTATAGCTATAGTTATACCACTTGGAAAAAATGACTTCTCGTTGCAATATTTCCTTTTTTTCTTCCAAGACAGTTTATATCTTTTTGTGAAAATTAGCTGTGGGGAGATGCAGTTACCTATTGTGTATTTTGTTGCAATAGTTCTTTGAGAATAATCTGATCTGATTGATTTATATTGTTGCCAGTGTGATTTGAGCAAAGGGCCCAGATACAAACTTTCTGCACCCTAATTGATAATGGTAAATCCTTTTGCTGAAGTGAACAATCTCTGACCTGGTATTCATATTTCTTTTACCAATTCCCTGTAATAAAATTGAACATTTTGTCACCACTTTGAGAAACACTGCCAAACACCTTAAAACACATGTCACATGCCAGCAGCCCCTCATTTCTCTCCTCCGGGAGCTTCTACATCTGGAATCATAATCACAGATAAAAACCTTGACAAAATTGCATCTGAGCACATTCTCTCTGCAGCCCTTACTTTCTCATAACATTTAATACAATATTAATACCTGCTACCGAAAGACAGGAGGGAGGAAAAGGGCTGCCAACCTCTACGTTTCCTGATGCATCATGTTCAAACCTGAAATTCACATTTCGTGTTTCATTTTAAGTTCAGTGCATTTAACAGGGCCCTAGAGAGAGAGCCCTGGTTAGTTCCCCAATCTGCTCAGCTGACGCCCAGGGAGTCGGTTTCAGAATTGTTCAGATCGCTGCAGGGAGAAGAGGAGGAGGAATTGGGCTACCCTCTGCCAGCAATGGGGCAAGCCATATCTCAATTCTAGTGTCACAGGCATGGGGATCCCCTTGGAAATAACTAAGACCCCACCGATTTTTACTGTCAATAGTGGTGATCAGCAGATTTTCTGTACGATGTGACCAAGGTAGTGAGTTAATTTCATAAAGAAGGATAGCCATGCCTGAGCAGACTTGCTGCTGACTGACGACCTCTCACATCAGTATAAAACAATTCCCCCTTTGCTGAATGAAGCCCATAAGCCTGTGAAAAGGGGTCGTTGTTGAAAATATGGGACTTTTCTGCCACCCCTATGACTAACCCTCACCCCACCTTTTCTTGGAGAAGCCTACAACCCCACATTCCTGCACAGTGGCAAGGAATCACCAACCCTCTGCTGTACAAACTGGAGACAGAGGTTAGAGAGAAGGGAAAAGTGCAGGAAGCATACCCATCTGGGGGTGTTTCCTGGGGGCACAGGTGATATCCTGGAAATGGACTTTGAAATGTCAGTAGCTTTGTTTAATCAGTGCCTTCTCTAACCAGAATTAGGGTCAAAACAGGCGAGGTGTGGGCCCTCCCTTTTTTAAAAAATTAAGCTCAGGTTTCTGGAATGAATAACCAGCATCCCTAACAGCAACCTCAGTGTAGAGGGGGAAACACACACACAGAGACACACACTCACATGCACACTCACATTTCCCTGAGCAAGACCCACTTTTGTAAGCAAGGAGTGTAATTTGCTGAATAGTGCAAGCAAGCTCCAGGCACAGGAGACATTATACTTTACTCAGGGAATCAAGGCGGGCAACTAGCCCTGTGACTGCAGCCAACAGCTTCTAGAACACAGTCCTTTCTGCTTCAAGGCGGGGAGGAAACGTTGATTTTGCCTCTTTCTTCTTTGCAGTTGTTATTCAAGAGGTTACCCTGTCCCCAAACCCCAGCAACCATCCTCAGAGTTTGAGGTCATCCATTGGCAGTACCCAAAGGGGGGCCCCAGGCAGGAGAGTCTGGGGCCAAAGAGGGCGGCTCCCCTGCGTGGAACCCTTCCCTGGTGGCTCCCAAATCCGGCATTTTCTCTGCCTGCCTATCCCTCGGGGGAGACTCAGGAAGGCTGCAGAAATCTGGGCGCCCGCTCGCTCGCTTGTCAAGAAGCAAACTGTCTTCACATTCTCCAAGAGCAACATCCCTGCCTAGGAAGAGGAAGGAAGAGGCAAAATAAATAAAACCAGTTAATGTTGTAGTTAACTTGCAAATCAAGTAAATCTGTTGGTGCCGTATTTGAGAAATAAACCATCAGAGCGTCACAGCAAACACACACTTCTGAACGTCTTCATTTTGATTTAATGGTGTATCAGCGTCAACTATCGCTTCCTCTGCTGGTACACACGGCCTGATGCCGCGGGAGGAGGGTGCCCATGTTTATCACCGAGTGAGATGACTAATTACACCTTGTCAATCACCGGCTATGAAGACATAAAACCAGCGCGCACAATGAAGTAGTTGCCTGCAGCGTCAATTAGTTGGCGATTCCGAGGTTATTGCGTGGCCCTGCTTTGGCCGCCTCTAATAACGGGACAGAGCGCCGGGAACAGCGCGCTGATCAATCACCCTCCTTCCGCGGCTCCCCCGCGCCCTCCCCCGCTCCCCCCGCCCGGCCTGGCCTCACTTTCTCCGGGCGGCTTACGCTTCCTCCCTCCGCGGCCCCGGCTCGGTGGCGCCGGCAGCCCCGGGAGCCCCGAGAAGTTTGCGCGCGGCAGCTCCGCAGCCGGCAGCCGGGAGACCCGCAGCCTTCGGGGAGCGCCGGGGCTGGTGGCCCCTTTGTTGGAGGAGGCGTGGAGGGAGCGCTTTTGTTCTGAGTTAGTCACGGTGGCCGGCTGGAGGCTGCTACCTCATTATGCGCCGGGTCTGCTTCTCTGCGAGGAAGCAGATGGTAGGGAGGTAGGCAGCGGCAACAGTGGCCAGACCTGAATTCCGTTCACCTGTCACCTCCCACAAAAGGCAGGTTCGGGGGACTTAGGGATTCTTTCCCCCTGTCAGGGGGGAGGGGACGAGGGCCGAGGTTTCCCGTGCCTGCGAATGTTCCATTTACCTGTCGGTGCCCGCTCCTCCCCACCCCCTGCTTTTCCTTGGCTGCGGCTTCTCGCACGGTATAAATGTCATTAACGTGTCAGGATATGTGTTTACAGCCTGTTCCTCTCCTCATTTAGTCTCTGAGGACAGGGTTCAGCGGTTGCGCGACGCCCCCCTGCCACTGGGGGAGATTAGCAAAGTTAAGGGTCTCTGAACCCGGGAGCGAGGGTGCCCAGCGGCGGGAGAGGAGCTGGAGCTTCTTACGGGCCCCGAGCGCGTCCCAGACTGTAGCAGAGGGACAGAGGAGCGCACGGGCCGGGAATCTTGACGGCCCGGGAATTTAGGGTCAATCCAGGGATGGAAGGGGGTAGCTCGTCGGAGAGGTGGCGACGGAATCTTGTATGGGGGGAAGCGAAGAGCTGCAAAGTGTGTTTCCACGTTTCTTGTGAAGCCCTCGGCAAGAGTTACTGTGGACAACCCCTCCAGCTCCTAAGGCAGCCCCTGGAGCTCTCGAAAACGTATTGTATCCAGCCAGCACCAAGGACAAAAACTCCAGCATCGTTATAATTTTTTTCTCCTTGCGCGACCTCCAGATGAACCCTGGCGACTTCCAGATTAGATTTTCCTTCCCCACTTTCTTTGAAAGAAATTGTCCCAGATGCCTCAGTACAACATGTCTGTGTATTCGTGTAGGCGTCCGCGTGCCTGGGCGCGGGCCGTGTGCAGGCGCTGAAGCACACGTTTGTGTGAACTCGCGCGCACGCGCGCCTTTGAATTTATGGTCCTTCCCTCTCGTTAGGGCATCTGTGCATGTGCAGCCTGTACACATATACTTGTAACTTCAAGAGTTTTTGCAATACGCAAACATAGCCTCCTGGGAGGACACTGAGGGACTTAAGTGAGATTGCCCAAGCAGGCAAGTGTAGTTTTAACACGCCGCCTTCCAGATGCTTCCTCCTGGCCGGCGCTGGACACTTACATGATAAGCATGTGTAGACCTTAGCTCTACATTAGTGCTGGCCATGGTTTTGTTAACAAAGACAAATTCATGCTGACTGGATTTTGTCAAAAGAGATGATCATGTACATTTGCACACATGTGCATGTGCTTGGGCGTTACAAGCACACGTGTATTTATGTGTGAAAGTTTTGTATGTAAAAAGTATGATTTCGGTGCTACTTCAACTCTGCACCTTGTAAGATAAACTCAGAGATCCTGGCTTTTCCTTTACTTTCCTGGCAAGCAGGTCACCTCAGACTGAAACCCCTAACCTCCAAAACAAACGGACCCAGGAGATAGGACTCAGTAACTGACTTGCATATTTGGTGTTTCTCTACAGTCACTTTGTATTTCCTAATTCCCACTTCACTGGATACTTGGGTGTTACCCTCAATTCCTTAAGAGACTTTAGGTTGAGCCCGAGTCTAGAGGCTGAAGTCGGCAGTTAGGATTTATCCCAAAGCCTAAGTAGTTAGTCCGTGGTGAAGTGGTGCAGCCAGGTGACTGGGTGGACTCTTATGTCACCAGGGTGGGTGGCATGGTGTACCCAAGGGGCAGAGCATGGGCCTGTCGTCTTTAAGAACCTCACTGATGCCAAATGTATCTTGGAGTGAGAAAGTATTTAATAGGAGAAGGGAAAGAGGGATTGAATGATTAAAGAATTTGCGGACTGATTGCCTACTACGCTCCAGACATTTTATATCCATGATCTCTTTCCTTCACCACATCCAGTGGAGGGATCTTCTTGTGTTTCGTTGAAAAGGTCAGAAACAAGCTAAGGGAAGTTAAGTCTCTCGCCTAAGATTACACTGCATGTAAATGGCAGAGGTAGGATTCGAACTCCTTGCTTCTCTGAGTTCTTAAAGCCATGCTCGCCCCACTCTTCCGGGCTGGAGAGAGACCCGGAAGAGCGAGAAAGAAATACACGCTTGACCGTAAATTGGGCCCTAGCTCACTTGGAGCAAGAATATGCTGGCTGGCCCCCTCCCCGGGAGTCACAGCTCCCTGCTGCTGTGGCCTTTAGGGCTCAGCTGGGTCCCCCGGAGGCCTGCACCGCCGACCGCCCGCGGCAGGGAGCCCGGGACGAAGGCCGAGCTCGGCGGGAAGCGGCTGAAGGCTCTCGCAACTCTGCCTCAGGCCGGCCTTCTCCAACCTCCCCAGACGGTGCCTGAGGCCAAGGGGAGATCGGAGTGAGAACTCCTCGAGCATCCTCTGGCTGCGCCTTCTTAGGATGGAGACGGCGAAGGGAGAGGGTTTAATTTTCCTTCCCGCAGAAATCGCAGGAAACTGTTCGTAGCTTAAAAATTCCAAACCCCGCGCTCTCCCTCCTCCCTCCCTCCCTCCCGCCTCCTCCTCCAGCCTCGCCCACCAGCTCCCACCATCTAGGCTCTGCTCTCCTCCTCTCGCCTCACCCCTCCCTCTCGGGTCTCCCGCCTTCCCGGAGCACGCGCTGCCAAGGCCTGGGGCGCCCAGCGGCCAATGGCACGGCAGCAGGACGTGATGTCAGGCGCGGCTGTAGAAAAGGCGCGGAGGCTTGCGCTGGCGCGGACTGCAGAGCCGGGGCTGGGCTCGGCGCGCGCTTGGAGAGCATTGCGCGCGGCTGGGCCCGCGGCCGGCGGCTCCTCCTCCCACTCTGCTCCTCCTCCTTTTTCTCCTCCTCCACCTCCTCCTCCGCCTCCTCCTCCTCCTCTTCCTCCTCCTCCTCTTCAATTCTCCCGGTGGCTCGGCTCGGCTCGCTGGCTTCGGAGAAACCCTTACTCCAGTCGCCGACTCAGCGCCCAAGAGGGTCGCCTTGGGCAGGGGGCACACCCCAGGGAGAGAAGGGGTTCAGGCAGCTTGGCCGCCGCGAGCACCTAGCTGTTCCTGGGTAAACCCCGACTGCAGCCGTCGCCACCTGGAGCAGAGTTTGCGCCCCTGTTTTGCGCCCTGGGCGCGGAAGCTGGGCGGGCGATGCCCGCGGCGTGAAAGCGCCCGGGGCGGGCGCCGACCTCTGCCCTCGTCTCCCGCCCCACCTCGACCCGTGCCCTTGTGACCCTGGCTTTGGCGCCGCCGCCCAGGCGCCCCGCGATGTAGCTGCCCCCACGCCTCGGCGGGAGGCGTCCTGGCCCGCGGGCGCCCGGGACCCGGAGCCCGGCCTGGGGGCGCAGCCGAGCTCGGGCGGGGCCGGGGCCGCGGTGGCGATGCATAGGGCCCGTTAGCGCCCGGAGCGCCAGGCAGCTGAGGTAGGGGGCAAGCCCTTCCTCTGAGGAGCCGCGCCCCCGGCCCCGCCGGTCCCGCCGCGATGCTGTTCCACAGTTTGTCGGGCCCCGAGGTGCACGGGGTCATCGACGAGATGGACCGCAGGGCTAAGAGTGAGGCTCCCGCCATCAGCTCCGCCATCGACCGCGGCGACACGGAGACGGTAGGCGCGCGGCTGTGGAATCGGGGCTGAGAGCTGGGACCCGGCCGGGCCGGTCAGCGCCTCTGCTCCCCGAAGTTTGGGGAGAGTCCTTCGTGCCGCACGGGACTGAGCGCTGGGGATCCTCGGACAGGATGCAAGGCCGGTAGCTCCAGAATCGGGGGAAACCCGGCTGCTGGGGCGGAGGAGGGAAACAAAATCTCGGAACCGGAGGGTAGAGGAGAGTGTTTCTCCCGAAGTGAAGCGAGGTCCTTCCAGCGTCCGGGGCGGCTCCCTTCTCCCCTCGCGGGGTGCTCCGGCTCTCTTCTACCACTCCGCTCAGGCTGCTGGCGCTGCTGCCCGCGCCTCCCGAGAAGGGCGAATCAGCCGGGAGGGAGCCCTGGGGTTCCAGCCGTTTTGAGTCACTTCTAGTCTCCCGGCAGCTGGGGCTCCCTTCCTAGCACAGTTTCAGGGGCTGAAGTCTTCTGGGCCAGGACTTTTCGTTGATGGTGTCCCCACGTCCCTGGCCGGCCCGTCTTGCCCAGGCCAGGGCTCGGGAGTTCAGGCTCTGGCCTGGCTGTCGCGGAAGGAGACTACATTTGGATCTCTACACCTGGCTCCGCCAGCTCAGCCCCAAATAGCCAGTCCCTGGCCTCAGACCTCCCCGGGGGCAGTCGACCAGACGCTGCCCAAGCAGCCGGCCCAGAAGTGACCTTTAGAGGCCGAGGAGGTGGGGAGCATTGGCGAAGCTTTTCTGCTCCGAGATTAATAGCGGCAGCCAGTGGCCTCCCGGTCTCTGAGCCCTTTTTCCCCCGGTTAAACCTTCCCACCTCTTCAGTACGGCTAGAATGAGTTTGATTTGGGCCTGTCCTGCACCCAGGGACTTTGAGGACCCCCTTGAACCCCACTCACCATCTCCCAAGACTCAAGAGGGTCCAGCTGGTGTGGCAAAGGAGACAGAAGTTAGTTGCCCGACCTGCCCTGACTTTGGTCTGAGGATCCAGAGATCACCGGGGCTGGAGGCCAGAAATTCTGCCGCCTTTCTGAAGTGAAGTCTGTGTGAAGGGTGACTTTTAATGGTCACCTTACTCCATTTCTGGGGCCCAGACAGTGGCTTCTTTAAGAAAGTTTGTGGAAAGCTCTTGGAGGGCTTGAGTGGAATAGCTACGACTGTCCCACTTTCTAACCAGCGGGAATTTTTCTGGGGAAAGGGCAGAGGGACAGGATGCAGGAGACATAAGGCCGGAGAATCACCTAGACCAGGAGTCCAGGGCTTGGGTCCGTGGCAGCCGAGAGCTGGGCCGTTGGGCCTGACTCTTAGCCACAGGGATTTGGGCCTTTGGGCTGGAGGAAGCAGCTGCACAGCCCAGGCAGCCCTCTATGCGTTCAGGGCCGGCTGGGGCCACCGAGGGAGCGGCGGGTGCTTGATTTTTGGTGGCGGCCTGGCCACAGGCTGACGCAGGCGCGGCGGTCTCCCGCCTTCCTCCCTTCGCAGACCATGCCGTCCATCAGCAGTGACCGCGCCGCGCTGTGCGCGGGCTGCGGGGGCAAGATCTCTGACCGCTACTACCTGCTGGCGGTGGACAAGCAGTGGCACATGCGCTGCCTCAAGTGCTGTGAGTGCAAACTCAACCTGGAGTCGGAGCTCACCTGTTTCAGCAAGGACGGAAGCATCTACTGCAAGGAAGACTACTACAGGTAGCCCCCCACCAGGAACCGCCGGCCTTCAAGCCCCTCCCGATCTGAGGCCCAATCTTGTCCCTCTCTTCTCCCTCCAGTCCCAGCAGAGGTTACCCTTCTCAGGACCTCCCATCTCCAAACCAGCATGAACCTGGTGACATTTTAAAGCAGCAATTTGGGAGGCTCTTGGGAAGATTCATGAAGTGTAGAGGCCAGAAAAAATCAGAAACTGCCCTCCCCTCTGCGCTTAGATCATAAATAAGCTTGGGTGGGGGTCCTTCTATCCCTCTCCACTTGAAGTTTCTTGGGCCTGCCCGAGGGAATAGAAATAGACACCCTCAAACCCAGGCAGCCTTGGTTGGCTGGAATAAAGTTGGAGGAAGAGCTTGGGGAGTGAGTGTGCTTCTTGATCTTTTGGAGAGATGGGAGCTAAGACTGACCAGTGAGCCATAATCATGAAGAGGCTCCAAGGTCCAAGAGGCTCCACGGTTCCTGCTTCTCCTCTCCTAGCTTAGGGTTAAGGTCTGTTTATATTCCCTCTATGTGTCTTTGTCTCTCTTTCCTTGTCTCTGTATTTCTTCCAAATTACAAAGGTCTGTAGGATTCCCAGGAGCTGGTCTGGAGGGCAGGGACAAAGGTTGAGGAAGAGGTAGGTGGGGTAGTTTCTCCCAACTTGCAAGTGAAGAAGGCTTTCTTGGGCTTGCTCAGACTTTGGGTAAAGTAGAAGCTCTGGCAGGCTGAAAATGGTTAAGGGAAACTATTTCAGGATAGGATTAGGCCTGGGTCAAAATCTAGTTCCCTCTTCCCCCATCCTCCAAATGAAGGCCGGAATGTCCATCTTGAGGAGGGGATTTTCCCCAGCAGCACAGCGGCACCTGGAGGAGGGATGTGGGGGGGTTACCCAACCATTTGTCCCCACAACCCCTCCTTCCATGGTCCCTACAGGCGGTTCTCTGTGCAGCGCTGCGCCCGCTGCCACCTGGGCATCTCGGCCTCGGAAATGGTGATGCGTGCTCGGGACTTGGTTTACCATCTCAACTGCTTCACGTGCACCACGTGTAACAAGATGTTGACCACCGGCGACCACTTCGGCATGAAGGACAGCCTGGTCTACTGCCGCTTGCACTTCGAGGCGCTGCTGCAGGGCGAGTACCCCGCGCACTTCAACCACGCCGACGTGGCGGCGGCAGCGGCTGCAGCAGCCGCTGCCAAGAGTGCTGGGCTGGGCGCCGCAGGGGCCAACCCTTTGGGTCTTCCTTACTACAATGGCGTGGGCACCGTGCAGAAGGGGCGACCTAGGAAGCGCAAGAGCCCTGGTCCTGGGGCGGATCTGGCAGCCTACAATGCTGGTGAGTGCAAGGCGCACGGAGCGCCCCCGTCGGGTTGGGGAAAGTGCGTGGCGACAACAGTCAGGAGCTGGAGTGAATCTCTGTGTGTCAGGCATACAGAATGTACCCTGGCCCTTAGCTTCCCAGGCCTTAAGCACCAGACGTCCTGAGAAGGGATATTAGCTCCCCTGGGCTTCAGCCGGTGCGTCCTGGGCTGGAGCGGTAGGAGAGGGTGCGTTAGTACCTTGCTGCCCCAAGTGCAGGACCTCATCGCGGAGAAATTGGTTTTTGGAGGCGGCTTTTTTATTTGGACTTTCTCCAGCCTTGCTGGGCAGAAAGTGTAGGAATAGAGAAAGCAAGGCGGCGCCGACACCAAACAGGCTCTGGGTTGACGCGGCCAAGGGCGGGGAGCTGGGGCAGCTGGAAAGCGAGGCAGTGCAGCTAGGGTCCCAAGAGAAAGGGTAGGCGGTGGCTGGGGGCGCCAAGCCGGGGCCTGGCGTGCGGTCGGATCGCGTGAAATGTCCCGAGTGCAGCAGGCTTGGGAACTCCGGCTCTGAGGTCTTTATTAAGGGCCGCGGGTCCTTGTGCCGGGCAGATCCTTCTGCATGGCCAGGTCTCAGAGGTCTTCCCGAACTCTTGCTCCGAGTTCCCGGCGCCTGCTGGGGTGAGGGCGCCGACCCTTGGAAGCCGGCGCCGGGGATGAGACCCGAGGCAGGCCTGGCCTCGCGCGGGGGTGGGGTGCGGGGCTCATTTCGCATTTCCGGCATCTTTGAACCTTGGGCCTTTCCGGGAGGAGCTCTGCCCCCTCCCGCGTCCTTCCAGCTCTGGACAGCTGCGGACGTTCTGAGACCCGACAAATTGAACGGCCAACATCTGCGCAAAGTCTGCAGGGCCGCAAAGGTTTATGACTCTCCGGGCTTCCGAACTAGAGTTTATTTGCAATTATTTTCTTTCTTTCGTTTGCGACAGAATCGGATTCGGAGATTTTTGTTTTCTTCCTCCTTTTCCCCTTAATGTAATACACAGGTGTGTGTGTGTTGGGGTGCAAAACCAAAACAAACCCAAGACTGTGTGGAGGGCCGCGGTGGGGAAGGAGTCAGAGTTATTTTGATTGTAAAGAGTCTGAACCGGCTAGGGAGAAAATGAGGGGCAAGTGGAGTGAGTCTCTTTTCGCTCCAACGAAATTGCTTGTTAGAGAATCGTGGAGCCGAGCTGGGGGTAGGGAATGCAGCCTCCGATTTGGTAAATGGTGAAGAGGTGGTAGGTTCAGCGGGTTTAATATTTGTTGAAGGCACTACTTCAGATGCCATTCCCTAGAACTTTCATCCCTCATCTCCCACCATCCGGAAAATAAAGACCAAATCCAGTCCAGGCCATGTCTCCTAAAACCAAGGTGCCTCTAGTCATCAGGTGGGATCAGCATCCTTGGGAAGTAACCTCGGGAACCGGCTTCAGGGCACCTGGTGGGTGGGAAGTGGTTTAATGTTTTTCTGGGCATGCAGGTTTGGCACCCTGCATGGAATTGTGCAGAAACAGGGTAGAGGTTTAGAGATTTATTTTTGCTTTTTGCTGCTCAGTCTTTGCCTTCCCCCGGGAGGCTACAGGGAGATGCGGCTGAAGGCTGAATTTCAGGAGAGCTGACGCCTTTCTATAAGAGACCTCTCACTCAGCCATCGCATTTTCTCTTTGGCTTCCCTCTTCCTTCTGTTCTCTCAGTCCCCTTTCTCTCCGTGTCTCTCTCGGTGTCTGTCTGCCTCTCTCTCCTAGTCTTCTGTTCCCTTGCGCGGGTCTCTGGCCTTGGCTTGGGCTCCCAGTTCTGGGAGGAACGGCATTATGCGCTGCAGCGGTGCGGTGCGGCTGGCTTATTTGGGGCTCCCGGAACAAGGTTGGGGATAAAGGGTGACTCCTGGTCCTCTCGGGACCCAGCTAGGCCTCCTCAGGTCTTGCTTCCGCCCCCTCTCCTTCTTCCCGGTGCTGGCAGAAGAGAAATGGCCGCAGTCTGGGCCTGGGGCAGCTGGGATTGGCAAGCGGGGACCCTGGAGGGTGCGGCAAGTGTCTGCGTGCGTGTGAGTGCATGCTTCTGACTGTGAGGACACCAGCTTGTTTGTGTAAGTGTCCCACATCCAGGGGCCCAGCCACAACGATTCCTTGCAAAGCCCGTAGTTCTGAGGGACGGTCCCGCCGAGGGCGGTGAGCTGGGGGCCTAGTGGGGAAGGGGCGCCGTAAGTGCGCCCGGCCTTCGGCTTAGGGAAGGGCAGCTGGGGCCGCGGCCACGGGGTCCCGGAAAGTCCTTCCGGGGCGGGGGCCACGACCGCCCTCCTCCCGCGGCCCCTCAGGTCGGAGCTCGCTGCCCCTGCCGCCCAGGCGGAACTGAAACCTCCCCCAGGCCTGAGCGGGGGTGCCGGACGAGGCCGAGCCGGCTGGCCTGGCGAGCACTTTGCGCCGGGGTTCGCAAGCAGGGCGGCGGGAGTCCGGTGCGGACCGGCCGGACGCCGGCCTCCCCCGGCCCCAGCTTTTTGTGTGTGTGTGCCTGGCGGCGTAATTACTGATTCGATTCCAATCCATTATTTAGACAATTGAACCTACAATCTCGTCTTTAGTAAAATGAGGCGAAGTCAGATTTGATTACAGGTTCAGTCCCAGCGACAAGAGCTCGAAACCCGATGGGTTAATAACAGATCACGAGTAAATTATTCATGATTTTACGAGCTCTTTAGCTCCATTGAATCGGCCTAATTGAGAGGAAAAAAAAAAAAAAAAAAAAAAAAAAAAAGGAGAGCGAAAGCCTGGGTCCTCCCCCTCCCCGCGGCCCCTCGCTCCTCCCCGATCCGATCTTGGGGAATCTCAAGCTGGCTCTGGGCACTGGGGACGGCAGTGAGGGTTCAGGGACTCCGGCCAAACCTGGCCCCACAGCCGCCTCCCTGGTCACCCTTCCTTCCCCAGCGCAGCTCCCTGTCCCCACCGCTGGCCGGCCTCCGCCTGGCTACCTGGGGCCACTCCTTCCCTCCCCTCCTCTCTTCTCTCCCGTCCCTTTGCTCACTCCCCGCTTCGCAAAAGTCCTTCCTCGCAGGACCCGTCTCTTTGAGTCCTGGGATTGAATTCGGCCACCCCCATCCTGCACCACACATTTTCCCTTATTTCCGGAACTCTTTCCCCTCCGGCTCTGACAGTGTCTTTCTTTTTTCTTTTCCTTCTTTTCTTCTTTTCTAGCTGTCCCTTTTGGGTTCTCCCATCTACATCGCTTTTCCCTCTTTCCTCTCTGCCCATCTCCCTCCCTACCCCCTCTTCTTTTCTTTCTCTCCATTCTGTCTTTCCGCTTGTTTTCTTCTCACTCTGCTCTTTCTGTTTCCCTCCCCCGAACCACCTTCCCCCACATAGGCCGCACTCAGGGCACATCCCTTGGGCCCACAGGGCGCCGGGGTCCCCACGGAGCTCATTAACAGCAGAGAGGCCCAGGTGGGGGCTGGGCGGTGGGATGGGCCCAGAGATCCCCCGTGGGGAGGCCTAGCTCACCCCAGGGGAGCTGGGGACTGGGAGAAAGAGAAGGGTTGATCCCCTTAGCAGGTTCAACGTGCGGTTCCCCAAGATGGGATTCAGAGTCATGCTCTGATCCCCTTTAAATTCTTCACTCTGGGTGCCACTGGCGGGAACACAGGACTCTTGGGTGGATGGAGGACCTCGATGCCTAGATTCATATGGAAAGGGACCCTGAGATGGTGTCCCCCCTAGCAGACAACTCCAACATTAGGGGCGAGATCTTTATTCTGCAAATTCTTTCTGCAAGAGGCTATCCCCCACCTGCTATGGGGAGGGGGAGGTCACCAAGGGTGCAAGAGTACTTCCTAGGTAGTGTTGCCTGATGAAACACAGGACATCCAGTTAAATTGGAATTTTGGGTAAACAGTGGATACATTTTTTAATGTAAGTATATCCCATGCAATATTTGAATTTTAGATAACAATTTTTATTATATGTGTATCCCATGTAACATTTGCATTTTGAGCACAGATGTGTCCTGTGCAGTATTTGAACTTTAGATAAACAGCAAATAAAATTCTAGTGTAGGTATGTCCCACACATTTGGGTCATTTTTCAGTAAATTTATATCTGAAGTTCAAATTAACTAGGCAATTTGTACTTTTACTTGCTAAATTTGACCCTTCTATTATGGGCATATAATAGATACTATAATGGATAGGGCGCAAGATATCTTCCTAGATCCCTACTTTAGTAGGACTGAATTTGAACCTCCTAGGAGACTTTCCCCAAAACAAGACCCTAAGGGTGGGATGACTCGATACGTGATGAGAGAATCTTGAGACAGATTCCAGTGTCCCCATCAGCTGCTAGGTTGCTGAGTAACTTTGTGAGGTTCAAGATTCTACTCAGGCCCCTCACCCTAGGTAGGACCCTGCCTAGAGAGTCAAGGTTCATTCTGTCTCTCTTTGTGGTGTGGTGGAAGGAAGCAGGGAGGACACAGTGTTGAATCTGGGCTCAGTCATTACCAGTGTAAGTGGTTTCATTTCCTTTGTGGTTGGTTTCTTCATCTCTGAAATGGGAACAGTAGTAGCTACCTCTCTTAACAGTGGTGATGGTACAATGACGTATGTAAAGCAAAGCACAAGGTAGGTGTCTGACACAGGTTAATTTCTTCCTTCATCATCTTTTCCTTTTCAGTAAGAACCCTACCACTCTCTCTGTGAGACGGCTGTGGATCCCTTAACTTTCCTGAGCCTCGTTTGCTCCATTTGTAACACTAGGAAATAACCACTTCATCGGGCAGTAGTGAAGATTAAACTATAAAATGCAATTTCCAATCTTAGGCCCAGTGCCCAAGGCCCAGGGTGGCTCTGTACTTTGGGGTGTGTGAACTGATGAAAGCAAAATGAAAGTGAGTCTGTCAGTAGTGACTCCTGGGTGCCAGTGCCAGACACTGTAGGGGGAGACTGGTGATAGCCTTTTTTTTTTTTCCCCCTTTCCTTGAAAAGTACCAGGGAAACAGGAAGAGTGTGGGCCCATGATCTGTGCTGCTGTGTCCACAGTCAGGTGACTTCCCTTTCTGAGCCTCAGTTTCAACATCTGTAAAAAGTGAAAAATACTACCTATGGCTCATAGGATTGTTTTAAGGATACAATGGAAATATTCATGCAAAGCTCTTTAGCACATCATCTGGAGTCCAATAAGCCATCAACAAGTGGTAGCTGCTGCTGCTGCTGCTGCTATTACTGTAACACGATGGCTCAGAATGGTTTTTGGATTCTCCCAGAGTTGGGATTGAATCCTGCGTTTCTTAGCACAGTGATCCTGGACAGGTTACGCTCTCAGAACTTCATTGTCTCCATCTGTAAAATGGGGTTCATATCCCGATCTCAGCGTGGTGTGTGCACACAGGGCGGTTTCCAGGATAGAAACATTTGGCAGTGGGTCTGGAGGGTGTGGACTTGGCATTGGCCATGTGAGCAGGGTCAGGAAATTCACCTGCCACCTCTGCGTCCCTTCCCCAGCGCTGAGCTGCAATGAGAACGACGCCGAGCACCTGGACCGCGACCAGCCATACCCGAGCAGCCAGAAGACAAAGCGCATGCGCACCTCCTTCAAGCACCACCAGCTTCGGACCATGAAGTCTTACTTTGCCATTAACCACAACCCCGACGCCAAGGACTTGAAGCAGCTCGCGCAAAAGACCGGCCTCACCAAGCGGGTCCTCCAGGTCAGCCTGGGTAGGGGTGAGGGCGTCTGTAGCCGTCACAGCCTTGGGTGGAAACTCACAGGGACCGTGAACCTTGAGCCTTCCACCCCTTTGTCCGCCTTTCTCTTTCTCTTTCTTCATCTCTTCAGTCTGACTCTGAATTTTAATATTTTTTTTCTAACTTTACCGTCTCTCTGTTTTCACCTCTCAGTTCTGTGTGTGACCCTCTGTCCCGTCTCCATACTTGTTCTCTTTTCTTTCTTGTAAACAATTTGTAGTTACATTTATTACTCAAGGAACACTCAGATATGCTCACCTTATAAAAGGCTCACATTTCAGATCAATCCGGAGCCTCCTTTGCTGCTTCTCCCAGGACATCCATCCCAGGAGATAGCTGCTAGCTCTCTCCCACCAGCCTTTCCTCTCTTTGTTTTTGCCTCTGTCTCACTCCCCTCTTCCTCTTTTTTCTTCTGGCATCTCTCTTAGCTTATCTCCTTCCCTTTCATTGCTGACTCCCAGACTCTCCCAAAAGGTTTCATATTATCCTGGTATATGGGTAGATCGCCTAGGTGAGCGGGGGACTTGCCTGGTGGGGTCTGTCCCTAGGGGATTGGAGGAAGTGGCTGGGTGTGGTGAGAGGAGCCCAGTTGCATTTGTATGTGAAGATGCTTTCTTGATAGACAGGATCTAGATCTTTCACCAAAGAATACTAGTCTGGGGATGGGAGCGGATGCTCTCAGGCTCCTGGGTGACCCAAACTTGTGACAGCTTTGGCTCACCAATTCTCAATTCTTCTGCTCCTCTGCTCACTCATTTCATGGTCCTGAGCAGGTTGCTTAACTCTTATGAGCCTCAGTTTCCTCATATGTGAAATGGACGCAAGAGATCATGCTACAGGGTTATTGGAGGAGCCAAGGAGATCATGTCAGTGCCCACAGCAATGCCTGACACTGCCACTCAGTAGATGGTAGCTAATAATCACATTAAGTAATTAATTGATATTAACTTATAAGAATGATCCTTCTGGTTGCTAGACTTCAGTATCCACATCTAGAAGGAAAGAGAATACCTCCTTTTCTACAAGTTTAACAGATTCATTCTTTAGGAAATGTGTTTGTAGTGCTAGCTATGCAAGAGACATGGTGAGCTGACCACTGTCCTAAAAGGAGAGGCACTGGGATTCCAGTTCTGCCAGTCTGACCCACCTTTCAACTCCTGGTCTTGGGCTTGAGGGCTTGAAGTGACACTGAGGGGGTGACAGTGACTGATAAATCTGCCGGACTGCACAGCAACCCTAAGAAAGTTCCTGCGAGTCTGTCAGCAAACAAAACAAAACTTTCGTGGGATGATGGCCTGGTGGGTTGAAATCTGAACCGGGAGTCCGGACGCGGGGGCCCTGTTCCCCAAGAGGGTCGGAGGCGGCTGGGCTGGTGGGACTGGGCGAGGTAGCCAGGGATGCAAGGGCCAGCCAATGGGAGGCTGATGCGCCTCTCTGGGCCCGCCCCTCGCGCTGGGTGCGTTTTGCCCCTAGTTCCACTGCCCGGGCTCTCCAGCGGGTGGCGGGCACTGCTTCGCTGGTGCGGTCTTGGGTCCCCACCTCGTGCATTTCCTTTGGACTTTACCTTCTTGGGGTTAGGTCAGAGACCCTCGTTGGCGCCCCTGCCCTTCAGCCCTGGGCGAGTTTGGACTGAAGACCGGGGGTTGCCGCCTTTTCCCAGGTTAGTAGGATACTTCTTTCCTCCTGTTTCTAGATGTCCTGTGAAGTGTTTGGCGGGGTTGGGGGTGGAGGTGGGAGGGACTAGGACTCAAGCAGAGCTGGACTCAGGAAGATGTGGACTCAGTTCACTGGCTGTGTGTCTTGAATAAATGAATTACCCTCTCTGAGCCATAATTGTCTCATCTGTAAAAAGACCAGCAGTAGGGCTCCAACCTTTGCCCAGCTATCCAGATTAAGTGAAATAGACAGAACCTATAGTTGAGTCTGTGCTGGTCTTGGGGAGGCAAGAGACTTGGTTCCCCTGGACTACAAACAAATGAAATTTTTAGCATAGTTATTTCATTCTTCCATCTGAATAAACATCTATTGGCACTGGGCTCTGGGAATGAACTTTTCCTGGCTCTGAATAAATTCACATATTAAGCATAGAGAGACTCTCATAAATCAGTTTCCTCTTAGTGTGATTGGTTGTGTGTGTGTGTGTTGGGGGGTGGCAGCAGTTTCTGGGGGAGGGCAGAGGAGAGACTATCCACCTACCTGTCAAGAATCATGATCCCTCTTCTCCCACCGCACAGATGAGAACATTGAGGTCAGACCAATTTCTATTTGCTCAGTCATACTTTGCTAGTGTAAGTAGCTGAGCTGGATTCAGGCTTGTCTGACCAATGGTCATAGTTCTTCTCTGAATATTGAACTAGTATCATTGGGGCCTGTATCCTGCACAAATCCTTAGTGTTCCCTAACAGCATAACTGCTTGGGGTTATGCATCCGTTTGCAAAGCATCTTTCTAGCCACGCACCTGCCTCACCTTAACGTTTTCCTGCCTGTTTTACAGCTGAGAAGCTTAAGACCTAGCAGCGTGAAGTGACTTTCTCTAGGTTATAGGAGCAGGCGTTGGCAGGGTGGGACTTGTTCCCAGTTGTCCTGATTGCTTACTGGGACATCTGGGGGATCTGGGATAGAAGCAGTTTGGGGTGAGGCACTTGACAGCATGGCTGTGGAAGGTAAAGGACTGATTCAAATCCTCTCTGATGACCAGCAATGTAATTTGGGTACTTCAGTTCTTCTCTGAACCTGATTGCTTATCCGTGAAATTAGTTTCTACCTGGAGGAGTCTGACAGTGAGGAGGGAAGACTCCAGCGTGGTGCTGGCTGGCACACACTAGGTGTTCTTTCACAGGGTGGGGGTGGTTCTAGACAATTACTGAATCTAATGCATGAGCCCCATCAAGATGGTGGACTATGGCTTGGTGGGAAGAAGGAACAGGTGGAAAAGTTCTCACTGCATGAAGAGTGCTCAAATTTGTCATTAGCAGCAGCATGACTGCCATAACCCTCACTCTCCATCAGTGGACAGGTGATGGGGAGACAGAATGGCCCCTGGACAGAGTTCTGTTATGAAGTTAAACCTTGCAAATGTGTAGACACTGTTTCTCAGCACACAGCTGCCTCTCTCCCTGGGGAAGAGGAAGGCAGGACATTCAGATGCCTTTGGCTTGGCAAGGGGGTGATGAGCTCATTGATTCAGGTGGGTAGGGTCTCTTTAGAGATTCCTGGTGTGACTTGGAAATATATTTTTACCAAGGACAGTTCTTCATGCTGGCTATAATCCCATGCCTGTGCATGCCTGTAATCCCAGCTACTGCAGAGGCTGAGACAAAAGGATTGCAAGTTCAAGACCAGTCTTAGAAACTTAGGAGACCCTCTCTCAAAAACAAATAAACAAAAATCTTGTTTAGAATTCTGGGGTTCAATCCCCAGAACACAAAAATAAAACAAAAAAAATTCTTCAGGGGCTGGAGGTGTAGCTCGTGGTAGAGTATGTAGTTAGTACTTGTGGGCCCTGGGTTCCACTCCAGCACCAAAAAGCTTACATATATACATAAATAAAATTCTTCAGATGACTGCTTCGTCATCATTAACTTGTGAGAAAACGCAGGAGCTGAGAACACTAGTTCTCTCTTCACTAGCGTGTGACCCGGATAGACTGACTTTCCTGCCACATGCCAGGTGGGGTGTGAGGCACTGAGAATTCAGCCGTGACCAGGACAGTGAACAAGTCCCTGCTGGAACCTACGTCTGGAGGGGGATGTGTAGCAAGGAATGTAAATAATTGAAATGGTGACCAGACTAAACTCTTTATTTTGGAATATCTTATAATAAAAGCATCTTTTAAATTATTCCGGGATGAAATAAGTCTGAGAAGTGCTAAAAACTGTTTTTCTTTTGGAGCATGTTAGCATTAACGCAGGCATTGAGAAATCTTTTTTTTTTTTTGGGTATTGGGGAGTGAATACCCCCCACTGAGCTACATCCCCAGTCCTTTTTTGTATTTTATTTAGAGATAGGGGCTCACTGAGTTGCTTAGGCCCTCACTAAGTTGCTGAGGCTGTCTTTGAATTTGCGATCCTCCTGCCTCAGCCTCCTGAGTGGCTGGGGAGAAATCTTGAATAGACTCAATTTTGATATTAGGAATTGAACCCATGGGCACTTTACCACTGAGCTATAGCCCTAGTTTTTTTTTTTTTTAATTTCTTATTTTAAGGCAGGGTCTTTCTAAGTTGCTGAAGGAGGGTTTTGCTGAGTGACTGGCCTCCAACTTGTGATCCTCCTGCTTCAGCCTTCTGAGTTGCTGGGAATACAGGCATATGCCACTGTACCTGGCAAGACTTGATTTTGTCTAATCTAGTATTTCCCAAAATTTATTTGACTACAGAACTCTTTATTTTATATTACTTATTATTTATTTCATAATACTTATTATTTATATTATTTATTAAATATTGTGGGACTGAATATTTAATTCTTGGGAAAAAGAATTGAAGTGCTAGAGAAAAAAATGCAGTTGCAGCGAGAGTGTGTAACACAGGCCCTGAGCCAGCGAAGGCGATAGGGAAGGCTTCCTTGAGGAGGAGGTGAGGTTTTAACTAGGGCCAGTTACCTCATCTCTTTGAGCCTCAGTTTTCCCACCTGTAAAATGTTCATTGTCTTGCCTGCCAATTTTACAGGACAGTGAGGAGTGGCAGATGCAGTCATGGCTGGCTGGCATTTCATGGATGATTTGACCTGAACCTCTCATTTTAAAGGAGAAAAAACCAAGACCCAGAGAGGTGGCGTGACTTGCCCAAGGCCTCACAGCAAAGTAGTTAAAAACCTGGGGCTGGAACTGAGGACTCCCGATTTCTAGTTCAGTGTACATACTTTGGTTCCTTAAAGAAAACTTTTTTAAAAAGTTTACAAAATGACAGAACTGCCATACAGACAGGTCAGAAAATAGGGGGAAAGTGTCCAATTATTCAAGTGTGTAATTTAGAGGTTAAGCGGGGGTCAAGGGCAAGAACCCAGCCACCCGTCCGTGTCTCAGTTCTGCCTCTTACTGACCATGCCTGAGTCACCACATATGTAAACTGGCAATAACATGTGAACCTCCTTCATAGGATTGTTATAAAGATGAAGAAGCCATACGAGTAAAAGGCTTAGAACTTTGTTAAGATAGTGCCTGGCAGTTAGCAAGTAAATGGTATTGGCCATCATGATTTTCTTTAGAATCACTGTAGCAGAGGACGTGATTTTTTTGTCCTTTTTTCCTTACATAACAGTCACCACATTCACCCCGTGGTTTCCTGGAGCAGCTGTGTCATGACTTCTCTTTGCCCCAAATGGTCGGACACTTCAGCTGTGGCCATCAGTCGAATGTGATTTAAAAATGCCATGGTGGACATTGTGGGGCAGGGAACTTTCATCTTTGGCTGGTTTCCTGAGTGTCACGGGAGGTGCTTTTCTGGGTGCCCTGGATGTCCCCCTGGCCTTCTTGATGAAAGAACTCTGGGGAAGGAGGTTTGTGAGGCAAAATATTTTGCAGCAGTTCCTAGGCACTGCTTCATCCACTCAGGACTTCTTGGGGGCCCCTCTCCGTGCCAGGTGGACACACTCTGCCTGGCCTTAGTAGTGTCCTGATGATTTTGTGCCTGAACTTGGCCTTGTTGGTAGCAGAGTGTGAGGAAAACGTATAGAGAGAGCTGTCAGTTTAAGAAGAGGGGGTGGGGATGGGGGGATGGAGTAGATCATCCTTGTTGCTTGCAGCTACCCCTGGAAGCCATAGAAATCATGTGGTGTGGCCCAGCCTTCTTTCTGTATGAGCAGGGAAACTGAGGCAGAACCGGAGGTAAGGGGGCCAGCCCACGCTCATGTCCTAGTCGGTGGCCGAGCCAGGAATGGAAGCTACACCCAGGGCTCTTTCCACTGCCCGTGGTTGCCTCTCAGAAGTTCACTCATTTACTTGCTGGCTTCCTCAGGGTCACAAGGCAGAGAGGATGGGTACTTTTTATGGCAAACAGTACTGGAGTCCAAGCTCAGCTTAACCTCTCTGTGGCCTTTGGCAAGTGACTTCACCTCTCTGAACCTGTCTGGATTTTAAATCTTTAAATTGAGAATAATAGAACCCACCTACTTGGTTTATCACAGGGGTAAGCTGTGATGTGCACGGTAGCACAGTGCCTCATGCAGCGTAAAAGGCACACACGTTAGCAGCACCATTCACTTAACCCCTAGTACTGATTCTTAATCATGATAACTCTGCCATATCCCTGGGGTCATGAAGACGATTTGAACAGGGTCGCTGAACCAACCACCTCTTGGGAAGGGACTTTCTGTGGGTGTGTCACTGGGGATTGGACCCAGCAGCCCTCTGCCACTGAGCCACACACACACACACACTTTTTTTTATTTCGAGACAGGGTCTGGCTAAGTTGCTGAGGCTGGCCTTGAACTTGCAGTTCTCCCGTCTCAGCCTCCTAAATTGCTGGGATTATAGGCATGTGTTGCTACACCCAACTGGGAGGGGATAATCTGAAATTTATCTAGGAGAGAAACTAGCAAAGCTCTGCTTAAGGAGGAAAAAAAAAGCCCAACACAAAACCCCAGTGCAACCTGACTTTTAGTTGAGTCGCTGGATTTTCTTCTACGGGATTTCCACACCTCGGATCCTGTAAGCGGAGCAGGCAGTTGTGGAGGATGGTGACATTGTTTACAGATGCATTGTTACAGGCAATGCCTGAGAAAGAGCCAACAGCTGGCAGCTAACTGGTTCCAGACCTTCCCAGGGTCTTAGAGCCCCTGAAGGATGAGCTCTGTACCACCCCAGCCCCAGCTTGCCTGCTCCTTCTCATGGGTCACTGGTACACAGGCCAAGAAGATGGCCAGGGTGATACCAAGACTTCGGCCTTTCTCACGGCAGACCTGCGTGTGTCTTTGGGGAAATCGTGTCCTCTCTCTGAAGCCTCTGGCGGCTTTCTCTATTCGTTTTCTCCATCAGCCAGTCCCTGGGTCAGAAAGATAGAGTGTCTCATCCCTGCAGATTCTACAGCTTGCCAGGGAAGGACCTCTCTACCCCAAGAAGAGTATATGGAGGGTGGTCTTAGACACACTGAGCTCATCTGCAAGTCCCTGGAGGGGGTGATGGGTTTCCTTTGGACAGAGAGCCAGGGAAAAGGTGCTTTTCCCTGGGAAGACCCAGCCTGCTGGGGCAGGAGCTTTCTCCCTC
Organism: Sciurus carolinensis; assembly: GCF_902686445.1. NCBI lineage: Eukaryota > Metazoa > Chordata > Mammalia > Rodentia > Sciuridae > Sciurus > Sciurus carolinensis. The sequence continues at coordinate 10,527,136 of NC_062226.1, read as the reverse complement.
ACTTCACAGGGTCCACATCTCTCTCTTTACTTAAAGACTGTGACTCTGCTTCTAAATTGAGCCCAAATTGTGTCAGAGGACCAGAAAGGGAAGCTTGAGGCCACAGGCCCCTGCAGCGGGGGTGGTCCCAAAGGAAGCGGGGAGCTAGGAGTCAGCCCATCCCATCCCTGCCTGAGACACTGGGAAGACAGACAGATGCAGACACATCTGGAAATATGCAACTGGACACCCTAGAGTCTGTAGAATTCCCCAAGGCCCTTTGTTTTATGGGGAGGCTCCTGGCGGGGTTTCCTCATTCGAGGAAGTTCAGGGGCCCTGCCTTTCAGGCTGTTTTTCTTTGGGAGGCACAACCCCCACCCCACAGCAGCCTGGATTTCCTGGGCTTACAACCAAAGCACTGCATGGTCCTCAGGGTATAGCGGGGCTCTGTGTGTGTGCATCCAGGTGATTTGAGGGGCCTGTGTATGTCTTCATGAGTGTGCAAGGTGGTACCCAAGGAGAAATTCAAGTATACCCTGCTCTGTCTCTCTGCTGTCCACAGCACTCTCCCTGAGTTCTCACTCTGCACCCTTCCCACATCCCTCACAAACGGATCCCAGGATGTGACAGGATGGGAGGGGCGATCGGCACCTTACAACCTCCTTGGTTTTGCTTTAATCCGGCAACCATCCTGACTCTGCCCCAGGGATCCACCTCCACCTGAGGTGGGGAGTAGGGTGGGTGCCTCTTTTCTTCCTCTTAGTGACCACTCATTCTTATTGGCTTATTTCCACATATTTTTGTCTCATTCCCAGACTGACTGACCACGAGGCACTTAAAACATTGTACCCATAAGAACCCGTGGGATCTATTGTCTGTTTAAAAGAGGCTGCCAAAAAAAAAGAAAGAAAAATTGATTTGTTTGGTGTTCAATAGAAATGCAACATAAACCACATATTTAAAGTTGCTAGCAGTTACACTGAAGAAAAAAGAAATTGGTAAAATTAATTTTAATACTATATGTTGTTTAACCCATTATGTCCAAAATATTATCGCTTTTGACATGAAATCAATAAATTATTTCTGAGATATTCCACCTTTTCTTTCTTTCTTTCTTTTTTTTTTTTTTTTTCCATTCTAAATCTTCCAATCTGTGGTACTTCTCACCTACAAACCGGCCACATTTGGCTAGTGACGTTTCAAGGTCAGTATCAGCATTGTGGCCAGCAGCTCAGTTCTGGAATCTTCTAATAGAAACAGAAAGTCAGTAAAAGCCCAGGGAGAAAATGAAAATTTTTCTTTGATCAAGGACAGAATATGGCCATGCCTGACTTTCTCGACCCCCCCCCCCCCGGGCAGAAGGCAGATTAGCGTCTCCGGAAGCAGGAGAGCTGGGCGGCGCGGACCCGGAGCGCGTCCGCCTGCCCCTAACCGGCTCTTCCCTGTCGCCCCACGCAGGTCTGGTTTCAGAACGCCCGGGCCAAGTTCAGGCGCAACCTCTTACGGCAGGAAAACACGGGCGTGGACAAGAGCGCGGACGCGGCGCTGCAGACCGGGACGCCGTCGGGGCCGGCCTCCGAGCTGTCCAACGCCTCGCTCAGCCCCTCCAGCACGCCCACCACCCTCACAGACTTGACTAGCCCCACCCTGCCAACTGTGACGTCCGTCTTAACTTCTGTGCCTGGCAACCTGGAGGGCCACGAGCCTCACAGCCCCTCACAAACGACTCTTACCAACCTTTTCTAATGACTCGAGGCCCCCAGCCCCACGATTTCTTTAAAAAAGAAATTATCTTTAGTTGAATTCCAAGTGTATTTTAAAATAGAGGCTTTGAGCAACTAACTAACCACATTTTAGGATCTCGCCTGGAAACAGAGGAAAAAAAAATTGCGTCTGGCTAAAGCAGTGGTGTGCACTGAGGAATTACTTGGAAGATCTATCCGCAACACAACATTTGTGTCCCTGTACAGTTTTGTGGACTGAGCGAGGAAAAACAACAAATAATTTAAGTTGGCTAGAGCTTCTGTATTTTCAAAGACTGCCACGTGCCTTAGGAATACTGTTTTATCTCCATACTTTGAATGACTTGTTCATTTTTCTCTCCCTCTTTTTCTCTCTGTATATTTATGACCAGAGCAAACATGTAAAAAACAAAAAGCAAAAAAAAACAAAACAAAAAACAAAAAAAAAAGTTTGTTACTTTGAATAGTCCTGAAAAGAAAAAAAAGGAAAAAAAAAAAAAAGGAAAAAATCAAATCCCCTCCAACGGTCGCTTTGTTGTTTTAGAATTTTAAGGTGGAAGTCTGTTCGAATATCAGAATTTGTAAAATCTAACCAGTAATAAAACCACTTATCGAAACTATTTGGTACTGCCGCCATTGAGTGGGTGACATTCACAGGACTGAAGAGTTTTACTGAAGCCTAAAGATAAATTCTGGGTCTTACTTATCAAATATGCTTGATCCCCTTCTCTCTGCCAGGCTTTGGACTGGTTGTCACTCTCAAGGAATTCAGAGCAGAGACAGACAAGAGATAATATTGATGCTTTTTAAAATATATTTATTTTTAGTTGTTCATGGATACAATAGCTTTATTTTACTTATTTTTATGTGGTGCCAAGACTCGAACCCAGTGCCTCACACTTCCCTAGGCGAGTGCTATACCACTGAGCCACAACCCAGCCCAGTCTTGACACTCTGTGATTTGTGCTCAGGTGGAGGGTGTGTAAACAAAGTGCCATTCATTCATTCATTCATTTGTTCTTTCAAACATTCAGTGAGCACCTGGATGCTTTCCCTGTGGAGGTCAGAGGCCCTCACGGCTCCTGGCTGGTGGGAAGGTGTGGCCGGCCATTGTAGAGGCCTTCTGAAAAAATGTGCCGCCTTTTCCCCAAGGAGGGAAGGCCGTCACCCAAGGGTAGCTGAAGCCCCACTTTTCCTATTGACCCAGAATTTTAAAACTTCCCAAGAAGGCAAAAGCAAATGGATTTTGTACCTTTACTAGGGCCTCCAAGGGAACCAAAGAGGAGACAGGACGGCAGCTTAGAACCAGGCAGAGGAGGCTGCGAGTTCTGTTGTTGAGCAGTGTGAGCGGAGGGCAGTCATTTCCCCTCTTTGGGCCTCAGTTTCCTCAGCTTGAAGATGAAGATGGCGACCCTTACTGGCAGTGAGGGCAAAGTGAGGTATGTTACAGGGCATAGCCGAGGGGTGGCATATGATAGGGGCTCTGCATTTTATTGAATGACAGGTGACAGGAACGAGGACTTTGCAGGTGGAGCGCAGGCATGTGTGCATCCAGGCATTGCCTGGCACTGCTGCATGCCCTAACCAGGTGGGTGGGGTGTCAGGACATCTTCCACCCCTCGTTTCCTACTCTGAGTTCTTCTGCAGAGGACTCATTGGATGCCAGCAGTTACCCACCGACTTGCCTCAGTGGCCCACCAAAATCCAGAGGAAAAATCATGACCACCTTGAGGGAGGAAAGAGGCAGGCAAGATTGGGGAGGGGGACAATCCAGCCCAGGACTGGGGTCTCTCTCCCTCCTCCCTTTGCCATCATGGCTGGGACAAGTTGGAAGGAGGGAATGGGGCACAGATGGGCCAAGGATGCTAAAAGCCTAGACTGAATCACTTTTTGAAATGCTCTTTTAAAAGTGCACACACACACACACACACACACGCTCACAAAATTATTGCTATTTAATGTCTGGCAAATAGTAAAAACCTAGTAAGTTTTTGGTAAACTTATATACTGACATACACACATCCAAAATACACAGTCTAGTTAATGTTTTCCTAAGTAACACATTCATGAACCTATCACCCAAATCAAGATATAGGTCATACATTACCGCACCTGGAAGTTTCCCTTGGTCCCCCTCCCCGTCAATCCTTTCCAAGGTAGCTCCTATTCTGACTTCTCACACTAGAGATTAGTTTTATCTAGTTCTGATCAAAATGTTTTTGCTGAATGAATTCAGGAGACTTGGCAAGATTAGCTAACTTGCCTGGAGTCCCACAGTTAGCTACCCAGACCCCAGATGGCAACCTCCAGTGGACACTTAGGTCTGTGGTCATACATTCAAGCAAAGGGGATAAGAGCCTCAACTTTGCAACCCGTCCAATGGGGCAGTGGGATCCTATCTCAGTCATGACTACAGGAGGGTGTCAGCAGATGGCCTGGCCCGTGGACAGTCCACAGACGCACAGTGACTTCAGTTATGCCCAGGGACTCATTCGTGTGCCCCCCACCTGTGCATTCTCAAGGAACCCACAAGAGAGAGACCACAGGCCAAGGTGCTCACACCCAGACAGCACCTCCCAAAGACACACAGGCCAGATGCTGCAGACAGACGTAAACAGGCTCAGACGCTCGCGTAGAGACCCAGACACACACCCAGACCACCCCACAGGGGAAGGCCTGCGCACAAACCCAGACGTGCAGCCTGCAAACGTTGCAGGCACCCAGACGCCCCCGCGTAGCCTGACTGTGCCCCTTGCTCAGGCCCAGACAGAGCTGAGCCTGATCGCTATCTCATCTGTCAGCACTGCCACCCAGATGGAGAGGGCCCGGAATGATGCCCGGGGGTCCCCCGCCCCTGCTGTTTAGAAGGCAGGCCTGTTGTTGGACCAGAGATGGGGACACCACACGGGAGGTGGTGCTCTCCCCAGGTCCAGAAACAGACACAGAGACTCAGGAAGACGGAGACAGGGAGAGGGGGAGAGAAAAGGAGACAGAACTTGGGAGACACGGAAAGAAAGCACAGTGACAGAGATACAGAGACAGAGACGCAGAGACAGACAGTCGGCAGAGAGACACGGAGAGGAAGGGACACCATCAAACACATCGGGAGGGAGACAGTGAGGCAGAGAGAGATTGAGAAGGGAAGACCCAGAGATCCTGGATGGGCTCAGAGGCTGAGAGAGGTCAAGACCAAGGGACAGAGCAGGACAGATGGAGCCCCCTGGAGCTGGCAGAGATCCAGCAAGGGAAAAGAGGAAACCGGGGACCAAGGACGAGACTGGAAAGGCATGCTGTCCACCCTGGTGAGAGGGAGGGAGACACTGCCGTCATCTTGTCCTCTGCAGCTCTGGGGACCTAGCTGAGGCCCCCTGCACACAACTACAAGCTCTGTGGACCTGGGGATCCTCCTTGTTCTTGGGACCCACTGCCAGGCTGAGTGTTAGGCAGTCAAGAGGGGCTGGGGTCTCGACCATGGCCCTACCTCACCATGCCAGGTGTCCCTTTTGGGGGGATCTGAAGCACATGGAAGAGACCTTCCAGTCTTCTCCACCCTGAATGGTTTGGGAAAGGTACTTAGCTATTCTGAACCTCAGTATCTTAATCTGTAAAATGGGGCTGAAGGGTATTGTTAGGATTCCACAGGAACATGTGCCTGCTTTATTTGTGGTTTGACTAGACGCTAGGTGAGCCACAAGGGAGGTTTGAAGAGTTGTCTGGAGAAGTCGAGAGAGACTCAAAGGAGTTACTTGGGCTCACAAATGAACAAAAGGTGACTGGGTGGAGAAGGGCAGCCAGGAGAGTTTCCCAGAAGAGGAAAGACATCGACAGGCAAGAGGTGCCCAGAGGCTGCAGAGCAAGCAGCGGCTGTGAGTATGGGGTGCCCCTGCAGGGGCAGGTGTCCAGCTCATGGGGGCACTAATGGGGGGACCTTGGGGAAATTCCTCAGACCAGTTGGGGTAGGGAGAGAGGGAGCAGGGAGACCCCTTAGAGGCTGGGGAGGCCATCAGGGCAGGTGATGAGACCAGGGGTGGTCCAGCAGGACTTCCCTGCTCTTTCCCGGGCCTCTGGCCCAGGACACTGCCAAGCAGGCCCCTGCTCCATCCCTGCATGCATGCTGGAGTCCTGACTGTGGCCTGTGTGTCCTGCTGGCAAGAATGGACACCTCTAGGCTGCATCTGCCAGCTAAGGCCCCAGGGAAGCCCTGTCTGGGCTCTCCAGGCCCTGGGGACCCCAGGAGCACCAGCAGGTCCTTCAGATCTTTACGTCTGCCCCATCCACCTTCCCTCCCCTTAGCCCAATGCTGGGCCCTGGGGACTGGGGATGTGGAGGTGACATGGCCAATAGCATCTTCCTCCCACTCCTGAGCTCTCTGGGAGATAGATGCAGTAGTAGCCAATAGCTGTCCAGCATGAGGGAAGCTGGGGGTTATGGGAGCCCCAAGGAAGAGGGTCTGGCTCTGCATGGGGTAAAATCTTGCATGACACTCCACAACTTGCAGTGCCTTTAAAAATTTGTGGTCTTCTTCAGTACTTCCCAGACCTGGGAGGTGGGGATTATCACTTCCATTCAAAGAAGGAAGCCAAGGAGAAGCCACCTGCCCAGCATCACACACCTGCGGGCCACCAAAATATTTGCATGGTGATTCAGTTGGATGCAGCTTGCATGGATTAGTCCCCCATCGGGCCAGGCACTGTGACTGGCGGTGCCCACTCTGGGGTCCTGCAGAGCAGACCAGGTGGGAGGCAGTGGGGGCTGGGCACTTGACAAGTGGGGACCCCGGAAGAGGCTGATGACCCCAAGTGGTGTTGGGGGGACTTGAGTTGGAAGATCAGGCGATTGACATGAAGTACTTGAGGGGCAGAGGCACATGGTCAGGGTGTGACATTTTTCACCAGTGAATGGCACCCACGTGGACAGCAGTGAATTGCTGCTGGCTCCAGAGCTGGCCGCAGCCTGGAGATCTCCCCAACGGCTGCTCCCGACAACCACCCCAGTGGCTTTCCCACCCCGTCCTGGCTCTCCATCACTGCCCGGGGTGGAGCCCCACCCGGGGCATCTTAGCAAACACTGTTACCATGGAAAAGTTTAAGCATATACAAAGCGAACCAAAGACATAATGAAGCCCCAGGTACGCGGTGGTCGGGCTCCACGGATGTCCACGTCCTCACTCTTGTGTCTATACCTCTACCCACTCCCCACCCAGATGCAGTGACGACGATGGTGATCTGCACACTTAAAAAGTCCCTCTGGGATTCTGATACAAAGCCTGGGGTGGGGATTGCCTCCAGCCCCTTCATTTCTCGGAGAGCTGAGTAAACTCAAAGAGGGGAAGGGACATGCCAGGCACCCCACCAGGAAGTAGCAGAGCTGGGGTCATTTGACCTGAGGACACTTACTAAGTGCCAGGTGCTGTGCTGGGCACAGCGGGTACCAGGGAATAGGATGATCTCTATCTTCATGGAGTGCAGCATCTAGCAGGGAAGACAAATGTCAAACAGTCTCCAAAGTCACTATTAAACAATGTCTGGATGATGTCATGAAGCCTATGCAGGACCACAACACAGACACAGGGGAGGGAAAGGACAGTTTTCTAAAGAGGATATAATTCAAAGTGAGTGGGAATTAATTCTGCAAGTGGAAGGGAGGTGAGATTAAAAGAGTAAACTGCATGTGCAAAGGCCCTGAGGCCCAAGATCCAAGGCACTAAAAGGTGGCAGTGTGGCTGGAGCTCTCAGAGCAAGGGTCAGCATGGTGGGAGGTGCAGCGGGGGACCTGACCGCATGCCTGGGTCTTAATTCCAAGAGCAGCAGGAAGCTAGGGATGATGAGTCATGGCAAGAGGACAAAGGTGGGTATGCGGGAACTTTTCAAGTCAACCAAGTAATAGGACCTCCGTCGGGGTGGAGGCAGAGAGGTCAGACTGTCTGTGGAAGGAGGGAGAGCTAGAAGAGGGCAGGACAGCTGGATGGGTGGTGGGACACTTCACTGCAAAAGGAAAGGCGTCAAGAAGAGGAGGAGGGAGACGTCAGGGGGTCTTTGGGGTTGAACTTGTTGAGTTTTCCATGCCCTTATGACATCAAAGTGCTTCCCCTCAAGGGGCTCCCAGGCAGGTGGGGGAGGCGTGAAAGGGACCTGGGACACTGCTGCATTGCTTTTCTTCTTTGCATTTCCCAAGCTAGTTAGTCCTTAATCTGACTTTGAGGCTCAGTCACCCGTTGGTCCCTGTCTACCTCTGGTGCAGATCTTGGGACGTGCACATCTCTGTGCACCTACTCATCAATGCTTTGCATGCTGGGGGGATTCTCTGCCTGGGGGTGGGTGTCCTACCCTTCCTTTTTCCTTCAGAAACTCCTCCCAAATGCCCCCTGCTCCCTGAAGACTTCCCCCTCCTGTAGTGTCTGCCGTGCTCAAAACACAGGGCTGAAATCGTTTATCCCACCCCACCTGGTGCTCCAGTAGGGCAGCCCGGGGCTGTGCCTGCCGGCTTCATATGCCAACACAGTGCTGGGCACACCGTTCCTAGTAACATCTTCAGAAGAGAGCAGATTAAGGGTGACTCCGTGGGAGCGTGTTTTAACAGTATTTTACCCCCTTTCCTGCTGCTGTGAGCCCGTGACTCACTGTCTTTGTCTTCACCTTACACCCAGCATAGTGCCTGTGTCACGTGGCAGGTCCTTAATAAATATTTCCTAAGTCCTGGAGGGAATAAATGTTAGCATGGGCGTTTGCTATAGTTGAGACTCTAGTCCTAGGAGCTTTGGCACGAGACTGTCCTGCCACTTACTGCTGAGGACTCCTGGGCAAATTACTCAACCTCTCTGAGCTTCTAGTGTTTGTGATGTGTAGAACCGGAGTAATAATAGTTACTTCATAGAATTTTCTCGACTTTGAATGGTTTAACTCAAGCATTTAGTGCCTGGACATAGAAGGGCTCTGTTCCCGAGTGCTGTTGCTGTTTATTCATCTTTCAATTCGGCCACCTTTATTAGGCTTTGCTTCAAGAAAAGAGGAGAGGGAGGGGGCCCGCTCTGGGATGGCCTTGCTGGTTCTCAGAGTCTGGGCGGGGGGGAGCTTTGGGGCGGTTCCGGGCAGAGGGGGCGGCTGCGGGCCTGGAGCGGTCCAGGAGGCCGGGCCCTGGGGACTGGGGAGGGGGCGGCAGCCGGAGCCGAAGTAGGATCCGGCAGTGTGCGGAGACATCCTGCGGGGGCGCCTGCCGCCGGACCTCAGCAAGCTCCCGGGGCAGCCGGCCAGTGCATCGCGGGCATTGGAGGGGCCGTCGGGTCGGAGCTGCTGAGCCCCCGCTGGCCGGGCGGAGGGCGCCCCCTGGCGGTGCACCGCAGCATTGCCCCGGGCCTCCCACTCCACCCTCTGGGGTCTGCGATGAAAGTTCTTGGGGGACATCAGAGGGATCTCTTCCGGGCTCTGGACGCTATCCTCAGGAAAATCGGGAGTGACGATCTGGAGTAGCTAGCGTGTGCCAGCTACTGCGTTAGGACGAGGGCGACTGCGCAGGATGAACGTGCACCCACTGCACAGGGCTGGTACCCAGGAGGCCCGCACGTTCCTTCCTTTGATTTAGGCTCATTCCTCGGGCCTCCGGGCAGAGGTGCTGGGCTCAAACCTGAGGGGCTCCCCAAGAGCTTCAGGTCCAGGCTCCCAACCCGGGCACTCCCTCTGCCCCCCAGTGGCCTCCCCGAGGATTGGAGTCTGGGGGCGCGTGATGGTGGCCGGTGGTTGTGACTTATGTAGGTGGTGAGGGTAGGTCCCTGTGTGTGGATGTGGTCGTGTTGGTGTGTGTGTGTGTGTGTGTGTGTGTGTTTAGGGCGTCGTGTCCATGTTTGTGTTGTCTGTCCACACAACAGGAGAGTTAGGCATGCGTGGGTCTCAGTGATCCCTGTTCATGTGATACAGCCCAGCGTGTCCCTTGAGACCAAGGGTGGTTTGGCCTGTCCAAAGAATCAGTGACAACAGTAATCCCCTTTCTTTTTTATTTATTTTACATTTTTTGGCACTGGGGATTGAACCCAGGGGCATTCTGCCACTGAGCTACATCCCCAGTTTTTTTGTTCGTTCTGTTTTGTTTTTTGAGATAGGGTATTGCTAAGTTTCTGAGGCTGGCCTTGAATTTGCCATCCTCTTGTCTCAGTCCCCTGAGTTGCTGGGTTTACAGGTGTGGTCACAATGGCTGACTCCCTAATCATCTTTTCACCCAACAGAGGGCTGGCTGAGCCCCTGTCTTGTCCCTTAGTCCAGTCCCCTTAGTACCAATATTTTCCTTCCTGTCCCTCCCCTATCCCCTAACTGCTCCCGAGTCTAGCATTCTGCTTCATTTGAGAAATGAGAAAATCCAAGAGGGACTGGCCCAAGGACACTTGGCCGGAAAGCACAGAGAGCTAGGGCACTGGCATGACTCCCGACTCCAGCCAGAATTCCTTCCTCTCCCAGGAGGGCCCTGGGTGCCCTTTGCCCAGCCTGGAGTGAGGGTGGGACAGGTTTCTGGGCTGGGCTGGGCTGTGCGGGGAGCAGGACACAAAGGCCCAGTGTCTGGCCCTGCCTCCCCCTCCTGGCCCTGCCCTGCTCCAGGAGCCGAGGGGGTATCCAGTGCCAGACTAGCCAAAGAGGAGCATGTGACATGACGCACTCAACCAGAGGCCCAGGCCCAGCCCCAGCGGTGGACGCACCTGCCTGCCCCAGCCCATGGGCTGACTTGCAGGGTGGGACAAAGAAGCTCTGCCTGAATTTGGGGCTCCTGGCGCCAGCTCGTACTTGGCACCTGCCCAGGCCCAAAGTGCTTCAGCTTGCCCTGCTGAGAAGGGATTGATGAGTAATTAAGATCATGATGATATCAACACAACGTATTAATAGAAGCATAATAATGGCTACTGTTTGCTAAAGCCTGACTATGTGTGGTTACTACTCTTTTTATTCTGGTTCTGGGGAGGCAGTGAACTGACGTGGTTAGGGCCTTGAGCTGCAGTGCAGCCAGACCATCAGGATTATTTCGTGGCAAGGCTTTCTAGCTGTGTGACCTTGAACAAGTTGCTTAACATCTCTCTGCCTCAGTAGAATGACAGTAGTTGGGTTACACAGAAAACAGTGAAAGCTCCTGCCCGACAATGAGGAAATGTACATCAAGGACCAACTTTTATTTTCATGATCTCCTTGACAAAGAGAGCTGTTTTTTTGTTTTGTTTTGTTTTTTGTCCTCACTTTATGGATGAGGCAATTAACACTGAGCCATTTTTTATAGGTCACAAAATAAGAGAATGTCCACGCTGGGTCCTGACCCCAGGCCTAATACCGAAGCCTGTGTCTCAGGCTGTTTTCCTCCCACTCGCATTACAGATTAGTCCACAGCTGAGAGGCTTAACCCTCTGATAGTCCAGAAAGGGCTTCAACATGAATCAGCTTGGCTCTGACCGGAGCCTTAGGAAGGGTGTCTAAAGCATCTCCTTTGGAGAAACAGGGAAATTGTGGCCCAGAGACAGATAGTTCTTTGCCTGAGGTTATACAGCAAGTAAGTGGCAGAGGCAACATTTGATTTTTTTCTACTAATAAGAAGTATCATTTTACATAATCATGGTTTTGGGGTGTACCTACTGTGTCAGGCTGCCGCTCACACTGTGCCCACATGATCCTTTGTAATTCTGGTAACTGTCACTTCGATTCCAATTCCCAGGGTTTCTTCACAGATCCTTGTTCTGGCTACACATCTATCTCCACCCTCCCAGGCTTGGATCCTTAGAGCACCGGCCCCAGAGTGGTTTGCCTCTGGGTATCCAGGGCCAGCACCAGGTCTGGCCCCCGGTGACTGTACTTCTGGTGGGGAAAACCCGGTTTTGCCAGCGAGGGTAGCTACCAAGAGAAATGGATTGATGGGAACTTGTGAGGAAATATACTGGGCACCTGATTCAAGATGGAAAGGCTGGGAGAAGCCATCCTGAAGGACAGATATCTGTGCCCAGAAAGAAAGGGCGAATGGGAATAATATGTATGCACATATAATTTACATCTATGGTGACATGTTTCGGTGTGCTAGACATCACATTGGCTATGTTTAAGGGTTTTGTATTTTTTTCTTTTAATCCTCAAAAGGTCTCTCTAATTCTCAAAACTTGAATGGGGTGCAAGTATTAGTCCCCTTTTATAGAAGAAGAGGTTTGCAGATAAGGTCCAGAGGATCCGCCGCTGGCTGAGGTGGATCTGAGCCCTGGTCGTCCAGCTCCCTCCAGGCAATGCTGGCGCGAGATCCACTCTCAGTTGTCTCCTTTCGTCCTCCCAACAAGTCCGAAGGTCTGCCCTGGCTCTTCTGTGTTCAAATCAGGAAAGGAGGCTCCGTGGGGAGACTGCCCCCTAATTTCCTCTTGGCATATGTCGGGTGTGCGGTTCTTTCCTGGTTCCCATACCTCCTTCACCCCCGCTCCCCCGAGCAGGGCCGGGCATGCCGCAGCCACTCACCGAGGGGTGCTGATGGATGCCTGGGTCGGGCCCTCCTGCGCTCTGGGCCGGGCCCCGGGCGGGGCCGAGCCAGGGCTGCCGAGAGGGCTGGAGAACCGGCACTCGGCGTCGGCCTCCCGCGCGCTGGGCCCGCCTGCAGGGTGGCCTGGGCTGGGGGTGGGGCGGGTGAGACTCTGGGTGGCCCCCTGAGAGCCGATCTTCCCGCACGTGGGACCCCCAGAGTCAGCCCGAGCCCCGGGAGCTGTCGGGACGCAGCGTCTCCGGGGTGAGCCAGCGTCTGGGGCCCGCGGCTCCCGAGCAGGCCAGGAAACGCCTGCCGGTGCATCTGTTTTTCCATCAACAGGCGGCTTACGTAAACTCCTCGCCGACTCCGCGGCTGCCAGCGCGGGGGAGGCGGCTTATCTGATGGGGGCCGCGCCAGGGCCGGGGTTCCCTGCGTGTCCCGGCACAGGCCCCGCCGAGGGAGCCCGGCGGTGGGTGGGGGGTGGGGCTTGGCACCCGGCTTCGCCCCCCGGTGCAGAACCGCAAGGCTGGGACCTCCCCCCCAAGACGCAACCCCGACCTCAGACCTTTCCTAGCGCCGGGTCCTGTGCGCGCACGCCAGGAAAAGGCCCCCGACCGCGCGCGTGCTATGAGGGACCCGGGTGGCCCTATCCCAAGAGTCCCCAGTGTTGCGCTGGTCCAGCGGTGCTCAGAGCCCGGTGTGCATGGGGAAGAGGTTGGTTCAGAAGCCTCAGCTGGGGTGAGGTCCAGGAACCACCATTTGGAAAAACAACGAAAGTCACATTTTTATTTTGAAAACTTCAAAATCACAGAAAAGTTCAAAAGCAAAATAAACTCCCATATGCCCTTTCTAGATTCACCGGCTGTTAATCTTTTATCACTTTCGCACTCCCCCAACATATTCTTGAAGTGGGCAATGTAATTATTCCCACTTTACAGATAGGAAAAGTAAGGTTTAGGGACAGAACTCGTCCAAGGAGGTAATGGATCGGACATTTAAACTCCGATGTAAGAGGCAAAATTTTAATTTTTTTTTTGGCTTTCTTTGCAATTATTTTTTTTAGTTGTAGATGGACACAATACTTTTATTTTATTTATTTATTTTTATGCGGTGCTGAGGATCAAACCCAGCGCCTCACACATGCTAGGCAAGCGCTCCACCACTGAGCTACAGCCGCAGCCCCTGAAATTTTTTTTTCCCTAAGTTAAACATACCACCTCCCCTTCCCGTTTACAAAGAGTATGTGTGCTATAAAGCACACAAGTTTCCCGACCTGGGCATCCTTACAAAGGAAGTTCCTTGTGTATCTTTCCAGAGACAGTCTATGCCTGTGAAAGCAGGCCCATACGGTATTTTTTACATGAAATGTTTTGTATTGTACACACTGTTTTGCACTTTACTTCCACGCCCTCTGTTCCTTAACTACATATCACAGAGATTTTTCCATGTTGGAAATACAAAAGCGCACCATTCTTTTAAACCAGTGCGTAGTATTCCACTGAACAGATGTTCTGGAATTGATTTCTCTAGTCCCTGCAGATGTGAAATTAGGCTTTTCCAATCTATTGCTATCATAAGCAAAGCTGTGATAAACACACATTCAAGCGTCAATTTGCACATGTGCAAGTGCATTCGAATGGTAAATTCCTAGAAATGAAAATTCTGGGTTAAAGGGTATGCGGATTTTTAATTTACTCAGATATTGCCAAATCACTCCTCAGGGAGGTTATACCAATTTGCCCTCCCACTTGTGATGAATGAGACTGCCTGTTTCCCACACCCTTGCCAACACAGCATGTTATCAAACTTTTTGATCTTTGTCAATCTGTTAGATATAAAATGGTATCTCGTAGCTGTAATTTCATTTCTCCTGCTACAAGGGAGGTTGACCATGTTTTCATATGACTAAGAATCATTTACATTTCCTTTCCTGGGAACTGTTTGTTTATATCCTTTGCCTATCTTTTAATTAGGTTGTTTTGTTTTCTTCCTAATATGTAGGAGCTCTTAAAATAACAAGGATATCAGCCCTTTGTCGATAACATATGTCTATAATATATGTCTTTTGACTTTGTTTATATTATTATTTTTGTGCAGAATTAAAAATAATTTCATGTGGCCAAATTTAGCCATCTTTTACAGATTCAACTTTTAAAAATTTTTACCTTAAAAGACCTTCTTTACTGTCAGGATACTTTTGAAAATACTCTCAGGTTTTCTTTTTTTTTTTTTTTTTTTTTTTTTTTTTCTTTTTTGGTACTGGCGATTGAACCCAGGGGCGCTTAATCGCTGAACCACATTCCCAGCCCCTTTTATTTTTTATTTTGAGACTGGGTCTCTCTATGTTGCTTAGGGACTCCTAAGTTGCTGAGGCTGGTTTTGAATTTGTGATCCTCCTGCCTCAGCCTCCTGAGTCTCTGGGATTACAGGTGTGCGCCAGTGCACCCAGCTACTGTCAGGTCTTCTATCATTCCAGAATTCGTTTTGGTATAAGATGTGAGGTAGGAACCTGGCCATTTCTCAATGGATGTCTGTCTAGTTGTCCCAGCACTATTTCTTAAACAATGAATCTTTTTGTTATTGATTGGCAATGTCGCTTTTGTTTCCTGTGGGCATTCGGTTAATCTCTCAGTTTTCCAGGGCCATCTGAACAAATGAAATTCATCCCCCCATATCCTTGGGAGACATGTTTCAAGACCCTCATGGATGCCTGCAACCATAGATTGTACAGTACATGTAACTGTATTTTTTTCCTATACATGCCAACCTATGATAGTGTTCAATTTAGAAATTAGGCACAGTAAGAGATTAACAATAACTAATAATAAAATTGAACAAGCACAACAATAGACTATAATAAAAACTGCTTAAGAGTTATGAGTTATTTCTGAATTTTCCATTTAATAATTTCAGACCTCAGTTGACCATGGGTAACTGAACTCATGATAGCAACACCACAGATAGAGAGGTCCACTGTCCAACAAATTGGGTAGCTTAAAGCAAGAGAAACTTGTTCTCACCACGTCCTGAAGACTGCAAGTCTGAAATCAAGGTGTCAGCAGGACCAGGTTCTTCCGGTGGCTCTGAGGGGACAGAGCATGGCACGCGTCTCTCCGGGCTCCTGGGGGTGCCTCGGTCCTTGGCATTTCTTAGTTAGTGGCAGCTTACCGATGATCTCTGCTTCTGTCTTCACGTGACCTTTTCCTCTCGGGGTTTGCATCTGTGTCCAAACTACACTCATCTCATAAGGACACAGAATCATTCCAGAATTCGTTTTGGAATAGGGTCACTCTGGTATGACTTGATCTTAATTTCATTTTATCTGCAAAGACTGTGTCCAGGTAAGACCACAGTCTCAGTACCAGGGGAAGCACTGGAACAGATCTTTTTGGAGTGTACAATTTTAAACACCAAAAGTATGCTTTCTCATACACCATTCTGTTTTTTTGATCCACCTGCCTATATGCACCCAGCATTTAAAATATTATAGATTGATACTATGTTTTAATTTCTGTTAAGACTAGTTACCTCTTATTACTTTTTGTACTCAGGATTTTCAGAATCTCCTTGTTTATAGTGCCATATGGATTTTGGAATCAGCTTATTATTTTTAAAAAACCTGTTGATATTTTTCTCAGAATACACACACACACACACACACACACACACACACACATACACACACAGAGACAAACACAAACTAGGAGAAAATTAACATATTTATGATGTTGAGACATCTTATCCAATACCATTTTACATGATCAGGTCTTCTTTTGTGCCCTTCAGCGATTTATTAAATTTAATTTCTAATGAATCTTATATATACATTTCATTTCTACTGAAGTGATTTCTAAATTTTTAAATTTTTTTGCTATTGTAAATAAGAACTTCTCTTTCATTATCTCTTCTGACTGGCTGTTAATATTGATGAATATTATTAAATTTCAGCATGTTAATTTTTTTGCCCAGTCATTTCACTGAGTTCTTACTTATAGTGGCTTTTTGGTTGATTCTATAAAAAATGATCAGTTTCCCTCTTCCCTTTTTATTTTTATTTTTATTATTATTATTTTTTTGCATCTAATCATGTGGACTGGTACTTCCAGAACAATGCTAAATAACAGTGTAAAAGCAGAATCTTCTTTATTCTTTATCATAGTGGAAATGCCTGCAGTATTTCTCCTTTAAACATGTGGCTGACTGTGGGTTGAAATAAATACATTCTTCTGTGTTTAAGCATCTTGCTATTTTATCAAGAAAGTTCTTTTAAAATGTTCTCCTCTGGCCTTCTCCACACGCAGCCTCGACCTGGCTGAGGACACGAATGGATCATGTTCATGCTCCCTACCCGCTGCCCCCGTTGGTCCCTCTTCATGGTGCACCCCCCTCCTGGCTTCTTTCAAGCAAGGCCCAGAGAACTGTCACCTCCTCTGGGAACCTTCCCAGGCAGTCATTCCTGGAGAGGACAGAGGCAAACCGAAGGCCCAGTTGCTGTTCAGTGGCAGACTGAACCCCTGAATGGCTTAGGAGGTGTGAGTGGACAGAGTTGATGTTTCCAGTCACGTGGCTGATGGGTCTGGCAAGCCCAGTGGCTCCTCCCAACAACGCTCCTGGGAAAGAGGCCCCAGGAGAGAGGAACAGTGATATGAGAAAACTGGGACTTGGAGAGATGGGTGAGGAGGTGGGTGTCGAGCGGGAACCGGCATGTCCTGCCTCCATCCAGTAGGCCGTGGGTAGCTGAGGGGCGGGACCACCTGGAGGCAGAAAATTCTGGCTGATCCATCCTGTCTTGGGACAGGGAGTGGGCTTTCAGGCCCGCAGACCCTGAGCACTGTGCTCCGGACTCTCCTGGGGGGAGTTGCAGCAGCAGGACAGGCAAGGTTTATCAGAGAGGGCTTGCTGGGCTTGGGAGAAGTCCTTCCTCGCGACATCTCTGCAAGGCCTGGGGTTTCTCCATGTTGGGATTGGGGCTGGACATTTGGGGATAAAGGGGGAGAAATGTCCGGCCTTGGGGGCAGAGAGACTGGAATTTCTTTAAAGACCTCTGTACTTTTGACTCCTGACAAAGAACATGTGCTTTTTAGTTGTTGTTGTTTGGGCTTGTATTATTTTAAATTAAAAATTTTTGCATACGGCCTTCTACACATAAAGCATACATGTAAGTGTATAATTTGATGATTTCTTACATATGTTTACCCCCCCTTGTAACCACACCCAGATCAAGGTAGAGTCACCTCCAGCGCTCCAGAAAGTTCCCTTTCTTCTTTTCCCGTTGTACATGTGCCCCCAGAGGAAACCACAATCCTGTCTTCCAGCATCTTGAATAGGTTTGCCTGTTGAACATTGTATGCATGGAATTAGACAGAACTCTTTTGTGTCTGGCCTCTTTGGCTTAGTGTATTAATGGTGTGATTCACGGGTGCGGTTGCACACACCAGTGGCTTATTCCTTTTCCATTACTGTACAATCCTATATGTTATAGAAATGTACCATAACTCATTTATTCAATATCTTGTCAGCGGACCTTTGAGTTGTTTCCAGTTTTATGAACAAGGCTTTGGTGAACATGTGGGCCAGGTCTTTTGGTGGCCATATACAGTCATGCCTTAAGATCTATCTAGGAGTGGAATTCCTGGATTGTAGGGCAGGTGTATTTTTTAGCAAAGCATGTACTTACTACTTTTGTTATAATAGAAATGTGGAAAAATTGACAAGTGATTTTTCATAACTTTTTTCATCAAAAGTTCTATGGGAGGCAAGCACAGAGCTCTCTGGGACCCCAGTCGCAGCTTGGGGAGTGCATTCCTTAGATTCCGGAGGGGAAGGGCAAGCACAGGCATTGGGGGTGGGGTATGGAAGGTAAGACTGTGCCTGGGCCCTCTGAGACCCCTCCCAGGTAAGGGAGCACAAGTCCCACCCCGATGCTATCTCCAAGGGCAGGTCTGGTAGGCAGTCCTCTACAGAGTTGGATGTGGGTCCTCACTTTTCCTACCTGTGCATGGACCAGAACATGGGGGACTCAATGGTCCCCAGCCTCTTGGTGTCTTTGGGTACCTGCTTGGGAGCCTCCTGTTTTAGTCACTCCTCTGAGACCAACAGAATTTTGTGACCATATGGATTCTGGCAGGTTTTAAGGAACGGAGGAAGTCCCCCAAGCCTCCAAAGTTCTACCAGGGTGAACTCTGTGATCAGGGCCCCGAGGCCTCCTCCTTCCCCCGTGCTGGTCCCAGCTGTGCCTCAGGCTCCCTGGGAACTGGGGGGAGGAGGGCTATTCCATGAAGTCAGAGCAGCTGCTGCCTAGAGTTTGGGAAGTTGCTGAGCTGCCAGTGGAGGCCTCTAGGGAAATGCCAGAGCCAGGGCCCTGGCCGTGGTTGGGTGATCAAATCAGCCCCAGATGAGCTCAGGACTTGCCCCTGTACCAGCAGCTCAGCAGAAGTCCTGACCAGCTCAATCCATGAAGTCTCAGCAGTGGCTTCAATGAGTGAGCGGCCCAGTGGCAACACTCACGGGGCCAGCTGAAGTCCCTCTGAAACCTGGAGCAGAACTCATCAGCCGACAGTAGCTTCATTCATTGGAGGAAAAAACAGAACAAAACAAAAACAAAGAAACCCACAACTAATCGAAAAATCTCAAAATGGCTCTGGGTTCATAGCCTGGCCCTGGCCTTCCTTTTGCCGTGGTCTCCTCTGTAGGGCTGACCATTTGCTCGGAGGTTTTGCTGGGAGGATCCAGTGTGATAATGTTGACAAGGTGCTTCTTGTGATGATTGGCACGTGGTGGGCTTTCAGCAACATTTATGGAGGGTCAGCTATGCACCAGTCCTGTTGCACTTAACTGTGGCCCTTGGAGAGGCGGTCCTGGGAGATGGGGCTCTGGCCAGGGACGGCATCGAGAACAAAACGCACAAGCTTCACGTACAGCTGGGACATGCCCTGAGTCTTCAGAGCCCTTTTCTGGGGTACTTTCAGGTCCTCCTTTGGTTGTGCTTTAAAAATCTCTGACTCACACCCAGATCCCTTCCTCCTGCCTCCCACTGTCGCTTTATCAATCACGCCCACTGTTCAGTTCTCTCTGGGACACTGGACTTGGGCCCTATGTAAACAAGTGATTAGCATGTGTTTGGAATTGTGGTGAAACTGCTTATAATATAAATACAATTACGTCTCTGTCTGTCTGTTTGTTTCCACATCATGAACAAGTAGCTGTATGAATTGTCTGGAAAGTATGTTCATTATGGTCCAACTCAGGGTCCTCTGCATTCCTTGGAGTGGCTCAGGATGTGGGGGCAGAGGGCAGGTTTAAGACTTGGGCAGGTGTCTCCCAGTGTTTCTCAAATCAGTGGTCAGTGACCGGCTACTGCTTACTGATTGGAAGGCCATCTCTATTGAACTGGCACAGGCAGAGAAAACAAGTGGATTTTAAATGTGAGCTCCAAACTGGCCGTCACCAGGCAGACACTTAACATGGGTGTTAATTGTGATCAAGCTGCTTCGAACACCAACAGCTCTGCATAACTTCTACGTGATAAACAGAAGGAGGCAGGAATTGAGTATTTTGCTATGCGTAATTATCTCCCCAGATATGCAGGAGAGGTCAGTTAATAATAAATTAAAACTTTCTCGCCCCCGACTTGCTTTTTCTCCTCCTGGCTTTCCACTCTCTCTAGCATGCGCCCTTTCTCTTTTCCTCTCATTTTCTCTCTTACCCTGCAGGGAGACACTCTGTTTGCTTAATAAACTTCCTTATGCGATTTCCCGGGTCCGGCGTGGTTTTTGTGGGATTTTCCTTACATTGGTGCCGTGACTTGGGATGGGTCCTTCCACTGTCTCTTAAGCGAGTGGAACCCCATCTAAGCCCCAGTGCCCCCGGACACGGCCCCACCTTCCATTCTGCCCGGACGCTCTGCTCTGCATTCATCACTGGACTTCGGGTTGGTGAGTCCTCTGGGCAGGTTCCCCTAGGCCGATTTATCTGGGACCCTCGAGGCGGCTGAGGGGTGGGTGTGGCCCAGTCACAACTTTTATAGTTACGGCTGGCCCCTAGTCGGTCTTATCTGCCGGGTGGATTCCTGATTTATGGTGGAGATTCTCAGGGTTGAGGCTCATCTCGCGCTCGCATTCGCACTCGAACACCCTGATATCAGCTCCTCAACCCTTCTCGGCTTTTGCCTGGTACACATTGATGTTTGTGTGACGACACCATCTATGTGCCGCCTTCTCGTCTCCAGTCGACTACTCTGTAGCCTCGGGACGCCGGGGCACAGACTCGGCTGTATCAGCCTCCACCATGGGACCTGGGTCCTCCGTTCCGGCAGATTCAACCCCTCGCCTGACTCCCGGCTTATATTTGGCCACAGTGCCCTTTAGATAATCAATCCAAAATGGCCGTGTACGCCCTGGTCACAGACTCGGCTGTATCAGTCTCCACCATGGGACCTGGGTCCTCCAATCTGGCAGATTCAACCCTGGGAACCCTTCGCCTGACCCCCCGGCTTAAAGCCATCAAAATTCCTTTGCGTACTGGCACACAGCTTCCAGGAGCGAGCGGGCAGATGGAAAGGGATTCCTTATCTTCAAGTCTCTTCTTTCTTGAGCCTCTGTGCTCTTCCTGCAAACTCGAATGCCTCCTTCTTCTCCCCCTCTTAATCCCTGCTCCTCCTCCAACTTCAACTCAGCTGTTTCTGCTTCCATTCCCCAGCCCAGCCCACCTAGTCCTCCTGCCACGAGGTCCCACATACGCCAGTGTGGAGGGAGTAACCAGCCCAACCATCAGTGGCATGTCCCAGTAAGGAGTATGATATAAGCAGCCCCATTCCCCACAAGTAGTGGGAGATAATTGTTTGACAATTTTCTGCATCCAAACCTGAATTGAAGTGTCCATTTAAAATTTCTCCTGGGATGCAACTCAGAATACTTTTTCTCTCCCTTTCACCTCTTCTCTCCTTCTCATTTTCTCATGCTTTAATTAATGGCCATTATTCTTTTTCTTCTAGGACTTTTGCTTTTCTTAAATGCTATATTTTTGAGCTCACAATTTCAATCCTACATACCTAGGTTAATGATTTTTGATCAGTTCTTTTTATCCAACTCTAGAGTTATTTTGAACATCTGTTACATTGCAATGGAGATAAACATTACAAGGCCTTTACTTTTGTGTTAAATGTAAGCGCGCATAAAATTAAAATTTAAAAAATGGATCCAAATACTTTTAATTCACATGATTTAAAAGTTTCAATATAAATTGGGTAAATTAATAGAAGCAAAATGTCTTTAAAATTAACTCACAAGTCTCTAGGGGGTCAAACTCATTTAATGTTGATGTTTATAAAATGTCTAACATCAATTTTTCTAGGACTTTTCTTCCACAGGAAAGAGACAGTAAATACTATTGGTACACTTGTCTGATATCTTGGTTTTTTATTAGAGTCAACATGTATGGGATTACTCAAATTTGTTTGTTAGAGACATCTGATTAATTTATAAAGTTATCCCATGGAGTAACATACTTACAAACATTATTCTTTGTATATTAAATGTGTTCATATTTTCCAGGTATACAAGCCTTTAAAGCAGAAAATTTATCAAGCTGCTATTCTCCAAATTAAACTTGTCTGTAATGGTAATTTTAAACTCATCATTTAGTGTTCTATCATAGGACCTGTCATCAATAGGGTATATGTAAATTTTTTTACATATATAAAAGATATTTTATGATGAATTTTATAAATTTTATGATAAATTTTATTTATTTATGAGATAAAATAAATTTAAATGTAAATGTATTTCTAAAAATTAGTGAGAGCCTGATTTGTTTAAAGGTTAATATCGTGAAACATGAAAACATTTTGCCACTTTGCCACACAAAAGGAAAGTTAAAAGCTCTCTCAGCCTTTCTTGGATTTATGTTTTAGATATAATGTTAAATTGTGTTAACTAACGTTCGTATAGACTCAGGAGTCAATATACGTAAACTTCTTAAAATGACATTTAAGAAAGAGTTTAATGCACAGTAGCAAAAATGGGACAACAGTGATTGAGATTGGGTCTCTGTTGACCTTATGGCTGTGGCATGCCTGGTGCCTGGGAGTGTTTCTGTGCAGGGGCACAAGATGCCTAACTGCTGTGGCAGTACATGATCTCAGGCACACAACTCTTGGGCAGGAAGGAATTCTTTTGCTAGATAACCAGTGTTTCATCAGCTCCCTTCTCTGATTCCTGCCCACCTTACAGTAACTTTGGAACCTAACATTGCACATATATAAAGATTGCTGACATAACTCTTTAGATCCGCATTTTCATCAGAGAACAGAGTTCCATCTAATCTCAGCTTAATCTTCAAAATCTGTGTTTATAAACCTTTATTTTCTAATACTCCTTTGCCCCTCACTGCACTTGAGAATTTGGTCATGCTGGTCATGACAAAAGAGGAAAAGTTAGCTTCAGGATTAGAACATTTTAACTAAGATTTGTGAAAAGCCCCGCCTTACCTGAGATAAGGCTCTGCCTCACAACCCTGCTGCACGTTAGAATGGCGCCAAAGTAAGCCAGACTTTAACTCATTTAAAGTTGTGTTCAAAAGTTTGATGTTTGTTGTAAAGACGACTGTGATCTCCAACAGGAGATATAATGAATAACTCAGCCAAAATTCAAGATAGCTATTGCACAAACTGAATGTTTTACTGTTGGTGATTCCATTTTGTATTTCCTATAAACTCTGTTGCTTGATATTTTGCAGAAGTACACCATAGATTAACTTGAAAAACCATCACCTATAGGACAGATAATGTAGACCCCAATTAGATAAAAGGGGGTAAATAACTGTAAAGTCATAGACATTGAAGTTAAAGTCCAGTACTCTTACTTTATGACTGTTGAGACTGGCTTGCTTGATGGTTAAGATCAAACTTAGAGATTGAGATTAAATACAGAAGTCAAGAAAAGTCCATATTTGGGTCTTGCCCTCAAAGTCAGCCTGAACCCAGGGAACAGGAGAACTTCTCGAAGGAGGTTTGCAACTCTGGGTCACACAACCTCCTGAGCAAGGAGATTGGTGAGACCACTAGAGGAAAAGCCACTCAGTGCACCTGCTGCAGAGGAGGGTCAAGGAAAAAGGGAGACAACCCTGGTGCTTTCAAGGGAAGCCACCTCATCAAGGAGAACCTGCCTAACCAATGGCACTAATGGAGCTAAGAAGCTGCTCTTAAGTTCTTTATGAGTGACCCCTGTGGGAACTCAGCTGACTCTTTAACAGACAGGAACAGGTCACTTTGACCAGCTTGATCTTAAACACCTAGCAAATAGTTAAAACCAAAATATAGCCATTCTTGGGCATTTAAAAGAAATAATAGTTAAATGTAACTGAAGATGTACACTTGTGTTAGCCTGCTAGAATAAAGACTAAAAGCTACAAAAGAGAGATTCTTAGGCAAATGTGCCTGACAACTATCAAGAGAAACTACCAGAGTCAGAAGTTTTAGTCAGTTTAAGGCCTACAGACACAGGTAGGCTTAATCTACGTTTGCTAATAACAGAAGTATAGA
Source organism: Sciurus carolinensis (assembly GCF_902686445.1). Classification (NCBI taxonomy): domain Eukaryota; kingdom Metazoa; phylum Chordata; class Mammalia; order Rodentia; family Sciuridae; genus Sciurus; species Sciurus carolinensis. The sequence goes on along the minus strand of NC_062226.1, from coordinate 10,503,415 downwards.
GATCTCTACTAAATGTTGTGTTTACATTCCTGATAACCTGAACAATGTTAAAGTTCCCAAATAAAGGCCTTGTCCTCTCCAGCCTTTAGTAGGCCTTGTTATGGGAACAACTTCTCAGTTTTTCCACCTCCTAGTGAGGAATTATTGACTTCTGTCACCTTTATGATATGCATTGGCATGTTCCAGATTCTGCAACATTTATATTGTATCAATCTCATTTCAGTACTCATGTCTTTTTGTTCTTCTCTCATAGAAGCACCCATCCCCAGATGCCTTTACAACCTGCTCTTCCCCAACCAAACTTCTACCATGGACCCCTTGACTAACCCAATTTCTAAAAAGGGAACTCCAAACTGCTTGACCCACGCTGCCCCCTTCCAGCTCGAAGAAGCCAGATCAGTCATCACCCCCTTTTCCCTATAGCAGTGAAGGAGTTCCTAAAATTAGAGGGGTGAATGAAGTCAGAATTGGGGACAGGCAATTAGTGTAGAAATAGGGATCAGTCAAATCCAGGAAATGAAGTCCTGGAAAACCATCTGCCTTTGGAAGTCTGGAAGGAGAATGGACTTTTTACATCTCACCTGCAAAACCAGCCCCAGTCACTTAGGCAGGGAGGAGAGAGAAAGCTTCGGAAAGAACTGGAGAGCAAACGATTTTCTTATAAAAACAGAAATGGGGGAATGTAATGTACAAAACTGCTCTCCCCACCCTTTCCGTTGCAGCCATTTTCCCCGCCTCCCAACCACTTGTCAATCTGTGAACATCCTAGCTAGCTATTGGTTCATCAGTCAACTTGCAAGTATCCTTCTCCATTATTGGTTCCCTGTTAGCCCGAAATTCAACAGCCATCTTTTCTCTCTTGCTTTTCTCTCCCCCGACTTGCTTTCTTTCTCCTCCTGGCTTTCACACTCTCTCTAGTGCGTGCCCTTTCTCTTTTCCTCTCATTTTCTCTCTTACCCTGCAGGGAGACACTCTGTTTGCTTAATAACTTCCCTTATGTGAAAAAAAAAAAAAAAAAAAAAAAAAAAAACCTTTCTTGGTGCCAGGCACTGGAATGCCTTTCATCTCTCTTACTCCTCACAATAACCTGGGTTCTGGGGTGAACTAATTGAGAGAGCATAAGTAACTTACCCTCTAGTAAGTGGCAGCTTCAGGATTAAAACCCAGGTTGCCTGTCAGATGGTAAAGACTGAGCTTTAAATACCTAGCCTACACCACATCTTATCTCGAGACCCTGCAAATTCATCTGGTTCAAAATTCCCCCTTATTTTGTCTAGAATAGAAAATGAGAACATTGGGTTTGCTGGATATGAGATCACTAAAGAAAGTCCAGACTGTTACTATCTACCAGCAATGATCAATTAGAAAATGTAAATGACCAAAGAAACAAACCAAAACTCCATATGATTTCAAAACTACAAGGGCCTAGTAATGAACTAACAAAAATATGTAATCTAGCTGGAAAGGTGTGGTGGAGCACAACTGTAATCCCAGAAATGCAGGAGGCTGAGGCAGGAGGATTGCAAGTTTGAAGCCAGCCTCAGCAACTCAGAGAGACCTTGCCTCAAAATAAAAATAAAAAGATCCGGGAATGTGGTTCAGTGGTAGAGCACCTGCACCCTGGGTTCAATCCCCAGTAACACACACACACACACACACACACACACTACATATACCTAGTATACATAATATATGTATTGTGTGTGTGTGTGCATACATACATACATATATGTATTCTACAGAGAAAATGCAAAATATTATTGAAAAACACACAAACATACACAAGTAAAGTTAAAGATATATACCATGTTCATGGAAAAGATTCAAAATTATAAATAAATTTTTCCCAAATTAAGTAATAAAATCAGTATAATTACAATTAAAATTCCAATGAGATTTCTCACTCAATCAGTTTAAACTGATTCTAAAATTTGCACAGAAGAGTAAAGGTACAAGAATTGCTAAGATATACTTGAGATAGAACAAGGTAGGGATCTTGCTCTACTAAATAGCCTGGTTTAGTACAAAACTTTAATAATGAACATATAATGCACATATCCTGGTTATTCTCTTAGGTATGGGCAAATACATAACTGCAAAGTAAAAAAGTGCCCAGAAATATGCCTAAGTAATAATGAACATATAATGCACATATCCTGGTTATTCTCTTAGGTATGGGCAAATACATAACTGCAAAGTAAAAAAGTGCCCAGAAAGATGCCTAAGTTACGTGAATGTTGGTGTCTGGTCAAAGGCATTGCAATCTGTTGGGGAGGCATGTGGGCAGGTAGGGTACGTGTGACTGTAGTCCCAGTAACTTGGGAGACTGAGGCAGGAGGATCGCAGCTCAGCATCAGCAACTCAGCAAGACCCTGTCTGAAAATAAAAATGAAAAGGGCTGAGGATGTAGCTCAGTGGGTTCAAACCCCAGTACCAAAAAAAAAAAAAAAAAGAAAAGAAAAGAAAAAAAGAAAAAAAAAGAAAAAACCCAAAAAAAACAGAAAACAAAAAAACCCAAAAAAACAAACAAAGTGGAGGCAGAGGAAAGAAGAAAAAGAAAACAAAGAAAAATGGTACGTGAACACAGATTCAGAGAGGAGACAACCACTCAATGACACAGGCAGAGACGGGGAGATACAGATGCCATCTAAGGGACACCGAACATTGACAGCCACCACCAGTCATGAGAGGAGGCCAGGAAGGGTTCATCCCAGAATCTCAGGGGAGCCTGCCCCTTGATTTCAGATTTCAAGTTCCAGAACTGTGAGAGAATCGGTTCCTGTTGTGGAACTCACCTAGTCTGTGGGCCTTTGTTTTGGCAGCCCTAGGAACCTAATATTAAAGTTGAAAAATTATTAGTGTAATGCTATGTAAAATCTCAGAGCACACTTGGCAATACCATATATTGTTTATGGGCTTTAAAAAATATTCTGGGAAGATACAAGCCAAATGCCTGATGACAGCTGCTCCTGGGCAAGCGAGGGTGTAAAAGGGACTTCCACGTAGAATCGTCAACATTTTTTTCTTTTGTAAAAAATGCCTACAGAATGGAGAAAATCTTTACCACCTGTACCTCAGGTAGAGCACTAATATCCAGAACATATAAAGAACTCAAAAAACTTACACCAAATAACCAAATAACCCAATCAGTAAATGGGCTAAGGAACTGAACAGGCACTTCACAGAAGAAGAAATATGAATGGTCAACAAATATATGAGAAAATGTTGAACATCTCTAGCAATTAGAGAAATGCAAACCAAAACTAAGATTTCATCTCATCCCACTGGGAATGGTAAATATCAAGAATACAAGCAACAATAAGTGTTGCTACATTGCTGGAGGGTTTACAAATTGATGTGACCACTATGGAAAGCAGTGTGGAGATTCCTCAGAAACCTTGGAATGGAACCACCATTTGACCCAGTTATCCCACTCCTCCATTTATACCCAAAGGACTTAAAATCAGAATATTACAGTGACACAGTCACATCAATGTTTATAGCAGCTCAACTCCCAACAGATAAACTATGGAACCAACCTAAGTGCCCTTCAATAGATGAATGGATAAAGAAAATGTGATATATATATGTGTGTGATACATGCAATGGAATATTACTCAGCCTTAAAGAAGAATGAAATTATGGCATTTTCTGGCAAATGGATGGAGCTAGAGAATATCATGCTAAGTGAAATAAGCCCATCCCAAACAACCAAAGACCAAATGTTTTCTCTGATATGCGGATGCCAATTCACAATAAGGGGTGGGAGTTTAGGGAAGAATAGAGATACTTAGATTAGACAAAGGGGAGTGAAGGGAGGGGAGGGGTATGAAGGTAGGAAGGACAGTAGAATGAATTGGACATTATTACCCTATGTGCATGTCACCAGCATGATTCTACATCCTGTGCAACCAGAAGGAGAAATTATATTCCATTTATGTGTGATGTGTCAAAATGCATTTTATTGTCAAGCACAACTAATTAGAACAAATAAAAAAATGTCTGAAGGCAATAATGACAAATCGGCATCATTCGTTAACCTGGGTGGTAGGCGTGGGTCTTCGCTGCACTCTCGGTATGCTGTTACTGTGGAGTGTGCGTCTGTGTACATGTGTGGGCTTCCAGGGCACACTCGGTGAGGGCCCGCGAGCGTCTCTCCCAGGGTCCTACCCCTTCCGGATGCTCCCCAGCATCTGCTGCGATGTCAGCTCACGCAGTCACCCCAGTGACCGTGGGTAGCAAGTCCGGCTCCATGGTGTTGTGGAGTCCTGCCTGCTTCCTGCTTCCTGCCTCTCCTGGGCAACTCTCGGGGTTCCTGGATAAATCAGCTACCTCCCCATCGGGACTGGCAGGGGCTGCCCGTCGGGAGCTCCTCAGTGGACTCTGAATAGCTCGATTCTTAGAATCCAGGCCCACCGTGGACAGAAGCACCGAGTCATGTCACCCCAAGAAGGGAGAAGCCAGCCGGTGCCAGAGGAGAAGGGCCGGGGCTGGCAGGGTCTGTCCCCGAGTCACACGGTCTGCTCTGAGCCATGAGCAAGGGGCGCCATCTCCAAGCCAGACACTAAGGGGTGGATGGGAGCAGGTTACCCAGTGTCACGCTCCTCGTCCCTGGACGACATGGCGAAGGATCATAGCACCCGAAGAATCACAGGTCTCCCGAAGGCCACCCCTGGCTAGACAGGCCCTCGGGGTCTTTCCTGTAGAATGTTCTGGGATCCCAACCTCCGGGTGGCAGTAAAACACCCTGGAAGCTCCCAGTTGCCTCATCTGGAAAATGGGGATGAGAGTTTCTGCCCCTCTGGGATCGAGGCCACCACTGGACTAAAAGATGTCGGAGACATGAAATGCGCTCAAGGGCCAAACCGAGCCCTGCCGGAATGAAGAGGCTGGCACAGTGACTGGGAGCTTCCCGGTCTATCCTCAGTGCCTCTTCTGTCCCCTTCTCCCCAGGCTGAGGGGCTGCCAAGACAGCTCGAGCAGACGCTATGCCCGACACATTTCACTTGGGCACACCCAAGCCCCCAAAGGTTAAAGAAACGAGGATCATGATAAAAAGCAAGAAGCCTGTACACTTTGCCTCTTGTGGGCTGTATTCTAAGAGGTGTACATATTTCATTTAATGCTCAGAAGCACCCTATGAGATAGGAACCGGTAGTGCTCTGTGTTGTACAAGAGGAAAACTAAAGCACAGAGTGGTCAAGTCACTTGCCCAAGCACACACAGCTAGCAAGTGTCAGAATAAGGGTTTGGACTCAGGTACTCCTGTTTTTCTTGCCTTTTTCAGTGTGGATGATGCCACTTGTATTTCACAGAGGGTTGAGCCCTGGAGAGGACAAGGGCCCAAGTTGGCTAGACGAACACAAGAGCAGAGGTGATGTCAGTCTGGCCTGCCTGCTTTCCAGTGGCACCATCCCAAATGGCCCTGGGTCCGTCACACTCCAGGAGGAACTGCAGAGTGCAGGGGCTCCAGGTCACCGGAGTCCCAGGCAGAGCTCAGACCCACTGCCCCTGGGGGAAAGGGTGAGGCTGCCACCGGAAGGTTGGAGGTCTCTGGAGGAGCCCAGCTGGCAGCCTCTTCCGCTGAGCGGGAGGCAGGGTCTGAGGTCGCCAGTGTGCCTGGGCCCCCACTTAGTGTTTCCGGCTGCTGAGCCTCGTGCTCATATGGACACACCCCTCCCAGACTCACCTGCTGCCACCCCCCGACGCTCAGTCACCATGTGACCCACCCACACCCAACCCACCCCTTGCACGGTCTCGGGCCCACGCTTGTGCGCCTGTACGCCAGGGGTCACCAGGGCGGTGAGAAGATTCTGACTCAGGAGCCACCCAGGCCCGAGGTCAATACCAGGACTTCTCAACTACGTGACCCTGAGCAGGGCACTTCCTTCCTCTTGGCCTTACTCTCCTCATCTGCAGAATGGGTGGAATAACTGGTAGACACCTCTCAGCTAGTCTCAGTGGTTCCAAGGAGCTGGTCAGGTCATCAAAGGCTGGGCTAAGAAAGAAACTCATAAAACAGACGCACGGACCCCTGAACCATTGGGGCAGGCCGGAGCCTTTGGTTCCTGGCTTCTGGCTGGTGCCCTGCGTCCTCTGTTTTGACTGAACCCACCCAGCATTGCTAACGATGGCTGGGTCTTTTCTTTTCAAGTGGAACGCAAGGACATTTGCCAGGTGATTTGGACCTCTACCGTGTTCGTATCCCCGCCTGCCCCACAGCTCTCCCTAAAACCAAATGGACGGTTTTATTTTTAGCAATTCATTCTTATTGTGCATTTCCAAAGCCTTCAGCTTACTTTTTCTCAAAATACTACTTTGCTTTTGGTAGATTTCTTTTTTTTAATTGGGTTGAACTTTATCATTACAACGCTAACCACGGGGTACCCAGGGCTCCGTGGTGAGGGTGGGGAAGGACCTGGCGGGGCGGGGAACGCGGAGACCTTGGCGCCACACGGTTCTGGCAGGACCGTGTGTCTTGGCCGGAGGATGGAGGGAAGCCCTGTGTCCAGGAAGGCGGTCAAGACAACCTCTACTGGCCCATGTCACAAGGCCCCCGGGAGGGTCAGAGACAACGCCCTGATGAACTGGAGCTCTGACAGCTGTCCCGCCCGGCCGGGCGCGGGTGGCCCACGTCCTGCGCTGGGGGCTTCTCGAGGGCAGGGACCGTGCCTCTTTCCCCTCTGTGTCTTCAGGCCCGGGCTTGGGTGGATACCAGGTCTAGCTTTGAAGTCACCCCCTCACCTCTGCACACGCACCTGTGAGGGGCAGGGCTGGGGAGGCGCTGACCCAGCCAGGCGGCCACCCTGCCCTGAACGGTCCCCTGTGCCCTGGTGGGGCCGGCCCTGCAGCTCAGGTTGGGGCACAGGCTGAGCCCAGTCACAGCGGGAGCTGTGTTCTCACCCTGAATGGGGGACAGGAGGCAGGTGGGCCAAACCCACCACCCAGGACCTCCCATGGTGGTCCCTGAGGTTCACGCCCTTCCTGCGACCTTTCAAGATGGCCTGCCCTGGGCTCCCCCTGAGGGTCCCTGAGGAGACGCCAGTAGCTGGAGGCAGTCTGGGACAGAGCAGAGGGGCCCGTTATACTCAGGAACCCCAGCCTCCTTTCCTGGGGAGTGGGGGCTGGTATTGTTTGGGCACCCTGTCCTCCTACCCGAGGCCGAGGGGCGTTGGCCCATGTTGGAGTGGGGAAGGGAGTGGGAGGAAGAAGCCAGGTAGATCTCTCACTCAGAGAAGGGTGGTGGCTCATTTGACCTCTAATTATATAAATGTACACATATATACGATTATAAAAATAAAATGCACTTGATAAGCACATGGAAAGATGCTCAGTATCATTAGTCATTGGGGACATGCAAATTTAAACCACAACGAGAAATCATTTCACACCCACTAGAATGGCTGTAATAAATAATTCAGATGATAACAAGCGCGAGGGGAGTGTAGAGAGGCAGGAGCCCTCGCATGCTGCTGTGGGAACATAAACGGTGCCACTGGGGAAAGTAGTTTGACAGTTTCTCAAAAAGTTAAATGCAAAGCTACCATATGATCCAGCAAATTGACTCCTAGGCATCTTCTACTCAGAGTGTTGAAAGCTCACGTTCACATAGAGACTTGCAAGGCAACAGTCATGCACTATGACTCTGGAATGATCTAAATAACCATCACAGTGAATGGAGGAAGAGACTGTGGTATATCCATGTAATGGAATACTACTTAACAATGAAAAGGCAGATTTTGACTCAAGCAATTTCATGGACAAAACTCAAAAGACATCATGCTAAGTAAAAGATGCCAGATGCTGTATGGTTCCATTTTTCTGCACACTTTTGTCCAGAAAAGAGAGAACTATTGAGACAGAACATGGATTTAGTCATCTATGACTCAGGGAAGCAGGACCAGGGATTAAAGGAAAAAGACTGAGGAATCTTATGTAGAGGATGAAAATGTTCTAAAACCAATTTATGGTGATGTTGTACTTGGCAAAGTCACTAAAAGTCATTAGATATACTCTTGAAATATGTGAATTTTTAGATATGCAAAATATACCCCAATAAAGTATTTAAAAGGATAAAACATATTTATGATAGAAAACACAAACATCACATAACCATAACCATAACTTGTTGGCATTTACTGTACGCTGGGCCACACGTACGGGGTGGTTGCACTAATAGGTAGTTATACAAGGTGTTTGCATTAATTCCTGTTTTATGGATGACGGACTGAGATACAGAGAGGCTAAGGAACTCACCCAAGCTGCTGAATGGTGGAACAGGGGATCCAGCTATTGGTGTCCTAGGAGTACCAATGACCAGCTGAGTGACTTTGGCAAGCCATTTGACAATGGTCTGTCCATTTCCCCCTCTGTAAAATGGGTATAATGCACGCCAGGGAATGGTGGGGGTTTGGTGAGAAGATGGGAGGAGGTCGAGGGATATAGAGGAGCCCCTCATGCTCACCCAGCTGCCAGGAACAGCATGATTGCCCCTCACTGTCCCCTGCTGCCAGGAACCCTCAAGGCATCCAAACTATAATCTTGGAGGATAATGGGGACCAGGATGCGCACTTTCCCATCTGTGGAACTCTGGGTCCCTCTTGTCAACTGGGCCTGGAATCCAAAAGGGACTCTTGTACAGAATGGGTTCAAAGGATATTTTGAGTGGCTGAATGAGTGACCGGCAGATGCTGGTAGAAGATGTTGGTAGGAGATGGACACGTGAATGGGGGGTGTGGGTGGGGAGATGAAGAGGAAGAATGGGGACAGAAACACGAATGTGCAGAGGCGTCAAGATTCTGCTCTCGGGACTCCAAAGGCAGGCCCTCCCGGGGGCTCCCCTGCCTCCTAGGGAACCTTCCAACTGGACTCTTTCTCTTCTGATTCACCTCCCCGCTCCACGTCGCCAACCATGCGGGGAGACGCCTGGAGCCCAGCTGTGGGTCTGCTTGCCCAGCTGCACACCCGGTAGAGCTCCGTCCACCAGGAAGGACACCTTCCCCTCAGGCCCACCGCGTGAATGTGGCCCAGCTCAGAGGGCCACGTGGCTCGGAGGATGCCTTTCCCTAATTTGGATGAAGACCTCCCTGCACTGCCAGGTGGCCCCCGTCCCCAGCTCGGCCTTTCTGCCCTCACTCCTCTTCTTCTTCCTCTTCTTCCGCTCCTGCCCATGTCTCCTATCCCCTTTTCACTCTTTCCCTCCGCCATGTTTTGGGGGAAAGTGCCAGGGCTTTTGATTTAGCTGGACTTGGACTTGAAGCTGGCCGTGTCTTTGATCAAGTCACTGCACCTCTCTGAGCCTCAGTTTCCCCAGCTGCAAAACGGCACAATCAGTTCCCAAACATCAGGGTTGTGTGAATCGAATGATTTAATGTGTTCAAAGTGCCTGCCCCAAAACAAAGGCAGCAAAAATGGCAGCTCTCGCTTTATCTACCGCATTCCATCTCAGCTTGCCCACATTTACAAATGTTGCAGTGCCAAAAAAAAAAAAAAAAAAAAAAAAAGAACTGTTTATATGACACACCAAATCAGCACTGATTACGTTCTCTCTGCCCTGGAGCCTCCTCCTCCTTCTTTGTCTTTTTTATATTGACTTTTCTTTCTTTCTTTTTTTTTTGTGGTGCTGGGGATTGATTTTTTTTACATTGACTTTTAATCTTTGACACTTCTTTTAAATAAAATGCCACACCCAAGCCCAGGCATCACAAAATAAAGAGAAATAAAATAAAGTTTTTCTGCTTCTCAGTGCCTGATACACCTCCTCTCTATGGCTACTGAGAGAGCATAGTGACCCGTCTCGTGTCAGTGAGGTGTGGTGATGGGGTCCGCTGCATGTAACTTGGTGAAATCGGGACTTGGTGGGTCCTTGGTCTCTGTGGCTCCAGTGCTCAGGGCAGGGCCTGGCCCAGGGGCTCCCTTGAGGATTCCTTGGATGTGGAAGGTGTAGCCAATGGGCAGCAGCATATGGCGTGGGCACCCTACCCATCTCTCTTTGGCCTCTCCCGAGGTTACCTGCATACTGTTCCCTACCAGCTGGGACTTCCTATATCCCCCCACCTGAGGGTATTCTCAGCGCATGCTCAGCCCACCCGTGGTCAGTCAAGGTGTTAGACAGATTGCCTTGGCGTCGATCTTCATATGAAGGAAGGAACTGGTGGATCAATAATCCAGTTCTCTCGATCCTCAGTTGAGCATGCTGAGGCCCGTGTCATGCAATCTCTTGCAGATCCTAAGTGGAACCAAGCCTCAGTTGCCCACGGTGGTCCCCCCTAAGTTAGTACCCCCTTATTAGCTATGTTCTTCCTGCCTCACTTCTGTATGTTCTCACCACATTTTTGGAATCATCTTCCGAATAAAAATTGCACACAAATCATTGTCTTGAGGAACAAACTAAGACAAATGATAGCAAGTTTTTGTTGAATCAGTTAGTATAGGAAAGTTAATTTGTTGGCACAGTTGTGAATCAACCCATTGTTCTAGAGGACAAAATTAGTCCCGGTGTTCTATCTTGGGGTAGATTATCTCCCTATCCTCTAAATGCACTAGCACTTTTCTGTATATAAGATATTGGAACTAACCTGACCCAAATTATTATAAAGTACATTTTAAGTATATATCGCAGGATCACTTGAAATAGCCCAAATAAAGTGTTTTCAGCATGGCATTGTATGAGGAACCATGAGCACAGGTACAAACAACGGGTTACTGGAGGACGGTGGGAACAAGGTGGATTCTGCATTCAGATCAGCCTGGAGTGAATCCCAGCTCTGCACCTACCCACTGGGCTTTGGGCAGGGACACCAGGCCTCTCCAAGCCTCAGGATCCCTGTCTGATCAGAGAAAAGGTGAATAATTCCAACCTCAGCAGGCTGTTGGGAATAATCAGGGCAGATGTGGAAGTAAAAGCTCTTTAAAAACTGCAAAGGCAGATTTCTATGTTTGTTACCATGATCGTAGAATATCAAGGCAATAAAGTAGAGAGCAATGGTAAAGACCCTCTTGGAATCACGCAGGCGAGCTCTAATGGTTGGGTGACAGATGAGAAGGCCCTTGGTCTCCATGAGCCTCAATTTCCCTGATACGGTTCAAGGTCTATAATCCAATTAACTTTTAAAAGACTGCTACTTGTCAAGTTTGACATGGAATCAAAGAATAATGTTCATCATTATCTTAAAAACTATTAAAACAGAGTCCTACCTTTTCCAGCTACATATATGCATGAGACCAGATTATTTTTCCATATATTTGTTTCATGAAATCCACTGGTTTATCTTGCCCTTTTTTCTTTCTTCTCTCTCTCTCTCTCTTTTTTTTTTTTTTTTTTTTTTTTTTTTTTGCAGCAAACTGAACCCAGGGCCTCAGGTCAGCTAGGCAAATACTCCACCTCTGAGCTGCAACCCCTCCTGCTTTGGCCCTTTTGCATGAATCTTTTACCTGCGCGTGATTTGGTAACATCATGCATTGTCATTTGGAAAATATCGATGGGCTGAATTATGCAGATCTTCCCAATATTGACACATCTCGCCATGCAATATCAAGAAATAATCACACTGGAGGCTGGGGCTGTGGCTCAGTGGTAGAGCTCTTGCCTAGCATGTGTGAGGCACTGGGTTCAAGTCTCAGCACCACATATAAATAAATGAATAAAATAAAGGTCTATCAACATCTAAAAAAATTTTTAAAAAAGAGAAATAATCACACTGGACAATACCTCATCATGCTTGAAGCACAAGGAAAAGATCAGGTTCGGTTTTCCCCTTGAAAGCTCCAGTTTTACTGGGGACCATAAAAGACAGCAGTTGTCCTCCTTAAAGTGACAGTCTCACTTCTTCCATTTTGGAGAAAATGTCTGCCAAACACTCCAAGTCTGATTAACTCTAATTCATGTGCTAGTGGTTCTTTGAAGGGTAACTGGTGTTCTCTGGAAGTGAATGTTCAGCTCGCAACTCAGGCGATTGCACAGATGCTTCTCTGGAGACAACCAGTGCACTGGAATTTGTAGCAGAGGGGCATGATATGCACTTCTTATTTTTTTCCACATGGAATATCAAAAAGACGTGCACTCCACAGTTGAGATACAACAATATTAGTAACATTTACTGATTCATCAGGGACATTTTTTTTTTTTTTTTTTTTAGTTCAGTGTTAAGAGTGTGTGATCAAGAAGAGCATTATGTTAAAAGTAACATAACTGAAATAATATATTTTCAATCAGTTAAAGTGAGCACCTGTACCTTATGTAACGTGGAGGCTGGTTTCTATGGGGGTACCACTAGCAACGACGTTCTAGAGCAGTTAGTTACATGGAAGGACACAAAGAGTAAAGGAATTACTGCGGATTCTATAAACTTGTGGCCATTCAAAACTTTTGTGAATAGCAGGAAAGCGCTCCTTTTGTTTGTTTGTTTGTTTTGCAGTGTTGATGACTGAACCCAGGACCTCACCATGTGGGGCAAGTGCACTACCACTGAGCTGCTCCCAGCCCAGAAAGCCCTTCTTGTTTGAATTCACTTCCAGTCCTGCCTATTGTCACATCTTATATCACTAATATGTCTCAACTCCTTCCTTCCTTCTTTCTTTGTTCAGACATCTCTGGGAAATTTGGCTGGCGTGCTGGTCCTTCTTGTGTTAATGTGCCCAATCAGATTACTTCCCCAGTATCCAAGGCAATCATCTCAATGAGAGTGAAGGAATTTATTTGGAGGTCAAGGGAGAAAAAAGAAGTTATTTTAGAGACTTGGGTCACCAAGAAACAGAGAAAGTCTGGTGGATGCTTTGGGTATCAGAGAGGTAGTAGGACTTGTCATTGAGAGAAGTGTTGGCCCAGAAAAGGTGGAGAACAAATCTCAAAGACAACTTGGCTGAATTCTATGAATTACTAGAGGTCTACTTCTTAATTAGGCCTGTACCGCAATGCTTTACTGGTGCCATTCTCTCCCTTTGCTTCTCTGGGGACAGGCTGGCCTCTGGGCCAGGGACCATCAGTTACTGTGCAGGACATTGGTTCAATAAACATTTCTTCAGACCCTTTTCTGTTTCAAACTCTGAGTTGGATGCTGAGGATACAAATGTTGCTAAGTCTTTCTTCTTGCCCTTCATGAGTTCTTGATCTCATAGGAGAATCAGATAATCAATTTTAACTTGCCATGATAAAATTTAGGACCAAGGGATATCCAAGAGGCTGTGAGCCCAAGTTAGCTGCTGTATTCCACAGAGGACCTGATGGTAAAGTGGGATCTTGAAGGATGAATAGGAATTTGGCAGGCAGAGAAATGTCCTTCTAGACAAAAGCATGTGGCAGCCAGGTGCAGTGGTGCACACCTGTAATCCCAGTAACTCAGGAGGTTGAGGCAGGAGGATCGTGAGTTCAAAGCCAGCCTCAGTGGATTAACAAGGCACTTAGCCACTCAGTGAGACCCTGTCTCTGAATAAAATATAAAAAAGGACCGGGGATGTGTCTCAGTGGTTAAGCATCCCTGGGTTCAATTCCTTGTCCAAAAATAAAAAAAGAAAAAAAGTATGTGACATTGTGAAGCAATGACTTACTCAGGAAGAATGAGAAATTACAAGATCACTGTTCATGGGAAGAGATGGGGGTGAGCATGAAAAAGTAGAAAGAGGCCTGAATGTGAGACACCTTGAATACCTCTGAGGAGTTTGGATGGGGTGGAGAGCCCAGCTGTACAGTAGGGGTCAGACTCAAGCCTGGGTTTGCTGAATACTCAAGGCACCAACTTGAGAGGGAGAAGTCCCCTGCCCTGACCCGGGAGCATCTTACATACTTCCTGCTAGAGGAAAACAAAAACAAAAACAAAACAATTCCAGAGTGTAGGAAGTGAAGGGCAAGAGTGAGGACAGAATGCTTCAGTGCATTCCCTGCAGGTGGTCCTCAGCTTATGAAGCGGGTTTGTCTGATACACCTACTGTAAGTGAGAAATACTGTACTCAGTGTTGGGTTTGGTACCCCACCTGGACACCATGGCTTAGCCGGCCTCACCTTAAACACACTCAGAACATTCACTGAGCCTGTGGCTGGGTGAAAGCGTCTAACACAAAGCCTATTTTGTAGCAAGCATTGAAAAGCTCATGTAATGTGGGGAACACTTCACTCAAAGCGAGAAGCAGAGTGGCCGATGAGCACACTTTCACGCCTTTGCAAAGCTGGAAAATCATGAGTCGACCCATGGCAAGTCAGGGATCATTTGTATTTATTTAGCTCCTAGTGTGCAAGATGGAGACTGCGCTCAAGCCACAGGTTCCAAGACGGGGTCCTCACACCGGCTCCACTGTTGACTTTCTGCATGGACTCGGGCAAATCGCTTCTCCTGTCTGGATCTAAGTTTCCCTGCTGGTACACGTGAAAGTTAGACTTGAAGATTCTGACTGTGACATCCAATGCTCATGTTGTGACCCTGACTTGCTTGTCCTTGGTCAAGCCCCTTCTCCTCTCTAGGCTTCAGTTTGCTCACCTGCAAAGTGGGAGGCAGGCACTTTTGGCTCCAGATCCACAGGGCCTGTGAGGCGGTCACCCAAGCCTCCCCTCCCCGCCCAGGTCCCAAGCCACCCCCGGCACACTGCGCTTCCTCTACGCGTCTCATCAAGATGCAACATACTTTAAATAGCATCTGCATGACTGGCTGTTTTTTTTTTTTTCTTCCCAGAGAAGCTTTCTACAAAGTGTGCCAAGTGGCAGCTGTCAGGGCCGAGGTGGCATTTCCCTCAGTGATGCTGACAGCAGCTGTCCCAGTGCAGGCTGAATGGAATGGAAATGACATCATGTTTATTCAGGAAAGACGTTCCCAGACCCAGATCAGTGTCAGCAAGATGCCGGGACGCTCTAGGAGGGAACACACGCCCGAGACCAGTCACCAGGTCTCCTCTCCTGTTGCACACACTGTGCCACATGCCACACGACTCAGCCACCCCCCGCGCCCCCGGCTCATGCCACACTCAACACAAACAGACCCGCACCCGCACCACCCCCAACAGACAGGGACCGACACGTGCCACGCTCTACACACACCCCCGCACATGCCACAACACAGATCAACATGTGCCACAGTGACAACACACACACACACACACACACCATGTGCTCACAGACACACAACACCCAGAGAGGGACACCCAGATGTCAGCGGGCACCCTGTTCTTCACAGAGACAGCCCTGTGTCACAAGGATGCTCAGGTAGGGGCCCAGAAGCTGGGAGTGGGAGAAGCTTCCGGAAGCTTCATTTGGTCATTTGGTCTTCCTCCTTTCCCCTGGGACTGTTCTCTTCAGTCCCGGCGCTGTCTCAAGGGCTGAATGGTAGATGCCACGTCTTGTGCTGCAAGGGCCCGGGTTCTGGACTCAGGCAGCCCTCGAGCCGAATCCAGACTCCAGGAATTCTAGCTGTGCCTCGGCTTGCTACTGAACCCTCCTCAGTCCATTCCCACGTCACCGACATGCACCGTCGGTGACATGCACCGACGCCATTGCTGCGTCACAGCCAGCCCCCAACTTTGTAACTTTAGAACAACAGCTATGTCCTGTTTCTCGGGGACCTGTGGGTTGCCCAGGCAGTAGTCCTGCTGCATACAGTGTAAGCGGAGCCCTGGGCGGCACGGAGACCCCAAATCACCTCGCCTACCGAGGAGGCAGAGCTGTCGGAAGTGGGGCCAGAGCATCTGCCAGGGCAGCAGGCCAGGGACCTTGCTTTTCTTCCTCATGAACCTCTCCGAGTGGCTCCTCGGGCTTCCCTGTGGCATTGGGAATAGGCTCCGAGGAGAAGCGTTTGAAGAGGTGGAGGCAGAGGTGGAGGTGGAAGCTATGGGTCCCTTAAGTCTCAGCCTAGGAAATCACTTTGTCACTTCTCCTGTACCCTATTAGTCCAAGTGTGGCATGGGTCAGGCAGGTGGTAAAGGTCCCACTGGTAGTCATTATTATTCCTGTGCCAGGGCCGAATTGGAGTCTGGAGGGGACACCCTGCCTTCCCAGCTCTGGGATGTCATGGCCACTGAGATGCTACAGAGGTGCAAGATCTCTGGACTTTTAAAGAGGCTCCACACCAACCAAGTGGCCCTCCTCCCAGAAGGGTTGGCCCTCCCTCCTCTGCCTGCTGACCACTCCTGTGCTTGAATTCGCCGGCAGATTCTACAATGCCCCTAAAAAGTCAATATGACTTTCCTGCTGTTAAAAAAGAATTAATGGCCACCATTTGTAGAGCCCCCACACACGCCAGGCGCTGGTACTATTGCGTCACTGAAGCACCACAGTTATCCTATGAGGTAGAGTCTTCCGACTGGACACATGAGGACACTGCCCAAGGTCACAGTCAGCCGTGGAAGAGCTCCTGCTTTGGACTCTGCAGCTTCCATCCTGACCCTGGCAGCTCTTAGCCTCTCTGGCTCAACACTCATTCCAAGATGGGTCACCTGGCGGGAGGCATAGGGTAGGGGTTAGGGGTCGCTGGTGGGAACATGGGGCATCTTCTCTGCTCTTCTAACATGGCAGCTGAGAATAGTATCAGAATGTGACTTCCAGAATCAGGCAGTCCTGGATTTGAATTCCAGCATTGCCATCTCTTGGGCAAATGGCTGTACCTCAGTGATATGGGGCTAAACGACAAGCCCCGCAGCTTGTTGTGAGGATTCAACAAGATGCGCTGTGTGAGCCTGGTGGTTAGTGCGGTGGCGTGGGGCGTGTAAATGAAGCAGGTTGGCTAAGCACCTGCAACCCACGGAGCTGGGGCCAGGGGTCCATCACGCCCTCCTATCTATTCTTGGCTATGAAAGAAATTTCCCATTAAAAAAACAAGTTTAAATGGCACCCCCTGCCTGCTGTGATCATGGCTGCTCTTGTAAGTGGAGCCTATTTGAGGAAAGGGGGGGAGGGTGGGAGTGGTGAGGAGGTGAGGACCCCCGTCCTGCCCCAGCCCGAGGGGAGGAGGCCAGTGTCACTGTGATGCCAGATTTGCTGCCACTTTAAGACCGGTGCAGACGGAGATAGGGACAACCGTTCACCAACCTCCCTACTCCTGATACAGTCCCTCTTGTCCCCGCCCCCACCTCAGCTGGTCCATGTCCTCCCCATCCTGTCTGTCTCGTCACCCGCCACAAGGCACCAATGATGCTCTGGTTTCTTTCCCTTTTATTCATTCTCATCTGTTTTCCTTTTTTCTTTTTAACAACTTTATTGAGATATAAATCACGCATTGACCATTTTGTATCCCTTCCTTCCTTCCTTCCTCCCTCTCCCTCGCCTCTTTCTTTTTTGTACTGGGGATTGAACTGAGGGCTGCTTTACCACTGAGCTACATTCCCAATCCATTTTATTTTTTATTTTGAAACAGGGTCTCACTAGGTTGCTGAGGCTGGCCTTAAACCTGTGATCCTCCTGCCTCAGCCTCCTGAGTTGCTGGGATTATAGGTGTGTTTCACCGTGCCTGGCTTGTATATCTTTTATGAAGAAATGTCAATTTAGATCCTTGGCCCAATTTTAAATTGAATTTTTGTCTTTTTATTATTGAGTTGTAAACATTCTTTGCATATTTTGGACACAAATCCCTTAAAAGAGGATGATTTACAAATATTTTCTCTCATTTGTGGGTTCATTTCTTCTTCAAAAAATTTTTAAAATTAAAAATATTATTTTAATTGTACGAGTTTATGGGGTACAGTGTAATAATCAAATACACATATACAATGTATAATGATCAAATTAGGATAGTTAGCGCTTCCATTTCCTTAAACATTGTCTTTTGTTTTGGTACTGGGGATGGAACCAGGGGCACTTTACCACTGAGACACATCCCCAATCCCCTTTATTTTTTATTTTGAGACACAGTCTCCTTAATTTGTCAGGGCTGGTCTCAAACTTGTGCTCCTCCAGCCTCAGCCTCCCCAGCCACTGGGATTATAGGAGTGTGCCACTGCACCTGGCTCAAACATTGTTCTTTAAATTTTTGATTAACACATAATAATTGTACATGTTTATGGGGTACAGTGTGATATTTCACTGCAGGTCTATAAGGTCCACTGATCACATCAGAGTGACAGCAGTTCATCTCATTACCATTACTTCGTGGTCAGAGGCTTGGCACGGCTATCCTCTAACTCTTCCTGCACATGGTCAGTTATTGTGAGCCGGTCACCCCCTATGTCGTGGAGCACTGGAGCTCCCTACTGTGCTCCCACACCTGCTCTCCAGCCTCCGTCCCCAGTCCCCGCCTACCAGCCTCTAGTAATCATCATTCTACTTTCAGATTGACACTTCAGCTTCCATACGTGAGCGAGAGCATGTGGTCTTGACCTTTCTGGCTGGTGTCACCTAACCCAAGGTCCCCTGGTTCCATCCATTGGCTGCGATGATGGGACCGCCTTCCCTTTAGTGAGTGATACTCTGTTGTGCATCTGCTCCACATTTTCTCCATCCACTTGCCCACCGGCGGGTGTCTGGGCGGATTCCACATCTTGGCAATTCTGAGTCCCGCCACGGTAAACAGGGACACAGGGATGTCTTCGATATGCTGACATCGTTACCTTTGGATCTATAAGCGGAAGCTGGCTTGCTGGCTTGTGTGACGGACATCTTAGAAGCCCCAGTTTGCATTCCCAGTGCGTCGTCGCCAGCGTTTGTTGTTCTTTCACAATAGATATTCTAACTGCCATGGGGTGGTGTCTCCACGTGGGTGTTTGGTTTTAATTCAGTGCTGGGATTGAACTGAGGCTCTGTGCATTCCAGGTGAGTGTTCCGCCACTGAGCTGTTCTCTTTTTTTTGACTCTTTAAAAATTTTGAGGTAGGGTCTTGCGTCATTGCCAAGGCTGGCCCTGAACGTGCAAACCCCCTACCTGAGCCTCTCAAGTAGCTGGGACTGCGGGCAGGTGCCACCCTGCCAGGCTCCATGTGGTTTCGATTTGCATTTCTCTGATGGCAAATAAGGCTGAGAATTTCTTGATATATGTGTTTGTAATTTGAACTTCTTTTGAGAAATGCATCCATATCACCATTTCCTCTTAAGTTGGAGTCTGTCCAAATTTCAGCCTGATCTCAACTCTGTTAAATCCTTACAACGTCCCTGGGAAATGCCACTTTCTAACTGTGTGACCTTGAGCGAGTAACTCAACCTTTCTGAGCTTCAGTTCTCTCGTCTGCAAAGAACAGGCAATAATACCTGCCTTCCTAGGTCACTGTGGAAATGGTCATGTTAAATAAGTGAGAACCATATTTTAAATGTAGTTCCCAGCAGCCATTACAATCGGAAACTTCTTTCATGCTATTTAAAAATTGCTAAGGTATTACCATTTGGTAGAAAGTCATTTACCTAATGTAAATTGCATGACATTAAATTACCTTATACTAAACGACTTGTGAGAAACCTTTGCTATTTAGAATCTGTGAAATGTAGCACCACCAGCCCGCAGTCACTCCTATTGGAACCCAGGCATTCAGCATTCCCAGTTCGGGTAGACCAGTAGGCCTTGCCTTTGCTCCCTATGGCTCCTGACACCTCACCGAAATAAAAGTGGAGACCTTTACAAAGAAATAAGTCCACAGCAACCAATGTGGGAGATGGCAGTTTTTCCATCTTTCTCTTGAAACGAGAGATTTCAGAAAATGTGTGAAAGGTAGAAAACGATGGGAGTGGGCTGATGGACGGGAGGGCTCAGCCAAGAATATACTCCAGGAAGGTCACAGAGGAGGAGGGAGTGGAGGCCCCTGGAAAGACCATGCCCTGGAGCCAGTGGCCTTGGTGGAGGGCAGGAGAGAAGAGGGGGCTGAGGCAGCATTGCCTGCAGGTCTCTTACGGAATCCCAGCTGTTTGTCTGCCCAGCCCAGGCCCTCACCTTAGGGAGGAAGCAAGCTACAGCATCTGCTCCCAGGCCCAACAGCAGACAGTCGTGTCTAAGAGAGCCAGGCGGTCGTCTGGGGAAGGTAAGGCTCCTGGAAGGCATTTTGGTGACCTACACTGAAGGTCTCCCTCCTTTGGCATTTGGGGGGCCTCAGACACAACTGGCTCTTGTCATCCTTGCCTTGAAACAAAGTCTGCCAATCACATAGCTCATCCTGACCACACAGAACCTTCAGTAGATGAGAGGCCTAGTAGAAAACAAATAGTACTTATTACAAAACTGCAGAGGAAGCCCGCACGGCTACCCAGTCCTTTTATAAACACAAACAACCTGTTGTGGTTTGGATATGTTAATTCAGGAATATTCAGAAATGCAATGATTAGGCTATGAGAGCTGTAACCTAATCAGTCCATCCTAGCTTGAATGGTCCAACTGGGTGGTAACTGTACACAGTGGGCTGGAGCTGGGGGAGGTGGGTCACTGGGCGCGTGCCCTGTAAGGGTGCATCTTCCTTGTGAAACACCCCCCACACATGTTTCCTGACTGCCAAGAGCTGAGCAGCTTCCTCCACCACACGCTTCTGCCATGATGCTCTCTACTCAGGCCCAAAGCAATGGAGGTGGCCAACCATGGACTGAATTTATAAAACTGAACCAAAATAAACTTTTCTGTTTCTAAGTTGTTCTTGTCAGTTATTTTGGTTACAGAGACACTAAGCTTACTAACACAAGACCAACAGATTCTTCTTAAGATGAAGAGAGTTAGGCTGGGTATAGTGGCACATGCCTATAATCCCATCTAGTCAGGATGCAAAGGCAGGAGGATCTCAAGTTCAATGCCAACTTGGAAAACTTAGCGAGATCCTCTCTCAAAATAAAGAAAAATTAAAGGACTGGGGGAATAACTTAGTGGTAGAGTGCTTGCCCAGCCTGTGTGAGGCCTTGAGTTCAATGATCAGCACAGAAGGAGGAGAAGGAGGAGGTGGAGGAGGGGGAGGAGGAGGAGGAGGAGGAGGAGGGTAAGGAGGAGGAGGAGAAGGAACAGTTTCATTAAAGAAAAAAATGCAGCTAAATAGAAAGTTGACCTGGGAGGAAATAGAACTAATTCAGAGGACAGAAGATCAGATTAGAAAATAATATAGCCATAAAAAAAAGACAGGTTTTTGTAAGAAATGAATAATTAGGAGAACAGAGATAATTCTAAAGAATGAAAACTGTCATTGTGAAAAGAAATAAGTCAGAAATCCTGGACCATAAAGTGAAAAATTTCTTCCCATATATAGGACAAAATGTCAAAGGGTTAGAAAATTTACAAAAAGGTAAGTTCTCTATGGATCATCTCAAGCCTCAGAAAGAGCAGAAAATAGTCAAAGAGATAGCAGCAGGGAATTCTCCAGAACTGAAGGAGGACTGAGTGTTTACAGTGAAAGGTGCCCAGCATGATGGATGAGAAAACACCCACATCTAGACACATCTTCATGAAATAGCTGGGTAAAGAGGAAATCCTAAAGATATTTCAGAGAGAAAAGGCAGTCTACAGACAAAAGAATGGAAGCAGACTAGCACTAATCACTCCATCAGCAACACCGGACTCTAAAAGATGAAGGACAAATAATTTAACACTCTGAAGGAAAATTATTTTCAACTTTGCTTCTATACTCATCACCATCAGTCAAATGTGAAGGAGAGAATATTAAACATTCAATAATTCACAAAAATTACTTTCTGTGTTTCCTTTTTTTAGGAGGTTATATTAAGATTTACTCTAGCAAAATAAGGAAATAAAAGTAACAACAAAAATAAGCCAATAAAGAAGACAACATGGGACCCTGGAATGGTGGGTCCAACCTGAGATTGCAATGAGTGGAAGTCCCAGGAGACAGTGAGTTTGCAGAGTTGGAGAACAACCTGTCCAGAAGGGAGTAAGAGAATAAATGGGTCAGGAAAAGGAAGTTTGTGAACAAATGGGGAGTTTGATGGGTTAGTGGAGGAATAAAATGTTTGAAAATACAATAAAGTGTAAGAGAGAAAAGAAAGGCAATTAAAAACTCCAGGAAATGCAAAAAAAAAAAAAAAAAAAAAAGTGTCATTAAAGTCACGATCCAAAGACAAAAACTAAAATGTAGCAATGTTTTAACTATTTAATAAAGTATAAGAAAAGGGAATCAAGTAGACCATGATGCCAGGAAGAGTGTCCTGCCAGACATCCAGGGATCTTAACACTGAACTTTAAGAGAAGAAACGGAATCCTAAGATGCCTAAGACTGAGCAATACATAATGTTTACACGTGATAAGGGAAATGTTATTTACTGATTTGCAACTTTTAGAATCAAACTATGGAGAAAGCACAGAGGAATTGGTTGTGGTTGAAGGTGAGAACACAAAAACCAGTGACTACCTTCACATGTGAAAAAAGATGGGGCTGAAAGCAAGGAGAAGCTGATCAGAGGGGTGCAAAAAAATCCTCAATTTCAAAGTTGGGGAGATCAAGAAAGTTCTCTAAAAGGTTAAAGGGTCATGAATATGAAGCAATGATTTTAAGTAATTTATTTATATATATCGCTTAAAGTTTCAAAAATAACAGACAGATTTAAAAGTAATTATTTAAATTTCAAATATTGAGAGCAAGAAAAGAAAGGTAGACTAAATGAGCTAAACTCTTATCTTAGATCATGGAGTTGATATCCTATAAAGAGGATAAACCAAGAAATAGAAAGAAAAGGAAATTAATAGAGATTTGGAGTTACCCACCTGAGAGTTAAAAAGAAACATTGTTAAAAAAAAAATGCTTTTCCAGGGTTGGATGGGCCAGAGGTGGGGGAGGATAGGAGTGGCGGGAAGACTGCTGAGTTTCCCCATTTGAGTTGTTACTATGCACATAGGGTGCTATGGTTCAAAGAGGATTATTTTACAGAAAAAGGTACCAAAAGAAACCACTCAAGTGGATGTAAGCATTCTCCGTCTGCCATGGCTGCCTTTTGAACAATTTCCCCTGCATTAGAGTCCCAGCTTTACCTCCTGACACATCTTTGATTTGGGGCACAGTGCTTCTCCCTGCTTCAGTTTTATCCCTGTAAAAAGGGGGCAACACCCCCACCGGCCAGGTTGTGATGATGTAGATAGAGTTGATGATAATGTGTGAACCTCCCAGGGCCTTCCTTCTTCCCTCCCTGCCTGCCTTCCCCCTCCTTCTTTCCCTCCATCCTAGGCGGGTGTTTGGAACCCGAGGTGTAAGACTGGCTTAAAAAATTCAATAGGGAAAAAAAAAAAAAAAGGCTTGGGTCCCTGAGAAACATTCTTTGCGGCACAGCGGTGAACGGATGTTTTGCCTTCGTGCCGCTCCTGCCTTCCAAGGAACGGCCTGGACCAGCTGGTGTGTGTGTGCATGTGAGCCTGTGTGTATGCGTGTGTGTGTGAGCGCGCGCATCACAGTCTAGTGCTCCCTATTTAATACTCCGGAAGGGGGTGTCAGCTGGAGGCTGCTGTGCCGCTGAAAACCGAGGGCAAGGGGGTGCCTGCTTAATGACTAGATGTTAAATGTTCCAAACAATTTATACATTTAGAATCCTAAGTTTTCAAAACTCTGCCCGCCGCGCGGTTCTGCAGATCTTGTTTATAACACATTCGGCTAAAATTATCTCAGTGCATACTGCACCCCCTATAGCACAGATGCTCCGGAACCTGCAGCTCTGTTTTGATTCCAGATATTCCTGCCGAAGCTATTTGTGTTCGCCGTAAATGAAACGCGAAACCGAGGAACAGCGGCTCTGGTGATTTTTATAAATATATGCCTAATCTTCACAGCGGGCACTGGGGTTCAAGTTTTATTTATGTGTGTTTCTGCCTCCCAGGGCCCCAAGGGGCTTGTTTTCCCTTGTGCCTACAGGGGCTTCTGCCTGTTCAAAAAGGAGGAGCCAGGATGGAGCAGAGTTTGATTTCTGATGACTCTGTCCTTGTCCAGGGAGGCAGCTTAGAGCAGGCAAAGAACGTGACTTTGACCCTGACAATGCTCGCTGCCCCCAGCCTTATCCTTCCTCATCTGAGAAGTGGGGATGCTATTAGTTCATACTTCACAGGGTTGTTGGGAAGATTATATGAAGTACTCAATAAATGCTGCCTCATTCATTTAATGGGTATTACCTGAGTGTTGGACCAGGAATTTTTTTAAAGAAATATTTTTATTAGCTGTTGATGAACCTTTATTTATTTATTTGTATGCGGTGCTGAGAAGTGAACCCAGTGCCTCACACTTGCTAGGCAAGTGCCCTACCACTGAACCACAACCCCAGCCCAGACCGGGAGTTTTTAAGCCCTACTGTGTACTAGGATCACGTGGAGAGCTCTACACCACCCAGACAGCCAGCTCCAGCCCAGGGCAAGTCCACCGGACTCTGTGGGTGGAACCCAGGCATCAGGAGAGTTTTTAAATCCCACAGGTGATTCCAGTGTGCAACTGAGTTTGAGAACCACTGACCTAGATAAGTGCTTCCTAGACTTTATGTGCATGCATGTCCCCTGGGATGTGCGAAAGTACAGATCATGGCAGAGCAGGTGGGGGGAGTGGGGTTGCTAGAGCTGCATCTCTAAGAAGTGCCTGGGTGCTGCTGCTGCTGAACCAAACACACTTGGAAAAGCCAGGTTCCAGGCACCCCGGCAGGTCCTGGGGGCACCACGTTAGGCAGATCAGAGGAAGCTGCTGCCCATGTAGATTTTTAAAAAATTTTTTTAGTCATTGATAGACCTTTATATTATTTAGCTATTTATATGTGGTGCTGAGGGTCGAACCCAGTGCTTCCCACATGCTAGGCAGGTGCTCTACCCCTGAGCCACAACGCCCTCCCCCGCCCTGTGTAGATCTTACAATGAGTATAGATAATTAAACGGGCAATGACAAAATGCTACCAGAGAGGTACATGGATCCATGGGAGCATGCAGGGGACCACTGGACCAGGCTCCAGGGTAGGCATGGGAGGTGGGTGGGAGCCACTTCCTGGAGCAAGCTAAGCATTTACAGGAAGGGGGCAGGGAGACCAATGCAGGCAGAGGGAGTAGCATGTGCCAAGGCCCAGAGGCAAGATGCTAGCAGATCAGGGTGGTGGGAGTTTCTGGTGAAGCTGAAGCTGTTGCAGGTCTTGAGTCAGAAGGCCCGACCTTTCCAGGTAGCTATGGACAGGGAAAGCAGCAAGATATTTAGAGGGGTGATTGGCTTTCCTCATAGGCTGTGGCTCTTTGCACTTGCCCCTTCTGCTCAGTAAGCCATCTTTCAGCAAAGCTTACCAGCAGAATAAAACTGGGTTACCACTGATCAATGAGATAGGGACCATGCAAACCAAAGGGTCTGAGAAGTTTTCTGAGAGGAGGAGGAGGAGCTCAGGAGGCTGGAATGACTTCAACTGGTCAGAGAAAAGAAAAAATTCACCCCAGAGGCAGTGGCCTCAGTCTGGGCATCTCTGCCAAGAGACTCGTGATCCACCTAACATGACTCCATGAAGGAACGGGGGCAGGGACCAGCTCTGCCATCGACACCATTGATTCCTCAGTGCCTGGCACACAATTGATGTTTGTTGAGTGAATGTTGAAAGCAGGTGGTGTTATGAACTGAATGCTTGCGTCCCCCCAAATTCCTGTCAGAGTTCCTGATATGATGGTGTTTGGAGATAGGGCCTTTGGGAAGTCATTGGGATCAAACAAAGTAATGAGAGTCGGGCCATCACAGTGGGACTAATGCCTTCATAAGAAGAGGCACAAGAGAGCCAGTGCACTCCACCATGAGAGGGAGAGGGAGGGAGAGCCCACACTCTCTCGCCATCACGTGAGGACACAGCAAGAAGGTGGATATCTGCAAATCAGGAAAAGAGCTCTCACCAGGGACTCAATTGACTGGCACCTTGATTTTGGACTTCCCAGAACTGAGGACATGAAGTTCTGTTGTGTAAGCCACCCAGTCTCTGCCATCTTGTTGTGGCAGCTCGAGCTCTGGCACAGGGGGAGTCTGGGTGGGAAGGGTCTGGCTCTGCAGGTAGTTCTGCTGGCAGTCAGGGTTTATTCTCATCTGGCACCTTCTTAAGATATCATAGCACTTCTGTCCAATTGGTAATTAGTTGCTAACCACACTGCCACCCTTGATACCAGGCTACCCTGGCCCTGCCCTGAAACGTCTGCTCCTCTACTCTTCAGCAACTCAAGGGTTAATGTTCTGAACACCAGAGGCCCTATGAAACCCTATTCCAGGGTTGACGCTACTGATTGTCACAACCCAGTTGTCAAATATTGAGACTCTCACTTCTGGCTGCTAGTAACAGCAGCTACCTCCGGAAAACTCAAGTCCGAAAGTAAGAGTGGGTCGAAGGACCTAACTGGCTGGTTGAGGACATGGGTTGGGTGCTTGAGCAACAGGATCCAGGCCAGGGAATGTTCTCTCTGTCCCATGCCCCATAAGTCTCTGTACTTGTGATCTGCTCTGCCCTCTCTCTAACAACTGACTTTTTCTTCTCCTGGATCCATGTGGCTGGGCTTGACCAACAAGACCTCTTGCATTTACAAGTCCTAAGTTTCCACCATCCAAAGGGCCTGACCCCTCATTTCAGTTCCAAGCCCAAAATTCCAGGGAAGTCCTCTGATTGGTCCAGCTTGAGCACTTACTTATCCCTGGAGCCAATCATCTGTGGCTCAAGGTGAAGTCATGTTGACTAACATTGTTCACACCATAACCCTGTGAATGTGATGTGAGTGTGATGTGTGTGTGTGTGTTAGGGTTTAAGGAGAAATTTCCAGAAGGAGCACAGGAATCCCAGGAATGGGAGGAGGCTGGGCAACCAAATTATAAGTGTTCACTGCATGAAACTAAGGAGTATGGGCTTTATAACTAGGCCATGAGGAACCGGGGAAGGTTTGGGAGGCCTGGCATGATCAGATTTAGGAAAGATTACTCCAGGAGTGAGGTAGAGGAAGCATGGAGGAGACGGAGAGGCTGCTTCCCTGGAGAGAAGTGATGAGGACCTGCAAGAAGGGTAACGAAGCAGGCGGGAGAGGGACATGGAGACCCCATCCATGGTCTCAGTGACACGCGTCCATTCATCATCTGGGAATCATTACTGAGGACATTGCTGGGAACTAAACCTGGAGAGAGCCAGCTTTTGTCATTTGGAGTCACCAGAGTACCTTCCCAGTCGCTGAAGGGAGATGTGAACGTGCTCCCTTCCCAGGCAGGCAGCGCTTGGTGTGCTTTCGTGAGTCTTGCTGAGGGACCCTGGTCCTGGTGTCTTCACAGCTGTCCTCACGGCTGTCTCGAGGAGCTCCGCAAAGCCTGGCTGCCTTCTCCACCAGGGGTCGGCGGCTAGGCCTATCTTGTGAATATGGTTTTATTTGAATGAAACCCCTCCCATTCATTTGTGGATTGTTTTACTGCCAAGCCTAAACTATTCACTAGGTGTCCCTTCCCCCCAAAATCTGCTGTCTTGTTCCATGTCAGTTGACCTCAGCTCCCCTTCACCACCGCCAGCATCGCCAGGCCCAGAGCCAGGGACCACAGATCTCTTCTTCCACAGCTGCAACTCCGACAGCCTTTGTCTCTGTCTTTAATTCAAACCATGAGTCCTGGTTTGCCAGGGCCCACCCGTCAGTTCTGAAGCCTTTTCTAGGTGTACCCCAGGAGGCCTGGCAAGCCCTCGTGCAGGTAGGTTCCTGGGTGTCCCCCACACGGCAGCATCCCCAGCAGCACGGGGATCCCATGGCTGGCATTTCCCTTGAAGAGTGGCTGTCAGAGGATTCACAGGGAAGCTGAGCCTGGTTATTAAGCAGCAGATTGGACAGGATAGCAGACTGGCAGAGAGGACATTCTGACAGAATGATTGGGAGGGGCCGACGAGGAAGGGAGGCGAGGCAGGGACCTCGGCACAAACACCCGGCGCTGCCGCAGCTCAGCCTTGGTGGATTAGGAAGGATTTTGGAGACCTCCAAGAGGCCTGAACGTGAGTTGAAGTTTCGAAGGGCAGGAGCCGTCAAAGCTTGCGAAAACCTTCAGAGCAAACTGAAGCTGCTGCAGGGGCGAGTGGAGGGAAACGTGGAGACCGCGACTTGGTGCAAGGATGATACGAACAGAAGACAGATGCTTCCTGCGTTCTTCAGAAAGGAGAAGAGTTACTTATCAGAGGGGCTGTTGGGTACCAGGGGCTCACCAGGCTTTAGGCATCCCCCTTGTTATCTTAAAATTGGTTGTTGAAGTTAAGCAAATATACAGAAAAGTGAACACATTTTAAGTGGACCAACCAATGGCTTTG
Organism: Sciurus carolinensis; assembly: GCF_902686445.1. Lineage (NCBI taxonomy): Eukaryota > Metazoa > Chordata > Mammalia > Rodentia > Sciuridae > Sciurus > Sciurus carolinensis. The sequence continues at coordinate 10,475,305 of NC_062226.1, read as the reverse complement.
CTTTGCATGGACTGAACAGGCCCACATATACACACATGCATACATATATACAGCTAGCTGCATGCAGACATGCACACAGGTTTATGCAGAGACACATTTGCATACATATGCACACACCGTTACATATACACATCTGCACACATGTGCACACAGGTGTACGTATACATGCATATGTATGCAATGGTACACACATTCATACGTACTATACATATACACACAATGCACACACATTCACACACACACATGGCTCTGACTTGCTCACATGAACTAGAGAAATTCTTGCCGTCTCTACTGGGGAAGCCCACAAGGCAAGGAGCTGCTGGAGATCTTCGGACAACAGCCAGCAAAAAGCTGGGGTAATCCAGCCCCAGAGAGAGCACTGTGCCAACACTGGAAGGAGTCGGGAAGCAGAGCTCCACATGAGGATGGCGTGGCTGTTTCTTGACCGCTTGGGACACCAGGCCAAGCAGAGGGTGTGGCTTAGCCAAGTAGGACTCCTGACCCACCAACGCAGTGGGATCACGAATAGGTGCCGTTTTAAGCCACTAAGTTTGCGGTGATTTGTTATGCAGCAATAGAAAACCAACAGCCGGGGCACACGTGAGCTTGTGCGAGGTGTGTGGCTGCCTGGGGTGTCAGACCGTGTGGACTTGGATGGCGTGTGTTTGAGCATGTGCCTGGGCGTGTATGTGTGTGTGTGTGTGTGTGTGTGTGTGTGAGCATTTGTTGTAGAGCCGAGGGGTGTGAATGCATGTTCCCGAGTGTTGGTACATGTGTGTGTCTATGCATGAGCAAGTGTGTGCATACACACGTGTGCAGTGACCCTCCTCCCTCCTCTTTTATTACTTCCTCCCTAGGTTTGATGTTGTGGGTGAATAAAATTTAAAGAGCTCTAAATTTTTTTAAAAGAGCCCTAAAGGGAGTGGAGCTTTTGGTGCGTGAGTCATTACCAGGAACACCTGTGAACTGTTGATTTTAATTGGGCCACAGCTGTCAGGTTGTGGAGAGGGAGGGATTGGTCCCTTGGCTGGTCTGTCCCCAGCCCCCACCTCCTATCAGATCCTTGGTTAGGCAGTGGGGGCAGGAGGGTGGGCTGGCCCTTGAACCTTGGTGTGACCCGGCCCTTGTGCCCCCAGGGAGGAAGAGGGAGGGAGTCTGGGCCTTTGGGAGAGGACCTGGCATGGGTGCAGCCTTGGCTTTTGGCTTCCTGACTCCCTGCAGGCCTTGCCTTCCTGAGACCCGGGCACTCCCACTCCCATGTAAGGGCACACACGTGTGCCTGTACATACACACAGACACACGAATGCTCGTGCGTGCAAACTCAAACTTCAGTTAGAATAATAGCTGACAGAGTACTTTGTGTGATACCCACTCTCCTAAGTACCCTCCATCCACCATCCCATTGGATCCTCACTGTATCCCACTTTATGGATGAGGAAACTGAGGCACAGAGGAGTTCAATAGCCCATCCTAGACCTCGCACTTAGTAATGCACAGTCCCAGGTGCGCCCATCTGCACACACACAGGCATGTACATGCCTGCCCTCTCCACTTACACTCCCACGTACTCACACTTAGAGACACGCATATTTGAATAAAACAAACAAATTCTAGCTGGGCTTCGCAATACTGCTCATATGCACTGCCAGACACGTGCACACACACAACTACGCATGTGATTTGTCCGCAAGCACACGGGCGTGACCCCACCCATGTGTAAGTACCCTGGCCCTTCACCCTCAAACGCAGACAGGCGCAGCCCTCCCAAACGCTCCCCACACCCACTAACCACAGGCACGCCACACAAAACGCCTTCCAGGCTGCCAGCTGTCCTTCAGACAGACAGACTCCTCCCAGGACCACTGTACTCATATGCAGGTCCACACCCTGACCCACTCCCTTTGGGCAATGGCTGTGCTCATTTCTTTGTGGCCCTACTGTGTGCCACGTGCAGAGCGCACAGTGGGGGGAGCGTCTATTGCTCTCCTGCTGGCTGGTCCACAGAGGTTGGAGGTGGAGGTGCCCCTTAGGGCCCTGGGGACACTGGACCCTGTCCACTATCTACACCAGTCTGGCCCCTTGCCTTTCATGTCTTTGAGATGCAACCTCCTCTCTCCCAATGTCACATATATGGTGTCAGCCTCATATGTGGCCCTGACAGGGAGGCACAGGCTGAAATGACTTCCTCTCTCACTCAGGAACTCAAGCAGAAAACGAGTGGGAGTGACGTCATCATAGAGATGCCCCTAAACCACGGGCTGGTGGCTCATCCTTCGTGCCATTCAGGGGCCTCCACGCCCGGCAATCCTGGGATGCCCTAGCCTTATGCCTAAACAAAGTGGACACTGCGTGGCAGGATAAAGCCACCCTCCTGTCTCTGCCCCTACATGGGTCCTGTCCTTCTAGGTCACCTTGTCACTTTCCTTCACTTTAATGGCCAGTGGGGTGGTCTCAAGCCCACCTTGCTGCCAGTTTCTCCACGGCTCTGTGTCTTCATGCCCAGCTCTCTCTGGGTCCCCACCCTCCAGGGCGCAGGGCACAGCATGGCACCCTGGCACTGCCGTCCCCTTCCCTCCTTCTGAAAGACCTACTTGCTTAAGGCTCTTGGGGGTCACAGGCTCTAGTGGTTGAGGAAACAGTGAGGAGGGCCCAACCCAAGCAGGAAGGTCCCTGCAGAGCCTCTCCTCACAGAGCCCTCCCTCCCAGCACTGGGTCCTCTCTGTGCCAGGAGCTATTTGTCTGCTCTGGGGCCTGCCCCGGGCCTCGCCTGACCCAACCGCCCCTCGACCCTTGTGGGGCTGTTTCCCTTCAAGCAGAAGGAGTCCTCTAGAAGGGCTGGCCACAGCTCTGCCACCCCTTGTCAGTGGCTCCTCTCATGGCATCAGTCACAGCGGTCACAACGCTGCTAAGAAACACCGATCTGTCACCCGCCAGAGGCCACTGCGAGAGGTGGAGGAGAAACGGGCATGAATGGTCACCCCTACCTGCAGGAGGGGCAGCAAGTCTGTACCCAGCAAGAGGGCCACCCGATGCCAGGGGAAAGTGCACCCAGAAAGGTATCACGGGCTCAAGGAGCACTCAGAGACTCCTCTGTCCCAGGAGAAGAGGACAGAGACGAATCCGAGGCAGGGAGCTTGTGGGCTCTGTGGAGAGCTTCCCAGCGGAGGAGTTCAGAGGGCAAGAAGTCCCAGGCACCCATATCTCAGGGGCTCTTGCAAATTCCAGGCCGAGGGCAAGGGGCCTCCCTCCCTCGTCCTGCAGTTCTTCCATGCCAGCTTCGAACTGACCGCCCAACCCCGCTTGCCCTCCTGCCCTCCTGGCTTCCCATGCCTGTGAGCCTGTTGCGGTCCCGCCGGCAGCCCTCCCCATGGGGGAGGCGTGGTGAGTGGACTCCTGCCTCCCTCCCTTCCCCGCTCAGGACCCACAAAAGGTGGGGTGACTGCTGGCTGAGAAATTTAGGAAGAATAAACTGAGCTTGGTGCTTCCTTTCCTCCCTGGGAGCAAGCTGTCCACTGGGAACAGGAATGCTCCTCTCCTTTACGCCATTGCGTTTCCTGGTTTGGGACTTCCCAGGGGATACACGAACCTAATTCTGGGACTCAGCTCACAGGCCCAGTTGGCTGTCACCTAAAGCACAAGTCTTACCCCAGCCTCCCAGGAACCGATGTGATACTTGAACTTTGCCAGTCTTCTTGTTTCTTAAATTGATTAGAATCAGGTGGGAAGACAGTGGTTCTTTTCTTTTCCTTTTCTTTCCTTTTTTTCTTTTTCCCTGAGGCAGCATCTCACTATTTTGGCTAAGTAGCTGAGGCTAACCTCAAACTTGCTATCCTCCTGCCTCAGCCTCAGGACTTGCTGGGATTACAGGTGTCCACCACCACACCTAACATCTAGGTCATCTCCTGAATGATCACTGCCTCCTCCCTGGTCCCCATGCCCACTCTCTGTGCCCCTTGTCCTGTCCTCTCCTGGCCAGGTGAGAGTGGGCCTCTCCTCATGGGGCTGCCACTTGAAGAAACAGGCACATTCTATTTAGAGGGGAACCCTCCCCATGGCTCCCCCCTTTTTTTCTCACTTTCTCTCTGGACAACGAATCTATTTTTATTTTATTTTATGGAATCTGTCTTTTGAAATAATTAACCATCTTCTTGCAGTAATTTTTCTTCACCCAGGAATGCAAAAATCACACAACACATTAGACTATTTCTTAACACCCACTTTAAATTATGCAGTTGCTGTATTGTGATAACTGCGTAGATGGGGCAAGTTGGGGTAATGTGTTCCCAGCCTGGAGCTGGACATCCCTCATCCCAGTTCACAGAGGATGGCAGGGCTCAGCCAGTCTCCCCTGAGTAGACAAAAGTGAGAGGTATTCTAGGCTTTTCCCTCTGCAAATCTGAGACACAGGACACAGTTCATTCAGCCAGGGCATGGCTCCCTTCTCTGGGTGGCTCCTTTATATGCCTTATTCATACTCCCAATACTCTCTCAAAGTACTGTTTAGGGCTGCAGTCTTATAGGGAATTGCCCAGGGCAACTTGGCTAAGATGTGGGCTGTCAATCCTCCCTGCAACCCAGAAATCTTTCTGGTCCTCTTTCTCTTCAAATCTCTCTCTCCTGCTCAGTTGATGACCTCCCCTTCTTATTTCACTGAGAACATAAACATGTAACAACCAGTTTTCTGGATAAAAAGTTCCTGTGTAGTTTAGCATTTGCCAATTTCCATGGTGTAAATGCCCCCACCAGAGTCTAAAGTCCTAAAAATCTAACCATCTGCTATTCCCAGCCAGTTCCAGGACACTCCCAGGCCGCCTCTAGCCACCCTGGCTCTCAGATCTTCCTCATTGGTGGCCTCACCTGTTCTCTACCTTCCTAAGCCAGTGTCTCTGCTCCTCGGTGAGGCTGGTGCCTTCTGGGGAAGACCCAGAACCTTCCCCTCTTGCCCTGCAAGGAACCAATCTCTGCAGGTATCTCTTCTCCTTCCTGAACCATCTTTTCTCTTTCTGCTGAATCCATCCCATCACCATTCGAAGTGCAAGAAAACCTTCCCATGACCCCTTGCTCCCTCCCTCTGTGGACCACCCCATGCATTTGATCTCCTCGTCAGCAAAAATGCTTGGAAGTTGTCAGCAAAAATGTGTGGAGTTGCTGTCTCCCTTTTCTCTCCTGTTCGCCTACCCTGCTGGGCCCCTGTGCCTACACTTTAGTGGACACTATCAAATTTGCCAGTGGTGTCTGGGAACCGTGGCATCTGGCCTTTTCGCCCCTGCACTCTGGAAGGGGCAGGAAAGCAGCTACAAGCCTGCCCAAACTCCTCCCTCACTGACCCCCTTCAATTTCCCAAGCGTGTCTGCCTCCGGGCCTTGTCTCCGTTGCTCCCCTTGCCGGGGAGGCTCTTGCCCTTTGCCTCCCCCACTCTTCTTTTTCAGTGTCATCTCCCTGATCTGGAAAGCATCCCTCCTCCCTCGGGGTCCTTTTCCTTGTTTCATTTCTCCCCAGGGCACTCGTTGTCATCTGACAGCACACATGGACGTATGGATTTGCTTATTGCGTGTGGCACAAGATGAGCTCTGGGAAGCCAAGGGCTTTCTGCTTGGGGCCCGATGTGCTCCTAGTGCCTAGAACATGGCACATAGCAGATGCCCAGGAAATATCTGTTAGCCGAGTGAATCAATGAACATATCCATAAAACGGGAGGCTAATATTCAAGCCCAGAACGTTGTCCGAGCTGCCTGTGCTTGCTGCTGCAGGCCCTCGGGAGCTATTGCCATGTGCCAAGAGGCCCTAGGAGACCACTTCAGATTTGGTTGTGGTCTTTGTCAGCTTTTTATCCCCTTTTGGGCACCTATAATTAAGGTCTGTTTCTTGCTTGCTTAGAATTTTTCATGATATCAAATGGAAAAATATTAGGAGGAATGTAGAATCTCCAGCCTGGCATGTGCAGCCCTGTCCTTCAGATCCAGGTGTCCTTCTCAGATCTTGCCCCTCTGCCCTGACCACAGGGACCTCACAGTCAGTCCAGCACCTGCAGCTCCCAGCCTGCCAGGTTCTAGCATCGTGTGTCAGTTTGCTTGGGTTGCCATGACAAAGGCCAAAGACAGGGTGGCTAAAACGAGGGAGGCTTACTTATCTTCACACCATTCTGAGGGTTGCAAGTCCAAGATCAAGGTGTTGGCAGGGTTGGCTCCTGAGGGCCCTGCAGGAAGGATCTCTGCCAGGCCTCCCTCCTTCATGAAGATGGCCACCTCCTGCCTGTGTCTTCACATCCTCTCCCCCGTACATGTGTGTTCAAAGTTCCTCTGAGAGGAACCAGGCCTGGCACATGTCTGAGGAGAGGAAGAAGAACACAGAGGCAGAGAAGAAACAGGTTGTTGAGGGGCTTATTCCTCTGGTTAAGACCCCCCTGCTCCTCGTTATCTCCAGAAGCAGCACCCTGGGGTGGATGAAATGACAAACTGCTGAGGATGATGACACCTTTCCTGCTCCTGCCAACTGTGACAGTGCCTTCCGGCTTTTTCTGGGGGCACCTCACTGTGTTTTCAGAAACCAAGGCCACTGAGACCCCTTGGGCTTAATTTTGATTTTTGTTGTCGTTGTTGTTTTGTTTTTATTTTATTTTTTGTGGTGCTGGGATGGAACCCGGGGCCTCGAGTTTGCGGGGCCAGTACTCTACCACGGAGCCACAGCTCCAGCCCCTTGGTTTGAATTTGGGATGCTTTTGCTAACTGGCTTTGTGAGCCTGCTTTGCAACTCACTTCACTATGACCAGCATGAGTTTTCCTTTGACAAATGAATGCCTTAACCCTACCTGTTTTGGGAAGCAGACGGAACAATGAATGGCACAATGTTTTTGAAAACCTATCCTCTGGGCCCGGGTGGGGCTCAGTGGCAGAGTGCTCACCTCGCATGTGTGAGGCCCTGGGTTCCATCCCCAGCACTGCTGGAAAGTAAAAAGACGAAGAAAACCTCACTGTGTTCTGATGAAAGGATTATATGATGCCGTGTTATTATTATTGTGTTCTGAATGTGACATGGCAATTATTTCCCTTGAGTATAATATATATTGCTGTTAAATAATAGAACTTTCCTGATTTGGATTAATGGAGGGTGTCTGTGAATTAGTGATAAGTCTGACTTATGGGACATTGCAAAAATTTTATTACTTTCAAAATAATATGAATTAATGACTAACCCTTTATTGTCAAGACATGGTCCCTCTGGAGGGTTACTTTAATGAACAGATAGGAATCACTAGTAATTAAGCACTCACTGTAAATAAGGGGGTTCAAACTGGGTAGTTTAAAAAGTATTGGAAAACTTTTTCTTAAAAAAGCAAATTATTCTTCCAGTACTAGTGGTGTGCTTGGCCAACTATTTCACAATTCCCCACCTAAACCAGGTTATGTAAAATTAGGAGCAAGCAGAATTTTGAATCACTGAAGCATAATTATTCCCAAAACGACAGGCTGGGGATGCAGCTCAGAGAGGCAGGTGCCAGCAATCAGTAACCTGTGAGTTGCCAGGGACCCTCCAAGCCTGCGGATGGCTAAAGGGCTGGCAGCATGTCCACAGCTGCACACGTACACAAAACCTTATATGCACAACCATTTCTCATTTGCACGTATTTTTACACAATTACACACATACTTCCATACCTATTTCTGCATTCACAGGCATACATACACAAAATCTCATGAGCATGTGAGATTACACACACACACACACACACACACACACACACGGATAACCACAAAGGCTGGACATTCCACTGAGGATCCTAACTCAAGGCAAGAGATAATGATTCCCAGAGGACTGGCCTCAGGAGCTAAAGTGCATGCTCCAGGCATGGACCCCCCCACCCCCCACCGAGGTGAGAACACAACTGGTGGGCTCAGAATGCAGGTGCACTCTGCTTCAGAAGAGGGAACAGTAGCTTGGGGTGTGACCTTCTTCCCATCCTCCCACTTGTCAGAGGGGAGGGAGAGCATCCCTAGAAAAGGACAACAGGAAGAAAATTCAGGAAACAGAGAGCCCATAACGGCAAGCTGGTGACAGGCACTTACATATGCACCCAGGCCAAGACCTCTGCTGCAATTCCTCCTGGGCTTCCTGCACCAGTCTTGGAGGAAGGGGACACTACCATTACCATTTTACAGGTGAGGAAATGGAGTCTACAGAGGTTGAATGACTTGCTGCAAGTGCCCTGGCTACTGAGTGCTGAGCCGGGATTCCAACCCAGACTGCCTGTCTGTCTTGGTTACCTGCCCTCTTACCAAAGGGTTGAGTGAGATTCAGAGCTGGTAGACTTGAACCAGACCAGAACTGCTGAGAGCAAGAAGTGAGGGCAAGTGCTACAGCAAGTACAGCAAGAGAGAGGAGGATGCTGGTGCCCTGGGAGGTACAACAGCCCTGGAAGAGGGAGAGAAGCTGGGTCTTCCAGATGTTGCTGAACGTGTCAGGACAGCATTTCCTCTGGTACCACCAATAACCTGATGGAGGAGACACACTTATTAACTTCACCTAACAGGTGAGAAAGCTTAGGTCCAGAGAAGTTTCAATGCCACAGAGCTGGTAAGTAACAGAGCTGGCATTTGTACCCAGGTCTAATTGTCCCCAAGTGTCCTGAACTTTTTCTGCCATGAGTGTACCTGACTGGTCCTGTTAGAAGATGTGTTGAGAGTTGTCACCGCTTTGAACACATCCCTGCCCAGAGTGACAGGGACTGAGAGATTTGGGAGCTTCTTCCTCCACATTGTCAGACATGGAAAGGAAGAAGGAGGCAGTAATTTTTTAGGTGTTGTTGAAAATATTTGGATTTCTGGACAGTGGTTTATGAGACTGGAGAAAGCTTGGTCACCAATCAGCAGTCAGTAAACACCATTGTGTTTTGTTCTTGATTTTTAAAAAGTTACAATTCTACTTTTTAAGCTGAAACTCTTGTGCCCTACACAAAAGGTGTTCAGTGGAATTTTATGAGGAAAAAGAAACCTATCTACTGACATGGGAAAACAGCCTTGATCCCGATACTGCACCTTAAGCCTGGCGATAGGTACTGAAGAGAGAATTGTGAAAGCACTTTAACCAGTCCCATCCCTGGAACCTCTGGGAACGGTGAGGTTGCAGGGAGAAAACGGGAGAGTAGAATCTTTATCAGCACCGCGGACAGCAGCCAGGCAGCCTGAGTGGGGAGCTGTCCTGAGTGCTAGGCTAGGACCTTTATCAAGCTGGGACTTTTACCAAGCATGCCTGTTAGTTGCCGGGCACCCGTCCGACGTCACCTCACTTAATATGCCCAATGGGCCTGCACCATAGGCATGATTCCCCTTGTTTTACAGATTAAAAAACTGCAGAGCAGTGACAGAGCATTTTATCCAAGTGCACGCTACGGTAGAGCTGGAATTTGAACTGGAATCATCTGGCTAGTGAGTTAATCATTCTTTCCTGCTGCCTCCACATATCTTCAAAAACCTCCCACTTGCCATTCTCAGCAGGAGGGGGGTCCATCCTGGGTCTCTCCAGGACAGTCAGCAAACACAACTGACACAGGTCCACATCCAGCAAGGAGCTGATTTGCAGGTCTCTTAACACTGGAGCAGGACCGCAATGTCCTATTCACTCCACCCACAGATCCGTCTTCCAACCGTGGTCAAGGCTTTGGTTGTGGGAGATGGTGGCAGCCTTAACTGATAAAGGGGAGGTGATATAGTGCAGACCGCCTGCAGTGGAGCCAGAGAGATCCCACCCACCTGCTCTGGCCCCCGTCCTAGCACCCCTTTCAGGACAGTACAGGTTAGGGTGTCAGCACCTCAGCCCCCTCCCCAGTGGGCACTGCCTAATGCATATCTTACACCACCCTGAGCCCTGCTGCCAAGCCCACCACCTGCTATGGGTGAGATGAGAATGTGGAGGTGGGCTGAGGAATCTAGATTCTTCCCCACAGACAATATAGAGCCACCTAAAAGTCTCCATCCACTCGTAAAGCCTTGGCTGAGGTACAGGCATAGTGTGTGGCCATTCCCACCTGCTTCTTGGTTCATCTTCATTGCCACCTTGGAAGGAACCACCTGGAGGTGATTACAGTGGTCCCATTCGGACCTGTGATGAAACCGAGGTTGACAAGGGAAGGGACTTATCTGAGGCCACAGAGCTGCCACAGAGTATCAGGATGCAAACTCTGGTCTGTATCATTCCTAATCTTGCCCTCACCTCTTGTGGGCCGGAATCTGTTGACCCTCTGAGAACCAAGGAACTAGGACTCGGGAAAGACCTGAGCTGGGGACTGGTGAGAGGGGCCAGCAGCAGGTGTACCCTTAGGGCTGGAGTCACCACCGTTGCAGCCTGAACAGGAAAATTATTTGGGGCCCATTAAAATTAATGGCATTTTCTAGAATTCCTAGATTTATTGGGGGCCATCTACATAGGCATGAGGGTGCTCTGGACTCTCAGGGAGGACTCAGCTGGGATTGTCATGAAATAAAGCAGAGGAGTGCCTTACAAGTCACTCCAAAGACCAGAGGTCCCTCCCAGCCAAGGGAATCCTGACTCGGAGTCTTTGAGTGCCAGGTCCCTCTGTCTCTCAGATTCTCTCCCACCTCCCTGAGCTCCTGGGACTGTCCTGCCAGGCTGCTTTCTCCAGTCATTCCCAGAGGCTCCTCAGGGCTGGCTCTGGACAGAGCACACCCACAGGGCTCAGTTTCCCCTCTTATGAAGTGGAAGTAGTGAAGTCCAGCCGTGCCACCTGTGAGCCAGATGTAGCCAGTGGTTTGGGGGTAATCTGGAGCGCTTCTGTGACTGTAACCCATGGTCTGGGGCCATGGAAAGAGGCCTGAATTTTGTGACTGCCCTGGCCCTGATGGTTCCAGCTTACCCTGCCCAGGAAGGTCCCGGATCACAGGACACAATGCACCCCCTAGCCAAGGGCTTTGATTACTCACAGCCCCTTCTGTTCCCCTCTGGTCAAGATGACTCCATTGCAAGTCCCCAGAGTCCTCTCACTTCCAGGACTTTGCATGTGCTACCTTTGCTATGGCTCTTTTCCACCCTGACTTGCCTGGCTAATGCCTGTTCAACTTCAGGCGATGAGCACAGTGGAGACACCTCTCCCTTCAGGAAGCTGTCCGTGACTCCAGGCTCTGTAGGCAGGTAGTGCTGCCTTGGGCTCCGCACAAGCTAGGGTGCAGGTGACTTGGGAGGATGAACAGAAGCTGAGGCAGGAGAGGTGGGGATCATTGCTTCCATAATCCACACCTGTGTCTGGAGAGGGAGTTGGGAGCAGCAGGAGGCTGGCTGGGGCTGGGGAGCGCCACGGTGGAGGCCACCTGGAGGTTTCCTGAGCTCAGCCTCTCCTGGGAGGAGCCCAGGTGTGGTGTTTTGTGATGCTGGTCCCAAGGGTGGCTCTGCTTACCTGCTGGGTGGGAGCAGGAGGCGGCAGGCTGTCCCTGGAGGAACCGAGCCACCAGCTGGCAGGGCTCAACACAGCACAGCCCAACCCCCAAGCCCTTACCGGCCGAGAATGGGTGGGGCAGGCAGGGAGGGAGGAGTCTGCCCCAGGACCCCGACCTGCTCCTGGACTTGGTTCTGCACATGTTAGTGTCAGGAAGCTCAGTGTGTGCGATCGCAGGTGACTGACACCAATAGGTGTGTCTTGAGTCTGTGCTGGTATGCGTAGATGTGTCTTTGTGTTTCTGTGCACAAATACGCCACATAGGTATACATCTGTGTGCATGTGTGTGCCTATACGTATACATCCATGTGTCAGGACATGTGAGCTGTGTGTAAATTCACATTCCTGTGACGTATGCAATGTGTATTAGCAAAGTCTGATAATTATGCATTCCGACCTTGAACTTTCACCTACTGAGATTCAAATCCCAGCTCAACTTTTTCCTAGCTCTGTGAACTGAGGGCAATTTTTTTTTTTTTTTTTTTTTTGTGGTGCTGGGGATGGAACCCAGGGCCTTGTGCATGCTGGGCAGGTGCTCTACAGCTGAGCACATCCCCAGCCCCATGGCTTCACTGACTGGAGCCTTGTTTTCTTCATCTGTAAAATGGGGAAGAAAATCATGTCTATCCTGACTGATTTTTGCAAAGAGACAAAACAAAGCAATGCATATAAAATACTTAGCAAAGCACCTGGTTCCAAGGAAACACCTAATAAATATTGGCAATTATTATTTGTTGTGTGTGTGTTAAGGGTATGGGGTTGTCTGTGTATTTATATGTGTATCTAAACATGTGTTTATGGTCCAGTCCAAGGTTAAGTGCACAGGCTTGTGTGTTTTAAGCCTAAATACCTGTGGGGTATGTGTCTTTATTTCATCTTTCTTCAGTTTTTTCAACTTTCTATGGTCCTCTGGAAGCTCAGACATTCATGAATGAGATATAAGTTCTTGACACTTGAAAATCTTCTTCACTGATCCCTGGTCTTTGAAATAAGATCACTATTCTCTCTCTCAAAAAAAAAAAAAAAAAAAAAAAAAAAAATCGAACTTTGAGTTGCCTGGAACACAGATTCCACATTCTGAACCCTCCACACCCAAGCGATCTGTATGTGGTGTGCCCATGTGTGAACGTATGACCACACACATTAAGATCCATCCTTATCCAAAGTCCATCTGTGAATCCACAACCCTCAACCTAGGAACCAGCACAATGTGGGAAACAGCACTTATTGACTAAGTGACTCTTGAAAGGGGATGGAGTCTTTGCAAGCCGAAAGAGTTCCAAGTGAGACAACTAATGACAACGGGCAATGGGCAGGCCCTGAACCCTGCCTCTAACCTGGAGGCCAAAGAGGGCTATTGTTACTGTGTGTACCTTACACAAAAGAGCGCAGACTCAGAGCCAGATCTGCATGGCTTCAAGCCCCTCTTCTCCACTGGTCTCAGACCTGGGGGATGAACTTGGCTGCATTTCCTCTAAGTCCCTGGCCTGGCCTGCCCTGGCTGGCCCTTGTGCTGCAGATAGAGGAGACTCAGGAGCTCTGGATTCCAAACAGGCCACCCAGCAGGTGGTGACAGCTCAGGGAACTGTGGAGTGTGACTGGGAAGGGAGGGCGTCCAGGTCCTGGGTTTGGGAAAGGTAGAGGTTGGTCTGCCAGGGGCAGGGCCACGGGTGCCCTTGAACAGTCAGGCCTGTTCCATCCTGGGGGATGGATCATGAAATGGGCTCTAAGTACTTGGCAAACTGACAGAGTAACTTGTTTGTTGAATCTAATAATTTTTTAAAATATGGCTCTTTTATTTGTATACCAGTGTTCACTGTAGCCACAGGGTGGAAGCCACCCCTGTGTCTGAGGAGAGATGAATGATAAGCCACGGGGTCTTCAAGAAGAACGGCACCAAGTGACGGACCACAGCATGGACAAAGCTTGACAACACTGTTTATTCGCAGAACCTGGAATAGTCAAACTCACAGAGAGGGAAAGTAGAACAGAGGCTTCTAGGGGCTCAGGGGCGGAGGAAGGGAGAGTTAGTGTGTCAAGGGGACCAAGTTTCAATGTGGGATGATGGACAGTTCCGCTAGTGACTAGCAGTGGTCGCACAGTGATGTGAATGTGCTTGATGTGAATGGAACCTGCACTCAGAATTATAATGTTGAATTTGTTTATCTCACCACAACAAAAAACCAAATGCACACACCCACTGGCTCAGAACCCCAGCAGGAGACAGTTGACACGCTCAAAGGAGATGAGGAAATTCCAGCAAGGGCCTGTTTGTAAAGGTGAGGGTGAGACTAAGGGAGGCCAGCAGGTAATGACTAAGCTCTGGGGGGCTGGACATGGTGCGGAGGGGCCATTCCTGGCTCAGGCCTGAAGGATCACAGAAGTGCTGGGAAGAGTTGCCCCTTTGGAGAACACTGCCCAGAGGAAATCAAGGCAGTGGAGGACCGACAAGAGCAACCTTTGCCATCCACCGGCTGCTGGGAAGGGGCCAGTCCATCAGGCCCCATCCGCCTCTGATAACCTGGCCGGGCCTCCCATTGGCCAACCCCAACCATGAACCACAGACAGCTGCAGGGCCAGGAAGCCGATTGATCTGCTCCAGGGGGGCAGCCTCCGTGGGGCACGGAGTAGGGTGCAGGGGATCAGAGGGGCAGCCAGGGAATGTGTAACTCCGCGCACAGGTGAAGATGTCCAAGAGCACTCAGTGACTGTTGCAGGCACAGAGATGCGCAGTGCACACGCTCAGGTGCACACAGCTTAGGCTTCGGGCATGCCCAGTTGCCCACAGGCCCACACCTGCGGAGGAGGAAGGCTGAAGGCCTGGGCCGGAGATGAGCACCTCCCCCTCCCTCTCCCCACCCCCACGCCAAGCCCAGGCCAGCTCTTTGCTGAGCTCTTTGTTACTCTTGGCAAAGACCAAATCCCAGCGGGACAATGGGCTGGCCAGGCCTGCACAAATCACCCGCTCTTTGGGGGTCTTTCAGAGGCCTGGTCGGCCTGAGTGACAGCTGAATCGGAGCCAGATTGGGCGGTGGAGGCGCTCCTGCAGGCAGGCCCCGCAGCAGAGCTGGGAGGTCTCAGCTCCGCGACTCCCACCTCCACAGGCCCCTCCCCATCGCACCGCCTCCCGGAGAGGGGCGCCCAGCTCAAGGCAGGGCAGCCGGGCAGGACCCTCACTCCATTCAAAGCCTCACTCCCTACCCACACCTGGAGCACGCAGATCCTGCCTGGTTTACCTTTTCAGCCCATTCCTACCAAGGCCTTAGTCTAGGACTCCTCTTTTCTGGCCTGGACGCTGCAGGAGCTCCCTGCCTCCAGGAAGCTGCCTCTCCCAGTGGGAGGAACTTTTCTATCATATAAATCAAATCATATTTTCCTCCTATTTAAAACCCTTCAAATGTTCTCCAGATAAAGTCTCAACTCAGTCCACAGCATCTGCACCATCTGGTACCTGATCCCATTCTGAGTCTCACAGCTCAGCAGCACCTTCCCCAGTCCATGCTCTCAGTTCTCTCGGTGCCCTGGGCCTTTGCATATGTGACTGTCTGCAGAGAAGCCTTTCCTCAGTTCTTCATCAACTGACTCTCCCCAAAACTAGAGTTTCTAGACTAACAAACTAGAATCAGGGTTTTTCCTTCCTTCCAATCCATTGCAGACTTTTTTTTTTTTTTTTTTTTTTTTTTTTTTTTTTTTTTGTAAAATACAATGAAAATGAATTATTAGGAAAGAGTGACGTTAAAGCAAAGTGAGGTAGAACTGCCTGAGTAGCCAGCTTGGCTTCTTATGAAGTTGACACTCCCTTACCATATGGCCCAGCACCCCCATCCCCAGGTGTTTAACCAAGAGAAATGAAAACAGGTCCACACAAAAACCAGGATGTGAATATTTTCAGTGGTTTTACTCATAATTGTCAAACCCTGAAACGATGTCAATGGTGAATAAACCATTCAAGGGAATACTACGTGGTAACAAAAAGGGAAGAATTATCCACACTCATGACATGGTCGAATCTCAAACACACTGTGTAAGTGAAAGATGCCGGACACCAGAGGCCACGCTCTGCATGAGCCATCTACGCAGACTGAGCACCCCAAATGGAAAATCTGAAATCTGAAAGGCCCAAGTATCGGAAACCTTCTGAGTACCAACATGATCCCACGAGTGGAAAATTTCACGCCTGGCCTCCTGTGATGGGCCAGCCAGAACGCAGGCATGGCCTCAGGCATGCTCTGAGGGATGTCTGAAACAAATGAATTCTGTGTTTAACTTTGGGCCCCTCCCCAAGATAGCTTATTATGTGCATGCAGATATTCCAAAATCTGATAACCCCCCTGTCCAGAACACCTCCTAGCTCAAGCATCTTGGAGAAGGGATGCTCAACACGAATGACATTTAGAAGAAAACAAAACCGTAGGAACTGAAAACAGATCAGTGTTGGAACTGTTGGAACTCACGGTGAGAAGCGTGAGGGAACTTCAGCGGGCGATGGAGATGTTCTGTTCTTGACTGTGCTGACACCACCTGGTTGTCAAAACCCACAGAACTGTGTACTCCAAAGGGTGAATTTTACTGAATGTAAATTACATCCCAATAAACGTGACAGTGGGCACGTACAGCTAGGGGTGTGCATCCCTGCAGTTGCATCTCGAGCGGAGCTGCACGCGTGTTCCTGTATTTGTGCACGTATGTGCATCTGATTTGTCCACATGGACAAACTTATGGTGCACATGTGACCACGTGTGGGTCTGTGCATTTTTAGGGCATTTCTACGTGTTCCCCGGTGTGCATTGCAGCTGTGTTTGATGTGTCCGTGTGCATGTTTTGGGTGGGGTCGACTGTGCGGCCAGATGGAGGGAGAGGCCTGAGAGTTGCAGGAAACTCCTCCTCAGTCTCCCAGGCAGCCAATATCCCAGAGTAGCTCCTCCCAGGCTCTCCCTTGGGGGCCTCTTCAGAAGCCTTACTTCTCCAAAGGGACCTGTTTCCAGGAGTTCTGCTTGTTTTGTTCAAAAAACATTACTAGATGGGCCCTTGTGGCCTCCATCTTTACCCTCTGGGATGTTCCCTCTCCTCCCATGCCAGGATAGCAAGAGGTGACCTCCTCTGGCTGAAGTCTCAGGACCTCCAAATGCCTGCAATATCAGATAATCTTCAGACAGCAAGACCCATTTGTACTAAAGGGTGTGTACTAGAAAACTATGAAACCCAGAAATTATGACCAAAATGATCAATGGATCCAACTCTATAAAAGTAAAATATTCTATCTAGCAAAAGAAATCATACACTTAAAAGACAAACTCACTGGAAATAAGTATCTATAATTTATGTTATAGACAAAAAGTAGTATCTGTAACAAGTAAAGAGTTCCCACAAACAAATAAGAAAATACAGCATCCCAATAGTAATATGGGCTAGATATATGGTCAATTGTTTCAACAACAAATGTTATAAATGGCTAGTAAATAGATAAAGTTTAAGCTCTGAACTAACATGAAAATTAAAATGTGGCAAAACCACTGTTTGCCCAACAGATTTATTGAACTAAAAACATAATATTCAATGAGAGAGAGTGTGGGGAATGAGCATACTCACATACTATTGAATGGAATATGAATTAATATCACCCAGAGGGGACAATTTAGTAATATCTATCAAAACATAAAGTATGCATATTCCACACCCCAGCAATTCCACTTGTAAAAATATATCTTACAAGATTACCAGCTTATGCATGCAAAGATATGTCTCTAAGGTTATTCCCTAAAGCATTAGCTGTAATGCAAAAATATTTAGAAACAAGTTAAATGTCATTCAGAAAAGTATGACTGAGTAAATTGCAGTATATCTGTATTCTGGAATACTGTTGCCCTAATAAAAAGAGTAAAGAAGATCCATATTGCTGACATAGAATCCATAATAATTTTTCTAATATAAAAAGCAAAATAGTGCTAGGGATGTAGCTCAGTGGTTGAGTGCTAGCCTAGCATGCAGAAGGCTCTGTGTTTGATTCCCTGCAACACACACACACACACACACACACACACACACACACACAAACACACACACCATAAATAAAAAACTAAATAAAAAACAATATGTATTAGACAATCCCACTTGTGTTTTTGGAAAAACTGTGTAAATGGGCTTGGTATCTTGAAAGTTACTAATATACTTTTCTTTTCATTTTATTTCTGTGTATACAATGTTTGCAACAATAGGTCAGGGAACATCCATTGACCTTGAGGGGTTAGGAATGTTATAAAAGGAATAAAAAGAGGAAGGTAAACAACTTCTAGCATTCAAAAATAGAATTTGGCAACCAGAAAGTAGTCAACTTCCTATTGTTCTCTTTCTTTAATTTAAAGATAAGGTCTTGCAATACTGCCCAGGCTGACCTTAAACTCAGGATTCTCCCACCTCAGCCTCCCACGTTGCTGGTGTCACAGGTGTGCATGACCATACCTGGCTCCTGCAGTTCTTGTGTGTCAATTAAATTCTCAGCCATGTGACCCGAGCTGGGGGCAAGGGATGAGTGGGAAGAGCCTGCCCTGAGGTGGATGGTGGGGAAGAGAGGCAGACATTAAGGCCCCTGTTTCCACCTTTTGGGGCTCAGGTTGGAGGAGGGTGTTGGTGAGGGGATGTCACCCTAACAACAGAGAGCTACAATCTCCACTTGTTATTTTTGCCTCCGACAAAGATCACCCAAGGACACTACCACAAACCTTGGCCATGGTAACCAGCTTCCAAGACAGTCCCTAAGTGGGCAGTCCTGGTGGGACTCAAGTCTTCATGGGACTTGCTGCAGATTATTAGATTGTGTCCTCCAGAGTTCATATGTTGAGTGCTAACCCCCTGTGTGCCAATATTTGGAGGTAGGACTTTTAGGAGGAAATTGAGATCAGAAGGGTGGGGCTCTCATCTGATAGGATTGGTGGCTTATAAGAAAAGGAAGACCATTGTTCTCTCTCCCTCTCTCCTCCTATGTGAGCACATGGTGAACAGGTGGCCATCTGCAAGCCAGGAACAATGCCCCCAGCAGGAACCACGTTGGCTGGCCCTTGGATCTTGAACGTAGAGCCTTCGGAATCACGAGAATTACATCTCCATTGTTTTCGCCACCAGTCTGTGGCGCTTGACTTTGGCAGCTCAAACAGACTGGGACAGAACTCTCAGATGTTGGCAGGACTTGTGGCAAGGTGTGACAGCCCTTTGTTCTGAACTACTTTTGTGAGGCTGTTCGTCACAAGCAGCCTCGAAAGATAAGCATGGTATCTCCTTCTGAAGCCAAGAGCTGGTGTGCTCAGTGCCCATTAGAGACTTGGGCTGTCAGTCCCGGTGCCTCTCCTGGGACAGGGTGTGCAGGTCATTTCCAGGTTTCTGCACACTGCTCTGTGGGAAGGTAGGCTGGGGAGCCTGGAAACACGCTGACCTGTGCCTGCTGCTGTGAGTCACACACTTCCCTTTGTTTCTGACCCAAAGACTCAGATCTTCTACCAGCAGCTGAGAAGCATGGCAGGCGACTGGCTCGAGGTTAAGCAGGCAAAAGCTTCTACACTGAGGCAGCGCTGACCCTTGTGGTCGACAGAATATGGTGGAAGCGAAGGCGTGTGACTTCAAGACTAAGGCCTAAGGACCACAGAGCTTCGGCCTGGCTCTCTTGGGATGTTCACGCTTGGATCCCAGCTGCCATGCTGTTAGGAAGCTCAAGTTGCTCTGTAGACAGGTCCATACAGAGAGGAGCCAACGACCAGCACCAACTCGTGAGAAATGTGAATCAGCCAATCCGCAGCGGATCCTCCAGCCCCAGGCAAACCTCTAGATCACTGTAGCACTGATGTAGCACTGAACTCTCAGGAGCGACTCAACCAGGGTTGCCCAGCCCAGCCACCTCAGAGAACCCATGAGCCGGATGAAATGGCTGTTGCTGGTAAGTCATTCTGCTGGGGGTTGATCGATCACACCTTGTAGATCACGAATACCTGAGACCTCATCCCTCGAGCTGCAGTGGCCTCCAGCAGAGGGAGGCTCTGAGCCTCCCTGAGTCCCCACGTGGTAAGGAAGCTGAGGTGAGAGCCAGCCTGGCCGGAGACGGTGACCTGGAGCAGAGAGAGACTGGCCATGGATGGCTGGGCACTGGGCTGGTTGGAGGATGGGAGAGGCTCTAGGCCAGCGGGAAGTTACAGCAGCCTCACACTGCAGCCTGCGAACTGGAGGCCACACTGCCACCAGGGGAGAAGGACAAGGCCCACAGAGAGGCTGAAGAAGGCCCGGCTCTCCCTGCCTCCACCAGCTCCCCTGAGCCACTCTCCTCCCCGACATCCAGGTGCAACCGCCGAGAAAGAAGCAGGACCAGGAAGCTGGACACGCAGGGACAGCAGGATGATTGACTTGGACGCACTTTGGAGCACACAGGACGGAGAGTTCAGTTACCTGCTGGCCAAGGGTTGTGGGGCTCCAGAAGAAGAAAAAATAAAGAAACCACTTTTATCTGCACTTTCCAGTTGAGATGTGAATCTGCACGTGGACCGGGTGGGATGCGCACACAGACACGTGCAAAAACATTGACAATGTCGGGAAGGTTCTGTGATCAACTGAAATTAGTGGCTATGCCTGGGAGATTTTTAAAACTCTGTTTATTGACTGATCTTTTTTGCTAAAAGTATTGGGAGGTGGGAGAGAGGGGAGAAACACGTGAGTCTATGAGTGACTAATCCTTGGGTCTGTAGGGCTGGGTTCGAATCTTGGCTCCACCACTTACAAGCTGTGAATGAGAGGGCAGTTTATTACCCACTCTGAGCCTCAGTTTCCCCACCCATAAAATAGGGGATGCTCTCAGTGTCTCTTCTGAGAACTGTGGTAAATACTAATGAGTTAATCCATGGAAAGCCCTGGGCACAAGCACCCGACAGTGTGAAGTTAGCACAGCAATGCTAACTTTTTCATATAACAAATTCTGTCATGAGCGTGTATTGCTTTTGTTTAATTATTTTGAGATTAAAAATTCAGGAAAATCAAAGGATGGTATAAGAGTCATACATAATCATACCACTTAGATTAATAGCAAGTAACTGTTTGATCACATTTTCTTCCATTCTTTTAAAGAAAGGAACAAGGAATGCGTGCGTACATGTTCTCCCTGTTAAAAATGGACCCAGGAATGGGGATGTGACTCAGTGGTTAAGCCCTTGCCTAGCATGCATAAGCCCTGGGTCCCATCCCAGCACTGTAGAAAGCAAAACTAAGCAAAACAAAAAAACTAACTTTCTTTCTTTCATTCAGGGGATTGACCCCAAGGGCCTTCACTACCGAGCCACGTCCCCAGCCCTTTTATTTTTTATTTGAGATAGGGTCTCGCTAAGTTGTTGAGGTTGGCCTTGAACTTGTGATTCTCCTGCCTCAGCCTCCTGAGTCACTGGGGTGACAGGCATGTGTGTGCACCTTGCTGATGACCTCCCAGGTCCTCCAGCTAGCTCCCCACTTGCTCCGCCCCTGGACAGGCCTCGGCAGGATGCGGCTCATTTGCCTCTGGTCTGGTTTTTCCCCAGCTCCTGCTCCTCACGTGTGGGAGAGGCAATGCCTCCAGCCCCCAGTGATGCACTGGCGGACAGGACAGGAACCCCAGGCGAGTAGGAGGTACTACAAGGGGACCAGCCACATCGGGCTTCCGCAGGGCTTTGGGACTGCTGTGGTCTCCTGGCATGTCACTAGTCATGGTCAGATGCTCGCAGTCCCGTGGCCAGTTGCAATGCCCCCTGCAGTACACGCTCTCCTCCCAGTGTCACCTATACAGTCACAGGGTCACACTGAATACCACCTGCACGGTCAGTCCCGTCACCATGTCAACCCAGCGTGCACAAAGCCATCTGCCCCTTGCAAGTCTCCTGAGGAACAGCTGACATTCATGCAGGGGGTCATCTGCACACCTGTTCACAACCAGTCCCACCACCCGACACCACGTGCACAGTGTCCCCAGGCTCCGTCGCACCACCCCTGAGTCGCCTGCTTATGACCTGCCACATGCAGTCATCTGCCGTCCCATCAGCTGTGCTATACAACGGGACATCAGAGGTGACGTCACTCAGGCAGCCCTCCTTCAGTGCACCTCTGCTCACAGACCTCAGTGTCCACCGTGTGCCCGCCAGCCCACCTAGGGCCTGGGTTGTCCTGTCCCCAGGCCTGGCCCCGGGCTGCCTCTGCCAGTGGGCCTGGGATTTAGGAGAAGCCACTATTCAGGAGCATGTCTGGCTCCATCTCAGTGGGCAGAGGAGGCCCAGCGAGCCACGCTGCCACCCGCCCCCCAAGCCTAGCAAACGCAGAGAAAAGGCTTTGTTCTTTGTGGGCAGGTCATTAAGGGGAGCCAAGCCCCCTGCCAGCCCCTCCCTTCCAACGAAGGAACAAAACAGCAGCTATTTTTAGATTCGTGTCAAACTCTCCCTCAGACCCTGGGGTGGGGAGTCCCGCGAGAGGCATCTGCGAGGGCTCTAATGAGCCGCAGCAGTCTTGCAGGCTGGCTCTCCAGGCAGCTGGCCCTCGTCTCCGCTGGGGGAGGAGCGAGCCCCGGGTGCTCTGGAGACAAAGAGAAGGCCAAGACAATGAGAACAATGCCTGGAACCCTGAGCTGCCTCCTTCCCAGGGAGCAGCCCCCTCCCCGGAAGGAGATCCCTCTAGACACAGGCCTCCCTGTTTAGCCCAGGCACCTCCCTGGTTCCACTTCCCAGAGGAGGCCAGGCCACTGTCTCTTTCCACTATGCAGGCCCCATGAGATGGGCAGCTTTGGAATCACCCAGATCTGGGTCTTTCTCCAAGCTCTGCCTGTTTCAGGTTCAACTGTGGCCTCGGTTTCCTCACCTGCAAAATGGAGATGAGAATTCTTACCTCCCGTGGTTGTTGTGAGGAGTACCAGGAGTTAAAAACCCTGCACGTAGTAGGTCTTCGGTCAGCCCATGAGCCTTGGATTGTGTGAACTTCTTGATGAGCAAGGCTCTGTCTTGTTCAACACCGGATCTGAGAGCCCAACACATTGCCTGTCATATAGTAGGTGCTCAATAAGTGTTCGTTCAAGAGGTTAATGAAAGGTCCCTCCATCCTTTAGCCTTTCAGGCTTCCCCCAGCTTAAGTAGCCTTTTTTTCCAGGCTGTACTCCCTACTGTCCTCCCTGCTGGCCCAGCCACATGTGAGCAGGTGAGATGCACCTTCCCAGGTTGGGAGCCCTGGAATGTGATGTCAGAATCTAGCCACCAGGGGGCGCAGCGTCTTAAGATTTCCACACCAGCGCGGGTCCTTCCTGCCAGGCAGGGCCTGGAGGGCTGGAGAGAGCACAGCCCAGAAGAAACCCTGGGGGGCTGTTCTCCTGAACTCTATGGAGGAGAGCATTACAACCAAGTCCATCATCTCATGTTTCAAAAGAATCACTTCATCAGATCTGACCTGCCTTCCATCAGTGATTTTAACCCTTTTTTCAGTATCCTGGCCTCAGACTATGATGGTCCCATGCTTGCCTGCCCAAACTTCAAGATTCCCTGTTGTCACCCTACTCCTCCCCGACCCAGGGAAGCCCCAGAAAGGCCCTCCAGTTGACCCAATTCTTTCCCACCCCATTTTATAGATGGTAAAACCGAAGCCCACAGAAAAAAATAATTTTCTCAAGGATCCACAAGGAGGAGTCAAGTCCAATGTCAGGCCAAGAGCAAACCTAGGTCATCTTTTCCTGCTCATGCCGTCTCCCTCGTGAACTAAGTTTTTCTGTTGTTCTCGGGGGAGGAAGACCTCTGAGGCCTTCATATTTGCACCGGGCCCTGGACATCACTCTTTTCCTGCACTATCTCACTAAATCCTCTACCAGCCTCTTGACATTTATGGACAAGGAGCGTGAGGCCTGGAGAGACTGTCCCCGTTGCACAGCTAACAAACCACAACTCTGGTATTTGTCCCCGGGACTGTTTGACTCTCAGCCCACATTCTTTCTGGGGTATTAAGTTGAACCACATGAAATTGCCATTCCCATTGGTCAAAAAAGTTCAAATATCTGGTATGTGCAAATGTAATACTAGACCAAGGAGACCCCTTATCTTGCAGGAAGAAGTCATTAATTTGAATATTTTAGTGGCAGCGGGGCATGAGGAGATCACAGTTGCTGGAGAGTTTCTTCCAGCTTCCCAACTCCAAAGATCAGCACAGGGGTGGCCACATGGCTGTAGAAGCCCAAGCTCAAGGGCTTCCGGCTATAGGGGTGATGATGTTGGGCAGGAGGGAACTCAGGGCGCAGGGTCCCTGGGTGGGGTTGTGGTTCCTCCAGCTGTGCCAAGAAGGCACCTTGGAAGGAAGACAAACTCACATGGTATAAGTGTAGAATGTCACAGAATGCCACAGAATACGGTGCCTCGAATGCCATGGAGCGTGGTTGAATGTCAAGGAATGTCGTAAAATGCTCTGGAATGTCAAAGAATATCACAGGGCATCGTGAATTCTTGTAAATGTCAAAGGATGTCACGGAATGCTGTAGATGGTGGTAAATGTCATCTTATGTCAAGGACCCCCTTCCAATGTCATCACAGAGTGCTGTAGATGGCGGTAAATGTCATGGAATTGCTCCGAACATCATCCTAGACTATGGTAGGCTGTTACAGAATGTCAGCATCACAGACTGTCATGGAAACTTTGAGCCGCCAGGAAAAGATCTGGGGGCTCACGTGGATTCACCTGCTCATTTTGCAGGTGGGAAAACTGAGGCCGGGTGATGGGAAGAGCCCTGTGTAATAAAGCTCCCACAGTCATCAGCAGATACTGATTGAAAATCTGGACTCCTCAGCTAAGGCCACCTCCCTTGGCTCAAGGCTCTTGGGGACTAATTAACCCTGTGATGGAAACAGTGGTGCCTCAGGGTATTGACCCTCCCAGTTTTGGCTGGCACTTGCCCTCTGTCAGGATGGGGAATTAACTCCACATGTGGGGCTTTCTGGTCTGGAAAGCGAAATAATGAGTTATTTGCACTGAAATCAACAACATTCCTGCTCTGCGGCAGAGAGTGTGGGTGTGTTGGGGGAACCCCAGGCCCTGTGCCAGGAAAGACACCCCCTGACTTTCCTGGGGAGGCACCTTGCACAGCCAAGGACTCAGAAGTGCTCACTCTTGTCCATAGCTTTTGGCAGAGGCCCAGGGGCTTGGGAGGCTGATCGTGGGCATGAGAGGTGAGGGGGCAGAGGAGGGACATCCAATGTCACATTGGTCTTTGCAGCCAGATGTCAGGCAGGTGCGAAGTGCAACTCTTTGACTGAACTGGTCACAGTGAATGAAGTTTATAGTTCCCAAGAAACTCTCAAGCTATCTGGGCAGGTTTATGGGCAGGGGTGTCACAGGGCGAGAGCAAGATCACAAGGTGGAAGGGGTTCCGGGGTGACCTGCTCTGCCCTTTGCGTCTGATAGGAGACTCCTCCCATGATAAGACATACTCTGCTTTGTCCTTTTGCCACCAAGTCTCCCTTGGCATCTCTCTTCCCTTTCCTCCTGCAAAGATCTACAGAACCAACCTCGCCCCCACCCCTAGACTCCTGTGTAGGTCCCTTGGTCCTGGATCCCCCTGCAAGTCCTCTGATCTATACAGGTAGATGGTGCCCTGGAGCTCCCTGCCCTAAAGAGAAGGTGACCAGGAGAATCCCAGGAGCCCACCTAGTCCTCCCTGATGCAGAACCCCCTTCTGGCTGCTGGCTGGGAACCTTTCCCCAAGCAGAGCCCAGAACCACCCCAAGTGCTCCCCACCGCAAGGACAGTTGGCAGCAGCACAGAGCCAGCCTGCCAGGGACAGTCCCTCTGGCAGACCCCAGGGCTGGTTGCAACTGACCAGGGTCACCATCCCAGTGGAGTCGGGACTTTGTCCCTGGGGAGCTGGGCTGGCAGTGGCTCAGGTCATCAGGCACCAGCCTCCTAGCAAAACTTCCCTTCTCTCCAAGAGTTTGCTCCCTGCAGCTGTAAAAATAACAAGATCCCAGCAGAGCCTGGTGGCAGAGCTGAGTTCAGGAAGGGTGAGGATGTGCAGGAGGGGGTGAGGTGCAGGGGCAGGCCGCGATACTCAGGGTCCCAGAGGGAGGTTGGTGGCTGTGGAGGGCCACCCAGGGGAAGGAGCAGTGGGCGCGAGCCCCTCTCCCATCTTTAATGAAGCCTTCCTAGCAGGGCACGCAGCATGTGTTGCTGGAGACTCTACGTTTGTGTGGACACGTGAGCGCAGGTGTGTGGGCTTGCGTGTGTGTGCTCCTGTGGGTGTCTGCAGGATTGCTGCAAGACCTGAGGATAAATATGGTAATGATATGCAAATCACGCATGAGATGTGTGTCAGAAGGAAGAGCTGGGAGCTGATGTACCCGGTCCCCTGTGTACATATCGAGTAGGGTATTTATTCACGTGCCAATGTCATGTACGGTTCCTCCCCTGCCCCACCGTTTGCCAACCTGGTTCCCATGTTGAGCAGCAAAGAATTAAGGATGATATTGACAGGTGGGAGTGGAGAGGAAGGAAAGGGGACAGGGGAGGGGCTAAGGCCATGAGGAAAACAGTAGCAGAAGGGGGTTCTTGGGGCTTCGGCGAGTGAACGGAATTGGGCAGAAGCAGGCGTAAGGGCTTGGGGGACAGAGAGGAGCTTGTGAGATGCCATTGTGAGTTCTAACCTGGATCCCTTTAATGTTCTTGAAATTCAGGGCAAGACCGAAACTCTTTTAAAATTACTATTTGATGGTGTCTTGTGCCTTTGAGGTGATTCTGTGCTGACACAAGACCATCTGGGCCACAGCCTGTGGTCTCCAGGGGAGAGGGCTTACATATGGGTGTCCTGAGAGAAGGGGTCATTTTGAGCCAGGCAGATGCCTCCAGAAGGAATCTCCACTGAGGGGCACTGCTGACCCTTCCTCTAGGGGCACATGCTTCTCTGCCCTCCCTAGGGAGACAGGAAGGCAAGGGAGGACCTGGGACCTGGGCGTTGGTCAGGACTTCCAAGCTCCGTTTGGATGTGGCTCATTTGCATATGGTCTTTCTCCAAGAGCCTATATGCTAACAGGGGACAAAGAAACCACGTGTGGCACGTGGAAGGTTTTATTTGGGGAATAGGTTAAGGATCAAGATGGCATTTAAGAACGTCCCCTGCCCATGGGGGGCAGTGGGAGGGGAAGGTGGCAGGAAGGGCAGGCTGCAGCGAACTGACCGCTGGCCTTGCTGAGCATGGCCTGCCAAGCACCACGGAAGCACTTTACGCACATGACCTCCTCTCCCCTTCTCCACCGCCCGGGCGAGGTCAGCACCCCCACTGCCCGGGTGAAGAAACCAAGACTCAGAGCCCAGGTGGATCTCTTAAAGCCACGACCTGCAGATGGCCCCTGTGAGAGTGGCACCTGGGCCACCTAATGCCAAGGGCCTTCATGCTTGGTCTGCAAACCTGGCGAGAAGCACAGGGGCTTTGCAGTTGTCTACCACTAATGGCTTCGTGACGTCGGGTGGCTGGCAGAGGAGCTGGCTGACTGAGCTGTAGCTTCTCCCTGTCTCGGCCTCGCTCGGTGCAGTTCCCTGTGTCCCCTCTCTTCTGTAATTCCCACCATCTGGCCTCACTGTGATTGCTTGCACCGTGACTTTCAGCTGCCCAGCTTACTCTTCCAAATTGCTGCAGCAAACACCCCGAAGTCGAGACGCCGAACCTGAACCTTTGTGCACTCGGGCACATCTTGTTATAGGGCATGCCATCCTCCCGCCACCACTCCTGGGCTGGGAACCAGGGGTCACACTGCAGGTCAGCCTGCCCAGCCCTGAGTTGCTCCTTGTCCTGCCCAATCTGAGTCTGATATGCTCTGCACCATCCAGAGACCCCTTCCCATGCAGGCTGGCTCCTCTTTTTCCTCCCCACAGGCCAGATTTCCGAGCTCCAGGGTACTTTAGGCCCAAAGCACAACGTGCGCCTTCTTCTGAGAATGTGCTTGGGGTATTTACATATGGAGAGGAGGCGGTGTCACCAGTGCTATTTGTGGCACCCATCACATCCGCTCGGCCCACCTCTTGCTTCACCTGCGGCTGTGGTGGACAATTTGGGTTTTTCCAAGGCAGCTAGGACATCCTAAAGAGGTAATAACGGCCCTGTGGTCAACTTTCAGCCAACAGGATGTGCAGGAGGGAGCCAGTGACAAAGGTCTCTGTTGCCTTTTAGGGACACAGTTCCCAATTCTTACAGTTCTACACAGTTCCTTAAAGAGTCCCCAGCAAGATGGACCACCATTGGTCAAGTCCACTAGCACCTTTGTCTGGCTTCACTCCTTCTCCATCTCGTTTCTCCTTTGCTCCAGTTTCCTGGTGTGACCTTGTGACTAGACTCCCAGACCCCTAGTCTCTGTCTTGGGTTCTGACTGGGGGGATGCAAGCTCAAACACATAGGGCATCAGCTCGGTAACTGGTTAACCAGAGCTCTCCAGAAGTGGGCAGCTGACAGAACTGCCACAAAGGGGCCGACGCTTGCTGGACCTCCCCAGTCGCGATAACCTCCCTTCCTGGGAAACAGGATGTGAATCAGGTGCCCATCTCCTGCCCCCTGGAACAGGGAATTTAAACTTGGAAAAGAGGGCTTGTCACTGATATGAGAACAGTAAGATGTTTGCTTCAACTGTTCCAGGTGATGTCACATAAAATCACCAGGCAGGAGCCTGGAACCAGAGGAAGGAGACCAAGGAAAATCACCTTCGAATTCACCTGGAGTAAGTGGCAAAAGGAGAGTAGATTTCAGCAGAAGCCTAGCAGAGCTGGTTTTTTTTTTTCTTTTAATGTATTCTCTTTTTTTTTTTTCTTTAGTTGTAGATGGACACAAAACCTTTATTTTATTTATTCATTTTATGTGATGCTGAAGATGGAACCCAGTGCCTCACACATGTGAGTTAAGTGCTCTACCACTGAACCACAATCCCAGCCCAGAGCTGGTCTTTTTTAAAATGATTTTTATATTTACTTTTTTCTATTCATTTTTAAACTTATTTTTATTAAGTTGCTTTGACAGAAAAGAGTTGTTATTCATCATCCTAAAAAGAGATCATTTTATCAAAATCACTCCAGAAAATGAATGGAAAAAGGAACCCGAAACTTGAAAAAAAAATAATTCATAGTTGAATAAAGACAAATGGCCAGTACAGAATGAAAGGGTGTGAATTTTTTCTAGTTAGCCAAAAAGTAAGTGCAAAGCAAGATGACAAAATACCTTCACTCTCCTACCAAGCTAGCAAAGACCTTAAAATGTTAGTCTCTGGCAAATCAGCCAACTTACTTATTCCCTCCCTATTCTTTCTTTCTCCCACAGTTGCAGGGTTTCAGGAGGCTCATGGACACTCAGGTAATCACTGTTTCCCAGATTCCTTTGCAGTGGGCATGGCCATATGATTCAACTCATCTACAGAAACTGCCAGAAGTGATGTGTTCCATTTTGGTTCCATTTGCACTAATTGGGTCCCAGCAGGAATGAGATAGCACCCTCAAATGAAGACAGCTGAGGAGAATTAAATAAAGAGACAGTTTACAAAGGTCTGGGCAGTGTGTCATGAAGAATGGCCTGGTCTTTGTTCCTGGGAGGGAATCTTCAAATCCTGGGGATTTCCTGAGTGATAGGAGAATCTTTGTTGTTCCCAGCGGGCCCCTTGAACCACATCAGATTGTCATGCAAAGAAGGTGACATATGACCTTGAGACAGTTTATAATAAGATGACTCAGGACAGAAGCTGACCATGCCAGAAAGTCCAGTCATGTGATTAGAGAGTTGGGACTTTGAGACACAAGATATGAGCCCTACCTTTGGGGCTAAAGTTGGAGTTCAACTACTCAGCCAAACATCTACTCGATCTTGCTTATGTAATAAAACCCCATTAAAAACTGGACACTGTAACTTAGCTGAACTTCCCTGGTGGCAATACTATGCATATTGTCACACACTGATGTGATGGGAGGTTAGTGTTTGGGACCCTTTCAGACCTTGTTTGACACATCTCTTTCTTTGATTTTTATTTGTGTCTTCTTGTGAACCATACATATAATGCTATCCTAGGTTCTATGACTTGTTCTAGAAAAATTGAATCTGAGGAAGTAGTGGAAATCCCCATATTTGTAGCCATCTGGATGGAAATAAGGGGTGCTGGGGAATCAGAACTTGAAGCTAGTGTCTGAAGTGAGGGCAGTCTTGGGGAGGACCTTGTCCTTAAGCTGCAGTCTAGACAAAATCTGGGTGCTTGGTACCAGAAGACATGGCAGACAGGATTTAGAAGAAGCAGCCAGCAAGGACGCAGCACCCTGAGGCTGGTAACAAGGGGTACTTTCTCCTCTCTGGGTCTTACAGGCAGGAGGAAGAAGCAGTGCAAACCTGAGAGAGTCGAGAATGGAGTAGATCATCAGACAGGAGATGGCACCTTCTATAAAGGGACTCAGGCAACCCCCAGCAAAGAGAGAGTCAGAGAACTAGACACTGATCTCGTTCCTCCACCCTCTGGCCTCTTATCCAATGGCTGAACTAAACTGGAGGTTGGAGGGCAAGCAAAGCTACGGAGGTCAGCGCAGCCCAGAGCAGATCAGGAGGGGCTGCCGTCAGTTCATTTGCCCAAACAAAACAAATTGACACAGACACTAATTCCATTCATGAGAGCTCTGCTCTCATGACCTAAGCACATGCCAAAGGTCCCACCTCCTAATACCATCACATTTGGGATTAGAATTTCAACCGATGAATTTTGGGGCAGGGGTACAAATATTTGATTTATAGCACCATGTCATTCTTTCACACTTGCCTTTCCCAGTGCCCAAATTTGATTCTGATTTCCTGTCTCTGTGACCTGCTCTGTCTTCATGCTGTCCCAAACCTAAAGGTGTGCTATAGGTTGGTAACCTTTGGTTCCCCGCTCCCCGCCCAGGTTCACGCATGATTTACAGGATGTTTGGTTGCTCACTCATAGTTTCTCTGAAACCAGCTCCCACAGTTACCTGGGCTCTGGACATAACAAATCCTAACACATCCCTTTCAGAATTCTTTACACCCCAAACTTATCTTTTCTCATCCCTTAGAAGAATCTGGGTTCTGCTTGTCTACAATGTGCATCTCTGGCAACTATGGGAAATTTGGTCCATGTGAATGATGGTGGTTGGGTGGAAAGTGGCAGGGACCAGTTTTCAGCACCAAGGAGAGCTCTGGGGTTGCTGTGCTCTATGATGCTGTGCTCTCCTGCTGACAAAAGCCTTTTATCCTGGGAAGCCATGAGCTCCCGCAGGTCACATTCACAGAGAAAAATTGTTAATACTTAGGAACTCAAATAATTTCATCTATCATGCCAATTAGTAATTGATGGGTAGTGGCTACCCAAAGTACTCTATTGGGGAGAACTGTAAAACCTTTTGTAATTTGATAGGAAATTTTTCCAAGATTGATTAATGATGTCTACCAAAGGTGGAAAATGAGTAAATCCTTGATGTTTGCTATTTGTCTGTCAGTTCCTGTCTACTCCTTAAAGTACCTTGATTCTTAACCAGATAGAGCAACCTGTCCCTTCAAGAATCCTAATTCTCCCAGGGACTTGGGAGGCTGAGGTAGAAAGATTACAAGTTTGAGTCTAGCCTAGGCAATTTGTTGAGACCCTGTCTCAAAAATAAATAAAAAGAGTTGGGTATGTAGCTCAGTGTTAGAGCACCCCTGAATTCAATCCCCAGTACCAAAAAGAATTATTTATATTCAAAGGGTCATCTGGCATGTATCTTGCTGAAACTTTGAATCTGTGCTTCACTTATTGGTACTCTTCTCCCTTGTCTTCCATTAGACCACAGTGTGTCTGCCTGACTCTACTACTCTGGCCCCCTGAACATAATCCACCAAGTTGAGACCTTGGACTTCTACCTTGGCCTTGACATTCTCTTTTCCTAGGTGTAGACATTGTCTACAATTGTCTACCTTCTGAGAGTGATCCTACTTCAGTCTAGATGGACACCCATGACCACCACCATAATTTTAATAGCCCTTCGTATGTCTCTGTTATGTCAATCAAGGGATTAGGCCCTGGAAATATCAATTCCACCCAAGACCAGCACTAAGTGCCTAGGTAGTTTGGGATTCTGATTTAATGTTCTCCCTTCCTTCTGCTTTAATTTTCCATTGTCTTTCCAGTCATGACCCTGCTGAGTCCTAGCTGTCTCTTACCTCCTTTTTTCCATTATCCCTCAATAATGAGGATCTCCAGTGTAGGAGGTTATATTCAGCACACACTGCAACCACCGCTCATCTGTCTCCTGTCTGGACTCCAGGTGGGTTGCTCAGACCACAAACACAAATACCTGCCTCTTTGCCTGGCACTATGAGACGATGACCTCATGGTCTCAGTTCCATTTCTGATTCCCTCTACATACCTACAGGGACTCCCCTTTGCCACAAAGAACTCCTCTCTTGTCCCATTCACTGAGAGACCCACAGGGAGTATGTGGGACAAGGACCAGTGATACTTCCCTGTAGAAGGAGAGAGTATGGCATGGATCTCCAGCCTATCATGGGTCCTTCTCCCCTTCATATGTGATTAGTGACTCTGACGTTGAATTGACTTCATAATTGCAATAAGCAAGATGAGCTGTTGGTCAGAATGGAGAGCCATATACTGTGAGTATCCGGGTACAAGTCTGATCAGAGATGCACTGCCATCCCCGGCTCCAAATTCCACCTGATCTTGCTGTCTTCCCTCCCCTCCCCCTCCCCCTCTTCTTCTCCCCTCCCCCTCTTATTCTCCCCCTCCCCCTCTCCTCCCCTCTCTCCTTCTCCTTCTCCTCCTCCTCCTCCTTCTTTTCTCTCTCTCTCTGAACTCAAGATTTTGTATCATCCTTCCTTTTCTTATTTGTGCTCCCTATTCTCTTCCACTGTTCCTCTTTCTTGAAACTAACTTTCAATGAATCTTGTTCTTATTTTAAAGTGATTCATTTATTTAGAAAATAGAAAATATAATAAATATAAGTAACTGACAACCCTGTCATCCAGAGCCGCCCACTGTTCCCACCCCCTTCCAATATTCGACCTCTCTTCTTTGTTTTCTTTTTCTTTTTTGATAGAATGATTCCAGATACTTAAACAACAGCAATAGAGTCAAATTTGAGTGCTCCAGTCATTCTCCTCTAACTTCAAATCCTTCTCAGAGGTAACCAGTGTTCTCTTTTACTTATTTGTATTTCTTTAGTTCTTTATTTACTTGGTGCTGGGGATTAAGGCCTGAGCCTCACCCAGGTGCAATGTTCCAGCACCACTGTTATCTTCTGGGCGTGTGTAATCTGGTATTTAAGTTTTATATGCTGATGTCAGTTGGGAATTGTGCTCAGTCACCAGTTAGAGAGATTGAAAATTAATAGTGGCATAAACAAAGTGAGAGTTACTGTTATCTCACATGTAAGTGGTCTAAACACAGGCTCCCCCGTCCTCAGGGATCCAGACTCCTCTGAACCTTCTGCTCTGCCATCCTTACTGTTCGCTTCTACTCCCTCTTGGTCCCTGGTGAGTGCTGGAGTTCCAGCCATCACATCCTTATTCAAGACAGGAGGAAGGAGAAAAGATGCAATGAGAAAAAGAGAGCACATCATTGTTCCCCTTTTAATGAACCTTCCCAGGAGACTGTCCTAATAACTAATTTTTACATATTATTGGCTAGAACTTAGATATATGGCCACCGCCAGCTGCAAGGGAGGTGGGGATCTGTGGTCTTTTAACTAGCTACATTTTACTTCTATTACTAAAGAAGAAAGAAAAAAAAGATGCTGGCTAAGTAACTAGTCCTTTCTGTCACAATATGTATTTTTAAAATTTTTATTTAAATGTGATCATATCATATTTATAGATTTGCAACTTGATTTTTTCATTCAATATACCTAGAAGATGTTTCCAATGTCAGGCTGCAGAGTTCTCTCTCAACCTTTTTAACTGAGCTCCAGAGTTTCATGATAAGGTTATATTATGATTTGTTTAATTACTCCCCTCCTGATGAAACTTGAAGTGCATACACTTTGGTCAGTGCATGATTCTGCAGAACTGGAAAAGAAATTGTTCTGTCAAGTCACTCAGTTCACCTATCTGTATGGATAGATAATGCCACATTGAAATCCACAAGTGTCTTATAACTTCATAGATTTTTTTCTCTCCTTATTCTTTCCATCAGTGGATATCACTATTTTATAGTTTAGAAAAATCTCATTTATTGTTTGCATTTTTAAAAAATGTACTGTTCATATTCCCCCCACTTCTCTGTTGAGTTGTTGCTAACAGATTTGTAGTTCTTTATATCTACTGGTTATCTTTTATCTGTTGTATATGCTACAAATATCTCTCCCACTCTATTAAATTTCTTTTAAGTTTATTTGTGTTACATTTCATAATACGGAATTTTTTTTTCTGTGCTTTGCCACATTTATATTTTCCTTTCAGTTTTTAAACAGTTTCCTGCCATAAAATTATAAAAATATTACTCTGTCTTTTTAAAGTTCTTTATTTATATATTTATATATGTAGAGTACTTTTCTTCACATAGGCCTTATATATTTCTTAAGTTTCTGAACACTTTATGTTTTTTATACTATTATGAGTGGGATTTTTCCTTGGAAAATTTTCTAATTGGTTAGTCTAATGGCAAGGAAGACCATTAATTTTGGGGGGGCTAAGGATACCAGCAATTGAACTCAGGGGCCCTTGACCACTAAGCCACATCCCCAGCCCTATTTTGTATTTTGTTTAGAGACAGAGTCTCACTGAGTTGCTTAGCACCTCACTTTTCCTGAGGCTGGCTTTGAACTTGTGATCCTCCTGCCTCAGCCTCCCAAGCCACTGGGATTACATGTGTGTAGGTCCACGTCCTGCAAGTCCATTAATTTTTGTATGTTGGTTTTATATCCAACCTCCTTACTGAATCCTCTTATATGTTTATAACAACTTTTCATTATTTTTCTCTTGGATTTTCTACCCTTGTCTTTAAAAGGTGGCAGTTATTCTTCCCTTTTCAATGTTAATATCCAACCATCAATCTGTCTTCTATTTCATGTTCTTCAAAGTAAGCCCCAGGCTTGCCTAGCCTTAACTTGGGTGCAAAACTAGTTTATAGTTCTTTTTTTCCCTCCGAAAAAGGAAACACATAATATAAAGTGAAAAGGAGAAATCTTTAGTGTGCCTTTGCATGAATTTTGATCAATGCACATGCCTAGGAAATATGGCCAGCATCCAAGAGAGTTCTCTTATACCCCTTCCCAGTCAATCCCATTTCCACCTCCCTTTTAGTAAAACCATCAATCCTACTCCTTTTAACCATCGATTTGTTTTCTTATAGAATTTCACATAAACAGAATTACACAGGATGTACTTTTTTGTACAATGGCTTTCTTCACTCAATTAAAAAACTCATGTCTTCATAGTTTGTTTCTTTTTATTATGAAATAATACTTTATTATATGAACATATTATATTTTATTCATCCTCTCATTGATGGACACATGGGCAGCTTTCAGTTTTGAGCCAGTCGGAATCAATTTTCAACAAACATTCTTCTACATTTATTTTTGTGGATTTTCATTTTTATTTCCTTGAACAAATACCCAGGAGTGAAACTGCAGGATCATCAGGAAGAGAGATATATGTTAAGTTTTATAAGAAACTGCTAGAACTTTTTCCAAAGTGATTATTTTAAGATCTTATTTTTTTTAGAGCAGTGTTAGGTTCACAGCAAGGTAAGAGGAAGGTGTGGAGATTGCTCGTCCACCTTCGCCCCACATAGGCACAGCCTCCCCAGTGCAAACACCCCATCCAGTGACACCTGTGTTACAACTGACGAATCTACAGATACATCATCATCATCCAGAGCCCAGAGTTCACCTCGGGGTTCATTCTTGGTGTTGGACTCTCTGAGTTTAGAGAAATGTATAATGACATGTATCCACCGTTATAATAACCAAGTATTTTCACTGCCCTAGAAATTCTCTGTTCTGACTTTTCTCCCTCTCCACTCCAGTCCCTGGCTCCTGCTGATCTTTTTCCTGCCTCCTTCATTCCAAAGTGATTTTGACATCTACCACCAACCACACAGGAGGGTTTCAGTTGCTCTGAACATTTCCTCTAGAAGCTTTATAGTTTTAATGTTGATGTTTAGTCCTGTCATCTATCTCAAATTAATTCTTTTTTTTTTTTTTTTTTTTTTTTGATGCTGGGGATTGAACCACACAGGGCCTTGTGTATGTGAGGCAAGCACTCTACCAACTGAGCTATATCCCCAGCCCCCTGAAACCCCTCAAATTAATTCTTGTGCATAATTTGATAAGAGGGTCAAGGTTATGTTTGATGTAGATATCTAGTTGCCCACTTCCTTTCATTGGAAACATTTACCTTTCCCCATTGGATTCCTTTGATACCCTTTTTAAAAAACTAAATTACAGCTCTCTATTTTGTTCCATTTATAATTTGTTGATCTTTAGGGTCGTACTGCCTAATCTTGATTATTTGAATCCAAGTAAGAAAACCTTGCAACTTTGATCTTGATCTGTAGTGATATTAATGTATCCATTCCTGCTTTTTTGTACTATTTTTATATTTACTTTTTCATGGCATAATTTTACATTCTGTTTACTTTCAATCTATATTTAAAGTGGGTCTCTTATATGCAGCATATTGTGGGTTTCGTGTTTTTTTATCCATTTGGACAGAAGGCTTTTACTTGTATGGCTTAATGCATTAACATTAGTGTAATTACTGGTGTGATTAGATTTAGGTCGAGCATTTTACAATTTGCTGTATATTTGTCTCCTCTGGTTTCTTTTTAAACCATGTTTTAGGTTGATTTAATTTGTTTTAGAATTGTATTATGATTAAGCTATTGTATTTGGGGCTATATTTCTTACCATTATCTTTAAGAGTTATGATACAGATTGAAGTATCATCTTCATTTAATTTCCTTTGCAACCATATGGGGTGATTTACTCCCTTTCCTTCCATTCTTTATGCTAACAGTTGTCATAAGTATTACATCTACATTTTTATAAGCTCCATAGTGAAATATTATAATTTTTGCTTCAGATGGTCATATGTACTTTAGATAAATCAAGAGGGGAAAATAGTTTTTTATATTTACATTTATGGTGCTCTTCATAACAATCCATGTTTTATCTGGTATCATTTCTCTTCAGCTGGGGAATTCCCTTTAGCATATAATGTAGAGCAAAATTCGTGATGAATTCTCCCTCCTTTATTTCATTTCTTTTTTCTTTTGGTGCTGGGGTTGAACTCAAGGTCTCACCTTGCAGATGCTAAGCATGACTTCTACTATTGAACTATGTCCCAGCCCTGTCCTTTTTAAAAAATATGAGCATATCTTTATTTTACTTTCATTCTTAAAGCATCTTTTCACTAGGTATTATATTCTAGGTGGATAGTTTTTTCTTTAAGCGTTTCCTCCAGTGTTATCTGGCATCCATAATTTCTAATAAGAATTCAGTGGTTCCCGTATGTGGATTTTGTCAGGTTTTCTGGTCCTTTAAAGATGTTCTTTTTCTCTTCACAACAAAGAAATGATGACACTTTAAATCATCGTTTCTTCAAATATATTTTATACTCCTTTTTCTCTGTCTCCTTCTGGCACTTGAGTTACACAGGTATTAATCTCTCCGATATAATCTCTCAGATACCTGAGTCCTTGTTCTTCAAATGGGTTACTTCCTATTGGTTTATCTTTAAATTCACTAACTCTTCCCTTATCCCCAATAAGTTAGTAAGTTTTCAATACATTTTTTTAATTTAAAAGATTGTTGTTTTAGTAGCGGAATTTTTATTTGGATCTTTTTCATAATGTCTATTTTTGGCATAATATTTTCTATGTTTTATTCATTATGAGTATATTTTCCTTTATGTTCTTTAGCATAGTTATAACAGTTGTTTTAAGATGCTTGTCTGCTAATTAATTCCAACATCTGGGCCATTTTAAGGTGATTCTCCATTGATTATCTTTGAATTGTATCCTGGAAATTATAAATAATAATCTGGAGTACTTTAGATTCCAGTGTGTTCCTCTTAAAAGTACTGGGTTACTATCATCATCATTATGATTATTCTAAAGCATGAAGTTCCCTTGACTGAATCTGAAATGTAAACCCTGCCTTCCTTGTGATAGATAGCAGCTAAAACTTTACATCAATTTTTTTAGTCTTGGATGAGCTGCTTGGAGCCTTCCCAATGAAGGGGTCATCTGGAGATCTGAGCAATTTACACAGAATTTGAAGGCTACGTTTGTTTGACTTTCTTCTTTCTAGGACTTTCCCCTCAATTTCTATCTACTTTGAGTCTTTTGATTCTTAAGACTGATTTTTCTAAGTTTTAGTAAGTCTACATAGTGCTGCGGCTTTCAAGCAAGAGCTATTGAAATACACAAATCAACCACAGACCACCTTTCAAATGTCTCCAGTTTCTGCCTGCCTCTGGCTGCTCAGCAGTGCTCAGCAGTTGGCTATTGAATTTTGTGGAGTGTGCAGTTGTTACCTGAGGTAGGAGTGGTTTGATAGGAACTCAAACTACTCAGTCATTGGCAAAAAATGGAACATATTTTACTTGCTTCCTTATTCTCTTAGTTTTCCAACAGATCTTGTCTCTTGCATGCCTGGTTTTCATTGATTGAGAACTGGGTATTGTGCATGAAAAAATTATGGAGATAATTTGAGGCTCTGGACAATTCTATCTTTCTCTAGAGAGGGTGTTCTTTTGCTTCTGCCAGGCAGAGAAGCTAGAGACAACTCATTTCAATCAGGCAGAGATTGAAATGATGCAAAGTTGGGCTTCAGCTTTACAATTTTGTTGTATGTTTTAAAACAGTGAATCTGATTTTCTCAACAAATCTAGAAATATTCAGATTTTTCCTTTCTTCTTCTTCCCTTTTCCTTCACCTCTTCCTATTCTTCTTTTTTAAAAATCTATTTCTTTTTGAGTGAGATTTAATAGTTGATGTCTTTCAAGAAATCTGTCTGTTTCATCTAAGTGGTTGAAGCTATGAACATGTGGATGCTTGTCAAATTCTCTCACTGTTCTTTCTGTGTTTGGAAGCAGCTGAAGTCATAGCTTACCTTTCATCCCTACCACTTATAACTTGAGTTTTCTCTCCTTTATTCTTGGCCAATTTAGTTAAAGACTGATGGATGCTAACAATCTTTTCAAAAACTTGCTTCTAATTTCATCTGATCACTTTTCTATTCTCGATTTCATTGATCTCCATGCATGGCTTTTTGTTTCTTTTCATTTGCTTTATTGTGCTCAATTTGATCCTCTTTTTTGAGTTTATTAAGTTGGGAGTTTAGATATTTGATTTGAAATGGGCTTATTTTCTGATATAAGGATTTTATGCTATGATTTCCTCCAAGTACTGCTTTAGCTATATTCAACAAACTTTGATATTAATATTTTCATTTTATGTTATATTTTAATTTCTATTCAATTAATTTTTGGTGATGGGGGTGAAACCCAGGGCCTTGCACATGCTTAGCATGCACTCTAACACTGAGCTATACCACCAGCCCCTCAATTAGAAATATTTAAAAGTTTTCCTTGTGACTTTTTCTTTGAAATAAGTGTTACTTATAAATGTGTGAGTTCATTTCCAGTCATTCTGGAGATATTCCAGTTACCTTCCTATTTTTAATCTTTTCTTTCTTTTTTTGTATTTTATTTTATTTTTTCAATTATGGATCTTTAATTCAATTTTATTATGATCCAATAACATTCTTTATATGAATTTAATTATTTTAATTTGTTAAGATGTTTTCCCCAAGAACATTATTTATATTGATGAATGTTTCTTGTGTACTTGAAAAGAATATATATTCTTCTGTTGCTGGGAAGTACATTCTTTAAAAATTGACTAGGATGGTTTGAGGATGTAGCTCAATGGTAAAGATCTCACGTAGCATATGTGAGCCCTTGGTTTCATCCTTAGTAGTTTGAGTAAGTTTGTTAATAGTGTTGTCTGATTTTTGTCTACTTCTTATTTTTCTCACTGAGAGAAAAATGTTGAAATCTGCAAGCATAAGTGGATTTGTCTATTGCTCCTTTCGATTCTACCAAATTCTGCTTCTTGTATTTTTGAACTTGTATTATTATGTGTTATGTCTTCTTGATAAAATGACTCCTTTATCCTTATAAAATGTCCTTCTATATCTATGGCAATATTTCTTTTCTGAAATATATTTGATATTAATACTGCCACTCTATTTTTCTTTTGATTAGTATTTGAATGGTATATCTAGTCCCACTTTTCTACCCTGGATATGCTTTTATACTTAAAGTGGATTTCTTATGGGCAGAATGGAGTTGGTCTTGCAATTTGTTTTAATATCATCTGGCAGTCTCCTCTTTACTTTGCATATTTAGACTGTTTGCCTTAGTGGAAACATCGAATTGGTTAAATTTAAAAATGACATTTTGTTAGCTGTTTTTTTTTTTTTTTTTTTTTGTGTGTGTGTGTGTATGTGTGTCTTTTCCCCCTCCATTCCTTTGGATTAATTTTTTATAATTCTATTTTATCTTCACTATTGGCTTATTGTTTTACCTCTTGAAATTTTCGTCAGAGAAAATTCTGTTTGTGGTTGCCCTTGGGTTTATACACATGCATAATTGGTGTGTCTATTTCAAATAATATGGTACTGCTTCATGTGTAGCATAAGAATCATACGAAAGTACACTTTTAGTTCCTCTCTTCCATCCTGTATTATTTTGTCATGTACTTTACTTTTACATATTTGTAAACACACAGTACATTGAATTTTATGTTTAATTTAGGCTATTTCCATTGCTCTTCATTTCTTACTGTAGATCCAAGTTGCCATCTGTAACTTATTCTATCTAA
This sequence comes from Sciurus carolinensis, assembly GCF_902686445.1. Lineage (NCBI taxonomy): Eukaryota > Metazoa > Chordata > Mammalia > Rodentia > Sciuridae > Sciurus > Sciurus carolinensis. The sequence continues at coordinate 10,434,997 of NC_062226.1, read as the reverse complement.
AACCCTTCTTTAGGGCTGGAGTGTAGTTCAGTGGTAGAGCACTTGCCTAGAATGAGTAAGGCCCTGGGTTCTATTCTCAGCACCATAAAAACAAAACAAAATGAAACAAAACTTCTTCTAATGTGTCTTTAGTATGGGTCTGCTAGTAATGAATTTTTTTTAATTTCTTCAAAATTGCTAGATAGATCAGTCTGGGTTGACAAGTACTTTTTCTTTTGATGCTTTAAAGATATTACTCTAAAGGTTTCTGTGTTTCTTCTGAGAAGTCTGCTATAACCCTCATCTTTGTACCTCTGTTGGAAAGTGACTTTTACCTTTAACTGCCTATAAGACTCAAGATTATCTCTTTATATTTAATTTTAAGCCATTTTAATATGATGAAACTTTCTTTTCTTAAAAAATAACTACCTTCCTTGATGTCCTCTGAGCTTCTTGAATCTATGATTTGTTTCTGTTGTCTTTCATTAATTTTGGGGAATTCTCAGCCATAATTCTTTAAATGTTTCTTCTGACTCCTTCTTCTGTCTCTTCTACTTCTGGGATTCCAGTTACATGTATATTAGACCCTTTCATATTGTCTAACAGCTGCCAGTCTTCAGTTAGTTCTTTTTATCATGTTCTGAAGCATAACAGGAGTTTAACTCCATTTATCCCTTTCTGATCTTTGTGGTGTTGTTATTGTATGTTTTTCTTTTACATATGTTACATGACACATTTGTATCATTATTATTTTAAAGTGTTTAAAATTATTTATCTATTTTCTACATTCTCTCCTGAAGTTGTAATCATCCATCTGGACTCATTTTTCTGATCTAAGGATGCCTTCTTTAATCTGAAAAACTGCTGACAATGAATCTGCCAGCCTTTGTTTTTTTGAAACATTGTTATTTAATCTTTGGTTTTAAAGGGTGTGTTTATTGTGTGTAGCATTATAGCTTGCCAGAGATTTTCTTTTTACTCTTTAAAGATTTCATCCCACTGTCTTCTGGCTGCTGTGGTTTCCCATTGAAAGTCATCTGTAAGTCTTACTGTCATTCTTTGAAGATGTGGTAATGAGTCTTTCCTCTCTGTGTCTTCCTCTGTTAAGATGATCTCTGTCTTTTGTTTTCAACAATTTGTCTATAATGTCCTTACATGTCATTTTCCTTATTATTTTTTAATCTTCATGGCGTTTGCTAAATTTCCTGTATTTGGGGGTTACTCCTTTTCCTAGGTTTAAAAAAATTCTCAGCCTTTGTCTCTTCAGATATTCTTTTCCATGCCATTTTTTCTCTTCTTTCCTTCTGGAATTGTAAGTACACAATTGTCATGGAGAGAAGCCACTCTGCTCTCACTGTATCCCATATGTCTTTGCCTCTTTTCTGAATTTTCCATTCTTTTGCCTTTCTCTATGCTTCTAACCTATCTGAATATTTTCTTCTGACTTATTTTCACTAACTAACAATTCAGTTGCATTTATTTTTTATTTAAAAATATTTTATTTGTTAATGGACATTTAATTAATGAATTTATTTATTTAATTATTTATATTAGGTGCTGAGAATTGAACCCAATGCATCACACATGTTAGGCAAGTGCTCTACCCCTGAGCTACAACCCCAGCTCCCTGTTCAGCTGCATTTAAACTGTTGCTAAGTCACTTAATGAGTTTTTAATTTTAGCTTTCTTTCTTTTTTGTTTGGCGGGGGGAAACTTCTGGGCATCAAATCTAGGGCTACAATGTTCATTTGAATGTTCATTTGACTATGTTTCTAAATTTCAAATAGCTATTGGGTTCTCCATCTTTTCACTCATTTTTGTCCCTCTTTTTAATGATTTTATTTAATACTTTAACCCATTACTTTAATTCCTCATATGTTAACTCCAGTATCTTGTCCATTTGTGAATTGCTTCCATTGTGTGGGGGTTTTTTCTATTGATTATTGGTTACATTTTCCTGTTTCCATGTATGTCTAACAATTTAAAAAACTATGTCATACATTGTGCAATAAAGAATCATAGAAGCTCTAGATGAAAGTCTTCTGTTGATTAGATACAATGGGTGAGCTGATTTTTTATTGACTAATTAATTAATTAATTAATTAGAAGTTGGGGATCAAACCAGAGCCTTACCCAGGCTAAGCAAGAAGTTCACTGAGCTATACCCTCAATGCTGAGCCAGGTGCTTCAAAACAACTACAAATTGAGCTGAGTCAGAACTAAGTTGCACTTTTAGTAAGTCACAGCCCTATTTCTGATTCATGCCTCTTCTTTGGGAATAACTCTTCTTGGCCTTTGAGAGAATGGGAGATTTCAGTCTTCTCAGCACTAGATAACTGAGACACACAGTTCCTCCATTTGAACTTAGTTCTTTAGCTTCTCCTTGAGGAGCGCATTGGTGTTTGCTACAGTCCCCTCTCTTTCGTGGGACTAGGCATAGTGAGATCATAGAAGACTCCATCTTCCAGAAAGCTTAGCCACTCAGCCTCTAACAGCTCCAGAATTTAAAACAAAACAACAACCACCGAAAAAAAAAAAAAAAAAAAAAAAAAAAACCCAGAAAGTCCTGCAGGGAACAATGGCTATGTGTCGGGAACTTCTTAATTCTCATCACACTAGCACTACAATACTACCAAAAGCTTCAATTCTCATCACACTGGCACTACGATACTACCAAAAGCTTCAATGACCTCTCTTTCCTCAGCAGAGCTTCTCACCTCAACCAAGCAAGGTCCTCAGTGCAGGCCTGGAATTGAGGGGAACAATGATGGCATCAACTCACCTAGGAAAATTCTTCCCTCTCTAGGTTCATCTCATTTTCATTACCACAGCTCTGTGATATTTCTGATAATAAGATTTTGCAGTGTATCTCTCTCTTTTTTTTTTTTTTTTTTTGCCTAGTTAATGTAATGAGAGCATTGTCCTGCAGTAACCTACTACATCCTGCCCAGAAACAGAAATCCCTTCTCTTAAATGTTTACACATATTTTTACCTGTATCTTTCCATATATGTCTACAGTTGCTCGGTAACTGTACCCTGTCCTTGCACTGTAATAACATTTTCACTCCCAACCCCCACTCCTGAATGCATCACATACTGAAGTCATCTGGGGCTTTAGATCCTATGTTGCTACTGTCATTGCTACTGCTGCAGTGGTTCTTATGTATTAAAAGTTAGACTTAACTATGAAGTTTTACTGTTTTTAAAATCACTGTTTCCTGTGCCCTATGTCTTTTTATTTTTCTGTCTCTTATTTTTCCCCCCTGGACTATAGTCATGCACTGCATAGTGATGTTTCAGTCAACAATGAACCATTTGTTTGATGGTGGTCCCAAAAGACTATAATGGAGCTACAAATGCCTATCATTTAACATTTTGTCTATATCTTTTCCTATCTTTAGAAACTTACCATTACCATAATACTTACCATTGTGCTGCAAGGGTATTTGGCACAGGAATATGTTGCTCAGGCCTGTAACCTAGGAGCAAGAGGCTGTACCACAGGGCCTGGGTGTGAAGCAGGCTGCATCATCCCGGTTTGTGTAGTGCTCCCTATCATGTTCACACAACAGAAACTCCTAATAAATCATTTCTCAGCATGCACTCCCATTGTTAAGTGATGCATGATCCTTTGTTCTTTTTTTAAAAATATATTTTTTAGTTGTAGGTGAACACAATATCTTTATTTTATTTTTATGTGGTGCTGAGTGCCCTACGCGTGCGAGGCAAGTGCACTACCACTGAGCCACAACCCCTGTCCCCCTTTGTTTTTGGTTAGTGTGTGAGCAGTAAAATTGTCCACAGAAAGCCTGTCCAAAATATGTTCCTATCACTTTTGAAGGCCAGTTGGGTTAGGTATAAGATCTTAGCATCAAAGTGAAATAAGCCAATCCCAAAATACCAAAGATCGAATGTTCTCTCTGTTATGTGGATGCTAACACACAATAAAGGGGTGGAGGTGGGGAAGAATAGAAGTAGTTTGGATAAGACAAAAAGGAAAGAAGGGAAGGGAGAGGGATGGGAATGGGAAAGACAGTAGAATTAATCAGACATCACTTTCCTGGGTTCATATATGAATACATGACCAGGGGAACTCCACATCATGTACAACCACAAGAATGGGAAGTTACACTCCATGTATGTAAGATACATTCTGCTGTCATGTGTAACTAAAAAGAACAAATAAAAAGTTTTTAAAAGATCTTAGCATCAAAATAATTTTCTCTAGAAATTTGAAGTTCATTTTCCATTGTCTTCCAATATTGTCAAAGAGAAGTCATTTGCCAACTAGGTTCTTCTTTCTCTAAGAGTAGTCTCCTCTCCCCCACCCTTCCCTATTAAAATTTTGCTCTCTGAAATTTTACCACTGTATCCAGGAGTAATTTCCCCCCTAACACCACTTATTTATTTTGTTTAATACTTGATCAATCTTCTCAACCTGAAGACTTTCACATTTCTTCAGCTTGGAGAAATGTTCCCTTATTGACTGACCGATTATTCTCTTTTCTCCATTTTCTTCTCAAGGAGCTCCTATTAAGCACTAGATAAAGGTTGAAACCTCTGCATCTAGTCTTTACGTCTTTTAGCTTTTTTTATTCTTTTTCTCTCAGTCATTTTGCACTATAGTCTGAGAAAATCCTGCAGCTTATTTTTAACTCATTAATTCATTCTTTCAAAAACAGTTTTGAAATAGTTCAACAATACAAAAATATAAATAATAATGGACAGCCGATGCTCAACACCACACTGTCAGATCTTAACATTTCCCCGAATTTATTTTCCCTTTCCTTCCTTCTTTCTTCTTTTCTTCCATATTTTTATTGGTGCATTATGATTGTACACACTGGTGGGATGTGATGTTACCTATTGTACATGTATACAATAAAACAGTAGAATTCATTCAATATCATTCCTCAGTATTTCCCCTTTCCATCCTCGCCTTCTCCCCTGGTCCCTTTCCTCTGTTCTACTGAACTCCCTTTGATTTTTATGATATTCACCCACCTATCTTTTATTTTTCCTCTCTAGCTTTCATATGTGAGAGTAAACATACAATCTTTGACTTTCTAAGTGTGGCTTATTTCACTTAACATGATGTTCTAAAGTTCCATTTATTTTCCTGCAAATGAAATAATTTCATTCTTCTTTATGGATGAATAAAACTCTATTGTGTTTATACACCAAATTTCTTTATCATTCATCTGTTGATGGACACCTAGGCTGATTTCATAGTTTCACTATTGTTAATTGTGCTGCTATAAAGATGGATATGCATGTATCACTGTAGTAAGATAACTTTAATTCTTCAGGATAAATACAGAGGAATGGTACAGCTGGGTCATATGGCGGTTCCATGGCTAGCCTTTTGGGGAACCTCTATACTGATTTCCATAGTGGTTGTACTAATTCAAAGTCCCACCAACAGGGTAAAAGTGTTCCTTTTCTCCACATCCTCTCCAGCATTTATTATTGTTTGTATTCTTGATGGCTGCCATCCTAACTGGAGTGAGATGAAATCTCAGTGTAGCTTTGATTTGCATTTCCCCAATTGCTAAAGATGTTGAACATTTTTCATGTATTTATTGATCTTTTCTATTTCTTTGAGAAGTGTCTCTTTAGTTCATTTATCCAATCATTAATTGGGTTATTTGGGAGGGTATTAAGTTTTTTGGGTTCTTTATGTATTCTGGATATTAATCCTTTGTCAGAAGAGTAGCTAGCAAAGGTTTCCTCCCATTCTGTAGGTTCTCTCTTCACATTTTTAATTGTTTCTTTTGCTGTGCAGAAGCTTTTTAATTTGTTACCATTTCATTTATTAACTCTTGGCATTATTTCCTGAGATTGAAGTGTCCTATTGAGAAAGTTGTTGCCTGCACCTATATGTTTGGAGTGTTGACGCTTTTTTTCTTCTAGGAGTTGCATAGTTTCTGGTCTAATTCCTAAGTGTTTGATCAAATTTGAGTTGACTTTTGTGCAGGGTGAGAGATAAGAGTCTAGTTTCATTCTACATGTGGAAAACCAGCTTTCTCAGCATCATTTGCTAGAAAGGCTATCTTTTCTCCAGTATATGTTTATGGCTCCTTTGTCAAAGATCAGATGACTGTTGATGTGTGGGTTTGTCTCTGTGTTCTAGTCTGTACCAGTGATCTATGTGTCTGATTTATGCCAGTACCATGAAGATTTTAGTACTATAGCTCTGTAATATAATCTGAAATCAGGGATTGTGAAGCCTGCAGTATTTCTTGTTTGGCTTAGACTTGCTTTGGTTATTCAGGTCTTTTATTCTTCCAAATGAATTTCAGGACTTTTTTCCTAGTTCTATGAAGAATGTCACTGGTATTTTGTCCCCTTTGTTTTTAAGAGACAAAATACTTCCACTGCAACTGAAGTTCTGCATTCTCCCAACTCCCCAGCCTACCCCTCCCTCCCTCTTTGGTGGAATAGCTATTTGGAATTTGGAAGTAATGGTTTTTAAATACCTCTTTATTAAGATATCATTTTTATACAATGGAATTCATTTAGGTATACCATATGACAAATTTCATTAATTGGGGCTGGGGAGATAGCTCAGTCGGTAGAGTGCTTGTCTTGTAAGCACAAGGCCCTGGGTTTGATCCCCAGCACCCAAAAAAAAAAAAAAAAAAAAAAAAAAAAAAAAAAAAAATTTCATTAATTGTATGAAATTGTGTAACCAGCATCAAAATCAAAATAGATAAAAATTCTGTAACCAAAAACAGTTTTCTTATTCCCTTTGCAGTTGATCCCCTCTCCTTCCCTGGCCCTGACCACTAACTGTTTCCTGTCAGTGTCCTTTTGCCTTTTGTAGAATTTTCTATAAATGGGAATCATGTAGTACATAGTAGTTTATGCCTAATTTCTTTTACCTAGTGTAATATTTTTAGATGCATCCATATTTTGCATTATTCATGTTTCATTGCTATTTATTGCTGAGTAGTAGTCCCAAGTATGAATGTACAATAGTGGAGTTTTCCATTCACTGTTTGATGAGCATTTGAGTTGCTTTCTGTTTGGGGCCTAAATAATGCAACTATGAACATTTGTGTACCAATATTTGTGTGGACATGTTTTAACTTCTCTTGCATAAATACTTGGAAGTAGAATTCCTGTGTTAAAGGGCAGGAGCATGCTTACCTTTATGAGATGGTTTTATACTGTTTCCTAAGGTGTCTGTGCCTTTCACATTCCCATCACCAATCTGAGCGTTCCAGTTGCTCCGTATCCTTGCCAACACTGGCATCGCTAGTTGTTTTAACTTTAGTGTGCAGTGATACTCCATCATTATTACTCCATAATTATTTTAATTTTGTTCATATTATGACTAGTAGAACTGAGCACCTTTGCATGTGAATATTGACATTCAAATATCTTCTTTTGTAAAATTTCTGTTCAAATCTTTTGCCCAATTTTGTTGCGTTGTCTTATTATCATATTATAGAAATTCTTTGCATATTTTGGATACATAACTCTTCATATATTTTAAAGTGAATTTTATTTAAGTATAATTATCCATGTTATACTTAATGTGTCAAAAAGGTACATAGTTTTGTCTTCATGTTTTTAGCATTATATGATATATATTGTAAATCTATATACATATATATGTATATATATATTGCAAATCTATCAATGTGTGACTCTCATTTCTTTTGGTAGACATTGCTTTTTAAACATTTATCCCTGTGGATACATGGAGTTCTATGTAATACATTTTACCTGTTGTATAGGATTCTATAAATGGGATCAAAACATGATTTATTTATCCATTCTCTGTTGGATTATAAGTTTTTTCCAATTTTTTGCTATTACCAACAGTTCCACAGTGAGTTCTCATACATATTTCCTTACACAAGCATAAGAGTCTCACTAAGCAAACACCTAGAAGAGGCTTAGAAGTTGCATATCTTTAGATTTTCTTGCAATTTTCTCCTTCACTATATTCATTCTACTCTTTAGCTGACATACCGAGTTTCCCCAAATTTGAATAATCATTTGAAATTTCCAAGATTTCTCAGTGATTCATTTTCGTAACAGCTCATTCTCAATTTATGGGCATGAAATCTTCACTTTCCCCAAGGATGGCAATTACACTACTTTAAAGTCCTCTGTTTGTGCTTGCTCTCTGGAGTCCACCCCCTTGGGTCTCAGGTCTGTTAAGTCTGATGCCTCTCGTTCACAGTGTTGATTTTTCTCCATGACTTCAGTATTCTTGGTTTTCTGCTCGTCTTTACTTTGAGAATCCCTATCTGCCTGTCTCTGAGGATGATTTTGACCACAAGGGCTTGCTTCTGATAATCACTGTGAAGGAGTACCATGGTGCTGTGTGCTGGGAGGTGGCCTTCCCATTCCTAGTGTCCACAAGATAGCCCAGGGCACACCCAGCCTCTCAGACCCAAATATTCCCACTCACTACTCTGGCTTTTAGCTGCTCAGTATTAGCACTGCATTTGGCGGGGGGCAGCAGGGCAGGAAGGACCCACAGTCTCATGGTATAAGTGCAGCTTCTCCCCTGCTCCATCCCTCGATGGCCCCAGGCTCCCCTGCTGGTTGTCCCTTGGTCCTGCCCACTATGAGCTTGGGGCACTCCTGGGACCAATCCCATCATGCACAGAAGTCCTCCCTCTGGTGTGTTAAGCGTGGGCTCCTCTGTCAAGTCCATCCTGTCTGCTTTTCATCTCTAGGAATTCCACAAAGTTCCCACTGTCCTGAAGACCCTCTTGTTTTCTACAACTGTTATCAATAGCCTACATTTATATAAGGGTCTATATTTAACTCTTATAATCAGAAACTTAGAGACAGGATTGTGCTTATCCCCGCCCCCCAATCCTGAAATGGGTCTCACTGTGTTGCTCAGACTGACCTTGGTCCTGGGCCCAAGCAATTCTTCTGCCTCAGCCTCCTAAGTAGTTGGGACTACAGGTATGCACCACCATGCCCATCTGTGCTTATCTTCTTTAAATTTTGTCACCTCTTTCTCCCTGGGACCTCTCTGGTCTTGGTTCTCCATGTCTCTGTTTCTCTCTGACTGTGTCTATCTCTCTGTCTCTGTCCCTGGCTGTGGGTCTGTTCCTAAGTCTCCCCTGGCCCCTCCCCCTTTCTGGTTCTACGTGTGTCTCTCTCCATCCTCGGCCTCCAAGCCCCTCCAAGCCTCATCATCCCCCCAATCTTGGTGGCTGCTCCCCATCAGTCCCAGGCTCTGGTCCCCATGGCTGGCTGGCTCTGGAGCAGTTTGTGGGTGGGGGAGCCCCAGATTGCTGCAACGTGGAGCAAGGATTTCCAACACATGCTCCCTCTGGCAGCCTGCCACCACGGCTCACTGCCTGCCAACATCACACTTCAACTTAAAGAGGGAAAACTGCCAGACCAATGTTTTAGCTACAGCCCCGTGTCAGGGTTGCATGGGGAATCTCGCAGCAGCCCCTGCCAGGAGCTGGAACTGTGCGGGGATTAAGGAAGACACTCTGGGCTTTTGGAAGGTGCTGGGGGATCCAGGCTGCCACCTGGCTGCCCTGGTTCTGGGTACCAAGAACATTTTCTTGGAATCCCGTCTGGGTTCTAGGCTGAACTGAGTACCTTTGCCCTCTGCTGCCCCCAAGATGGGGCCCTTCCCTGCCTAGTCTGTTCCAGAGCAGGTGGGTCACCAGTGGTCCTGCTTCCCCTTGTCATCACCTCTCCCAGCCCCATGCCACTCACAGCGTGACCGCCTCCTCCATCTACGGGCAGGGCCGCCCCATGCCATGGGCTCTCGGAGTGATCTGGAACAGAGGAGAAGTCAGTGGAATCACTCTGGTTTTACTGGTCAAGAAATAGGATGTGTCAGAGGCCAGTGTGGAACATCTACTCCTCAGAGGATGGGGAAAGCTCTGTTCTTCTGGAGAGCTTAACCCCTGCTAGTGTAGATGTGCCAGTGTAGACATGACCACCTACTGAGGCACTCATTCCAGGAAATGTAGGGATCCCTGTTTATGTGATTGCAGAAGTACCCAACTCTCCCTGCACAAAGCTCCCTTCCCTGACACCTGCTGACGGCTGGCTACCCTGTGGCCATTCCCAGCTCAGCCTCGCGGTGCTTGCCCTCTGATCAGCTTAGAAGCCTCTGCACCTGAGAGCTCTGTTCCTGTCACCATAGAATATCCTCTTGCCAACTACCATCAGGGCTCATTCTAGATGTCCTTCCTTCCAGTTCTTCCAGGGAAAGCTCAGGGCAAAGGAGAAATGTTCATCTCTCCAGTATAGAAGCTCTGGCATAGTCTGTGAACTACGGATGATTCCTCCTAATGTGGATGCGCCCTCAGCATGGTGAGCCCATCCCCGGCCTGGGGCTGTGGCTCCCTTCAGAATTATAGAGGCTCCCACAGCAGCAACTGTGAAAACCTGCCTAAGTGTAATCACAGAGAGGCTCATTCTAACTAGCATCCTTGAGGGCACAGAGGCTCCCTCACTAGCATCCTTGAGGGTACAGGGGCTCCCTCATGAGCATCCTTGAGGGTACAGGGGCTCCCTCACTAGCATCCTTGAGGGAAGAGGCTCCCTCACTAGCATCCTTGAGGGTACAGAGGCTCCCTCACTAGCATCCTTGAGGGTACAGGGGCTCCCTCACTAGCATCCTTGAGGGTACAGGGGCTCCCTCACTAGCATCCTTGAGGGTACAGGGGCTCCCTGTTCTACCGGGAGAGAAGTACCTGTCAATACCGGAGCATCTACCACTGGGTGGAGATGTTCCACTCTGCCCAGGAGGCCCCTAGAGACACCTGGCCAGCCTAGAAGGAGCGGTTATCAATGAGGGAGGAGAGCGGGGGAGAGGTGGGACGGGGAGGAGCCACCTGATCAAACCACCAGCCAGGAGGAAGTGCCGGCTGCCAATATAAACAGATAAGCACTAATAATCGCTCTTTCTTAAAAGCCCCACTTGTGTGTCCCATTTTCCCGAGAACGCCACCTGCACAGCTGCTCCTAATCAAGGACCATTTAATTCGTTCCCAGATCATTGTCTGCACTAATTGTCTTAAACAAACCGAAGTTCATTTCACCCTATTCCCCAAGGGCCTGGAGGGCTCCTAATTACCTGTAGATGGTTCTCCAAGCAGCCCAGCTTCATTAAAGATCACAATATGTTCCTCTAATAGGTTTCCCATTAAAAGTCAATGGGTTCCCATCAAGATGAGTTATGTCACAGAAAAAAAAAAATCCACTAAAATATATTTTAATTAAAGTGAGTTAAATATTGCATGTCTGTTTCTGCCAACAGGTTGTTTTTGAGATTGATGCTGGCAGAAAATGGAAGGGGAGAGGTGAGAAAGACCAGGGAGGGGAGAGACAAAAGGCTCCATTGTGAGTGAAGAACTTTGGAATCCAACAGTGGCTCTGCCGCTCCTGGCAGGATAAAGTTGCATGAACTGTTTTATCACCTCGAGCTTCAGTTTCCCCATCTCTAACAGTGACTATAGTCCCTAGATTAAAAGTTATTTTTGCAAAGATTAGAGAGTGCTTCACATATTAAAAAGTACTTGGGATGTCACTATTGTTATATAATATTGTATTAGTCAGCTGGGCTGTGTAACAAGCAACCCCTCCACCAGATCTCAATGGCTTACAACAAACCTTTATTGATCACAAGGTAAGCTCTGCTCCTCATGTCTTCTGGTTCTTGAACCCAGGCTGAGATAGTCACAGTCCCTCTCTGGGATGTGTCATTCTCAAGGCAGAGGGAAGCTGAGCTGTGAGACTGCATTCAAAGCTTTGCTAGACACATGCAGGTCATGCCATTCACTCTTCAGCACACACTGCAGAGAACTGTACTCCTGTCCACCAAGAGGCAGGGCAAGGGTGGGGCTGGATGATTTCTCTTACATGGAAGGAAATGAGTAATTGTCAACAATAAAACCATGTACCATGATCCTGTCATTTGCTATTATAGAAGTGTTTCCCAAGTTTGCCTGCAGATAAGAACCTGGGGTGAAGGATAATATACAGAGATTGAGTCGCACTTCAAAGCTACTGAGTCAAATTCTCCAGTCGAAGGTCCTGGGAATCTCTCTTTTAAATAATTGTCTGAGACCACATTTATCCTTAGGGACATTTGAGAAACACCGTTCTTTAGAATAATAGATAAGAATGTGGGCTTTAAAATAACCAAGGTCACAAACTCTGTGCACAAGCTATTAACTTGTCATCATGGGACAGCTTTTTTTTTTTTTTTCCTTTTTAAAAATTTTGTGGCACTGGGGATGGAAGCCAGGATTTCGTGCATGCTAGGCAAGCACTGTGCCACTGAGCTACATCCCCAGCTCCATGGAAAACTTTCTTAATCTCTCTGAATCCATTTCTTCATTCGTAAAATAAGATATGCTCACTAATCACCTAGACCAGAGCCTAGTACAGGCAAGCCTTCCTTCAACACATGTTAGCCTTTCCTATTTGCATTTTCTTTTTTTTTTTTTTTTTTAAGATTCTATTTTTATTGGGTAGTTTTAGGTTCACAATAAACTTGATGAGAAGGTAGTGAGATCTCCCATCTCCTCCCTGCCCCTGCCCAGCCTCCTCTATTGTCCTCATTCTCCATCAGAGGAGTACATCAATGACCCTGTGTTGACACAGCTTTATCACCCAAAGCCCAGAGTTGACCTTAGGGTTCATTCGTGGTGCACACTTGTTGTACAAATGTATAACGTCCTTATCCACTAATATTTATGCATGGAATTGCTTCAGTGCCCTGAAGATCCTCTGTGTTCCATCTGTTCACCCCTCTCCCCTCTGGTAGCTCTTCCTACTTTTAAAATAACAATAATGATGATAATGAATACAGAGAGCCTAGCTTGGAACATTGCAATAAACTCTAAGAACAAAGGTTTTAAATTATGATAAAGATAACAATAATAATATATAATATTAATATGTAATAACAGTCGACCTTTTTACAGTAACAAATGAAGCTGGCTTATGCTATGAACTCCATAACACTGTCCTTGGCCCTGGCTACACACTCTACCACATGTAGAACTTAAAAAACGTCCAAGGCCTTGGCCCATGGTGTGGGCCATGCTGGCTGGGCTTGTCTGGTATTTCTACTACGCAGCCAGATTTGAAAACCACTGCTCCCGAGGCTGCCACTCAAAGTGGGGTTCAAGGACCAGCAACCTCAGCACTACCTTGGAGTGGGTCCGAAAGAAATGTCAATCTCAGGCCCCACCCTGAACCTAGGGAATCAGACCTTGCAGTTTTGCAAGATTCCTGGGTGATTTGTGCACATTAAAATAAGAAGCAATCCCATAAAAATGGAAGGGAGGTCAGTGGAGCAGAGGACTGGGATTGAGGGAGTGGGGAAGGAGGGAGGGAAAGGGAGAAATGGTGGAATGAGATTGACCAAGTTATGCCATGTACATATATGAAAATACCACAGAGAACTTCGCCTTTACATATGTCTACAAAGCACTGTGATTTTAAAAAACCAAAAAACTGTAAATAAATAGACAGAAGACCAGTAGAGTAGCAGAAGGAGAACAGGGGCAGGGAAAGAGGAAGCACTGGGGAGTGAAGTGGAGCCAAGTGTCTTCCCTGCACGTATGATGATGTCGGAATGAGCCCGTTGGTATGAATAACCATAATGCATTAAGAAAAACATTTAAGAGCCAGAAGCACAGGCCCAGGGAGCTTGCCACCCCATGTCCACCCCTTCCCAATGGTTGAGCCCCTCAGCCTTCCAGCAGAGGTCCTCAGAGTGGCCAAGCTGTCCTTCAGTCTTGAGAAACACTCTCCCCTCTCCACTTCCACGATGCTGCACGCCTGGTTTCCACGCCGGCGCCTTCTCAGTGTCTCCTTGCTTCTTCTTCCCTGGGGACCTCTGAATTCTCCCGTGCACAAGGCTCGGCGTTGGGGGTCTCCTTTCCTCGGTTGCCCTCTGTCCTTCTGCGTCCTCACCTGAGTCCGTGGTTTTAGAGAGCATCTATGAAATATCATCCGAATGGTTCCTGAGCTGCAAGTGGTTCTGGGAAACTAGTCAGGGCCCACCTCAGAGACACGTGACCCAGGCAGCCCCTCACTCGACTTACTGCTCTGTTGTCACCGTCTTGAAATTTGTCATCATTTTTGACCAAGGGCCTCTGCATTTTCGGTTTGCATCGGATTCACATTTGCAGTCCGTATAATCTGTTCTCCGGATCGAGTAGCTCCTCCTGACCTCTGCTCCCACCAGGATTCCTGAGTGGGGCGCCCCCACTGAGGGAGAAAGCTTGGGTTCAAAAGAAGCAAAACATGGCCCCACAATGAGCTTCCCCACCCCTGGCTCCCAGGTTCGTCCATCTTGGTAAATGGTCTCCCTGCTTCCTCTTTTGCCTCCAGTGTAGCCAGAATGACCCAGGGCTGAGGGTGTCAGATCCCAGCGTCACAGACCCTTCCTCTTGTCAGCCTAGCTGGATGTCCTGTTTGGGACTAGATGCTCCCACTCTGAGTTCTCCAGGTCCCTGTGCATTCCCATCTGGCACTTCTCACCCACAATGCATTTCAACTGCCTGTTTTCCAGGCCCATTCCTCAGTATGACTACCCACCTCATGTCCCCCAGAGTTGTGCTCAGGACACAAGCTCAGTCCCATGAGCAGTCAAGAGACTGGCTATCTCTTCTGGTCCTTTTGAGTGGTGCTGCCCGCCCACACCAAGTCCCTCCTGGGATACGCTGAGGCAGCTACCTCGTCCCTTCAGGCTCTCCAGGCCACCCGCCCACACCTCGCTTTCACCAGTTCCTCCTCATCTCCATGTCCTGGTGGGCCATGCCGAGGCTGGTTCTCTTCCCACTCTGTGTTTAGCAATGTCCTGTTGATAGTTGAAGTCAGTCATGGCAGGAATGTTTACACCATGGAAATTGGCAAGAGCTACAGAGCTGGGCTCTGCTGCTGGTGCTGAGTTGGTTCACCAGTGCACGTTCCATGCAGCCAGGGGCTTCCAAACTTACTTGGACTCCTTGGGCTTCAACCCTCAGACTCTGGCCCCAACTTGAGACGCCTCTCTCCTGGAGGTGGAATGTAGTTACTCTGGCCCACAGTCACACACCCAGACTATGGGTGCAATGTTTTGAATGTATCCCCAAATATCACATGTTGGAAGCTTCATGCCAAAATTCATATTGATGGCATTTAGAGATGGAGACTTTGGGAGGTAATTAAAATTAGAAAAGTTCATCAGAATAAGGCACCCAAGGTGGACTAGTGACTTTATAAGAAGAGAGACCTAAGCTGGCACCCTTGCTATCTCACCATGCCCTCTGCCATGTCATGATGCAACAAGAAAGCTGTTCCCATCCTCCAGCCATGAGTCAAGAAAACTCCTATTCTCTATAAATCACCCAGTCTCAAGTGCTCAGTTATAGCAACAGAAAACAGATGAAGACAACAGGTACTGGACAATACTATGACCCTTGCATTGGACCTGATCTTTCTGCAGAAGGGACAAACACAGCCCCCTCACCTATCTAGTTCAGAAGAAGCCCATGAGATGGGTCTTTAGGCTCTGCCCACCTTTCAGGACACAGTCCCTGTGTCGGGCTGCACCTCTGGAACCATCTTTCTCATGCCCTGGTCAATGCCCAACAGGCAGCCCTGGCTTCTTTATCGCCACCAGGCATTCCCACCCCATCCTCCATCCTGCTGGGCCCTCAGCCAGACTGCCCTGGGACCCAGAGACCACACTTTTTCTTTTGAAGGTAAAAATACTGGCTTATTGACAATTTTATTGATGAGTATTATAGCATCATTAATAATTAAAATAATTAAAAATTTATATGTAATAAGCAACTATTATTAGTAGCAACTTGATTGTCATCCCACCCCATCAACAAAAATGAAGCTCGTGCTGTGCACACGGAGGTGTTGGGTGCTGTGGCACCAGATCCCGATTACTTCAGGATTCCGGTCTCCGGCTGAGGCAGGCGACCGCGCTTGGACTCCACCTGGGGAAGGGGTGGTGGCCCTTGGGTTCTGGTGGCACGCACACTGGAGGCCTTTTGCTCACAAAAGCTCCTGGGTTCTGAAATGAAGAGGCTGCACAAAGAGAAGGTTGGCAAAGGCTGTCACGCCGGGGCAGTTCCGCCCCGTGGGGAGGTTTGTGTGTGTCCTGGGGTGGACCAAGGCTGCTCTCAGCCCAGCCCACTTGTGACAGTGAAACTCAGGCATGTGTCCATTCATCCACTCGACAGTGTGAAGGACGCTGTCCTAGCTAGAGGAGATTCAGCAACGAACAAGGTCAAGGCCCCTGTCCTCGTGGAGATCATGTCTGAAGGTAGAGAAAGGCAAAAATCAAGTCAATGACAAATATTACAATAATCAAGTCTCTAAGAGAGTGGCAGGGAACCAAGATACAGGGCAAGGGAGATCCACATAAAGATTAGAGAAGGGGTCAGAGACGCCTCTCCAAGCTGGACCTGAAGGAGAGAGAGCCAGTCTCTGGGAAAGAAGAAAGGGCTGCACAGGTAACAGTTCAGCGTGTGCAAAGGGCCTGAGGCAGCCAGTGGATCTGAGAGCAGGCAAGACAGGGAAGGTGTATTCAGAAAGGGTCATGCCAGGAAGGGCCTCGTAGCCACAGTGAGGACGTGGATGTTGTTCTTAATGACTTGGTCACCATTGCCTTCCCAACTGTCTGTGCAATGACTCTGAGGGGCAGGCCTGGCACAGGGCAGGGCACAAGCAGGTGAGAGAAGCCCCCCTGAAGGAGCTGGGGCTGGGGGTTGGATGGCAGAGAAGAGTCTACAGCAAGGACCAGAAGAAGGGGTGAGGCCCAGGGTCAAACCTGGGGCAGTGAGGGGCAGTCACTAACCTGTGGGTGGGAGGAGCACTGAGGGCCGCAGCAGGGGACTGGCTACTGGAGGCCTTGGGGGATGTGATGGGGTCCAGGGTGACTTGGAGGTTTCCGGTGGGGCTGCCTGGACAAACCCCACGCTCTGGACCGAGGAACTCAGGAGGAGGCTTCCGCGGCCCCCACTCGGCCATGCGCAGAGCTTCGGCTGAGCCCCTGAGTGGGTCCATGTGCTGAGAGCGGCACTCCACCTTCACGGCAGCCCGGCCAGCGCTGCCACGACGTTCTCCACTTCACCAGCAGGTGGTCATCACACCCGTCCAGACAGCCCAACCCCAGAGTCCAGGCTCTGGACACACAGATCCCGGTCACTTCTGTTGAAACCCAGCCTCCACCTCGCAATCTCACATTTAAGGGGCTCTCGACACACCCCATCCTTTCTGTCCCCATCTTTGATGAAGTTACATCAGAAGGACACCTTGAGACAAGGCTGAGTGTGGCTGGCACTGGGGAGATGATCCCAAGAGGCAGAGGCAGGAGGTTGGAGGAGTGAGGCTGGAGGCCGGGAGTGTCCTGCAGGTGGGTGGACCTGCAGCAGCTGAGGCTCCCTCCCTCCCACGAGCTTGGGAGACTGGGTAGATGGCACAGAATCATCCTGCTCCAGGGACCTGGGACCTGGGTGTTTATGCTCCAACTGTCCTCTGGACAGGCGGGGCTCTGCCTCCCTGGCACTGCCAGCCTACCCAGGCTTGAACAAGCACAATCCCCTGGCCAGGGAAAACCTCAGGCAGAGAGAGGCAGAGGCCTGCAGTGGGAGGCAGGTGGGGACACAGCTGCTGGGGGCTGTGCGGCCAGAGACCAGACCCCCAGAGCTCTGTGGGTGCCAGGGGCCTTGGTGGCCTGGTCCCCTCCTCCACTCTTAGGTACCATTCGTGAGGCAAAATATCTTCCACGACTTCCTCGTAGGATGTTTCCATTGTCCACTAACCTGGGTCCTTCCCCTTTTGGCCCTCAGGGGCACTAGGCCTTGTCCACTTATCCCAGCAAACCTCCACAAAGGACCAGGATTTCTGTGCTCCTAGCATAAGAGGGGGCACCTTTCTAGGGGCTGGGTGCAGGTAACCCCCATTGCTGGGACAGTGCTCTTGATCACAGGGGTCACCCTTACTTTGTTGTAGGTTGGGTTCTCTCTCTCTCTCTTTAAAATTGCAAGCAAGAGAAACCTCCTCAAACCAGCGCCAGCAGAAAAGGAGGTTTCTTGGCCAGAGTGTCCAGGACTCCAAGGCAGGACAAGTGGAAGCTCAGGGAGGCAGCAACGGGGACCTGAAAAGCCATCAGGAGAACTGGAGGTGGCTCCATAGGCTCCTGATGACTTCAGTCATTCCCTGGTGTCTGTGGGTTTGACTCCAGCGCCCCCACGGACCCCCGAGTCTGAGGACGCTCAATCCCTCCTGTAAGATGGCAGAGTATTTGCATTCAGCCCCCGCCGTCCTCCTGTGTGCTTTAAATCACCTCCCGATGACTTAGAATGCCTGATACAAAATAAATCTACGTAAGTAGCTGCTACACTGTATTGTTTAGGGAATAACGACGGGAGGGCTGTACCTGTTCAGTACAGACAGGGGTTTATGCCCCCAAATCATTTCAATCTGCAGTTGGTTGAATCTGCAGATGCAGAACCCATGGATGAAGGGGACAACTGGATGTGTCCTTCTTTGTCTAAATTCTTCGTCTGGGTCTCTGTCTCTCCCTGTCTCCCTCGTCCTCTCTTGTCTCCCTCCCGTAACTACATTTCGATCTGTGATGGACCCTTCTCTGGCGTTCTGTGGGCACATGACCACACACAGCGAGCTGGACCCAGCTTTACATCTCATTTCAGGTCACCAGCCAAGAAGGCCACCTATCATCTCTGAAGTTCAATGCCAAAGTCAGAGGAGAGAGAATCTGATGAGCCAGCTTGAATCGGTGTCCCCACCTGATCCAATCAGCTGTCCCCAGGGAGAGAGGAAGGGAACATGCATGGCACCTGAGGTTCCAGTGGGGAGAGGCTGGTCTCAGGGACGGGATGTGAAGGACTGGCCAGGAGCACAAAAGATGGCCGCCTCGTCTGGCTGGACCCTCTCAGAGAGGGGTTCTGATCTGGATCAAGCCCCTGTCCTGTGCTTTAGCTACCACCATCTGAACTATGCTCCCGGTCCCTTCTTCTTGGTACGTGGTACCTCCCTCCCGGAGCCTCGGCTTCCTGATCTATGAAATGGCGATAACAACTTCTTCCTGCAGGGTGATTGTAAATCCCACGTGTGTGGCCCTGGTCTAGCGACCAAGACACATCTGAGCTCCCTGAAGTCCCCAAATTCCGTGGTCCTCAGCTGCAGGCAGTGGTGGACTGATGGACTTAGTAGTAGGACCATCCTGAAAAACCAAACATGAGGCAGAAGCAGCTCTGCTTCGGGGGGTGTGGGAGGGGCGCTGAGGGGGAGCTCTGAGCTCATTTTCTCTGCTTCCCTCTTCACTGCCTCCTGCCCAGAACCCCACAGTCGTTGCCCAAACACCCCCGGATTCTGCCAAAACTCGTTAGGAAATCATGGTGTAGAGAGACAGAATTCCCATTTATTGAGGACCTACTGTGTTCTAGGCAATCCTACAAACCTTTGCTTCTTTAATCTGACAATACCCTTTATGGTCACTTTTAAGAGAAATGAAGTAATTGCCTTAGGCTATGCAATAGGCAATAGAGCCAGATGGGAAACCAGATGTCTGCCTCCGCAACTCAAGTTTGGTCCCAAACACAGAGCAGGGTCCCCATCCAGCCCCCAACCCCAGCCCAGGGCTGGCCTCAGGACAGTGCCCCAGGCTGGGTGTTTTGGAAAGAGCAGATTTTGGTGATTTGGAGGCGGGATCTAGATTTGAGTTCCAGCTGTGACTTTAACTTGCTGAGCGGCCTTGGGCATGTCTTTTGACCTCTCTGGGTCTCAGTTTCCTCATCTACAAAAGGAGATTTTGGATTCTCACAGCTGTGACATTCTAGGATTTAAATTTAGCCCACCCCACCTGGCCCTACTGATATCTGCTGGGCGAGTCCTCCCCATCTCAGGGACAGAAACAGTCTTGAAAGGCCTGGGCCTCCCAGAGAGGAAGCGGAACCGGACGCCTCTGCATTCTGCATCTGAGCCACCCCCACACACTGCCACCCTCTGACCCGACTGAAACCCAACCCGAGGGGGGCCCCCCGCCAGTGACTCAGCCCTTGCCCTATCTGATTGCCAGAGCTGATTCCTAGAAGTTGAAAGTCACTTCTCTCTGGCCATCGCCACCACCTCCCACCATGAGGCAAGTTCTAATTCTGTCCCTCAACCACAGAGTCAGGAAGAAGACAGTGACGGCACTTGGGGTTTTCAGGGGAAAGTCTGGGGTGGAAGTCTGAGGCCTAGCAATGCTCTAGGGACGAGAGAGGCTGAGGACCAAGCTAGTCAGGGGTGCAAGTGAGTGTGCGAGGAGGGCGGGGGACAAGGGCTCAGCTCCGCCAGCTTACCTGTGGGACCTGGGCCCACCTGTAGTCCTCTCTGCCTCCACTGAGTCAGGTGACAGGAAAGCCTCCCTCCCGGGTCCACTCTTCAGCAGTGCTCGGGGTTCAGAGTGTGTCCTGCAGGTTCTCATCTTTGTAGATGCAAACCCAGAAGAGAGACGTAGGGTAAGGATGGACAGACGGGAATGGAGGTGGTCGTTCTAAACTTGATGGTGGAGTCCCGCCAAACCTGAAGAGCACAGGCCGTGCTCTGAAGACCTTGGCTCCGGGGCATTTCTATCTTCCTCACTGACCTCCAAGAAAACACAAGCCCAACTAGAGCAGGGGCCTCGCATGTGGGTCCAACCTCCGGCACCGCAAAGAAACAGACAGACACAACGGCAGGAACTTGGCCTGTCTCGCTGACCCCCAGCACCTGGAATCATGCCTGGAACATAGGTGCTTGGACAGAGCAGCAAGAGGCCACCAAGCTGTGGATGTGGCTACTGCCCTGTGACAACAGGTGATGTCAGCAGAAAAGAGACACACAGGGCTGTGAGAGTGCCCCACGCCATGCACCCACCTTCCGAGTGTGAAACGACACACTGTCTGCTACTTCACTCCCACCTTTCTGATCTCACTGAGAAGGTCTGTGACTCACTCTATCCCAGAGCCATTCGGGGAAGGGAATCTGGGAACCATTGATGGGATTTACTTAAACTGTCACAATCGAAGCCACCAGGTTCAATCAAGAACCCTTTGATTATACTGCATCGGAGAGCAGAACAAGTAGCGTAACCCTCTGCCTGGTAAATACGAACCTTGGGCTCTCCATTCTGATGGTATTGGAAAACAAAACGTTCTGCCCATCACTCGCCATTTACCAAGTGACAGAGGCTATGACAGCCCGTTCTGTTAAGTTACCACCTCTGGCTCAGCAGCTGCGTTGGGCTGCCCCTGTTCGGTTTGTGGTAACTCACCATCACCTGCCAGGATCCAGCACATTCTCTCAGGGCTGTCTTGGGGATCTAATGGGGACATAACAGAAATCACCATTCTTTGAAGGTGGCTCTAATCTCTGCTATTTGTCCTAAGAAGTAGTGTCATTTCCGACTTACTATCTTGAAGTTTTTTACTTCTTTTTCAAAATTTTGCCATAATGCTTTTGTCATCTGTCTCATTTACTATAGGCCAACTTTATGTCCAAGCCCAAGAAGCCATTGCAGCCTCATAACAGGATGACTCTGGGCTCCTGAGTCACAGGACAGTGCTCCGCATCCAGTTCTTCTCTCTGCCCTAAAGTAAGACCTTCACCATCTGCTCCTAGGGTGTTCTCCTGGCGCCACTGGTACACTTAGCCAGCTCCTGCTTGGTCCCTTCCTCCTACAAGAGAAACCCTGGACCATGCTACCACCTGACCCCGGTTATCCATCTGAAGAGCAATTAGGGGAAATGGGGGAGGATCCATGTCATCTTCATAAGCATCCACCTGAGGGCTGTGCATCCTCTCCTACCAAATGGGAAACGGCTCTCCTCTAGCATAGAGAAGGGGCACTCCTAGCAGTTCAGGCTTTGAGGAGAATCTGAGGTTCAGGATTTCATGCATATCTACCCAGATGTTCCCTGTCGGATATCAGGGGTCCAGTCTTTCCCTCTTGGTTTCAGCATAGAAGTCTTCCTTGGGGCTGTGACTATAGTCTCCTGGGTGCAGCCACTGCTCTTTATAATCAGATCTTGAGTCTGATTTTCAGAAGTCTGCCCTCCAGCTTAAGGAATTAAGGATCTGTTTAAGCACTGCCTGACAGTCTTCAACTTCCACTCGGCCCTAAATTGATAGTTGACTGACCTAAGCCTGTTATTTTCTTTCTTTAGGGTTTTAATTGCTCTGAACCTCAGTCAACAACTCTAAAATCCTTAGAGTTACCATTACTCTCCTATCTTTCAAGTGCTAGAGCCACTGCATACACCAGTGTCTTTCCTTTCACATACAAACCTTTCCAAGAGAGTCTGAGCAAGGGTGAGACTCTACAGCACACCAGGGATTCCACTTCTCCACCCACTACTTCCTAGGACCTTCTGCAATACCATCTATCTTTAGTTAGGTTTCCTCAGAAGCCAATCCTGAGACAAGATTGAGTGTGAGCATTAGTTATTTTAAAGTTGACCCCAGCAAAAAGCAATAGGGGGCTGAGGGAGCAACACAAAGAAGGAAAAACAATGAAATATGTATTAAAAAGTAGGTGCCACTAACATTAGCTGCACTATTGTGCAACTGAAGCACAATCACACAGGGAAACTGCCGGCCCTAAGGATGTCCTACTCAGGGGGCAAGGAAGCTGGGGTATCTGTCCTCCCATATGTACACTCCCTTGGCTGAATGCTACTCCTGGGGATGTTGATGACCCCACATTCTGGCCTCAGTCAACCAACCAGGCAGAAAATCACAGGTGTTTGTATCAAGATACTGTCAACACGTGTGCTCAGAAGATCTGGGCATGACACGCACAGCAATCTGTTGAGAGTACAAGATCCACGTGCCCTGAAATTATTAAAGAATAGAAATAGCTGAACTGCTGACAGTTGCTATTTTTAGACATCCTACATGAACTCACTCATTTCGTCTTTATTCTATTATGATCCTCATTTTATGATGAGGAAACTGAGATGCAGAGATATTAAGCCACTTGCCCAAGGTCCCATGGATAGCAAATCACTGCACTTCAGGATCCATGAGGGCTGTGAACTGTTCACCAGAGTGTAAGTTTATATTCAGTAGATGGATTTAACAAAAGATGAAGTAGTCCCATGTGTATATGCAGAGAGTGCCTGAGGACAGGACCTGGATCTTCTGGGCTTGATAGTTAGAGCACCTAGCAGTCAGTGGACACTTATTGAATACATAAGCAAATGATTTAGAAAGAGGCTAAGAACTGGACATCTCTTCCTCTACCACAAATCACTATGTGACCTTGGCTAAGTCTCCACCCTGGCTTGGCCTCGGTTCCACACTCTATAGTGACCCTCCCCACACTAACACTTGCCTCCTACCCTTCCGGCCCCTTGCTCAAGTCCCACCACTAAAGTCATTCTCAGAATCTCAGGCAGTTTGCAGTCCACTCGCCGTGCCCTCTTCTCATGAAAGGTCTCTCCTGGGTTTATTCCTCTCATTGATCAGTTCAGTCATCACTATGTCATATTCTCTTGTCAAATCACTATTTTACTGAAAGCCAATTTCAGCCACTTCAAAGTGATTGGTGATGGATTAGGACAAATATAACCAGCCAGTACCAGATCCACATGGTTTGAATCAGTGGCAACTGGTCATGTAGCTCAGACAAATTCCACAAATCCAGCTTGTCTAAAACCAGGTCAACCCAGGGAGCAGAGGACAGGGACAGTCAGGGAGTCCCCAGTCTCAGCTTTGTTGGTCCCTTCTGGTTTGCTCTGATTAAGTATCTTGGAAGTCCCATAAATTTTGGCTTGGGAAGAAAAACAGTGCTTGGAACCACTGGGTGGATTAATGGCTAAGATGTCATCTAGCCCTGCTCTCTTTAAACAACTAAGGAAAAGACAAGGGTTGACCTCCACTTTGTAAACTTTTTTTTTTTTTAGCACTTTAATTTTAATTTTTTAAAGACTTTTTCTTTTGCAGTGCAGGGGGCTGAACACAGGCCCTCACACATGCTAGGCAAGCACTCTACCACAGAGCTACAACACCAGCCCTAGAAACTAGTTTTTAGCGCAGTTTTAAGTTTACAGGAAAAGAAACAGAGAATTAAGCAAAAAAAAAAAAAAAAAAAAAGTACAGAAAATTCCCATGTATCACCCACCCTCACCATTTCCCTGTTATTAACATCTTACATTTATTACAACTGATGAACCAGTATCGATGCATTATTATTAACTGAAATCCTAGGTGACATAAGTCCTCCTGTGTTGTACATTCTGTGCATAATAAAAATGTATAATGTATTATGACTAACGGATAGGAGCATGTCTTCACTATGACTAATGTGCAATGACACGTCTCCACCATCGCAGGGTCATGCAAAACAGATTCACTGCCCTAAAAATCCCCTGCTCCATGGGTTCCTGCCTCACTCCCTCCCCCACACCAACCTCTGGCAGCCGATGACCTTTTTTCTGCATCTACAGTCTTGCCTCTTCCAGATGAGCAAACTGAGGCTCGAGGAAGTGAAAGCACTTGCCCACGGTCCAGTGTCTACGAACTGGCAGGGCCAGGATGCCACTCCAAGCTTTCTGGTTCAGAGAAATGTGCATGGGTGGGAGTTGGGGACAACGAGACTTTCCAGTTTTCATTCAACTTTGCTTTGATCCTTCACTGCCTTTTGCAAAAAGAACAAATTTGTTTTCCAACCCAGTCATTCTCAGAGGACTATCCTCTCCTTCCCAGTTGCTCTCTATTTAATTGGAATCACCCTCCAACTCTGAAGTCAACGACCTACTTTTGCCTGGTAAGGAACCCCCATCCTGACCTATATATGCTCCCTGTGAACCTCCTTCTGCACCCTGCTGCATCCCTGGACTCACTCAGGAGCAGCTCCTGATTGTGGAAAATGAACATCTTCAAGCGGACAAGCCCTTTTCTCTCACAGGTGCCTTCTCCCCGTGATTGTGGAGTCCCTTGGGCCATCCAGGGAAAGGATCAGGCCTGTAGGCCGCAGCCTCTGCGAGTGGTGTTCACTATGGTCCCTGGTAGATGTGGGCAGTAGGGTTGAAGTTCACAGGGCCATGTCACCCTGGAGCCAAAGGAAAATGCAACCCCTGAAAGGACAAGGCCCACCCACACCATCAGCTGGCTTCCAGGCCCAGTCGGTACCCCCAAATGGCCTCCCCTTCCTTCCCCAGCCCTGCCCACTCCCTCCATCCCCAAGCCCCCTTAAGTACCAATAATGGAAGTGCTTACTAGGCCCCGCAACAATTCACCCTTATCTTTTATTTATAGCTGACAAAGCTCCAAGCAGGAAAAATATAATCACACTTTAAATAATGGAAGTTGTAGGTATTAGAGCTACACGGGCAGTTACCAGAGTCGTGGCGATGTCTCCCTGCAGACCTGGCGGGGCGCATGCCGACTGCATTTTTAATTTTTAAAACATATTTCTTTCCAAATTATTCTGCGTTACCGAGGAGCCACATTTATGGGGGTGATAAATTACTGTAATAAAGTGCCTCTTCCTCAAATATATAGGACGAAGCCACGCTGAGCGCAGCCCAGCACAGGAGGCCCCGGGAGAGTGGC
This sequence comes from Sciurus carolinensis, assembly GCF_902686445.1. NCBI lineage: Eukaryota > Metazoa > Chordata > Mammalia > Rodentia > Sciuridae > Sciurus > Sciurus carolinensis. The sequence goes on along the minus strand of NC_062226.1, from coordinate 10,409,451 downwards.
GGGAAGTCCCACTGCCTCACTCCTCACTTTAATTATTTGGCCGATGTGTCCTACATTTTTAATACAGTCACAAGTTTTCTTTAAGTAAAGGATTCAAACTGGCCACTAATTTGTACTTGTGGTGTTGATGCACAGGAGGGCGTATGGATGCCCGTCCCCTGGCACAGGGGCATGCGTGACCACAAACGTGATGTGCATGTGTGTGCCCATCTGGGAACGTACACACGTGTTGATGCCTGTTCACACGTGCAAGTGAGTAAGCTTATGGATGCCCAGATATGCACATGTGTGCATAACATATCCCTAGCTGGGCGTGGTGGCACATGACTGTAATCCCAGAGACTCAGGAGGCTGAGGCAGGAGGATCAGCATTTTGAGGCCAGCCTGGGCAACTTAGTGAGATCCTGTCTCAAAATAAAAAGGTCTGGGAGTATAGCTGAGTGGTAGAACAGCCCTAGGTTCAACCCCAGTACCATTTTAAAAAGAAGGAAAAGAAAAACCTGAGTTTGGCAGGTACACTCGTGCATACAAATGCATTGACCTAACTAACGCATGTTATCTCTACAGACCTGTGAGTACGGTGTGCATGCCATGCTTGGATTTTGCACGCTAGAGCACACTGGTGTGGCAGTGTGTCCAGGCACCATGCCTACGCTGATCTGCCTCCTCTGAATCCTTTCTCCTGCATCTCACCAGCTCCCCTGCTGCCTCTGGGCTTCCTTAGCCGTGAAGCACAAAAGCCATGGGCTCGGAGGAAGATGGCCTCCTCTCGGTGACGGCCTTGGCTCAGCACCTCGGTGCTTCAGTTCCCCATCTGTAAACTGAGGGTCACAGGAAGGCTTTGCCTCATGGGGCCCCAGGAGGATGAATGGGCTTAAAACATGGAAGGCACCTCGTGAGTTTTGAGCATGGACACAGTGGCTTGGGCTGCAGGAAAGAGCCAAGGGTGGGGAAAGGGGGACCTGACAAGGAAGTGGCCTATTCCAGCACTAACGTCTCCTGCCCCCGCTCACCTGATGGGAAGGGAGAGCCACGACAGGAGAACCCAGCGCTGCCCAGCCCTTGGGACCACCATCCGGTTGCCCAGGTCTGTGTGCTGGAGGCAAGGCTGAGCCACGTCACCTCTGCCTCCCTGGCTCCAGCACAGCGTCCAGCAGAGTGGGTGCCACCAGTGTTTGCAGTCGGGACAAAGACATGACAGATGGCTAGAGGGGAAGTAGAGTGGGCTGTGGGTGGCGTATTTGGGAGGCAATGACCTCAGGAAGTAGGAGGGAGGGAGGAAAGTGACGGGAAAGGAAGAAAGCCAGTAGGGGGTGTGCAGATGAGCAGGTTCCTCAGGGGACACCTGGGGCGCAGTCAGGGGACCACCAAGTGGCAGTGCAGAACGTGCCTAGAGTTGTCCCATTATGGTCAAACCAGGGTGTTTCTTCTCCACCCACCATCCCTCATTGGATGAGGGCTGCCCTGGGGACATTTCCAGACCTGGCCTTTCTGGGTGGCCCTGCATGAGTTGAGCAAGCACCTGTGGTGTCAGAGAAAGCCAGGCAGGGAAGCAGAGGGCTGGGGCAGGGTGGGAGATGCCCTCTGCAGTGGGGACCGCCCACGGTAGCTGGGGCAGCGTATCATCAGCGTCTGCGCCTGGTCAGTGTTGAACGTGCAGACTCACAGAGGACATGAGGTGGACAGACAGCTGGACATGTGCACTGATCTGGCCCGCACACACCCCAGATTCCCAAACCCGTGGCTCACTCCCTTCCCCACAGACCCCCTGTGCCTGCACGTGCTGTTCCCTCTGCCTGGAATTCCACTGCAAGCAAGCTGGAAGATCCCTGCAGGAATCCAGGGCTCTACTCAAATGGCAGCTTCTGCACCAGCCTCCTGACCAAAAGGAGTCCCTTCCTCCCTTCTTGGGTACTTCCCTCGGACCCCGAGCCCAGCACTTACCAGTCATCTGGTGTTGCAATAAACATAGACGGTGACCCTTCTGTCCCCCAGCCCTGAGCTCCACAAGAACAGAGACACATCTGGGTCACAGCTACGTCCCTGGTGCCCAACAGGGAACCCTGCGTGGCGTCAGTGCCCCATTTCCCACATCTGGGACATGAGTGATCATCGTACCCACCTCATCATGGTGCGGTCAGCGTTCGGTAAGTTAATAGTTTATGTCATTGTGCTGGGGACAAAGCCTGGCACCAACTGAGCACTAGGTTCATAAGGAACTCAGGAGGCCTGAGGGAAAGGAGCTCCAGCTGCCATAGGGTGCCCACCGTGGCCCCATATCACCCTGTTCTACCAGGGCTGGGAAGGGCCACTCAGCCAGAGCGGGCAGAGCCAGGACTTCACCCAGGCCTGTCTGTCCACGGTGCCGCGTCCCTCTGTACTGGCTCTGTCTCTGAGTCCCTCTCTCTCTGTCCCTCCCCCTCCTTCTTAATGCCCCACCCACGCAGGATGTCAGAGGCAGTGGAGGGCGGGCAGTAAGCCATAGGCATTAAAGTTTGGTAAATCCGGGATCAAGTCCTAGCCCGACACTTGCCAGCTGTCTGTTGGGCCTGTGGTATCTGCTCCCTGGGCCTCAGTCCCCCCATGATCCCCTGAGGATTCGGGAGGCTCTCCGAATGCAGATTTGCCATGGTTCTAGAAAAAGTGTGAGTTTCTGAGCTCTTCAATGGCACAGGCGCTTTCAAAACCAGAATCTACTTTATGAGTAAATTTGTATTCGTGGATCTTTTCTCTTAAAGATGGATCTTCTGGGCTGGGGAGATAGCTCAGCTGGTAGAGTGTTTGCCTCGCAAGCACAAGGCCCTGAGTTCGATCCCCAGTACCGCAAAAAAAAAAAAAAAAAAAAAAAAAGATGGACCTTCTGGGGTGTGGCTCAGGGGTAGCGCACGTGCTTAGCCTCCGTGAGACCCTGGGTTCCACTCTCAACACCAGAAAAAAAGAAAGAAAAATAAAAGATGGATCTCTCAGGCATGAACTTCAGGACCCCAAGTCAATCTGCCCCCAAGACTCTGGCTCAGGTCCTTCCAGCAGGGACACCATGGAAGACCAGGGCAGGGTGGCAGAACATCTGTCCCCACCTCCCTACCCTGTCCAGAGGCCAATGCTGTCCAGGATCAGGTCCTATAGCACAGGTGGAGACACAGGGCCTGGAAGGATCCTGACACACCGGAGATCGCACAGTAGGATAATGTCAGGGCTGGACTTGAACCCATGTCCCCAGCTGCAAGACCAGGACTTCTTGCTCTGCCACCAGGAAGTGGGTACCAAGGGATAGCCTGGGGGTGGGGCCTGTCCTTACCCACGAGCGCTTGGGGTTGTGGCTTAGAGAACGACTCAGTCCTCTCCAGGGCCCAGGGGCAGGGGCAGCTGTGGGTGGGGGTGTCCAGGGATTGCTGCTAAAATAAGCAGTGGCTTCCTCTGAGAGGCCTCTGTGGTCTGTGCAGGGGAAGGAAGTGGAGCCCCGGAAAGGGGAGGGAGCAAAGGGGTGAGAGGCTGAAATTGCTGCCACATCTCAGAGAGCAGGCCGGGCACCCCAGCCCCCGAGACTCGCCCTTGACCCAGACAGAATGCGACCCTGAAGCCGGCCCCCAGGAGGGCCTAGACGCTCAGGCCCAGGCCTAACACAGCTGTCCAGAGCAGCGGTGGCTGGCTCCTGCCCTCCTCACAGCATGGGCCTTCCCAGGTCCCCTTCCATTTGCCTGGAATGTCCTTCCCTGCTTTCTCCTCTGAGACCCAATGCCAATGTCACCTGTCCCGGGAAGCTTTCCCTAACCACTTGCTAGACACGCACCCATGCGCACACACACCCTCGGGCAGGATCAGGCTCCCACAGGCCCTCATCACAGAGCTCCATTGTGACATCTGGTGTCTTTCAGGTGCTTCACGTTTGCAGCGTGTCCAGGACTGCCCGCAGGGATGAGCTCATTGAATTTTTGCCATAACACAAGGCTGTGTTTCCATCAATAGCCTCATTTTACAAGCAAGCAAACCAGAGCTCAAAGACGATGAGCAACTTCCCCAAGGTCGCGGGAGTGTGACCCACATCTGACTCCACAGCGGGGCCATTTGCCAGGCATCGTCCCCTTCGACTAGGACGGGAAGAGTCCCAGGATTATGCCACGCACCTCCACCAAGGAGGCTGCACTCTCTTCACTAGCATAGATTAACTTTCAGCCTTTGCCTTGCCTGGGGTAGCTGGGAGCTATAGAGTGCTCTAAGGGAGAGGGGAAACCCGGTTGTACTGAGAGAATTTCTGTGTAAACATTTCTGGTAAAATGAGTGAAGAGATCTCGGAAGTTTCTCCAAGCTTCCGTGCTGCCTTGGGTTTTCTTTGCTCCTTCTAAATCAGTACTCATTTTGAATCTAGTCTTACATTCTATTTCAAAAGGAGGGCCTTACAGAATGCAAAGCTTCAGGCTCTGCAAACCCTGAACCTGCCCGGTGATGAGCCACTGCCCAGCCACCTGGCCGCCTCCCAAGGCCGTCACTCCCGGCGCTGGACTTTTCTATTAACGGACCCGCCCAGCCCTGCTCGCCAACACCATGTCTGCGGGCTCCCCACGCGGGAGAGCCAGCCTTGGTCTCCTGGCACACAGAGAGGCGGCCTGGACGGGGGCTGAGTGGAGGAAGAGCCCCCTGCGACGCCACCGCTAAGTCCCACTCCAGCTCTAGCACCTCTCCCTCCATGCCAGCCCTGCCTAGGCACTAGGGGTGGCTGAGCCTGTGGACTGGGAGCCCAGGGCGTGTCCATCGAGGAGACCAGAGCCCCCCGGCCACCCTCCAGTCCTCGGGTGCCCTCGGCCGACCCACGTGGCCCCTCAGGGCCTCGGAAGCCCCTGGGGCTCCATCTTTGCAGCTGCGGTAGGTCACAAGGGCCCTGAGAGCAGGAAGTGGAAGTGCCACTGTGGGTGAGTCACGGGAGGGTCCTCTGGGAGAGATGGTGCCACCAATGGCAGGCGGGGAGGCGAAGGCTGGGAGGGAAGAGATGCGAAGTGAGGAGCCTACGCAGCCTCCTCCAGGAAGACCCGAGGTCGTCTCCCGGCCTCCCCAGACCCTGGGTCTTCAGTAGAGGGCACATGCCTGGGAGACACTGTCTCTTATCCTTGTGTCTTTGAAGGGACATTGAGGGGGCCGAAATTAGATGTGGACTGCAGGAGAGGACAGATGGAGCCGGATGGTGAGTTCAGGGAGGCCGATCGCCTGCATGGTGGCCAATGGCAGGTGAAGCAGCCCCAGGTGGTGGTCAGACCGGTTCGCTCAGGACTTAAACCTCTGTCTGGGAAACTCGGCTGTTCCCCTCACTAGCTGCAGGATCCCAGGCAAGTGACCTCCCCTACCCATACCCTCTGCCTCCTCCTATGCCACCTGACCCCATTGGGTTGGTCCACGCTGTGGATCGATTGTGGTTTGTCCCCACCAAAACTCACACTGAGGTTTCATTTCCCAAGGTTATGGTACTGAGGCCCTGAGGCCTTTAAGAGACATTTGGATCCTAAGGAAGTCAAGCTTTTCTTCCAAACTGGTTAGTTACCTCTAGTTGGTTGTTATAAGGCAGGTTGGGCTTCTTCAGCTAGCTCTCTTGATTCCTCTCTCAGCATACAAACTCCTGTTCTCACATATGCTCCCACAATGTAATGCCACCTAACATGTTGTGACACCACATGAGGCTCTCTCCAGATGTGGCTACCTAATCTTGGACTTTCAGCCTCCACAATTGTGAACCAATGAACCTTTTTTTCTTTAAACTATCAAGCCTCCAGTATTTTGTTATAGCAACACAAAATGTACTAAAACACTGTGACAAGATTAAATACATTTTGTATGTAAAGTGCATGCAAGAGTGTTTGGTCCAATAAAATGATAATTATCTCAGGCAGGATCTCATCTGAAATAATCTAGGTTTTAAGCAGAGGGATTTAATACAGGGGCTTGTTCCACAACAACAAAAGAGCTAAGAAAAAAAAAACAGGGATGATGCACTCCAGAAATATGATTTTTTTCAGTCATATTCTACTTCCTGCTAGTATCTCTTCATTTAATTGCTATTTCTCAGTCTCAATATCCTCACATGTAAAATGAGCACAAAAATGGTAACACCTTGGTTTTAGATAATTACATGAGATAATATGAGTAGAGCGTGTAGAGTCTTGTAGAACAGTGGCTCGAGTAAAGACTCAGCAGTACTGGCCAAAATAGTGGGTCTCTCCTTTGCTGACCCTACCCTGTTCCCCTGCCTCTCTCCTCAGAAGACCTGGGGCCCCCAGCCCAGATTGATAATAGCATTGCTTCCAACTCTGACACCTGACCCCGGACTTACCACCTTCCTCCCATCCCCCAGGTCCCAAGCCACACCCCCTGGGTTTGGGCCCTTGCTCTGCACCTTCCAGTTGTGGGGTTTGGGGAAGACACTGTTTCCTCAAGGCCTTGGCTTCCTCAGCTGCAGCTGGGGGGATCCCTGTCCTGAGTTTGCTGGATGGTGGGTCAACGTGAAGCCCTACCCAGGGAGCAGAGTCCTAGGGATGCTGCCAAACATCTCTTGCTTTTCCCAACAAGTCCTCAGGCCCTGCGGAGGGCATCATGGGCAAGGATGCATGGCCCTTTGCTGGCCATGTAAGATGTTGTCCATTTGTTGGCCGGTAAGATTGCTCACCTCCTGAGAGCTACTTTTCCCAGGCTCCTTTCCATCTGACTTCCTGCTATGTTGGACCAAAGGGAAGCACTGGCAGGAGACTGCAGGGGAGGAAAGGGGGGGAAGTCAGGATGCCCCTTCCCCACTTAGGTGACTGTGGTTCCAGCTCCCTCACACAGTTCAAGTCTCCCCACCTCCTCCTCCTGTCCCTCCAGCCCCAGAGTTGTGGCAACTTCTGCCATTGCTGGGCACTGCACTGCCTCCCCTGTTTGCTGTTTGACTTCTCAGCTTTTCCTCCAGCCATATAACAAATCCCCTAGACTAAATCCCCCTGTTTGAAATGCCTGGATTGGCTTCTGTTTGTCTGACTGGCCCTGACTCTTACAGAGGGCATCTAGGGCTGTCCTTCTGCCCTGGAGTGTCCCCCCTTTTCTCCATCTCTGGAGTCTTTATCCTGGAGAGTCAGAGGCAGCCCTACAGTCCTGTCCCCCATGAGACGGACTGGAGGAAACACTAGCGCCTTCAAGTCTTTGCAGTGGGCCTGTCCCAAGGCAGGAAAAGCCTCTGACTCCAAGTCTGCCCTTCATGGTAAGGGTGTGGAAACTGAGGCTCAGGACAGAGACTTGCTGGCAGCTTGAGAGCCACTGGCATGTTTGTGGGGAGCAATGGAGGTGATGCATGTGACAAGCTGAACCAAGGCCCCAAGGACATGTGCCCTACAAGAGTATCCGTATGGACATGCATACATGACATGCACTCACAGGTACCAAAGAGGCCACACATGTTCACAAATCATCACACCCCCATGGAGACTGTGTGCTCGGCACCCAGGGTTCATGTGGTAAACAGCACATAATGCCCGCGCACCCCAGTGGTACGCACGCCCCACAACGTGCACATATATACACTCACACGGGTTTACACCACATGTGCACTCATCGGTACACACCCACCTGTGCCCCCAGATAATCACACCCTGTGCAAAACGTCACATGCGTAGCTCGGCTATGTGTCCCATAACATGGATCCAATGCAAACAGCTGACTCGCACAGACACTCATCAGTGTACCCAAGTGTCCTCACACTCGAGGGCACATATCACAGCCCCACAGACGTGAGTGCTTTCCCCAGTATGGGCACAGAGCAATCCCAGAAAGCCCTCTGCTGTCACTCCCACGTGGGTGACCATGGCTACATGCACAGCTGCCCTCCCCCGCCCCCTGCCAGCTCACATGTGCCCTGTCCACATGCAGATACAGCACAGATTTTGGCCAGGCTCCTGCACTGTCCCCACAGTCATGTGTGACCCCTTCTTGGTGGAAACCACTTCAAGGAACTCAGAGTCACCTCATAGTCTTTGGAACTAGGAAAGCACACTACCCACCTCCCCCAGCCCCAGCCCCTACACTGGGTGGCCTACATTCCAGGGGTGGGGTGCTGCCCAGAACTCGAAGTCCCGGGGCCAAAGTCCTGTATGCAGGCATCGGGTGGAGGTTGCACAACCTGCCTTCTGGGTGACTTGGTTTATTGTCTCCAGTTTCCCCTTGGCTGCAGGCCCGGGCCCAGCCAGCAACTTGCCTCTGGGAGAGGGTGAGGACAGGAGGCAGCGCCCCATCGCAGGGGACTGGTGGCCACAGGTGTCCGGATATGTGTGTCACATGCCTGAGACTGAGAAGCACAGGACTTTAGCGCCCAAGCCTTCCTTCTCCACATGGAAACCAAAGCCCAGGGTGGGTGGGTGGCTGAGAGTCGCCCAGTCAGCTGGAGACACAGCAGAACTCCATTTCCTCCTAAACCCTTTGTCCAAAGATGGCCCAGAAGCCTGGATGTAGCTGAGCAGGGCCACTCTGTGTGCAAAACAAAAGGACCCCTGAGCGTGTGAGGGCAGCACCCTGCACCCCCACCCACCCGCCGTGATCGTATTGCCACGTCACCAGCTCAGTGAGCTTACCAAATCTATCCTTAATCTATCCTTTTTATTTTCTAATTGGTAAAATCTCCAACAATGCAGCATATCATAGGGACACAGCCATATCCACATTTATGGCAGCACATTTCACAATAGCCAGGTTATGGAGCCAGCCTAGGTGCCCGTCAATAGAGGACTGGATAAAGAAAATGTGGTACATGTACACAATGGAGCATTAGTCATAAGGAAGAATGAAATTATGGCATTCGCTGGTAATGAATGGAACCGGAGAACATCATGCTAAGTGAAATAAGCCAGACTCAGAAAGCCAAAGGTCAAGTGTTCTCTCTGATTTGTGGAAGCTAGTCCAAAAAAAGGGGGGAGAAAAGAGAGAGGGAAAGGGAGAAAGGGAAAATGGGGGGTGGATTCCATCGAAATAGATGATAAGGGGGCTGAGGAGGGGGGAGAAGGGATGGGCGGAGGGAAGAACAGAGGAATGAATGTACATGTATAAATGTGCCATGGAGACTGTGTGCTCAGCACCCAGAATCAATAAAAAAAATGTTCAGCAATGTGCCTGAGATGAGTTGGTGAGGTGGCTGAGGGCCATGAGAAGTCAGGCCTGGGCTGTGGCTGACTGTCCCGGGTCTTTATTCTGGTCCCCTCCAGTGGCAGCATCAGGTAGGTGGAGGGAAGCCAGACTGATCATCCTGAAAATTCCAGAAATCTTCTGAAGTTATTAAAAACCATGCCACAGCTGCCTGTTTTCCTCTATCCCTCCCTCCCTCTATCCCTCCTCCCCACCATCGTCCCTCCGCAGTTGGTCCAGGCAGGATCCTTAGGCAGCTGAGGGAGGGAGTGGTGGTGGCTTTTGCAAGGTTGGGTCACAGTGGTGTGGGCCAGCAATCTTGGAAGCTCAGAGATGGTTCTGGGCAGGGGATGGAGGACATGGACCTATCACAGATGAAAGGGGCCAGGTTCCTCCTTCATCAGAGACAGAGGGACAGCTACCAACATGGACAGAGGAGGTTGAGGAACCTGTGGTCTTGGACTGAAATCAGGGATTATGGGTGAGAATATGTGGTTTGAAGTGTGTGTGTGTGTGTGTGTGTGTGTGAGAGAGAGAGAGAGAGAGAGAGAGAGAGAGAGAGAGACCCAGCTCTTTCACCATGAAGGCAGCAGTGACAACACCTTCTTCCCCTAACAGGGAACCACCCTTTCAGAGAATCTGCTGGTTTCCAGCTGGGGCAGAGGAAGCACAGATGAGTTTGGAACATCCAGTTGTGTCAGGAAATAGAGAATGAGGGGGACACACCAGGAAAGCACAGGAGTCACCAGAAGGGGCTTCCTCTGTTGAAGCGTGGTTTGAACATCAGAAGAAATAATAGCAACAGATTATAACCCACTGAACCAAGAAGTGCATACATAAATGGTCAGAAGAGAATGGCAAGTAATAAAAAAGGAAAATTATCTTTTGGCAACTATTAGAATATTTATCATTTCAGGTAAGGAAACTTTGACGAGAGCTGAAAACCAGGCCGTGGATGGAAGGAGGAAGGGGATATTTACATAGTGCCAAAGTGTCCCCACCAAGGTACCTACTGTGTACAAAAGTAGCAAAGTAACTTGACAGAGGAGAAAGTCAACCTAGGAGATCAGCATGTCAGTGCTGGGTGCCTTGGATAAGGCGCATTGAGAAGAGCATCCCTTCCGGACAGTCCTGCCCAGAGGGCACAGTCTGGGCTAATCGTGAGGAATATTCTACAAAAACAGTGCCCTGTTAACTTTTAGATATCAAGGACGTGGAACTCAGAGCAAGACAGGGAACTGTTCTGGGTGGAAGGAGACAAGAGACATGATACCAGCTTGAGTCCCCTTCTCTAGGTGAGGTCATGGGGCGACTGCAGAAACTTCACCGGAAGTCTGGATGGGGGGTACGTGGAGCTCTCTCTGCCATTCTTGCACATTTTTTGTAATTTGAATATTTAAAATGAAATGATTTTTTACTTCTAACACTGAGTTACAGTGTTAAAGGAGATCCTGGGTGTGTATTTTCAAGAAAAGGAGGAAGCAGAAGGGTTATCTGATAAACTCACCTTCTCAGGGAGGGTTTGGGACAAATTGGGGATGGGCACCTAGAAACATATATATACGATATATATTTGATATATATATGATCTATATCATATATATATGAAATGCATTTTGAGCTAAGTAGTAAATTTTGAAAATTTGTTGACTCTTTAAGAAAATGTGCAAAATCCACAAAAGAACCCTCCAAATGCTAAAGTGCTGATAAAACAGAAAGTTACTTTCTCAGGGATGTGCTGGTCAACTTTCCATCACTGTAACAAATACCTGACATAATCAACTTATGAAGAGAAAAGGTTTATCTGGGCTTCATTTTAGAAGCTTCAGTTCATGTTTGGTTGGCCCCATTGCTTTGGGCCTGAGGTGAGGCAGTGCATCATGGTAGGAGCATGTGGTGCAGGAAGCTGCTCTCCTTGTGGCCAGGATGTGAAAAAGAGACAGAGAGGGCAAGAGACGAGGGCCCACTGCTCCTTTGAGAGCACGGCCCCCCGCCAGGGACCTAAAAGCTCCACTAGGTGCCACATGTACCCCTCTCTCTCTTGTTGCCTCTCTCTCTTGTTCACTCACTCGCGCTCTCCCAGGGAAGGAACCAGGGCCTGGCACACACTGGGCAGTTGCTTTGCTGTTGACCCGACCCAGCCTCAGCCCCACCTCTTGAGGTCTTCACATCTCCCAACAGTGACAAGCTGGGACCAAGTTTTCAACACACAGGCTTTTGTTGGGGCCAAATTATAATACAGGAATTCTTTAGAAAATAAGTCTAAAATGGAAAATCCCCTACAAGGCTATTAAAAACATATCCATATGATAATATTTAAGAAGGATAAATGCTTTATAATCCTTAGCTTTGGACACGTAGGATAATCCTTAAAATACTGCTCAGGAAGGGACTTAATCTATTAGAGGAACGTACATGGAACATAATAAAGAGAATATCTCTTTTTTTAAAAATGTTTTTAGTTGTCAATGGACACAATACCTTTATTTTGTTTATTTAGTTTTATGTGGTGCTAGGGATCAAACCCAGTGCCTCATGTGTACTAGGCAAGTGCTCCACCACTGAGCCCCAGTCCCAGCCCCAAGAGATTATTCCTTAACAAGCTTTTGGAAATATTGGTCAAGTTGGTAATATGAGACAGGGCTCCTTCAGAGAGTTCTGGAGATCTACCTTTGGCCAAATTGAACTTTGGAGGTCTGGCAGCTTCCTCTGTGCCCAATCTAGGTGCCCCTTGGGGACCCAGACCTGGCCTGGGCAATGCAGGTCAGACACCCAGGCCCACGACGATCCCCCAGTAACCACCCTAAAGGAAAGGACCCTGTTCCTTCCAGCAACCCTTGGTGATGTACGTTCATAACCCCAGATAGATGATAAAATGTAGGTTTGGAGAAAGGACCTGACCAGTCCAAAGCCTTGTAGCCAAAGAATGTAACCGAGCTGGACTTGGTGCCAAGTTGACGAACTTCAGGGTTGTCTCCCTGCTCCTCAGCTGTGGTCTCCCACCTGCTGGCGCCAGACCTAATTAGGGCCTTGCTGGCCCCTGGGATGGTCTGGGAGGTGGTGTGTCATCAGAGCATGGGATTCTAGAAGCTCCTGCCCTATGTCATTATGTCTAATTACACGAGTTCAGGCTTCCGCGTGGGCTGGTGGAGCCCAAACGTCTCCATGCCCAGGTGGCCGGGGAATTCTTGCAGGCAAGAAGGGGGGTGGCGCTGTCCCCAGCAAGTGTTCCCCGCCTCTGCTGGAGAAAGCTGGCTCCAGGCCCCCGCAGAGGCCTCGGGCAGACCGGGAGGGGTGCCGTCTGTCTGTGCCACCCAGGCCCTTCTGGCAGGGGCACAAGGAGCCCCTGAGGACCCCGCGCTCCTCAGCCGTCCACAGATGGGCGGACACAGACACAGAAACATGGTTCCGGAACGTGCTTCTGGACCTTGGAGCGCAGAGCTGCTCATGTTCATCAGCGCCATTGTGCGCTCATTTTGGGGGGAGGGCGAGTGAGGGAAGAATGAGATCCCAGGACATCCTGGGCAGAGATGGCTGGCGGAAGCCACCTTTTGAATATGACACTTAAGAAACAGGTATTGAGTGGCTTCTGTGTGCCAGGCATTGCTCTAGGTCCTGGGTTTGTATATCAAAGCTCCGATCCTCAAGGAGTTTGCTTCCAACTGGGAGAGGGACAATGGTCATACAGATAAGCTTGTGAGGTACCAGGTGGTGGCAGGTGGTATCAAGAAGAGGCAAGGGAGAGGAGATGCCTGAGGATGATGAGCTGGCTGGAGACCCAGCCAAAACACTCTCCCTGGCCTCCCAAACCCAAGGGTAGACAGACAAGTAATTTTAGGGGTAGAAAAAATGGATCCCATCACCCCAGTTCACTCCTCTGCTTCTTTTCCTCTTCCTTTCCCTCCTCTATAAGAGTCCTTTTCCTTAAAATTTGAAATGTTTGAAACATTCAGGAAGTATAAAAAGTTATAGACCAAATATTCATATACATACTACTATGGGTGTTAAAAATAAATCTTTTGATTTGAAAACAAAACAAAATCAAAAGCTTACAAATACAATCCATGTGCTCTGTATTAGTCAGGAAAGTCTAAGTTATGCTGAGGTAACAAGCAAACTCCAAATCTCAATTGCTTTAAACAACAAAGTTGTATTTCTCTTTCATTCTCTGTATCCAGTGAAGGTTGATGAGTCGGGACCATATTTGTTATAGTCCCTTAGGAATCCAGGCTGAGGGATGCTCCCCTGTTTTATGATGCTGTAATCTCAGCAAATGACACCCGGTTTCACCATAAGGAAAGGAGCTTGAAGACACATACCAGCTCTTAGATGTTTTCTTGTGTAAGTGGCATCTGCTCAGGTTTCATTGGTGAAAGCAAGTCATATGTCCATGCCCAACTTCCAAGGCAGTAGTGAAATTTAATCTTATGTGCTCAAAAGAAGATAATGGAAATGCTGGTGGATATAATTCACATCTACCATTTTCCCTATCTTATTTCCATCTATCCTGCACTCCCATAAATAAGCTCCATATAGAGGTGGCCTTCTATGACTGGCTTTTCTCATGTAGCATAATGTATTCACAGTCCATTCATTTTGTAGCATGTCACTGCTTCATTCCTTTTTAATGACTGAGTACTACTTCATTGTATAGATATACCACATTTGTTTGTCCATTCATTTTTTTGTGTGTGTGAACATTTTAATTGTTTCCACTTTCTGCTATAAACATTCATGTATGAGTTTCTGTTTGAACTCTGTTGTAGTCAGCTTTTCCACTGCTGGGACCAAAAAACCTGACAAGAACAATTAGAGAAAGAAAAGTTTATTTGGGGGCTCACAGTTTCAGAGGCTTCAGTTCATAGATGGCTGACTATTCCTTGTGGCCTGAAGCAAGGCAGAATATCATGGCAGAAGAGTGTGGGTGGAGGAAAGTGGCTGAGGAAGCAGGAAGAGCTGTCCTCACCATGGCAAAATACAAACCGAAAGGCACAGCTCCAGTGGCCTACCTCCTCCAGCCACACCCTACCTGCCGTCAGTAACCACCAAGTTAATTCCTATCAGGGAATTAATCCACTGGTTAAGTTAAGCTTCTCCTAACCCAATTGTTTCACCTCCAAACCTTGCCTTGCCCCTAGGGGATACCTCGCATCTAACCATAGCAAACACCTCTTTCGATTCTTTTGGGCATATACCTAGGAGTAGATTGCTGGGTCAGATGGCAGCGCGCTGTTTGATTGCCTGGGGAGCCCCTCCTTACCTTTCTCCTTACGTGTTGCACCTGGGGCTTCCCGCCTGCTCCGTCCTCCCCCAGCCCTGGGACCCCTCACCCATTTATAACTTTTGTCCTCACATCGCCAGCATGCTGGTCCTTATTAGCAGCTTTCAGGCAGAGGAGTTGACATAAGCAATGATTCTAGGTCACATTTGGGGCCGTGGAGGGGTCTCCTAGGAAGCTGGAGCATAGGGGCTGCTGGTGCTGGTGCTAGAGAAGTCATCAGAGGTCAGCGCAGGAGAAGCTGGGATGTCCTTATAGAAGTTGGGACCAGTGTGAAGTCCCAACTTCTACAATGACATCTCACACACTGGGATCCCAGAAAGAAACCCCAGGGGGATCGCTTTCTGAGCCAGAGGAATGTTCTAAACTTAGAGAGCACAGGACCCCCGGGGTCACTGTTGACCTCACTCCAGGTGGGAGCTGAAGCAAGCCACTCCCACCCTCTGGACCTCAGTTTTTCAAATAGGAAAATGAGGGTTAACATGTCTCCAGACACAGTGAGATCCTGGGTGTAAATCTGTGAAGCCCAGGATAGAAGCTTCGACTTGAAATACCTGCTCAGGCAACTCATGGTGCCACACGCCTGTACTCCCAGAAGCTTGGGAGGCTGAAGCAGGAGGATCACAAATTCAAGACCAGCCGCAGTAACTTAGCAAGGCCCTAAGCACTTTGGCGAGACCCTGTCTCAAAATAAAAAGTAGAAAGGGACTCTGGCAGCTCCTGGGCCACCGAGGGGCTTTGGTCAGTGGTATCAGGGGGCTCTGCGGAGACATCAAGAGCTTGTGTGGAGTTTGAACTTCTGTAACAGGAGACCTGTTGGTGATAAACTTGGGGGAGCTGACTGTTTAAAGGAAGCAGCAGCGATCCTCAGATGTGGCTTTTGTGTTAATAAGTTGGGATTTTCATGTATTGGGTCTATGGCTCGGCCAAGTTCTGAGAAGTGTGAGTCCAAACTACGTGGAGGTGGAGGAGACAGGACTCGAGTTTCTATGGTTTGGAGGACACAGGGACTTTCTCTGTGGCAATAATCTCATCTAAAAGAAGCCCAGGCCTCCCACGAGGGCCTGGAGGAGAAGCCCTGAGAGCAGAGGACAGGGAGGCCAGCTTCCCCCACCCACGGAGCCTGAAGGGAAACCAGATGGTGCTGACAGAGACTGACGGTCTCACCTGGGGAATTTGCAGGCTACCAAGTCTGGCAGGGAAAGGGAGCAGGGACTTCCTCCAGAGCGACAGGGATGGTCTAGACTCTGGTTTGGTCCCTGTATGTGGAGGGAACATCCACCCTGTGCCAGGTGCTCTATGCTTACGGTCCCATTTAATTTTCGCACCAATTCCTTCACTTAGAGATGAAGGGTCAAAAAGGAAAAGTAGCTTGTCAAGGTCACAGGGCAAGTGAGGTACCAGGCCAGCGTCTGAACCCAGATCTCGTGGCTCAAGTCCTGGGTTGGCTCCTCCAGGCCACCCTGAAAGCCGCATGTGGGTGGCCTCTGGGTCAGAGAGGACATGCTCAGTGGTTAGCACTCATGTGATCCTGGGGGAGGGACTCCGTGTCTTCTCTTTTTGGTTTATCCTGGAAAGTCCCACATCTTTTCCTAGCATCCTTCTCTGGAATTTACACCAAGGGCAGCCAAAGGCCAGGACTGATCAGAAGGCCTGAAAAGGGGTCTCAGGGCAAAAGGCCACACCATACTGTGCGGCACTCCTGGAGCCTGGGCAGGAGAGTGAATTGTGTTCACCACCCCCACCCCCCACCCTGGTCCTGAGCAGGATCTGCAGGCCGGGGAGAGTCCTTGGAGCTCGGATTCAAAGAGACTGATGGGAAAAGCAGTGGCTTTAGATTTAGAGCTAATTCAGGTACTAGTACCATCACGTATTTGCTGTGTGATCTTGGCTGACTTCCCTAACTTCTCTGCACTTTGGTCTCTCCATCTGTAACATGAGGCTGGTACTCATCATATGGAAGGGAGCCGCTGAAAGGAGATCACAGACACTGTGACCCACAGGAAGCACCTCCATCAAGGAATGGGGGCTGTAAGGAGGTCTCCCTGCATTCCTCCAACTTCAGAAGTCCCTTCCAAGGAGTAGAATCTGTGCCGAGTGCCAGAGCTCTCGCCTGGGCACTGACTTAGACCCTGGGGAGAGAACCCATGATGGCCAGTCCTGGTCCCTTGTCCTTTGGAGCTCAGCCCAATGAGGTAGGCAGACCAAAGGGATCTGAGCGGCCATGGGATAGGGCTGCAGCCAAGGCACCTCAGGAGAGAGGAGGACCCCGCCTGGGGTCAGGGAGGACTTCGCAGAGGGAGAGGCTGCGGGGAGGAGTCTAAGTATCACTGACCAATCAGGAAGGACCTTGGCTGCAAACAATCCACAGGACCCCTCCGTGTTGCCCTGCTGATTATTAAAGTTTTGGAAGGGGCCTTTGATTTGGGTTCCAATGGATGATTCAGAGTTCTTCTGACAGGTGGGGAGAAAGCGCACTCCAGGATAAAGGCATGATCAGGAAGGCCAGCATGTGTGTGCAGGGTGGGAGAGGGGCGATCCCTGTCGGGACCACTTAAACCTCACGACCGAAGGCCTATAACAAAAGCTGGGATAACGAGAGAAAAGCAAAACAAATTTATAGTGTTACGTGACACAAGAGCCTGCAAATCAAAGGCCCAAAGTTCCATTTTTTTGCTTAGGATCCATGAAGCACCAGCAGCAACTAGAAATGTGATTGGACAGAAGGGCCTGAGCTCCTGGAATCGCCCAAGTGGGGAGACCCGCGGACCAGTCTCCGCGGGCTCTTTGGCCCTTGGGTGGTGGCATCTCTTTCTCCCCAGCGTGAGGCAGGACTCTTTCTGGAATGGCGGTCAAACGTCCTACCATCAAACAAGATATGTCAGAGGACTTCCCTGTGGCTGGCTCTGCGGCAGGGGAAGTGAGAGGGATATTTTTAGGTTTTATGTCTGGCTTTGGGGCAAAAGAGGTTCTGGTTTCTGGGACCCGCCTTGGGGAAGAGGGATCCTAGTTTCTCTAGCCTGCCTCAGGGAGGGTGGGGGTGAGGGGCAGGAGGGCAGGAAGTCAAAATGACACTGCTTCTGAGGCCTCACTTCCCTGAGCCCGATGCTTGGAGTGGCCTGGTGAGCGTGGCATGGTGCCCCTGCCAGAGGGACAGAGAAAGCAGAGGCTCCTGGTGGCACTGAGTCTAGATGACACGGTTGGACAACTCCGACATGGCATTCTATGTGACCCAGATGCACAGCCACTGCCCCAAGGTTTGCAGGGTCTGCACGCTCCTCCTCTCCCAGGCCCATGACACAAACTCAGGGCAGAGCCGTGACTGGGGCTGAGCCCAGGCTCCATTCTCTTGGGAGAGGGGCTGGCCAGCATGGTCCAGGAAGAGAGGCACAGACGAGGGCTCTAGAGAGAAGGCAGGGAAACCGAGGCACATGCTCAGTGGCAGGGATAGGACCACACCACGGAGAGTGGACATACTAGTGACCCGGACTCCCCTGGCTTTGAGTTGTCCCTGGAGGGGCACTGAGTCTTCTAAAAAACCTCAGGGACATCTTGAGAACAAGTAGGGATCTAGCACACGCTGCTCCTAGCTTATACACCATGTGACCCGGAGTCAGACACAAACCCAGTGACCCAGGCATGTGACCCCAGTCAGGCAGCTGGGTTTCGAGGTCTCCACTGGCAGCACAAGGGACGCTGCTGATTTCTCCTGGAAACATGGAGTGTCCCATGCTGGTCCTCTTCTGCCAGCACACTGACCTGGCTTTGTGGAAAATGTTAGGTTTCAGATTCAGACAGAGCCGTGTTTGGGTCCCACTTTGGGACACACTTGATGTTGAACTTTGAGCAAATGCTAAGTGCTGGGCCTTCACGTCCTCATCTATGGAGCGGGGAATTGATTGACAAGGTCCATGTTGGATGGAACAGAGAAAGTCCTGAGGCTCTGAGGACAAGACCATACAAGTGGTAGCAGGGAGCCTGGCCTTCTTTCTCCCTCACTTCTGATGGGTGGCCTTTGCCACAACCCAGCTCACCCCTGGGTTTTTGCTGACACTGAAGGTCAATGGCAAGTGAGGAGGGAACCATATCATTTACTGTTCTCCTAGGATGTTTTTGAGCATGAAGGGGCACTATTGGTAATAAACAGCCATAAAGCAGGACTGTCCTTGGGAAGTTGGAATTTATGACCCCCTGGTGAAGAAGGGGGATTCAGAGATCCAGATGGAGACAGGGAGGTGGGACATGGTAGTAGTTAGCAGGAGGAGCAGCCTTCGGAGTGAGCATGCACTGACCGGCTTCCCTCTCCAGTGCCCACAGAGCTCCAGCTCAGTAGAGAGCTGCTTTGCTTTGCAGTAGTGCAGGCCGAGTTGGGGTGTGGTGACTTTTGTGACCCCAGGCCTCTGCTCCCGTGGTAGCTACATCTTTTTTCTGAGTTGGGACTTCCTGCTGAGCCTGGTCTTGGCCTGGGAACAGGACAGCACCATTCTAGTTGTTTACAAAAATAAAGAGACTTTTAGGATGCCTGAAGGCAGTAGCTGCTCAATAAATTTCCAGCTCTTTCCATCTTCACCAATAAGCTCCCTTGTACCGGGACCCTGATCCACAGTTATAAGGAGCCTCCAAACCCACCTCAGTCTCCAGTTGGTCTAAGCCTGCCCTGTTCCCACCCCTCCCCACGAAGGAATTCTCCACCTCCAAGTGCAGGAAGGTCTCTGTTCTCCGTTCGGCTTCCTTCCTCCTTCTCTCTAGTCGCTGGGCTGGGACACAGCTGGCGGGGACTGGGGGCTCTCCCCAGACTGCTTCTCAGCAAGGCCCCTTCAACATGTCACAGCGAGCCTGCATTCCTCCGCCCTTAATGCCTCCACTGGGAACAGGGCTTTCAGAAACCTGAGCCCCGGTGCAGGCCAGAGGAGGTGGGCCCAGGGGCCAGGGTGAGGGGCTCCTTCCGCCTTTGCTGAAAGCAGAAACCCAGGCTTCCTCTCCCCTTTCAGCTGCTCTGGGCTTCCAGGCCAGGAGGCAAAGAGCATTGGCTTGTCCTTAAACCCGCTTAGGCAGATGGGGCTGGAAAAAGAAAGAAACCATGACAGCTTGGAAGAAAAAAAGCGATCATGACAATGTGGAATGGTAAGGGGATTTTTGACACGTCCATCAAGTGCAGAGGCTTTGGCTGGGGTCCCTGCACTGTCCCTTTAGGCTTCTGAAACTACAGGGCAGACTGCTAGCAGGACCAAAACCAACTGGAGGGGTGGGGTTACCAGCCCATGAGGTGGAAGTGCTGGAGTTCAAATCCAGGTTGGTTGCACGGCACAGCACATGGCCTCCACGGAGGTCCGCTGCCGCAGCCCGCCCAGGGTGAGGGACGAAATTGTTCCTGCAGGGCACTCATTCATTATGTCCGTGGACATAACCCCCCTCACCACTACACTCTTGGAATCTTAAAACTGTGGCTCGTTAGGCCCGAAAGGAATGTTGGAGATTAATTGTCCAATTCCTTCTACAAATGTGAAGACCAAGGCCCAGAAGCGGGTGGGACTTGCTTGTGTCAGATCCCATCTTTCTGAGACCTGGCGGCTTCAGTGGAAAGACTTGTCAAGCAGATTTGGGTTTGCATTCAGTCACTGCCATTGACCTGGGTGACCATGACCAGTAGACCACTTTCTCAAGCCTCAGTCTCCCCATCTATTAAATGAGGACTGTAGTGCCTTCAAGGAGTGTTGCTATGCAGATTAGCAGGCTCCAGGGGTGGGTGCAGTCACGCAGAGCCTGGCCCACTGAGGGTGCTCCACGCAGGCTGGCCGCCTTCCTTCCTCCCTAGCAATGTAGGGGTGGGAAGGGTGGTCCCATTTCCCCCACTTTAAGGGTCACAGAAGACATCCCATAACAACAGACAGGTTAGCAAGAGATAAGAAGAACAAATATATTTAGGCATAGTTTTGCCAGGTACAAGAGACTTTAAAGACACAAAGGAAATGTATATTTTCTGCTTAGGTTTGATGACACACTGTCAGCCATGTTGAAATGTGACTGAACAGAAGGGTCTGAGCTCATGGAAATACACGGAGTGGGAAAGCCAGCAGGGCCTGTCTGTGCAGATCCTTCTTGACCTCGCTGTGTGCATTCCTGCCTCCTGGGTGTGAGGCAGGAACCCTCTGGAATGAGGGTCTCATGACCTGCTATCAGACAAGAGTCTGTTAGAGAATGTCCTTATGGCCAGTTCCTGGTCAGAAAGGTCAGGGGAAGGTTAGAGTGACAGCTGGAGGCTCGGGTCTGGCTTTGGGGAAAAGGAGTTCTGGTCCCTATGACCTGCCCTGGGGAAAGGGAACTCTAGGCAGAATGCAGGGGGAGGAGGTACAGGAGGGCAGGAAAGGTCAGAGACAGCTTGCTTCTGCGGCTGCTTTGGAGAAATTCCAAGGTCCTTTGGTTCAAAATACTCAACATGCCAAGCACTATACTTTAGGATATCATTTATCGTTTTCTGAGCCCCAACAAAAAAGAAAATTGAATCTTATATTTTTTTTAGCTCAGGGTCTCTCATATGCTAGACAAGCACTCTAGCATGGAGCAACACCTGGCCCTTTTTATTTATTTATTCATTTAGTACCAGGAATTGAACTCTGTGGTGCTTAACCACTGAGCCACATCTCCAGCCCTTTTTATTTTTTGTTTTGAGACAGGGTCTTGCTGAGTTGCTCAGGGCCTCGCTAAGTTGCTGAGTTCAAAGTCGACTTTGAACTTGCCATCTTCCTGCCTCAGCCTCCTGGGACACTGGCATTACAAGTGTGAGCCAGCACACCCAGCTGGGAAATTAAACCCTAAGGCTCTGAGACCAGGGTCGCCCCTTTATAGAGCATGGGGAGGGAGACAGATAGAAGCAGTGGAGTGCTAGTGCTGGTTTGCACTTCCTGTCAAGAGCCAGTGATTAAATGAGAGCTGCTTGTTGGGGTGCAGTGTAGCTCAGTGGTAAAGTACTCGAAAGCTCAAGGTCCTAGCTTCCACCACAGCACTGGGTTGGGAGAAGCCACTTGTTAAACATTTGGGAATTGCAGGCAGTTGTTGGTAGCTTGAAATCAGTCATAGTGGGAACATTTACACCACAGAAACTGGCAAACCCTACAAATGATACATTCTTTTTTATTATATTTATTTATTTATTTATTTATTTTATTTGGGTACCAGGAATTTAACCCAGGGGCACTTTACAACTGAGCCACATCCCCAGACCTTTTTATTTATTTTTTATATTTTTGAGACAAGGTCTTGCTAAATTGCTGAGTCTGGCCTTGAATTTGCAGTCTCCTGCCTCAGCCTCCAGAGTCACTGGGATTACAGGCATGAACCACCACACTGGGTCTGAATTCTTTTTAAAATAAAGGCTGATAGTATGGGATTGGCCAGTAGCAGGAAGTGACCTGTGGTATCACTGGGCTTATTTTGCAGAGGAGACTCTGGCATATCTATTATGAATTATAGCTTCACTACATCCTAGCTATGGGACCTTGGGCAAGTCACTTGACCTCTCTGAACCTTTATCAGGTGGGGAAACTGAGGCAAATATCTAGCTTTTTGGGCATCTGTAAAGGCTTAAATGAGATGACGAATGGAAAAATTTAGGATTAGGCTGTGAGCCCTCTAAAAGTAGGTGTTATTTTTAGCCACAATATCCCAAGGGCTGGGGATGTAGCTCAGTGGTACAGTGCTGGTGGAACATGGGGGAGGGCCTGGGTTCTGTCCTGGCACCACAAAAACAATCCAAACAACAGCATCCCAAAGTGAAGCCCCAAAGCCAAGTTCCTCTCAGATCTTCTTCTGCCCTCCTGATTCCTCCTCCCCTCCCGGTGCCCCCACAATAAGCCACAGGAAGTAGAATGCCCCTTTCCCAAGTAGGTCCCCCTCCCCAAAGGCACACAAATTCTAAAGCATCACTCTAACCTCCCCGGGACTTGCTATCTTGGAGGCCACTAAGAAATTCACTGCCCCTGTGTTGCCCGATTATTGTTCACAAGGCACCATTGCAGACGGTCCTGCCCACACTCAGGAGGGAAGGAGGCTGCACAGACAGGCCTTGCTGGGTCTCCCCCTCAGTCTAACACTACGGATTAGAGCTTTTTGTTTGATCACATTTCCACAGGGCTGCCAGCGTGTCATCAAACCAAAGCATAAAAATGGATCCTTTGGCCTGGGTCCTTGGGTCTTCAATCTGAAGGCCCCTGTGTCGTGTTAAAACTAAAATGGAATAAACTTGTTATCCTTTTCTCTGGTCTTCTGTGTTAGGGATGTCGACCGTGATGGGCGAGGGACCATGTCTTCCCTTCCCTGCAGTGTCTCCCCAAACTGACTCAGAGCCCGTGAGATTGATGCTCTCACTTTCAGTTCCTGCTGAGGAAACTGAGGCCCTGAGAGTTGAAATGACTTGCTCAAGGTCACCTCTAGTAAGTGTCAGGACTGGCTTTGAACCCTTATCTCCAAGGCTAGGTGTCCGCCACGCCCTGATCCTGGGACCCCAGCTCAGTTGCAGAGGCCAAGTGCAGAGCTTGGGTTGTGAGGTTTGGAACCAGGCTTCAGGCAGGATGCGTGAGGTCAGATGGCTGCCCCTGCCGGGGGTCTGCCTGAGCGGCGGCCTCGGAGCCCAGAGCATGCAGCTGCAAGCCACACGCGCCTCCTTCTTCAGGGCTCTGGGGCCCCCAGACCTACCACCTGTCTTCAAGTGTACCTCTTTACAGTGCAAGGGCCACTGCTGGCCGAGTCCCGAGAACGTCACTGGAATAGGGGGACAGGATTTCCTTTCATGGTGAGGGGTCGCCCTGACTGCTTCCACTCCTGGTATGGAGGGCTCATTTAGGGGACAGGGTAGGGAGTGGCAGAGCCCAGACCCCTCGAGCCCTTCTCCAAGAAACTGAACACAACCTTCCCAATTCCCTGCCCCTGCCCTCTCCCTTCCACTCCCACCCCAGTCAGTCTGTCTGGTTCCTCCTTCCCAACCCGATCCCAAGACAGTCCTGGCATGTCCAAAAAAACTACAGCAAACCAGGGCAGGGCTGAGAGATCCCTAGCCAAATTCCCATCTCTCCTTCAGAGAGTTTGCCCCCAGTGGGACTGATGGATAGATGATGTCACTGGCCTTACATCCAGGGGGCCTTCCCTCCATCTGCTCTGAAAGTAGTCGGCCCTCCTCCAGGCCAGAGGACAAATACCCCTCAGCCACATGCTCCAGGGGTTTCAAAAGTGGGAATCAGGCCTCCTCACTCACCTGGGTGCCTGGGGTGGGCTGGGCCTGAGTGGGACCTGGCCGACTCCGACTCATTCCCCCACCCCCTCCGGCCTGCTATCTCAGATCGGGTAGGAACACAGATTCTGGACCCAGTCAGATGCATTTCAGGCAAATTGGCTAACTTCAGCAGGTGTTGATTTTGTCATCTGTACAGTTTCTCATCAGGACACTGACATCCACTTCACCAAGCTAATGTGCAGGCTACCTGGCGTGCACTTGGCGCTTGTTTGCTTGTTCATTCACCTGGCCAGTTATTTCATTTGACATCAAATTCAGAGTGGCCATGTCATTTATCGTCCAATCCAGGCCACTGTGGGTGTGGAGGAGTGCCATTATTAATTATGCTAGAGAGCAGGTGTTATCCAGGCCCATGCAGGCGTATGCAGGAACCTCTGGCTACACCAGGAGTCTCGGGGCTTCCAAGCAGATGCAGAAGGCCAAGGTGAAACCATCTCCACCCCTACCTTGCGGTAGGAGGGGTCCAAGACACAGGTCTCACACGACTCAACAGCAGGAGACAACAGGTGTCCCGACAGCAAAGCAGCCTCAGCCCAGTGCTTTGAGCCCGAGAAACTCCTTCAGAGGTCACGTGACACCCCCAGCCCCCTCACCGTACATGTGGGCTCTCAGCAGCCACAAACACCCATTCTCCTCCTGAGGAGAGCGGTGGTGTGTCTACCAGGGCAGCGCAGGGACAACTCCCTTGTCGTGTCGGGGTTAATAGGCTCTGAGCACTCGGTTTCCTCACCTGTGAAATGTGTGACGATCACTCCCCTAAAGTGCAGCTGAGATCAGTCAAGGGGGCGTTCAAGAAGGCTCCCTTCTTGGTCCTCACTGTGGATGGGTAGATTTGAATCTTTAGCTGAAAGAGCAAGGGTTAGAGGAAAGAGCAGGGAGGTGGTGGGTGCCAGGACAGCACCAGGGCACGTAGGCCTCTTGCTGGCTGCATGGCCTTAAGCAAGTCCCATCTACAAAGCAGGATTGGAATGGGCCTGGCCAGGGGCCTTCTCTGCCTTCATGTGGGTGTGAGGTCTCCGGTGAGGCAAGGAGGCAGAGTCAGCGCTATCACAGCATCAGCGAAGCATGAAAGGCTTACGACACGCTTCCCTCGGGGCAGGAAGAGCCATGACACCCTGCAATTAGTGTGTCATTCCTCAGAGCCTCCCCTTCGCCTCCCCAGATTTCCTCGCCCTGGAGCACAGATAGCTTTCCACTCTTCATTAAGCATTTTCAAGAGTGTGATCTCGTGTGACCACTGAGATCTTCAAGAAAGGCTGACAGCTCCCATTTTATAGATGAGGAAACTGAGGCCCAGAATAGAGAAGTAGATTGCTGGAACTTGTACTACCAAGGAGAAGCAGACTGAGTTTTCAAGTCTCAGAAGAGCCCATATCTGGGTTCTTTTAACAGTCCTACAGGTGTCTGGAGTTGAGAATAAAAGAATATTAGCGTCAAAGCCAAACCTTAGAAATGAACTTGGGTCCTGTGGACAGATTATTCCTTGTTGTTCTTCCAACATTTTATTTTTCTTGTCCTCCAATCAGATCATAAGTCCTGAGGGCAGGGGCCATGGCTGAAATTTCTGTTATCGCCTACAGAACTTAGACTAGTACTTGGAGCAGGGACTCATAGACTGAATGCAAATAATTTGGAAAACTATGCAGTCAAAAGGGAAGTGATAGAAAATGGTCTCCAAGAAATGACGAGAATGTGAGGGACACAAGAGTATGGATCGCATGCAACCATTTATGTGAAAAAATTAAAAAATGTACACCCGTGCCTATCCAAAATACATACATGCTCACCGCTTGCACAGAGCATGCTGTCTGGGTGCACCAGAGTCCCGGGCCTGACGCAGGGGCTCCCAGCAAACCGGGGCCAACCACTCATCCCAAACGCGGAACAGAAAAGGTAATGATGAAAAGCAGGAAAATAAACCTGGACCAGTATGACTCCCTTGGGAAGGCAAAGTGAGAGCCAGCACCTCAGCCCTGACTTCTGGGTGCTGATAAGGGCTTTAGCTTCAAAGTGAGGAAGAATTAGGGCAGGGGCAGGATAATGCATAATTAAGCAGTCTTGGTCAAATGGTCTGGTTGATGATCCTCTCGGTTCTGGTTCTGTGAATGGCTCCAGAGAAGTTCTATGTTGCTCGAGGGCAGCAATTTCCATTTGTTGCTCAGGGGGTTTCTCTCTCAGACCTGTGATCCTGGAAGTGGGCGATGACTTGAGACTTCCAGGTACCACTCCAGAGGTCTGAATCAGGATGCTACAAATCTCACCTCAGTCTTCTAGAGGAATAAGAACAGTTGGGTAAATTAAAGGCTAACAACCTTGAATCGCTAGTTTTTAGATGAACCTCCTTAAATGATTGACATGCCTACATGCAGAGATGAGTGGGGACAGGACCCAAAGTTGAAGGTAATAAAGAACAGATATGAAATGAAGGCAGAGATGCCAAGTTTCATCCTGCTTACAGTCACCACAGGGCACCGCCGGTCCTAAGTGAAGAGTCAGTGCCCTCAGCAAAGGCAGTCTCTGTAAGTCCCTGTGATATGAGAGTTAAGTATGTTTGGCAATACCTGTTCCCTCCAGGACGAGAACCAGCAGACAGGGTGGAAAGGCACTTTTAACCCTGAACCCTTCTCTACCTTTTGAATTTTGAGCTCAAAATGAGTTTGCTACTTTCAAAAGTAAGCTACTAGACAGGCACAATGATTTATGCCTGTAATCCCAGCTCCTAAGGAGGCTGAAGCAGGAGGATTTCAAGTTCAAGGGCATCCTGGGCAACTTAGCAAGACCCTGTCTCAAAATAAAAAATAAAAAGGGCTGGGGATGTAGCACAGTGGGAAAGCACCCCTAGGTTCAACCCCCAGTGCTGAAAAATAAGTAATATAAAGTGAACGATATGATGAGAGAGTGGGTGGGTGGGGTGATGTTTTCTGCATCTCAATTGTTACAAAATGCCCCAGAGTTCTCTGGGTAACAGGCAATTCTAGAAAGCCAGGGTCAATAAGGCACTTGGACACCCACATTTCACCAGTTGGGTGCCAGTTCAGAGCCACATGGGATTGACAGCAGAGCTGGAGGGCCCTGACTACTTCCCCAGCTAGTGGGATTTGATGCTCTTAAAAACGTGACTCTGTTGCACAAACTCTCCTGGAGCATCTTGCCCAGATGTACCAACATCAGGACATGGAGAAAAGTCCAGCAAACCAAGGTCCCATTTTGCACTGATATAATGTCAGAAATGAATCTTCTGATGCAGTGGTCTTTTGCAAACAACCAGGTGACCCTAAAGTTGGTCACCCAGAACAGAGTGAAAAGGGGTGCTGTGAATAGCCATATCTGGATGAGAGCAAATGAGACTTCCCGGAAAACTGGAGCTCTCTCTACCAGAGGTTCCATCACCAGGAAGCTAGCAAGAAAATTTTAGGAACAAAGTTCCTCCTGCAGAGTAGTATGGCCTGACTCCAGCTCTCGATGCCTCCCTTTCTCCTCCACCGTCCCCTGCCCCACCACACACGGACAACACCAGGCAGCTTTGGGTGAATCCTGTACAAACCCTAGCTCCACGCACATCACTTGCTTCTCAGAGCTTTGAGTTTCCTCGTCTTGTACAACACAAATCATGACCCCCACCAAGAGATGCCGTGAGCATAAATGTCTCCCTCAGAGCCAGGCACGAGGAAGGCATGCACAAGGCGTCCCCACCGCCCTCGGATGCAGAGAAATAATGAAACGTCGCAAGCCGGTCCTGAAAGTGCTGGGGCTAAACAGAGACAGCCTTTCTCCCAGGCCAGATTCACAGACGCCCCCGTGGGAGGAGGGCGTCAGGCCCCACGAGCAGGGAGACGGTGATTCTAATTCTAGGAGTCACTTTGCAAAGCACCTCTTTGCAGTGACTCATTTGGGGACTCACTAAAAACTGCTTTTGAGTTAAAAACAAAAGTTGAGTGGGGCTCAGGTTGCCCTGCACCTTCCCCTCTGCCCCCACCCTGCCAGTAGGGATGGTGCAGGGAATTGAGGTGCTCTTGGCAGACTGAACCTGATCCCCCCACCTTCCCCAGCATGTCACCAGGGGCTGGGACCATCCGCACAGGACTCAGGCCAGAGAGAAGGAAGTAGGGGGTGAGAAGGAGGAAGGTCAGGAAGATGGGTGGGGATGACTTCTCCCACCCCCTCTTCAAGTCCCGCTCCCTCCTGACTGTGGAAACCTGAAGGAAATGCTCCCACCATTATGAATTATAGTCCAGGGAGAGGCGGAGAGGAGGCCTCTTTATACCCCTAACATCAGCCAGACCTCCTCCGCTGATTACCACTGACCGTGTGTCCGGGGGCATGTTGCTTGACTTCTCTGAACCTGCTTCTCTCTCTCTCTCTCTCTCTCTCTCTCTCTCTCTCTCTCTCTCTCTTTTCTTTTCTTTTTTCCTTTTTTTTTTTTTTTTTTTTTTTGTACACAGGATTGAACCCAGGGCACTTAACCACTGAGCCACATCCCCAGTCCTTTTAAATATTTTTTTATTTAGAGACAGGGTCTCGCTGAGTTGCTTAAGGCCTTACTAAACTGCTGAAACTGGCTTTGAACTCACAATCTTCCGGCCTCAGTCTCCCAAGCCGCTGGGTTCCAGGCATGTGTGATTACAGGCATGCACCATCAAGTCCGGCTAAGCCAGTTTCTTAACTGGAAAATAAGGATGTTACAAGGACTTGTTTTAGGGACCCTAGACAAGGGTTTTGCAAACAGTAGGATCCTCTGTCGAGATGTGGCACCCCAGTCCTTCTCTTTCCAATGGTTTGCCACTGTTCCCAAAGTTCTTCTTAAGAGGAGTCTTGGGTTCCTTGTTCCGCAGCTTACCGGACGGTTCTCTGAACATGGGGCCTGACCAGCAGTAGGCCTCTAGTTGCTTCCCTGACTCCCTCATTTAGTCACTGCTCAAATGGACCCTCACGAGAGGGCTTCTCCTAGCACCCTGTATAAAAAAAGCAACCCTAAACCCTAGGCCCCCTGTCTTCTGTACTGCTTGATTCTTTCCATTGAACTTATTTCCTCAAAACGCCAGCTATTTCCAGTAGATCCAAGCCCCAGGAGTCAGGGCTGTGTTTTGTTCCTATAGTATCCCAATGACTGGATGGTTCTTGGAGCCTAGTAGGGGAATGACGGAGTGAACCGCTGGTGGCACAGATACAGCCAATGTATCCACTAGTAACACTGCCAAACACTTCTCAGGATGTCCATCCATCTCTTTCTGTTATTTACTTTTTGCTGTGTTTATTTCTTTTCTTTAAATGCAGATTGAACAGAAGTGCTCTACCATTGAACTATCTATATCCCACTCCTTTTTTTTCCCCCGTGCCATTTTTATTTTATTTTGCAACAGGTCTCACCAAATTCCTGAGGCTGGCCTTGAACTTGCATTTTTCCTGCCTGAGTCTCCCAAGTATCTGGGATTACAGGGTATGCACCAGCATATATTTGACTTTTCCTTCTATCTGACTTTTGCTGTGGTGCACATTACGTGAAGCGAGAGTGTAAATGGGCTCCAACTAAACGGGGAAACAATTTGGAGGATGACCAATCTCCCTCCTGTCAGTCTGTGACATCTGCATTTTCGTTGAAAAGGGCTGGGATTAGGCTGCCTCCTCTGGGCTGTCTGTTGGACCCTTCTCACACCAGCAGCCTAGAACTAAGTTGTTCCGGAGACCTGGCTAGCTAGTGATCAGGTAGGCAGGTGCAGCAATTAGGCAATCTGCAGCCACCTTCCAGTTGAACCACTCACCATCTTGGTGACTTTGGGTGAGAGAATGTACTTTTCTAAGTTTCATTTCTAAGTCTCATTAGCCCAGTCTGTAAAATGGGCACGAGGGTAGCATAATGCCTCCTTCGTAGAGTGGCTGTGGGACTGAACGCCACAGGCAGGCAATGTGTGCAGCAGCAAGGGTGACACACACAGGTGGTGGCCATGGTGTCACAGATCAGAGTCAGCTAAAACACATCCATTCAGTGGGCATCCACCCCCTGCCCAGTTCAGTGCTGTGGCCACTCTGGACAGCTGGTCAGTGGTCAGTGTGCCTGGTTCTGGCCTTCCTGGAGGGCACAGCATAGTTTTGAATGTGCAGAAGCAGCGAGAGTGGAAAGAGGAACTGTCCGAGTCAGGAGCACCCCCTCTGCAGCGGGGAGGGTGGGTCTTTAGAAAGTGAAGCAGGAAACTTAGAAGCAGCCTGTGGGCCCCATAGGAGATCTGACTTCTTAGAGGGGGTGTTAAGCATTCATTAGTGGGGCATTTTACTACTTCCAGAAACCTCTACACATTGAGTCTTGCCGACCCTGGGGTCCACCGGAAGAGGGGGAGCTCCAGATAAGACACCTGGTGCTTTGAGGGCAGGGAGCAAGGCTTTCCCCACATCCCGATGCCCCGCGAAGCCTGCTTTGGTGCCTGAATTCAGCTGGTGCACAATAAGCGCTTGTTGCTGGGCCAACAGTTAGCTGATGGGGACCCGGAGGTCGCGCGGGTGGGATCCACAGGTTGGCTAACTACAGAGCCTCATCCCAAGTGTGTGGAGCCAGCGAAGAGCGAGTCTGGAGTCCCCTGGCTGGGACTTGGGTCTGGGCCTCAGTCTCCCCAGCTCTGAAATGGGGAGGGGGTCCTCGGCTTGGCCGATCGCGCTGGCTGCGCCCCTTGCTCCGCGCAGTCGAAGGGTCGAGCGTAGGAGGGCGCAGCCTGGGCGCCCCCCGGAGCCTGCGTGGCGGCAGCGCGCACGAGCTCAGGGGGCGGCGCGGCCCCGCGGCGGGGAGGGGCGGGAGCGGGCGCGCGGGCGCGCGCAGGCGGCGGCAGCGGCGGAACCTAGAGGACAAGCGTGCGGCCGCGGCGCCGCCAACTCGTGTGGGACCCGCCGCTCCGGCCGGCCGCCCGCTGTCCGCGCGTCGGTGCTCCGGCCGGCAGCGGAGCCCACCGCGCGCCGGTGAGTGGCCTGGGGCCCGGGGCCGGGCCGCGCGGGCCGGGGAAGGGGCGGGGGCCGGGCGCGGGCCGGGAGCTCAGCCCGGCCGGGTGTGGGCGCGTGTGCGCGCGCCCGGCGCCGCGGGCGAGGGGAGTGCACGCGTGAGCCCGCGGTGCGTGCGGACGCGCGAGGCTGCGTGTGTCGGCGGCCGGGCGGCCAAGTTAGCGTGGCTGGCGCGTCCGCCTGTCCCTGGCGGGTGCGCGCGGGTGTGCACTTCGGAGGGTCGGTTTAGGGAGTGCGGTGTGTCAGAGTGCGGGCGACGGCGTGGCTCGCGTTGATCCCCTTCTGGGGAGTTCACGGTGGACCAAGGAGTGTGCGCAGCGCTTGAGCAAGTGTGGGTCTGAGTCTGTGTGCCCACGTGTCTGCGAGTTCTCAAGTGATTGTGTGCACATGTGTGAGCCTAGAAGGGCAAAAGTGTGCATATGTGATGTGAGTGTGTAATCGGCCTTTGCAGTGCGAGAGCCTTGACTGTCGAGGCCGAGCAGCCCTCTGTCTGGCACCCACCAGGCCTGTGTGCGGTGTGCCCTGCCCTGGCCTGCATGCCATGAAACCCAAGGAGAGCCCCAGGCCTCCTGGGGGGCCTGGCTTGGTGAACTAGGGGCCAGAGGACAGACATGCAGAGTCCTGCTGAGCCTGGCAGTGGTGGAGAACTTAGAGCCAGGCCTTGGCAGGACCCTCCATGGCCAAACCAGCAGGGTGGGCATTATGGGGGCACCTTGTCCAGGCATCAGAGGACTTGTGTCCAAGTTTTCTAAATGCCATCTGTGTTCCCTGGCCTGTTCTTGACTCTCCAGACAGGAGGAATTTTGACCCTCTCCCTAGACCTGAGGTCTGACCCTAGGGAGACACTTGTCCACGTATGTATCTGAGGGCTTCTCTCTTCCTCTCCTGATAACTAGATTACATTGGTTTGATTTATTTGTGCCAAGCCTGGGCTCCAAGTGCAAGCCCCCAAGAACGGTAAAAAGTTGGTCACAGCAAGCCTGGGACCCCATCTTCCAAGGGTTGTCCTTCCAGTTTTGACCAACAGGTTTGTGTGTGGGTACTTGTACTTCATAAATGTTGCAAATCTTCACAGTTGAAAGTCCTGATTGCTTTAAAGCAAACTTTAGAAACTCGAGAGCTCCCTAGTTCCCCTGCATTTTTCAAAATTCAGCTTGCCTTTCTGAGGGGAAAATGTCGTCTTGGGAGTTTGGAGCCTGTGTTTGATGGTACACCGAAGAAGAACTGCGACGCTCATGGGAGAAGAATTTCATTGAAAGGGACTCAGAGCGGCTGGAAAAGCCTGCTCCCAACACTGGGAGCTTAGGAGTGAACTTTGGACGTCTTCTTTCAGCAAACAAAACCTGGAAGGAAACAAAAAGACCCACATTCTTTTTCATTTTTTTTTGGTCCAGAAAGTGAAAAAAAAAAAAAAAAAAAAAAACCACCAAAAACTTACCTTCCGAGTTTGCTGGAAGTGCTGTCTCCTCCTCCCCCATCAAGGCCAGGCCCTCCCTGGATCCCCCACCCCCAAATAAAATATGCCTGTGGGGAGCTGTGGAATGAGTCACTGCCTGGCAGAGAGCCCCACGGCAAACGTTTGGGAAGGTTCTTGCCTAACTTCCCAGAAGAAAAGGCCCAGGATTTAAAATGGTCCCTGTGGTTTGTCAGCCTCTGCTGTCCCGTCTGCTTCGGAAATGACTAAAAAGTCATTTCGTTCTCCACAAAATCAAGTCTCAGACTTAAGCAGTGGCCAGGTTGGTCTGGATTTAGGAGCTGTTCAGGCTTCTAGAAATGGAGTTTCTGGCTTTACCAGGTGGCATTTCTGGTGGGATTGAGCAGGAAGGAGGAGGGAGAGGGGGAGGGGAGGAAACTCCCGGAGCGCCTCCTGGGTTGGGAACTGTTCTGGGGGTCATTTCTGCTACAGAAGGTGGCTTTTGGTTTTATGTACAAGCAAACGTGTGCAGAGAGGTCAAGCCTGTGTCCTGGGACAGCTGAGAGGGGATAGCAGCAGAATCCTAAGTCACCTGTCTGATTCACAGTCCTTCCTCTTTTTGCTGTACCCAGGACATGACATTGGACTGCATAAGGTGCATAGATAGACTTGAGTGCTAAGGATTTGAATATACATCTGCTCAATAAATTCTCATTGTGAAATAGGGGTTATTTTCTCCACTTAACATATGAAAAAACTGAGGCACAGAGACATGAACTGACTTGCATCATTTTGTTGAAGTAGCACTACCACTAACAGTCCCCGTTTATTTAGGATCTGCAGTGTGCCAGCCATGTGCTCAAAGCTTCAGGGGCCTTATTGCACTCCATCCGCTTACCAGCACTATGGGATGGGGATTATCATAATATCCATTTCATAGATGAGGAAACTGGGGCGCAGGGAGATTACATAATGGGCCAAAGATCACGTGCTAATATGCAGTAGACCCTGGATTTGAACCCAGGCTTGTCTGAGTAGAGCTCATAGTGTTTCCACTGAACTTGGCAACTTGACAGGTTAAATAGCTTGGTCTGGGTTATAAACTGGCAAATGACAAAGTCAAGATTTGAACCCACATCTCTGATTCCAGGTTCGAAGTTCTTAACCTTAAACCATGTGGCTGCCTTCATTGTGCTTTGCTACTCTGGTACACCACAAAGCCACATGGGTTAAGACGGCTAGGTTTCTGGAGGGTTCACTAGGCTCCAGCCTTCTCTCTTGTTCTGAGAAAGGTCTTCACAAAGGTGTTGTTGGCCCTCCTTGTCCACTCTCACACCTCTGGAGTGACCAACACTGGGGTCAGAGCTTCCCAAGAGAAGGGGCTGCAGTTCCCATTTTTCTTTCCTTTCTAAGTGCCAAGGATCGGTTTCATTAGGGAAGTGTCAAAACAATTGTCAAAAAGAGAACAATATTTCCTTCCTCTTCTCTGGTTGGACCAAGCAGGGGAGCTGGAGGGTGGAGGCTGGAGGACCCTGGTGAATCATCCCAGATTAGATACAGATCGGCACCTCCAGGCTTGTTTGGGGACCAAGCCAGGCATTCCTCCAGGAAGGGCCCAGCATCCCAGCCCGTGGGGATGGAGAGTTACCTGCACAGGGCGTCACTCTCTGCTCGCGTCTCTGACAACACGATCACTTCTAGGAAGGCTTCTTGTCACTTGTCATTTCCTTCCTGGGCCTGTCTCCTTTCCTTGCTCATTTCCATTCCTATCGGGGTTTCTGCTGTCTGTGCTTGAGAAGAGTGCTGTGTGTGAGGACCCGCGTGGTCGGGGCTGCACCGTGCCCCTGCAGGTGTCCTTGGTGTTGAAAGGGAAAGCCATCTCTCTCCCTTCCAAGTCTGTTCTGCAGATTGACGAACATTTGCAAATGGCTTCGAGATGCGTTAATTTAAGGTGTGAAATAATAGATCTTGTGTGAAGGCTCAGCCACATTTCTGGCATTGATGGATTTCTCTCCCGTCTGGCCTGTGATTTGGGGAGGTAAAAATAGGCCTTGTTTCTGCATTTTTATCTCTTTTTTTGCTGACGTCATTCCTGAGAAGTGGGGTGCATGGGCCATGGCAGTCTCCTAGGCTCTGGGGCTCTGGGGCCAAGGGGTCTGTCAAGTGAGAGGGTCCCCGGAGGTGTGGAAAGGGCTTAGAAGAGAGCAGGCAGGGAGTGGCCAGGCTCAGCTGCAGGCCTGAGGCAGACTGTCCAGGGCCTCAGTGGCTTTTCTCAGCCTTCTCATTTCCAACTCCTGGGGAACAGCAAGGTAGCTTTCTGGGAAAAGGTTAGCTGAAAAAGAAACAGGCCAGCAGCTTCCCCCTGTCCTGTTGGAATTGGGTGACAGATGTGTGGTTCTGTCCTTTGGCCAAACCTGAATTAAACCAATGGCCTCAGGCTCAGACTTGAAGTCCAGACAGAGGTGACACTGGGGCACATCGGTTAGTGGTGTGATTTCCTGTGCCATTAATGTTGGGAACTTGACCTCAGAGTGTGATCTAGTATTCTGACATCTGTGTCTCTGACAGGACTTGCTTGTGTGAAAACAGACCCCCAGCCACAGGCAGCTCCATTGTCTCCGGTTCTGGATTTTTCCACAGATGGCTTGCCGTGCGGTCTGGTGGCAAAGGCACTAGTCCTCTGGTCAGGCTTCTTGGCTTCTGCTGGGCAGGATCGCAGTGCTCCCTAAGCCCACCGGCCGCTACCCTGGAGCTGGACTCTGCGGCGGACACAGGATGGGGGCGAAGGGAATCGCAGTGGGGCCTCTGCTCTGAGATGCATTTAGTCCCCGGCCTGGAGTCCCCGTTCTCTCTCAGACATCTGCTTGATGGTGACCTCATAGAAAGAAAAAAGGGGCTTTGTGTAGGAATTCCATAGAGTGTGAAGGAATTCTGACGGGGAGGGGGCCGTGGGGAGCCTGCAGCGCCTGCTTGTTCCCCAAATTGTTTAACCCTCACTCTTCAAAATCAGCCTGGCCTGGGAGGATAGAGACCGTTTGGGGGGAACTCCCCCATCCCCAGTTGTAGCAGAGGCTCTTGGGAGTGACCCTCAGACATGCAGTCCCTCAGGTGTGGAATTTGTTCCTGACCCTTTTTTCCACTGCCTGCCCTCTCTCTTCTTGTCTTCAGACCCTTTGAAACAGAGGTTTCTGGAAGAGACCTGCAGAGGGATGCAGTCACTTACCAGTGACCTTTAGGTCTGATCAGTCCAACTTGCGGCAAGGAATTCAGCAGACTTGGCCTCTCAGAGAAGAGGTGGAGACCATTGTCGTGTATTTTTTGTAGACTTTCAGGGTCAGAAGGGTTCCTGCCTATTTTACAGAAGAGAAATCCAGGCCCCAAGACGGGGAGGTGCTCACTCACAGTTACCTCAAGAACTTGAGCTTCGGCACCAAATGGAGCGAGGTTCGAGTCCCACTTGGACCTGCCACTCAAGATCAAGTCATTCACCACCCCCAGCCTCAGTTTCACCATCTGGAAAACAGGAACAGTATCATAACCCCACGAGGTTCTGGGGAAGGACCACGTGAAATGATGCACGTGAAATGTCACTAGCATGAGTGCTTGGTGCTCAGTCCCTGGTATGATGTGGGAAGCATTTAATTGCCAAGGACCACCCGGGGTGGCATGGCAGGAAGGCTTAGGCTCTCTGCCTGAAGTGTCTTTGGTGTTGCTCTTTGGTGCTGTGTTAAGACCCCAAGCAGGCTGTGGGGAGAAGGCGGGGGTGCCTGGGACCCCCTCCAGATCCCCCTAAAACACTTTCCTGTGATCACGACCCCCAAATAGAGGGGAAGGAGGCAGTGACAATTTGGAAAGAGGCAAGATTTAAGTGCAGTGTCTCAGGGAAATGTCTGGAAGTATTTGCTTTCTTCTCCACCTGTCCCCCACAAGGGGCAGAAAGTGAGCCCCCTAAGTTTTTGGTGTGGAGTTGGAAGGCCTCCTGAGGCCCCCAGAGCTGTGTCAGCCATGGTGTGTTGTGAAGCGAGGCAGATGTTTTGTTAATTATTTACATAGTGCCAGCCTCAGCAGAGGTTTGTGCTGACAGAAGCGTCCATCACAGGCCTGGGCGAGGCCTGGGGATAGAAGTGAGCAAGAGGCCTGTCCCTCTTCTCCCACCAAGGTCCTCAGGGAAGGTCCACACAGCAAGGCCTGAGGGAGGCCGCCCATTTTGGGACCCATCCTGAACCATTTGGGATTCCCCCAGACTGGCTCTTCCTGAGGGACAGGAGAGATCCTTGTCCCCTGGAAGTGGCCACCTCTCCTGAGTTGGCTTCTGTGGGAATATGTCCAGGTTTTCATACCTGAGACCCCAGGTGGCTTGAGTGGTGGGGAGAGGGCCACCTACTCCCCACCGGTGAGCTCACTTGCGGGCTTTACTGGCCACCCGCCACTCCCTCATCCAGCACATGGTCTGGTAACACCAGGCCCTTGATTCTCAGGCACAGTTGGGGTGATTTGCCTCAGAAATCAACATCAGGATTAGAATTCTGAGAAGTCAGGGGCCTGGGATCAGGGGTGCCCTGAGCTCCCTGGTGGGCTAGGGGCAGACCTACCCTGCCTTCCCGTTCCCTGTTTCACGTAGGTTTTGTCCAAGAATCACTCTAAGAAAAGGTGCTCATAGGAAATATCCAAATGGAGAAGCCTAAGGAGACAGCAGGTCAGTGGTCACCAGGCCTTGGAGGAGGGGAATGAGAAGCAGCTGCCCACAGGTGGGGCATCCTCTTGAGTGATGAGAGTGCTTCGGAACTGGACAGAGGGGGCAGTTGCACAGCATTGTGAATGTACCAGATGCCACCGAAGCTCTGTTAATTTTGGAGCAGGGGATGTAGCTCAGTGGTAGGTCACTTGCCCAACATGTGGGAGGCTCTGGGACCAATTCCCAGTGCTGCCAAAAAAAAAAAAAAAAAAGTTAGCTGGGTGGCTCACACCTGTCATCCCAGCAGCTCAGGAGGCTGAGGCAGGAGGATCACAAGTTCAAAGCCAAGGTCAGCAACTTTGTGAGGCCCTAAGCAACTTGGTGAGATCCTGTCTCTAAATAAAACATAAAAAAGCTTGGGGATGTGGCTCAGTGGTTAGGCATCTCTGGTTTCAACCCCTGGTACCAAGAAAAAAAGAAAAGAAACAGTTAATTATATGTTTTGTGAAAAGAAAAGTTTGTTGCTTAAAACAAAAAGGAAAGCATAGCAGCCTCCCATTTTACAGATGGAAACACCAAGGTGCAGAGTGAGACCATGACCAGCCTAAGATCTCACATGCAGCCCATGTCTGCTCTGTGGAGTAAATCAGACCCCTCCCAACTTTCAGGCCAAGATATCATGGCACCTGGCCCTGGAATGTGGGTGAAACCCAGAGCATCCGTTGTCCACTTGACTGAGTGAAGTCTATTCTGTTAACCAGCGGTGCCATGTGTGGCCACATCCATTCACTCCGTCATTCAAGAAATGCACCCGTGGCTGGGGTGTGACTCTGGTAGAGCACTTGCCTGACAACATGCACGACTCTGGGTTCCTTCCCTAGTAACACGCATGCATGCGCGCGTACACACACACACACACACACACACACACACACAGAAAAAAAGGAAAGAAAAGCACCCACCTCTGGGTCAGGCACTGTGCACAGAGCTGGCACAGAGGCTTCTAACAGCCTTACCCCTTGGCCTCTCACCACCTGATGGGGACAGAAGTTGTGTCACATCTTTGCAAATGCTTTGTGGGAGGTATCTCTTGGGACTTCTGCTTCCAGGAATGAGGGGTGTCTACGCAGCCTGGAGGGAGATGTGAGGTTGGACAGACATGGAGAGGGCAGGGTGAAGGGCAGGTAGACCCCAGGGTGAGTGGTGGGTGCGGGCTGGGGTCCTAGGCTGCTGGCAGACCCTGGGCAGCACAGAGTCAGGAACTTCTCCTGCCTGCGTGGCCTTCCATCCTGCAGTGGCCCCTCTGTGTCAGTACTTGCTGCATGTCATGTCCTGGTCTCACTTTTTTACATGAGTGAATGCACTTCTTCCTTCTATGGCATGGGTACCTTATCAGTCTGTCCATTTTATAGATGAGGAGCAGAGAAGCAGAGGCAGACTATCTCCTGGTTTCCTTTAGCACTCATGCTTTGAGGAGACCCATGGCATCAGGGGGCCCTCTGAAGAGTCAGAGGACAGAGGCTGCCTTCTGCTCACGGCCTGTGGGCTGTGAGCTGGCAGCCAGGCCTGGAGCCTCCCAGGCAGCTGGAAGGAACGGCATGCACCCGGGTCCTGTGCTTGGGGCACAGAACATTACATCCGTTATCTGACTCCCTGACGAGAAGAACATAGGCTCCGCTGGGGTAACACTTGGTCTGTGGCCACAGCTGTATCCTTACTGCCTAGCACTGTGCCTGGCACATAGGAGGAGATCAGTTAATTATCTGAAACTTTCTGAGCATCAGTGTGATGACACGACCCTCAAAAATTGCAGATTTTAGAGCAGTTCAGGTTTTGGATTTTCAGATTAGAAAAGTCTGTGCAAGGATTCCAAAATCCAAATAACTCTAGGGTCTGAAATACCCGTGGTCCCAGGCCTTTCATCTAAGGGATCCTCAACCTGTGGGAGGATCCTGAGCCCAGAAGGCTGGCATCTACCAGAGTTACAGGGTCTCCTTCCTGTGCCCCTTCTTTGCAGAGGCAGCTTCTCGAACCTAAAGAAGGGCTTGGGTGGGTGGAATGTGTGGGGGCCATGTGTTCAGGCTATTTTGTTTTTTTCAAGTGCTGGGGATTGAACCCAGAACCTTGGGCACAGCAAGCAAACGCTCTGCCACTGAGCTCTGCCGTAGGTCTAAAGCTGCATTTTGTGTTGAGCGTGCTGTGGCATTCAGAGGGCATCTTTGTGAGTCGCTCTGGAAGGGGAAGGAGGTACACCCTCCCGAGCAACCGCTGGGCAAGGTGTTACTGTTGGAAGATGAGCAGCCCCCCAATTCTATCCCAGCATCGCAAGAGGGAGCAACTCCTTTGCTGGTATGGCCTTGGCAGTCACCAGGCTGGGTGCCCAGATGGCAGCAGAAAGGGAGTGGAGGAGGAGCCCACCCCAGGGGTTTGGCAGGTCCAGCTGAGTGCGGCTGGATTCAGTTACCCGGGGCCTCAGTGTTCTCCGTGTGCCTGACTCAGAGCGTGTGCATTTCCTTTGTCTCCTCCAGGAATTTTAGTGGCCTTTTGTGTTTGTTTTAAATGCCAGCCTCCTCAGCTAGCCCAAGCGGAAATGAGGACTGTCTCATTTTTCTCTGTGCAGAGGCTGGGGACAAGGGTGGGGACTGCCCGCTTGCAGAGCCAGCCTGGTGGTGACAGCATGGCACTTGGGAAACACTCTGTGGTTTTCTCTCAGGGATGATGGGCAGTGGGTGCTGTGCCACGCTGGGCTGGACACGGATCATGGCCAGGAGAAGACTCAGGTTCAGGTTCATAGTGCTGTTCAGGAAGGGGCTGCCGATCTCCGCTGTGGGCCCGAGCCCATGCTGGCCACTGGGGGCAACATGGGCATCAGACGTGGTTCCTGTCTCTTCCTGGGGAAACTTGCAAAGAAAATGCTTATTCTCCAAGCCGACAACTCCTTTGCACACCCCGAGTCTTCCGACGTTATCTCCGGCACAAAGATGAGCCCACTTTCTCAGTTCCCCACAGGGCAGTGGGCCTTGAAAGTATTTGTTTTACTGTCATTCAGGGACAGGAGAGACCATTTGGGATGCTCTTTGGTGTGTGGGAAGTTCCTGGATGCCCCAGTGACGTATGGGACAGCATCTTTGAAACTGCACGCTGCTGAAGTTGCAGGACCTGTGGACACCGTGATGCGCTAATGTTAGCAATCGAGATATTACGCAGAAAAATTGCTCTTCCTGCCCACCGTGGGCACTGGAGTGCCTGTATTTCTCAGGAGGATGAGAAATTGCACAGTGTAACTTGGCCCAGCAGAAAGGGAGTCATTATCCCCCTTAATTTATTAGCTAATTAAGTTTTTTTTAAATCCAGTCACAGTTTTATCTGGCAGTTCCTTCAGTTGCCATTCATTCCGCAGTGGGTCCATACGCTTGGCCTGGTGCTGGCCACTGCGGATAGCATGGACAGGATGCAGGTATTGCTGAGCTCCTGCCCTAGCCAGCCACCTGGCTGTGGTGGGCCGCAGGGGCATCGGTTGCTGTCATGTGGTCCTTTACTGAGCACCTAATACGTACAGATCCTCCGAGACACAGCAGGGAAAGTGACGCAGTCCCTGCTGGTGGGATGGGTTCTTTGGATGCTGGCCCGTGGCTCGCTGTGACAAACCCGGTCAGCTCCTGCTCACAGGCCACGTGACGGCGTCCCCAGAATGAACCAGAACCCATCCAGATGCCCCAGGAACCGAGGTGAGAACAAGGCATCCCCGTCACACGTCGCGTCTCAGTTCAGCGTCTTGCCACCTCCCAGCATTTTGAGACAGAATGTGAGATCTCGTGGTTGGCTAAATACATAAATATTTTATGTCTCGATATTCTGAAAATGAAGCCCGAATGCACGGAACTGCAGCACATCAGTGCTATAGATCATATGTTATAATAATCTGATGACATGTTGTTTAAATATTTATGGACTGATGCGGCCCGGCAACGGGGGAGGGGGCGTCGGGAGCAGAGTCGCGGCAGATGCTGGGAAGGAGGGAGCCGAGTCTCACGGCCAGAGAAGCATGGCGAGGGGCCTCTGTTTCTCGTCGGACCTTTTGGGGCAGAAGAAGTGACTGGCATTTGTTGAGCACTTTCTGCGTACCACATCCCATCTCGTCTCATTTCACTCCCACAGCACCCTGGAGAGGATGGACTCTTAAGTAATGCCAAGTTGCAGGTGGGAAACTGAGGCCCGGGGCGGTTCATGTCCTGCCCCAGACCCTGCAGCTCTTGAACGACCCAGGATCAAGCCCAGAGGGCCTGACACTGACCTAAGCTCTTGACCACCGTGCTGCCCTGCTCCACGGGCAGTGGGTTACATCCAAAGGCCCAGGCCCCTGCCAGGAGCACCCCTGCCCCTTTGTAAGTGGACTTGTCAAATCCCAGGGAAGGAAGGCAGTGTCTAGAAAATGCCAGGCAGGGTTAGACACCACGGGAATGAGCTGCTAACCCAGGAGGGCCATCACTCAATGACAGAGAGACTGGAAGAGCCACAGTGGCCCGAAGCCAGCACACAGTAGGTGCTCAGGAAACAGTGGTTCTCACCCTTCCATCTCTCTCCTCATTTTTGGTTTTGCTTGGCCTTATTCTCTCCCTGTGGTGCTTTGGCAGGAATTGAGGGGTGGCCCAGTGAGTTAAGTAAGAGCGTCCCCACTTTACAGAGTGGGCTTCAGCTGGGCAGCTGCTCCCCAGTGCCACCTGCCAAACATGCAATGAGCGCTCCGTCCCCCAGTGAGCTTCCTCATCCCACCCTTTAGTTACCACTCGGGGCCCGGGAACTCCCCCAGGCGGAGGCCTTGGTTGGTCGGCCCACCATGGAACAGGTCAAGAAACAGGACCCCAGGGTGGGGCTGCGTGACCAAGAGGCTCTCCAGTGGTGACAGTCTCACACCTAGTGTTGTCTTCCACTTCTACAGAATCTCAGGGGTGTCCTCAAGGTCCCCTGGAGCCAAAGGGTCATATAAATGGAAGACAGGACCAGTTACATCCTTTGTGGGTCCAGTACAAAAATGAGAACGCTGTTCAGGAAGCAGGAAGGAATGGGAAACAAGTTTTCTCTTTTCCTTTGGACTCTCTCCACCTGTTCCGGTGCTTTAGTTTGTTTCTTAGGGTCAGGTCCCCTTGGGTCTGTGGAAACACAGGGCAAGCACAAGCCCCTGCAGGGACACGGGCTCCACCTGGCCCAACCCTCCCACACCTGCAGGGGCTGTGGGTGGTGACGGCAGGGGTTGCTGGGAGGGGTGTGCTCAGCACCTGTCCTGGAGGGCAGGACCACACGAGGACTGAGGCTCCAGACCCTGGCACGTGCTTCTTGGTTCCACCAGACGTCACTCAAAAACACTTGAAGATAACCTGAGGCGTGTCAAGGAAGTGAACCAGCATGACACCCCAGCCTCAGGCTCCCTTCCAGGGGCAGGGCCAGCAGCCCTGTTGTGAAACTGGCCCCAAAGGAAGGGACCCCAGAGCAAGGTCCTGTTCAGTGCTGTGCGTGGGTTGGGACCAGGTTTTATTGGAGGGGAAAGTTGGACTATTGAGCACTGTCTTGACTGCTGGCCCCAGTAGTGACCACCAGTCAGCCCGCAAGTCTCCCTCCTCACCCTGGGCCTCTCATGACAAGAACATGCTGTGGACTCTGCAGTCACATTATTGCCCGGTGTTACCCTACTGACAGACCCATCCCCTTGGATTCCTGTCTTTGAGTGACAAGGGTCAGAAACCTAAAGACCAGTTGCTGACCCACTCACTCTGGGCAAATGCCAGGCAGGGGTGCCCTAGAGATGGGGCACAGCAGGAGCTTGGATTCTACCAACCACCCCCACTGTTCTCAGCCCTGAAATTGGGAAGGGCCGTCCCAAGGAGTGGATGTTTCACAAGCAAACATGAACCCAAGGCTCAGGAGAGGGAACAGAAGCGTACTCGGTACCTACTGTGTACCAAGGATCTGGGCTGGCTCCTTCTGTGTGTGATCTCCACTGATCCTCATGACAGCATTGGGCTGGCTCCATTTTTCAGATGAGAGTAATTGAGGCTCAGAGAAGGAAGCCACTGGTCCAAAGCCATAAACCATGCAGTTTGCACTTAGATTTGAAGAGGCCCAGCCGACCCTAAAGTCATGGCTGGATGACTGTGGTCCCTGCCCGGCTGGGTCTCCTGCCCCTACTGCTGTACAGGGGCAGGACGGGAGCCAGACCCCCACGCTGCTGCCGTCTGCTCCTGCCTTCGAGCAGTCGCCCTCATTCTTGGCAGGGGGTAGGTCCCAGGGCTACGGCCCCAGTTTTTCTCCCATAAACCCAGCTGCTCTGGCCATCCTCACACCCAGAGAGGGAGGAGGCAGGCGGCAGAGTCAGATGAACTGGGATGCAAGTCACACCTCTGCCTTCGCTCATGTGTCCCCAGGCTTCTCGCCCCCTGGGTGTTTTCTCATTGGTGGAGAGAGGGTCCGTGGGTTCCTGCCTCCAGGGGGCTTTCCTGGAGTAGGAAGACCCCCGGCACACAGGGGCCGGTCAGCTGTCGGCAGCTGCTGTGTTGATAGTCATGTCGTTGTTTGGGGTAAGGACTGGAGCCTGGTGGCACTTGCGATGCTCACGAGCACCTGCACAG
The DNA here is from genome assembly GCF_902686445.1 of Sciurus carolinensis. NCBI lineage: Eukaryota > Metazoa > Chordata > Mammalia > Rodentia > Sciuridae > Sciurus > Sciurus carolinensis. Next base: position 10,366,068 of record NC_062226.1, on the reverse strand, counting down.
GGACACACGGAGGTCACTCGGCCCAGGGCCGCCCTTCCTGGGAATTCTCCTCCCTTCTCTGTTCACTCATTCGTTTATCTGACAGAGCCACGTACTGTTCAGAGAGACAGTACTGAGCCGCAGTACAAAGTCCTGCCAGTCACTGGGCTGACAAGGAATGAGTCAGGCTTGCTGGCCAGAGTGTGGGGGATGCATCAGAGGGGAAAGCCATGTCTGGTCACCTGTGTGGGACAGCAGCAGGAAGGAATGGTGCTCCCTCACAGGGCAGTTGCTGGGGATTAAACCTCTTGGCTTTCATGTAAGGCCCCAGCTCTCCTCAGGGCCCCAGGAAGCTTGAGTGCTTTTAAGGTGTTTTTGAGGAAATAGCTTTCAGCTCAGAATGGAGAGGCTTATGTTAGGGGCTCAGAGAGGTTCCACAGCTTGCTGGGGTCACACAGCCCCTCATGGCCAGACTCCCTAGGCCCTCACTCAGCCTGTCCACCAACCTTGGCTCTCACTCAGAGACAGGTCTGAAGAACAGTTCAGCAGCTTGGTCTCTCACAGGGTGGGTATGTGCAGAGTGAACCCTTTGCATAGTTGTGCAAATGGACACCTATTCTGCAGTGAAAATGCCCTCAACGTGCCACCGATCTCAGGGCAGATTGAAGAAGTGACCACACTTGGGCATGTGTGTTGGGGAAGGGACTGACAGCAAGGGGGTGGGTCTGCCACAGGCAGGCCTTTTAAAAGAAGCTGTTTCCAGAGCTGCCTCGTCCCCTCTGTTGGCAGATGGCCCTCAACGGCTGGGCAGCAGCGTGTTCTGTACTCGCAGGACGGGGACCTGGCGTTTAGGCCCATTTATTTAAAGCGGGAGCCGGGAGGCTAAAGACGAGCCCTGCGCGCCCGCCGCCTCCCCGCAGCAGGGGAGCGCAGTCTTCAGGGCTTTCTTCCCATTTATGAGTTTTCTGTTGTTATATATTTGTAAAATGAGGCTTCTGCTGGCAAAAGCAGGTTTTAGCGAGTGCGGTGGCTCTTTCAAGACCTAATAAGGCCCCCAAGGATGGTGAGTTCCGGCTCCGCTTCCCTCCCCCCGGGCCCGGCTCCGTCTTGCCTCACACACTTTGGGCACAGCCTGCCATTTGTCTTGCTTCCCATTAATGGAATTGCTGCCATCACTTCTGCAGGACAAGATGGGCCCTTTGGAACTGCCTTGGGGACAGCGGCAGGATTGGCCGCCAAGCAGTTTGCTTACAGGCAGAAGGAAAGAAAAAAGAGTGAGCGCGCGAGAGAAAACTCGGACCCATAGTTGGTTCCTTGGGTGTTCGGCTTCTAGGTGGCGGAGGAAAGGGGCCCTTCCAGTCCTCCCGCCTGCTCACAGCCCTGGTGGGCCACCCTGTCACAGGGCGTGTGAAGGGGGCCTGACCCTGTGCGCCTCAGCCCCGCTGAGTGCAGGGAGGGGGAGGGAGGGGACCTAGCATTTATGGGGTGCTCACATGGGCCCCCATGTGCTGGCCACTCGGGATGTCTTGGGGACGGGTGTCTGTGGGCCCATTTCCCTGTGCAGTAGCAGAAGCCCAGGTCATTCAGCTCCTCCATGGTGGCTCCGGGGTTTGAACCCTGATCTGTTCTCCTAGAGACCCAGGCTACCCCTCCTGGAGGCTCCAGGGAGTAGCTGCCTGTCAGCCTCCTGCCTGCCTTGTCCAGGTTCCATGTGCACGTGGTCTCTTTGCTGTTATACCAAATCCCAACCCAGGGCGGTGCTGAAAGTCACGCATTCCACATGGAGACCTGGTAGAATTTCAGGGTCTGGGACCCAGAGGATGAGGAGGGCAGTGGGGGGCTGACTACTCATGCCACCTGCATCCTACATGCCCGTTTGCTGCAGGAGTGGCAATAATTGTCGTCTCCAGTGCCAACTCTGATAGATTGACCGTGGCTGCCTGAGATGCTGTGTCGAGAAGGCTTTGGAGACTGTGGGATCGATTAGCAACGTCTGCCGTGTGCACAAGAATGAGAAGAGAGAGTGTGAACGGGGCCAGACCCACGTTAATGCACTTCTCACCCCGAGCTCTGACCTCAGGGAACCAGCATGCTTGGTTCTCATTACTAGTGGATCGTGCGCCTCACCACACTGTAGTCTCTAGGAGGGTGTGACCACAAGCCCAGCACACAAGAACCAGACAGAAGGACAAAGGCTCTGGGTCATCCAGGCATGAGATTCAGGTGCCCACATATTGAAACCAGGGCCCTTCCTTCCGTGTCCTCCATGTCTCCAGTCCTCATCTTTGAAGCAAAGGTCATACTTCACTCATAGGACCTTGGGGAGGGGTAACTGAGGAGATGACAATTGTGGAGCCCAGAACTCGTGAGTAAGGGGTGGCATTCAGAAATGTCAGCTCCAGCTGCCTCGCTGCCCCACCTGGGGCCAGCAGCTGCCAGCCCCGTCCTCCTCTGGGCCGAGTCTGGCCTTCCTGGCCTGCAGAGACTTCTCCTTGCTTCTCAACTACCATGGCCTCAGTGGGGTCTCTGGACTTCAGGATGCCATGGGCACCACTACTCTGAGCCCCAACGCCCCTACCTCATGAGGCCTAGTGACAAGTCAGTCCCCTGGGCCAGGAACCTCTCCAGGGCTGGGAGGGAAAGGGGCAGTGCACCCCTGTTTGTTCCTTGGGCCTCCTTCCCACGAGGGCAGCTGAGTTATAGACTCAGGCCTCTTTGGGGGGTAAACAAGTTGGCCCAACAAATGGAACCTGCCCTAGGTAGCAGAAATACTGTGACGTGCCCATCGTGCCTGCTAGGCCTGATCCTGTGGATGGTGGGCATTGAAGCCTCGGGAGCTGGGTGACTGCTGGACACTGCAGATGTCAGGACAGAGGGGAAATGGGCTGGCCTGGGGCAACGGGGAGGAGCGGGCACCCTGAGGGGAGCCCAGAGGCCCCCAGTGTTGGCTCCCTGGGGTCCTACCTGGAGAGCCCTAAGTCATGGCTGCAGCTTAGCAAGAATGTTTCCCTGTGACTTTAAATGTTCCAGAGTCTCCAAGGATTTCCCGATGGGTGGTGGGTGATGGGTGGGAGGGGTAGGAGGACGGAGGGTGTGGTCTGCGGCTCCACTCTTGCTACCTGGATTTGGGGTGGGGGTCAGATGAGTCTGCGACCCACAGGAGCCTTGGGGGCAGCCTGAGCCAGAGGGGAAGGATATGAACCCACAAAGCAATAATGGTTTCCTGCAGCCGGTCGAAAGGGCTATGCTGAATCCTCAGCCACCTCATGTGAGCCAAGGGGCCTCCTGTGCGACCCTGGAGCGTGTCAAGTGGGAACCATGCCTGAGTGAGGCCCTCCACCCGGCGCTGCCTCCTCAAATGCTAGTCCTCTCAACAGTGTTCTGATTAATACGTAAATATCAGCATCTTTTAAAAACAGCATCTCTCTCACTGTTCCTTCCAGAGCACCCCTCAGGGTTTGTCATCCTCAGCTAGTCCTCATCTTTAAGTGGCTCAATTTTTTGAGTGAACCCACAGCCACTCAGCAAGGACCTGAAGCCACACCTGTCTCCCTGGGAGACCCTGAGCAGGTGCCTCTAGGGCCAGGAGGAGTTAGCGTGCAGGTGAAGCCCCAGGCCACCGTGCCAGCAGGGGCATGAGAAACTGGCTGCAGAAGGCTGTGTGGAGCCTGCATGGCAGGTGACAGATGTCACCTGGGGTTGGGGTCGGCTAGATTAGGAGGCCTCAGGTGCCAAGCCCAGGAGGGGTGATACCTGGAACTTCAAGGGTGATGTGGGGAAATGTGGTCCAATAGGGGTTTTGGGGACCAGCTCCCAGTGGCGGTGAGGAAAATGGTTTGGCGAGGGCGGTGTTAGGAGGCCGGCGGGCTGATGCCACCGTGGGCCTCGGGAGCCTCCCTGCTGTCTGAGGCTCCACCGATGGAGCTGCTGCCCCCCTGGGTGCCGGGTGGGAGACCCCACGCCCCCGCACCCCAGCCTCTCCGACAGCTTTCCTGTGAAAAACAAGGCCGACGCCTACCGAGTTGCTGGGGACAATGTGAGAATAAATGATAAAATATGTAAAGCTTGCAGGGAAGGGAAAAAAAGTGCCATGGATGTGTTATTTTCCCTAAATCCGGATTTCTGCGAGTCATTTCTTCCCCATCAAAGAAGCTGTTTTGATTTCCGGGGAACAGAGAAGCTGGAGTTCATGGGGGTGCTGAGGCCTGCCGTGGAACACCTTTGTGTCCCCCGTTTCTGGGCCGCCTCACTGATCTGCAGGAACCTGCATCTGGTGTGCTTCCTGGGGAGCATGCTCTGCCGTCACCGTGGCCCTTCTGAGTCTCCCTTTCCTTATTTGCTGATTGGTTCCAGAGAAGTCTGAGGTGACTGTGAGAACCAGCTGCTTTGAGTTTCAATCCCTGTCTGGCTTGTGGTGTGTGTTGGGGTGGGGGCATAGGGTGCCCCGTTCACGTTCGCAGGGTCACTTGGTGGGGGACAGTTCAGCATGAAGGGCAGTGTCCTGAGGACAGTCCAGCAGTGTCCAGGATCTGTTGGGGCATCATCTTCCACAGAAGGGAGGTTTCTCAGGCAGGTGAGCCCAGGCTAGACCGGGAGGCCCTTCTCTCTCCCTCACAGAGCCAGCTAACCCCAGGGTAGTTCTTGAGGAGACTGGTTCTGCCCACCAACCAGGGGCTCAACTGCCTGATCCTGCCTGACCTCGTCCTGGGGTCAAATGGGTAAATGAGATGAGGGGGAGAATATCAGGTCCTGGCTGAATGACTTCACATGTCTGGACTCTTGTCACCACCAGACCTGTTTTACACTGGGGTAGACTGGTAGACTGAGGTTCGGAGACAAGACACCCAGTGGAGAAGCTGCCGTCCCCTGGTCTGCCTCCCCAGCCCCCCTGAGAGTGCTGGGCCCTCCATTCAGCCTTTTCTTTCAGATGCCAAGAGACCCTCAGACTGGGCCTGGCACGTCCGGCCAGGATCCACACTCCCTGTTCCCTCTCCCTCCCCTTCAGGGCCATTCCTCCATCCGGGGCATCCCCAGGGAGGGGTCAGATGCTAGTGTAGGCCTCCTGAGTGCCAGGCTAGCCCAGGCACCGTGCAGTCTTATTTTATCTGATCACAGAAGCGAGGCTCAGAGAGGTGACAAAACTTGGGCAGGGTTTCCCAGAAAGTAAGTGGAGGGTCCCAGGTTTAAATTCTGACCTGATCCTGGAGAGGGCTCTCACTTGCTGGAACAGTCCTGTTGGTGGGAGAATGGCTGGCTGAATGAGGATGGGGAGACTAATAAGGCCTTTTTGTGGGCTAGCCTGGGGCATGATGTTTTAAAAAACTAGACCCTTTTGGTGGGCTAGCCTAGGGCACGATGTCAGAGGCATAGCTTTCTAGCCAAAATAAAAAAAAAAGAGCAGGGATCAGGCAGGGCAGGGGGCTCCCCCTGGGTCCCCTGGAAAATGTGTGGCTAGAATTAGATCCCAGACCAGACAGACCTCTTCCTGTGTGGCAGCCCAGCGTTCCTCTGCCTGGCTTTGCTGTCCTTCTTGTGTAATGGAGGGCCAGGAGGACCCTGCTTCTCTGCTGAGTGCTGATTATGTGATAAGCAAATTTGCTGCATGACCTAATTTAATTGTCCCAATGACCCCGTGAGTCCAGTGCCCCTCCTCTGTACCCCTCGGCACTCACTGTTCTGAGTGGCCACGTCTGCTTCATGTCTGCATCTGCACCCGGCTGCTCAAAGCCCCGGGAGGGCAGGGCCTTCTCCTCCTTGTGCTCCTGGGTCCCCAGCCCTCGGGCAGTGCCTGGCGTCCTGAGCCTCTCACCAAGTGCTTGACAAATGATGGCAGAGTCTGTTAACTGCTCTCATCTTCAAAAGGACCCTGAGGCCCACCGAGGGCAGGTCTATCCCTTGGTCATGACTGAAGACCAGGATTGGAGCCCCTGCCTGGCCCAGGTCTACGCTCCCTGACCAGCTTTGAGCCTGGAATTCCAGGTGTGCCTGTCTGGTCCCTGCAGGTTCCACTGCCCACAGAAACTCCCAGCCCATGCTTGTGGCTTTGGATCAGCTCAGAAAAAGTGTGTCCTGTGACTGCTCAAGGAATCTGGGCATTTAGCCCAGAAAAGAGTGTGTTTCCTGGCTTCCTGAGAACTGGGGCCCACCCTGCCCCTGGCCTGGGAGTGCAGAGTGGGAGGGAGGGAGATGGACTCCGGCCCTGGAAGGCGATGGCGTCGGACCTTATCGTACGGGCTCGCCACCCTCTGGGACACTGTCCCAGCACAGCCGGTGGCCCGAGACTCCGAGCAGTGTGTCCCCAGCGTCAGGAGTGCCCCGAGATGGGAGCAGAGCTCTTGAGTTGAGGAGGGAACCTTCGTCCTGTTGCTCCCTGCACTTCTCCCTGGTTGCTGGGGGCAGGTGTGGGTGTAACGTCTCAAAGCACAGGGTGACCATTGTCCATTGGGTCATCAGGCCAGCAGGGCCACATGTTACGAAAGCTCCTCCCAGAGCATCAGGCATCTGGCCTCTCGCTCCGCAGCCAGCCAGGGTTTATGAGGTGGCTTTGGAGAGAGCTGGAGTCACCGGCCCGTCACGTCTGCACATTGCGTAATTTCACAATTCGTTTTTTTTTTTTTTTTTTTTTTTTTTTTTCATGAGAAGGGCCAGTGCTTCTCACTCACTCTCAGCTTTTTGTCTCCATTTTCTTTTCCCCTCGACCTGGCTGCCTTATTGAGGACCTGGGTGTCTCCCCCTCAGAGGGGCTCACCTGGAATTGCCACAGGTGTGCTGGAATACACCAACCCGCTTTCTAAGGGGGCGGCCCTTCTTTTGGACTCACTGGAGGGTGGAGAAGGCCACCTCCCTTCTCAGTCAGGATTAGAAGAAACCCCCAGGCACCGTGCTCGAGTTTTCGGGTCCCGCCCAAATCCAGAGCCAGGCCCGGCCCAGGGCTGTGTGACAGTCCCCCTGATCCGTGGTGAAATGAGAAAACATAAGGCCAGGCCTGGCGTAGGCTACTCTCTGATGTCAAGTGTCCTTCCTCTCATGAAGAATGGTGATAATAGATGGAAATTTTATTTTAGAGTGCCAAAAAAAGTTGGCAGCCTGCATCCATCTTCAAAGCTTGGGGGAAGCTTTACAGGCCCGTGGAGTCCCCAGGCCTGGGAACCACTGATCGCGTCCTCTGCACACAGAACAGAAGCACAGCCTCCAAACGACCAGTCGAGAAGTCGTGGTCACAGGAAATGCGTGCTGGCTCTGCCTGGGGGGTGTTGGCTGCCTGGGCCATCGGCTCCGTCTGGAGGCCAGATGCCCGCAATCCAGGTGTCACGGGGTTGGTTCCTTCTGGAGGCTGGGGGACATTCCGCGCCTCTTCCCAGCCTCTGCCGGATGCCAGCCATCCTTGGTGTTCCAACTTGTGGACACAGCACTGCAGTCTCTGCCTCTGCTGGCACATGGCGTTCTTCCTTGTGTGTGTCAGTGTCAGACTTCCCTCTTCTTGTAAAGACACTACTCGTTGGATTAGGGCCTCCTCTAGTCTCACATGACCTCAGTTTAACTCAGTTTTACCTGCAAAAACCCTATGCATACTCCTGGACTTACAGTATCTTTACATCCAGATAAGCCCATCGTAAATGGAAAATATCACAGTTAAAAAGTGCGATTAGTCCACCTAACCTGTGGAACATCCTTACCCAAGGAGCACACTGTGGAGCCTGGCTGTTTCCCCTTGTGATTGCGTGGTGACTGAACTGTGGCTTGCTGTCCAGTGCCATGAGGATCTACCACATACGGCCAGCCTGCGCAAAGATCAAAATTCATCAGCACGATTTCTATTGAATGCACATCACTTTTATATCATAATAAATGCCAAAAATTCTTAAATCCAAATCATTGTAAATTGGAAACTGTGTATATTTCCAAATAAGGTCACATTTCCAGGTTCTAGGTAGACATGAGTTTTGGGGAAATGCCATGCGACCCAGTTCCCAGAGTGTAAGGGAGGAGGAGGGCAGTCTCAGCAGGTCCGGGAGTCTGCTGGCATTCCTGCGGAGCAGCGCTAGGGAGACAGCCACCCCCACAGTGAGGGGCTGCAGGGACAGGTCAGGTCACCCCTGCCTTCTAGTCCCTGAGGCTCCGTAGATCCAGGCCTCCTTAGTGTAGAGCCCCTCATCCTAGACTTGGGTGTGTGCTTCAAGGACAAGCAGGTGAGTAGACTGTCTTCAGCCCAATTTTTTTTTTTTTTTTAACATAGGCCATCAGTTTAATACTTTGGTGGCATCAGCTAGGACAGTTGAGGGCTCAGAGCTTCTCAAAGCTCAGCACAAGCACCAGCCCTGGTGAGCAGCCCCTCCCAGTGGTGACAGGCCCCCACCATTCCCAGCAGCACCCACCAGTAAAGCCTCCCACCCTCCGACGCCCCCAGCTTGGTGGATAAAGGGCAGCTTGTGGGGCAGGAGGGAGGGAATCCAGGCCCTTTTGTTCCCCCAGGGACCCTTATCTGCTTTGGCAAAGGCTCTGTGGTCAGACATTTCCGGGCGAGCGCAGCCCTGACGCTCTGCCGAGTGATCTTGAGCAAGCCTGCTCCCCTCAGAGCCTCACTCTCCCCTCCTTGAACTGGAATAACATCCCAGCCCTGTCCCAGCCAGAAGGACTCAGCACAATGAGGTGACCTAGAGGTTGTGACAACCCATGAGAAGGTTGTGCTTAGCGTTGTGGGAACTGGCACACAGTAGGTGCTCAATAAATACTTGCCAAATAAGAGAGGGTGTCTTGGAGCTGGGAACATCCCTCTGCTTTTGAGGTTCTGCCATGGGGCTTGCTGAGAAGGGGATTCTGTAGGTTTTCCTTTCTCCCATCCCATGAAAACACACACACCCGAGATGACCAGGCACAGGTGGGGAAGTCAAATGTGTCCATGTCACACTGGGCAGGGGACAGATACCACAAGCTTTGATTTGTCATGTGATCCCCGAGTGACATTGTTCCTGGGCTTGGCACCACAGGAGGGGGTGTCTGGAGAGCCCTGTCCCAGCCCTGGCTCTGCACCCCAGGCCGGCTGCCACAGATGGCTGCTGTGCCCGTTCCTCCCTCCGCTGCAGACTGGGCCCACTGCTGCCCTTCGGGCCTCTGTCCCACCGCTCTGCAGGGCCCGCCCGGCCTCCAGGCCTCCGCACGTGCTTGCCTTCAGCCTGGAGCGCCACCCTGTCCTCCGCTCACAGCTGCTTCCTGTTCTGAGGAAAAGCCCCCACACCCGGCGGGCTGCACTACCTTCCCCTGCGTTTCCACACCCTGGGGCACAAAGCAGCCCTCACAGGGGGTCCTGGTTCGTGGTGTCTAATACCTGGTCTCTAAACAAAGGGGCCCGTTGAGGACAGAGACTGGTCCCCTACCTGCCTCGAGGTAGGTGCCCAGTGTGTGTCTGTGGATTGAATGTCCCTGGGAACATGCTGTCTGCTGCATGCCTTGGTTTCCTCATCTTAAAAATACAGAATATGCACTGGTGGCTTCTATGGGGACCTTCCCAAGTTGTCCTGTGAGACAGGAGGCCCCAAATGAGTGGGCCAAGGGTCTCCACTGGAAGGTAGAAACGCCTGCGTGAGAGTTTGTTTAATGATGATCTGATGTTGCCGAGATGGTATGAACGAAGCTCAGGAATATTCTGGGCATTCAGCACAGATTCCCAGCTAATGGATTCCAGGGATTTGGGCTGTGTAGTCCAGCTGCCCATGGGCCTGTGGTGTGGTAGCTGGACTCTCCCCTTCCCCATCTGCTCCCGGGGGGATTCTCCCAGTGCCTGTGCAGGGGAGCGTGTGCATCCAGGCCCTGAGAGGTGGCGTCCGCTGCCCGGTGCAGCTTTCCTCTTAACCTCCCACAGTGCAGGTTCTGCTGGGATCCCGGCTGCCGTGCACTCCAGGCAGGCTCTGTGCGTGCGTGCGTGCGTGGTGCTGGAGATTGAACTCTGACCCCTCGTGTGCTAGGCAGGCCAGCTACCTCCCAGCCCCTGGCACTGGGTCTTAAACCCCCTTCTCTGCCCTCCCCAGCTGTGCGCATTGGCGCCTGCCTGAGCCTCAGTTTCCTTATATGCAGAATGGAGATGTTAACACCCCATCACCAGGTGAGCCAGTGGACCCAAACATGGCTCAGCGCACTGCCTGGAGCAGGCGCCTGTGACGCTGTGGCCGATTCTTCTGAGTGTGAGTATTCCTCACTCTAGAGATCAGAGGGAAAGAGATCTGCAGTCTGTATAAGCCAAAAAATGTCTGTTGTCGGAAGAATTTTGTTTTGGAAGACGAGCCCAGGTTTTGGGTCAGAACCGTATTCTCCCTGGAATTGCACGGTGGTGCCTCCAGGCATGTTTTTAAAGCTTGGTGACCACCCAAGCCTTTGAGCCTTCCACGTGTATGCGCTGAGGTCAGGCTTCTCGGGAATCCCTTGCACAGCTGGGCTGCTTGTCACGTTGGTAGCATCGGTTCCACAGAGCAGGCTCTGTCTGCTGTGAATAGATGTTTTTTCTCTTTTCTTGGATGCCTGAATGGCAGTCTCCCTCCTGCGGTCCCAGAGGCCGACCTGAGTGTAAAACTCCAAAACGGACATCACAGTGGGGTCGTCCGTTCCTGCTTGGACTTGCAGCTCTCAGCAAGGCTCAAAGAGCCAGGTCGATGGCCTCCGTGACCCAGGGAGCCTCCTGAGGAGCTCCTGGGCTGTGGTTTATAAAGGCTGCTGAGCAAACGGAAGAAATCAGAATTCACCGAGAAGGGGCAGATGGGAGCAGCCGCGGGATTGAGGAGGACGGCTCGGTCGCTCCAGACCCAGGCCTGCTGGCTAATCATGGCCTCCAAGCCACAGGCGCAAAGCCTTTAGAACAGGAAGGACGCTAGGGATCGGCCAGCACCTGCCGCAGGCTGGAGGACCTGCCACCCAGGGCTTAGAAGCTCTACCTGGCTTCAAGTCCCAGTTCCTCGCCTGGTACCGGGCATCCTACCTTTATGTCTTCATTTCCCCTCGTGCATCTCAGGCTGGCTGGGGGCGCTAAGTAGGTCAGCGTCATACGTAGGACAGTGCTTGGTGCACAATAAACAAATAGGACCCACCAAGGCCCAGAGAGGGCCAAGGACTGGTCTCTGGTCCCCCAGCTAGTCAGTGGGGCAGCCAGGGCTGGAACTCATGATTCCTAGTCTCGTGGACACCTCCCTCCCCCACCCCCACCACGGCAGACTGTTTCAACCTTGCCTTTTGCAAAGGAAACCGCGTGACCCTTCAGCCCGCAAGAATCCAGACTGCACAGGATGTCTGCAGCCTCCTCGGGCTGGCTGGGGGCCTTGCTGCAATTCCATTCAGCACTACTTCTTTTTTCTTCCTTTTCTCTTTTTTTTCAAAGCTCTAGAGGGTCTCTCCAACCCTGTCCCCACAAATAGAAAAATTAACTGCTTGGGCAAAGGAGTTTTGAAGACTTAAGACCCTGCTGAGAGTCGTGAGCCAGCGCCCCCTCCCCAGCCTGTTTCCCTGCCTGCGGGTGAGGGGTCCCCGGTGGGTAGTCTGTGAGGGCTGCAGGGAAGGCCAGCCAGCCAAGCAGCCCCTCACCAAATGCGCGTCGTGGTGGCTGTTCCTCGCGGCAGGTGCTGACTAAACAAGCTGATGACGCGTCCTTCTAGGAAACAGGTGACACCCACCAAAAATGCTGCCCACTTCCGCCCACCCCCAGTGTCAAAGGTTATTTGAGTCATCAGAGTTGCCTGCACCTTCCTAGGTCTCCCGTTGGACTCATGCTCATCAGCCAGTTAGGCTGAGGCTGGGTGGCCAGGAGCATCCCATTTGTGGGCCTCCAGGTCTGAACGGGGTGGGACTTGGTAGCTTCCTGATTTCTGCTGGGCCCCCCAGGCCCAAGCTCTGGGAACTGCCAGCCCAGGGTGTGAATCCCAGCTCTGTGCTGTTGACACTGGCGAAGGGACAGCTTCCTCATCTGTGGAAGAGGCGATGGGCCCTGCCTGGCAAGGGGAGGGTGTCTGAGAGCCCTGCCCGGCTCACTCCCCTCTTCCTTCCTGCCAGGAGGCCCTGGCTCACCCTGGATCCAGCTGGGGCATGGCAGATGTTGGTAGGCCCAAGTCCTGCCTGAATTGAGGGTCACTTGGCCAGGCCAGGAAGCCTAGAGGCAGACTCACAAACTGCAGTCGTGGGTGCCAAGAGCACCCAGGGTAAAGTCCTCTAGGCATGTTGATGGGGATCCCAGGACCTGGAAGGGGAAAGATCTAGAACAAGGAGGCCATGAACCCAGACTGTAACCCAGGGTCCTAGATGCAGATCCTACCTGCCCCCCTGGTGGTCATTGGAGAGGGCTGCCTGGCTGGGCCTGGGGATTGATAGGCAGATGCCGTGTGGGCCTGGGGCTGAGCCCCACCTTGCTGTCCTCATCAGGGACCTCCTGCAAGCCAGGCACACTCTAGCCCCATTTCCTCATCTCAGAAATGGACACTTCCTGCTCTGCTCTTTCAAGGTTGTCATGAGGTTCCATAAGAGAATATGGACCCCAGTTCCTCTGAAGACCATCAAGAACTACCCAGATGAGAAGAATGTGGCATCTTTCACCTCCTGGGGCATATTTGTTCCCTGTCACATAAATAGTACCTAATAGAAAGTAGGTGCTCAGTCGAGTGTTGAATAGATGAATGAGAGCAGTTTTTATTAAGCACCTACTGTATACCAAGCATCACCTAGGGAACTTGGCATCAGCTACTCCGATCCTTCCTGCCACTCCAGAAGTTTGGGTGTGCCCATCTCACAGATAAGGAAGCAGAGGCTCAAAAGAGAATAACTTACCCAAGGTCATGCGATAAGTGGCTGAGAAAGCCAGGAGTCACGCCTGACTCTTCAGCCCATGTGCCCTTTCAGGTGTTCCCCCATCCTGGGCTGTGCTGTGGAATGTTTAACAGTGTGGGGGTGGGTATTGTACAAACCCCTGATTTGTAGCATTTGCCGATTTCCATGGTGTAAATACTCCTCCCATGGTCAAGTTCAGGAAGCCAATGTGATATTAACTGACTCATCAAATGCCTGAAAAACTAAACATGCAGCCACCATGAGCCAGTAGTAGCCAGCTTATTACACCTCTGTCCCCTCCCCTCACATAGCCACGTGAACCCCAGGGAAGCCACAGAGGAGTGTCCCTGGGCTGGGACTTCAGGCTGGAGCTCAGCCAGTGGCTTGGTGGGGTTGTGTGTGCATTAGACCCCACAGCCTTCCCTTCCTGAGGCCCAGGAGCTCCCTGGGGTCTCAATATCACACAAAGACGTGGGCGGATGGGGAGCGCCAGAAAGGGTATGCAACATTGCAACTGGAATATTCCACCAGCCCCACCGTGTGTGATATTCCCGCCAGGCCCGGAGCAGAGCCCTGTAAACGCCGGGATATAATGGACAATAAAAGTCGCTGGAAAATAGTGACTCTCCTAAGACCCCTGTCATCCCTGCCACATGCCGCCTACTGGAACCACGTGCCCTGTGATCATGAGGCACGGTCGTCATGTAAATATATAGGGCCTCTTGCGAGCCGCTGGCCAAGATTTATTTTATTGAGACAGTAGGGGGAGGGGAGCACAGGTCCGTGGTCCTGGTAACTTTGTAAAATGCTTTGCCATCACGTCCCAGCTTCTGCGAGGAAGTGTGGCCTTTCCTGTCCTCTGGCGAAGACTCAGGCCTCAGGCTTGGATGCCTCCTGCCTAGCCCCCAGGCCCACGGCCCTGGCTGTCCCTGAGAGGGCATGCTGCAGAGTGAGGCCTTACTGTGATCAGTGGGCTTCAGCTGGGTTGTTTCGGGACCTGGCTGTTTGTAACAGCGATCGCAGGACAGCAGGAGCTCTTGTGTGTACGTGGTCCTGGGCTGGCATTTTACCCTCATGTCCTCAGATGGGTCCTACCATGGTCCCTGCTTACAGAGGAGGGAGCTGCAAAGAAGTGACCATGGGACTGGCCCAACCTCATGTGGGCACACAGGCAGCGCAGGATTTGAACTCAGACTCCAGAGCCCATGCTGGGTGACCCGTCCACCTCCTCACCAGCTCCGGCATGTGCCTCCCTCAAGTCCCCCTGACTTCCCCAAGCAACACAGTGGGGCACTTTGATTTGTCCCTCCCACACACACACCTGCTGCTTCTCCGCGGGCAGGAGCCCAGCCTGCACTGCAGAGGGTGTCCAGGTGCACACTCAGCCCGCACCGCATCCGAGCTCCGCCTCCCTCCAGACGGTACAGCCCCAGCGAGTCACCCGTGACTCGGAGCCTCTGTTTCCCTTCAGCCAAATGGCTACACTGTCTACCTTGCAGGGTGGCACACAGCTACCAGTAGACATGAAGGGTCTGGCCCAGCCCCTGGCACATAGATGTGCTCTGCATGTGACCCCCTCCTCCGTGCGCACGCCCGTGTGTCTGGGAGCCCAGAGGCATCTGATTGCGCCCGTAGGAGGCAGTGGCTTGCTGTGAGCGGGGAGGGTGATGGCAGGGGGTGGGGGGACTCAAAGTGTTCCAGGGCCAGAGAACAAATCCTCTTAGCAATTCCAGACCCAGAAGACCTGGTTTTCCTCCCAGTAATGAGCACATGGTTGGATACCAGATCCCTGAGCTCAGTTCAGGGCACCCCAGAGTCACCAGGCCCCTGTCAGCCTTAGGAAGCACATCAGCACGAGAAGGCCCCTGCTGGACTGTGGAGCCCTGCCTACCCATGTTACAGGTGGGGAAACTAAGGCCCAGAGACAGGCTGTGACTTTCCTGAGACCATGCAGCTCCCTGAGAGTCCACGCCTTGTGAGTCCCAGGCCACCAGGCCATACATGCTGTGACTCAAAGTAAAAACCATTCTCATGGAGCTAAAAGTGGCCACATATGTCCCAGGCCCAACTCTGGGTCCAGTGAGGATTCTGACCAGGACAGTGACACAGAGGTGGCACCACAAACTGTGATTAGGCGCCAGTCCTGTAGACAGAGGGGACTCTGTCACCCAGTCACTGAGCTGAGCTTAGCCACATGCCGCTGATGCTCTGATTTTCCAGGAGCCCCAGCCTGTCCATGAATAGAGGCTGGTGACATCCACCTGCAGGGCCTTGGAGGTCACAGGGCTGCAGCCACCTCCTCCTGGGGAGAGCTGCACACATCAGGGCCTGGGCCGGGAGTCCAGTCCCTGCCGACTGGTGGATGACTGGCCTGGGTCCAGCTGCAGCCTCCGAAGGGGCCGGCACCTGGCATATGCCTGACAGTTGGGCCCGGCTGGTGGGGAAGGTGTGCTGGCAGGTGGCCGAGCCTGGTGCCAGGATCTGGCTCGGCGTGTCCACTGGGGCTCAGCTGCCATATGCCTGTGTCAGTCCCAGTGGCAGTAGAGCTACAGATGGGGCTCGGGGGGTGGTTGGCGCAGGGTAGAGGTGGCTCTTGTTCTGAAGGAGGAGGCAGGTGTGGCCACCCAGAGCTCTTCGCGGGGACTGTGGGCTGGGGCTGGCCTGTGGAGCTGCCTGGCCGCCGTGCCCTTGAGCCCACTGTGTCCTCTGCCAGGAACCCCCTTCCCCCAGGTCCAGTCCCACCCATCTTTGAGGCCACCGCAGACTCCGCCCGTGCGAGATGCTGTCTGTGGCCTGGCGTTGCCGGGAGCAGGAGGCATTAGCCCTCTTGCTGGCACACTTGTGCGCTGTTTTCTGGCTGTGGGTGTCCAGGGCTCCGTCCTGTTGACCTGGTAAGCGGAGGAGCTTTGTGTTGGTCTGTGCTGTCCCTGGGTCCCCAGTTGTCAGTGCAGGCCCTGCACAGAGGAGGCATCAGGAAGGACGTGTGGACGGAAGGGAAGGTGGGACTGGCATCCTCAGTCCTCAGTTCTGGACTCGAGGCCCCATTTTGGAGAGTGAAAGACAGACCAGTCACGAGGTGGTAAGAATCAGGGCCCCTGGACTGGCTGTCGTTAGGTGCAGGCCCAGAGCTAAGCACTTTCCACCCTGGAGTGCCACGCGACTCTTCAGCAGCCTCGGGCAGTAGGTGTTATCTGTACTTGTTCCTGGTTTGCCTGTGAGGACTCTGTGGCACACACTGGGGGATGTGACAGAGCCAGGACTTGAACCCAGGGCTGGCACCTACCAAGCTGTCCTATCTCGTGACAGCAGACACAAAAGAAACGGAAGCCTAGGCTTTTTTTAAAGGGACAGCCAGGATTTTTATGCTCCTTAGCACTTGTTGACCCTGGTAGGAGTGGGTGGGCATGAGCACAGGGCAAGGGGAAGACCCCCGGCCCCCACCCCAGAACCCAAAGGGCTTTCTTCCAGCATCAGCCGCCAGGGGCCTGGTGCTGCGGTGGCAGCCTGGAGGGCACATCCCTTTGCCTGAGCAGTGTGGGGGGTGTGATTAAGGGGCTGGCTTAGGGCAGGTGCTGCTCTGCCTGCTCACAGCCTGGGGCCACCTCTTGCCCTCCTGCCAGTTTCCTGGTGGGTAAAATGCGGAGCAGAGCCGGGTCATCCCAGAGGGGGCTGTGATTGCAGTCCAAGACTATCGACTGGCCACTGCCATCAACTTGGAGCCCCAGGTGAACAGCAGGCTTTGTGGCAGTGGTGACAGTTTCTTTCGCCATGGAGGTGGCAGCCGGAGCTATTTTTGGAGCAGTGTGTGGTGGGGGAGTTTCCTTTTGGAGGAGAATAGGGACCGGTGTCTTAGGGAGGGGAAGTCCCTCACACAGATGGGCCCCGTCCTTCACCCGCCTGGGCACGGAGGCCACTCAGACCCTCGGAGGGCCCCAGCCCCGCGCACCTGCCCCCAGCCCTGAGACCAGCAGACCTTTCCGAGCTCAGGAGGCACTTTGAAAGGTACGCAGCCTCTGCCAACCTCCAGCCGTGGGTGACCTGCTTGTCCTTCCTCTTGCCTGTGTTCCTGGGGGTATGCTTAGCAAGTGACAGGGAGCCAGGCCCCAGAGACCTGAGCCTGTGGGGCCACCTGCCCTGGTGACACCTCTGCCACCCGCCACTTGCTTGACCACCTGCCCAGTGGGGGTGACCAGCAAGGGCAACAGTGCCGGGAACCTGGCAGGACCTTTGCCACCATCCCAGGGCAGGGTGGTTGCCGCCAGATGGTTTCCTGTTGAGTGATCCCTGGCATCACCAGACTCCGAAGAGGAGGTAAGGGGGGCAGAAAAAGCCACTCTCCCCCGACTGCTGGGTCTGGCTGCCTGGGTCCCTTTCTGCAGGAGAGAAAATTGGTGGAGGTCAGAGCCCAAGAACTTGCCCTGCGTGGAGATCTGCTGGGGCCCAGGACAAACTGACGACAGACACCCAGCCCTCCAGCCCAGGGGGTAGCGTGGTCCAAGGCGGAACGTGGCGGTAGAGGCCTCTCTGCTCTGAAATCCATCCCTTCCCTCTAAGCCCTGGCTCCCAGACGAGCTGGCCTAGGGACAGCAGGCGTCTCCTCCTGGCCTGGCAGCCGTGCACCTCCAAGCCCATTCTCTGCACCTGTGGGTGTGGAGGAGAGCAGTTTGGGTTCTGTCTTCGGGGGACTGTCCGTGTTGAGGAGGCAGATTCACCACTAGGCAGGGAGTGCAGGGCAGGGCTGTGGAACTGGAGTGGACCAACAGGGTAGGGGATCCGGGAAGGCTGGCTGAACAGTTGGGCACTGAGGGGGGACAGGGGACTTGCCAGGACACAGTTTAACCCAGAGCCTGCCTCCGTCTCGAGGAACAAGCAGTCCGTTTCCAGGGAGGCAGGGGTCACTTGTATGTGACCTGCTAGGGGGCCTGAGGGG
Organism: Sciurus carolinensis; assembly: GCF_902686445.1. NCBI lineage: Eukaryota > Metazoa > Chordata > Mammalia > Rodentia > Sciuridae > Sciurus > Sciurus carolinensis. The sequence continues at coordinate 10,348,361 of NC_062226.1, read as the reverse complement.
CCCTGCAGTATCCCAGCTTTCCCTGGAGAATCAGCTTGCTGTTTCCCTGCCACAAGTGATTGACAAGTCAGTTGACTTCAGTGTGCCTCAGTTTCCTCATCTGTAGAATGGGGGTGGGTTGCAGACATCACCCGTGGGCTGTGTGCAAAGGAAGTGCTCGGTGGACCTCAGCTCGGTCTTGGAGGGGCCCCAGGCCCAGTGTCCCCAGATAGAAACCCGGTGCCTCTTTCTTCAACTGAGACACGAGATGGTTACAGCCCCTACATTCTTTTTCTTCCAGAATTTGGTTTTATTACCTAAGTAGGAGGAAGTGAAATGTGATCGGGAGCTGTCTCATTTTTAAAAAGGTCCTGGGAACCCTGTGGTATGTGGTGCAGTTTGTTTTGAGTTGCACGGGGACTTTGGCCTGATCTGTGACGATGGGGATTGGAGGTTCTTGGGGGTTTCCGGAGGCCAGGGGAGTCCCGCCACCTTTGGCAGAATTGACTCGCGCGACTCTTACTCTCACTAGATCCCTGCTTTGTGCTAACTTGGGTGAGGTGTTGGAGGTGCAGAGGAACTGTCCGTCCCGGCTTGGAAAGGCCAGCATTGAAGGCAAGGCTCAGTGACAGAGGAAGCTGACATTAGGGAGACACCATCCGATGGGCAGGGGAGAAGGGGACTTGGTGCCACCCGTGTGTCCCGTGGCATCCTCCTAGCCACCCTGGGAGGTCTGGCTACCCCCCTTCTTTATGGATGAGGACATCAAGGCTCAGGGAGGAGATGGCACATTCCCAAGATCCCATAAGAAGTGCCCGCCCTGAGTAGGGCCAGAGATCTGGTCTTCGTGGATCAGTGGGACTTCGCCCATGAAGGGGTCGTGCGTGGGTCTTCCAGGCTGAGCCTGCCACGTGGAGGCATCTGGAGGGCTGGGTGCTGTGTCGCTGGCAGGGTAGGTTTTAGTGGGGCCATGGGGCAGGGCTCTGGGGGAAGACTGGGTAACACTGGGCAGCTTCGCCAGCTCAGATCCTCTCAGCACACAGGCCTTCAGCCAGGCAGAGCAGCAGAGAGTTCAGACTCGTGTCTTAGGAAAACCTTTCCCAGGTGGCCTGGAGGGCAGTGTGGAGCTGGGAAAGCAGGCGGGGGGCTGCGGGGTCCTGTGGAGGAGGGTCAAGGCCAGCATGGGGCAGGGATTCTTGGGTGAGTGGAGACACTTGGAGAAGAATCGGCCGGACTGGTGCGGCCACGGTGGAGGGCAGGTGCTGGGGTGGACCTGGGTCGTGCTGGGTCTCTGGGCAGACTGGGAGGCAGCCCCCTCGCTGAGACAGGGACCCAGGGAAGGGTGGGCTCCCTTTCAGGTGAGTTGAGTCTGCGATGTCTGTGGCTGTGGGTGGCTGGGGCTGGAGCCCTCCCAGCTGGACAGAAAGTGAGGGTGGTTTTATGTGTGAGGAGAGTCGAGCGGGAGGGCAGGATGGGGCAGGGAGGTGGGGGCACTTGAGCAGGAGAGGCCCCCTGGCCCCAGCCTGCCAGCTCCCGATCTTGGGGTGCACCTGGGGGAGGCCCCGCTGGCTGGGAAGGGGCCGTCAGGAACCTCTGCACGCTTCGCCCCCTGCCTCCAGGAGCAGCTTTTGGTGAAGTCTGTGCCTTGGAGAAGCCAGGCTCCCGCGGGTCATGGAGCCACAGAATCTGAGCAGCGTGTGTGGCTTTGGGGGAAGGGGAGGGGGAGGGGCACAGGACCGGTTCGGAAACCAGACACCATCTGTGGCTCATCCCCTCCAGCGCAACGGGCCCCACGCCCCGGCCTGGGATGTGACTGCTTCCTGTCAAGTGATAAATGGGCAACGTTGAGACTAGAGGAGAAGGGGCCCTGGGGCAGGTGGGGGGAGGCCACCACAGCCAGAGCCACAGTCCTGGCCAGAACCCATTCGCTCACTTGCTCATTCACACTCTCTTCTGAGGCAGAATGGATGGACAAGACCAGCTTGTTTCCAGGTCTCAGTTCTGTCCTGTGCTGCGTGCGTGGCCTTGGACCTGTCTCTTACACTGTCTGAACTTCCATTTCTCCCTCTGCACAGTGGGTTATAGCAGCCTCTGCCCGGGGCGTCTCCAGGGTGAACGTGGTGCCCACCCCTTGATGCCCGCCTGGTCCGTACGTAATGCCTGCCAGGCTGTGGGTGGGGCCATCCCTCAGGGATCTTACCTCATGCGGGGACTCTGTTAGCTGAGTTTCCTTCTGTCGTTGCTGCGTCCCACTGGCCTGAGGAGGAGGTGCGGATGGATGCCCTGGCCAGCGCATGCTCCTCCTCGGGCAAGTCACATTTCTCAAAGCCTCAGTTTCCTCATCTGCAAGATTGGGTGATGGCACCTCTCAGGTTTCTTGGGAGACATCAGATCACCCATGGATGCCCGCTGACACCGAAGCCCTTCTGCCTTGACCCCATCCATGGCCAGGCGCCGTGAGCTGCTGCACCTCCTTGCTGGGCCTCAGCTCTCCAGCTGAGTAGGCGGAGTGATGGGCAGTGCCAGCCTGTGGGACCTCTCTAGGGTGCTGGTGGGCATCCATCATAAACACCTGCTTCCGGGAGCCAGCCAGCCTGTGGAAGTAGCCGCAGGTGCTGGCCCCGGTGTTGGGTTGTTCCCTGGAGGAGGAGGAGGACCATGGTCGTGCATGGCAGCCTGGGGACAGCTGTGAAGCTCTCACCTGGCAGGGGGACCAAGAAGGAGCCTTTCTCAGGGAAACTGGCATGGAGGCCAGCACCTGTGAGCTGGGAGTCCCAGGGACCTGTCCATCTCCACCCCTTGCCCCAGAGGACAGAACGAGAGGGCACCTGGGCTCAGAGCCTGTGGACAGCAGAGGAACCCTGCCTGTGTGCATGCCCACCTGATGCAGGAGACAGCTGGCAGGACACACAGGCACCCCTCAGGGATGGGCACCTGCGAATGCACCTCCTCCAGACCTGCTCGAGGGCCCCTGTGCGTGGGCCTCCAAGCAATTGCCAGGCAGAGTCCTTGGCCAGAGCCCTCCCGCAGGGTCCTCTTTCAGAGAGACCTCAGGGAGCTGCCGGCCTCCATGACATGTGGCAGGAGGCAAAGGTGGAATTGCCCCCTCCGCGAAACTGCTGGGAGGTGAGCAAGGGCCAGGTGACAGTCTCGGTGGGAAAGGCCACTTGGAACCTCAGAACCCAGCTTAGCCCTTCCAGGGAGTTAAACCAAGCCCTGTGGTTCCCTAGGGTCACGTCCCATCAGTAATCCTTGTCAGGGCCCCGCAGGGAGGGGCATTTGGAAGGCTTGCAAAGGCAGCCGTGGTTCCTGTGAGGACGAGGCAGGGCAGGGCATGGAGCAGTGAGCTGGAGTCCTGCAGGCCCTCTCTGGTGGTGTGACCCGGGCAAGCCCCTGCCCATCTCAGAGCTTCATTCCTGTGTCCTTCATATGGAGACAGCAGCCCTTCGCGGTGCCCAGCTCTTGCCACGGTCTACTGAAATGCCACTCCCCTCCGCGACCCTGAGGGGTTCATCTTACTCTTAGGCCCATTTTCCAGGTGAGGAAGCTGAGCCAGCATTGAGCCTAGGCAGTGCGGCTCCTGAGCTGGCGTCTCCTAACCCTAGGCTGCTCCTGATCTGGTCCCTGGAGGCCTAGCAGACACACAGCACCGGGTGTTTTATTGTCACCATTGTCCCAGCCAGGAGCCTGGGCTGGGAGCTGCCTGTGCATCCCGGTGCCGTGGGAACACGTGGCCCTCGCTTGCTGTGAAGCAGGCCCTCTCCAGGGGTGATCAGCATGGCCTGTGGCTCTGGGTCTCGCATTCCACAGATTTTTGGCCCCTGAGCTGGGCTTGGCAGCCACTGGCTCATTGTTCCACAGCTTGGCAGGAGCCACGGGGTCCCAGGGGCAGGCAACTCCTGCGTGTACCACAGGGCTTTTCCTTGGTCCCCACACCCCATCCCCCAGGTGCCCTTTGTCATGGTCTTCCTGAATCTGAACCCCTAAGAGGCAGTTTTTGGTTGCAGTTTCTGGTGTAGGGGGCTCAGATTTCCATTGAGGTAGAGCAGACAGAAAGCAAGTCCCCCAAATCCAGTGTCCCCAGAGAGTCCCCCGAGGCAGGGGAGTCTTTGGAATGAGGAGGGACGGAGGGGTCAGGGAGGTGTGAGTCTGAATTCCCTCTGCAGATGATAAGCCAAACGGCCTCCGGCCGCCTCTTTCTGACCCTACTCCCACATTAGTAAAATGGGTTCAGCAGTAGTGCCGATGAACACGGGAACCCGGCCCTGGAAGGTCTTGGAGAACCTTCACTCCCTCCCTTCCTCCCTCCCTGCCTCTGCCTCCCCCCAGCTGCGCAGCCTCCTTCCCCTCTGAAGCGCCCTCTGTGGTGCTTGGTGGAGAGGGAACTGCTTTCCTCCTCTTGCCTGGGGTCCCATTGGGTTCAGGGCAGAACTGCTGTTGGTGACAGTCACTTATTAAGCCTAGGGATTTGTTAGAAAAGGTGGTGTGGACAGTAGCCGGGTGTGGTCCAGAGGTGAGCTCTCCGCTGGGATCCCTACGTGGCCCAGCTGGAAGGGAGGGTGGCACATTGCAACATCAGAGCCCACGAGGACGGAGGGTGGGGGCTTCCAACGAGACACCTTCAGAGGTCCAAGTCCCAGCCCTGTACCTGTGATTGTGTGGCCTGTGCAAACCTATTAACCTCCGTGCCTCAGTTCCCATCTGTACAATGGGATGACAGATCCCATCTTGGGGTTATGCTAAGTCGGTGCATGAAGCAGGATGCAGTCCTGCCACAGCGACTCTTAGCGCTCACTGTTGTTTCTGAGGTGACCCTGGAGCCAGGTGAGGCCGAGGAGCGAGCTCCAGGGTGTGCAGGCTACAGCTCAGGACAGCAGTGGGAGGGTGCCATAGGTTGGTGGCTTTCATGAACACCTGCCAGTCTCTCACCCAGTGGGATGTGCCCAGGGTCCCTGCTGGGGGGTGACAGGGTGGAGATTCAAACTCCGGCCCGTTGGCCAGAAGCCTTGGGACTGGAGCTGGGTGAGGCAGGATGAGGGATCCACAATCTGAGGATGGAGCTGGGGCAGGGGCAGCCTGTGAGTCCCTTCTGGAGCCTTCTGAGATAAAGACGGAACCTTCTCCTGAAGACGGTCCTCCAGCCTTTCCCCCATGGCCTCCCTAAGGGCAGAGGACGGTGAACATGTCACCCCGAGGGGTCTTGGGGTGCAGCCTGCAGCAGCTGCAGAGCCCGCAGGAGTCTCCGGTTTCATCTCCAAATTCATGCGCATTTTACATGCCGCGCACTAGTACCCAGCGTGCACGGCAGACTTTCCCCCTGAGTAGCAGCAGTGCCTGAGGAAGATGCTCCGTGTTTATCTGCTTATCCTGGGGCTGTTCGTACCCTGGCTCCTGCACCATGTCACCCTGGGGGTGTGCTCCAGCGCGGCGCTCAGCCAGATGGCGGGAAGATGCCCAGGGCGCCTGGTCCCATCTGCGTTCAGGGCTTGTTGGGGAGAATGCCAGGCCCTGGGAGTCCCAGCGGTGGAGGCAGAGGAAGTGCCCACCACGTGACCGTTGGTTCTGAGGCTGCCCTCCGGACCCCGAGGACAAGAGGTCTGCCAGGATCTTTGTGTATTGGGACGAGCCACATCAAATGGCCCTGTCCAGGCTGGCTAAGTGTCATGGGCAGGAGATGGCCCTCCCAGGGCAGAGGCCTCGGCCAGGAGCGTCATGGTCCTGGGTTGGGTGCCTTCTGAGTCCACATCTGTTCCCTGAGGCTCACCTGCTGTCTGCGTGCTGGAGAGCGGTTTCACCCCAGCGGTGGGGTTGGGACGGGGGAGCTGCCCGAGGACTCGGAGGAAGAGTAACGCTAGGGTGCAAGTCGCAGAGAGCTGGGGTGCCCTGGAGGGCACAGCTGGGGAGCCCCAGGGTCAAGCTCAGCAGGAAACTGAGGGTCTGGTGGGCATCTTTGACATGCGAGGGTGTCATGTTGATGGAGGAAGAGTGGGCCCCAGCCTGGGACGCAGTGACCAGCTCGCCAGGACTCTGGCCGCACCCCTGGTGCTGACGTCTTTCCCACTGCCCAGAAGGTGCCCCACATCAGTGGGGTGTGGGGCTCCTTAACCAGGACCCGCAGGACTGCTGACCCTCGGGGCTTGGGAAAGGCTGCTGGGGCTGCTGGGAGCCCATGACCAGGTGGGACCCCGAGCTAGCTCTCAGAGACTGAGTGACGGGGCTGGGCTGTGGCTCAGTGGTAGAGCACTTGCCTAGCATGGGAGAGGCACTGGGTTTGATCCTCAGCACTGCATAAAAATAAATAAAATAAAGGTATTGTGTCCATCTACTAAAAGAAAGAAAGAAAAAAAAGAACAGAGAGACAGAGAGAGATTGAGTTGCTACAGAAGCCCAGCCTGATGACGGCATTGTGTCTGTCTTCCTGTCTGGTGGGTGATTGCCCCCATACATTCCTGCCATTGCAGTGTGTCCACCATGAGGGCCTCACCAGAGCAAGCTGATGCTGGCCTCATGCCCTTGACCTCCAGGACCAGGAACCAAATGAACTCTCTTCTTTGTAAAGTCACCAGCCTACGCTTCATTCTGGTAACGGAAAACAGACTAATACAAATGACCTTCTCAGGTCTTATTCTTCACACAGCACCCTGCGACAATGCTATGTGCCTTGTGCTCCTAGGGGACCTGTTAGGGGTGGGGAGGCAGGACCAGAACAGGAGCAAGGCTGCCGTCGCAGACAGAATCCCCTGGCCTGAGGCAGGCACCTGGCTTGCTCGCTCACCTGTCAGGCATTCTGGAAGGGCGCGCAGAGCTCTTCCTAGTCCCAGGGACCTCCGCCTCTCCAGGAAGCCAGCAAAACTACTTCAACAGCTTGGGCCAGTCCTCCGGGGGTTCTCATGAATATGGCTGGCGAGAGGTTGGGACATCCAGGTCCCATAGACACATGGCCAGGTTCACCTGCCTGAGTGGTCCTGGTACCTTCTGCACACGCCTGCAGCAGCCAGGTCTGGCCCTGGCCCGTGGTGGAGCTGCAGAAACGCGTAGGCTGGATGAAGGAAGGCACTGCTCCTGGGAGGATCGCAGGGCTCTGTGCCGCCTTTCCTCAGCTTCTGGGTAGACAAGCGTTGGTCCCCACCCAGAGGGGCTCGTCTGATGGGGAGGCCAGAGGCTGCCTCTGACACCAGGACCAGCAGTGGTCCCGGGGAGACACTGGCTCAGGACTGGGGATGTAGTGGTGCTGCATCAGGCACGGCTGCTGCAGTGCATCCTGGATTCTTGGGGCAGACCAACTCCTGGAGGTTGAGGGCTGCTTCTCTGCAGGAGGCCTTGTCCCTGCCCAGAGGTTCATGCAGGACACTGAGCAGGACCCAGGGGACTGGCCTTCCTGATATGTGGGGTCTGGCATGCCACGGCCCAGCAGGGACACGGGGGTGGGGCCCTTCCTAAAGCTGCTTCCAAAGTCTTACTCAGTTCTCTTTCCCGCTGCCACCTGGCTTTATGGAAGAGTGGTGTTGGGGGGCCGAGCAGAACAGCTCCCCGAGAGGCTGTGGGAGGAGCAGGGCTTCGGAGCCTGGCAGGGGCTGGTGGGCAGGGTTGAACACGGTGCCTTCTCTGCCGGCCCAGGGACCGCTGATTGGCTTGTCCCTACGGGGACCTGGGTTCTGCCTCTCTGATTGGGATGATCCTAGCAAGCTGGTCAGGAGAGCACAAGGAGGGAGACTGTGTCACATGGGGTATAAAGTCCTGCCCTGCCGCTTCCGGGCGGGCGACTGTGGGCTGGCCACTCAGCTGGCAGGGGAGGGCCCTTCCTTCTGCAGGTGTCTCAGGGAGAAAGTGAACAGGCCCCATTTTCTGTTGCAGCCCGTGCCCTCGTGAGGCTGGCATGCAGGATGGCAGGACAGCCCAGCCACATGCCCCACGGAGGCAGTCCCAACAACCTCTGCCACACCCCGGGGCCCGCGCACCCGCCCGACCCACAGGTAAGCCCTCTCCTTGTCTTCAGTGCGTTGAAGAGTCTAGGAAATGCCGGGGCCCCTTCTGCGTGCCCAGGCCCGGTGGAAGCCCGCGGGCACCCGGACAGATCCCTGCTTGAGTGCGTGCAGTGATGGGGGCTGCCACCTGGCTGGGGAGCCCTGCATTGAATTCAGCAGCTCTCGGAGACGCTGCCTCTGGGCTGGGAGGCCAGACTCCAGTCCTGCCCTGGCGTCTCCATGTGTGTGGAACAGCTTTAGACCAGAGGGATCAGTGCCCTGAAGAGTGACGACTTGGGAAGGGTAGACGGTTCCTCCGTACCCGGAGCCAGCGTCTGCCTCCCGCTGGGTCCCACCCATGGCTGCTCTTCTGGAGCCTGTCTAGAGCAGCAGCGTTCAGGGACATGGGTTTCCTTGCCCCTGCCTCACCCTGGGTGCAGGACCTCGAGGAGCCAGGCCGCCTCTGGGAGCTTTCTGAGGGTGGCTTCAGGGTTTTGGGACCGCCTGGTGCAGCCAGTATCCCTGCACCTGCCGTGCCCTGGGTACCCTGGCCAGCTCCTCCCGCTGGGGAGACCTGTGCACCATGCACCTGGGTCATAGTGGTGACCACTCCTGCAGGGGAGGGGGCTGGTCCCTGGCTCTGCCCTCCTTCTGGACAGAGGCCCTTGGCAGGAGGGCTTTGCCAGTGGCCCCACCACCAGCCATCACAGAGGAGCCCGAGGTGCCTTGTAGTGCAGCCCCAGGACTGGCTGTGACAGACAGACCCAGGCCCACTGTGGGAGCACCCAGCCTCACAGGAGAGAAGATGAGAAACCAAGCAGAGGAAACTCAGAGGCCTCTGGAGCCCCAGCATGTCACCTGATCCAAACTAGGGGGCCAAAGAGGTGACAGGCAAGGGTCTGGAGGGCACAGAAAGCTTGTCTGAGCAGGTTGACTGTGGGCTAGATCAAAGGCATCTTCTGGGCATGGTGACAAGTTCTTGTCCAAGGTTGGCTATTTTTCCCAAGACTATATGACCTTAATCAGGGAAGACTCAGATGTAGCTACTTGAGCCATGGAAAACTTGTCATAGCTTCTAACTTCCTAGTTCCTGTGAGAACTTTAGGGTCACCATGTACAGTTATACAGGTTATACACTGCACACAGCTACCTGACCAAGAAAGCAAGTGGGTCTGAAGTCCTTCCCCTGTGCTTGTGCTCTCACCAGGCCAGGATCCATGGTGCAGAGGTGCATTAGCCTGAGAGAAGGAGTGCTGCTGCAAATTCACACATGGGTGACCTGAGCGCAGGGACACCATGCACGTGTGTATACACACGAGCCTGCAGAAGGTCCACGGACATCCATGTAAATCGTGCTTTCCATGCTCGTTACTGGCTGGGATGCTGGGGCCCAGTTCCTAGGTCGAGTCTGGGGAGGGAGCTCCCTAGAAGCTGGGAAGCCCCAGGATGCTGCTGGTCCAGGGTCCACCAGGGCTCGGTGCTGACGGCCGGGGGCGGTGAGGCCTGCTTGGTGATGTAGCGATTTGTCATACTAAGTCACTCACTAACAATTGAGTCCCACTTGATTAATCTCCCAGAATCAGCCAGTTGCATTTCAAGCAATTAGGGTTAATTACAGCCTCATTTGGCAGAGGAGAGAGCCCCGTAATTATTCCTCGCACGAGGCGAGGCGGCGGTGGCCGCGGTGGCAGCCGTGTCCTCGGCATCTCCTCGCACATGTTGGAGTGGGTAATGACATAGTTAAGTGTAATTAGATACGATTACTCAGCGGTGGCTGTGCTGGGCAGTGGCTGTCGGCCAAGATGCCCCCAGTCCCACCAGCATCTGGCTGGGTCTGCAGAATCGGGTGCACAGCCTAGTGCGCTGTGCCCGGCCCGGCTAGGGGCAGGAATGGGACCATCGGGCTCTTCCTGCTGCTTCCTCATGAGGCTCTGGTGTTAAGCCTTGGCCAACCCTCTCCTGTTTGAGGACATGGGACAGTGGAGGCACTTTCCCCTGTGGCAGGAGTCACACCATTTCCCCGAAACTGCCTCAGGGCAGGGAGCACGCTCCACATGCTCCCATGTGGGCTGACTGCCTTCCATTCCTGGCTCCATCCCTCACCGGCCAGGTGAAGTTGGGTAAATGTCCTTCTGAGCCTCAGTTTCCTCATCTGCAAAACAGGTGCAATAATGTTACCTGTCTCCTGAGACAGCCAGGAGGACCAAATGAGGGGACAGGCTAAACGTCCAACATGGCACTGACACAGTGCGGAAACACTGTCGAGGAAACAAGTCTTGGATCTTATTTTTTTTTATTTTAAAAATCACAGTAGTCGGGGCTAGGGCTGTAGCTCAGTGGTAGAGCACTTGCCTTGCATGTGAGAAGCACTGGGTTTGATCCTCAGCACTGCAGATAGATAGATAGATAGATAGATAGATAGATAGATAGATAGATAATTAACAACTAAAAAATATATATATTTTTAAAAACCACTGTAGTCTTCATAACTGAAGACCCCAGAGCTGGATCATACTTCCCACCCGTGCATAAAGAACATAAACTGTAAACGCCCCAGCTGTGGTTTTTATTTACCCTCTAGGCCAAGGCTAGTGGCTCTTCATTTCAAGACACTTTCCCGCCTCAAGAGCCACAAGCACATGAAAGTATGTTTGCAGAATTGGGCAGTCGTCTATGCGTCCACTGAGGAACGCTGGCCACCCCAGCTCTCACTGGAGCTTCTAATGAATGGATGCGTGGAGTGGAGAAAGGGTATTAAAATGCCCTGTCCGTATGATTTCCCTGGTGTGTGCACAGCCTTGTCGTCAGGAATGAAATACTAGGGTTGGCCGACCCACTGAGAAGCACATGAATTTCCAAGAAGGGGAGAGGTGTTCTTGCCTGAGAAGTCCCTGCTAATGTGTCTTCCATCTGGGAAGCCTTTGGAAACCTGCTCGGGACAGGCCAAGTTCAGTTCTATTTGGAGTGAGGAGTGTGCAGAACTTTGCAGGGTGGGGGTAGGGGTCAGTAGGTGTGCCCTGCACAGACTGAAATCTGCGAGAAAATCCTCCCAAAGAAACCATGGGGCTTGGATCAGGTTCAATGACCAAATATTAATCGCCATTAAAATTCAAGAGAGTTTGCTAACGGTTGTAAATTCAGCAAAGTGTTTGTTTCCTCTCTCCCAGGGGCCTTCCTGATGGCTGGTACACGGTCATGACTGCCATCGGGGGAGTCCCAGTCTACGGGGTCCCTAGGTGTAAATAGAGTATGCCGAGGGGGCGGCCCCTGTGGAAGGGTGGACAGGTGCTGAGGAGCCCAGAGAATGGGGCGGCTTTATCTGCCAGGGTATAATCAGAATTTGGAGTAGAACAGAGAGAAGAGAATATTCCAGAAGAGGTGCATGGCCTGCTGGTTAGATAAGGTATTTACCTGTCTGTGTTCAGTAAGTTGGAAAAATGTGTGGGTGGCATTCATGGAAGACCTCAGATCTCTGCCACATCATGTGAAGTTGAGTCTGTAGCGAACCAGGAGGAGCCCATTAGGGCTTTTAGTTGACAAAGGAGTACTGGGTTTGGTTTTCAAAAAGATCCATGGTGGCCAAGGTCTGAGGCTGTGGGGGGCTGTGAGGGGTGGAACCCGGGGAAAGAAGATTCCAGAGACTTCCATGGGGAAATGCCAGCTGCACTTGGTGAAAAGATGGGAGGAGAGAGAAGGTGCTGGGTGGCTCTGTGGTTTCGCCCCTCAACTCTTGGCTGGTCAGTGTCCGAAGCTGGTTCCAGATGCCATCCATGCGTGAATGCTCAGGTTTCTTTGAGGTGGGCTAACAAGCATGGTCCTGGGGGAGCCACTGCAATTTAGGTGACCTGAGGTTTGTCATTAGCAGTCCATGCTGTGGGCATCACTGTTTCCATGAGCTGATGGCCGGTGGGCCCAGTGCAGACTCCCAGGTTCCCAGGTTGGGACGATGGTGGCACCCATCTCGTTCAGTCCTCCTGCCAATTCGGAGAAGCAGGTCCCACTCAGTACTTCCTTTGCAGAGAAGGAAACTGAGATGTGACCTGCCATCATGCTACTAAGGGATAGAGTCAGAATTCAACCCGGGTCTCTGGGGCCCCAGAGCGTGTCTTCGTGCCACGGGGTCTTTGAGAGTGAAGATTGGCTTCTGGTTTGGAATGAACCAGATGGCGAGGAGCTGAGTGCGCTGGACTGGCAAGGGCTCTGGCGACGTGGGCTCTAACTCCTTGCCTCCCTCCCGCAGCGCAGCTTTAAAACATGCCCTGTGTACACATGGACCAAGTCCATTAGAAGTGCCCCTCTCCTTGGTGTCAGATGCCTTTAAAGGTGAACTTCGTTTACAGGAAATGTCACTCTGATGAAGTGTGCTTTTTAAAATCACAGGAATGGTTGCCTTAAAATTAATGGTGCATTGCAAATATCAAGGAAGAGAGACCCATCCAGTGTAAAGATGATTAAAATTCAGGTCAGAAGTCTGACTTAGTCAGGCTAAATTTTTTAATGAGATTTCAGAAAATTAATTGGGCGAGTGCATTTTTATTCTTTTAACATGTAATTTTATGCTCCTGTTTAAAAAAAAAAAAAAAAAAGGATTTGTCGATGGCTAAGGCTTTTTGTGGTTCAAACATTTTAAACTCAAATTAGCAAAGGGTGGGGGTTGTTTGTGGCCTAATTTGATGTGACTTGAAGAAGAGAGACTAGGTTTTTCAGGCCTCTCTGGAGAGGGGCCGCCTGTGCGGGTTTGAGACACCCCCTACCCTCCAGTCTCCACATAAGCCCCACTTGGCCTGAGGAAGCTGGTGGCATTTCTAGGGAAGGTGCACTGGGGACGAGAGGTGATTCAGGGGTCTCAGTGTCTCTCCGACTCCTGTCTGCCAGGCCCTCCTGTTGTCCAAGACCATTGCTCCCTGAGGCTTCTCCATCTCCCCCCTTCAGGTCGAGGCTGTCCTCCCAAGACAGCTCAGACTCCTTCCCGGGTCCACTGCCACTGGTGACAGTGAGATCCAGACACTGCAGGCTCGGCATCCTTTGTGTCCCCCTCCTGGCCCCTCAGCCCCATTTCCTCTACCTTTGCAGGAGAACTGAGGGGCATGACACCCTGGGGCAGGGCCCAGGAAGCAGAAATGGCCTCCTGTGGTGTGCCCACGAGTGGCCCGCAGCCCAGCCCTAGGTGAGAGGCCCAGGACAGCTGTTTAGCAAGGCCCCTTGGCAAACAGTTCTGGGCAAAGGGCCACAAAGTCACAAGGCTGCATCCCTCACCTGCAAGTACTAAGATCACTGCCAGCTGAGTCAGCAGCCTCTCCATGGGGTGGGGACGGAGATGGAGATCAGAGCAACACCAAGAATCCACAGAGCTGCCCACTGGACCACACAGCCCCCTCGGTTCACCCCCAGCCCCTGAGAAGTAGGTGCTGCCTTTGCCCCTCCACAGACGCAGCATCGGCAGTCTTAGTAATGGCAGAGGTCACAGTGATTCACGTGCCAGGCCCTCTGCCACTACTTCACTTGTTAACGTATTATCTCAGTTACACAGATGAGGAAACTGAGACCCAGAGGTGGCAGGCCAAGCCTGCAGGGCCAGGTTAGGCTCACCTGACGGAGCCACAGTGGTGGCTGCCCCTCTGCCAGCACGTACCAGGGAAGGGGCTTTTTGTTTGTTTGCGAGACAGACTCCAGGGAAGCATTTTCTTTCCCAGGAGCCAGCACAGAGTCCTGGACAGAGCAGGGGCTAGTGAGCAACAGGTGACCTGTTTTCTGAAAGTGAAGAGGCGGTTGGTCCTCAGCTAACAGCTGTGACTCACACAGGCTGCTCTGGGACCGGCCCCCATCTCCCTGCAGTGAGAGCCCTGTGGACTCCTCACCCAGGTGGTTGCCGGAAGTCCTCTGAGAACCCCAGGGGCAGCTGTTACTATCCCTCTGAGTAGATGACTTGTCCAGGGTCACTCAGCTGCCAGCACAGGGATGGGACTTGCTGGGGCCTGACCCAGGAGAGGACAAAGGCCTTGGAGGGGGCAATAGAAGGAGGCCTGGCCTCAGGGACAGGGACGGCTCACCCTTCTTTCCGTAAGTTAAATCAGGGTCAGGGCTCTGCTGGCTCAGGCTGCTGCACCAGGTGCCCCACACCTGAGCAGAGACCCTCCGGGAACTGGCCTCTGCTCCAACCTTTGTGGGTAGCAGTGGCCCCAGAGCCAATGGGACTGTGCCCTGAGTGCACAATGGGGCTGCCCAAGCTGCGCCACAGAGTGGTTCCTCTAATCGGGTCAAATGGGTTGTGACAGGAGGTGCAGATCTGGTCACCCACGTGCAGACGTGCAGCTGGAGTCTCCCCAGGCTGAGACGTCACCCGCTTCTACAGCAGCCTTGGGACTACTGGGAATTGAGCAGCCCACTTCTCAGGCTGGCAGAGCGCCGGGGACTCCAGCCAGCCTCGCATTCACTGTACTGGGGAAACAGGCCCAAGAGAGGAGGGACCCCACCCCATGTCACCCAGTAGCACCACTGGCTCTAGATCAGACAGGAATTCAGGTCCCAGCTCTGCAGACTAGCTCTGTAACCCAGCGCGGGTCGCCTTGGTTAGAACTGGGGTCCACCGCCCCTGCCGTGCAGGCTGTTAGGCCCCAGACTCTCCGCAGCTGCAGAACTGACGCCTGGCGGGCCCTGCTGTGCACGGCTTGTTGGCGTTCGCATGCGTGTAGGTCTTCCAAGTTCTAAGAAGCCGCGGTGGCTGTTTCTGAGAGCATGATTCCAGCTGGGGTCCTGAAGGTGACAGTGTCCGGGTGAGCTCATTCCAGTGTCATTCAGCAGACAGGCCTCAGAGCACTCAGTGTTGGCAGAGGAGCCCAAGAGGACCGAGAGGGGGGCCCCTGCCGGGGAAGCCATGGTTGGGGCATAAGGAGGGCTCAGGTGACTGAGGGAAGCGTGGCGGAGCAGTGGTCTGGTGACAGGGTCCCTTGCAGGCTCTTGCAGGAAAAGCGGAGCGGCTTGAGAAGCGAGTCCGCCCGGAACAGCTGGGGCCTGGCTCAGATGGCGCAGCGATCCGCAGCATCACTGCTTCCCTCCCAGTCCATCCGAGGATCCAGCGCAGTGGCGCAGTGGCATGCGGGCGCGGTGCCGCCGGCCTCTGAGGTGGCACAGCGGTGCAGCTGGGGCTCGGTGCCTACTAAGGAGTGTCCCCGCGGGGTGGGTGGGTCCTCTCGCGCGGGTCTCCAGACAGGGACGGCTCCAAACCACCCGCCGCGGGAGGTAATTATGCCCCAAGACTTCAAAGTCAAGGTCGTTCAGCTTTCATGTTGCTGAGGGAAGAAGGCGCATGAATACGGGCGGCCGCCTAGGACTCCCTCACTCACTCCGCGGGAGCATTCAGGAGTTTCCTTGGCCCTAGCCGGGTGGCACAGCTGAACAGGTCTTGGAGCAGGACCGGGAGCCCCTACTCAGGGCTTGGCAGTGACCAGACAGTGGCCACTGAGCACCTCTGTGACAGGCTTTGTGAGAAACCCAGAGCCCGGTGACCTCAGGAGATCTTCTCAAATGGACACTTGTCCTGCCTCCTTTTGCAGACAGGGAAGTTGAGGCACAGAGGGGCCTCCTGTGACCAGATGGCTGAACCAGGGCTGAGGCCCGCTCACCTGCCCCAAAGTCATGCACTGAGCCGCTATTCACTGCCAGTCACACTGCTTACTCTAAATATTTGCATTCTGGGTGAGACACAGACCTAGTCCCTGTCTCCATGTCACCACCCAGCTGGGGAGGTGGTCCCCAGTGTCAGTGACCTCCTTCTCCACAGCAGGGCTGTTGGACGAGAGAGTGAGGCTCTGCCCAAAACCACCAGGGAAGGCTGTGTATTGCTGTGTGACGAGGGCAGGGCTGTCCTTTCTGTGCCATGATATCCTCATGGTCAAACATAGACACACGAGGGTCATCTCACCAGGCAACGTGGGGCCGATCAGAAGTGTGGCATTGCCTCCCCACCTGGGCCTAGCATTGACGCCCCCTCTGCTTTCCCAAGGGTGTATTCGCACACAGACTGTGGAGGCCAGCGGGCCATGGTGGCCTCTGCTGGCAGCTCTGTCCCTGGGCAGACGTTATAGCTCAATCATGTGTGTCAGTGCTGGCCCCTACAGAGCCACCATGCAGTCTCTGGTTGGGTCACCATGCAGGGAGCTCAGAATGTAGAGCTGTGAACTTCAAGGTCCGTGTAACTCCAAGCTGGGGGACACCCCCCCCGGGGTGCTGATTGTAGGGTTGGGGGTTGGGGCATCACCCATGGGGCTGGTGGGACCAGAGCGAGACCAGAGCCGCGTCCCGCATCCGTAACACATGCCCTGGGCATCGGGGATTCATGAATGATATGATACGATCATTCATGATGATCAGGGTGGCTGAGAGCCCCGGACGCCCAGAGCCAGCCTTCGGGGACGAGTTTTCAGATAATGAAGGATGCTGACCAGTGTAGGGGAGACATACGGCTCCATGTCTTACGTCCAGTAGGCCATTGGGCAGAGCACTGGGGACCAGGGGTGAAAAGTCCCATGGGCTTGTTGGAGGCTCTGATGGCGAGGTTGGCAAATAGCCTCCTTCACCTTTGGGAGATGCTGGTGGGGTGCTGGGAACCTGGGAACCCTCCGCCCCAGCCTGGCTGGTCACCCCCGCCTCCTGTCTCCCTGCAGCGGCACCCCAACACCCTGTCTTTTCGTTGCTCGCTGGCGGACTTCCAGATCGAGAAGAAGATAGGCCGAGGACAGTTCAGCGAAGTCTATAAGGCCACCTGCCTACTGGACAGGAAGACAGTGGCTCTGAAGAAGGTGCAGGTGAGCCCACAGGCCTGGGGGTGCAAGCTGTGCACGCGACTCTGCAGCCCTGCCCGGAGCCTCCCCTGCCCCCCGTGGACCCAGAAGTCAGTGCCCAGCCACTGGCTGCTGAGAGAACCAGGGGGTTCCTGAGGGATGCTCACTATGAACCACAAAGGAAAGGAAAAACTGAGCATGCGTTGAGCACCTGCTGTGTACCGGGTCATGCTCAGAGTGCATGGAACCTTGCAAAACCCTGTGGTTTTTGTGAGTTGTTTCATTTTTCACTTGAGGAAAACAGTGCAGAAACTAAGTAGCTTCCCGGGCCACAGAGAGCGTTCAGGGGAGCAGAGATGGGCCTGCACATGACTGGCCCTGTGCCTGTGCTTGTTCCACGGTTTTGGGCGCCAAGGGTCTTTCCTGCACTCTCCGTTACTTCTAAGTGGAGGGAAAGGGTCCGGTGGCAAAGTCGGCTGGGTGCACGCTGGCATTGAGCACCACTGAATCCTGCAGAGCTTCCCAGGAGCCTCCGTTTGCTCATTGGTCCTTAAAGAGTGAGGGGAACAGCCTGGGCAGAGGAGGCCCAGGAGGGAGAGGGCCGCTCAGACCACCCGCCCCAGGAAGGGACAGGTGGACACCAGCTTAGTGGTGTCCTGTAGATCTGTGCCCTCGCGTATGCCTCAGGACTCTGGGGGCAGCACTCCTGCATCCCGAGGGGGCCTTTGTTTTGGACCTTCCCTGAGGGCTCTCCTGGGCTGTCTTGCTTCTCTGGAGCCATGAGAGCGCTACCTGCAGTGTGCACCTCTGAGCCACATCTGTGTCCGCGGTGCTGGGCGGACCCTGCCGAGTGAGCTCTAGCGGGTCTGGGGACTCAGGGACACAGCGCCTGGTGTTATGCCATGTCTTACGTGGTCTGCACGACAACACAGGTCGGGCTGTTGGCCCCCGAGGCAGCGGTAAAAACTGAGGCTCCCAGCATATGCCACTCACCCGCGTGTGGTCACAGCAAGCGCCTGGTCCTCTGGGGCTCAGCCCCCTCCTCTAGGGTCGGCTGCAGTGACGCCTTCACCACAGGAGTGGTCCTGGGATGTGGGGTGACCCTTAGTGCAGCACTGGGCCTGTGAATGCTCAGGGAGAGGGGACCCTTGCTTTCAAGGGTCCCTTGGAAGAAGGTGGGAAAGCTGGGACTTGAATGCTGGCTTGAGGCTCTGGGCTTAACTGTTTCTCTTTCCCTCCTAAGATTTTTGAGATGATGGACGCCAAGGCCAGACAGGACTGCGTCAAGGAGATTGGCCTCTTGAAGGTGAGTGTCCTGGGCCAAGTAGGAGCCCTTGCTGACAGGCTGGAGGGTTGTCCTGAAGGACAGACACACCAGGACCACTCAGGCAGGAACTTGTGGGCGCAGTGAGCACGTCTTTGTCCCTCACGCCCCATCTCTGTCTTCTGTGTTGGTCTCTGTTGTCCAGAGATGACAGAACTTTCTGGACTAGACTCTGGTCCTGGCTTGGCTGCTCTGAACCAGGCTTAGGATTCTGCCTGGGCTCTCAGGTGACCAAGGAGGTCAAGAAAGGAGAAAAGTGCCAGCTTTGGAGGCCTGGGAGCTTGGGTTCAAGTCCTGCTGTTCTTTTCACCTCTAAGCTGTGACCTTAAGCATGTGACTTAACCTCCCTGAGCCTCGGTTTGCCCATCTGCTCAGTGGGCAATATCTGCCTTGTAACATTGAGCGGATCAAATGAATAATATCTGAAAAGGGCCTGTGGAAGTAGAGCACACAGTAGGTGCTCCCTTGGCATCCTCCTCCCTTCCCGTGACAGTTTCTAGCAGCTTCCAGCAATGTGGGGTTCTTGGTGGCAGGTGACTATCTGTAGACACGGCCGCAGAATTTCAGATCAGTGGTCTCTTCCTCCAGGCCCTGCCCTGGGGACTCTCGGGTTTGTGGGGGAACAACAGGCAGCAGATGGACCTTCCAGGGTGGTCCATGCTGACCCCAGAATCCAAATGGCCAAGATGAGCCTGCTCCGGAGAACTGGATTATGGGAGATGGGGGATACAGGCTAGAGAGGCAGCAGAGCCAGGCCCACACTCAGAACAGTAGATTTGAATGTGGGACCAAAAGGGGATCTGGGGTTAATCCCCAAAACAAAAAAAAATGGGGAGGGGTCCTAAAGGTGACAGTGCTGTTTGGAGGTGTGGGCAGTGGGCCAGGAAGTGCATCTGCAGAGGTCAGAGTGGCGCCCCGGCTGGAGTCCTGGGCAGCCCCTGTCGTCACAGTTGTGACCTCTGCCCCCAGGCTGCCTGGGGAAGTCAACAGGACGTGCCAGGCATGAGGTGCTTCCTGCAAAACAGAAGGAAATGTGGTTCTCCAGGGGCCCCTGGATGACATCGCTCATGTCACTCATGCCAAGACCCCAAAGCCCCAAACTTCCCAGCAGGTGGGCTGGGGGTCTGTGCTGCCAGGCACTGGCAGGTGTTGGCGCAGTGTCTGAGCACCACTGAATGCCAGACACGGCGGCAGCCCAGGGGAAGACAGGTCATAGGCAGACTGTTCCATGTTACTTCTGCAGGGACTGTGACAGAGGGGACCTGCCATTAAGGACCCTCGACTCCCGGCCCAGCCTCCCTCTTCCCTTGCCTCCACCCTCTGCAGCTGCATCACATCTTTGGAGCACTCTCTGTGTCCCTCCCCTGTGCTCACCAAGAGGCCATAGGTGAGCCATGGGCTCCGTGTGGACAAGGTCGGGGCTCAGCTTGGCCGCAGCCTGCTGTGCACCTGGGGCCCACCCCCTCCCCTCTCTGGGGCTTGGGATTTGGCCCAATTGACCTTGGTGGTCCCTTTGTGCCTGAGCCTTTATGGACTGACAGGGTGTTCCGGGGAGCTGAGCCTCCCAGCCTTAGACCTGCCCAGGTTGGGAGAGGAGCCTCTCTGCCCCTCCCCAGGGCAGGGCCTCCTTACCAAAGCTTCAGACTGCCTCCCATCCCATCTGGTTTTTCCAAATTGTCTGAGAAATCGGTACCTGGGTGGGCTTCAGGGAGCCCCCTGGGAGAGGGTGAGGTCTCCCAGGAGATAAGGTGGCCAAGTCCAAGAGGCGGGGAAGGAACAATGGGTTTTGATTCATCACTAGAGCAGCACGAGGCGCATGTAGGACATGTCTTTTTTTTTTTGGTACCAGGAATTGAACCCAGGGCACTTAACCACTGAGCCACATCCTCAACTCTTTTTATGTTTTACTTTGAGATGGTCTTGCTAAGTTGCTTTGGGCCTCACTAAGTTGCTGAGGCTGGCCTCGAACTTTCAGTCCTCCTGTCTCGGTCTCCCAAGTTGCTGGGATTACAGGCATGCACCATCATGCCTGGAGCATTTTACAGATTTAAAGCACATTCACTTTGCCACGTGTTTTGATCCTCTTTCTTAATGAAAGACACGAATGCGCAAGGAGATGTGCCCCGGAGGCCATAAGTGGAGTGGCCAGTGCTAGCTCCTGATGACCTTCTCCCAACCAAAGCCAGGTTTTATTTCAAAAACCACCAAATCAATTTGGTGCACAAAGGAAAGACTTTCAACCCAGGGTTCTGGGGAAACTAGGCATCACAGTAGAAAAGAGTGAGCCTTGACCCCTGCCTCACGCCACTCACAGATTAATTTGAAATGGATCATAGACAAATGTGAACACTAACAGTGACATAAAATTTGGAGAAGAAAATGGGGAAATCCTCAAACTTGAGGGGGCAAAGATGCCTTGGAACATAGAGATCATGAACCAGCCGTAAAAGAGAGAAGACCTGTTAGACTTCATCCAAAGGAATGGTCTGTGCCTTTCACAGGTACTGTAGGAAATGAAAAAGCAAGGCACACGCGGGAGAAGTGCTCGCGGTACCTTAGCTGATGGAGAACTTCGGTGTTTGGCAAATCAGTAACAAAAATGAACAACCCAAGAAACAAACTAGAGCCGGCTGACCTTTCCATTTTCAGAGCTTCTTGTTGCTCTGATGAGAGACCAGAGTATTAACAGACCTTGAGGACCATGTAGCCTGCAACTCCACCCCAACCCTATGCCCACCACCTTCAGCTCAGTAGCATCTGCCTTGCTGTCACCCACCAGCTGTGCTTGGCCTTTGTTTGGCTGCTGGGATGTGCCTTGCCCCTCCTACACAGGGCCTTTGCACCAGCTGCCCTCCATGGCTGCTGGCCTTGGGAATCTCCTTCATCCTTAGAGGGCGGTTCACACGGCACCTCCCCGACATGCCCACGCTTCCCCCTCTAAGTGGGTTCCATCATCATGTGACCCAGTTCACGTTTAGCAACTCTTGACCATGAGTTCCACCTCCCCAGTGCCTCACCGGGCATGGGCAGGGAGGTCGGCACATGGCTGGAATGGAGGACCGGGGGATTGGCAGCCTGTGGCTCGCACTGCGCTGCCCCCATACCAGCTTTGCACCTGACGATGTCTCTGTCAGGACTGGGCAGCTCTTTGGTGGTCTGCCCAGTTCTGCTCACTCCTGTTTTCTAAGAACGTTTGTGAAGAGGCTCGAGGGCCCATCCTCAGCATGGCTTGCAAGTCCTCAGGATGCCAGTGCCCATCCTCAGCATGGCTTGCAAGTCCTGAAGGCACAGGTGGTGGAGTGCTCGCTGGGCACTCTGGGCCTGGGTTGCTGTGCAGGGCAGCCTGTGGGTGGGAGGGGCAGCTGGCTCTGCATTTAAAATCCACACATTTAGGACAAAGCGACACTCACATGATGAGGTGCCTCGCTGAGGAGTGGAGGCCTGCGGACAGCCGCGGTGGTAGGAATGGAGGGGTGGGCAGTGCAGGACGCAGGACGGGAGCCGCAGCAGAGGCCTCCTTCCTGCGGGCTGGAGAGGCCGGTTTGCCTCCTGATTCACCCTGTGACTCACTGCTGGGGTGGGGACCAGGAGGTAATGGCCACAGTCTGTTGCTCTGTGCCACCCGCTGCTCCGGCCACCACCCCTCAGGTGTGTGGGGACAGTTCCTGACCACCTTGCGGGTGCCTCCCAGGATGGAGGAGCAGATACTTGGTGCCAAGCAGGGGCCTGAGGACTTGGGCACTGGCCCACCTCTGGGCCTCAGGGGTCAGGGTGGGGGTGGTCTACCCTTCTGGCACTGGCTTGGAGTGAGTGATGGGCGTGGCCCTGTGATGTTGGCCCAGGTCCCCAGGTCTGGATTCTGGGGACCGTCAGCTCACAGCATAGATGCACGTCCCACTCTGGAGACATCAGGGCCTTTTAGAAGCTGCTGCAGAGTCTCTGGAGGAGCTGCATGTGGACAGGGTCCACCGCGCTGTGGTAGGGGTTGGGGTCCCGCTGCTCTGCCACCTCCTGGACCCTGTGGTGTAGACGGTCGCCCAGCTGCAGCCCTGGGGGCACATCCTGCCTGGGCTCCGCAGGCCACCTGGGCCGACTAGGGCTCTGGCGTGGGAGCCGGAGGCAGGGCCTCCCCGCCGAGGGAACCAGGTGGGTGGTGGAGAGGAATACTCCCGAGTGCCGCAGGGGCGCGGAGGGAGATGCTTGCGCCTGCGCTTGAGCCCCCCTCAGCTCTCCCGTGAGGTTAAATACTTGGAGGCTCTTAGCTCCCGGATCTTCATCGCCTCTGCAAAACACGGCCATCTCACAGGTGAGGAGACAGACTCGGCCATGCAGAGGCTTCCCCAGGTCCCCCAGGGCTGCCCGACTCCCACACGCAGACCTTTCCCTGGGCGCCCGCCTCTCCAGCAGGTGCCGGCCCGCGTCCTCCCTGAGCGCACAGGGCCGGCGTTGGGCTCGCCGTCTGTCACCCGGCCGACTCACTCGCTCTCTCTCCCCCCACAGCAACTGAACCATCCGAACATCATCAAGTATCTGGACTCGTTTATTGAGGACAACGAGCTGAACATTGTGCTGGAGCTGGCCGACGCTGGGGACCTCTCACAGATGATCAAGGTCAGGGCGCCCGGGAAGCGCATCGTGGGGGGTCTGCCGGGCTCCATCCCCAGCTCCACAGGCAGCTGAGGGCGGTGTCCTTCAAAAGAGCCCAGGAGGCACAAACTAAGGCAGAGGCCATGCTTAGGTGAGAGTGGCTGGCAAGGGCCACTGTGGACAGAAAGAACCCTCTGTCCACCCACACTGCCCAGCCTATGCAGGGCACAGGGGGCCACTCCGCCTCACAGAAGGAGCAGGGACAGCACCCCCTATAGGTCAGACCGCAGCTAACAGGTGCCCGTGGGTCCAATTGCCTCCTTTTACAAGAGGGGAAACCCGGCCCAGAGAGGTTGAGAGGCTTGCCTGAGAATGCCTGGGGTGGACACAGGATGTGCTGGGGCCCAGTCTCTTTTCCTGGCCTGGGACTGTCCAGGAGACACTGTCCCAAAGACGATCACCCCAGCTCTGGGAGGGGGAATCTTCATTTCTGTGTAGTGGCCAATGCCTGGGGCCTTTGAGGCTGAGGGCCGGCCATGTCACATGGGCAGCCTCAGCCCAGATCTCGCCCTGGCCTGCCTCCCTGCCCTGACTGCTCAAGGCCGGTCCCCTCCCAGGGCCCAGGAGCGGGTCCACTGTGAGCCTGGCATCAGGGACCACTGCAGCTCCATGGATAGACGGCCTGACCTTCAGCCATGGCTGGGCCTTGCTGGTTCATGCACCCGAGTCCACGCTCAGAAGGGCCCAGCCTCCTGCCGGAGGCATCACAGCCTCCCAGTGTGGGAGGCTGCTCCTCTCCAGGCCCCTGAGGTGGCGTCCATCCCATCGCGCCCTCCCGAGCCCACACCCCAGCCCCCCACCCCACCGGCTCCCACCGGCACTTGGAAGGGGGTGACATGGGTTCCCTGCCTTCCTGGCAGGCACCGGGGACTGAGCCCTCGCTCCGCAGGCGCTCTTCTGAAATTTGGCCCCTAGGAATAGGCGTCACTGGGAAGCGGCGTCACTCGAGCTGTTATCGCCTGCTTTTATATTTTCCTTGACATGTTAATGCATTTGCAGGGATGTTAATCTCCACCGGGTCCCTGGTGGGAGCAGATGTGCTATATCACGTCTCCCCCCCCATGGCTCCCGCCTGACACGCATCTCCCGACGTGGGCCTCCCTGTGCCGAGGCCTGGGGTGCCGCTGCCCCAGCTCTGCTCTGGGGGAAGTGGGGGGGGCAAACTCTGACAGGAAGGCAGACATCCCCCCGAGGAGCCCGGGTCAGGCCTGTGCATGTCAGGGAAGGCTTCCTGGATGAGGTGACCCCAAGATGAGACCCAGGGTGGACAGGTGGTGCAGAGACAGAAACAGCTGTGCATCTGGGCCCGGTGAGGACACCAGGTGAGGTGGGGACCATTGGGTCACACGGGGCCTCTCAATCCAGGCTCAAGATTCAGTCCTGGGGTCAGAGGACTTCCTGAGGCGCAGCAGTGTGCAAACATGGTCCACCTTGTGTTTTAGAAGGACAGGATGCAGCGCCCAGGGAGGGCGAGGGCAGGACACGGCAGCAGGAGGCCTGACCCCCCGTGGCCTCAGTCCGTGCAGAGGGGCTGTGGGCAGGCAGGGTTAGGATGTGGCTGTGCTGATCCCTCCCTTCCCGGGCCTCATGTCCACCCCAGCCCAGAGGTGGATTAGGGGGTGTTGTGGGGGCTGCAGGGCGAGGAGGGATGCCAGCCCCGCTCTGGGCTCACATCAGTTACCAGCAGCAGCACGGGGTGAGGACGCGCCCGCACTGGGTTCTGGGCCATCCATCGCCCTCCCTGGCTGCCTCCCCTCCCCTCTATTCACCCACCCTGCCCCCTCCTGCTCCCTCCTGCAGCTGCAAGGGACTCCCCTGAGAACTTGGCGTGGGGCAGCCCCCAACCAGGGGGAGAGGCAGGGCAAGGCAGACCTGGCCCTGATCACACCTGAGATACACGGCAGGTGACCTCGGCATTTCCTCGTCTGACGTCCAGGCTCAGTGCCGGGTGCGGGGTAGGAGCTGTTTCCCTGCCCCCTGCTCGCCAGCTCACTCTGGGTTTGGAGAACAGGGGCCTTGCCAGCTGCCCGAAAGGTTGCTGGCCCCAGGTCTTTGTCCCAGGGGCCTGCAAGAGTGCCACCACAGTCACAGGGCAGGCGTTATTTACGAGGGACGGCAAAGCTCAGAGAGGCTGCAGCCGCCCCGAGCCCACCAGAGACTCCATGCCTTCCTACTAAATGTCAGGCAGCGTTGAGAGGATGTGACATTTAGAAAATCACCACTCGGCGGTGCATGTCCCCGCGTGAACACTGTAATGAGGACTCAGTAGCATCATGGCATAAATATCCCAGCCCAACCACCTCCGAGGCCTGGGGTGGCCCTGGGGGCAGGCTTCTGCTGGAAGCCGGGGACTGTTCACCCATGAGGTCCCCCTTCTAGAATGGGGCATTGGAAGAACCTCAGGGAGCTCTGCCTTGAGGCCAGGAGCTTCCAGCTGTGACTGCCCCACTTCTGGAGGTGCCCAGATCCAGGTCCTAGCTCCAGTGCTGCAGCTGGTTAGCTTTGGGCACCCTCCCGAACCTCTCTGAGCTCAGTGCCTGCTCACAGTTACCTGGAGTGGGTGAGGAGCTAGGGCTTTCTAGGCAGGAGGTCCAGGGCTGCGCTGTGACGTGAGCCCTCAGGCTGAGGAGAGGCAACTGTCCTCCCCGCTTTGGTCCTCTCTCCTACCCACAGCCCTCCCTGGGCAGGGCAGGGACCCTAGGTCAGCTACTGGCTTCTCTGCACCAGAGTGGCCGCCCAACAAATGGGCCCCAGCGTTGCCTCTGGCTGCTTTGTGAAAAGACGGCAGCTGTAAAGGGGAGAGCCCAGAAGGCTCCTGGAGTTGGAACCTTTGCCCCCAAGCGCAGCCAGACCTGGTGTCCAGGAGCCCCCACATGTTGATTGGCCACGGCTGAGGAAGAGTTCCTGCCCTGTCCCTCTAGGGCCTTCTGCAGCTCCCAAAGCAGCCTTGGGCAGTGCCGGGTTGTTTTTTCTGGAGTGTTTAGTGTTTTTCCAGACAGTGGGGTCGTTTGGGAATGTGGCCGTCCTTCCTCGATGCTGCCCAGTGTTGCTGACTGCCTCACTGCGAGCTCTGCTGCTGGAGGGGGTGGGCAGCTGCGATGTCACTGCCGTGTCTTGGGTGCCCTCGTGGGCATGACCACAGGTCCACAAGAGCTTGCTATTGGGCCCAGACACATAGGCCAGGCCACCCCCTAGCGTGGGACGTAGGCCCCGGAGGGGTGTGGAGGTGGCATTCCTGGCCCAGGCCCAGGGCCCATCTGTCTGTCCGGGAGCCCACTGCCGCTCACTAGGCCTGCCCGTTTGTCCCCACAGTACTTCAAGAAGCAGAAGCGGCTCATCCCCGAGAGGACGGTGTGGAAGTACTTCGTGCAGCTGTGCAGCGCTGTGGAGCACATGCACTCACGCCGGGTGATGCACCGAGGTGGGAGCGCCCCTGGGAGCTGGGCAAGCGGGCACCAGGCACCTGGGTCCTGCACAAAGCTTCCCTGGGCTCCCCTTGCTCCTGGGAGCCCACGAGGAGTCAGACCGCTTGCTGTCCCCCACACAGGGCAGACGTGTCCAGCAACTGCACACAGCTGCTCGGTGTCAGGACCACCCCCAGGGGACATGAGCTTTGCACACGGTCTCCAGCCCCCAGCCCCAGCCTGGGCCAGCACAGATATCCCAGTATAGGCAGTGCCAGAGCTGCACCAGCTCTGCCCAGAGAAGGGAACTTTGATGGGGGCTTTGACGTCCTAGCAGGAGTTGGCCCTGCCCTGAGGGAGCCATCACCTGGGAGGCCCTCCCCGGGCCACCCCAGGCCACCTGTCACACGCCAACCGCTTCTCCTTCCCTGCAGACATCAAGCCTGCCAACGTGTTCATCACGGCCACCGGCATCGTGAAGCTTGGTGACCTGGGCCTGGGCCGCTTCTTCAGCTCTGAGACCACCGCAGCCCACTCCCTCGGTGAGGCGCCTGTCTGCCTGGCGGTCCCGGTAGCCATGCAGGGGGTGCAGGATGCAGACTCTGCCCCGGGGCCCTTGGGTGGGTGAGCGCAGGAAAGGGCCCAGGGCCGACTCATCCCTTCAGAACAGGCCCCAGAGGAGTAAACTAAGGCCGAGGAGCCAGCGGGGCTTCCACAGCCTCACATGGTTTCCAGGGAGGGCTGGCCAAGCCCAGGGACAGGCAGGGAGGTGTCGGGTAGTGTGGCATCACCCCTCTTCCCTCTGCTCTGCGCTGTTCCGCCCACACTCCGTTCTGTGGACATTTGAGTAATGTTTCAGTTTTTGGTTGTTTTTGAACAGGCAGTTTTGAAGCTGTGGGACCAGCTGTCACCCAGGAGGGGGTGGCCTTGCAGCTGCTGTGGAGGGTGAATGGGCGCTGTGGGGCAGGCAGAAGGAGCAGGCCAGCCTCCGGGCGGGGCTGAGCGGGTGCCTTGGTGTGGCAGGGGCAGGGTCCCCCAGAGGGCCGCAGGCTGAGTGGCCAGAAAGGCAGGCAGGGCCCTGAATGCGGAAGCTCCCCAGGCCGGAGCCATCCTGGCAGCGAGGGACCAGGAGCTAATGCAGGAAGAGACTCAGTGGGGTGTTCCAGTCTGTGTCCCCAATTGTGACAGGCGTGAGGCCTAGATGACAGCCGTGAAGAGGTTTTGATTTAATAGACACAGGGACAAACTCAGTCCCAGTGGAGCACGGACACGGGGTCCCTGCGGAGGCCTGTGGAGTGGCAGGGCCCCCTGCTTCCCCAGAGCCAGTTCCCAGCACCCACCATGCCACCCTGCCACAGGCAGACACACCTGGGCAACAGGTGGGAGCTGGACCTGCGCTCCATGCTCTGCGGCTCAGCCTCGGCACTTCTGTCCCCCGACACCTGGATGCCCGTGGCAAACCGAGTGGGCCAGGAGCATCTTCTGGTGACAGCAAAGTACTTTTGGGAAGAGGCTTTCCTGTGGAAACCGTCCTTGTTCATGTAGGTCCCGACGGCCTAGCGACTCCACGTCTGGCACACGTCTACTTAGGAGAAATGTACAAGCTGCTTATGGGAGTGAGGTGGGGCAGCGTCCCTGTCCATCCTGGGGGTACCTGGCCTGGCCTCTTGGCTCCAATCAACACCTTAAAAATGTTTAAAAAATAAAGGACGAACCGTCTTCACCTCTCCAACAGCCTCAGGCTCGGCGGGATCCTTCCTTTCCTCACACAAGGGATCTGAAATCCAGGGCGCTGAGGCGATTCGAGCCAGGACTCAAGTGAGGGCCTTTCCTGCCAGACCCCATGCTTTTTCCAGAAGGCCAGGGCTGGGGGCCGTGGAAAATAGCACTGGCCACTGACTCCACTGCCAGAAGGAAACATTGTCCTTCCCAGGCCCCTCAGACCCTTCTCTTGTGGAAAGCAAGGAGCTTCTGTCCGTTTGGGGCTGTTTGCCGAGCTGAGTTAGTTTGTTCACTTTGCGGTGCTGCAGGTGGAACCGGCCTCTCTTGCAGTTGACAGGTGCTCTACCACTGAGCCACACCGCCAGGCGCCCCATCTGGTCTAAGAGCTTCCGAAGGGCCAGAACACACTAGGGAAACTGTCAGAGAAGAGCGAAGGCCACTGCCTCCTGGGCCCGTCAGTCAGGCCGAGCCTTTCTGTCCCGATGCAGAAGAGATGGCGGCGCTCGTCAGAGCCGGTTAGGATCGCGTCATTAGGGACAGGCAGAGATACGGTCTCCGCCGACAGTGTGATCTTGATCCACTTGGACTGGTGCACTTATTATATTAATGAGAAGGAATTGGAACTTGGGAAAAGGCTGCCCCCCAGCCAGGCTCTTCCTGAGGCTCTTCCTGAAGCCTCTGAGCAGCGGACCAGGTCACATGATGCGGGAAGGCGCTTTCAGAGGCCTGTTCCCGCCCTGGGCCGTGTGCCCAGCACCCAGGAACACCACTGAGCTGAGGCTGTGCGGGGGCTCTGCCAGGCCCTGCTCACTGGGTGAGCTCCTAGAACCCAGGACTCTGCATCCCCAGTCTCTGCGAAGGTGACAGCACAGAGCCAAAGCCCAGGACCCAAAGTTTCCACAGGGCAGGGAAAGACGCGCTTCCGCAGCAAGGTTTTACAGAGGGCAAGTCTGATACGCCTTTGGTTGGGCAAGAGATGGAGCTAACGGCCATTGTATCGTGACTCAGGAAGGAACAGGCAGAGGCCCCTTCACGTCCTCCGTGTGGGTGTGACTTAGGCATCTCCCATGTCTGATGTGCACCTACTATGTGAGGATGCTGTGGTGGCAGCCATGTTGCCCCGGCAACCACCTCGTCTCCGAGGCTACTGACCCAGGAGCTGGGCTTATGCAAATTCCATCTCCTCCGCCTCCCCCGCCCCTCGCCGCCTCTGTATTTGCTAACACGAGGCTGGCATGAAAGGGCATTAGTCAGTGCCATGGTCGGGCTGACAGGTGCGGTACCCAGCGGTGGCAGAGCGGCTGCCTCAGTGTCAGGAATAGGAGCCGTAATTAGAGCGCGGAACAGAATGAGCGTCAGACGAATTACCAGGCAGCAGATCATATTTGTCAGGAAGGATTGCATACATAAAAATTAAGTGACAGTACACGCCGGCGTAATGAAAGAGAAATGAAAGATTTGCCTGTACACCGCTCGCAAGCGACAAGCAAGTGTCTCGCTCCGAGCAACGCAGCAGCTGCAAGACAAACCGTGGGCTGCTCGCTTGCAGCAGGGGCAGAACAGGCGGCCGTGGGCTGGCACTGGGAGTGGGAAGGGTGGCCGGCTCATGCCCAAGGCCTGGGGAGGACACTGCGTGGCCTCTCAGTCTGGGGAATAGACCCATTGGGGCAGCCCCCATTGGTATGACAGGCAGGGCACCTCACCTCCCGGGGCCAGGCCTGGCCACCAGCTCATGTTCCTTCCTGCTTCCCTGGGCTGGTGCAGGGGTCTGTGATTCTGCAGCCTTCCCCGCATCTACAGACCCCAGGCTGACAGAGGGACAGACGCAGGCAGTCCTGGGTGGCCTGATGAGAGGACAGAAGACCCCTCCTGAAAGCCCAGTACACGCAGGCAGGTGCTGGCCAACTACTCCCAACTGCACCAGGGAGCCCGGGGTCACCAGGGTCTGGGCCCCCTCAGCCTCTCCAGTGCAGCCCTTGGCTTCGGGTGTTCCATGGCCACCGAACTCATTGAAAAGGCGAGTCAGTGAGGAGGAAGAGGCTCTAAAAATACTTTTAAAACATTTTGCTTTAAAAAAAGAAAGTCATCACAACCAGGCCATTTATGGATGAGGAACCTGAGGTTCTGGGGTCCCACCAGGGATCACCCCACATCTGCAGTCACATCCACAATGTGAGGGGAGGTGGGCTTGGGCCGTGGGTGCCCAGAGAAGGGGTTGAAAGGATCCCGAGGAGCTTCTGGGAGCAGGGAACAGCGCTCCCAGTGCTGGACCTCACGGGAAGGAGCAGCAGCGTTGCAGGGACCTCGGGGCTTGTCCTGGACCCCACAGGGAGGGATGGGGCTCCTGTCCTCATCATGTGCCAGCACTGCCACGCACAGGACCACGTGTGACCGTGCTGCGCTGTGACCTGCCTGCACTACCGAGATCTGCACAGCCAGACGCCCCTCAGTGACCCCCATGGGTGAGACAGAGGCCACATGGCTGCGTCCCTGGCCTCCTCCTGCCCCACAGCACGGGACACACCTGCCAGTCCCTCCAACCCAGAAACCTGCCTTGGCAGGTGTTTCGCAAGCCTGAGTCCAGGTGGCTCTGAGGCTGAGGGCTGGGAGGTCGGGTATGGCAGCGTTGGGGGAGCTGCGGCCAGACAGGGCTGAGGAGGGTCCTCGGCGGGTGGCGAGTGGGGGAGTGGATCTGAGCCTGGAGGAAAAGCGCAGCCCGGCCCTTTGTCCACTCACTCTGCATGGACTCGTGAGGCCCGTGTGGCCCTGCCCTTGGAGAACCTGCAGCCTGGGACGAGGGCCTAGGGTTCAAATCATCCTTTCTTTCCCAGGGTGGGAAGGGACGTAGCAGAGGGAGGACCCTCTCTCATCCTGGGGAAACTGAGGCAGGGGCAGCCTTTCAGATCCCCGCTTGGAGCGGAGGCCGAAGCGGGAAAGGGTGGGTCTGGCTCCAGGTTCCCACGGCTTGTGGTGCCCCCAGGAGGGCTCGGCCTCGGGAGGGGTGTGGCCGCCTGGGCTCCAGCCATTCTCAGAAGCTGGGTTTGGGGAAGGGGGCAGCTCCCGGGCACCCGGCCTCATCTTCACGTGGAGTCTGCCTTTTTCATATCTAAGGAAACACGTTTCAGACACTGCAAGCGATTCAGACCCGTGAAGTTTGTGTTGACAGGAGTGGCTCATCCCTGGGAAGCGGCCACTTTAATCAGCTGTCCCTTTGAGGCCTGCTCTGACATCTGCTGGGTCTGAAATGGCGAGCCCTGGAGAAGAGGATGGTCAGGGGTCTTTAGGTGTCGCCTTCTTAGATCCAGCCCCACCTCCACCGTTGGGGGGGCGCCGTTGCTGGGAGAGGGGTCGAGGCCCAGGCCGGGTGGGATTGGTGGCATTTGTGTGTCACTGTGGGGTGACTCTTGCATGAGACGGGCTGTGCCACCCACAGAGGTCCCCAGGGACCCGTCCCTGTCTGTGGAGACACCTCCTCCCGCCAGCTTCTCCCAGTCCTCCCGGAATCAGGGGACGCGTCCTGCAGGGAGCTGGGGATGTCTTTGAAGTTTCTTGTTTCATCTTGGAAACTTGCGCTCCGTCCCCTCTCGCCTCAGCTCTGCTATGGGGCGCAGGCTGCCGCGCTGGCTCCCAGGCAACGCGGGCAGCAGGAAGAGGCGCCGCCCTCGCCCCTGGGGTCTGGCCTCCCACAGCATGGTGGCCCCCCAGAGCCCCGCCTGTAGGGTGTTCAGGGACCGAGCCCGCCTGGGATGGGCCGCACCTGCCTCCATTAAGACTTCTTGAGGTCACTTGGGTTTTGTCCCCATGTTTGCTGAGCACCTGAAAGTCACAGCAGGTGCCGACCAGGCTCGGCCCCCCTACCAAGCTGGAGCGTATGGGAGAGCTGCCTGAGCCTGGGGTCCTCCGTAGCTTCGGAGTCCAGCCGCTGAATGGCCAGTTCTCGCAGGACCAGGCGTCACCTCTGCCACGCTGGACTCCAGCTCCTTACAGGGCCCTGCTTACAGCAGCAGCCTGCGTGTGGCATGGCATCTCAGGACTGTGAACATGGGGAGCACACTTAAAAATCTGGTCATCAGGCCTCTGGGACAATCAGAGGGGCTGATTACAGGTCCAGGTCCGGCCGCCCAGGCCGGCCACGGCAGCCCCTGCCACAGCCCCTGCCACAGCCGGCTTGCCTCTGGGGGAAGCTCACGCCCCCCCAGGAACGCGTCCCATCTGTGCCCAGTTCCAGCTCTTCTAAAGTGTGCTCCAGAGCCACTCAGCAGGGATTGGAAGATGGACACACCTTTCCAT
The DNA here is from genome assembly GCF_902686445.1 of Sciurus carolinensis. NCBI lineage: Eukaryota > Metazoa > Chordata > Mammalia > Rodentia > Sciuridae > Sciurus > Sciurus carolinensis. The sequence continues at coordinate 10,316,251 of NC_062226.1, read as the reverse complement.
GATGCCCTGAGTGTCGGCTTTTTCTGAGGGAAGAAGGGGACGACCAGGAGAGTCCCCTCCTGCTGGCAGCTAAGCCCCATCCTCACATTAAAAACCATTTTTTTTCGTACTGACGAATGAACCCAGATGTGCTCTCCCACTGAACTTCACCCCAGCCCTTTATTTTGTTTATTAATTTGAGCCAGGTTCTTGCCAGTTGCTTAGGGCCTCACTAAATTACTGAGACTGGCCTTGAACTTGGGATCCTCTTGCCTCAGCCTTCCAAGTTGCTGTGATTACAGGGGCATGCCACTATGCCCAGGTGTGGCTTGCCTTTTAACTCTCTGAATGGTGTCTTTTGATGAACTCGTTTCTCACTTTAATGAAATACTCTCTTTTGAGGTTTTGCCTTTTCTATCTCTTTTCTATTCTCTTTTTGCCTTTTCTATCCTGCTTAAACTCGGCCAACCCCAAGTCCAGACCAGGCATAGGCACACATGGTAGCTAAGTACAGTTTCTGAGGCCTGTGGGTCCAGGGTTGCACCCTATTTCTGTTGCCTTTATGGGGGCCTCTTCATCTGTTAGAGCCTCAGTTTCTCCATCTCTGAAATGGGGAATGCCTCTTCATGGGCTGTCGGGAATAAGTGGAACAGCATGAAAGTCAGGGTCACTGATCAATAGTGATTGACATCCAGACTTCTGGATTCAGTCACCTTACAGGACCTTGGTCACTTGCTTCCCATCCCTCACAGTTGGTAGAAACACACTGAGCCCCAGCTGCCCAGCCCCAGCCTGACTCTCAGACCTGGGTGGGCACTGGGAAGCCCCTTCACGTTCCCAGGTACTTTTGACACACTTCTAACATAGGCAACTCCAATCCGACAGAGGAGGAGACAGGCCCAGAGAGGAAGGGTCTACCCGGAGACTGAGGCCTCCGCCCCTACCTGAGCCCATGCCTCCTGCCCATCCTGGCCCAGGCCCTTAGCACCTGCCCCTTGCTGTGTTTTAGTTGGGACACCGTACTACATGTCACCGGAGAGGATCCACGAGAATGGCTACAACTTCAAGTCCGACATCTGGTCCCTGGGCTGTCTGCTATATGAGGTGAGCTTCCGCTTCTCTGGGGGAATGTCCATGGGGAACTCCTGGGCAGGGCAGAGCTCAGGTGGGAAGCCAGGGCTGCATCGTGTCCACTGGCAGCAGCAGGACTATTGGGGACCTGTCCTTTGCCTCAGTTGACGTGGCTTGGTTAGCAATGTGGTTGCCAGAGGCGTGGCCAGCAGCAGGCTGGGGCCGGCTCAGGCTGGGCCACTCAAACCTGGGTTGGGGGATGACTGGAAGCAGACAGAGGGAGCACAGGCAGATGATGCGTACCCACTCCAGGTCCCTGGCTGCCCCACCCCCGCTGTTTCCTTGGTAACCACATGTTGACGGTTTTGCATGTCGGTCATTATTTGCGGATGGATCAGGTCCCATGCAGGGCACTTGGAGACAGGAGAGCAGTCAGGTCTCACACCTGAGTCACTGTGCTCTGAGAGGTGTCCACATTCTTCCAGGCCCAGCAATGTGGGTCTCCCCAGACTCCATCCCCTCCCCTGAGCTGAGAAAGGCGGCCATTGGGTGACCATTTCCAGATCTGGCAGCTAGCCTGGACCGAGGGACAGGATGATTTCTGCACCTTGGTGGGCCGTGACATGAGCCCAGGGCAAGAGAGGGGAGTCCCCCTACTGCACTGGGCATGTGGGGTGCACAAGCCATTCTTGACCACAGACCTTTTGCAGCCCCAACAGGAGGGCCGTCTGGGCCCTCTGGTGTCTCAGAGGGGTGGCCATTCTCGCCCAACCCTGCCTCTGGGCCACCCTGTGCTGGGCGGCTCTCGGAATCATCCATCTTGTGAACACCAGTGTCCCCATCTGTCTGGTGGGCATAGAGTCCCCGTCCTGCCCTGTCACAGCCCTGGCGAGTGAGTTGGGCAGGAACCTTGATTATTTTTCTGCTTTCCCTGGAGCCGACATGGGGTCTGGTGTGGAGCTGATATGCTGAAAGAGCCTCATCATTAAGCTGATGCAGTTGGGGACAGTCGGTGGCAGTGACAGGACATTTCCTTTGCTTCCTGAGAGGGGTCAACTCCTACTCACCCCACAGCCCTGTGGATAAGCTTGAGGCACGTGCTGCATGCCATTGTGCCACACGGGGACCACTGCAGCCCTTGTGGTCTGCGGTGGGACTGCCCCTCCCTGCATTCCACATGGACACTGAGGTCAAAACTGATCCCTTTGTAAGGTTTAAACTAAACAATGTCTTTTTAAATCAGGGGCTTGTGATTCCTAAGTATCTTCTCACTTCGTGCGTGCACGTGTGTGTGGGGGGTGCTGGACGGAGCCCAGGGCTCTCAAGGGCTTGTCGAGCACTCTAGCAGCCCCAGCCCCAGACGATTCTTTTTTTTTTTTTTTGGGTGCTGGGGATCAAACCCAGGGCCTTGTGCTTACAAGGCAAGCACTCTACCGACTGAACTATATCCCCAGCCCCTCAGACGATTCATTTTTAAAGTTTGGCCAGAGACGTGGGCCTTGTGGCTTGGATGCGTGAACCCCCTTCTGCTGGAGGTCAGCAGATGCAGGCTGTCCCCAGAGTCACCGTAGGTCTACGGGCGAGTCAGGCACGACAGTCAGCAATGGAGCAGGCCATGCTCTTTCTAGGACTCTGCAGGTGTCAGTTGCAGGAAGTCTTTTAATGAGCAGTGGCTGGGTGTACCGAGGCTGGCGGTGCCCGAGTGGCAGCCACAGGTTGGGGTGTGCAGAGCTCCCCCACCTGTCTCCCCACAGCCCGGCTCCTGGGGAGGCTGAAGGCAGGAGTGGGTGAGCAGGCTGGGTGGGTGCAGGGGCACCTGGAGGGAGTCAGAATCGTTAGCAACAGGAGAAGAGATGGAAATCAGAGTTGTCCTCAGCAAGGACCGCAAGACAGCTGCTGGTCCTGGGTGCCAGCACTGCGGCACGGTCACAGTAGCCAGAGAGGGCTGCTCTGTCTGTCTTGCCAAGAGTGCACTCAGACCAGGTGCAGGGAAGTTGCTGGGTCACAGGCATGGTGCCATGGTACTGGTGCTTGTCCCCTAGATAAGTTGTGAGTTCAGGGTCTCTCCAGCCATCTCTCTGTCACCTTTGTAGGTGAATACTCTGGCCACCAAGGGACAGTGACAGCCAGCCAGCTCTCACCCAGCACAGGACTCAGTTTAGCAGCCTTCCCAGCCATCTGCCTGGTCTGGGGCCCAAGGGGGATTCAGACCCACCTCTCAGTGGACATCACATAGCCAGGGGTCAGGTCCTGAGGAGTAGGGATGGCTTTTCTGGGACTCCCAAAGCCCAAGCAAGTGCAAGAGGCAGAGAGAGGGCCATATTTTGGGTGTGTCCCTGTGTGCACATGCTCACAATTCACAGCTGTGGTCATCTGGGGGAGAGACGCAGGGCCTAGCAGGAGCCAGACTGTGGTCAGAAGTTCCAAGTCCCAACCTGCAGCCACCTGCCAAAGGAGCACGGCAGGTCAGCCCTCAGTGGGGGGCTTGTTGCCCTGTATGGAAGCTGGGGTCACCTTGCAGAAGTGAATGCATCCCAGGGGCGAGGTGCCCACTCAGAGGAAGCCTGACCAGCAACCCGTGGACCCCACACAAGCTGGGTCATCGGCATCCACTGCCTAGGTCTGAGGCGAGGCTCCCACAGCTAGCCCTGTTTCCCTTTTTGCTTTGGCCAGGGGGAAGCCATGGATGCAGCGCAGCTTCAGTCCCTGTGCACTTCCCCTTGTCCCTGTCCTCGTGTGCATTGACCCCAGTCCAGATGGCTTTTCCTTTTCTTTTTCACTGTTTTATTTCTGGAAACTGCTTCTTGCCCCCACGAGCCTTAAGGGTCTCTAATGTAAACAAACACAGCCAAGCAGGCCGAGGGGAGAGTGCTGGTCCGCCAGGGGCCCCGGGGAGGGCGGCTGCACCCTCAGCTTTGCCAAGGCTTCTGTTTCACACCAGCCATTCCCTGCCTTGAGCCTTTGTCCCCGCTCCTCAGAGGCAGATGCAGCCTCAGCCACACCAGGCCCAGGGCAATAGCCTCGTTGGATTCCTAGTCAGGCAGGCCGGCTCCCGAGTCCCATCTCGGCCTCCTAAACACATGTCCAACAGAGGCAGCGTTCCGCCCGGGTGGCTCCCCGGCATCAGCTCCAGCTCGCTGGCTTGATTTATTTGTTGGCAGTGTGTGGGGCCATGTGGCCTGCAGCCAGAGGGACACATCGGCAGCAGGAAGTCGATGCAGTCAGTCAGTCAAGTCCTGTGGGGACTCGGCGTCCTCAGGGACCACAGGCGCCCATGGAAGAAGGCCTGCTGTGGCCAGCCCCCCAAGGGTGACCGGGCACCCCTCCCCACTCCTGCAGCCAGCAGGGAAGGAGAGGCGGATGTTTTCCCAGCAGACAGGGAGGGGCCGCATCTGGGCCCTTGCTGCGGTAATTGGCAGGAGACGTCCCACAGTCACGTCGCAGCCTCCGCTAGCAGCCTGCGGGGTCTTCCCGGGTGCCAGCCTGAAGAGCTGTGACAAAGCCCCCGCCACTGCAGGCCACAACTGGGGTCTGGCACGGTGCTGCGGAGCACATGCCCAGGTCAGCATGGCCTGAGGTGCACCGGGCCAGGGACAGGCCCGCCCCTCTGGCCCCAGAGTGGCCTTGGAGGTCTCAGAAGCCCCTCGTACTAGCTCCCCATGGCGGCTATGAGACCACCTGTGTCGAGGGCCCCGAGCGGCACGTCGCCCTCTTACCATGCTGGAGGCAGGAAGCCCAGCCAGCATCCCTGGGCAAGGGCAGGTGTCAGCAGGCTGGCTCCTTCTGGCTGGGCGGGGTGGCTAGGGGCCAATCTGTTTCTTTGCCCTTTCCAGGGAAAATGGAAAGGCGCCCCCTCTCCAGCACCCTTTCCTCATGGTGCCTCAAGCCCCTACTTCCATCACACATCTCCTGGTCTCCCTCTGCCCGTCCAGGACCCTTGTGATTACATGAGGCCCACCGGATAATCCTGGATCATCTCCCCATCTCAGGATCCTAAATTTAATTACATTTGCAAAATCCCATTTGCCACATAAAGTGACATTTGCTGGTTCCAGGAACTAGGTCGTGTATGTCTTCAGGGCCATTATCAAGCCCACGACATGCCCTTTCAAACCTGGGCATCGCGCTACCACCAAGCACCTCCTGAAGTCACCTGCAGATGTGATGTTGAGCCCCCAGCACGCAGCTGGGGCCGAGCAGAGTGGGCGCTGGAGAGGTCAGCCTCAGGAATCACGCCCGACGGGGCAGCCACGCTGCCCAGGACACAGGCGTGAACCATGGCAATTGCAGGCCCCCGGAGCCCAGGCAGAGGTGCCCGAGTGTGGCCACACTGGGCCCAGTGCTTTATTTGCGGCCAGGGCGCCACCAGGTCTCTACAGGATTGATGCATTCACACACGGGCTCGGATCTGAGCGTGGAGCTGAAGGCGTTGGCGCTCACTGCCCAGACCCCTCACAGCTGCCTCCCGGGGCCCATCTGGGACAGAGAGTAGCCAGAAAGCGGGTTGGGGAGGCCCAGCTGTGCCTGCATGGACACGGTTCTAAGGTTCTGGCTTGGGTGGCAGAAGAGCCAGTGTTCCTCCCTCAGGGACTAGGGCTTAGATAGCCAGTTCACCCTGGGTCACCCTTCACTACAGGACGTGCCTGGGAGATGCTGGGTGACGAGGTGGGTGTCTGGGGCCCTGACAGGCAGGAGTCAGATGCAGTCACTGTTCTTGCTGAAGTCAGATCCCCGCTTCTCCCTCTGACATCTCTGATCACATACCAGCTTCTCTGAGCCTTCCCAGCGGGGCTAAGTGCCCACCAGCCCCCTATTCCTTGGCTGTGTGTCATCCCAATGATGCCAGGAAGTTTGCATGTGAGGAGCCGAGGGGCAGCGCCAAGAGCCTGGGCTCTGGCAGCTCTAGCGAGGCAACCAGTATCAGCCCTGGACAGCACTCCCTCTTCCTCCGACCAGTCAGAGCTGGGTGGCCGCCGGTATGGGAGATCTCACCATCCTGAATAATCATTCTAATCCCAGTGTCGCCAGCAGCCCCAAAGATTCCTTCACAGCCTGTCGCCCTGATCTGGGTGGAAGGCCGGTGGCCAGCAGCTGGAAGTGGGGTAGGTGGGGACACTGCTTCTGCTGGAATCTACAGTTACAAATGGAGACGCCCCGCTTCAGGGAAGGCCCAGAAGGCCTCTGGTATAGCCCACTGCTGCCTCTGTTCAGCAAGGTTTCTGAAAGGCAGTGGGGAAGGTGCCAGAAACAATGGAAGTGACCTGAAGGGGAGGGCTCACTGCCCCCTCCAAGGGGTCACTTTGGAGACGCACGCAGCCAGGTTTGTGAAAGTCAGATCAGATCAGATGGGTCTAAAGGGTGACCAGCCCCTCTTCCAGGTCAGGTGCGTGAAAAACCAGGGCCAGGTGTGAAAACACCGTCTACCCTGCCAGCAGGTCTGTGAAAATCCATCTGGATCCAAGCCATGGCTTGGAGGGCACTCAGGTCACTCCAAGTGACCACCCTGGAGCCACAGCTGCTCTCTGCTGTGGCAAGGGATGGCCTCTTGAAACTGCCCAGTTAGCCGCTGGCACACAACTCTCTTTTGGGGATGTGCCACCCTCGTCTTGCCATTTTCAGACTCCAGGGCAAGGCCAGCTCCTGGCCAGGTGGGCAGACCACCTGCCAAATGCCAGAACGTTTCTCTGTAGTCTTCCCACACCCCCCTCAGGGGGCCCAAGCCCTTGGCCAGTGGGGGGAGGGGGGAGGCTGCCCTGCACACCCATCTGAATACAGACGCTTGGTCGGTCCCAAGTACTCTTCCTGGGCAGATTCCTACACATGGCCTGAGGAAACCTCAAAATGCTGCTTCCCCGGAGGCCATCTGCAAACGCAGGGACACTCTCCAGACTCCAAAGCCCTCGTGGGCTTTGCAGAGGGAGGCCAGCCCTCCTCTGGGCATCAGACACTTCACAGGCTAAACAGAGGGTGGGGCACCACCAGGAAGCTGAAGATAAAGGGCACTCCCCAGCTGCCCCTGGCTCCTCCCTGCACTACGATAGGCTTCGCTGGTCCACTCTGGGACACGAGGTCCAACGAAGATTCCTCTGGCATCCCAGTTCCAGAGCCAGGGTCCCTTCAGCCAGCAAGCCAGAGCAGAGTGGCCCTCGCAGTGGGGTCCTAAAAGGGAGCAGGGCCAGGCAGACAGGCTGGCACCATTACTCGAGGCACTTCGTTAGCAGGAGTGACAAGAAGCACTTGAATCCCATTATGGATTAATCAGCAGATGGGGCCAGGGCTGCCTCGCTGGGCTGCCGCACGGCCGCCTCCCAGAGCCACTGGGCGGCTCCTGCACACCTCGCTGAAGGCTCTCCCATCTGTGCTGGGTGGCAGGGTGGGGTGTCTGGGTGCCCCCACAGGTGAGGCCTAGTGCTTCCTCAGCTGGGTGAGGATCCACTGGGGCCACCGCCCACATCTTCTGCTCCCACTGCCCGCCTCCCTTCATGGTGGAGCTCCCACCATGAGCCTCCAGAAGGTGACAGCTGAGCTGGGGAAGCCTCAGCACTGCCCTGCAGGCCAGGGCCGCTTCCCACCTCAGAGGAAACTAAGCCAGACAGACAAGCATGGCACGGATCCAGGCAGGGCTGTGGGGCTGGTGCTTCCCAGCAGCACAGGGTCCCTGGCCCAGTGGTACCTGGGCTTCCAGCTTCCAGACAGCAGCTCTGCAGTGGGCTGGGAGGACAGCAGGGCCCGAGCCAGCTGCAGTTCTTCACCTTCTCTCACCCCCAAACGTAGGTGCTCAGGCAGGTAGTTTCCTAAAAGCATGGCTTACGCCAGCATCCTCCAACACGTCTCGGGAACTGCTCTTCAGGTAAATATGACAGTGCGTCAAGAGAACCTGCCAGGTGCAGGCACATCCTGTGAGCAGCCTGTTCCCCTACCCTCTCCCTGCTCACGACCCAAGTCGGTACTTGGGAGCTGAGGCCTGAATGAGGTGGGGGACCCCTCAGGAGGCAGCTGCCCTTCCTTATTGTCTCCGAAACCCTTGTCCCCACTTGTTTATGCAACCCCACCTTCCAAGCAGTTTCCAGGGGAAAGTGCTGCTGGAGTCTCTGCAGTGAGGACCAGAGAAAGCCCCGGCCTTGATGTGGTGGCCCCCCCTTGCCTCAAGTCCTGGACGTAAGGCTGAAACTGTTCTTCTCCCCTTGCAGATGGCAGCTCTCCAGAGCCCCTTCTATGGAGACAAAATGAACCTCTTCTCCCTCTGCCAGAAGATTGAGCAGTGTGACTACCCACCGCTCCCAGGGGAGCACTACTCTGAGAAGGTGAGGTGGCCCAGCTCTGTGGGTCCCCAGAAGGTCATGTAGCTCATGGGAGGGAAACTTGTGAAGCTCAACGTGGGGCTGAGCTTGGGTCCATCTTCATCTTGGGTGAAGGGAAGAGCCTGGGGGTGGTGCCTGGAGTGAGGGAGCAGATGAATTTTACTGAAGGGGTTTCACGGATGCCATGTGCCCCTGCCCCCATCTAGGCCCCGCAGGAACTGGCTGTTGCAGCCACTGGAACACTATTTGGCTTCCAACTTGGTGTCTGAATGTGAGGCCCCGCTGGCCCCAGGTCCCAAGGCTGGGTGGGATCCACATGATGCCAGACACCAGAAACCAGATACAGAAGCAGGAGGTGGCAGGGTGGTGTCCCCAGTCACCCATCCTTGGCTGTGACTAGCTTTCATGACCAGAAACCACAGCAGGTGGACTGATTGGTCTCCTGCTTACTGTAGCACACCTAAGTCACACCTTGGGTTTTCATTTTCATATTTTACACTGGGTACAGGGGCTCTAACATTGGGCCACACCAGAACTGGCTGTGTGAATGTCACCTTCCTCAGATTCTTCATTTTGTAGATAGGGCTAAAATCACGGCTTTCAAGGGTAGACTGAGGAAAAAGGACAGGTTCCCTGTACTATCCTTGGGCAGAGCACTTACCTTCCTGGAGTCTGTTTCCTCCTGTGTAAAATGGGGATAAGACCAGGGTCTCCTGCGCAGGTTACTGTAAGGATTAAGGTCGTGCATGTGAGGTGATCAACAGCCACTCGAGGCTCGGTGTAGATCATGGGACAAGGCACACCTGGCATGCCCAAAGCCCTGGGTTCCATCCCAGCACCAAACAACAAAACATGGCCACTGGATGCAGCACTGGACCTGGCGCAGAGTAATGCTCACTTCTGACATGGCTCAGTGCTGGTGGGTGTTTAAGTGTGAGACCTTCCCAGACCCATAGGCCACTGCCTCATGTTGACTTACTGGGTTGAATCCTCCCTCTCCCACCTTAACAATACCCATATGGGTTAAAGAACTGGTCCTAGACGATATAACTTGGCAAGTTGTGAGGCTGGATCAGAATCCACATGACCCCACACCTAGCCAGAGTGCCATCCTGTTCCTCGATGGCACGTCTTCAGCAACCAATTGTCCAGTGAGGTGAGGCCTTCAAAGAAGCACTTGTGTATGTCAGGGGCCAGGGTCTGGGCAGGCCAACTGTGCTCAAACGCGTTGCTCCAGGCCCCAAAACCTGCTTGTTCCTGCCAGCACAGACCCGCATGGCCGGGGGCAGGAGGCTGAGGCAAGTGCAGCGCCCTCTGCTGGCAGGAAGAAAGCTAGTTACATTTCTTTCCAAAGCTTGTAGTTGCACTGGCTTTTTCTTTTTAAATTTGGACTGCTGTGGCATTCAGAAGCAAACAGCAGAGCCCTGCAACTCAGTGTCAATCACTACTTTTCTGCCCTCCATTGCCAATCCACAAACAGGCAGGTACTACCTGTCTCTGCCCCAGGTGCAAGGCTGACATGAATACCTGGATCACACTTGCCCAGGTGGGCCATTCTGTCCCTCCACACGCCAGGCACCCTCCAGAGGTTGCCTGCGACATGTCTAGCCATGTGCACATCCAGGACTACTGCTCAGCCCTGGAGCCCTTGGCACAACCCATTTTTAAAGTTACATTGCCTCTTACAAATGAAAATAAAAGACACTTGACTTTTTGTTTCTGAAAATCCCAGATGTGTACTGCCTGCCAACTGTGGGGGTCACACAGACTTAAGACTCTGCCTTTCTTGGGTATTTAACCTGTCAAGAGATTAGCGCAGCTCCCTTCTCAAGTACTGTATGGGAAGGGAAAAGTCTCAGGTATAGGCCACCTCGGGACTCCAGGGTTGTCCGAGCAGGCTGCAGGCTCCCTTGTTACTTGTTCAGGAGCTGTTTCCACAGCAGTGGAATCCCCACTCTGCTGAGGCCTACAGGTCAGTTAGCACGCACCCAGTGCATAGCAGCCCCTTGTCTGCAGAAGCCCAGGCCCTCTGGAACATTCCTCTGGCCTTCTCCAGTGTGTGGCCACCGAGTTCACTTGGGCCCCCTCTTATCCAGGACCCCCACTCTCCTGGCTGCTGCTCAAGACCCTGCAGGGCAGCCACCCCCTCCAGCAGCACATATTTAAATGGAAAACATCGCAGTGAGCCCAGCCATGCAAGTTAAGAGATGCAAGTTAAGACGTAGGCTTTTTAAGGTCATTATTTTAATTACCATTAAAATAATTGGCACTCAGGCTATCAAAATGTGAGGTGATCAGAGGCTTAAGGCACCCCTCCCCCACCCCAGGCGGGCAAAGCCTTCAGTGTCTGTATAATTAAAAGCGCCGTCTTTCATGAGCACAATGAAGAGGCCAGGGGGTGGGCAGACTGCAGCCCTGCTGCATGTTAATGCATTTATTATGATCAATAAGCCCTTTTCCTCGAGTTTCGTCCTCCGTTTTGGGCCCCTGCATGACTGACAGTAGACACACAGGCGTGCACACAGAAGTGCCCAGTAAGGCTGCTTTCTTGAGATTAACAGGAACCACTGTCTCCCTCACAGCTTCGAGAACTGGTCAGTATGTGTATCTACCCTGACCCCGATCAGAGACCGGACATCGGCTATGTGCACCAGGTTGCCAAACAGATGCACATCTGGATGTCCAGCACCTGAACATCGGTGCACCGTGCTTGTCAGAAGCCAACACCACTCTGCCTTACTTGAGTCCTCTTCTCTCTGAAGTGACCACCTGGTAGCCTGGATCAGCTGAGACGAGAGTCCAGCAGTTCCCCCAAAGGCAGACTTTAAAGCAGACACTGAATGCAGAGCACCAGGCAACGGGAAAATTCCAAAGTCCCTTCTTTGTACTGTTGCGGGCAGTCTCTGCTGGGTTAGCGAGAGCAGGTGGGTCAGTGAGCCACTGAAGCCCACTCCCTCTGTATCTGGACTGTAATGTGAATCTTTGGGTAATTCCTCCAGAGGCCTGGCCATGTCTCCTCTGACAGGACAGGTGTGATTTGTGTGGTGAGCCTTTGCAAAGGTTAGCAAGTACAGTTTAGTTCTTAGTGTCTTTCCAAACAATCAAGCTGTGTGCTTAATTTACTCTGTTGTATAAAGGGATAAGTGGAGATAATTTTCTAAGTAGAGTAGAGATTTTGCTAATATTTTTATCTGCATTTTGTAACTTGAGTAAGGAGGAGGAGAACCCAGCATCTAGCATTGAGCTTCGCAAGGCAACTGGTATCTGAAAGCCATGAGCATGTGGTTTGCAGCCTGGTTTGCCGCCTTCCCTGAACACCTGCCCTGCGTCAGGCAGTGTCACCTCCTGTGATGCTGATGGTTCATTTCATGATCAGTATTAAGCATTTTCCTCTGTGGGAAGGAAGCACGGGCTACATGAAAAATCTAAGGGCTTTGCCCTCAAGTTGTTCTTTCCAAATTCTGGTTCTGCAACTTCCTAGTGTGACTTGGGCAAGTTTCTTAGCTTTTTCTGAGCCCTAAGTTTCCTTATCTGTAAAATGGGAAGGATGATTTAATCTACCTTCAGGTTTTTGGAAGAATTTGAAATAAAAGATGCAATTTAGTTATTAGCATATTGCAGATGATCCAACAGCCACAGCCATTCACCATTTTGAAAACTCAAGTGCATGGACCATGCAAGTTGAGAATTAAAGTGCAACTGTATTACGTGTAGGAAACCAGAAACGTGTTCATGTATTTCTTGTTCCCAAACAGGATTAACTGTGAAGACTAATTTATAAATGTGAATTTAAGGAAACTTAAGCTCTGGAGGAAATACTTTGAATTTTGTTTTCATACTCGATTCTCTGTCTATACTATTGTCACCTGGTGACAGCTCAGCAGTGCTGGTGTTTTGGCTCACCTCGCTCAGTGGATGAATGTGCTGACCAGGCTTCCCCAGGGAAAGGACCTGGGCTGGCCACTGCGCCATCTCTGCACAGAGTTCTGCATGACAATGCCGGGCTCTCTCCAGGCACAGCCTCTGCTCTCTTCTCCATGCTGGGAATAAAACTATACCAGTCGGGTGTCGTTTTAAGTTTCCACACAACTCCTCTTGAACTGAGTTCCTAAATGTAACATGTTGGCAGCACGGCATTTTGCAGTGCCTTTAGAAATGACTTGTCAGGCCCCAGACATTCCAAGTGATCCTGGAATTTTTTTAAGCTCCCCAAATAATTCTGATCATCATCAGCCAAGCTGCTGCCCTCAATAGTTCCACTGTCCTCCCTGGCCCACTCTCCGCGGTTTCACAAGGCAACTGGCCTCAGAGTGGGCTCACCCTGGAATGTTCTCTCCAAAGGAGAATTACAGTCCCTGTCTCCTACCCAGCACTGACCACTGAAAGTTTTCTGATTCTAGACAGATTTGTTGCAAATATTCTGCTTATGGCTCTCAGAGCCCCTACCGTGTCTGCCCTTGGCACAGCAGCCTTGGCACACAGATGAACTTGCGTTCTGCACGCCATCCGCCTCCTACTCTGTGAGAACCGTCTGCCTGCTATAAAGGGTTCTCCACCACTCACCAGGTCTGAAGGCCTGTGACGTGATCACGTCCAGCTAAGCTTGCAAACATTCCTATGATTTCAATGAAACTGGTCAGAGTGGAGCTCACCCAGCTTCAAGCAGCTATGGTAAAGCCACCATCCCCTGCCTGCCTTTTCTTGGTGCTTAGAACTGAGTAGGGCCTAAAACTCAACCTTGGTGACATTCCCCCCCGCCCGGTGCTGGGGACGGAACCCAGGGTCTTGCAGATGCTAGGCAAGCGCTCTGCCACAGAGCAGTGCTCACGATCCAACATGCTTTCCTACACAGCTGCTGGGCAGGGGCTGCCCTGCACTTGTCACTCTGTTAGGACAACCAAACACCCTGAGGCTGCTCTGAGCAAAGAGGAGTTGGCACAGGGGTAGGTTACAAATGTTCACCTGAGGAACCCAAAGTAACCAAGTCTGCTTCCAGCCAGAAGAGGCCTGCTGGTTCCAGGAGGGCCATGCTATTGACGCTCACCTCAACCCAGATTGGTATCCAGGGATTAGGAGCATAAAAGGTTGGTGAGCCCTAAAACGACAGTCCCCAGGCCTCAGTCACCCATTGTGGTTTTCGTTTTTTATTGCACTTCATTCAGCAAACAGGAACCAAATGAAGGTCTCACAGGGGTGTTTCCATGCCCCTGATTTCCAGAGTGCCACCCAGCCACCCGCCAACACCGTTCAGGAAGTGTCCATTGTTTGGACGGTTTCCTCCAGCAGCTCGATCTCCAGGGCAGTGACCTTCTCAGTGAGGACCGCAGTGGTCCCCTTCTCACACCTGTATCGGCCAAACCTGGTGAGAGAAAACAAGGTGCCAGAGAGGGCTGGTGAGAGCAGAAAGTGGCTGCCCTGAGTCCTGCCCTCAGCCTCCCAGTGCTCCAGAATGGGGGTGCCGGTAGAGACATCAGGACACAGAAAAGCACCCAGCACATAGTAGGTGCTCACCTCCCCTTCCCCCGCTTCCAATCCCCCCAGTACATACTGGAAAATGCTTGATTATGTGACTTCAGGCTCCAACCTCCCCCCAAGTACCTGTCAGTAACCCAAAGATATGAAGCCTCTCATCAAGCCAAGATGGCCCTTCTCTTGCCAGGAACAAGGGCAACTTACTCAACTACCACCTGCTACTCTTTAAAACTATCCAGAAAGGCAAATGGCACAAAAACAGTCCTCAGCCAGACTCTAAGCTCATCACTTGAGAACACATACTCCAGACTCAAGCAAAGGTAACTGTGCCCTGCAGGTACGTGGGGGAGCACACCAGGACGCCGCTAACGCCGCCATCCCTGCAGTGCACCTACAGGGGCCTCTCTGAGCACAGGGCAGTTTGTCAGGCACCTGTGTTAACTGTGGATTCCCACTGGGCTAGCAGCTAGGATAGTGTCATGCAGAAGCACCAGCCCAATTGTTCCTCTGGTATGTCCCCAGCTGGGGCGGTATTACCGTCAGCCTGCCATGGACTAGGCCACTGTGACATTACCACGTGCTCCTGGACAACTGTCCTCTCAAACAGGTACTTGGGCTCAAGGGAGCAGAAAGCAGAGAAAGTGAGCATCTGACAGTTCCATATTAAATCCAGGAACTGGAGCAGAAAGGGCTTCCCTTCTGCAAAACCGACCTGTTCCCACCATGTTCTTTAACAAGGGCCTGAGTAGCTGCAGCTGTCCATAACATGTTCCTCCCCCACTTCTGTAGGCTTGAAGATGTCTCTCAACTTCACCAAGCTGGCCCTTGACAGCCTCATGCTTTGGAGCCATAGTCCCAGAAGCCCCCTGACTCGTGTACCGCACTCCGATGTCTTTGGGAAGCCAGGACACAAAAGCTTCTCCCCTGCACCCAAGCGAGGGCAGCATGCAGAGAGGGCCTCTGCCTTAGGCAACAGTAGACTGCACCGCAGGGCACCAGCAATACTCAAGACCAGGTCTACACTGGCAGTGGGCACAGGACACCTGCCCAGGCCTCTACTTCTGCCCTGACCTGCTGTCCACTATGGGATTGCCCTCACCCAGGCAGTGGCGCTGCCATCAGTGACTGGGTAAGATGATGACAGTGAGATTGTGGATACTGTGACTGCAATGCCCTCTGCTCTAGGGCACTGACTGGGAGCAGCCTGTTGAGGGCAGGGACACACCTGTCCACCCCTGTGCCCAGCACTGGCTGAGCCTTCCCACCAGTGCTCCTAGCCACTTTGATTTTGCTTCCCCGTGTTCTCAGTTTCCTTTACAGATAAACAGGCTGCTACTGTGCTCCCTTTTGCACAGAGATCCCCATGCTAAGCACAGGTCCCTTTGGCAACCATGAACACTACTTTTCTTCTCTCCTCTTTTTTCTTTGGTGGTACTGGGAATGGAACCAGGGCCTTACACATCGGGGCAAATGCTTGACCACCGAGTTACACCCCCGGCTCACAAGTACTATGGCTCAAATGTGGCTGTCAGAATCCTCACCAGGACACTGTCCAGTCTGGGAGGGATGGAGCCTCTCCCCTTCCCAGCACCTCCTCCCCATTGACCCGTTCCAGTCATGCTGCATCTTGAAGCAGAACTGGTTCCCATCTTCAGGGAGTTGGGCGAAGCCTGCTCCCCAGCACAGTTGTGTACCTGAAAGGTTGCCTCCCTTCCCACTCACGGCCAAAGGAACTTCATGGACTCCTAGGATCACCTAGTCTAGCTCCTTCACTTCAAATGCAGGTGAACTGTGGCCAAAGCCACCAAGTATTCCCTAGCACCTGCCAAGTGCTCTCTGCAGCTGGGCTGCCTACCCCAAGTCCCACCGAGCTTCCACAGGCTGAGTGCACACTGTGGTGAAGACCTGCTGGCTCTGAAGGCTGTTCTTTCCTTGTGAGTGATTCTTAGAGGTGAGTATCCAAGCAGGGGGTGAACACGGGCATTCCAGAGGTGGCAGAGGTCACAGGCGCAGCTATGCCTCACTCAGGGGAATAAGCCCAAAAGCCACATTCTGGCATCCCTGGCTCCAGGAAGAGATTAGGAGCCACAGGTGGTCAAGCAGCTGGACCCACAAGGAAGTGTTAATATGCTAGCTGCTCATCTGCACACACCAGCCAGGTCTGTTCAGCAAATCTACTAGAACCTCACTCACTACTCTAAGCCTGACCCACACTACCAAGATGAGGCACCTGCACATGTGCCACAGGCTCAGTGCACGACTCCCTTCTGGTGTAGCCAACACCATTAGCTCCCAGGGTCAACATTCAGAGGCTCCCAGCCACTGGTTTAGTGGCTTTTAGGCATTTTGGAGCAGTCTAAGTAAAAGTTATGGGCTGGCTGCCCTGAAACACATCTCACAGAACTCCATTCAGGGGATTCTCTAAGACACTCAAAAAAGGACAGAGATGACTGAAACCTCTCCTCCCCAACTTGCAGCCCAGGCCTCTCTCCAGGGCCCATTCCACCTCTCCCACCAACACTTTATGGATTAAGTCGCTTTTCCACACCTGGCAGTAGCTCCTTGTCATGAAGCAAACACTGACTCATAGGCCTGTATGGAAGGCTGGTTTGGAATCAGCATTTCTCAACATGGGAAAGAATCCAGAAAACCTGGTCCAGATACCATGGAGAGATCAAAAGGTCCATGAGGCCAGAGACACAGGAAGCATGTCATCTCCATCACTCACCTGGTCCCCTTCTTGTTGGGAACTGAGTAGGGGCGAAGAAAGTCCAGCTTGTTCTTGCTGATGACGCACAGATCGATGTTGCTTCCAGACCCCAAGTCATTGAAGATGCCAGCTGCAATAGCCTCGCTCACCAGTTTCTTGGCTTCCTCCTCCTGAGAAAGGGAGGGAGCCACAGTGGGTACTGTTCCCATTTGAGCTACAGGCCTGCTCTGAAGTCCACAAAGTGCTTTCAAAAGCTGTGAGCAGAATATTCTGCGAGCTATGCAGTGTTTTGTTAAGTTGTAGATGGACACAAAACCTTTATTATTTATTTATGTAGTGCTGAGGATCGAACCCAGGGCCTCACACACGCTAGGCAAGTGCTCTACCACTAAGCCCCAGCCCCTGGTGCAGTGTGTTTTTTCAACATGGTTTTATAGATGAAGAAAAGATCTCAACCTCAGTGACTTGCCAAGGTGTCCCAGCAGGTAAGTGGGGACCTGAACCTTTGGAACCCTGTATACATGAACCCCTCCCTCGACTAACTGCTCCTTATCACATATTCACCACAAAACTGGAACCTATGGGCTGATAGCATTTATCATTCAAAACAGAGGTCAGTAAACTCGTCTTGCAAAGGACCAGGTAGTAAATATTTCAGGTTTTGTGAGCACAGATTAGGTCTTTGTCATAACTGCTCAACTCTACCATGGTAGTACAAAAGAACTATAGACATGCATAAACAAATGGGTATGACTATCCAAATAAAACTTTATTAACAAAAGGTAATGTAATGGAAAGGCAGTACTGTCAGGTAGGGTGGGATGGGGGGAGGCTAACGCCAAACACAACAGTAGTTCTGGGGAAAAGCTGGCAGAGCCAAGGGTGGGACTTCTTGCCCAAGAGAATTTACCTCCTCCCACTAATGATCCTACAAGTTCACTGAAGTGACTCACTGCTCTGAATCACTCTCTCCTTTGCTGCACCTTGAAGCAGCAAGTATGAGTCCCCAACAGCTACTGGTGAAGAGGTGGATCCATTCCATTCTTAGTCAAGAAGGCCTATCACACGCCAGGTTCTGTGCTAGGTGCTAAGACTGCAGAGATGGATGAAGTACCAAAGTCTCTTCCCTCTAGGGACCCAGGAGTCCAGCAGGGACATTGGACCCAAGTAACCAGAGGGTGGTGTGATGAGGACTGAAAAATGACTTCAGTAGGAGCCATGGGGACACTGGCTGGCTAAGGAAAGCCTTGGGGAGGACACCGGGCACTCAGCAAATGGCAGTGCAATCAAAGGCAGCACAGAGGACCTAGGTCAGCTCAAGTCCAAACCCTTTATGCCACATGGATGGAAATGGACCAACCTCCCAAAGAAGGAACTTGAACCTGTGCTGCAGCCGCTGCCCAATCTCACAGGGTATGAGAGCTCGTGCACATGCCAGCTGAACGAATAAAGAGTCTGCCCAGGTAACAACCTTCAAGAAACAGATTCCCTGTCCAAACTCCAGCCTGAGAGCTTCAGAATATTCACTGGCTTTAAGCTATAAGAAGATGTGAGCCCACTCAGGGCTCCTGCTCCTCTGCCAACCTCTGGCCAGCCTGGGATGCCAGTGACATGAGCGCCCTCTGCAGACCCAGAGAAAAACAGAGGGGATCCGCACCGAGCCAGCCGAGGACTAGGGGGCTACATGTACTATCTTTATCCCCCAGCTTTCTTCCTGAGTGGCACCTACATGGAGTCAGTGAAGACAGTTACTCTCTCGCACACATACAGTCCTGCAGGAATGCACTCAAACAGGACCCTCTCATCAGGACTCTCCTAGGATTCCCCACAGTCTCTCACATGCTTTACCAGAAACCAGAGGAAGAGAAAGCTCCTCAGCCAAGGAGATGGCTGCTGCTGGTGCTCCTGCCACACAGACAGCAAAACCCACCACCAGTTCACTGAACGTGTCCTCATTACAACTTGCTTGGCTGTTTTACTGGTGAACAGCCTCAGAAGCGTGTGCCCAAGTGTACTCGGGGAACCACCTGCTCACCCCTGCTCCTGGCCTTTCAGCTCCTCTCCCTCTTCCTTCTCTTCTCTGCCATTTAACCATTTCCTCCGCTTTGTCATCTCACATCGCTGCAGCTGGGGACTTGCACCAGCCAACAGCACTAGTGGTCATCACAATCCTGCTGGCAGCACTTAGGGCTGAAGGTCTCCATTTCCCAAATGGCTTTATTTTGGAGGACAGGGTAAGGTTTAGAGGAAACAGAAATAAACACATACTATTAGACATGCATATCTAATGCCAGTGAATTCAACCGATCACACAGAAACAGACTGCTGACGGTGCTCTGCGAGCACAGGGCATTCTAACTCAAAATATTCGGTAATGTAAAGATAAGTGATTAAACTTAAAAACTGTCAAATTTTGAAATGTACTATGCATAGTTTGATTTACTCATAAAATTATGTGCTCTGTTAGAAGTAAAGGCTTTTAAAAATTAAGAAAAAAAATCTTTTTTTTTTTTTTAATTTCTCTCCTCTTCACCAATTCCAGGGAAGACTATTCCTTAAGAAAGAAAACCCCACAAGATCATTACACCCATCCTCCCCCATATCCACAGGACTAAGGATATTATGAAACAAACCATGCATTTACTGAGCACCTACTACAATGTACCAAACACTGATTGCTATCCTGTTTGCTCTGAGGATGGTATAGTCAGAAACTGGCTGAGAGCAAAGCCTAGCGTCACAAAGCTAGTCAACAGTAAGTAGTGAAATAGGTCCACAGGACTCTAGGGCTATAGATGACAAGACCACATTAGCTCACAAGTAACCTTCTTTGGGTTGGGGACCCTTCACTAGCTGGGGACAGTAGGCAATGGTCCCCAGACTCAGGACTATTTCATTCCCTATCACCAGTGTCCTCAGAATCTAGTCAAGTATAAAAGAAGGCTGCTGGTTGCCAATGTCTCCATGAGCCAACATTCATTCCCACTGCAAGGTGTTTCCCAAATTGCCCACAGGCCACCACCCAAAGGGCTTTCTCTACTCCCAACTTCACAGGGATGACCCTTCTACCATTTAATACCAGAGGCCCACATCGAGACTGAAGGTCTCACTTCACTATTCCTCCCCTTGCCACCAAAACCCTTCAAACACAAAGGGGTCAAGAATGACCAGGAGTTCCACCACACATAGCTAACATCTTCAATAAATATTTCCTGAGACCTACTGTGTTCCAAGAACTGCTTGACATGTTGAATACCGTCTTTAACTACAGAATTCTAGACACATATGCAAATACACTACTGGGCATATTCATGCTGTGTTTTCTTTATAGTTAAATTTTACAATTAAACAACTTTTGTCTTTAAATATTTAAGAAAACTACCAAGACAAACCACAAACTAAAGGCAAGAGGTTGGGAAAACACCACATTTGTATCTGTTTTGGGTCCACAGTAAATGCAAGGAAACACTGCCTCTTCCTTCAGGATTCATTCTTCCTCGGGAAACACCACCTCCTTTATCTGGGAGGATGCAGAGTGACCTGGGGACAGCTGCTGCTGAAGGATTCTGACAAGGGTCTTGCAGAGCCCGGGCCCCCAGCTGACCAGGCCCAGGTGCAATGCTCTGCCCTGGTAGGGCCAGCACCCTCCCCTGGCCAGCTGCTCATGGATTTACACTGCTTGTCTCAAGGGAACTTGGAGATTCAGTGTGTAGATGGACCAACAGGACCCATCCCAGTTCCTAAACAAAGCCCTCCAGGAGAAGGGCTGGCTTCTTTTTACATTGAGATGCTCAGCAAAAAGACCGCCATGACCCAGGTAACTGAATGGCATTAGGGGGACCCAGGTTCAAGGTCATCTGGCAGATGTGGAGGCAGACCTAGTCTACTGCTATGCAGCCTTGAGCAAGTCACTTCACCTGAGTTCAATCTCCTCCTCCGTAAAAGACTGATGATAAATCCTACCTCAGAGGATTGCTGCAAATCAGAAATCAAGTATAGAAAGCACTATTAAGTCTCTGGCATACAGCTGTTGCTTAATAACTGGGAACTTATTTAATAAAGCAAGTCAGAGGGCTCCTAAAACCATAGTTTACCTTTAAGCAGAAAACGCCTATACCCAACCCCAAACCAGGAGAAGGAGGTCCAAGCAAACCTGCCAACAGATCTTCACCCAGTGCAGTGAAGTTCCTGTAATTAATCCAAGCAAAAAGCACACTCCCTAAAAGTTCAGAGAATATAAAAGGAACACTTCCTGCTTTATGGCTACAAAGACCAAACTAACTGGGAATATCAGTCCCCCGGGCCACCCCTGCTTCTTAAATGAGATTACAATAAGAGTGATGTACTGTACTACAAGTCAGCTGTGACAAGCAGCACTTTATAGAGCTATCTGTTTGTCTCCATCACTGCATCGCACAATGTGTCCCTGGACTCCAATGTGCAGCTCCATTTACCACTACATGACAAATGGGCAGCACTTGTAAAAGGCACAAAGAGGGCCACGTCGGCCACGTAATGGTCACCACAGCTGTACCCGAGTGCTTGAGGGGACAAAACAGACCCCCAAGTTCATTAAACTGACCAGTAATGGATCTTTCAAAAAGTGCCTTAGGAATCATACAGAAAAGGCTAAAATAAATAACTCAGCATGGAAGGCTAATCTGAAATGGTGTTTGATAAATTATTTATACCACAGGCGATTGTCTGCATTTAATATTGGAGCTACTAGTAGCATCTTTAAAAGATGATTTATGTGTTGTAATGCCATTAAACTTTATATTGGCCCACTGCTGGCTATAAAGTCTGCTGAGATTTAGAGAATGAGTTTTAAACTGTCACTGCAACATCATAGGAGATGGAGACTGTATTAAATCTTTACTTTAAACCTGTTATCTAGAGAGTTGCATTTTGTAGACACTCACAAACTGATAGATTACCTCGGCATCCACTATGGTGCAGGTACAAACTAGTACTGCAAAGAAACTTTTCCACATTATTCTTGTCTACAGTTACAATCGAATTTCTCTTCTCACTAAAGTGATTTGAGATTGGGAATGTCACCAGAGTAAAATGTAGGTGTGCTAGCCAATGGGCACGCTGGACAGTTCAGCATCAAATTAATACTCTTTAAATAAACACTCCACATTTGACTGTTGGGTTATGCATACCGAACAGGCTTTACTTATATCGGGACGAGCAAAATATTAAATATGTATTTGACCGAAAAACCTAACATTCTATTTTAGATACAGCTTTGGAATGTGAAAATACATGTATATGAAAAGTTACTGGAAACTCCACTAAAATTTTAAAGAACTTAAAAAGAAACAAAATTGATGATTTGTTGTTTATGTAGCCAAGGAGCTGATTGAGGGGTCAAAAAGGGAAGAAATGTCCAGCCTTTTGTCAGGAAGAACAAGGCTTCCCTGGCTCTACCATGTGTTCAGAGCATTGCAGTGTCTCTCTGCCTCCTGCTCCTCTTCCATGACAGGAGTCAAGGGATAGCTGGCTCCTACCCTTGGTTCCCTTGGGGGGACAAGAATGTGAACATTATCTGGCTGAAGTCAGACTGAATTCCCATGGCATTCATCCACTTTCCCATCTGCTATTGAGTTCATATTTAATTTGTAACAATTTGCTACTTTATTAACAACCATAGATTTAACTCAAGAAAAACTGAAGCACAGAAGGGTTGGAGAGATATCAGTCAAAGAATACAAAAACACAGGAGGAAAAGGTTCAAGAGAGCTACTGTACAAAGTGCTAAGTACAAATAATAATACATTATATTCTTGAAAACTGTGGAGAGATTTTAAATGCTATCAACCACAAAAAAAAAAAAAAAAGTTCATGAGGATTGCTAATTAGCCCGATTTGGTCATCCATACTGTATACATATTTTCAAAGCAACCTGTATAAATCTATACAACTTTTGTCAAAAATTAATTTAAAAAAGAACTGAAGCAGACCAAATTCATCTTGAAAAATCTGCCCTTTTTTTATCACTTTGATTTGAAACAGGAAAAAATTCTGCTCTGGAGTGGGGATGTGATTCAGTAGTAGAGTGCTTGCCCAGCATGCTCAAGGCCCTGGCCTTGATCCCAGCACAGCAAAAAATAAATAAAACAAAAACTATTGCTCTGATGATCTGGATCAGAGAAGCTAAATGTCTGGGTGGGATGCAAGTTTGGACTCAAAAGAGAGCACCAAACTTTTTCACCTCAGAGAAGATGGCACCTCGCATCTTCTGCAGACACTGGAAAAATTATGAGACAGATAATACCAAATGAGGTAATTCCAAAACTGCATGAGTCCCAAATGGGGACAACTCAAAGACAGCTATGAGAGGAAGAAGTTTGAACACAATGTCTTCTAAGTGTACTGTGGACATGCTAATTTCTGACTAAATCACTGATGCAGCCTGAAGAAGTCAGAAATGGCTAGTGGTTGAAAAATTTTAAGAGTTTAATAACGTATTTAAAATAGGAAGACACACAACCCCAGCAGTACGTTTCCTGCACAAACCCAATGTGTCCCATGTGTGGTGACATCTTTTACAGTAGAAAAAGCAAATTTAATTCTTTTTTTCCCCAGAGAGGGCAGTATATCAAAAGCAAAGTTATCCAAGTTTTGAGTCTGGCTTGAGTTGTTCAGGTAAACATCACTGCCTGTGCAAACACTTGGAAACTGGTGAGCACAGGTGACTGGTGGTCAGTGCTTGGTGACTGTGGCTTTAAGGTCACAGTGGCACTGCCCACTCTCTTCTCAGTGGCTGTGTGTATATGTGTTTGCATGCACAAGTATACCAGGATCTGGGCGAAGGAAAAACTTGCTGTGGGGTGCAGAAGTAATTTTAAGGGTAAAGCATTAGCAACTGGACTTATACCGATCACCAAAGGAATAAACTGCAACTCAAGGGTTGGGGATATAGCTCAGTTGGTAGAGTGCTTGCCTTGCAAGCACAAAGCCCTGGGTTCAAATCTCCAGCACCAAAAAAAAAAAAGAAAGAAAGAAAAAAGAAAACTGCAACTCAAGGCGGGAATGGAGGTGTTAGAGGCTGCACATCCACAACGGCCCAAGAAAGGCCAGCAAGAATGAAGAAAGCCCCTGAGAGCTGGGTCACTTACATACACAGTTCTAAGCTCTAAGTCACAAGTCATTCCTTGGAAGAATGAGAATAATGTCTCTGCCCAAGGGCTGTGAAGAGGAATAAAAAGGAATGTTCCTGCCATATTTGTTAGCATTCTAGGACAGAAGGAAAAAGGTAAGGACATGAGAGAACTAACACTGGGCACCCACACCAACCCCAGCTCTGAGCCTCACAGCTCCAGTTCCTTACTGAACCCTCAGCTGCTTGTACAGGTGAAGAAACCAAGGCTATCAGAATGGTTGGCGGATCCACTCAAAGGCTCATGGCTGGGTGCAAGTGGGAGACTCAGGGATCTGTGCCAAATTAGTGCCTGGCATAACCAAAGCCTGTGTTTCCCTGCCCAAATGTTCGGAAAACTCGTGAGGGCAAGAGGTTTTGCTAGAATCTGTGACAGTGAATGGAAGAAAAATACCTAAGCTTCAGAGGGAAAAGGACCAAAAGGGATGAGAACATATTGCTTTGCACAAGGAAAAGAAATCAGTGTTCACAGCATATGTGTATACAAATATATATTTCCAAGGCTGCATTGAATAAAATATAATCAGAGAAAAAAACAATAAAAAAGAAAAGACTAAATTTAAACAAAGTGAGAAATATGCTCAACAATTCTCAAAATGAAAACTAGGCTGACTCAGGTACTAATAAGATCTTAATACTCTCTCTCATAAAGCGATGCAGTCAGTGATAACTAGCAGTAAGCTCCCAGAGACACTGAAAGGGCCATCATGTGAATATAAGGGGAAGCAATCAAGTGAATCTGCTTTGTGGGCCACAATAAGATGAAAAAAGTCAGTCCCAGGAACATCTCAGGATGGTGAGTGTAACTGATGACAGAAATTCAGTCCGGTCAGAGGTAGAGGCTGAACACAGGGTCTGCAGCCAGCAGAAGCGCCTAGTCACAGTGTTTACCTACCATCCTGCTTCTAGGGTCTGGAGACTAGAACCTATCACCAAGTGCGGTGTGCGTGTGGGAGGCTGGTGTGGAAACTTTTCTCTGCAAGATCCTGCTCCTACAGGCTCATGAGGCCCAGAAAGGATGGCGAGGAGATCCAAGGAAGTACAGCACACCCTAGTTCTAGGAAGTTTCATGATGCCCACAAATGAACAAAATTCCCAATGATGCAACACTCCAATAGAAATGCCTGGGTCCAAACAGGAACCTGCTCTGCAGACGCTGTGCAGATCGGGATGGTCTGAGCTGAGAGGCTGCCCAGGAGTGTAGAGCCACGGGAAGAGCCACGGGAAGAAGCAAATAGGTAAGCATACTATAAAACTAGAAGTCAGAACGACCAGAAGACAGGCCTGACAAAGGAGCTACAGGTAGGTGTTCAGAGGTTTCAAGGTGTGCAGGTGATGAGGACAGGGCCAAGTCTTGAGACGGGGGTGAAAGACAAATCAAAGATCAGCCAGTTCAGTGGGGCCAAATTCCAGAGAACCACACAGGCTACACAGAGTGAAAACCTCTCATGCTGACCACTGGGAAGACAGGGAAATTTTTAGGTTATGGAATGATGCAGTTAGAATATGCTTTCAGAAACTGCAACCAGAAGCAGTGGGGGAGGAAATGCCAAAAGAATCTTAGAATATTCCCAGTGACAGAGGGTCGTGGGGCAGCAAGGATAAGCACAGAAGTGAGAGGGGAAAACTGGTCAGACAGGTGGGCGTGCAGGAGGGGAAGGAGCAGGTGCCACCTGGGCTCCTAGCCTCGGCAGTGGGCACTGACCACTCCTCTGAACAAATGCAGCCTGCACACAAAGGCCGTAACTTTCTTGGTATCTATTTTTCTGGCAGACTAATAGAAACACAATGAATAACTTAATATATTTTCTAAATAATGGTAATCTTCTGTAGTAGATTCAAGGATGTTACCTAAAAGGGACAAGATAAAATTGGAATCATTAAAAGTCTACTGAGGCCACTCTGGAAAGAAAAAAATACTGGGACTGGGATCAACTTGTCAACACCACTTCATCAGTAGCAGGACTCTGAAATACACCTACCTGTCTGGTCTCTGGAGTGACAGAAAGAGCACAAGAGATTGGTTAACTGTAGGGGCAAGACTACAAGAATGCAGAAAGAAACTCCAATTCGATGCATGACATGAGGAGTGTGGCCCTGTGCAATGTCAAGTTGTAAGGAAGTAGAAGCAGATGGACTCAAATAAGGTGGACAATCAGGGGGACTGGCAGGGGGGATCGTGAGGAGCTAACTCAGATCTCTTTCCATGAGGTTCCTGGCTGATCACCTTTTCCTGTGCTCCAAGACTCACACAATCTTCAGACAAACTTAGCAGATGGGAGGCAAGTCTAAAGGGCAAAAGAAAACTTACAGGGTCTGGGCTAATGGGTATGCTCAGTATACTGAGTGTGCTGTTGGAGGCTAGATGTAAAGATGCAGGTTATGAATTCAGATCTCTTAATTACTAGCTGTGTGATCTTGGTGGTAAAGTCAGTCAACATTTTTAGGTCCCAATTTCCTTATTTGCAGAAGAGGGCCTAAAACCACCCAGCACCTAGCCTTTTAATTAGCACCTGCTCTTAAGCAGATGTGAACTAAACAAGGTAGTCCACGTGCAGATATGCAGGAGAAACTGCTAGTGCTGTGCCTGACACAGGAAACCCACTGACAGATTCACCTCTACTCCCTTCTCTAACATTCACAGCCAAGGTTACAAGGCAAAAGTCTTACTCTTCCACAACTACAATGCAGCAGGCAGTGGTTACTAACTCAGTACTCCCAGGTCAAATCAATGATGAAGGTAAACATTATACAGCAAGCAAAACTCAATTTGATACCCGTGCATTCTTCCACACAAGAATTTACTGCCATATCACTAACAAGTATACTAAGCAGCACATTTTCACTAGAAATTATATTGTGAAAAAAGTCAGAAAGCTTATATTTACTGCATGCAGGCTGTGTACAAAGCACACTACTCCACTTATTTGGCGGGGGGCGGGGGGGGGTGCCGGGAATTGAACCCAGGGGTGCTTAACCATTGAGCCATATTCCCAGTCCTTTTTATTTTTTGAGACAGAGTCTTTCTAAGTTGCTTAGGGCCTCACTATATTGCTGAGGCTGGCCTTGAACTTACCATCCTCCTGCCTCAGCCTTGCCTCAGCCTCCCAAATCACTGGGATTACAGGTGTGTACTACCATAACCCGGCTCCACTTGCTCTTTAAAACAATCCTTTCACGTGCTACTATCCTTACCTGACTCTACAAAGACACAGGGGGAAGGTGAAAAGACTAACCCAAGGGACACAGCCAACAACTGGAAGGTCTGAGATGCAATGCAGTTTGGTCTAGGTCCAAAATCCATGTTTGTTTGTTTGTTTGTTTCCACCCAAGAAAACAGGAAGGCATGGTGGTGCTTGCCTGTGATCCAAGCTATTCAGGGGCCGAGGAAGGAGGATCATAAGTTCGATGTCATCCTGGGCAACTTATTGAGACCCTGTCTCAAAATAAAAAATATTAAAAAGGTCCAGGGATATAGCTCAGTGGTAGAATGCTTGCCTAGCATGCTCAAGGCTTGCCCCCCCAAAAGACAAAATGTCAAGAAATACTTATGTTCCCTCTAGTTCTTAAAACACTTTACCTCTAAAATTATTTCATAGTTGCAAACATGACTTAAACAATGCTACTCTAAAACTGAGAACATCCTGATGCCTTCTCTACTATAGAAATCATATTTAGCAAATTTCAAAGGAAAGTCTGTGAGACTCTCTGCATTACTACTGCCTCCAAATGTTCACACTTCCCTAAAACATACAGAAAAGTTCTCTGCAGGTAGAAAGAGTAAAATTGTTTTTTGACCACCCGTGTATCAATAAAGAAGATACCATTTAACTTAATTTTCCCATCAGGCCATTTTGTCAACTGCAAATCTTAACTAAAACCAAGAAAAAAGCAAACACACTTTCATTTTCTCCAAGTTTCAAAGCAAGAAGTAGTCAGAGGGTTAGAGAGAACTTTTGCTAACTCTCTCCAGCAATCCACAAACATGAACCTCCTAACAATTCCCTCAAGAGCCAACTTCAGCCCATTTTAGGAGCAAATTTTCTATTTTATTAACTGAGGCTACAGGGGGTTACACAAGAAGCAAAAATCAATCCTCAAACCCAGGTACCTTCAAAGCCCACACACGAACTTCCCTTTGTGCTTGTTTTTACTGTTCAATCATCCCAACTCCATTCATCTGAGTTAAGAGCCAATATATTTGTCAAGAAATCAAAGTTAATAGGTACTTATACTTTTTAATTGTATGTTATTGCCACAATTCCAATTTTAGAGAAACTATATTCCACTGTCATGACAGGATGACAATGACTACAAGTGTGACTGCATTCTATGGATACAGTGCTCACTGCAAATATTTTTAAAAATCTGTACCAGTAGGTGGAATTTTAAAATATCTATTTAGCACAACCTCATATCTGTGTCCGTTTCTGTACAATTTCAGGGTTAGGGGAGAGTGGTATAAATTACCTCACAGAAACCCACAAGTAACATTGTTTGTTAAGGTTAAAACTTTAACTACCTTCCTGAGGTATGCTGCTGGGGTCTCATTACAGCAGGTAATCTCACATTCCGCCATGCACAACACACTAAGTACCAGCATCTCCCAATTACACTGCAACGTAAATCTCAAAGGACATCTGAAAAGTCTACACGGCTCCTGCACCCACTGCTGAAACACAACCACCTCTAATGGAACGTGGCAGCTTTCTAAACTAAATATTCACACACAGGGACAGGGCTGCTAGCCCTGGACGTGTCTCACACTGAAGAATGGCTGCTAATTAAAAGGCCACACTGACTCAAGAAATGACCACCCAGACAACTTCAGATACCATCTGGAGTTTTT
The DNA here is from genome assembly GCF_902686445.1 of Sciurus carolinensis. Classification (NCBI taxonomy): domain Eukaryota; kingdom Metazoa; phylum Chordata; class Mammalia; order Rodentia; family Sciuridae; genus Sciurus; species Sciurus carolinensis. Next base: position 10,287,701 of record NC_062226.1, on the reverse strand, counting down.
TGTTTTCCTATTTCCAAATATGTTCAGCTGTCCAAACTTCCAGGGTTACACCACTAAAAGTTAGTACAGGGCCCTCATGCTTTTGTGCATGATGTTCCTCATCCAGAACGGTCTGCTCTTCTCTTCAGGCTTGCTGTCCTATCTGTCCTCAAACCCCAAGACAAACAATTCAAGTAAGGAGTCATGATTTCTTTTTCAGTACTGGGGACTGAACTCATGGCCTCACACTGACCTACCTCCCCAACCCACAACATGCTCTTTGACACCCTCTTAAATAAGTCTCCCAGAGAGAGTCTATCAATTCTGCTTCTGTCTTACTCTAATAGTCCTCCTAATAGGGAATGTTCTCCTACTTTTCATGTCACACTTTTAGCAGCTATTTATGGGCCTGTCCACCTCACTAGGTTGTAGATGTGGCTCAGAAAGGGAAGAGGTCTCATGAGCAGGCACAGAGCTTCAGCAATGGCATGGGTGCATGGAACGCAAGCCTGCCTCCACATCTCTGAAGGACCACCACCCAATGGCTGCTCAGAGGCCAAGCGGCAACTCCACGAGCAACACAGATGCTCTTCTGGGAACCTCCCACCCGCTGCTGCTGCCCCACCTCTGCAAAGCTGGATGTGTAAAGGGGCACCTTTAAAAAGAAAAAAAGCCTTCACAAGAGCGGACCAGAGTGTAGTCATACCATAATCATTTGGAATCATTTGGCTATTTTTGGAACTGTCTTTACTTCGGCTAGCAAAACCTCCACTTGATACAGGCTGTCATGGAGGTGGGGTGGGGGGGCCTGTCATAAGAGCAGCAATGGCTTTGAAATATCCCATCTAAGCCAACTTTAGTCACACCCCTCTTAAGAACCGCCAATTCCACCAAATATTGGCAGTTCTGTTTATTCAGATCTTTTGATATAAGAAATGTGCTGACCTTTCCCCCGTTGAGTTGATACAGATATATGAAAACTGTAAAGTGCGGCACAAAGGGAGGGGACAGAAATGAAACTTCTCTACCTGTGTAAACTAACAGGGGCATTTTTAAAATTACCATGTTTTAGATCAGAAGGTAAAAACTGCACAGCAGCAATTTAAAACTTTCCAGCCCATGAAAGCTGACAACTGACTCGGTGAAACAGTTCAAGTCCTCCAGGCCCCTACTCTTGGGATTAGTGGTTCTATCAAACACTTAAATGCCTGCTACAAAATCTGTCATTTTTCACGTTAACATGCATGTATAATGTAAGCCTACACGAGTACTACATTTAAATATTTAGACCCAAATGTTATTTTAAACTTAATTTTTCCACAGAGCCATTTCATTAAAAAAAAAGAAAGAAAGAAACTTTCCTAAAATTCCTAATCACACTTCAGTGTGTTTTAAGCGGGCGTGTAATGTCAGGCTGCTTTGCACACCCACCTGCCCACCACCTCCCCCTTTCCAATATCGCACACCACACAAGTATAATAAACCATGTTAATATTTCATACCACTGTGAAATATGCTGGAGTATCAATTCAACATCTGCTGTCTTTAGGGCCCGGGAGTCCCGCAGAGACACTTTCAATTTGTAATTGAGTTCTATGCTGAATTAATCAGCAGTTTATCTTTTTTACTAAAATAACGTCTTCACCACTAACCCAGATTTACATTAACAATTTATGCCAAATTACCTGCCAAGACAAAACTTATAAGATTCTAAGCTACCATCCTGTAACACTCAGTTCTATATTTCATTTCTTGTATTTCCCTAACCCATATGCAGGCCAAGTGGAAATCCATTGTTCAAGAGCTCGCAAGCCTCTAACCACAGATAACCTCTTGGATTTGTAGCACAGAGTCTCCTCGCTTTGACAGTAAATTTCATAAGGGTTTCCCCTCTTCCCCTGAAAGCCACTGTTCGATAAAAGGCTATGATTCAAAATTTTTATAAAACAGATTTCTAAAATGGAAGGAAATCAGTGAATAATAAAATATTTTTTTTTTTATATCTTTTCCCAAGGAACTCAAAAATCCCAAATCTTGGCTTGAGTACCAGAAAAAGAACCCAGATAAAGGAAGCATTTTTAGTGCCTTAAAATTATGTAACTGAGATTCACCTTAGCAAAGACAATTTGATTTGGTGAAAAGAAAAGTAAAGAAATCGACTTCTCTTGGGGTTGCTATTATAGCTCAGTGGCAGAGTGCTTGCCTAGCACATGTGAGACACTGGGTTCTATCCTCGGCACCACACAAAAATAAATAAATAAAATAAAGGGATCATGTCCATCTACAACTTAAATTTTTTAAGTCCACTTCTCTTTGATATCACGATGCTGAATATTTTAGTACCAATATCTTCATCTTCCTTTGAATTTCACCTGTATACCTGAAAGTTACCAAATGATATATTCCACTCAACACTATCCCTGACTCTAGCTCTAGACTCTCTCTGACAAAACAGTCTCCGGTCACAAAGAAGTTAATATTTTCCCTGCTGGATTTTCACCACAGGCACAGCAAGCACCATACTTTATGAAATATCTCCTATATGGTATGCCCTATGTGCAAAGGAAATACGTAAAGCAAAAACATTTCTAATGAAACACCTGCTCCAAAGAAATGTATCATAAATAATTACCTATCTACTACAGAGGAAAATAATCCCTTCTTTTCAACTTGCTTTCCTAATAGCTGTGTGGAAAACTTCAGGATGGCCTCTTGCAATACCAGCCCTACTGCAGCACCAAGTGAAGTAGACTGCATTCACCTAACACCAGGTAAGTGTCTGCTGATGGATCTCACATTGGTTATATAAGAACATGAAATTCAGTGTTTACATAACAGGAAAGAAGACATGAAAAAGTTTAGAACAGAAATATTTTGGGCAGATTTTTTTTAAAAATCAGTAACTTTGCCAGTATATATTATTTGTGACTATCCCTTTATTATTCTTCAAAGAATTGAAAAAGATACCTTCAAAATTTATACAGGGTCACTTTCTCAAGATTTGCTGATTCTAGAATTCCAAGGTCAGTCCAAGAGGAGTCTATTCCCACCTCAGAGAGATTTTGGTAAACCATAGTTCCTCCTCAGCTTCCTCCTATTTACCCTGTTACTTCCTGAGACTAAGGACAAAGGATAAGACAAACTTTCCAAAATTTCCTTTCCCTCTTCCCTGAAATGTTGCACTTTCAACTTTAACTTTTATCAATGGCAGAATATAACAGCAAGGGTGGAAATGAAAACCAACTACCATTAAACTGGCTCTGGAGATATGAGAGATGAAGAACACAGAGCGTTGGCCAAGACAAACAACACTGAAGTGGCCACTTCTAAGTCAAGGAAGACTATCGTCTGAAAGAATCAAAAGAAGTATTTACTTCTGAAATCCAATCATTGTATGGAAGAAAGCAAAGTCAGTCATATATATATATATATATATATATATATATATATATTTTTTTTTTTTAGGTGTTGACAGACCTTTATTTATTCACTTACTTATATGTGGTGCTGAGAATTGAACCCAGGGCCTCACACATGCCAAGCAAGTACTCTACCAGTAAGCCGCAACCCAGCCCCAACAAAAACAGTCTTGAATCCTCGGTGAAAGACCAAAGAAAACTCTGCCCTCTACGATGCCACAAAAATGCAAATGGAAAAAGAACCAACAGAGTGACCTTACCTCTCTGCCTCTCCAGAGTGGCTGCCAAGTGAACTCCAGTCAAGAGAATGAGTTCACTTTAAAAGACGAACAACTTAGGGGATCTGACTCTGATGCAAGGTTTTACCACTGACAGTTTTTCTCATCATCTTCTACTCTATCCACTAAACCACAGAAATCTGTTCATTTCTAAAATTAACTGGTTAACGCCTTTAGAAATCACTACTAAAAATAATTCCATACAGGGCTCTGAGGAACTGTATCTTAGGGTTCTGACATCGCGAAAACCTGATGTTTTATGTTAAATAAAGCCAAAGAGAAAACTAATGAGGAAAATTACACATTTTGGTTCAACTATAAAGACACAATTCACTATGTCTAATGTTTCAGGTATTAAGGAGAGCCAATAACCAGGAATTATGACCTAAAGCAAATGGCAGAAACACCCTCAGGGAGCACTTCCAAAAGGGACCTTTCAGTTTTTACACAAATGCACAATCAAACCAACTACTGCCCAAATCCAGTGTGCCTAAGAAGCACGATTCCTGTGTTTGAATCATTTCACCTAAACAATTCCATGGGTGCACTAGTTTTAAGCAATAAGGTATCCATTAAAATTACCACAATGCCAGTTTACAGTCACCAGGGTAACTGTAATCAAAATGTGGGCAAAAATGTGCAGAAATTAGACCTTCATACACTGGTAGTGGTGTGGACACTATGGAAAGGCATTTCCACAAAAGGTTAAACTCAGAGTCACCCTATGATCCAGCAATCCAGTTCCTAGCTATTCAGCCAAGAGAAATCACAATATATGTCCATCAAAACCTTGTACACAAATGTTCACAGCAGTATTATGAATACAGCCAAAAAGGTGAAACAATTCAAATGTCCATCAACTAATGGGTAGATACATAAAATCCAGTATGTCCACACGGTAGAATATTATTCAAACATAAAAAGGAATGAAGTGCTGATACATTCTACAACATGAATGAATTATTGTGAAAATATTGTGGTAAATGAAAGAAGTCATCAATGACTTTGAGCACATATATAAAATGTTCAGGATAGACAAGTCTTTAAAGAGACAAAGTAGATTAGCTGTTGCCTAGGGCTGGGTGGGCTGGGGGAAGTAGAGGAGTAACAGCTAATAGGCTTGGGTTGTTTTTTTTTTTTTCCAAGTTGATGGAACTGTGGTTTGAGTATACTAAAATTCACTGAGTTGTGCACTTAAATAGGGGAACTGTATGGACATGAATTATTTATCAATGAAGTTGTTACTAAACAATAATAAAGCGTCCAACATTTTTAGAAGAGGACCTCTTCAAAAAGTCACAACATCTAATGACAAGTCACAAGTCAATCATAAACCTGAATTCTAATAGTAATTTTTTAAAAGCAAGAGATCACAATTAAACAAAAATATTAGCCTAAATCCTTGAAAGCATTTTTAATAAAATTTTAAAAAAGAATTTTGGTAATAACAATATAGTTTTCCCCCCAGACATACAAGACACCTAAAAAGAAGTAACCACAAGACAAATACAACCATAAATTCAAAAATCTGGAAAAGACAAATTCAGTTCATTAAGTTGACACATATTAAAGTGCTACAAGAAGCAGTCTTAAGCATCATCAACGACAGAGGAAAATCATTGTTTATAGTAGTTGTTGAAGGTCAGGTTTTTTTAATTTTTGCATTTACTTAAAACTCTGTGTTTGATGCCAATGGGGTTCAAGTTGCACAGGAAGGTGCTTCAGCTAAACACTGATCGTCTTCCTTGATCTCCATTGTCTGCTGTGTGGGTTCCGCCAGCAAACCTCCCAGCAAGTGGTCACCTTCCTATGGAGTCATTAAACCTCCGAATGTCAGCTGGTGGGATTAGCCAGCAGCTTCCACACCTGAGCCCCCGTGGCAGGGACAGAGGCATTTGGATCAAGATCACTAATGAATACAGAATTCATATGCCGCTTGTCAGGGCTCCTGAGCTCAGAGTCCACAGATGCAACCTAAATAAGACGGAGGACAGAACAATTGTTGACGAAGATTAAAAAGTTTTGGCAGTTGGAAAAAAAAGAGCACCTCATTATTCAAATATGATAGTCTTGCTTATTTTTTTTTTTATTTTTGTTCAAGTTATTCATGATTTCCCTCAAATGGACAAATGCCACTCACCAGTATTTAAAGACTTCTTGGTCTCATTACTAAATATGAAAAGGGCTATACCATCTGTACATCAGCTATCTAGAGAATAACAGCTCTCTTGTAAATAATATTTGAACACTGGGGGGGCTATCAGGATATTTGGAGTGGAGGGCAGTTAAAAGATGGGGAAAAAATCTAGAATTCTGAGGGGGGAAAAAAAGGATCTTCCATAGCCAAATAACCTACTTATGTTTACCAATCTGTATCTCTATTTATGTTTACCAATCTCTCTCACTCTGACTTCCTTGCACCATTCTGTTCCTGGATCCTTCACATCACCAAGCTCACCAAAGATGTTTCCATACCTCCTCTGACACTTGGTGGATTTTCCCAAGACCTCATCAGAGAAAAGTGAAAAGCCCAAGCTGTCCATGGGACCTCTGCTGTTCTGGACTAAAACGTCTTCCCCATTCTGTTGTCAAAGAATTACAGACCTAGCAAACAGACAGAGAAGCCTCTTTGTGATCAATTTTCTCAGAGGACTCCCAAGTCAGGCTGACCAGGATTCAAATCCCAACTCTATCACTTGACCAGCTCAGCAATCTCAGGCAAGTTTTTCTGACCTTCCTATACCCCGACTTTCTTTTCTTTAAAATGGGGATAACAAAGTACTGACATGAAGACCTTACATGAATTATTGAAAAGTAAATGATATAACGCAGAAAAAGCTCTTAGAACAGGGCCTGACATGATGTAAACACTGACTATTATGATAGTGCTTTCCATACCTCCCTCTCACAGAAGGGCACACACTTTCATGGTCTGTTATGTGTTAAGCATGTTCACTACCCGGGCCTGGTTTTGATATTAAGCTTTCAGTTGGAAAAGAAGGATCCTATCTATCTATGCTACAAATCACTAAGTCTGATGCCAGCACAAATTATCATGTTAGTCGCTGCTGTTACATTTTGTATCCTACTATTGAAAAACTAGAAAATAAAAGCAGCTGCTGTATTTTAGAGTCAATTCTGTAGGCTCCACCATACAAGGTGTTTTACACCCACACCTATTCCTTAAAGGAACCTGCAGGTAGGTCTCTGAATCTCCCATTTCACAGTTGAGGACCTCGTGCCACTGGCCCAAGTCACGCACTGAGTACAGTGGAAACAGGCTCACAGCCCAATCCTCCAGTGCTTAAACCCTTAGCCCCTTTCCATCTGACAATACTGAACTCATGCTCTATGCTTTCCTTGGGGACCATCTGTGTACCAAACTGAACAGTCCTTTTTATTTTTTAAGTCAAAATTATGTAGATCTCTCACACTACTATCCACCTGCAAAGCACAAATGAATATCCAACTTCAGTGTCTTTTATTGAACTTAAAGAAAAAAACATGTGCACCCACAATTACTTCTAAGATCTGCTGTCAGAACAACATATTGGTATCAAGTCTTTCATTATTTAAAGTGGATCTATAGCTGCCTACAATGACAGATTAATTCCGTTTCCTCAGTAGCCAGGTGTTTGGCATCACGTTTGTGAGGTAACCACAAGCCTTTAGGGCAAGAGCTGCTCACATCTTTAGCAATCTACAAGGGCTTCTCTAGAGGCCAGCTCTAGCCGAGTGATGAAATATGACTCCATAAATCAGATGGCTGAAGTGGCACTTGTATACGTCACCATCTATCTTCCTAGCTTCCCTATGAAGGGCATAGGGTAAGAGCTCATCCCCCAGTGCTGCAACCAGAGAAAGGACCATCACAGCTGGCACTGACTAAGCATGTGCTACTTAAAACTGAAGACACACTAAGACTGGGGAAAAAGATCCTGCTGGTGTTAGCATGCCTCAGGCAGAGGAGAAGCTTCAGCAAGTCATCTTCAAAAGGCAGAGAGCCAGAGCTCTAGAAACCTGCAAAAATTGGCTAAGCCTGCAGTCTTCATTTCTTTAAGTTGAGCATCTTCAAAGTCTAGAATTCTAACTGTAGGGCACAGCAGCTGCCACTGCAGATCTGATCCTCTCAGCTTTTGGCAGCTCTCAACTTGAGATTCTAGCAAAAGAATTTTTCAAGTTGCTATTATTGCCTGTCATGGATTTATAAATATTGTGCACTATCTGCTGTGGCATGGCTCTCATGGGACGCCAGAGCATGCCAAATGCATAACAGAATGAAAAACAGTTTCTATTCTTCAAATAAATGCTAATTTTTTTTTAACTGTGCTCACACGATGTGTTTGGTGACCAACTTCAATAGTACAGAATATGTATCAGAGAGGGGGGAAAAAGCTGATTGTCTTTTCAGCAGCATTCAGCTGCTACTTTCATTAAGCTTGTTTAATTAGATTCCAGATGCTAATTTGCAAGTCGATACCAGAGGGTGCAGGACAGTTTGCCTTTGAATCATCTCCCTGTGATGTGAGGGTCCTGCCGCACACCACTACCCTTCGGCGGCCCTCACACGATATTCTGACAATTAGTGCAAAAAGGGGACAGTATTGATCTTGACAGACTAAATATTAATCTTCTACCCATTTTAATGAATTGTAATCTTCAGGAGTTTAAATCTCTCACTGGGCCAAATGAAAACATTTCTTCTTACAAAGAAATGAAATGGAAGGAAAACTAAGTTATCTGATTCATTTCCTTAATTTGCTCCCCGCCCTAAAATAAATCTGTATTTTATTTCAGCAACTTTTAAGATACAAACCACCACCAAACTAACACCCAGATACTGTGGTCAAATTCCTTAAGGGTATCTGGGAAATGGACTGAAAAGACCTCAGCACAGCCAGCACCAGCATTCACTTTACACCAAGCCTAACAACATAAAAGCTGGGGGCACAGCTCCATGCAACTGATTATTACCTAACACACTCTCAAACAACTGACCCTTGTCATTAGGTCAACTGACACATTTCAAAACCCACTGTTCTAATACATTGGGACAATGTCTGAATAAACACCTTTAATGATAAAAATAAATGTGAGACCTATTACCAGGAAGAATGCCTTCATTTCTAACACAGCTGAGAACTATGAGCCCTAAAGGCACAAAGGAGGACAAATTTAAGAATCGCCAGGTAAGGTTGCTTTTGGCCCTTTTTCACCTACCCATCAACAGATACTTGGAACATTGACCACGCTAGGTGTAAGGAAACAAACAATCACAGTCCCTGCCCATGAAACTCCAGGGTAAGAGCAAGAAAATGAAAATTACAAGACCACTCAAGGCAGCATTTGGGTCACAAATGTGCAAGAATTTTAAAGACTTTTAATGTGCCTTAAACTCACTGGTTATTTGGCAGTTTCCAGGAAACTGTGAACCAGGGGCTTTCATATGAGGCAGGTCATTGGATCGGATGCACTAAAATAGCAGAGGTTCATGTTGGGCATTTAAGAATCCTGGCTGGGCTGTACCGGTCTGACTTTTCTGGCCTATTCCCTCCCAATGAGTATCTGTCCCCTGCTCCATCTTCTTTCACCCAGCACTTATTGGGAGGTCTGCTTTGCTGACTCTACTCCACACTGTACAATGTTTAAAAGCACTAGTTGTCCTCCTGTTATCTCACAGAACTTTCGAGATGGGAAGGAGGAAGCCCTTCCATTTCCCAGACAGTTTTGCTCTAGCTCAGTTATCCTGAATCAAGTCAGCAAGCCCATACTGAACACCAGGAGCTCAAGAATGGAGATGATTCCATGGCCCCTGCCCTCAAGAAGCTCCCGCTGTCACTGGCAAGCAGGGAAGGTGCCTATGACAAGAGCCACCAAACAAAGGGACAGGGTGTGTCCAATAGAGCACAGGGACACATGTAAATGAGGAAGCCATGAGAACTCTGCTGGCAGATATCAGCAGCAAGGAGGAGTCAGTATCAAGTAAGAATACACTGTTTCAAGAAGAGGGAGCAGACAAGAATGTCTGAGGTGGAACCACAGTCTCCGAAGCTTAATATTCATCCCCCCATGCTTACGTGCCATGTGATACCAGCACACATTCCTGTTTCTATTATGAGTATGCACTCACTCTCATGTCTTGGATTAAACTATAACCAGCACATCACACCCAGGATTTCATAGATATAAACTACATTTAAAAATAAATTACCAAGAACTGAAGTGGTTGTAGGAAAGAGCAGGAAGGGACTTACTGGAAAGAGCACTTGGAGGTAAAAGAAATGTTGTGGGCCTTGATTTGAATGACAGTTACTTGTGATTACAAAAGCCAAAATTCATAGAATGAACACTTTAGACCTGTGCATTTTATAATACATAAATTATACCTCCATTTTTTTTTTTTTAAGTAAGTTCACTTAAAGAATATTCTAAAGGCTAACGTACAGATGGCAGGAAAAAAAAGGGGTGTGCAACAATAACAAGTTCCAAAGACAATGTTAGATTAGCCCTGCTGGTTAAATTTTCTCATAGCCACGTTTTTAAGCAAAAACATGTGAAGGGGCTGCAGTTGTGGCTCAGTGACAGAGCGCTTGCCTAGCACGTGCAAGGTACTGGATTTGATCCTCAGCGCTACATAAAAATAAATAAAGGTACTGTGTCCACCTACAACTTAAAACATACACACACAAGTGAAATCAGCTTTATTAATGTTTTTATTTAACTGATATACTTCAACATGTTATCAATATAAATTTTTGTGTGTGTGGTGCTGAGACTCACGCTAGGCAAGCTCTCTCCTACTGAGCTAAACCCCCAGCCCAATACAAAAATTACTGAAATACTAAAAAAGTTTTGTGTTAAATTTCTGAGATCTTGTGTGTTTTCTACCTACAGACCTTCTTCCAAATGACTAGTCACAATTCAAGGGCTTACCAGCCACATGCGGATGGTGGCTACCACACTGAACAGGGCAGTTACAGACAAAAAGGAAACATTAAAAGTGTTTATTTAAGCAGAGTGTAATCTTCACTCCATAAACACAAGACTCTCATTCCATAAATCTGCTAGTCCAAGCCCAGCACTACCCAACACACAGGTTTGCAGATTAAAAAAAAAAAAAAAAAAAAAAGACTTTGGGCTTCCTCTAATTTATTATTTGTTTTAACAATAAAAGCCAAGATTTTATTTCTTGGATGAGTCTGGCCCTAAAATTTACTGTTTGGCAAACAATCTATAATTACCACAGTCCAAAAGTGGTCCCTGGAAATACCGTTCTCAGCCTATGCAGAGCTGCTGTCCCAGCAAACCGGAGGGATGTGAGAGGGAAGAGAGGCTGTCCTGGGTTTCTTTCTGTCTGTGACACAGCTACAGTCCTTTCGCAGACTGAAAGGCAGGCTTAGCTACCCCACCCTACTGTCTCTATTTAGGCAAGGAAGAAAAGTTATGGAAGCTTCCCATAACCCAAAGAAGGAAAACAAAAGGTTCAGAAATTTAAAACCAACACATCTCTGTTTCTATGAGTTCTATGCAAACACTGCAGAAATGACACTGCAGCCAAGTTCTCTTTCACAACAAAGAAGTCCCTGGCACAGTGTCCTCCCAACTTTGCTAGCAGTCTCAGCCTTCCACTGACACAGCTTCATCTCCTACTCACCAAAGGGGAGCAGTTTGGCCAGTAGTTAGCCTGGCTTTTTTTCTTTCTTTCTTTTCTTTTGTGGGGGTGGCACAGGGTGGGGGATCCTATTAACAAGAATTTAAACATCTTTAAAGGGTCCCCAACTGACCATTGTTAATACTCTTCTTTGCCTTCTGTCTCCTTTTAAATAGGAGAAGCAGGTACTACCTCCAATTTAATAGTAACCTTCACTCATTTTCAGTATGCGTCATATTACATCTTAAGTAACCAAAACTGGAACTGTAAATTTATATAATCAATCTGAAATGGGAACTGATTCATCAGGTTTCAAGGTCTCACGGGTAATGCAGAACATTAAGTGCTGAGTTACAGATATAATTACCCTAAGAAACACATTCCTCAGGTTGATATCATCAGAAGTTCCACTGGGAGGATGCTGACATGTCCCTTTCCTCCCCCAAATCACATTAATATTAAATTCATGGCATTTGGACCATTTCAAATCCAAACTCTAACTAGTGTACAATTACTTCAGCAGTGTTAAGTAACTTTTAATATACCTCATACTTTCAACTTTTCCTGCAATTCTCATTTTTCTTTAATATATGGAGGTACTAATCCACTGAAAACAAACTTTCAAAAGAATTTGAAAAATGATTAATTAGTGTGGTTCAAAGAAGGGCTTGACAGGGGGCTGGGGATATAGTTCAGCTGGCAAAGTGCTTGCCTCACGTGCACAAAGTCCCGGGTTCAATCCCCAGCACCACAAAAAAAAAAAAAAAAAAGAAGAAGAAGAAAGAAGGGCTTGACATTAAAACTCCTCTCCTCTAGGTTAGAAGCTTAGGGAACTTTTTCCCCAAGTTACCCCCAATATGTGTATTTTTTTTCCCTCTATGTATTTAAGAATCCCAAACAGAAAATAATGCTGATATGGGGATAAATTTTAACACTGAGAAATGAAAACAGAATCCTAATTTCATTTATAGTTTTATGCCGGGCCCTGTCTACTATTAATTGCAGCAAGACACTATTGCTTTTAGTTTCCATGCTTAATTTCCTGCAGATGTCTAGGAAAGGGAAACACATCCAGTTCACTGACCGAGTGCTGTACCTGCACTGTCCTCATGTACCAAAGGCACAGTGGTTTCTGGTAGAAACGCCCAGCCCTGGCTGATCATCCTCCACTACCCTACCTTCTCTGACTTTCACAGCACTTGGGCTCAGTCCAAAGGCATAGAGAGCTTCAGAGCTCCAATGACAATGAGATGGCGAAAGAACAAAAAATTTTTAATAAGAGATCTTCCCAAAGATGATTAGGCATAAAACACTGTCAAAGAGTAATTCCAGCGAATCCTTTGGTTCCCAAACAAAATACCGTGAAGTCATAAATAACAGAAACCAGCATATTAAGAAATGGAGTAAACCATTCATAAACTGCCTGTTATTATTGACTAACAAAAAATTAACCATCAAAACACCAAGAGCAGAGGATGAAGGCTGACTCCAGAACTTAAGTGCCTACATGCTGGTTTAGTGGCACAGATGACGCACAGTAGAGAAATAATGTGGTACCACGAGCACTGAAGCATATTGAACCCTGCTTTGAAAAAGGCAATGGAAGATCTGTGGATTTGTTATTGGAGGACTTATTTTCCATGGGGTGAGGGAGGGCTGCTTAATGAGGAGGCACATCTATCATTAAAGCAATCTCATGCAGAATGTCATTCACAAGATACCTCCTTCCCCACCACCAAAGAAAACATAGTAAAGGAAACTCATAAATATATTTGAGACACTAGAACCATTATACCCTGAGAAGACTTGACACACACATGACCTTGTCCCATTCTTTTGCCAGATGCCGAACAATCTATAGGGATTTTGAAAACTGCCCATTTTCAGGTCAGGTCTATATGAAATGCAAAGACATACATAGTTGCTCTAAGTAAAAAGAGAAAATTCTGTCACTTTGAGCTATCACGACCAGAAAACACTCCACACTGCAGCAGCATCTACAGCCAAGAAAAGCTCTAAACAGCTCGAAGTCCAGAGTAAAACACCCAACCGTGCTGGCTGCTCAAGTCCAAGGGACAGCATGACAGGGTCACTACAAAAGGATGCCTTCCTGAGTAGCTGGTCTCCTCGGCAAACATTCTATCCATGCCAAAGAGCACTGTAACTAATCAGTTTGTATGTTCAATACACAACTAGGAAAATATCTGAAAAATAAAACCGCAGGGACTTACATACCTCCATATCTGGCCTAAACTTATCTTCAAACACGGCCATTGCTGCCAAGGAGCCAGAACCTGTAAGAAAAAAATGCATTTTTTAGTGTACTTTGCCAACTCCCAGTTGCTCCGTCTCAAGTTTACTCAGAGCAGCAAAAAGAGCAAAACAGGCCCAGTGTCACATTCAAATACAGTGTAAATATCAATCCTATAGGGTCACATCAACAGGGTCAAAAATAGTGCTCTTTAAAAAACCTGAGAGTCACACTTACCACTAGCTTGGGTAAATCTGCAACTGGCCCTACTTCTACTACTGACAGATTTAATTGTAAATTATTCACAATAAAATGTTGAAGCATGAAATTGGGGTTATGGAGAATTTTTATTTCTTCAAAAAATGAATGCCACATAATTCCACATATCCTATGCTGTGAGGCTGTGCTCCATATTGTGCCTCGGCGGGCTGCCGAGTACAGTGCTAAATACCAAGGCAGTTAGAAAGAATACATTGTTTTAATGAGCTAGCCCTGGTAGAGTCACCTTGACATGCAGGGAAGAAACTACCGCACCAGCAATGGTAATAGGACTGCGAGCTGCAGCCACCAGGTTATTCCAGCTACAACTGTAAAACACTTTATTATGTGGCATTTATTTGGAGCTATTATTTTTAGTTTGTACTTTGAAGAGTAACAGCTGAGTAGACAAAATGACAGACAAAGAAACAAAAATTTACTATTACAATAGCAAATGGCTGAAAGGTTACACTGCATAGATATTAACAGATAGCAAATTTATCCCTACCAAAGTAGGATGTAAAGGCATTTCAAATAAGTACGGGTTCCCTTTGAATGAACGCAAAAGGCAGCTCGGCACTATTTGAAAATGTAAACTTGCTTTGTTCAGAAACCAGAGAATCTTTAGAAAATCATCGTCTTGTCTATACAGGGTCCTGGCAATATTTCAGGATACTCTACTTTTGGAGAAAGGATAGAGTTGCCCACAATTTTTTACTCCAATTAGAAGATTTTTTTGGCATTTATTACTTTTTAACTTGTTTTGCATAACACTATCTATTTAGCTGGGTCACAGAGAAAACCATATTTTCTATTTAAAATGATTTGTGTACATCGCTTGACCACCTCAATGGTTTAGCAAAGGAAAGAGGCAGCGATTAAACAGTTTCAAATGAGGTGTCCTGCTGATTTTATCAAGTCTGCTGAATGTATAATGAAAAAGGAGAAGCTGACAGCAACACTGCATTGAAGAAATACAGACTACCTTATCTGAACCATTTAAGGAGGTCCAATTATAGATCAAATTTAAAGGGTAGAAACAGCAGATTTACAGACACAAATCAATGAACATGGTAATCCCGATGAATATGACAGATACTCCTGTTACGGAATATTGCTGTGGTTGAGGATCATTACCTCCCCAGCACTGGATACATCACATCTCGAGCCGTAGGAAGCGGCAAGCAGAGGCCAGCATTACAAGCAATGACTATTCATTTAGGCTTTGGGCACAAAAGGCAAACCCCATTTTCCCCTCTCAAAATCTTTTTCTCCTTAAAAAATCAAAACCAAAAACCTAAAATGGTCATCTAATCTAAAGGGATATTAGAAGCCCTTTGGAAAGGAAATAAAAATTAAACATAAAACCAGAACACTCTGAGAAAACCAGCACATATACAAGAGAAGATGTACCCGAACAAAACCACTGAATTTCCACATAAACAAGTCCTTGAAGATGAGGAAGTGGCATCAAATCCTACCACTGTTTTGGGAGTCACCAGGTCACTCTGAGATTTAGGGGTTGAGGGGAAAAAGTAAACTAAGTTTCTGCACAGTTAAAGCACAGATGACAGACTCAGTCTCATAGTTTTAAAACAAAACAAAAAAAATGAGCTGGTTTTGTGTGGAAAACAAAGCAAAGGACAGCTGTCAGGAAGAAACAAGAAAACTGCAAATAAGGAAATCTCAGAGGAAAAAAAAAATACTTTCAGATACAAAGTATTCCTGCCCAGTAGCCAACAGCAGGCTTGCCTCTTCCTATGAGGCCCAAGATTATCCCAGAGAGGGGCCAAAGGAACCAGAACCCAGAAATTCAAGGTCAAGATCTGCTAACAACTTTGTAGAGAATTATAAGGAACTATGGTGAAAGAAAAAAAATCAAACTCATCAAAAGGCATTTTTCCTTAACACTTACCACCCAGGTTTTCTCCTGGGCCAGCCAGTCTTTGGCACTTCCACAATAAAAACTAATTCTCTTCTTTTTCCCAGGCACATATATTTCCTTCTGCTAGTTTCATTCATAAAGCAGTGAAAAAGTATTTCCCTCTCAATAGAATAATTTCTCCTTTATCAAAAACATTTTTATCCTGCTTAGAAACAACACCTCAGACAAAACTTCTCTAAGTGGAAATGACATACTAAAGTCCCAAGTTGGGCTGGGGAGATAGCTCAGTCAGTACAGTGCTTGCCTTGCATGCACAAGGCCCTGGGTCCGATCCCCAGCACCGCCAAAAAAATAAAAAATAAAAAAATAAATAAAGCCCCAAGACTCTTGGAAAAAAGCAGGTCTGCCCAGTGTGTAAAGCCACTCCACAGTATCAGAGACAAGTTTTAAGAGTTGACAGAGCGGGACAGGTGAACACAGGGAGGACACCAGGTTCTTGACACAATGCATTCTGGCTTCCCCTGTTTAATACCTTGACCCCCAAACACACACACAGGATTGAGAAATTTTCAGGAAAGCAGAAGCTTCCTAAAAGTGGACCTGAAAACAAACCTGAAAAGAAAGGGATACTCAACACTCAAGATAACTTCTAAATCACTTGCAAATGAGCTCCTGAACCCAGCTTTTTAGGAAAGGAGGACTCTGGCGCCCCCTTTTCAGAAGTACAAGGCAATGGCACACCACTGTCAACAGGCATCTGGGGAACTAAATGCATCTGCTGTGGAAAGAACTGGGCTGAGAACTCACAAACACTGTGATGCCCAAAGCAGTGAGAGGAGAAGATGCAAGTGCTCAGGTAATTCCAAGGCACTGCAATGCAGAAAGCGAGGAGGGAGGCGAGGAGGTCGCACACTCAATGGGACCGGAATTCTCTAATAATTTTATTCACATTTCCTAGATATTGGTCCAATACCCATACAATCAAGCAACATACAGCTGCCATGCAACCTACAAAACATTAAAATATTACATCTCATTTTCCCCATAAGCTATTGGCAAGACCATGAGTCATCTGTTATTTCATTCCCAAGATCCTTTACTCTGGCGTTCTATTTCAAAAGCAAGGACACCTTACACATCGGAACTGTCTCGTTTCCTATTAAAGAATAAATGTACAGAAAGCCAAAGGACAGTATGCCCTGGACAGGGGTCTCTCCCTCCTGCAGCACTGTGGTGGGGGAGGGAGCCTGATGCTGGCACTCTAGAATGCACACCCTGGGAGGGAGAAGACAGGAGGAGAGGGGGAACAACCAGGGCACTGCGCAAAATGTGCTTGGTCATCCCCATAGCAACCCACTGAAGTGATAACTGTCTCGTCAAGGGTTACAGGACTAAGAAGCACAGAGGCAGAACTCCTGTCCCTATGTCACTCTCATACAGAAAGTTCCATATACAACAATACAGTTCAGAGAACACACGCTAGCTTCCATGACCAGGTCTTGCTTTTCTCAACACAGTCCTCTCTCCAATACACACAAGCTTATGCTCACCAACGTCACAAGACACTCACTTCCTAAATGCCTATGACATTCTAAGCCTTCACACCTTGGTTCCTTTGCCCCCTTAACAGTGCACAGAACTCCCAGTCACCCTTCAAACCCCAGCTGAGACACCGCTTCCTCCCAGAAGCCTTCCTTGATCGCCACTCTGCCCGCGGGTGTTCATCCCTCTCATCCTTGCCCAAATGACCTCACACCCACCAGCTCTGGCTCACAACAAGCACTAAGCAGACACATGCTGCAGTAAGTTGTGCTGAACTGGGAGTGTCACTGTCCAAATGAAGGGGACTCTGAGCTGGCCTGGAGGAGTGATGATAGCTATGAATGCCCTGATACATACAAAAGAACATATATTGCCTACTTTACCACACCTGGCTGAGTAAGAGACAAAACAGGTTCAATTTTCAAAAGGGATAAAAGGATTTAAAGCCACAAAACCATGTGCTATTTATTCTATGTCCCAGTCTGATCCAAACCACTGCACTACCACAGGAGGGGCCGCCCTTCTTAGAGTTCTGCGGTTCTATAGTGAAACTCCCAGCCTCATCAGGTGTAGCTGCTCTCTGGCAGCCTCTGCAAGTCTGCCTTTTTCAGCTCACCCACAGTTACAGAGTAGCCAGTGGTGCTTCCAGAACAAAGCTCTTTAAAACAGAAAAAAGAGGTGATATTCAGTGACCAGCATTCAGAGAGAACACCATGTACCATGATGGCTACCTAATCACTCCCTGCCTTACCTCCTATACCCACTTGTTCTGCTCTAAGCTCACCATGCAACCACCCACCCCGCTCAACCACTCCTAATGCCCAACCCACACAGGAGCCAGGCTGTAGGGAGACAAGAATAGGGGAATACATAACTCAATCCTCTGGCACCAGCAGTGTGCCAAGGAGCCAGGCTCTGCATGCCCTGATTTGCGGCAGTCACTCAGATGGGCACTGCCTGACCTCAGCTGCCCCAGCCAGGTGCTCATTAAAAGACTCTTCCTACAACTGATACCCTGTGGAGACCCAGAAAGAGTTTGCTCCATGGCTGACTGGCAGGGCCTGGCTCACCCACAGACTTTCAACATGATGCTGGGGGTCACCCATATCTGTTGATTCCAGGAGAAGGGGGCCCTAGCAGTCAAGTCACAAGGGCCACATCTTCAGCCAAGCTTTTAAAATATAATATCTGGTCTTACAAATCCCATGTCACTGGCCTAAAAAAACTGACTAGCTCTGTAAGTAATGTAAAATATACACCCCGAGTCGTGAAAATATGTGCAACACACAGAATACTAATAACTAAAAAGAGCCTGTGGATATATAACACCAATATTCCAACAGAGAAAAGACAGCCGTTTTCAAAAATCACATTTAGAAACATAGTTCATTAGTAATCAAACAAATATAAATTGAAATAAAATACCATCTTTTGCCTTTTAAATTAGCAATGATGAAGTCAGTGCTGACAGAGGTGTGATGAAATGGGCACACTAACACACTAATGCACAGAACTTTCCTCTTGGGAATTGAGAAACATCAGATGGAAATTAACAAGCTACACACCCACCAAACTGGCAATGCTACTGCTGGAGAGTTATTCCAATAAAATAAATGGACAAGTACCCAGTCATGTATATAAAAAGACCATTGTTTATAGATTAGCAAACACCCCCCCACCATACACACACAAAAACCAACCTAGAGATAAGTGTAAAGTTCTAACAATAAAAAACTCCATACACAAATCATTAAACATAACAAAGAAGGTTTTGGGGGAGGAGACAATGGAAAGATATGCATGATACAGTATTTGGTGGTAGAAAATATGTTCCAATGCCAATATTAACAGGTATGCTGATGTAATACATATTATGCAAATCTGGAAGAACAAATCAAAATATGCTCATTTCTGAGTGGTGCTATTTTCATTTTGTTGCTTGTGTGTGGTTTTTTTTTTTTTTTTTTTTTTTTTTTTTCCTTCAAAGAGCATGTATACTTGCAATTTTTTAGGGTATAAAATGGAAGACAACCTAACACTGTTAAGTGACTGGAGGGTGGGGGAGTCCAAAATTTCAACACCTTGCTACCTGTCACATCTTTAATAGCAGCAAGGAGCAGCTTATTCCAAAATTTCTGTACTGGGGCCTGAAGGTCAATCCATGCATGAGTCAACAGTCCCAAAGTAAGACAGCAATCAATCATTACAAACAAACAAATACACCATACTTCTATTTACTAGAGTCCTTAGGAGGGCTTCCTTGGGGCTGTCTTAGAGTTAGTCACCTTAATAAAAGAGAACCGTGAGCATATCAGTAAAGAGCTAGACCCCACTTGTCCAGAAGGGTACTCTGGCAAACGGTACCAAACAGTACAGCCAACACAGCTGCAACAGACACGCATGGTGCTGAGGACTTTCAAAGTACACTTCCACCTACCAGTTCTGCTTGCTCTTCAGACATGGCAGGTGGCAGTAGGTGGCCACTTTACAACAGAGAAGATTGAAGCTCAGGTGAGGAACCTACCCAGATCAAAGCTGGGATTTGAGAGCAAGATTTTTCTGCATTTAAAGTGTGTGATGTTCTTTCCAGTCCACCATGTTTGCTCTTAAATAGCAAAGCCAAATGCTTCAAGTCAAGATTAGCAAGTAAGCCTGGAAGTAGCTATCTTTTCTTAGCTTCCCACTCTAAAAAAGTATGCCTTCAAGCTTCCTATCTGTTCAGATTTCAGGAGAATGATCAACACACACCTGGATATTGTTGATTTATGTGGTTTTGCTTGGAAGTCCAAGTAAGACTGAAATTTTAGTTAAATGGTCTAAATGATTAAATACACCTCATTCACTGATTAGCAATGCCACTCAGTACTTGTTCTAAGAGTATTTACGTTAAGAGAGTCACACACACAAAAAAGCAAAATTAAGTCTTTTTTCCCCCAAAGCCTCAGAAGGTGTTTTGATCTTATCAGCATTAGCACACACTGAGTATCCTTCAAGCAGAAATGCATGGGGCCAGAACTGTTTTGGATTTTTGAATACTTGCATATACATAATTAGATAATACGAAGAACAGAACCCAGTTCTAAACACAAAATTCATTCGTTTCACATACATCCTAGACACAGAGCCTGAATGTAATCTTTTTTAACTTTTATTTTTTTCATTAACTTTTGACAGTGATATTTTTTAAAAATTTTTTTTCATACATGTATATAGGGTAAGAATGTCTGTCTCAATCCACCATCCTTCCATCCCCACCCACCCCCCCTCCCCTCACTCCCTTCTCTCCCCTCTGTACATTCCAAAGTTCCTCCATTCTTCCCTACCCACCCCCCACTATGGATCAGCATCAGCTTATCAGAGAAAATGCAGGTGTAATCTTATACAGTATTTTTAGTGTGCCTGAGTTTTGAATGAGACATGTCACAGGAGGTCAAGTGTGGAAATTTCCACATGTGGAGTCATGCTGGTACTCAGATTCAGATTAGAGAACATTTCAGATTTGGGGTGCTCAACCTGTAGTTCAATTCAAACCTAACTTTTTCTGAAAGAACAATTCAACTCAGGGCAAAATCTGAACTGCCCCATAAAAACTTCACAATCTAAATATTTCTTTTACTGTTCTATACAACAGGGCCTGGTCAGTGGTTTTTTTTTTATTTTGTTTTTTGTAATTTGCTATTGTTGTTATGTTATTTTTACATATCAGAGTTCCCTGAAATGTTAAATCAAACTCAGCAATTCTATCATCTGTTGTTAGACATGCTAGAGAAATACTGAAAGACTGAAGTTACTTCCTAAAACATGCTACCTAATCAAACTCTATCAAGAATTTAAAAACTGGCAGGTAGAAATTTGCTTTTTTAAAATAAGATCTATGCCCACTCTCAGACTAGGGAAGGGGAAAACACCAAAGGGTCCCTGACCCTAAATTCAAGTGTTAGGTGTATTGTCCTATTGTACAGGTAAGGAAACTAATGCTCAGCTAGTTTCAATTCATTTGTCCATGGCAATACGGATGGTGCCACAGTTCAAAAGATACGATATTCAGAAGTGACTTCCCCTGGTCCTACTAGGTACAGGCTCTTGGATCACAAAGTTGTACAGAAGGGCACAGTTCTGGCGCTCTGTGGTTGATTCCCTGGACACATGACTCCAAGCACAAGTCGGCGACTCTGCACCAGGAGGTAACATCCCTTCAAGCACAAAATGATCTGTCTCCAAATCCATGAAGTGCAGTACCCTGCTGCCCTAGTTTCCTTCCCAACACAAAAGGGAAGACGAGCATTTGCATCTTCCTAAAAGGGTGGCTGTGAGGAATGAACGAGATGCCACATAAAACAGAATGCCAGGGACATAGTAAGAGCTCAATAAAAGCTAGTTATTGTAATGACTCTAAAACAAGCTCCCCATCCTCCAGTAGCAATTTTATACACTTGTTCTCAACAAGTCCCCAGGCTGGCAGCTTTAATGGGAACAGAGGTCTTCAAAATTTCTTCTTTCAAAGTCACAAAGTTTCGAGAGGCAGCAGGAAATGGATTCCCACTGCTTTTCCCCAAATCAATTTAACCAGATCTTTGCAGGGAAAAAAAGGCTGCTCCTTCTGTTGAGGAGCAGTCCATTTTAAGCACCCAAGGACCTGTTTGCCACCATGGCCTGCCAAGGTGGAAGATGTATGCAGCGATAAAGGAGTCACCCGCAGAACTTCTAATCCATCAGTGTCAGCTCTCCCTGACAGAGTGCTTACTCACACTTGCTCATTGTTAGGCAACTGGCCACTCTTCCTGGGGAAGATTTGGTGCTTTCCACAGCCCCATGGATGGGGGTCATTTTTCACTCCATTCTTGCTACAAGGCCTCATGTCCTGGTACTGGTGCTTGCTCTGGGGGCCAACAATGCCAACATGTGAAGAGCTGATTTATGAATATAAAACAACGCTGGTGCCGGGAGACAGTATTCAGCCACTAGAGAGCAGTGGAGCACCTCTCACTGCTCAGTAAAACAGAGCCACTGACTAAATGGTTTAATTGTATGCATGCATTTCATTATAAGCCTTGGCCAAAAGCTTCCGAGTGCAGAAAGCCAAGCAATCAGACAATCTTGCACCGCTTGCTGAAATCCAGATTTGTCCTTTGTCAGCATAAACAGTTTAATTTGATGTTTTCACTCCTGAGTAAGCACTGAGTATTACATTTAAACCCTCGTGAGGGGGAAGAATGCTTCCTTTTCATCAGTAAATGTACTTCAATGTCAGAGTCTACCTTTTATTCCCAATGACTTTTAAAATTTTTTTATCCCATTTCATACGCTTAAAAATACATTTTAAAACCATCCAACATTTTTCACTCAAAAGCTAATTTCTCAAAAATGCAGTCCCCATTCTAACTGCATGTAATATAATCAAAAATGAGTTAAATTTTGCTCTAAGTAAATAATTTAAAACACTACTTGAAGGGAACAGGGATTTTTCTTATAATTGCGATTGCAACATCTCATGGACCTGACAGGTTACAAACACTCCTGAGAAAAGAATAACAATCAGGGGCATCCAGACCTTAAATGTGAGCGCTTTATTTTATTAATGCATTTTACTGAAATGACACAAGGTATAAGGAGAAAATGCTCCCTTAAAATAGAGGCGCCACCTAACCCTATGTTTATGCGCTAACATGGAGGATGAAAAAAAAATCATCTACAGATGTGCCTCCTCTGTCTCCCACAGCGACAGGTCCATGGGGACAGGAGCTCTCACTCAGCATACGGTGGCACAGGACAGACCCTGCATCCTCCTGCAGCAGGAGCACCAGACAGTCCAAGTGGCCAGGTTTCTCGAAGGCATCCCTCACTCTGGCTCACTTTTCAAATTAACTTCCCAATTGTAGGCTAGCCTGCTTTGCAGGCCTTCTCCAAGTTTTTATGTCTCTTGGGACCTTCAAGAAGAAAAGGATCAGAGATTTTAATCACTGATAAAGCATACCTAGTTTTAATCTTAAATTAAGGAATACCTTGCTCATAGAGCTTGTGTGCAAACAAAAGGAAATCCTACTTACTGAAAAAAAAGTAGGGAGGTAAGGGACTTTTTCTCATTATTTAATCTGTAGACTAGATGGTATAATTTCCTTTTCAGAAATGGGAAAAAGTTAAGTTCAGAGAGGTGAAGGAACCTACTCAAATACACACAGCTAGTAAAGGCAGAGTGGGACTCTGAACCCAGTTCTGAGAGGTAGCAAAGCTATCTGTTAAGGTTTAGGTATGAGCTGTCCCCTAAAAGCTCAGGTGTGAGACAATGCAAGAAAGTTCAGAGGTGAGATGATTGGGTTATGAAAGCCTTAACCTAATTAGTTCATTCATTCAGTTGAACAGATTAACTGGGTGGTAACCTCAGGCAAGTAGGGTGTGGCTGAAGAAGGTAGATTATTGGGGGCATGACTTTGGGGTATATATTTTGTCCCTGGTGAGCACAGTAGTCTGTCTCTGCTTCCTGGTGGCCATGTACTGAGCTTCTTTCCTCTACCACACCCTTCTGCCATGATGTTCTGCTCACCTTGGGCCC
Organism: Sciurus carolinensis; assembly: GCF_902686445.1. Classification (NCBI taxonomy): domain Eukaryota; kingdom Metazoa; phylum Chordata; class Mammalia; order Rodentia; family Sciuridae; genus Sciurus; species Sciurus carolinensis. The sequence continues at coordinate 10,263,888 of NC_062226.1, read as the reverse complement.
AGAGCAATGGAGACAGCCATCGACAGACTGAGACCTCTGAAATCGTGAGCCAAATAAACTTTTCCTCCTTGAAAATTGTTTTTGTCAGGTCTTTGGGGCACTACAGCAAAAAAAAAAAAAAAAACCAAAAAAACTGACTAACATCATTCTAAGCACTATCCAGTGAAAAGTCTTCTGTTGCAGAAAGTGACCTTCCACTCAGTCTGACCAATAAGAAAGTAAATACCAGTCTGTGGAGCAGAAAGGTGCCTTCCTTTAGCAGGCCAATTCAGGTTCAACTCTGAGATAGGAGCAGGTAAAGAGGAATAGGTTAACCTCACTAACCTCACTATCCCTAAAGTGGGGTTTAAAGAAAGAACTCAAAACTGAGCATTTCATTTAACTCTTCTGAAAAATACTCCAGGCAAGAGCTTTTTTACTTGAGTGCAGACAAACTAAGGACTGAACTCAAATCAGAAAAGATAAGACTCCATGGTAAAATATCTGAGCTGGAAAAAAGAGGGAAACACCCTACAGATTAGCTCCATATTTTGCCATTTTATGTAAAAGAGATGTTCAATTTTTTTTTTTTTATAAATACCAAACAAAAAACAAAGTCCACTCTGAGTAGAACGGACTAAGAACGGGCAAAGATTCACTATATTACGTTCCCTGTAACAATATGATGAATTTTTGAAGTAATGTTTTCTCATTTCCTAACATAATGGCACCATCTATTGGCTTAGTACCACCTTTGCAGCAACCAGGAAGGAAGATATACAATTCAATTTTCATGGGCTTTTGGTTCTCAGTTGTTTTCTTCCTGGCACTCCACAGCAGCATGGATTTTAAGATATAAAATCCATGAATTGCACACTTTAAATCTTCTAAAATGTCCCTGACTTATATTAGATTAAATATAAGGGAAAGTACCAGAGAAATCATAGTACACAGAACTGCACACAGAGAACATGTGGGTACTTATAAAAACATTAAAACCTCATGCACCAAACTTCTAATGTGTGCTACGTTTTTTATATAGTATTTCACACATCCTCATACTTTTCCCATGGGCAGTTCTTCTAGCTACCATTTTATAGGACAAGAAATCAAGGTACAGAGCTAATGTTTATTTTGGACTTAAGATCTGAACCCAAATTGATTCCAAAAACCAGCTCTTTCAACTGAGCCACAGTGCCTCAAAAAGTGGTGCTAAGACCAACACTTGCACAGTATGTTCATGTATGTCGTGGCATTACAGCACACCAATAACCTGTGACCTTCCCAACAAACCAAATGATGACCACCACAGCAAAAACCACACCAGCTTCATTTTAGAAACAGCAACTCTGAGGCTCCAAGAAGTTAAAGTACAAGGCTCTGGTCAAGCAGAGCTGGGACCAAAGCCAGAACTCCAGGGCTTCTTACAGGATTCTAAGTTATACCTTGGGTGGTTGTTACAGAAAAGCCCACTCTGAGCACTCAGCCGCTGGCTGTCTGAGCAAAGCCTCCACTGGAATGAGGTTTCCTAGACAGCTCCTCCCTCACACAGCCCCTGGTGGGCAGACACAATCCAATACCCATGGCAACCGTGCTTCCAGAGCCTCCCAAGCAGTCGATTACATATGAGGCCCTACTGTGGGATGAAGGATTACCAGCAACACCACAGCTATGAAGTCCATACACACGTATGGACTCTGCAGAGGCTCTTATGAAGGTCCATGAACTAAATACAGCTGCTGCTAAATTCACACCTGATTTAAGAACTGAAAATAAATATGAAAGAAATATGTGCCATCGTGAGGGTACTAATTAGATATAACACAGGATAACTTTCAACATCAAGTCATGTGGAGACATCAAAATGTCTGCACAAAGGTTGCACTTTAGCGTAAAAATACAGGGAAAACAGAAGGTCTGACCCCCCCTATTCATATTCCAACTTAATTCTAGGATTCTTTTGGCAAAGCTGAGACAGCTGGTATGTTTCCTCTTCTGTCCCGCATCTTTTTAACTGTTCAGGGGCCCTGTAAGCTGGGACTTGGTTGGTGCATTCCAGTAATTAGGAAATTGTATATCCAGCTTATCTGGAGATAGAATTTTACCTGGATGGCCCTGGCAGTGACCTCAAGTCTTCCCTAATGGTGCATACCAATGTTTATTCCTCAAGTTAGAATTCCTAAATTGTCCAAGGGCCTCATTTCCAGGAATGTCATGCTTGAAATTTTATTCATATTAATTCTCTATGTGAATAAGCAGGCCAAAATAAAAATTTTATATACCTTGCCAATGCTGCTACAAGGAACACTGCCAAACTAATAGCAAAAGATGGTCCCCAAGCTTCTTCTGACACTACTTCAGTTTGCCTAATAAAGAGAAGCTGCCAAGTTCAAAGAATAAGCTAATTAATCTGAGAATTAAAAGAACCCACATTTTGTCTATTAAAAAAATATGACTAAAACCCTCTCCCTTTCTTAATAAAGTCAGTTTCACTCAGCTTTCAACAATCATACCAATAGATCAACAGCAGTCTCCTAAATTATCCTCTTTAGAAAGAAAAGAAACTTTAGGGTTCCCTTTCTAACTCAAGCACTCCCTTGCTGCACGACCTTGGCAAGAAATCTCCAAGAGCCTCAGTTTCCTCAAGCAAGGATGAGAAAAGCCACATCACTATTTGCCAAAGATTAAATCAGTGAAGTATCTCCCAACAGTTGCTGGTGCTACAGCTGATAAATGCTGCCACTGTTATGATCACCATTACATCCACAAAGAATGTGGACAGGTCCACACCACAGGTCTTAGGACAGGTCCACACCACGATGTGTTCAATGCATCTGTCTCCCAAGGAAATCCTCAGGGAGGCCCATCCTCAGAGAGTGGGCTCCTAGACCCAGTGCTCAATTCAGAGCTCAATGCAGATTGAGCTGCGCCTGCAGGTTAAAGATGAGCGAGACAGGGTGGGCAGCCAGGAATCATGTAAATGAAGGTAGCCTTCAGGCACCTGGCTAGTCGCCAATATGAGTCCATGGTAGATAAAATTTAGATACCCTTGTCTTAGGGATAATTTGTAGCTTCCAGCTCTTACTGTCAAATCACTCAAAGGAAAAAAAGGTTAATAACAAAGTTTTGCTTGTATTTCTCATAACAAAAAAAAAAAAATCCTAATTTAACTAAAACATGAGAATTCAGATGAAATATTCATTTTCAACTCAAGCTCATGGAAGCCCTCAATCCCACAGTGCATGTTAATGATCCATGGAGGCACGGAATTGAGGAGAGCCCTGTTTTATCTGTTCTTCATGAATTAAATGAATTAAAGCAAAACCCATCAAACTTGAGTTCTCTAAAAACAAGGGAAGGGAAGGGAATGAGGAGGAAGGAAAAGAGAAGACAAAACAACAACAAAAATCAAAGCCAGATTAGGCAGCCTGCACAGCTACCATCATAGGGAACAATGGCTAAAAGAAGCTAAAGGAGCAACAGAGACAAAGCCCAGGCCATGTATAAAAATGTTTTACATTCTCAGTAACGGACTCCTTCCACAATGCACTTGGATCAGAAAGAAAAATAGAAATCATATGTCTTGGGGTCATAGATACATGGATAATTTTTTAAATTTCCTTTGATACTATAAAGCTGTTTCAGTAAATATGGTTTTTAACATGCAGAGTACAAAATCTACATGTAGAGCAACTGAAACTATGAACAAAATGCCCTTTGGGAATTTGGATTAATATTTTTAGTATTCAGAAGGAAAGCTTACTACTAAAATAATACCTATGAGATGATAAAATTACAGTAGCTATGCTGAACCAGAACTTGCTTAAAATGGAGACAAGGGTTCAAATCCCAGCTTTGCCACCCACAAGCTAAGAGATATTGGTTAATTTGCTAAATCTCTAGAAGCTTTAGGTTTCTCATCAATGAAACAGCAATAACAGAATCCCTTACATGGAATTTTAACTGAAAATAATGTGACAGCACCCAGCAGATTTTGGCACAGAGACACTGCATAAATATGTTTCACATTTAAAATAATACTAAGCTTCAACAACAACCAAGAAAGGACATGTCACATAAACAATGCTTTGTTCTAGTCTCTTACAGCTAAACTGGGGCCACACAAACAGAAGACAATTTAAACCAACTCCAGCGGTGCTGTGAACAAACAATGAACAGCAGCTAAATTTCAGATGTTCTTTAGCACAAATAAATTTACAGAATCAAAAAATTAATTCACCATCAAATATTCATTGAGTTGCAGGACTCTGGGAAGACACAGATTCCACTCTCTGAGATGGCAAAGTATCAAAGGAACAGGAGAAACAAGAGCTGGGAAAAGGAGAGTTTGGCCGAGGCTGGAGTCCTAGAATCAGGACTGGAAACAACAGCCTGGGTGGCCAGGAGGGAATGGCTTCTGGGCTAGACTTTGGGGGACAGGGAGAACACTCCAGGCAGCAGTCATTTCTGACACAAGTCAGTTTGGCAGCAGTGGGGCACAAAAGCTATTCAGGGAGGTACAAGTGGAGGTTTATCAGGAAGTGAGATGGGAAAAAAGGTTTGGGGATCAACTGGAAAGAGAGATGGTCTAGGTGGAGGGGTTACGGCAACACCACAGCCAAGAGCCATCAGGGGACTGGCACTGAGGAAGACAGAGGAAAATTAATGCCAGAGACCCAGGATCCAGCCTAAGAGCTGGCTGGTTTCTGAGCATCTCTGTAATGATAGGGGCCAGCCCTACTGCCTCTGGACCCCTCACACCCTCAAAGTTTCTGACTAGGATGCATCTCTCTGCCCTGGGCCCCCCTCATGCCAATGGTTCCCTACAGCTATCAGACTGCTCTAATAAGCAAATCTAAACCTATCACTACCTGGCTTGAAAACTCTAGCTGGAAACCTCCAGAACAAAATCTAAACACCTCATCCTACAGCACCAGGCCCATGTAAGGCCTATGCTGCAGTCTCCCTTCTGCTGTACACCCACAGCACCGTTCCTCTTCATCCTTCCCCACTGCTGCTTCTGCTTCCCTCTATGTTACCCTCTCCCCTCCACCCCCAGCAAACCGGGCCTACTGTTCCCTGGCCACACAGATCAGCACAGGGCCTAAAGAGTCTTTCCCTTAGGGCAGGGGGTGGGGCAGCTAATTTCTACTCATCCATCAAGTCTCCACATAAGTGCTGTTTCTTCCGTTGTTTCACTAATCAGACACAAAAATACCCATTGTTGGTGAGGTGGCAAGAGAAAGGCATCCTTGTATTCCCTCCATGGGCGAGTAAACTTGTTGCCATCTTTTAGGAGGACAATTGGCAGTAGCTCTCAAAAAGTATAAGCACACTGTACAGCTTATCATCTGTCATTTTTTGGGTTTGTCCAGCAGCTGTACTTCCTTCCAGTCTGGAGTACTCCACCTACATATGAATGGGAGGCTAAGCTTGACCAATCAGAGGCACCCATACTTTCCTCTAAGGAGCCCTTACAAGAAAAGAGGGAAGGCAGAACTCATCCCTGGGTCTGAGGTCACTGAGGTCCAATACCAGCTGTACCATCCTACAGACTGAGGTTCCTATGCTCACCTGCCACAGTTCATACTGAAGCATTATTTTTCACACTGTTCTTAGTCCCAAATCCAGTTATTGCCCTCCCAGTTTTGTTGTGAACCATCTGCTATCCCTTAGGGAAAAAAAAACAACTCTTCTCTCCTTAAATCACCCAGTGATTCCACTGCTTACAACAGAGAATTCTGACTGAGACATGAACATACTCCAATCCAGAAATTAAACAACAAGGAATTTATCTAAATCAAGTATGTACTTGTAACAAATAGATAAAGGCACTTTGTTGCAAAGCTATGAAAACCAACACATCAAAATATCCATTACTAAAAGAATGGGTCGTAACCATGGTATAGCCAGACAGCAATTCCATATAGTCACTATTACAGAAATGACACAGATCTATACATGCTACTACAAACCCTTTTCAAAACAAATTAACTGTAAGGGAAGAACACTGTATTCTATAAGGGACAAATATGCATGCTGACAGATCATAGAGAAAGAGTTGTGTGAAGATGTATCAAAAAACATTCCCTGGGAAAAAAAAAGATCCCTAACACTGGTGACTTTGGAGAAGCAACAGTAACAAATATTTCTCAGATAGTACTTTGTCCCTCTTGAGTGTTTTGTCATGCTCATGAACTACTTTCAATAGAAAATGTTTTAATGTCACTCGGGAAGAAAGGACTTCCCAAACACCCATCATCCACATACACCTTCCTATTTTTCTTTTTTTTTTTTTGGTACTGGGGACTGAACCAAGGGACACTTACCCACTGAGCCACATCCCTACCCTTTTGTATATTTTATTTAAAGACAGGGTCTCACTAAGTTGCTTAGGGCCTCTCTAAATTGCTAAGGCTGGCTTTGAACTCATAATCCTCCTGTCTCAGCCTCCTGAGCTGCTGGGATTACAGTCATGTGCCCTGCACCTGGGTCCTTCCTATTCTTTTTTTTTTTTAAGTTGTACATGGATACAATACCTTTATTTTATTTCTTTCTTTTTATGTGGTGCTGAGGATCAAACACAGTGCCTCACACGTGCCAGGCAAGCAATCTACCACTGAGCCACAACCCCAGCCCTCCTTCCTATTATTCTTGATCTTATTCTACTCTAGGGCACTTATCACAGTGCATTCTTTTAGATTAAGATGTATTTAACTAATGTCAATCTGCCCACCAGGATACAGGTTCTGAAGCGGCACTATGATGACCACCACATTCCCAGTGCCCAGCACAGATGACACTAAATGAACACTCAGGGTGCTCTACCACTAAACTACGTACATCTCCAGCCCTTTTTATTTTTTTTGAGACAGGGTTTCACCAAGTTGCCCATGCTGGTCTCAAATTTACAATCTTCCTGCCTCAGCCTCCAGAGTCCCTGAGATTACAGGAGAGTGCCACCACATCCAGCCTTACTCTCCTTTTAAGACTCAGCTCATGGGAAGGGAAGCTTTTCCTGAATGACTGCAGTTTAGAAGTGACCCTTTCTCCCCCGGGTCCCATTCTTTATTATCTACTACCCTAGTTGGCATCTTCAACTGTCTCCTGTTGGACGATAAATATACTGAGGGCAAAGACCTTCCATTTACCTCTGCCTGAGCTATCTGCTACAGTGCCTTTACACAGAAGGCACTCAATACATAGATGAGTTAAAGAACATGCAAAAATCTCAAAGAAACAATTTACTTGCATATTAAATCAGACATTGCTGTTGTCTCAATCCAGTTTAGAATTACAAAAACAAACTTTTTTATTTTTTATAACTTTTATTATCTATTTTTATGTGGTGCTGAGGATTGAACCCAGTGCCTCATACTTGCTAGATGAGCGCTCTACCACTGAGCCACAACCCCAGCCTCTAAAAGCAAACTTCTGAGGATTGTTTCTTTTTTCTTTTTCTTTCTGTGTTTTTAGGGGTACTTGAAGGTAGGGGTATCAGGGATTGAACCCAGGTAAGCTATTCCCCTAGTTCTTTTTATATTTTTTAATTTTTGAGATAGGGTTTCACTAAATTTCCCAGGGTGCCCTCAAACTTTCGATCTTCCTGTCTCAGCCTTCCAGGCCGCTGGGATTACAGGTGTGTGCTACCATGCCTGGCAGAACTGCTTCCAAAGGGAAGTACTTCATAAACCCAGAGTTGTACACCCATCATCCTGAAGTCAAACCACACTTGGAAAGGCACAAAATCACTGCAATGAGGGCAAAGCACAAAGCAGGGTCTCAGAGGTGAAACAAGCAGACACATCCGTGTGACTACTCACTGTCAACAATTTTTCCAAAATTCAGCTTTGTAAAGAAAAATTACAGTTCAAAAACAAAGAAACTAATTCAGTTTTCCTATTTTGAAAATGAAATGTCTTTGTATTAATGGTAAATTTACTGAAATTGATGATTTTATCAAGGTAATGGAAAAGAACACCTTGAAAGATTTAGAGGTGGGGAGCTATTTACTCTCAAATGATTCCATACAAGAAAAATAATGGTAATGATAATGATGATGTTGAATGTGTAATATAAAATGTTAACTGATGAATCTGGGTAAATGATTCATTATATGCTGTCAACTTTTCTGTGTATGATATTATTCTTCTACCAAGTTTGAAATTTTTCAAGTCAAAAATAATAAAACTGTGCTGGGGTTGTGGCTCAGTAGTAGAGCACTTGCCTAGCATGTGTAAGGCACTGGGTTCGATCCTCAGCACCACATATAAATAAATGAATAAAATAAAGGTCTATCAACAACTAAAAAAAATTTTTTTTAATGAAACTATTCAATAGAAAACATCCTTCATCTTTACCAACACTTAAAGGTATTAGATGGTGAGAAATAAAAACAATACTTCAGTGGAAATAAAAACTACACTTGAATAAACAATTCTAAAATTACTCTAAATATCTTCATTTTAAAATAATTACAAAGTTCCATCCCTATGGTATCTGAGGGTAAATCATTCTCTCCAACAAACAGGGAACATCTGTTATAGAAAACCTTGTAAGAAGCTAAATAACACAACGGAAGAGCAAAGTCTCAAATTGGCAATTTCCAATATTCAAGGCAGCAGTCTTCTAGCTGAGGAGTCAAGACAACCAAAACAGAAAACGTAAGTCGTAAACAATTGGAGAAATACCAGCTATATGACTATTTAAATTTTTGGACCTATACCATCTGACTCAGAAATTTAACAAAAATGTTAGAATTTGAAAAGTCCTAATTCTTCTAAATATAATTTTATCACTTTTTTTAAAAAATGGGATAATTTAAAGAAAATTCTCTCATCTAGCAGTGCTGAAACACAAACATAAAAATTTACTACTATTTACAAGCCAAGCACTGGAGATTCTTTATATACAGTTCCTAGTCATGAAAAGCACCTGGTGTGTAGGGGACATTGACATTTCACAGGTGAGGAAATCAAGGCTCAAGGTGGAATCAAACACCCAGGATTCCTCAGACACAAAATAGTAAAGAGGGACCACAGTCACTCCAGCTTTAAAAATAAAAACAGAAACCCACTCTCTGCAAATACCAGGCATGCTCAGAAGTGAGGTCTCAAATCTACCTTTCCATGTGCCCAGAAGGCTCTTCCAATCAAATCTCATCTTCCTCACGAGACCTACCCAGACCTTCCTATTTAACTCTTCAATCTGCCTTCTGCCCTCTCACCTGCCCACCACTCCAAAGTCCTTTTATCCTGTATGTATCTTTTAACTGTTTTCATACCATTGCAAATTTATGTGCAGATGTAAGAAACACAGAGTTCCCATATACTCTTGGCCCAGTTTCCCTTAAAAATAATATCTTATATAACTATTGTATAATATCATTGTATAATAAATATAAGGAGGGAAAAAAGCATTTTTTCCTCCTAGTATTTATTGCTTCCTAACATTATAAATGTATTTCATAGTTGTTTACTGTCTACTTCCACTAAAAAAACTCCTCAAAGGAAGGAATATTTATCTAAATTTTGTCACTGTTATATATCAAGTATAATTCATAGAAAACATTCAATAAATATATATTGAATCAATCAAAGCACTGAATTTCACTGCCTCCTTTAATAGCAACAGACCACATTTCAAGAGACCAACTTGGCAATAAGAGAATTCTGAAACGTGAAGAAAACATCATACTTACCCATGGTGACATAAGGCAACTTATCAGTTGACCCGTGAGGATAGATGCTGTAGAGATGAGGTCCAGTAACATCTACGCCCCCTAAAACTAGGGCTGCACCAATGTAACCTTGATATCTGGTGATCAGAGTATGCACAAGGAAAAAAACATGAGTGTGCATGGCATCACTGTAACTTAAACTGTAACTTAACCAAAAGCTGCATGCGAATTCAGACAAAAAAAAAAAAACTTTTCTCATATTGTTTCATTAAGGGGTTATTATTTTTATGGGAACAAAAAGCAGAAGGGAACTAACATTAGAGGGACACCTATGATCAGTCACTATAAACCATATATTGTGAAGTATTCCACATACCTCATTTCAGCTCCAACTCAGCCTCCTTTAAAAGAGGGCAATATCACCAGCTCAGTGGCCCAGGCCTGTAATCCTAGAAACTCAGGAGGCCAAAGCGGGATAATCCCAAGTTTGAGGTCAGCCAAAAAATATAAAAAAGGGTCTGGGGATGTAGTTCAGTGGCAAAACACCACTGAGTTCAATCCCAAGTATCCCCCCCTCAAAAAAAAGTACTATCATTCCCACTTTAGAGATGAGAAAATCAACCCAGAGACATTAAGTACTTGCTCTGTGTCTAAGAGTCAAGTTTAGCCTACTCCAAAGACCAGAGGCACTGTTGCCTTCACACCTCTCTCTGACCGGCAGATAAGCCCTCTTCAGAGTTAATGAGGGGCTGCCAAGCTGAGCTTTTCAGCTATTCTAAAAACCAACCTCATCACAGCCTCATGAGGAAAATCAAAATCACCTTTCCTTTGAATAAATCTGTTAACTCAAATCACAGGTATGAGCTCACACTGAATAAAAGAGGAAAGCATTTCATCACTTAGGAACATGAATGACAACTCCATGAGAGCCTCGAAACCACTGCTCCCACCACTGCACAAAGCTGCACCTCCTCAGGAATACAGAGGAATATACTTCCCTCCTCACTCCACTTGTGCATGTCATCTGTTCCTCTGAACTCTGTCCATGTTTGGCTTATTTACCATTTCTATAGATTCTTTTCCCTGTATTTGTTTCAGCTGCCATTAGAATTGCTATGCTGGATAAACAAGCTGGACTTAAACTTTACTGTGAGACTTTAGCTCCTTGAAAAGTGAAACCCACATATGCTGAACTTGTCATATGATATTTAAAACTGATATAAATAAATTAACATAAAGACCAAAAAGTCATAGTTTTAGACTAAGAAATAGCTACATATCAAGAAGCATTTGGTAAACAGAAGAGTCAAGTCCAGTATTTCCTATCTTTTGATTACCCAACTGTCATTTCAAAAAAAGTCTTCCACCTTTAAGCGAAAAATTCAGTAACAGGAAAGAATCTTAGAGGCAGCTTGAAAAGGGAACAAAGGTCCATACAGCAGGGAGCAACTGGCCCAAAGCCATCAAAAATTATAATGTTGATCAATGGTTCTTAAACACTATTTCATAGACCCCTTTGAAAACCTGATTAAGACCCTGGACCCCTTCCCCATAACAAGAGTACAGAACTTTTTTTTGCCCATTTCTGGAGGTTCTAGATCTCCAGAACTCCTCCATGGATTCAAGGAGAGAACTCCTGATTCTAAGCTGGTCTACTAACAGGAGCAAGATGCATAACACAGCATTACATGAATAGGGTAAGTTACAAAACAACACACAGAATGGATGCCATTCTTGTTAATGTGTGAATATCAGAGTATATGTACAGAATGAAATATCTGAAAAAATAAAGCTTGAAGATTTTCAGGCCCCTTTGTAGGCACTATCATAAGCCTTGCTTCTTTATTCCTTTCCCCCTCAAAAGAAAGACAAACTAGTATCTTTGTTTTACTGAGAAACTATTTACAAAAGATGAGGTGAACCATGTGGCTGGCAGTGATGTAGACAGGACTTGAACCAAAGTGCTAAAGTAAAATCCTAGGCTTCTTTTCCCCTTTTACCACTCTGATTCACTTCATGTACCTCACCAAAAATGACTACAGAGTATAAAAGACTAAACTATCCTGGCTTAAATTTTCACATGTTCCTCTCAAAACTATTTGATAAAATTTGATTTTTACGAAGTGTTATTAAACTACAAATGATAAAACACTGAAAAAAACAGACTTCAAAATTCCTAAAATATTCTACGGAGTAATTTAAATATTTGCTAAACTATTTTTTTAAATGTTGACAGACCTTTATTTTATTCATTCATTAAATATGTGATGCTGAAAATAGAACCCAGTGTCTCACATGCTAGGCAAGCACTCTACCACTGAATCATAACCCCAGCCCCTCTGCTAAACTATTTTGCTAAATGCATTAAACAATGTTGCAAGGAATCTTGAAATATTATATTATTTGTGGCAACTCTGGAAGTTTAAAAATTGTTTTAAATGTAATGAGCCACATTAGCCACTAGAGGGAGCATTATATTTAAAATTTAAATGGACAAATGTCTTTGGCACTCAGTAGGTGTTCTTCAACAAGCTCTATTCACAATGCAACTAACAATTTATTTGGTTGGCAATAACTTTCCTAGATCATAATGATTCAGTGAAGGAATTATGTATAATAGGTTTCCTACCCACAGGATGCTAAGTCTTGGTTTTCTCATCTGTAAAATGGAAGCTATACAAATATCCTTGCAACATATATACTACTAAGAACCCAGAACAAGAGAGAGATAAGGACCCCCAAGGCAAAGGTCATGTAAGAAACAAAGTGAAATGAACCTGGAGGAATTGTGACAGAACATATTTCATTTGTAAGGTGGCATTCACCACTCAGGTCCAGATCTTTTTCTGAATTCTTTTCCAAGCCAGAAACTTATTTTTTTAATTCTAATCTCCCAATTTATAAATCGACCACTCTTTTTTTTAAATGCTGCATGACCTAAGTAAACTTCTCTAAAGACCATGGCCTATGACCTACCAGTTTATCATCTTTCTATTCTTGCTTCCCTTTAATTCTCACAATAACCTCTAGGGGCATGTATCATGATGCTCATTCCACATATTAAAAAAAAAAAAAAAAAAAAAAAAACCTACTAAAAGTGAGTCAGGTCCTAAAAGAAGTCAGTATTCCCACTCAAAACTAAATGCCCAGCCTACTTCCACTATAATGCACTGCCTCTCTTACATAGAGCAAATGAGAAAATGGACTGAAGATGTGAAACTGTCAAGCCCTACACAAACAAAGTAATGATGTGATCATCAAAGAAGAAAAAACAAAACTACTCAGCATAGGGTGAAGTTCAGGTCAGGCAAGTCACTACATGTCTATAAGCCTGGATCTACTCACTTATAAACAGGAGACAGACAGAGTTCCTCTCACAGAGTTAAAGGATAAAGTGAGATCAGGCATAAAGCACTTTAGCACAGGGCCTAGAGTCGAGTTAGGGACAGATAAAGGTCAGCTAATATCAATAATTATTATACTCACTCACTACACTCAACTACAATGCACTATTCACTGCATTGTTTTTTTGCTCCTAAAAAAGGGAGAAGAAAAAAATCATTTGTGTGTTAAGAGAGTGGGATTTGTTAAGACAAACTCAAAGGTTCCCCCTACCCAGTAATATCCCTATACTTCAAGGATTTATTTATGTGATTTATTCAGGGGGAAAAAATATCAGATCCCATCAATTCAAATGTACTACCAAATACCTTCTGAAATTAAATTGGCTTTTTAATAACAATTGACTTCTGAAATAAAATGTGTACTTTTGAATGTTTTTTCCCTAGATTCCAGGTTTCCTTTGGCTAAATATCTAATACATGAGAAGAGATGCTACAAAGAAAAATCCCTGTCCTGGAACCTTACCTGAAAAGCATCTGCTTCAGCATCCGATTGGCCGTTACAACTCTGGGAAGGCGGCCAGTGGAGAGGGAGTGGAGCTCCAAATTGGAAGAAATGAGCTGAGTTGTCATGTCTGTGTCTGCTGCTGTCCCAGCACCACAACAACTAAAAAGTATGATGAGAAATTTAGCTGACATTCAATTACCAAGGGGCTCAATTAGAAGTGGAGCTTCCTGGATCACTTACATGTAGTTCAGGTATACAAAGGTGTTAAGTATATCTGCAATGCAACTACTCTAACCAATCTTAAGTAAACACACAAATGAGAACACACATCCAATTATATGCAAATATGTTCTCTACAGCCCACTGGCACATTTCAAAATCATTGGTTTCTGTGACCCTAACAGAGTACACATCTTACTAATACTGCAAACACATCCAGTTGTACAAAAAACCAAGGTGTGTTAAGGTCTGGCATTCAACATCTATGAAGTATTCACTACTAGGTACCAGTCATAAAATCAAGCACTGGAAATGAAGAAAATATAATTTAGGCTAGGTGTGGTGGCACACAGCTATAATCCCAGAAACTCAGGAGGCTAAAGCAGGAGGATCGCAAATTCAAGACCAGTCTCAGAAGTTTAGCAAGGCTGGAATCAACCTAAAAAGACCCTGACTCAAACTAAAAAATAAAAAGAGCTGGGATTTAGCTCAGTGGAAGAGTGACCCTGGGTTCAATCTCCAGTAACAAAAAAAGAAAATACAACTTGGTTCTTAATTTCAAAATTGAATGGATGAGACAGACAAAAACTGTAATATACCACATCATATGTATAAGTACAAAATGCTATGAGAAACTAGAGAAGAGACTAATTCTGATCATTAACAAAGATTTTCTATGAGCTAAATTTGAAAAAACAAAAACATTCTACAAGGGGGAGGGCATACACACACACACACACACACACCCTCTCTCTCTCTCTAAGCAGAGAGGCTGGCATAACCAAAGGTGAAACAGCTTGGAAATAAGGGAAACAGAAGAATAGGAGTAGGAGGAAATAGGGGCAGTACAAGAGTAACTAGAGCACGGGGCAATGGCAGCTAAAAGGTAAGCTTTTTGTGACACTTAAAAGGTAAGCTTTTTATGACATTTAAGACCTTGCATAGGTCCTAAATGTCATGCTACAATTTTGACTTTATCCTGCAAGTAAAGTGAAAATGTGAAAAGTCTCTTGAAAAGTTTTAAAAGAAAAGGGACATAATCAGATTTGTGTTTTACAAAATCTGGTAGAAGTGAACAGTAAATAATATGCTGGAGAAGGGACCAGAGGCACTGACCACTTAAATAACAACTCCGATATTCCAGCTGAGGGAAAAAAAAACATAGAATATCAGTCTTAGCAGAGGGAAAGATAGGAGAGAATGAATTCAAGAGTTAGACCAGAAGCAGTGGCACATGCCTGTAATCACAGCAGCTAGGGAGGCTAAGGTAGGAGGATGACGAGTTTAAATCCAGTCTCAACAAAAGCAAGGTGCTAAGCAACTCAGTGAGACCTTGTCTCTAAATAAAACACAAAATAGGCCTGGGGATGTGGCTCAGTGGTTCAGTGCCCCTGAGTTCAATCCCTGGTACCAAAAAAATAAATAAACAATTGTCAAAAGGCAGAACTGGCTACCAAATGAACTGGAGACCGAAAAGAGGACTTGTAAATGACTTAGGTGACAGGTAGGTAGAAATAACATTTAAAGGAAACAGAAAATACGCTGAACAACAGGTTTTAGTGAGAAGGACAATAAGTCCAATTGTAACCCCAACATTTGAAAATTTAAGAGTTATTCAAACTACTTACTAAATATTTACTAAAAATTTAAGTAGTTATTCACTACTTACTAAATATTAGGAGATATAAAGTGAATTTTTGAACAGTTCTTGTCAGCAACAACCATTCCTTCGGTAGCTCTTGTATCTGCTCCAAGAACTATCCCATCCTATTAAAAAAACAAAAGTTTTAAATATTTTACACATATTAGCCACAGTTCTCCATTCCAGTCAGAGAAAACAATGTTGGCCATACCCTGCTCCCACAATCCCACACCCCCAAAACTCCACCAAAACTATTGTTCTACACACTCAGAATCAACAAAGGCTTCTTAATAAATATTACAGCTTGAATTCTGAGTAGACATTAAGAATTATCACTCCCACTTTCTACTGACATTCAGTTAATTCCTTATAAATCACAGAGCTAACCTGAGCAAAATCTGGGTTAAGTCCCAGAAATCCTCCTATTAAAATAGGCACCTCTGCCAATTTGTTTTTAAAATGTGTCACTTTTCATCTGTAACATTATTTTTTAAATATTTTTTTTAGTTATCAATGGACCTTTATTTTATTTATTTATTTATTTAATTATATGTAGTGCCCATAATTGAATCCAGAGCCTCACACATGCCAGGCAAGTGCTCTACCACTGAGCCACAACCCCAGTCCCATCTGTAACATTATTCATCACCTCTTTTGGCCTTAACAACAATTTAAGGCAAGAGTTATCTTCATCTGATGGATGGAAAAGGTATAGCCACCAGAAAAAACATGAACTGTCCCAAAGTGGAAGCAAATTAAAAATGTGAGACCTAATCCCAAATTCTGTACTCTCCTATGATATCATCCAGCTTCCTAAAGTAACTATCAAAAACTCTGAGGAGGGCTGGGGTTGTAGCTCAGTAGTAGAGAGATTTCCTAGCATGTGTGAGGCAGTGGGTTCCATTCTCAGCACCACATATAAATAAATAAAAGTCCACTGACAACTTAAAAATTAAAAAAAAAAACCCTGAGGAAAGAATATAAACGGTTAAGCGCACAAAACTCCTTGACAAAAGCAGTCTCTTCTAAAAGGCTTTTTCCTGATGCTCTCTATAATATTTGCCCTTCCAGACTCAGCTGAAAAAGCTAAAGGAGTCCAAGTGGCCTGGTTCCTGTTATCAGTTATTCATTGCAGCTTTTGACCTGTCAGGGCTTACCTTATAGACCACCCCCGCAATGGTAGTGCCAGTTTTCCGGGCTTTTGGAAGCTTATACCCCTTCTTCGCAAAGTCGGCCTCCAAGATGGCATTCCTGGGAGCAAATGTGGAAACAAGAGAACTGAAGGAGAAGACCACACTGAGCAGTCATGGCACGAAGTGAATTCAGGAAAATTACCATCTACTTTCACCTCCATCTGATCAATGAATCCTCCGACCATCAGTACTATCGCCCCTTCTTTCAGGTAAGTCTCAGAGAGGGCCGACAACTCGCCTATACTGAGGGAGACAGACCGTGTCCCCGAGCGCTGGGAAAGTGAGAGGGCCGACCGGGCCTCAAGAGAAACCCACGCTCAGGCCGATTCCCCTGAGTCACACGGCCGCGGGCCGGATCATCCACTCTTCGCTCGCACTTTCCCGAAGTGGCCGTGGCCCAGCCCCGACCCCGGCACTGCACTCCCACTCCCGCCCAGAACGCGACCGGGGCATGGTCGAACCTGCGGCAGTTCTCAAAAGAGAACCCTCCAACCGGTGGCTCATACACCGACACAGCCGCCATCTTCCCGAGAAAGTATTTCCGGGCCGGAGGAGGAGCCAACAAAAAAGAGCAGAGCATTTCCGGCGCCGCCGGCAACCGGGGCTGGAGGGGCGGGGCAATCTGCGAGCCAGAATGATTGATCTTAGAGTCCTGATTCCTAGAGAGGCTCGGAGATGTTTGTGTGTGTAGCGCCTCAAGTGGCACGGGGGAGAAACTGACACCCAAAGTAAGGAAAAAATTTGTGATAAACGCGACCGCCACCAAGTTCACACCAGACCTGTTTCTGTCATTAATTGGGCTCCCCAGAGCTTCTGAGTCGTTCACACCCAAGTCCCAGACACAGCCCCACCCCCTTCTTGCATTGGGCAAGTCCCTTCAGCTCTCTGAATCTGTTCTCAATGAACACATGCCTTCTCCAAAAAGCGGATAAGTTCATGAGAAGATGCTCCATGCCATTAGTTACCAGAGAAATGCAAATGAAAATCACAGTGTGACACTGCTTTGCACCCACTAGGATGGCTATACTCAGGAAGACAGAAAAATCACAAGGCTGGAGAGAATGTGAAAAAATTAGTACTCTCATTTGTGGCTGGAAGGAATGTAAAACGGTGCGTCTGCTCCAGAAAAGTATTTGGCCATTGCCCCAAAAGTATTACCCTCTTAGATATATACCCATGAGAACTAAGAAGTATGTTCCCAAAAGCTTATACACTAAAATACATAGCAACATTATTCAAGATAGCCAAATAATGAAAACAACCCAAATATCCATAAAAATGGATAAACAAAATGTGGTATATCCTTATAGCAGAATATTATTCAGCAATAGAAAGGAAGAAGCACATACTATGGCAAGGATGAACCTTGAAAACATTATGCTAAGGTAAAGAAACGAGGCATAAAAAGGTCGCATATTGCACAATTCCAGTGATATTCATATCTATATATGTGCATAAAAATTGTACATTTTATATATATATGAAATATCCTTAATAGGCAAATTCATAGAAACAGAAAGCAAATTGCTAAAGACTGGGGAGGAAGGACTAGGGAATGACTGTTTAATGGGTATAGTATTTGAGGGGTGATGAAAATGTTCTGGAGTTAGTGGTAAAGGTTGTACAAAATATGACTATGCTAAAACATTGAATTATCACACTTTAAAATAGTTAAGATAGTGAATTTCGTTATGTAAATTTTACCTTTAAAAGGTTGCTATATTGTGCATGGAAATCCTCTATACTGGCACATAGCAGTTTCTCAGAAATAGCTATTATTGTTAATACAGTAATTTCCTCCTGCCAACAACGCTAGGAAGTAGCTCTGTAATTCAACTCAGTTTACTAATGGAATTTAAGGCTCAATGATGTGAGGTAACTTGCTCAAACTTACATAGTAAATCAATGACAGTCTCGATGATATTTGAATTATTATGGAGGTGGGGCCTTCTGGGAAACTGAGGTGACAGGAAGACCATCCACTCCCCTTCAAACTCTGATTCTTGCGATCAAGTCAGAAAGATCTCAGACGTGTCGCTCAGAGGAACAGAAATGAGTTTATTGAAGGGTTAGGAAAAGGGAAAGAGTAAACTGTCAAGGGAGAGAGTGGGTCCCAGAGAGGAGAAGGACCACATGCCTTTCCTGCACTCCAATTTTGTTGGGGATCCCAGAGAAGTTTCCAGAGAGTCCCACCCAGGTCAACCTCTTGACTTTTGACTGACAGCAAGATAACATCAGACTTTCAAGTTCCCACTGCCATGGCAACTTTGTCACCTTGGTCCATGCTGACCAGTTCTAATTGAATTCTTGACCACAGATTTCATGATTAGAAGGAATTACCCTTATCTCCTGGAGTTTCAGAATCTGATGTATGAAAGGGTCACAAAAGTCCCCCCCTTCAGGATAACTTGGGTCTCTCTTATTGACATTATTTCAGGTCTGCATTTCTCCTGCAGTGAACAGGTAGCTTGCTGAGGAATGTGACATGACCTGTCCACTTAAGCGAAGCACAGCTGCAGGTAAATTGCTTATTAGAAAATAAAGCATATGGAGTCAGCACATGGCCCATTTTATAGAATTATTCTCTTAACCTTATGTTCCCACCATTCACACCTGTCTGTCCCCTAACAAAAGAATTAATTTAGTCACTCAGCAAACATTTATTGAACACCTACTATGCATCAGACTTGGTTCAAGGAGCAAATGAATGAATGAATGACATTCTAAGTGCCTACAACCAGTGTGTATCACAGGCACATAGTCAAGAAATATTTGCCAAAGGTTGAATTCCCTTTTGTTACATCTCTGGGTCTTTTTATAAATAAGGACAATAAATTCATATTTTGAAGTCCTGGCCCCTCAATATGTGGTACTATTTGGAAATAAGGGATAATCAAGTTAAAATGAGGTTAGGAGAGTGGATCCTCATGCAACCTAACTTGAGCTGAGGGGAAATGTGAAGCACATAGGTAGGACACCATGTGAGGATCAAGACAGACGGGTGACATGTGTCAAGCCTAGACCACCAAAGGTCACCATCAAGTCCCCAGAACCTGCGTAAGAAGCGTAGGCCAGGTTCTCCCTCACAGCCTCAGAAGGACTGGGTTTTGTTGACACCCTGATTTTCTGACTTCCTAAACGGAGGAGGGTGAGCTTATGGGACAAGAAGTCCAGAGGGACAAACAGAAAAGACAAAATTAAACCAAAACATCTGGACATCATTTTTAGGAACCAGGAATGAGTATTCTGTGGCTGCAGTAAAGAGAAGCAGAGCGGAGTCACAGGACAGCTGTGTCCTGCCATAGGGTCTGATGGGAGCCAAAGGAGCCAGAGAAGTGGAGGTTGTCTGTGGTTTGTCTGTGCGGCATTTCTCCTCTTACCTGGGCTTCTTTCATATCATTCTGCGACAGGCAGAGCTGAGAAGGTGGCATTGCCTCCCCTTATGACCTCTGGAAATGGCCCAGCAGAGGCAGGCAGAGCCCAGCAGAGGGCGACCAAGAGCCTCCAGGCGGCCTGGGACTGGGAGGTGAGTGAGTAAGCCCCAGGCCCAGCCAACCAGAGTCAGCCCTGGGCAAGGGCAGGCTGCGGCCCCAGTAACCTTCCCAGAGCCACCCTAGATCCCCACACTGAGACTCTTGCTCAAACTCCTTGTCCAGATGACAGTTTCCTGGGACTGCAGCCCAGCCCAGAATACCCTTCTCTCAGTCTAGACACAGTCCCCTTACTTCATGGCCATTTCACCAAGCCTGGTTTACCAGGGACTACCACTTCTGGATATGGCTGTGCCCTCAAGAGAGTCATCAGGCTCTCTAGGCCTCAATTCCCAAATAACATAGTTATTCAACAGTCCTTGAGAGCACTCAGCGACATGCGCTCCATCTTAACCACTTTATATACAGGACCGCAGGATCAACTCAGCCATCTAGAATGTGCCAAACACTAGGAAAACAGAAAATCGAGAGCAGACACAGTGCCTGCCTGCAGGGAGCTAGTGATCCCTAAGGACTGGGCATCATGCCCAACTTTACAGATGAGTCCTCTGAAGCCTGAAGAGGTGAAGTCACTGGCTTGAGGTCACACAGCTGATGAATGGTGAATGAAAGCTCAACCACAACCCTCCCAGCCCAGACCAGATATGGCACCACCACCAGCACCCCTGACAATTATGGCCCAACTAGAACTGGGGCTCCCAAGTTCTCAGGGTTTTTTCCAGAGCAAAAGCAAGATTTCGTCCTCCAGGGCTCCCACCCCAATTCAGCTGGTGACTGGCTGTGTGACCTTAGGCTGGTCTCTTTACCTCTGTGAATCTCAGTCTCTTAGTCTGTAAAATGGGAGAACATCACCACCTCTGCCTGATCAATTGTAAGCACCTCACTCAGTTGTTCATTCATTCAGTATTTAGTAAGTTCCTCCTAGGTGCCAGTCTTTGTGCCAGCTCCATGCCAGATCACAGCCTTGGTCTAAGGACTGTACCAATGTGCTAAGTGACATAAGAGACATATACCCACACACAGTGCAGGGAAGAGTTCCCAAGTCTGCCTGAGGCAGCAGGTGGACACTCAAAGGACAGGAGTTCGCAGCAAGGCCAGGAGACCAGAGAGGACATTCCATGCAGCTGTGCTCGGCCCCAGCATCGCCCTGGATTTTTCCAGGGCCAGGCAAGCAGCAGCCTCCACCCCACCCAATTTGCAGGCTGCACAGGAACCCAGTGTGGGACAGGGCCGAGAGGGCCCAGCCCCGACCTCTGTCAGGATACACACACCCGAGGGGGCTCTGTACAAGCAGAATTGGCCATCTTCCCATTGCAGAGAAAGCAGCCCATGATGCTCCTGGTTGCTATGGCAACTGGGCCCTTGTTTTTTCTTCTTCATAAATAAGCTATAAATAGACAGGGCGAACCTGGGCGCCTTCCTTTGCATGAATTAGTGCAGCTGCTCCAGGTTCCAGGGCCCCTGGCCCAGAACCCAGATGCCAAGCCTCACTGCACAGCCAGCAGACACAGCTCCAGTGTCAGGGAAGCCCGGGCACACGGCATCTGCCCCAGAGTCTACCAGGGCACCTAGAAGACTCTGGGGCCCATCTGAGACCCACAGAACCCCGAGCACTGTGATCAGGCCTGGGCTGAGTGGGCCCTGACTTTGGCAGCCCCAGTGAATGATAAGCAGGAGTGCGCATGCCCCCTCTCCTCTCCAGACCTGCGCAAGCCACGTGGAGTCGCAAGGCTGCCCCGACTTCCATAGCGTGTTCCAGCTGACCCCCCTTCCCTACCTGGTTTCATCATCCTGATTACAGTGCTTCGTTGAAACCTCCCCATAGCCAGGTGTATGCTAAGCCCCTTCCAGGCCACCACCCTGTGAATGCCCCCGACGGCCCTATGAGATTTCCCACTCACACATGGGAACTCTCCACTAGAGAGAGGAACTGTCTGATCCAAGGTAACACAGCTGGTTAGCAAGTCCAAATTTCTTCTCTTTAACCCAAACCTTGGGTGTCCACACATCTGAGTCTCTTACCAGTCCCTAAGAGAAGGAATGGCAGGTGGGACCCATTAAGTGGAGAAGGAACAGAAAAAGGAATGAAACTCTGAAGTATCAGAGACTGGCCCGTGGCCACACAGTGGGGGACAGTCAAGACTGTCTTGAGCCCTGGAGGGTAGACTGCAAATATTAGGTTCCTTCTCCCCATAGAGAAGATTCAGGGAGACACCATTACCTGCCAGTGAGGGAGGTTCCCTGGAGGAAATGAAACTGAGAAGAGGTCTTGGAAGGTGACCGTGGAGAGCAGGGAAAAGCCCTCCAGACAAGGGGACAGCTTGCATGACAGCGTGTTGGGTAGAGAAAAGCAGGCAGATCCATGCAATTACGGGTCAGGTGAGGCAGAAGAGGTAAGGCCCGCAAGCTGAGCATGCCCCAGTGGTGCCTGTCCCAAGGGAACTGGGGAGCCGTGGGAGGTGCTTAGGCAGAGAAGCACCACCACCTCTCTTGGAGAATGGGATGGCCTCTTGACACAGGGAGTTCGAGCAATGTCATCCAAGGACCAGGCACTGACCAGCGGTCCAGGGAGGCTTCCTCCATGGGCCTTGCAGTGTCCTCCTGGAACTCTCCCCCACCATGCCCAGTCCCATCCAGCTCCATTATCTTCCCCATGGTTCCGCACTGCCTTGCCCTTCCACAGTCCGGCCAGTGCCGCCCTATGCATTCATTCATTCATTCATTCATTCATTCAGGTGTTCCTTCATCAAACTTCAGTCCTGTGTCTGATGCTGCACCAGCCATAGGCACAGAAAGACTCTGCCCTTGAGAGAAACAGACACAGAAATAAATAGGAAAGTTCAAGAAGGGCTACGTGGGATTCACAGAGACTCAAGGGAGAGAGAAGTCAACTCCCCAGGGGAGGAAAAGAGTCAACAAATGCTTCTAGGAAAATTGCAGGTGGTAAACAGAACTCTGAAGATGAAGGGAGCTCGGCCACAGGGAGCAGAGAAGGGTGTCCAGATGGGGAACTGCCCGAGCGGACACGGGCCACACACGGGGCACACTGGGGAGCAGAAACTGGGAGGACTTCAAAGGGATGATCAGCAGGGACACAGGCAGAGCCAAGGCTGGCTGGCAGGACCAAGGGCCATCCCAGGGCAGGAGCTGGGGACCAGGTGACCCCATGGTGTGCTGTGCATCCGCTGTGGCAGCAGGGACAGGGAGAAGCTGGAAAGGAGAGAGCAGGGAGGAGAGGAAGTCACCTGAGTGAGGGTGGTGGCAGGAAGAACAGTGAGGGAACACTCTCCAAGCTGGTACCAGACATCAGATAAGATGCCAGATACCAGGTCAGGTTGAAGGTTGGATATGAGGGGCAGGAAGAAGGAGTCCACATTGTCCTCTGGGTATCTGACTTGGTGGCAGCATGAAGGTCCCCGTGTGTGCCTTACAACCAACCTGGGGTGGGGACAGAGAAACAGGGGTTCTCCCAGAGCAGCCAGGAGGCTGTGCAGGTCCTGGGTGTGAAGGAGCTGTCAAGGGAGAGTTTGCAGAAGGACAGGGAGCCAGCGACGCAGGCTAGGTGAATAGCTCAGGCAGGCAAAGGCGGAGTGGGTGGGAGGTGGAGAGATGAGTGGCCAGGCGGGAGGCTGCAACCAGAGGACAGTGACATCGCCACCAAGAGAGGGGCCTGGAGATGCAGGGAGGCACCTGAGGCTGGAAGCACAGAGAAGCCAGCAAGAAAGAGACAGAAATGAGGCCATGGGGCTCTCATAGTCTTTCCAGAGACAAATATGGCACAAATTGTCTAATGGTAATACTCAGCATTAGGATGATGTGCCAAGATGAGTACCTCATAGTTTGCTAGCGGGAGTGGGAAGCACTATAAGCTTTCTGGAAAGTTTCTCACTTTCAGAATGGAATGGTTCAAGATCTCGGAAAAGCTCAGAACACTTGGTCCCAAAGTCCCCCATTAAGGGATCTAGCTTGACAAAGGAGTATGCAAAGATGTTTGTTATAGTGTTATTTTTCATGGATCATACTGGATTTTATAATGGGCTATATGTTGAATATTGTATTGGATAATAGATTATATATTTAATATTAGAATGGATTATAGATAACATATAGCAATATCATAGTGAAAATCTAGAAACTAATATCAGAACAGTGGGGGAATGGCTAAATCATTTATGAGAGACTGTATGAGACCATTAAAATTGTGTTTTCAATGCATAGTTAATGACATAGAAGAAAGGAGAAATAGGGGTGTGGGGGCACACAATTGTAATCCCAGCAACTTGAGGAGCTGAGGCACGAGGATCCCAAGTTCAAGGCCAGCCTTGGCAATTTAGCCAGACCATGCCTCAAAATAAACGTTTATTTTTATTTTCTGGGGTGTAGCTTCGTGGTAGAGCTCAATTCCCTATACTGAAAAAAAAAAAAAAAAAAAAAAAGGAAAGAAAAAATTCTGTACAGACTTATATTCCCCCTGGTTTTTTATTTTGGAGTTTTTTAATCCCTCAGAAAGTTGCAAGAGTAGTTCTGTCCACATGCACAGAGCCTTTACCCAGATTCATTGTTTTCTCTTCCTTTTGAACCAATGGAAGTTCACACAAGCCTTTCTGATTCGCTGTTACAATCCACTCTTGTTTTTAATCATTTTTTATCTCCATTTGTCCCAGATTTGGTCAGTGAGAGCCCCTTCCAACCAGTTCCCTACCAGTTTGAGTTCTCCCTCTCTTTCTGGCAAATACAGAGTCCTCTGCAGAGCAGGGAGGAGTTGCTGGGTCCATCCAGCCACCAGAACAAAAGAAATGACCCCCCCAATCCAGACCCTGGGGGGTTTGCCGGAGGTGGACTGCAGCTGGGGGCAGGGAGCTGGGTGGGCTCTGCCTCTGGGCTCTCCCTCCCCGGGGACACGAGCCTTGCACCTCGTCCTCCGGCACCCTTGCTTCTTGTCCCACCGTTTTCTTCATGCACGTGATTGGGCATTAGTGACCAAAGAAACCAGTATTCTGCAGCCTCACTGAGGACAGAATACGTGGAGAGCTAGCCCTGATTTTAGAAAGAAGTCTGTGAGTGTGTGGCGCAGCCTACAAGTGTGTGAGAGAGTGTGTGGGTGTGTGCAGTGTGTGTGTGGGCAGAGCTTGGCCAGTGTGTCCCAGGCTCTCCAGGCCTCTGCTCCCTTCTTCTGGAGTGAAATGCACATGTGTGGAGAACACAGTCAGGTGAACTTTGGTGGCAAGTACCAGCCCCCAACTTGGGATCTAGACCCTTCCTCCCGCCTCCCTCCGCCCCCGTGCAGTCAGTGCCCCCACGAGGGCAACCCCCTCCTAGTGTCTGGACACACTGACCCTCCCGTGCGCAGCTCCTGCAGGGGCACCCTTCCTTCCTCTTAACCCAAGGTGGGCGAGCCCAGCTCCTGGCCCTACCTGGCCCCCCGTACTCCTGAGACCTTCCTGGGGAGAGGAAAAGAGTCCAGGCCCTGACGTCCCTCCAGGGCTTTTCTCTCCAGCTCCTGCTCCCAAGCTGGTGGCTGAGAAGGGGACCCAGCCCAGGCTCATCCCCTATACACAGAAATTACCTTCCATGGCCCAGAAACCCCATGGGACGTGGCAAGAGCCTGTCTACCCAGAAGTGAGGCTCAGTCACTCTGTTGGTCCCCCTGAGCCTGACTGCAGCCACCTCAGGGACCGCTGTCCTGTCTACCTGCCAGCAGGACCAGCAGGCAGCACCGGCCGCCGCCCTGTGGCTCGCTGTCAATCTGCCGGCTGCCCTGGGTTGTTTACTGGAAGCTGGCCTCCCTGCAAGGGTTCAAAGCCCTGGCCCTGGGCACGTCTGCGGCAGGAAGCAGACCAGGCGGTAA
Source organism: Sciurus carolinensis (assembly GCF_902686445.1). Classification (NCBI taxonomy): domain Eukaryota; kingdom Metazoa; phylum Chordata; class Mammalia; order Rodentia; family Sciuridae; genus Sciurus; species Sciurus carolinensis. The sequence continues at coordinate 10,237,988 of NC_062226.1, read as the reverse complement.
TTGGCGGCTCTACTGTGTTAAGTGGCCAGCACTGACCACCATCCTCCTCCAGCAGTGGCCTTTGAGTGGCTCCTTGCTGACCCTCCAGGCCTGCAGGGACTTCTGCCCAGCACTGAGCCAGCACCAGGAACAAATTACTCGTTCCCCAAGAAATCTATTAAAAGGTGACAGCAGTGCGGGGAACAGGTGGCCAAGGGCGGGGAGGGGGAGGGGGAAGCCCGCACAGGAAACTCGAAGTCTTCCCTCCCTAAGGGCCACCAGCCAACTCCCGCTGAACCTACTGGCTCAGAGGGAACTGAGCTAGATTTCTAACTTTTGGAGCTGCAGAAAAATGATTCAGAAATGAGGAGAGACTTCATTCATTCTTGAGGCCTGTCTGCAGCTTCATGAAGCAGGAGGACACAGGATCTGGGGTCACCCAGACCTCGGTTCCACTGCCGCTTGTACTCTGTGTGACTGTGGGTGAGACTCTTGGCTCCTCTGAGCCCTCCATGCCTATCAGGGTGATACGAAGCCCCAGCCCAAGGGTGGCAAAAACATGCTCTATGAGTATCGCTGGATCAGAGTGGACTGTATTTATTTTCCTTTCTGGCTGAGAAAGAAGTGACCCAGAGTGACCTGTGTGTGCCCACATCCAGATGAAGTGGTGGCCAAGCTGAGAGGTGGCATGGAATGGTGGTGGGGGAGCTGGTGGGACAGGCCACAGCAGCCCTGGCCTTGCCCAGGTGAGGAGCTCTTGACATCTCCCGCCATGCACCGTGGGGACCAATGAATGAATGAATGAATGTCCACCTTATTGCGGGGTGAGCTCAGCTGAATGACGTTACCACAAAGGTGTCAATGTCCCAATCCTCAGAACCTATGAAGATGCTAACTTTCCTGACAAAAGGGACTTTGCAATTGTGATTAAGTCAAGGATCTTGACATGGGGAAACTAGCCCAGTTTACCCAGGTCCCCCCTAAATTCAGTCACAGGCGTCCTTACATAAGGGAGGTAAAGGGAGATTTGACTCCGGAATAGGAGAAAGAGTGCAATGATTGACAGAAATGGCTTTGGGGACCCAGGAAGTAGACACAAGCCAAGAAGTGCAGGTGACCCCTGGAAGTTGGAAACCAATTCTCCACTCAGGGACTCCAGAGGAAACCTGCCCTGCCAACACCTGTGCTTGAACCAGGGAGACTGGCTGGGACTCCTGACCCACTGAACCACGAGGAGAGATCTGCAATGATTTCAGTTTGTGGTAGTTTGTCACAGGAGCCATAGGACACGATCACAGGGGTCAAATTTGGGTCTTGAGAAGGATAAGCATTTGCAAAGCATAAAACCTGGGTAAGGTCCTTGCAAGGTCAATATCTTTGGGGTCCATGATTCAGCCAACTGCATCTAGTAATGAAGTGGACATTCAGACATCAGAACCTTCTTTAATTTGTTCGTTCATTCACCTAGGGGTGTGTGGCTCAGTCAGAGGCTGGCTGGAGACGGTAAGGGCTCCTCACTGGGAAGACCAGGGCTGCCATGGCCTGTCCCACCCCAGCTCCACCAGCTGCAGACACATTCCATGTGACTTCACAGCTTGGCCACCACCTCGCCTGGATGTGGGCACATAGGCAGGTCTTTAGAAAAAGGGGGCTACTCCTGCTGACCCAGAGGGTTCAGGGGACAGTTGACCTAACATTTTCCAGCATGTCTACACAAATGTCAGTATCCCAGTCCTCCCCCATCAGGACTCTGGCTAGTCCAGGACACCCATTTTGAGGCTGCACACATACCTCCTGAGAAACCCAGCTGTCCTTAGAACCACATCTGGCCTGATTGTCAATCCCTAAAGAAACTGAGTTTCCTCTAAACTCTACTATGGAGGCGCCTCTGGTTTTCTCAAGATGCCCCGAGTTATCTGACCTGCACTGGGTATTCTCTTTCTCAAAGTTTCCAGAATCATTCACAAAAGCCAGCCAAGTCCAGGATTCGTGTGATTGCCAGTGCACCTGATGTTCCGGTGCTATGGCTGCTCACAACCCCACGCTGTGACTTCCACCCCACCTCATCCTGGCCACTGCCTTCCCACCTCTGCCCAGCTTTTGTACTTTTATTTTTTTTAAACCATTTGACTGATAAGTGACAATCCTGGAATCTCACTCTTAGAATCTGCTTTTTTTTTTTTTTATTTTTGTAGTTGTCAATGGACCTTTATTTTATTTATTAATACATGGTGCTGAGAATCGATCTCAGTGCCTCACACATGCTAGGCAAGCACTCTACCACTGAGCCACAGCCCCAGACCCTAGGATCTGCTTTCTATCGAGCCACTTTCTGTACCAAGGGTCGTTGTTCTTCGTAGAGAAATTAATGTGAAAAAAATAATAAAACTGTAAAAAGCAGGGGATCAGAAGTAGGAATGTCTGGAAGAGAATGATTACTATACCAATTAGATTCTTTTTCTTCTTCTTATTTTGGTACCAGGGATTGAACCCAGGGGCACTTAACCACTGAGCCTCATCCCCAACCCTTTTAATTAATTTATTTTTAAATTTTGAGACAGGATTTGCTAAGTTGCTTAGGGCCTTGATAAATTGCTGAGGTTGGCTTTGAACTTACCTCCTACCTCGGCCTCACACGCATTGGGATTACATGCACCACCCCAAATTAGATTCTTGATACATAATTCTGATTCCTAGAATAATAAACCAAGGTCAAACTGATCCATAAAAACCTGGTTAAAAGTCCCAGAATCATAAAGGTTTAGCGAAAAAGATAACGATAGAGCAAGTTGAAAAATACATAAATGGGCAACATCCTGCATGAAAGACCAAAATATTTCTGTATTGAAGGAGTCATTAGTCTGTTCACCAAATATTTGGAGACCTATCTTCTGAGCACCTGGGTGTTAAATTTCCTGGGCTCCTTGTGGTTGGTGGGGGTAGGGAGGGACCCAAAAATATCTAACAAAAGTTATATGTGTCCCTTCAGGGGTAGATCATTTAAATATCAGAGCAAATTCCTCCATAGCTCCTTTTTAACCTCAGCCACAGTGACTTCCAACATTCTGGATGAGGAGTCCTTTGAGTCCCACAGTAAGGACACTCATGACATAAGAACAAATAAACTACTTTACCCATGATGGGCATAAAGCATTGGAAAACAGACCACAAAGTTATTGTTTTAAAGAGATTTGGGAGTTGTTTGTTACTGCAGCACAGCACGGCATATCCTGACTAACACAAGGAACCAGGTGAGGATTCATGAGAATGTATACTTTCTGAATATAAACTATTTTTGCAGTGCTGGAGATTGAACCCATGCATGGTAGACAAGTGCTCTACCACTGAGATTTATCCCCAGCCCTGAACATAAAATATTTTACAAGAAGACTAAATCATCCTCAAGCCTTAACTTGTAACAAGTTGAAGATTCTATAAGATGCTGCTATGGAGACAAAATCAAATCTTCGATGTCCGTCCATCCAATATGACTAGCTACCAAAATGTCATTAACAGTTAAAATAAATCATTTTTGTTTAACAGACACATTTGATCCATTTGGCAAATTGCCCATTTTCTAAGTGATGTAATTATTTGTTCATTGAGTTTGGTGAAACACCTTTTGGAGAACTGACTTTTTAAAATTGATCCCTGTTGGTTTCACAGATGGCTGGATGCAGATACTCAAGGAATGGCCTCAGAAATGTTTTCTCCCTCTTCACTTTGCTTTCTGCTGCTTGATTTACCCTAAATTGTGGTGGAGATGGTCATTCTCCTCCAGTTTGGCTATCCCCATCAGAAAAGCATGGCTTTCCCAGTCATTTTAGTAGACGATCAGATGGGCCGCCAGGGTCATGAGCCATCCTAGGATGAATCTCCTTAGCCAGGGACAGAAAATACCCAGATTGATGGTTCTGGGTCATATGCCCTCCTATGGTAGTCAGAATTATAAATGGTGCCCCCACCAGCATTTCCACTGTTGGTTATTCAACCAAATACTAACTAGATACTGCCCCGTGTTGACTAATTTTATGTGTCAACTTGGTTGGGCCCAGAGTCCAGATATTTGATCAAACATTACTCTGGATGTTTCTGTGAAAAGGGTTTTTTTTTTTTTTTCCATATGTTTAACCTTTAAGTCAGTGGACTTTGAGTACAACAGATTAATTCCAATCAGTTGAGGACCTCAAGAGGAAAAGGACTGACTAGCTGTGAGCAAGAAGGAATGTTGCTACCTCATTACTTTTGGACTTGAACATCAAATCTTCCCTGGGTTTCTGGATGGCTGCAGATGTTGGATTTACCAAGTCTTGTAATGTGAGCCAATTTCTTAGAATAAATCTCTGTCTGTGTACCTACCTATCTGCCTGCCTATCTGCACACACATTCTGTAGGTTCTGTTTCCCTAGAAAACCCCGGTGAGTTGTGCAGGGAAGGTACTGCTAGACATTCTGCATGTAATCAAGGTTACCTTGAAATTAATCAGCTGACCTTGAAATTAGACTCATCTGGATGATGCAGGTAGGCCTGTTATATCCAAGAGCCCTTAAAAGCAGAGAAGGAAACTGGAGGAGTGGATGGCATGACCTGCCTCACTGTGGGGCAGCCCTGAGAGACACGAGGAGGATGGACACAGAGCAGCCCCTGGCTGACAGCAGTAAGAGGATGGGGTCCTAGTCCCACAGTCCCAGGGACAGCTTCTGGCCAGCGCCTGAGCCAGGCACCTGCCAACACCATGACTACAGTGAGTAAGGCCCCAAGGAGGGACACAAGGGAGCTGCGATGGATTGCCCACCCACAGCATTGTGAGGTCACCCATCTATGTGGTTTCAAGCTGCCAAGGTGGTTCTAGAAAGCAAATCCACCTCCCCTGCCGAATGGGGTGAGCTCAGCCTGCCCAGCTCCATAGGGACTAGTCATGGAACATCCCAGAGGAAACCCAGCTGCTGCTCCCAGGAGCAGGAGAGGGGCTGGCTGGGTCACCCCAGTGTCTGCCTTGCAAATGGATGCCCACGTCCAGCATGCTGGCACTGCCAGCCTCACCCCAAGCGTCAGACCCATTCAGGTGGGGCCCAAGCCCTCTGCCTCTGCCTGCGCCCAGCCCAACAGCAAAATGGCATGTGCTTCCTGTCTTCCAGCGCCCCCAACCCTTCTTGCCATTCCTGGGCTTCTTCACTCTTCACTCAGCTACTGGGGTATCCAGAAAACACCCCCAAGCCTGGCTCGACGTCCCTGTGAGCCCCGGCAAGCGTGGCAGCATCCCTGAGCAGGGGCGGAGGCTGAGCCCATGGAGCAGGCGCTTGCCCGGGGCTGGTGGCTGCACCTGGCAGGTGGCACACGGTAGCCTCTTCACTGGTGGCCATAGAATCCCTGTTTCTCAGAAGAAAAAAAAGGCTGGAAAAAGCGAAGCCCTTCCCCATGGTCAGCACGCTCCGCCCATCACAGTGGTGGAACCCAGTTGGACCCGGCTTCTCTGAAGGGGTTCAGCAGCCTGCAGGCGAGGGGCTGGGCTGCTTCGGGCTCAAGGGAGTCCTCGCCCCTCTTCCAGTCTCTGCCTCTGCCTCCCTCTCTGGTCTCCCTGTCTCCATCTGAACTCACTTTGAGAGGCCCTCCTTGCAGTTTGGTTTTATTTCCTCCCCGCTACAAGGAGTGCAGCCTGTGGCAGAGGCAAAAATCTGGTTTTGCTTTGTTTGTTTGTTGTTATTTTTTGGGGGGGTGGGCAAAATGCCAAACTAATAAATGGTATTTCTCAAACTCCCTTGCAACTAATCATCTATAAGGAGAAATGTTCTGTGGTGCCTCTGGGAAGATTGCATAAAAGATGCAGACTTGATCTCTTTTCTCCTTCCTGTTGTCTAAAACATGAGTGCAGTGGCTGGAGCTGTGGCAGTCATTTTGTACATCATTGCTTGCTTAAGCCACTTTCATGTGAAGCTTTTTGTTACATGCAGCTGAACTTAACCCCAAGATACATGGCCACGTGTCTTGGCTCTAGCTTCGTATCACCCAACTCAGAAACCCCCGAGTCCGACCCCTGCTCTTGTCACTCCGTAGTGAGGCATCTCAGGTCACACGTGGCCGGCCCACTCTTGGTGAATCTTAAATGACTTTTTGCTCATGGCGAGAAGCTGCTGGGATGAAATCTCACAGATGATGGGGAAGGAGAATTTCCCAGGAGAAGCAGGTGGGCTGGACACCCAGGAAGTGAAGGGCGCCCACTGCAGCCGCCATGGGCTACTCCAGAAGCCTGACCCAGGCAGCTCCCCCTTCCACTCCGCAGGGCTTCCCCAGCCACCCTCGAGGGCGCTGGAGCCATGAAGGAGCCGCCTGGTGTGCTCTGACCTCTCCCAAGAGACCAATGTGTGGGTCAAGAAGACAAAGCTCCAGAGGGCTCCAAGGTCACCTCCTGGGAGCATGACTCAAGCCAGCAGCACCAGCTACTCGCGGGAGATGCCAGACGTGGGGTCAAAGCCGCCTCAGCCACCCCAGCTCTGCGGTTTCGGGCAAGTTGCTTTCTCTCTCTGAACAGCTACATGGGTTCCTTCATTTCTGCCTCGGTCTTCACTCCTTCCCCAGACCCAGGCACCTAGAATTCCCTCTTCTCACCCCAACTCACTCTCCAAAAACCCACTTCAGCTCTCCCGCCACAGCCAGTTGGGGATTGAGCCTGGGGACGCACACACGCCCTTCCCCAGGCCAGGATGTTCCAACACGGCCTAAGAAACAAACTGTCAGATTTTCTAAATTACCAATCTCCCCTGAACCCAGAACCCTGTCCCTGTGGGGTTCACTCTGATGAGATGGGGGTGGGGGCTGCAGGGGACGATAAGCTCCTTCTTGGGGCCCATGTCCCATGGTCCTGCCTTCTCCCTTGCAGAATAAGCACAGCAGGACCACAGCAGTGTCCTCTGTCCCCAGCTCCAGGCTGCCAGGGACACTTGGCTTTCTCCTAACTGTGCATCCAGACTAAATGCATCTCCCAGGGAAACAGGGCTGATGCCCCCTTAGAGACTAAGCCAGGCAAAGATAATTTTTTTATTATCTAAATTTTGTTTAATGTTTATTAATTAAAATTGCATTGCTATTTGCATTATTAAGTAATAGTGCATGTGTCAGTTAACAGGGAAAACATATTCTGGGAAACGTGTCGCTAGGCAATCTCGCCCCTGTGCAATGCTGCAGCCGGGTGTATCTGGCACTCCTATTGCTCCTGGGCAACAGACAACCCTGTACAGCATTGTACTGTACTGAACGCTGTAGGCAATGGCAACCCACTGGCAAGCATTTATGTACTTAAGCATAGGGTGATGGCCAGAGCACTGGACAGTGGACTGTGTCAGGTCCATTATAATCTCAGGGGATCTATGTCATATATCTGTAGTCCACTGTTGGTCAAAATGTCATTCTACAGGACACAACTCTACTACTTGCTAATAAAATTCGAACAATACAGAAAATGATTAAACAAACAAGTAAAGGCTCCTAACCCTGGAATGTGGATCACAAAAAAAAAAAAAAAAAAACTCTTGTACTCATTTGATGAAAAAAACAAACCAAACTGATTGTCCGTGCTGTGGCTTGAATGCAGCTATTTCCGGCAGCTCCTTCATTGCACTCCCCCACGGTCCTGGAATTACTTAGTGTCACCATGACCCTGTCCACACAGGTGCTGCTTGAATAGAGGACCAGCTGGAATTTACATTTGTCGCAGGCACCCGGCTCAGGGTCCTGGAAAACAGGGGTTCTGTGCATTTGTTGGAGCAAAAAAAAAAAAAAAAAAAAGATCGAAGAAGGGAGGGAGGGCGGAGGGTGCTGCTCACTTAAAACGGATGTGCAGAGTCCCCAAGGAGAGTAAATCCCCTCGCCTGGAGGGGATGGGGAGCGGTGGGTGTGACCCAGTAGAGTCTTGAAGCAGACCAGGAGCTCTGGAGCCCCTGCCCCTCCACCAGGACAGGCAGCTTGGGCAGAAGGCACCCAACAGGGTGACAACCAGGCTTCCTGAGTTGCCAGAGCCTGGCGCAGCCCAAGAGGAGAGAGCTGGGGAAGAGCGAGGACCAGAGAGGAGGCTGAGGGTACTAGGAAGGACTTTGCAAGACCCAGAGGAGGTGGGACTTGACCCTATTTCAGGGGACACCCAGTAGGGGCCACTAAGCCTCCAATGAATGAATGACTTGTTCAATCGCCTAACCAGACTTGGGCGGGGACGAGGGGACACGGATGGTCCACGGGACCCCAACCCCAGCAGGGCCCAGCAGCTGCCCCTCCCCCTCCGCCTCCTCCAGCCTGGATGTTTTCTCTGCGCTTGATGAAGTTAAAATAAGCCCTCTCGGGGGTGGCTCGCAGGCGTTCAAATTGGATTGGCACGCGGACGTCGAGCAGTTGGTGGCAGGAGCCAGGGGACCCGGAGAGCAGGTTTTCGCTGGAGGGGACATGAGCTTTATTTCCCTCTTGGTTGCTGACAAGGAAGCAGCTGTCCTTTCCTGATTATTTTTACCGCAAGTCACAGCGGCGGCGGCTGAGCTCCCTCCCCAGCGCCCCGCTGCCTGCCAGGGCCAGGTGAGCTGCCCACCGCCCGGCCCGCCGCGGGCCGCGAGCGCCACCTAGCGCCGCTCCGCGCAGCACCCGACCGCAGCCCGGCCGGCCGCACCTGTCCGCTCCAGGCGGGGAACCGGAAGGGAGAGCCAGGGCAGCCTTGAAGGAGCTTGGAGACAAAAAAGAGCGTGGTGGGAGAATCATGACCGGTTCCCCTCTTCAAACACGAGAGCTAATTTTTTTTTAATCTTTTGTTCAGACTTTTTATTCCATGAGACTAACCTGTCAACAAAGGACTTCAAATCTGCCATGTTCTATCCTTGAAAAGGCCAAGAGAAGTGAGATGCAGAGAGGGGAAAGTGGTTTGCCTAAAACCACACGGTAACAGAGTAGAGGACATGAGATTGGAACTGCAGCTTGCCTGACTCCAAATCCTGGGCACCGTCCACTGTGATTTTAAGTCTTTGTCCATTTACCAGTTAGGAATGCTCTCGGCTGCAAGTACCAACAATGGGTTAAATACAAGCAGGCTCTTTTTTTTTTTTTTTTCTGGTACTGGGGATTGAACTCAGGGCCTTGTGCTTGCTGAGCTATCTCCCCAGCCCACAAGCAGGCTTCTTTTCCTCAAATATCAAAAAGATCACTGGTAGGTGGTCTTCAGGATAGGGAAGCAGCACCATGATGTCATGGGCCTGGGTCTGTCACTTTGGCAACTCTGCCATCCTTGATATGTTGCCTTTTGACACGCTACTGCCTCATGGTAACAAGAAGGCTACTGCAACATTGGACATCTCTCCTGTATTCAAGGCAGAATGCAGATAGCAGGAGGGCATGGGCTTTGATAATCCCTTTTATCAGAAAAGCAAAAATATTTCCCTAAATTCTCCCAGGAAACTTTGGTTTATATTTCAGAGGTAACACGGCTACCGATAACTGCAAGGGAGCTAAGAAAAGGAGCATTAAATTGACAAAGGAGAGGGTGCTGAGAGCAAAAACGGAGTCAATCACCAGCAGTATCCGTCACAGTCCATGTTATGTTGCCTTTACTTGCAATTACACCACATAGAATTTTTGCTTCCTATTTTTCTCTTTTATTTTGTCATTTGCAGTTTCCTTATCACCATGTTGTTTTTATAATTCTCAGTTTTAATGAGTTAGTATCTGTTCAAGTAACTCACGGCATATTCATTGTGAATTTAAATACCTTCTATGTTTCAGTATTATATTATGATATGATTAGTATCTTCATGTACAAATCATCTACTATACACAGAATTACTTGGTTCAAAGATTTTAGCCTCCATGACGCTCTTAATATGTTATTCTATTGATTTCCAAGAGGGTTGTGCTGTTTTATACTATGTTAACAGTGCCTGAGTATATCGATTTTACCACAACAGTGCCAGCACAGAATTTTATGATTGTAAAAGGGTTTTTTTTTTTTTTTTTGGCCACATTAGCATCATAAAAAGATACCTTTTAGATTATTATTGTTTTTATTCCTTTGATTAAAACTGAAGAGGATGTCACACACACACACACACACACACACACACACACTTTTTTTTGTGTGTGTAGAAACAGAACCCAGTACCTTCCACATGCAAGGCAAGGGCTCTACCACTGAGCTATGTCCTAGCTCCTGTATCTTTCACTTTGTATTGATAGCTCGCTCTGTATTTGTGCTAAGGATGTATTTACATGTTCACGTCTTTATCTGGTGAAGTATTTATCCATCTTCTGGAGTAAGAGGCTCATCTGAGTGGTTGTGACCATGCTGATGCTGGCAGCAACTCTGGAAGGATCACACTCAACTCTCATTTGATCCTACAAGTTCCCGTGACAGGGTCAAGGGAACTGAGCTCAAGAAATTTGTGCAGTTACTAAGTGGCAGATCCTCTGGTCCCAAGTTCATTGCTTTTTTTCCCATAGTATTACCTTTAAAAAAGTAGAGTGTGAGCTATAATTTACACACCACACCATCCACCCAATTAAAATGTACAACTCAATGGTATTAGTATGTGCAACCATCAATCACCATAATCAATTTCAGAACATTTTCATCATCTCCCAAAGAATCCCAGTACCCAAGGTACAGGTCCCCTGTCCCACCATGTAGAGGTGAAACATTTTAAGAAGAAAAGGGCTGGGCAGTGTGGGTTGGGTGAACAAAGCTCAGAAGGCTTCGGTGGCCACAGGCACTTTCCTGCTCTGATTCTTGGTTTCCTTCCAATACAAATAGGAATTTATTGAGCACTTGCTGTGTACCAGCCTCCAGGATGAGTCTGTCACAGATGAACAGAAACCAAGAGCAAAGACATGACTTATGTGGGTCCCTGCACTGGTTGGTGGCAGAAAGGAACCTGGGATGGGGATTGGGGGCGGGATTCTGACCCCCAACTCAAGGCCACTTCCAGCTTGGGGTGGTGTAACAGGCGGCAGGAAGGGGCTTCTCTTCTCACTGGCTGAGGGGGGCACTAAGGGTTGCTTTGCGGCCTGGTGACCACAGTCAGCAGTGCAGTATCCTTTTCCTACTTCTCCCCACCCCCCATACTCCCAAATACATAATCAAACCTTAGAGCCACGCTGTCTCTGTCTGAGGTCACCTAGGTCTGCTCTATCTTCTTCAGTCCCTCAACAAACACAAAGTGACTCTGTTAAGCTCAGCCTGGATGCTGCAGGTGCACAGGGCCAGGAGACGGCTCTCTGGTATTCGTAGGAATCAGGGGTCCCTGAACTCAGTGTAGAGTTCAGGGAAAGCATCCTAGAAGGTCTAAGCTGAGACCGGAAGGATGAGTAGAAAAGAACTGGAAAAGACTTGAAGGCCCCCGACTTCCTGAGCAGAGGGGAGCACCTTCAAAGGCCCAGAGGCGAGGCCAGAGGATCTTCGCTCTGGCTAGAGGGGAAGGGAAAGAGGCCCATTGAAGGAGTGAGGGCAGGGGTGGATCATGTTAGCCATCGGAGGAAGGTGAGACCTCTCCAGGAGGTACTAGGGAGTCATGAAAGGTTTTGAGCAGGGGAGGAACAGAATCAGGTGGAAATTTGAGAGCGCGTTCTGTGACTGCTTCGTGGGAGAGGTGTCGGAGCAGGTGAGAGGGGAGGCAGGGCTGGCTCTGGGTCCATCCTAGGTACTCAAGGCCCAGGACTAAGCATGTGGGGTGGGGGGCTCCACTGTGTCTATAGAGAAAGATGGCAGTGACCCCAACACTCAGGAGTCTCTTCTCACAGCCCTCCTTTTTGCCAGAAGAGGAAGATGATTCTCCACATTCCTGGAAGAAACAGAATTGAGACTTGCCCAAGCCACATAACCTCTGGTTGATGGCCAAGGCTCCATTCCGTGGGGACTGTGGTGGCCCCAAGGAGGAAACATCTGAACTGTGGGCTCCCGTTTCGAAATTTCTGGCTCTGGACTGTGAGATGTTTGACTGAGGGACTGAGACAGGGCCAGGGCCTGGGGATGAGGACCAAAGTGTCCTCAGTCCACCCTCCCGGCTCCCCTGGGGCCTGGCTGCCCTCTCCACTCCCCACCCTCCTCCCAGACAAAGAGTGTGAGGAGGCCAGTGGCTATCGGTCCCCCACAGCCTACAGGTCCTGTCTGTGGAGACAAGTGGCCTGTCAGAGCTGCCCACCATAAAGCCGATGGATGGCCCTCAGCTGGCAGCTGGACAGTGCGTGGGCTCTGGGGAGGACAGATTAAGGCAGACCACACCCAAAGCCCACCCCGGCTGCCCAGGAGGGGCCTCAAATTGAGGAACATGTGCCCCCACAACGGTATTTGTCCATCTCCAGGAGAAATGCCTGTGAAATGTGACCCAGGGAGGGGAGAAGCTGGGCTGGGGGACAGGACAGGGGCCCTGCTGAGAATGCAAAGGTTGTTGCTGAGGCTCCAGGGAGAGCTTTGGGAGGGGGCCAGCAGGCAAGCCCAGAGGGCATCGAGGGAGACTGCCAACGAGGTTGATTGAAACGCTGCCCCAGCCCTAGGGGAAAGAGCAGTGTGTAGAAAAGATCTGGAGTACACCCTGTCCTTGCTGTGTGACCTTTGTGAATCCTGGTCGCTCTCTGGACTCAGTTTGCACATCTGTCAAATGGACTCTCAAGAATCCCTGCCTTGAATGAGATAGGGCAAGTGCGGTGTATCTATTTTGCATTACTGTGATGAAATACCTGAGGCAGTGTACTTCGTAAAGAAAAGTGGTTCCTTTTGGCTCAAGTTCTGGAGGTCCACAGTCAAGCAACCTCACCTGGCAATGGTCCTCCTGCTGGCAGATTCCCAAGGAGGCATAGGGCATCACATAGAGAGAGATAGGGGCATGAGTGTGTGCCTCTGGTCTCCCTCTTACAAACCACCAGGATGCCCTTGTCAGGGCTCCACCCCTTGACTTTATCTAACCCTAATCACCTCCGCTCTGAACACATGGTTGGACTAAACATCCACTCTTAGTACTTCACAAAGGACATTTGTACTTCAATACGAACTTTTGGGGAACCTCAAACCATATCTGCCCTTCTCACTGGTTCTGGAAACTTGAACTTTGTGTGAGGTGAGTAGGTCACAAACAGGAGAACCAAGTCCTGCATTCATTCTGCGGACCCAGAAAGCTGTGAAATGCTCAGAGACCTGCCCCACATCGGGACCCATTATCCCCTAATTTTTATTTTGAAAATTCTCAATCCCAGAGAAAAGCTGAAAAACTAGCACACTGAACACCAATACACACCTCACTTTGAGCCCCTTTCTTCTTTTAAGAATAAACCATCAGAAGATGGCAAATTTAATGTCCTATGTATTTTTTCTAATTTTTTTCTTAGTTGTAGGTGAACTCAATACCTTTGTTTTTGTTTTGTTTTTTAATGCAGTGCTGAGAATCGAACCCAGTGCCTCACACATGCTAGACAAGTGTTCTATTACTGAGCTACAGCCCCAGCCCCTTGTCCTAGTATTTTAACACACGAAAAGAAAGAAAGAAAGAAAAGGAAAAAAAGAAAAAGAAAAAATCGACAATTGTGGTACCAGCACGCTACACTAAAAATGTTAAGTTTGGGGGCTGGGGTTGTTGCTCAGTGGTAGAGCGGCTCTGGATTTGATCTCAGCACTGCATATAAGTAAATGAATAAAAAATAGAGGTCCATCAATAACATTAATAACATATATATATATATATATATATATATATATTTGTTTTGTTTTGTCTTTTGTTTTTTAACGTGAAGTTTTGACCAGAATGCTGAATTGTTGAATGGTCTGTGTGCCTGGCACCTCATGGTACAAAAGATGGGCTTTGTGAATGAGGTTGATGTCATTTCGATCTCACAGCAAACCCAGGGGATATACTCCATTTCTCATCCACATGTAACAGATGGAAAACTGAGGCTCTGAGAAACTAGGTAGCAGTGCCTCAAGTCAGAGACAATATGAACTTGGAGCCGTGTGACCCCAAAGCTTTGGCAGGCCCTGGGCCACCCATCCTGAGTTCCTTCCCAGCTGGGAATCTCTGCCAGAGGTCAGCCAGGGTGCGCCCAGATCCCCCAAGCGCTCGGCTTCCCTCTGCACCCTCGGGCTGCGTTCCCTCCGCAGCCCAGGGCCCTCTCCCTTCCCTGCCTTAGGTTTTGAACGGCCTGATGAAGGCTCTCCAGACAAGGCCCTGCCAATGGCCCTGAGTTTATTTTGGACCCAAGTTTCACAAGGTGGCTGTTTCTAATCCAGTGACTTTGTGTGTTGGGGGAGGTAGCGACAACAGGCCGCATCTAAAGACTGAAGGTGTCCCCCCAGGCCCACCCGGAGGGCGGTTCTCCTGCTGGGGCCGAGGGGCGGGGTCTGCCAGCACCGCCCCGCCAGCCGGGGACTGGAGGGCGGCGAGGCGGGAGCCAGCGCACACACCTCGCAGACCGCGAAGGGCCCTGGCGCCAGGCGAAGCGGGTGAGAGCCAGGGCTGGGACCTGCGGGGGAACCAACGGGTGAGGGAGGCCCCTGCCCCAGGCCACCGCCTAGGAGGCTTCTCCAAAGGCCTTTTGCAGAGGGGACGCGCAGCGGTGGCCAGATTTCGCATCTCTCTCTCCGGGGTCAGTCCGTGGTGAGCAAAGAGGGCGGCGCGAGGTGGGCTGGAGGGGGCAAAATCCAGGGTGAAGCTAGGAGTCGGCATCTCCGAGCCGCCACGACGTGCCCAGCGCAGGCGAGGCACCGGCCGCACTCCTGCACTCCCGCCCTCCCTGGGGCTGTGGCCAGGGACAGGAGGATGCAGATGCGATTTAATAGCAGGGAAAGTGACAAAAAATTGCTGCTTTTCAGAGCCCCAAAAACGTGAGCCTTCAAGTCCTCCTGCGCTAAGGCACATTTGATTTCCATGTTATAGACTTTCTCTGGAAGAGAAGAGAAGGTATGCGATGTCATTGGTGATGGCTCCAGGCCCCCAGGGTGCATGAGGCCAGCTGGCAGGACTGTTTTCTGAGACCCATTTGTGCATGGCCAGGACTGGGGCAGAGACCCAGGAGGCTCTTTTCCCCTGCAGAATCCCCAACTTGCCAGGAGTGACTCCTGAATCACCCATGATTAGGGGATCTGGCTGGATGAGGCGACTGAGCCCTGATCTTGAAGGAGGTGCTGCTGAGAGAGTGGGAGTCCACATGTGGGGGCAGGGCCACAAAGGTCTGGAGAAAGGATGCATTTTGGGGAGCAAGTAGAAAGGGGGTCATGTGGGGGATGCTTTGAATGTCGAACTGGAAACCCCCAAGAGCACAGGTTCCTGAGCTCCTGCTTTCCCCTGCAGGACCCCTGAGCTGATTCTACCCCTCTCTGGCCAGTGGCTTGCTGCTGCCCTCCCCAGTTCACCAGGGCTACGGTCACCAGTTTCCTTCCTGAGGAGGCTCCTGGAGACCATCCCTTTGTGCAAGCAAATGTCATCCCTAGTGGATGGGCTTCAGTCTCACTGGTTGGCTCCCAGCCCAGTGGGGTCTGGGAACCAAACAAAGGGCACCCTGACCTGCAAGAGCCAGGGAGTGGCAAGGCAGAGAGCGCTGAGCTTTCATTTGTGTTGTGTTGTGTTTTGTTTTGATTTTCCTTTCTCAGTCCACATTGGCCAGGTCTGTGACCCCAACTGTCTCTCTGTCCCTACTGGATCCAGAATGGCCCCCTGGTGTTACTGCCTGCTCTATCTTCTGGTATTTGAGCTTCTGTGGGGAGGGGAGTTTGGGGCAGGAGGTCAAAGGAGACCCAAAGCTGCTAGGGTTGCACACCATGAGGTCACTGTAAAGGTTACACAAGATAAGCCCCTGGCATAGAAATAAAATAAAAACACCCACTAGGGCTGGCAGCATGGCTCCATAGTAGAGCACTTGCCTAGCATGTGCAAGGTAATTCCCGTTCTCTCTCTCTCTCACACACACACACAGAGAGAGGAGAGAGAGAGAGAGAGAGAGAGAGAGAGAGAGAGAGAGAGAGAGAGATACATAAGCACCCACTAGGTGTGATGCCTCGAAAGGGGAAAAGGCTCAGGGCAGTGAAGCACCCTGCCCAAGACCAACAGCACAGCCTGCAGCTTCCACTGCACCCCTGAAGTCCACAGGAGGCATTGCACACAGGCAGTGTGTGTGTGTGGGGGTGATGGGGAGGCTGTTCCAGCTCTCACCTGTCTTCTCTCTCAGATCAGGACTCTCTCTGGGACACCCTCCAACTCCCCAGGTGAATCAAGTCACCCCTGGGTGGCAGGTTGGTAAGAGAGATCACCCCCCTGAATCTCCTCCCCCAGCTCAGCCAGCCCATGCTCCAAGTGGTGCACTGGCCCGGAACTCCAAGGAAGGGAGTAGAGGGTACTTAGTTCTACCTCACCCCACCCCAGGAATTGGGCCGAATGCTTCACTCCTGTCCATCTCCTTCCCGCCATATAGATTTAGAGATTTGCAGAGGAATGACACTCACAGGTCATAGAGCATGGCCAGGGACCAGCCCCATCCAGGCCAGAAAGACTCTTACCCCGGTGTCCTTCAACCTACCCATTCCCAAAAGGGTGAGATGCCCACACAATATTCTCACCCTTCTTTCCTCTCCCCTTCCAGCCCCACTGGCCCCTGGCGAGGTGGTGAAGACTGCAGATGAGGTGTGCAAGTTTCCAGGGCAGCCGCTGAGCTGGTGGCAAGCCCAAGAGTCTTGTGAGCAGCGATTTGGCCACCTGGTAATGGGGCCGGTAGATGGGGTTCTTGCTTCGCGGCTGCGTGACCCGGTCTGGGTGAACCAAAGAGAAGCCTCCCTGCGGAGACCCCCTCGGAGGCGTGAGTGCGGTCCAGGGCCCCAGGGAGGGGAATAGTGCTTTGGCGACATTCAAAGATAGGAGCTCACAGTAACAATACTTGTGAAATGAACTTGGAGTAACATCCCGTTGCATCTCCAGATTTCCTTGCTGTGAACTGGAAGTAGGGGTTGACCCCGGGCAGGACAGTTAGAACTCCCATTTCTTTCTTCCGGAGGTGGGAGGCATCCCGAATCCCATGAAGGGCCCCGCAGCTGCGCCAAAAGGCAGTGACAGGCATGAGCCTGTGGGCGGCTGGGGAAATTGAGGTCTCAGCCCTCGCGTCCACCCCTCAGGCAAGCGCACCACAGCAGCGCTGGTGTTCAGAGAAAGGACCGCGGACAAGGCGGCGCGACTGCGGACGCTTCTGCCAGCTCTGGAGGCGCTGACGGCGTGCGCACACTTACAATGGGACAGCAACTCGCCCGAAGTGGCCGCGATCTTTTCCCTCGCCGCCCCTGCGCTGGCCAACGCGCTGCAGCTGCGAGCCTTCGCCGAGCCCGGCGGCGCTGTGCGGGCGGCGCTGGTGGTGCGCGGGCACCACGCCCCATTTCTCGCAGCCTTCCGCGCTGATGGCCGCTGGCACCACCTGTGCGCCACATGGGAGCAGCGCGGAGGGCGCTGGGCGCTGTTTGCTGACGGGCGGCGGCGCGCCGCGGCGTGGGGACTGGGCGCGGGTCACCCGGTGCCGCCCGGCGGCATCCTGGTGCTGGGCCAGGATCAGGACTCCCCAGGCGGCGGCTTCTCGGCACATGACGCCTTCAGCGGCAACCTCACCGATTTCCACCTGTGGGCGCGGGCACTGAGCCCCGCGCAACTGCACCGGGCACGGGCCTGTGATCCACCTCCTGGCGGCCTGCTCTTCGTCTGGGACCCTGGCTCCCTGGACATTACACCCTCACTGCTGCCAGCGGTGCCAGTACGCCTTCCCTGTCCGGGTACGGACGGCCCCGCCCCTCCTGTTGGCTCGACTCCCCGCCCCCGGGCTAGTTCTGGGCCCGCCCCCTAACTCGGATCCTGCCCTTCTGATCGCCTGACCCAGTTCACCCTTTGCCAACCCCGCCCTGGCTCAACTCTGGCCACGCCCTCCTGCGCCTTGGACACCCGCCGAGTCCCAGTAGCCGGATTGTGTGGGTTCACCTGCTGCTGGCTGCAGGGCCCCTCTCCCAGGTCTCACATTGCCCCTTAACCCCGGAGCAGAGTGTCCTGGTTCCGGGTCCAGTGAGCAGGCGCCTTTGAGGGCCGCACTGGTGGTGGGTCACATGACTGTAGGGAGCTAGGATATGGTTTTGACACCTTCCCTACCCCGGCCAGTGCCCTCAGAGGAGTGCCCCGCGTGGAACCCAGGATCCCTCACGGAGAGCTCGGAGCTCTGCTTGCAGCCGCAGCTCTTCCTCTGCTGCTACAGGACAGGTGCGCCCTAACTATGCCCCTGGGTTCTCGAAGCCAGTGGAGACAAAGTGATTGACAAAGTGGAGCTAATGATTGACAAAGTCTGGGATTCCCTGAGCTTCAGGACCTCCTCCTGTCTAGACTACAGGACAGTGGGATCAGACAGACCTGAGGATGAATACCAGTTGTGTGACCTTAGGCAAAGATTTTTACCATTCTTTGCCTCAGTTTCCCCACCTAGCACACAGTGTGTAAGGCTCTAGACACAGCTGTGGATCTCCTCTTTCTTCCCTGGGTGGGGGTCATTGAGCAGGCTGGCACCTCTGGGCAGGGGAGTTGCCCAGAGCCCAGCCTGGCATCTGCCCCTTTGTAGAGACCTATCAGCAGCTGCAGGATGTCCATTTGTGGCGGGGGCCAGGATGTTATCAGCAAAGTCAACGCTTTGGCCAACACTCTCGTGGTGAGCCTTCTCCCAGGAGGCTGGAGAGTCCGTGGGTACTGTGGGTACCTTCACCTATAAGGGGACAACCACTTGATGTTCTGTAGAATTAAGACTACTCATGCTCCCTATTCCATAGCCTTTGAAGCTCAAAGCTTGTGACAAGTTAGAACTGCACCCACCAAAAAGACCCTGGAAAAGCCCAAGCGTGGCCCCTCAGGGATCCTCTTGTGACAGCCAGGCAGTCACTGTCGTCTCTAACCACAGCTCTTCCCAGACCCCCTCTCTGAAGCCCCCAAGACCCTGACCCTGGACGAGGCCGTCAGGTTCCTGGGCATTCTGGAGGGAGTCCTGGCCAAGGAGACAACTCCACTGGGGCCAGCTGCACTGCTGGCTGTCCTGCACTTCCTGAAGAGGGTGACAGCCCTCGGGGCTGGGGAGCCGGAGCCCTTGGCAGGGCCCTGGCAGCAGCTGGGCCAGGGCGTCATGTCTGTGGCCAGCCAGATCCTGGAGGAGCAGTTGGCTGGTGCGTGGCTGTCCATCAGTGAGGTGAGGCTGCAGGGCCAGAGGCCTGGGCTCTGGTTCTGTCCTTGCTAGCGGGTTGTTGTGTGGTCTTGGGCTCAAACAGGCACCCATTTTTAGGCTCCATCTCTCCATCCCTTGGGAGAAGCTCCTCTTTTTTTGTCTATTTTATAAGCTGAACTTCCATTTGAACAACAGTGTTCATATTAAAATGATTAAGAGCCACTGATCAATAAGGGCCTTCCCCATATCCAAGAATCTGCTTACCGCCCCAGGTAACAGGTTCTCTAGGCTGATTGGCTGATTAATCCGCCCATCTTGTCTGCGGCAACAGCAGACACTTGGGAGAAAAGGAAATGCCATCCAGTTGGAAAGACCGATGGACCCTCATCCTGGCAAAAATGGCCATAGACCTGGGAGTGATTGACCCAGAGAAGGGAAGAAACAAGAGCTCATGGACGTTGCCTGCCAGTCTCTGGGGCTATAGGAGCAGACATGGTCCCCGTGGCCTCAGAGGACAAAATTGGGACCAGGGTGTGGGTTAGAGTGGAGATGGCATGACCCAGGAGGCTGGCTCCACAGAATGAGTCACCTGGACATATAATGAGAAGCCCATTCTGGGGAGCATGCAAACCCACCTTTCACTTGGGGTCTGAGGCACTGGGGTAGATGGAGAAGAACTGGATGCTGAATCTCATTTCCACCCCAGAAAATGGGGGTTCTCTCTCCTGTCTTGCTCAGGCAATGGAGAGGAGTTACGGGTGGGTCAAGTGACGTGCCCAGAGTAGGTGTCCCGTCAATGTGAATTCCCGCCTCCCTCTTCTGCTCTCGCCCCTCTCTGAGAGTGGCAGGCCCACCTCTCAGAACATTGAGCCTGTTAACCCAGGATCAGGGGTGGTGGCAGTGGGTGTGGAGTGTGAGAAGGAACTGAGCCGTGGCTTCCTACCAGGTGGTCGGTGGACCTATGGCCCTGGTAGCGAGCCTGCAGCGCCTGGCGCCCCTGCTGAGCACCACACTGACCTCTGAGCAGCCCCAAATGTACATCCAGCGCGTCAATGCGGGTGAGCCTGCCACCCACCCCCCACCACCACGGGGCTCAGGCGTCCCTCCTCAGCCTGCTCCCTGGGAGTTGTCTGTGCTACAGACGCTCCATTCTGTTTTTGCCTTTGCCACACTTCGTCCTCCATCCTAAATGCATTTTCTCCCAGAAAACTCCTATACATTCTTCAGAACCCAGCTTGAGCATCATCTCCTCTAGGAAGCCCCCCTAGCTTGAGTGCTCTCCTGGCAACTCCTCCCTCCTCAGTTACCCCAGCATCTTGAACCTGTCTCTCCTTGCATTTGTGGTAATTATAAGATTGTCCCCCTCTGCCTGATACTTCCTGGGTGTCAGGGCTGTTTCCGAGCCGCCTCTGCATCAGGGTCAGACCCAGGGACACAGTCTGAGAGTCGATTGAGTGGGGGCACACCTAGAGTGGACCTTCAGGCACAAACTTGTCTTTCAAGTGCCCACTGTCTTGTGGTGGCTCTCCCAGCAAACCCTGCCTTCTCAGTGACCCTGTCTCCTGCACTCAGAGAAGTCAGATTTGCCGGGGGCAAGTGACCAAGCCTCTCTGAGCAGGAATGGTGGCAGGGAGGGGCCGAGCTGACCCTGCAGCTGGGCTGCTCGTCAGAACGACCTCACTCCCATGGGGCCAGCCACCAGCCCCATCTGATCCTAGGCCTGGAGGTGCAGAGCCTACGTTTGAGGGAGGCCAGTGCTCGGGGCTATATATTCACAATGCCTGGTGGGCATCCAGAGGGGCCCGGCCACATCCACATCCCCGCAAGTGAAGTGAGACAGCTCCTCCGGAAAGGTGGGTAGGGACAAGGGGTGGCTGGGTCCTGCTGGGATCCGATCAGACCTCAGCTCTGACATTGTTAGCCATGCTACTTTGAATGACTTATCTTGTGGTGACTCCATTCCCTCATCTGCAAAATGGCCCTATTAGCTGGGTATGTGGTGGCGCACACCTGTAACCCCAGTGACTCAGGAGGCTAGGCAAGAGGATCGCAGGTTTGAGGCCAGTCTGGAAAACTTGGTGAGACTCTGACTCAAAATAAAAAATAAAAAGGGCTGGGGGTGTAGTTCTCGCCTGGTGGGTTGTTATGAGGGTGAAAGCATCTACCACATTGTAGTGTCAAATGAGTCTCCTCCACTGACCCCACACTCCTTTTCTCAGAGGTGGGTGGTAGAGGAAGCCCCCTACCAGTCCTTAGTCCCACAGAGGGCAGAGATTAAGGCAAGGGACAAAGGGGTTTGGAGCTGTGAGGCTAGGTGCATGGCTATGGCTGGTTGGAAGTCTGTCACTTGTTAGCCTTGTGATCTTAGGGAATGCATTCACCCCTCTGAGCCTTAAAACTAAGGCTATCTGTAAAGAAGGGAGAGCCCTACCCTCAGAGCCAGCCAGTGCTTGCTCAGTCACGGGGCCGGGCCTGGGTGCCCCTCCCACTCAGCCAGGCCTCTCCGGAGTCACCGTGATCCACAGCTGGTTCACCTCTAGTGTCTTCCAGTATGTCCTGGGGGCACGTGTCCTAGAGCCCCAGGCTTCTGACAGCTCAGAGGAAGCTGACAGGATGCAGAGGTGAGTGGCCCCGCCCAGCATGCTGCCAAGGGCCTTGCTCCCCCTTGGTCACTGGGGAGACCAGTCCCCCACCCTCTCCCAAGCCCCCTTCTGGTGGACAAATCTCGGCAGGCCAGGGTCCCCTCCCTGCCCCCACCCTTCTGGGTCTGCTGAAGGGAAAGCTGGTGGAACATGGCTCACCCCATATTTGTGGTCCTGTCTTCTGTGTTGAGACTCAGGGAGGGAACAGGGCTCACCTACAAGTTCCCAGGGAGGACTGGAACCCAACACCCCAAGTTCCAGCATAGGGTTTTCTAGATGTTGGGACACCCAGCTGGGCATCATCTTTCCCTACTACAACCACCCTTAAAGGCTCCCTTTCTCCCACAGGTTCCTGAGCACACAGGTGGGGTCAGCCATCCTCTCCTCTGAGGTGTGGGATGCTGCCGGGGAGGTCAGCACAGCCGTGACCTTTCACCTGCGGCACCAGGCCCAGGTACTGGGGGATACTTCTGGGAAACAGCCACTGAGGCACACTTGTCCTGGTTCACCACCCCAGTTCCCCAGTATTTGTTCCTCGAACAATCAAGGTTTAGACATGCCCAAGAAACATTCCCCTGGGAGCGATCCCCGTTGTCCTCAAGGGAACGGGAAGGGAAGCCATGTTTGGTGGGGCTTTCTACCCAGCAGCCACCTCTAATAAGCAGCACTGACTTCCTGTGGCCCTTGGGAGAGGCCATGTGATCGGCCTCAGCTTTAAATGGCAGGTAGGGTTTCATTCTAGGGCTGTGTAACTCAAAGAGCAAAGTCACACTGGTCACCACTGAAGCATGTGCACAGGGATGTTCAGGGTCTTCCCTGCAGCACGCAGCATGGGCATGAAAACAAACCCAGGTAGGGGGTGCAGCTCAGCAGCAGGGTGCTTGCTCGCCCTGGGTTCCACCCAGCATCACAGGGAACAGGTCTCTCTGTAGTGCACTGCTTGGAAAGCTCCTGAGAGCTGCCCAAGGGACCAGTTAGCTGGTGTTACATAAAGAACGAGGTATTTCTCTATAAACGGACACAGAAAGATCTCCATTTCATCACGTGTAATTCCCAGACTCCTCCTCCTCCCTTTTGAAATATCAGAATATTTCAGAGAAAGTTTACATCTCCCCACAGTAATTCTGGACACACACATTGCACAGTTCACCACTGTTTTTGTATATCCTTCCAAGACTTTTACATAATCCATTTGATTAAAGTGTCTGTCATCCCTTGGTATCCACGAGGAATTGGTTCTATGACCCCCTCAAAGATGTATCAAAATCCAAGGATGCTCAAGCCGCTTCAATAAAAAGAAATAATAGTTACAAGAACCTACACAAATCCCCCTATATACTTTAAATCACTTCTAGATTATTTGTAATACCTAATACAATGTCACTGCTATATAAATGTTACTGTAGTGTATAGTTTAGGGAATAATGACAAGGAAAATCTGTGTTTGTTTAGTACAGATGCAATTAAAAAATATTTTCAGTACACAGTTGGTTGAATCTGTGGTTGTGGAATCTGAGGATAGAGAGGCTCAACGGTATAGAGTGTACAATCTGACAAGCTTTGACCCGTGCATGTTCCCACGTACCACTGCCCCAGTCCAGGTACAGCATTTCTGCCTTCCCAAAAGGCTTCTTTGTGCCTCTCTCTCACCTGTCAATTTTCCATACCAGGATGTCACTGCTCTGCTTTCTGTGACCCTGGATCATGTCTGCCTTTGCTAGAGCTTCATACAATGCAATCACTGTAGGCACTGAGGTCTGCCTCCTCTTGCTCAGCAGGTGGGCTAGGAAGCACCCACGTTTTGCACATTTCAGTGGTTCATCCTTTTAACTGCTAAGTAGTATTCCATTGCATTGGAGTATCAACATTCGTTTTTCCATTTACCTTTTGATGGGGCTGTTAGTTGTTTTCAGTTTGGGCTTTCATCAGTACATCTGCTATCAGGACTCATATGCAAGTCTTTTTTGTGAACATTAGATTTCTTTCTATTGGGTACATTCTAGAAAGCAAGCTTGCTGTGTTGCATGGTAAGTATATTTTAACCTTCTAAGAGACTGTCGACCTGTTTTCCCGAGCATTCACACCATTTACCTCCCCATCAGCAATATATTAGAGTTCTGTTTGTTCCACATCTTCACTAACATCTTCTTGGTCTTTTATTAACTCTTCCTTTCTTCTTTTAGTGGTACTGGGGGTTGAACCCAGGGGTGCCTTACCATTGAGTCAGATCCTAACCCTTTTTATTTTTTATTTTGAGACAGGATCTTGCTAAGTTGCCCAGACTGGCCTCAAACTTGCAATCCTCCTGCCTCAGCCTCCCGAGTCACTAAGATTTCTGTGCCTGGCTTATCAGCCTTTTTTGTGGTTATATATTGATATCTCATTGTGTTTTAAAATTGCAATTCCTTGAAGACCAGAACTCTTGAGCATCTTTTCATGTATGTGTTGGGTATTCATTTATCTTTTGTTAAGGTATGTTCAAATTTTTTCCCCAATTATTTTTTGCTTCTTTATATATCCTGGATATAAATCTTTTTTCAGATATGAGTTTTGTGAATAATTTCTCCTAGTATTCAGTTTGTCCCCCCACCTTTTTTTTTTTTTTGTACTGGGGATTGAAACCACTGAGCCACACCCCCAGCCCTTTTTTGTATTTTATTTAGAGATAAGGTCTCACTGAGTTGCTTAGGGCCTTGCTAAATTACTGAGGCTGTCTTTGAACATATGATCCTCCTGCCTCAGCCTCCTGAGCCACTGGGATTACAGACGTGCTCTACTGCGCCCAGCCTGCTCCTTTTTCTTAACAGTGTCTTTGGAAGATAAATTTTCAATTGTGAGGAAGTCCAATATATCCAGGTTTTATTTTTTTTTCTTGTATGGCACATGCTTTTTGTATTCTAAGAAATCATTGCCAATCCTGAGGTCACAAAGATATTTTCAAAGAAGTTTACCATTGTAGCTTCCACATGCAGGTCCTGTATTTCAGGTATTTTCTGTTTTTTAGGTAAGTTAAAGATCAACATTCATGTCTCCCATATGGACATCCAGTTCCATGCCATTTGTTGAAAAGCTTCTTTCCCCTTTTGAATTATCTTGCCATCTTTGTTGAAAATAGATTGTCCAGATATGTGTAGATCTAGTTCTGGGCTCCTTGTTTTGTTCCATTGACTGTATGTCTGTCCCTTCACTAATCCCATTTTATCCTGATTAATGAGACTGTACATAAATTACAATCAGGTAATATGAGTCCTTTTTTTCAAATTTGCTTTGGCTAACCCAGGATCTTTGCATTTTCAAATAAATTTAGAATCGGTTTGTCAGTATCAATGGAAAAATCTTTTGGGATTTTGACTGAGATTTCATTGAATCCATATTATCAATTTGAGAGAACTGGCATCTTAGTAATGAGTCTTTTGATTCATGAGCAGGGCTTATCCCTCTATTTATTTAGGTTAAATTTCTCTTAGAATTGATACACTCTTTCTAGTATGCAGCTCTGGAAGATACCTTGTTAAATACATCCCTAAGTATTTCAGTTTTATAGTTTTAGATGTGAATTGTTTTCTTAATTCAATTTTATTTATTTATTTATTTATCGTGCAGCACTGGGGATCAAGTCTGGAGCTTTGAGTATGCTAGGCAAGTGCAATACAACTGAGCTACACCTCCTTAATTGAATTTCATTTTAAATTAATTTAATTTTAAAATTAAAATTTAATTTTAATTAAACTCCTATATAGCAATACGATTGCTTTTGGCACAATGACATTATACCCTGAAACCTTGCTATACTCACTTTGTCTTTCTAGTAGCTCTTCTAGAGTCATTAGAATTTTCTGCATATCTGATTGCTCACTTACCTAGATGTTCAGTCCTCAGCACCACATTAGAGTAAAGGTATTGTGTCCACCTACAACTAAAAAAAAAAAAAAGTAAAAAAAAAATGTGTTTTTTTGTTTGTTTCTTTTTTTTGCGGTACTAGGGATTGAACCCAGGGCCTTGTGCTTACAAAGCAAGCACTCTACCAACTGAGCTATCTCCCCAGCCCTAAAATGTGTTTTTTTTAAAACACATTTAAAAAAAAATTGTGTTTGTTTGCGAAGATAGTTTTGTTTTCCCCTTTCCAATACATGGCATTTTTCCTTTTCTTGCCCTATTGCAATGGCAAGAATTTCTAGTTCAATGTTAATAACAGTAGTGAGACCAGGCATCCTTGTCTCATTCCCCATCCTAGAGAGACAGCATCCAGTCTTTCACTATGTAAGTGTGATGTTAGTTGTGGGTTTTATAGATGTCCTTTATCAGATTAATTTCTCTGCTTTTCTGGTTTGCTGAGAATTTTTATCAGGAATGTTTTTGAATTTTGTCAAATACTTTTCCCACATTGACATGATGCTATGGTTTTCTCTTTTATTATGTTAATACATTAAATTACATCAATTGATTTTCAAATGTTAAATTTATCTTGGATTCCTGGATCAACTCCACTTGGTTATGGTGTTTTATCCTTCATATATATTGTTGGATTCATATATATTATTGTTCTAATGTTTTGTTAGTGATTTTTGAATTATTTTTTAATTATTTTTGAATTATGTTCATGAATAATGTGTTCTTTAGTTTACTGTAATGTCTCCCTCTGGTTTTGATATAAGATTATTGCTGACCCCATAAAATAAGCTGGAAAATGTTCTCTGTAAATATTTGATAGGCTTCACCTGTGAAGTCAGCTGGGCTTGGCATTTTCTTTGCAGAAAGACTTTAAGTCATAAAATCTGTTTCTTTAACTAATATAGGTTATTTGGGTATTTTATGTCTTCTTGAAATAGTTTGAAAATTTGTGCCTTTAAAAGAATTTGTCAACTTCATCTAGGTTGTCCAATTTCTAGCATAAAGTTGTTCACAATATTTCCTTATTAGGGCTGGCATTGTAACTCAGCAGTAGAGCACTTACCTACCACATGTGAGGCACTGGGTTCAATCCTCAGCACCACATAAAAAAATAAACAAAATAAAGATATTGTGTCCATCTACAACTAAATATAAATATATATATATTTATTTATTTATACATACACACACACACGTATTTATGTATTTCCTTTTTACCTTTTTAACATCTATGGCTTCTATAGTGATATTTTCATTTTCATTCCTGACCAGCCCAGATAGAAGTGCACCAATTTGTTTGTATTTTCAAAGGACTTTTAAGATATTTTTATTTTTAATTGACACACAATAATTATAGATATCTATGGGGTGCAGTGTGATATTTTGATACATACAGTGTGATATTTCAGTATTTAATGTGTAATGATCAGATCAGGGTAATTGGCAAATCCAGCACCTCAAACAGTTATAACTGCTTTGTGTTGGGAACATTCAAAACCCTGTCTACTAGCTATTTTGAAATATGGTTGTTGTCAATCATAGGTACCTTACTGTGCTACATAGAACATTAGATTTCCTAGTGTTCCTATCTACCTATACTTCTACCCAACTTGCCTCTGGTACCTGCTCACCATCCTCAAAGGACTCGGTTTAGATGACCCTCATTTTATTGGCAACATCCAAAGCATCTCATAATCAGGAGCCGGTCGAACATACACCTTCTGCTCTCCATCAGGCCAGCCTGATGTTGACCTTGGCCACATCCTTGTCACAGAGCTTCGCCTTCCATCTGGCGCTTGCTGGCCTTGACATTCACAGTGAGCACAAGCATGTTGCTGTCCTCCATCGTCCTCACGGAAGACGGAATGGTCGGGGGAGCTAGATGCTGGCATCGTGGTCAAGCTCGTTTCTCTGGGGAGCTTGCTTCCAAGGATGTCAGCTGCCTCTGGAGCAGCAGTGTCTTGGGCTGCCAAAAGATGTGCAGCTCTTTTTTTGTGGCTAGGGATGTCTCGCCTTCTTGGCCTTCGAAGTGTGACTTTGTCTTTGTCTTCAAGGGGGAGGAGCTGCCTTCTCCACTTTAGGTGCCATCTTGGTGAAAAGGTCCACTACAAGTATTTCTTTGCTTTTGCAAAACCAAGATCCTTGCTCTTTCAACTGAGCCATGCAAGCAGTTGTGGCTTTTTTTCTCCTTTCTCTGCAGCTGTTTTCTGCATTGTCTCAGTCACAGGTGGCCCTCACTATCCTGTCACTACTCAATCCTAGCATGTGGAGGTCTGGGCTGTTGTGGGTCCAGAACCCCTAACCGCTCTCTTCTCCTGGGAGTGGTCCAAAATGAACATGATCCTCCCCTGAGCATGCTCCCAGGGACTCTGCAGGGTTGTTTCTGTTATGATTAGCCCTGCCCAACCCTGTAAACATCTTCACTCAGAATCGGTTTGTGTTCTGGTGACTACTTCCTGGTTTGGGAGCAGAAGACACCAATAGTTTTGTGACTTTTGTGGGTACACCTATATTTATATTTCAGTTTACACCATTTGAAAATGCCATCAGTGGTGCAATAATAACCCATTTTTTAAAGTATAGGGCCGGCTTTATTTGTGTTCCTGGCCCCAGATACAGAATCTGAGCCCCAGGAAAAGTACTATGAATGAATACATAGGATGAGACTTCAGTCAACCCAAGAAACAGTATGTTCTCTGGAGCCATCATCACTGAGGGGGAAAAGGGGAGTTGATCAAGCAGAGGCCCAGTCTCAGCTCCTTGCTGTGTGATCTGGAGCAAACTAAGCCACCTCTCTGAGCTCATCTGTAATGACATATTCTTATCCTATCTCCTAGGATGCTGTGACAATCAAACACAATAAAGAACTTGAAAGTGCTTGGCAAAACACCAAGTGAGGTGACATTGCTGTTACCCTTCCAGTCAGGACAAAGAGCCCAAACCTAAGCCCAGGCTGCCTTCACTGCTTAGTTCCACCATCTGCCTGGTAGCTCTTCATTGCTTAATGACATCTAAAATCTATATTGTTGCCGGGCGTGGTGGTGCATGCCTGAATCCCAGCTACCTGGGAGGCTGAGGCAGGAGGAATACAAATTCAAGGACAGCCTCAGCAACTGAGCAAGATCCAGTCTTGAAATATAAAATAAAAAAGGCTGAGGATGTAGCTCAGTGGTAGAGTACCCCTGGGTTCAATCTCCAGTACTGCAAAAAAAGAAAGAAAAAAAAAACCTATTTTGTTGTCCTTATTTAATTTCACAAGAACTAACCTGCTCCTTACAATCCTCTGGAGATCTGACCATTGTGAGATTAGCTGTGAGTTTTCGCGGGACACAGTTTAATTCTGTCCCGAGGGGGCTCATGCCACGCAGGTGCAGCATGTTCAACTTTTCCTTAACAATGAATCATGGAGATCTCTCTGCTTCAGGAAATGGAGACCCCTTGACCTGACAGGCACAGAGCACCGGGGAGGGCAGGGTCACGGTGTTGGCTGCCCCCGCCCCGCGGTGGCCGCCACGCCTTCCTTCTGCCCACACCCGTGCCTTCTCCACACTGGGCAGTCCTCAGCGCCCGCCGTCGCCCCCATCCTTCTGGTCTCGCCCTCCTGCCGCACGTCTGCCCTGTGCCCCACCCGTGCTCATGTGTCACCGGTCCCTGTGTCCCGCCCTAGGCCTTCCCTCAGAAGCTGGTGGAGCCTGTCTGTGCTTTCTGGAACTTCAGTATCAGGTGAGTCTCCATTTCCAGGTTTTTTAAAATACTACAGCCTTTAAAAAAAAAATGACATCCACTCTGCTTGCCAGTGAGGCAGGACTCAAGCGTGGTTTGGGGCTCCACAGACTGCCCCGCAGGGCAATTCCAGGCCCCACCCAGCTCCCCGACAAGCGGGGCGGGAGAACGTGTTTCCCAGCGGGTAGTGAGCTCCCGGTCGTCGGAGGTGTGTGAGGAGGCCACGCTCGCCTCCGAGCTGCTGAGGAGGAGACCCTTCTGTGAAATGGGTGTCAGGCTTGAGGCGGGCCCTAGGTCACTGAGGAGAGAGGAGGATTAGCACCAGCTCCCCTGCGGGGCCTTTACCCAGGGGAATGGGTACCGATGCCAACTGCTTGGTCATTAGGGTGATCACTGGTCTCAGCCTGTCCTCCTATCATCCCTGAGAAGGTTAAGCACATTTGGCAGCAGGAAGCTGAGGCCCCAGGCGGGGCAGGGCAGCATTGGACCCAAGGCCTTGGGAGGCTCTCCCCTGCCTGCTCCCTGAGGCCCCCATGTCCGCCAGGTCTCAGGAGCCCTCTGCTCCCTCCCCACCCCCAAGTCCACACACAGGGGGTTCCTGGGCCACCAGTGGCTGCTCGGTGCTCACCCTGTTCCAGGACTCTACCGCCTGCTTCTGCAACCACAGCACCAACTTTGCTGTCCTGTTGCAGGTGTACGACATCCAGGTGAGTGTAGGGGTGGGGACATTGGAAGGGTCTTACAGGCTGAGCAGAGGGGAGAGGGCCCAGCACAGGGAGGAGGGAGCCCCGCACCACAGAGGGAGGAGCACGTCAAAGACCACAGTCCGGACCACTGGGCATGGGCGCTCTGTGCTGAGAGGCACCGGTGGGTAACAGGTTGGGGTGGCCTGTGGGGGCCTGAGGGGCCGTGGGGTCTGGTGTTCAGAGATGAAGAGCCAGAGGGAAAGCCAGGGGCCTTGACTCTGCCAAGACGAGCCAGGAGGCGTGTCAGTGTGGACAGGTCAGGAGGCCGGAGAGGCCGGCCTCTCTGGAGCTGGAAAGGGACTCCAAGGTCACTTTGCTAAGAGGTCAAGTTAGACAGGGCTGGAGCCTCTGGAAGGCTGGGCTCACTTGAAGCATTGGGGAATGCTCTAGAAAAACATTATTAAACACACTTTTTCCTGTAAAAACAGAGCGTGGACTTGCTCCACGTCATAAACAGCCCACCTGCAGCCCGGCGTCTTTTTTCCCACATTTTTCCATCGGTGCCTTGCAGGTGTTCCTCCTGGTGGGTGTGTGGTTACGTGTCCGTGCGTGACAAGACACTCACTAGAACTACACAACTTGGCCAGTGTCACTCCCAGCACGCCACACCCCTCGGTCCCTTTCCTCTGCTGATTTCCGTGAGACCCGCTTTCCTCTCTAGCTCCTGCGTGTGAGAGGAAGCACGGCCCTCGGCCTTCTGACTTGGACTTATTTCGCGTAACATGAGGGTCTCTAGTTCATTTTCCTGCAAATGCCGTGACTGCATTTTCTTCCGGCCCGTTTCTGATGAGCCTCCCGTGGCTCCCCACGCTAGTCCTCTGCCCCGCGGAGCCCTCCCCTCCCCGGGGCACATCAGCGGCTTCCCGCTCAGTGCTCTGCCAAAGCAGTGGGCGGGGCTGATGGGGCCGCTATGGCGAGAACCAGCAGGAGAGGAGCATAGGCAAATGCTCACTTAAGCGCCTACTGTGTGCAAGCCTGGACCTTGAAGGCTGGTGCTGGCGCTGGCCAAGTCTAGTCTTGGTCAGAGTGGCAACAGGGTCCTTTCTCTCCCTCCCCAGAGAGACCCCGAGGAGGAGTCACTTCTGAGGACTCTGTCATTTGTGGGCTGTGGCGTGTCCTTCTGCGCCCTTGCCACCACCTTCTTGCTCTTCCTGGCAGCTGGGTGAGGACAGCTCATGGCACCTCACCCGTCAGGGGCCTGCACGGCCCTCCTCAGGCCATACTTGTTCCAGCCACCTTGGTAGGAGGTCTCCCCTTGGGGCATGGTGAACTCCTGGCCGAGCTGCCCTCTCAGCCTCCATTAGCTCAGCTTCGGGGGAACCCCGGCAGGATGGGGTCCGAGAGGGTGTGGGGACTGGTGGTGCTGTCCTTGTTACCAACTCCTCTGCCTGTCCAGGGTCCCCAAGTCAGAGAGGACCACAGTCCACAAGAACCTCACCTTCTCCCTGGCCTCTGCTGAGGGCTTCCTCATGGCCAGCGAGTGGGCAAAGGACAACAAGGTGGGCGACCAGCAGGTGGCCGTGCAGGCTCTGGGGGCCCGGGGAAGCAACTGAGGGCCTTTCTGGATTGTCCCCTGCCCTTGCCATCTTCACCTGGCTACATTGCCCTGGGGAGAAGCTGGCCCAGGGAGGAAAGCTCCTGGGTGGTGGAGCCACGGCCTGCCCGGAGACCTCGTCCGCTGACCCGTTTGGGTCGCAATGCCAGGCATGAGCGAGGGACCCGGGGTGACCTCAGAGGGCACCCTCCCCCTTCCCACAGGTGGCGTGTGTGGCTGTCACGGTGGCAATGCACTTTCTCTTTTTGGTGGCATTCTCCTGGATGCTGGTGGAGGGGCTGCTGCTGTGGAACAAGGTGGTGGCCGTGAGCATGCGCCCAGCGCCCAGGATGAGGCTCTACCACGCCATAGGCTGGGGTGAGACCCCCACTCTTGCTCGATTCTCCCCGCATAGCCCCTGTTGTCACGCAGTACCACCCCGTGCCCAGTACCACCTGGTGCCTGCCACCACAAAGCACCCAGCACCACCCAGCACCCAGCATCCAGCACCACTCAGTCTCTGATAAGAGCTGTTTTCTGGGTTCTCTGCCTCACCCCAGTTCCTCCTAATCCTCCTCCACTTCAGCAACCTCAGTTCCTCACCTCAGCGCTGTCCCCAACCCACCACCCACACCCACTCCCAGCCTTGAGCCTTCCATCCAATCTCAGCTCCCAGTCCCAAAATACTCATGGCTCCAATGCCACCCCAACAGTATCAGCCCCCAGCCCTGCTCCCCACTCTCCCAGTGCCCCGGACAGCCGCTACCAGGGCTGTGGGCTGCAGCTCAGGATCCCACAAAGAAGAGCGGGGAAGTGGCCTGAGCCCACTCCTGCTTTGCCCAGGCATGCCTGTGGTCATTGTGGCCATCACCCTGGCCACACGCCCCCGTGACTACGTGGCCGCCGGACACTGCTGGCTCAGTGTCCACACGGACACCATCTGGGCTTTCGTGGGGCCGGTGCTTCTCGTGCTGACGGTGAGCGGGAGGCGTGGGGGTGGCGTGTGTGGGCTGGGAGGACCCCTTCACCCACTGACGCCAGGTCTCCAGGCCAACACCTGCATCCTGTTCCGCGTGGTGATGGTCACCGTGTCCAGCGCCCGCCGCCGTGCCCGCATGCTGAGCCCACATCCTGGCCTGAGGCAGCAGATCAAAATACAAGTGTGGTGAGGCCCAGCTTAGGGAGGGAGGCCAGGACAAAGCCGGCAGCACAGGCCTGCTGGCGCCTGGTGTGGGCGGAGTCTGTGTTGGGGGTGTGGCCGTGCGGGTGTGAGGCGTGCTGAGCAGGTGAGCACACACGTGTGCACACACATGCTTGCTCATGTGTCACACGTGCCCACGCATGACACAGGGCCACAGTGAGGCCGGTGCTGGTCCTTCTGCCCATCCTGGGCCCAACCTGGCTGGTCGGCATTCTGGTGCACCTCAACCCTGCCTGGGCGTATGTCGCCGTGGGCCTCAATTCCTTCCAGGTACCTCCAGGCTCTGGCCCATGCAGACTGGGGGTGACCACAGATGAGTCCGGCAAGCTCCTGGGGAGGGGCGCCCTGTCCCAGGCCCTTCTCCATCCACGCAGAGATCACTGGTGGCCGCCCCTGTGCCTGGCACCATGGGCCCTTCTACTGTTCCCGTAGAACTCAAATTTGGGGAAGGCAGATGATGATCCAGATGAGGAACTGACGTGTTGGTGAGGGGTGAGGCGGAGGGGTGGGGCGCTAGCCCCGGTTGTCCTCTCCCCTGGGCCTTAGTGGCTCGGCCACCTGCCAGGCAGTAGGGAGGGAGGGGACAGAAAGCAGGTGCTGCTAGGGGTCCGTGGGGGCCAAGCCAGGCGCCTGATTCGACATACACAACTCCCAGAGTGGCGCCCTCCCTCCCTCTCCCTCTCTGTGGGTGTGGTGCTGTTGGTCGGCCGGCCAGGCTCAGCTCTGGGCTGTGTCCTCTGGGGCCTGCTCCCCTGCCTCTCTCCCCAGGCCTGGCCTTTGCCTCGCTCTTGCCCATGCCATCCACTGGCTGTCTTCCTCCTGCCACCCCACCTGCAGCCCTCTCCCTCTCTCTGTCTTGGGCATAATGTGGGCAGGATCTGCCCTCAGGACAGTGGCTGGACCACTAGGTCTAGAGGGACTAGAATCAGTCCAGCCTCATTTTGTTTCCTTTTTACCTCCTGTGCCGGGTTTTGTGGGCAGATAGCAAAGTCTTCCCTCTATAACCAGCTATAGCTCACACTTGCCCTGGTGGAAAGTCCCCCAGGCCTAGTTTCTACACCTGTCTAAAGGGTGTCAGAACCCCACCCACTTCAAAAATCATCCTGGGTCCAACTGCAACATTTGCAAAGCATGCAACCCAGTACCTGGTACGTGCCCAAGCCCCACCAACGTGAGCTAATTTGTTTTGTTGGGTTGTTCAGCCAGCTCCTCCCTGTGCCCACGACTCCTCCCTCCCCTCATATGGGGAACATGGTGGTGACCAGGGTCAAGGAATCCACCTGTGCAGCTTTCAGCCTGAGGGAGAGATAGAGACCAAAACCACACAAACACAGTGTGGTACCATTGGGGCCAAGAGACCAGTGGGGGACAGAGGAGTCCCACCTGGGAGGCAGAACGGGCACTTCCTGGAGCGGTTGATTCAGCCAAGATCTGCTGGCTGCACCAGGTGGAGAGAAAAGAATATTTAAAGCCAGGAGATCACGGCGGGATCAAATGGGGGGAGACATGAGAGGGAAGGCTGGAGAACAATGGGGCAGGAGAGCGTGGAGGGCCAGACCACTCAGGCCCCCGAGAGCTGTTATAAGGAGCTCAGACTGTGTCACAAGGGTCCTTGGGAACCATGGAGTGCATTAGGCAGTTGCTGGTGTAGCTGGGTGGGCACTTGCAAACATGCCTTTCTGCTAGGAGGTGTGACACACACCTGTAATCCCAGTGACCTTGGAGGCTGAGGTTCAAAGACAGCCTCAGCAACTTAGTGAGGCCTTAAAGACTTAGGGAGACTCTGTCTCAAAATAAAAAATAAAAAGGGCTGGGGGTGTGGCTCAGTGGTTAAGCCCCCTGGGTTCAATCCCTGGTACAAAGAAAAAAAAAAAAGAAAAGAAAAGAAAAGAAAAAAAAGATACCTTTGTTTGGGGCTGGAGGAATGGATAGGAGGAAAAGGGAGACGGGAAGGTGTGCCTACCTCCATAGAGGCTGCAGAGTGGGCATAGGCTGGGTTTGGGGGCTGTGTGTCATCAGGAACTGCCTTGGGAGTTAGAGGGTGGTGGCATGGTCTTAGCTTGTGCCTAGGAACAGGAGGAGTAGTGCAGCTCTTGGGCTCTGCCTTTCAGCCCTGGAGGTTGGAAGGTCTGTCAGTTCGGGCCCCTGCCTGTGTCCTCCTGTCCTGGCCCCAGGGCAGGAGCTGTTGCCATGTTGTCAAGGACCCTGAGGAAGTCCTACACTCCAGTCCCACCTGCTAGGTCACATGGTAGCTTAGAACCCATTCCTCTGTCCCCAACCCTGGGCCTGAGGGTCCCTGTCCATCAAATGGGAAGAATGAATGCCCCTCACCCCACCCTGCACTGTGGAGCTGCTATGGAGGTCATGTGAGACCCCAAAAGTGATGGTGCTTTGTGAGCCGCAAGACCCTCCTGGGCCCCACGCTTGTGGGAAGGGGGAGCAGCTTGCCCAGCCATAGTGCTGGCTCTTCACACAAAACACCTCTTGCCAGAAAGGAGGGAGTCCTGGCCCCTCTCCGATGCTTGGCCTTGGCACTCGGGCGGCAGGGAGCCACAGAGGCTGCAGACTGGGTGGAGTGAGGCAAGCCCTTGGGGTTCCCACAGACAGATGCCACAGCAGCCCCTAGTGTGGGGACAGGGCTCAACCTCTGTGTCTGTGTCTCTGCTGTGACCCGGGACCACGAGGCAGGAAGCCAGGCTGGGGCGGGGGCGAGGGTGTGGCCACTGTGACTTTGGGTCTGTCCCCAGGGGCCGTACATCTTCCTGGTCTATGCTGCCTACAATGGGGAGGTGAGTCGAGGTTGGGGGCTGCAGGGAGGTGGGGTGGGCGGGACCTCCGCCCGACACGCAGGCCCAATGGGGAGGTGAGTGTCTCGGCCTGACCTCGCCTGTCCACAGGTGCGGAGCGCCCTGCAGAGGGTGACCGAGAAGAAGGCGGCGGCGCTCACCGTGGGGCGGGCAGGGCCCGATGCTGTCACCATTTCCTGTGGGACCCGCCGGGGCCCTGCCAGCCCACAGCCTCCAGGTCCCTGGGAGGTGGCCAGGACCCCACCGCGAAGACACGTGGCTCTCAGAGGTCCGGCCTCAGTGCCTCGGGGTCCCCCTGCTGGGTCGGAACAGTGCCCACCGCAGACTGGCTCTGGAAAGCCGCACACGTGGGGCGGGAAACGGCTTTAAAATGGCTTGTCCAGGGCTGGGGTGTAGCTCAGTGCCCAGCGAGGCCCCGGGCCTGGGGCCCAGCCAGAGGCGGGGTGGGACTTGCCCGGGTGACCTGAGTGTGTGCAGGGGCAGGGGCGGGGGTTCCTGCAGACAGGTGAGTGGATGCGCTTGGGGCCCTGAGGCAAGACATGGGTTAAATGACCTCAAGTCCGGTCCAGGGTTCCAGTGTCCCCTTGGGTCTCGGTTTCCTTGTCACTAATCTGAGTAAAGCTTTGAGGGATTCGTAGGGTATTAGATAATGAGGACCCCACCTGGGGCAGCAGGGCAGAGAGGGCTTCCTGCTTCCGCCCCTAAAGTCCACTGATCCCATGTTCTTCCCTACCAGGGATCCGCGGCCCCGGAATCCCCACAGCCTTCTCTTCTATTGCAGAACCAGAGAGACTGGTGAGGCAGCAAGTGTGGCCGACTGGGTTGGAGAAGCCACAGGGAGTAGGGTCGGGTGGTGTCGGGGGGCTTCCCCTGGGGTTCTGTCCCTCAGTTGCCGGGCTGAAGGGCCCTGGAGCAGCAGAGAGCTGCAGCCTGTGAGTGGCAGAACTGAAGGCCAAGGCCACTGGGGTTGAGGCGGGAGGAGTCACCAAGGTTTTGGGAGGTTCCCCAGAGGAAGGGAGGAGGAAGCCGGGCCACCCTGTTCCCCTCTGTCCTTAGGCTGTGGAGCTGACGGCATTCAAGGCTTCAGGTATAGCCCACCTTGGGGAGCTCCCCCACCCCCTTTGGGCCTGGACACCCCCACACCCCACTGTGCCAGATGAAAGTGATTAGAGAAGCAACCACACCACCCTCCACTCTTTAAGGGGCCCTACCCTCACTCTATTCCTTGCTGGTCTCTGAAAGTCTTCCTTTAGGACACTGGGCTGTGCCAGGGACAAGGCGAGGCTCCTGAGGAGAGGGTCACTTAGGGGTGAAGTTGGAGGAACCCTTCCCAGAGCAACAAGAAACCTGCCTTCCTCTGTCCACTCTCCCCAGTCCCCAGTCCCAGTGCCCAGCCTCCTGCTCTGAGGGTCCTTTCAAACCCAGTGAAGGACAGTGCTTCCCTCCAAGGTCTGGGTTTCCCCAGTTAGACTGCCGATAGGCCATGGAGAGGGGAGCCTGCAGGGGCAAGTCCGTGCTCGGGTGAGGATGGAGTTTCAGGAGCTCAGCCTGGCCCGAGGGGAGCTGTCTCTACTCCCCCTGCCAGCCTCTCAGCCTCCAGTCTCACAAACAGAGACCAATACTCACATGCTATTTCTTTTTTTCTTTTTTCTTTTTCTTTTTGATATTAGGGATTGAACCCAAGGGCACTTAACCACTGAGTCACATCCCCCCATCCTCAGCACTATTTTAAATTTTGAGGCAGTGTCTCACTAAGTTGTTTAGGACTCTCTAAATTCTGAGGCTGTCCTCGAACTTGTGATCCTTCTGCCTCAGCCTCCCAGGTCCCTGGGATAATAGGCAAGGGCTACCACACTTAGCACACACTATTTCCAGCAAGGGGTGAGAAGCCTGTTTGGGGAGCTCTTCCTGGGGCCCAGTGCCGTGCCAAAGCCCGACATCTGATTCTAATCCAGAGACCTGGGAAGTGGCTTTGCTGCTTTCCTCCCATTGCACAGATGAGCAAACTGAGGCATATAAAGGAGCAACACCTAGCCAAAGTCAGAGGCAGAGCTAGAGGCAGGACTGAAGGCAGGTCCAGCCATACAGATGGGAGAACTGAGGCACTGCCGTAATCATATGGGTGTGAGGCCAGGCGCATGAGAACCCAGTTCTGTATGACTCTCCAGCTGTGCTCAGCCTCTTGGAGGTTCCGCTTCCCCGTCTGCAAAACGGGCCAGAAGCGCCCCCTGCAGGCGGGTCGAGAGGGAGCAAGGCACCCAGCGATCCGAGGGGCGGGGCCTGGGCCCCGCGGGCCCCGCCCCCACCCGCACTCGCGGGCGCAGCGCATCTGCGGGAACAAGAGCCGCAGCGCGCCTCTGCGCTCAAGTGACAGCGCCTTTGTCTCTGCTGAATGGGTGCGTTGCTAAGGCCGCTCGTAGCAACGGAGCCGCTTCCACCTCGGCCCCACCCTCCGAACCCCCAACCTTGGCCTGGTCCCCCGACGCTCCCGCTTCTACTCCCCACCTCAGCCAGCAGCCCACTCAGACAAGGGTGCGGGGGAGTGGAGGGTGCTAGCTGTGCATCCCTCATGGTGCCTCCCGCCCCTCCTAAAAGCCCTGGAGCCCAGGGTAATGCAGGGTTCTAAGGATGGAGAAATTGAGGCTCAGAAGTCATTAGGAGGCCGCCTAGGGTGGCCCAAGCCAGGATTCCCACCCAGGTCTTCCCCCAGCCTTCCTTCCCAGACCCCTCCCCATCTTGGCGATTCTGGGCCACTTTCCCCCCAGGTTTCTAGAGAGTGCATGGGGGCTTTCCTGCAAGCCCCTCCCCAACTCACCTGACCTGGGGACATCCTCCCAGGAACCCCAGACTGGATAAGAGGCACGACTGGCAGCCCCAAGTGACAGAAGAGCAGCCCTGGATCCGCCGGCTCCCAGCAGCAGCACACTGGAGTGTGCCCCCCGCTGGGGCTCCCAGTAACTCACCAAGGTCACTGTCCCCTACCTTCCTGAGATTTGTTCCTGCCCACCTGCCGCCAGGTTCTGGCTTGCCCTGCAGTGTCTGGTAATAAACAATACTGCTGAGACTCTACCTGTCCCTGTCTGTGGGGTCCTCCTGCCTGGGGAGGGGAAAAGATTGCAGGCTCCGGGAAGACGGGACAACAGCTTCCACTTTGGCTTTGGCACTCAGCGTGGTCACTGGGGGCACGTCTTACCACCTGCCGCTGGCAGGGCTGAGCCCTTATCACCTGCAGCCGCCGGTCCCCACCTCAGCCTGAGACCGCCCTCTCCCCTCTTGTGTGGAGGAGGACAGCTTGAGGATTCAGATCCGGGGTCTTCCGGCCATGTAGTGCAGGGGGCAACTGCAGTTGGCCTGAGTGGGAGCTACCCAGGCAGCCTGCTCAGAGGAAGTTCCTGGCACCCACAGCCATCCTGAGGAGGCTGGGGCTCCCTCAGGCCTGGTGAGAGTCATTTTGTGGGGACAGACCCTGCCACCACCCACTTTGCCACCAGGAGCAAGATTCTCCAAGTCTGGGCCTCTTCTTCGGTAGAAAGCAGGAGGAGCCGCGGTGACGTTAGGGCTTAACACCAGGCACAGAACTGGGAGGCCTGGGCAGAGGCCAAGACAAGGAGGCCCAGGGTTGGGACTCACCAGGCAGAGGCTGCCAACACCACCCTCCCAGAGCCAGAATCAGAGCGGCTGTGGGGCCTGGAGGGGCGACAAGGAGGTGGAACTGAACTGGGAAGGGCACCTGGGCCCAAGACTGCCTGGCTCTCAGTGTCCTCTGACTCCTTCCCCTCTTCTTCAGAGGGCTTCTGTCTC
Source organism: Sciurus carolinensis (assembly GCF_902686445.1). NCBI lineage: Eukaryota > Metazoa > Chordata > Mammalia > Rodentia > Sciuridae > Sciurus > Sciurus carolinensis. The sequence continues at coordinate 10,198,497 of NC_062226.1, read as the reverse complement.
CCTTCAACCAATAAGGGCTGGGTGGGCATGGCAGAGAGGGAACCAAGGCGTCCCTTCCGCCCCTTGTGCTGCTCTGTACCCTTCCTCCTCACACAAACGTCCTTTACTCTCCAGCCAGATGCCACCTGCTAACACCCTCCATCCCTCCGCTCTCCAGCTATTCCATCTGCCTGGACTGCCCAGTTCTAGTTGGCGAACTCCTAGGCATCCTTCAAAACCCAATTCAAATACAGCTATAAAAGCTTCCTGTCCCTTCTCCCATCCCCCCAGGAACAGACTCAATTACCTCCTCATCTTATCTGACTCAGTTCCATGAGCCAGATCATCACATCAGATTAGAATCTGAGTAAGACAGTCTCCTCCTGCCACACTGGACATTGCCCAGGGGCAGGGACTAGGAGACCTGCTTCACTTCCACAGGCACCAAGGAGAGGGACTCCTTTATTGGATAAAAGTCCTTGCTACCTTGCCCTAGAAGTCATGCCTTTTTCCAACGTGCACAGAGACACTGGCTAGACTGAGTGGCTCTGGAGATGAACGGATCAAGCTGGTCCAGGTGGATCAGGCCAATGTGCTCATTCTCAGCTTGTGCCCTTGGGAAAACACTTCACTCCTCCGTGCCTCAGTTCCTCGTCTGAAATCTTGGGCTGCCACCTATGGAAGTGGCTTTGAAGAGCAGATTGGACAACAGAACAGGAAGGTAAAACTACAGGCACAGTACCTGGGCCACAGCAAGCATCCTCAGAGGCCAGCTGTGCTCACTGCTGCCACCAAGTGGCAGATAGGGAGGAAAGGAACCTGCCAGGCTCCTGAGCTGGAGAGGAGGCAGCAAGTGCCCGCGGTCAAGGGGACCCAGGTTGGGATATGTTCCTCTCAGACTATGAAAGGGCCCTTGGAAAGTGCCTGCTCCTCCTGGAGCAACTGTAGGGACAGTGAGGTGAGGGATGGCACATAGTAGGTGTTCATTAAACAACTGCTCCCTTCTACCCAGGATGGGGGCTGAGCTGTCACGGCCAGGGTACAACAGAGGCTAAGACTCCAAAAGACCACAGACTCTCCCAGGCCTCCTGGGCACGTTGGGATCCTAGGAATGGGATCCCAGCTTCCTGCCTCCCCAGAGTTTTGAACCAAAGGTCACCTGTGTGTCCCCTCTATCCCCAACAGAGAAACACCAACCTCAGACCAGCAAAACCCACCTAGGAGGTTCAGATCCACATTGCAACTGGCCAAGGTAGCTGGAAACTAATTGCAAAATTTATTCCAAGGCTGCCGGGGCCGGGGGCGGGGTTTGTAAGGGCACTTCTTGTTTTGGGGCTGTGGGTCTCTGGCCTTGGCAGGGGCACACATTTCAGGGGCAGAGTGGGGACTGAGACAGGGCAGCGGAAGGCAGCGGGTAGGGGAATGTCCAGCCTCATCCGACTGGGCAGGCTCAGCGCAAGCTCAAACGGCAACATGAAAGCAGGACAGAAGTAGGGGCCTAGCTTGGGACAGAGGACAGCTGAGGTCTCTCCCCAGCTCCTGGCCCTGGAGAATATCCTTTGGGATGCAGGGCAGGAGTCCAGGCAGCAGAGGCCCAGCTTCAAGGGTTGCAGTGAGGAACCCAAAGGGCCAAGGCCATGAGGAAGGGGCTTGCTGGCATTGGCCCTGATCCAAAGACCCAGGTGCCCTCCTAGCTTCACCTGGACTCCCACCCATGGTGACCCTGAGCCTCCTGCTCACCTAGTTGGGTGGAAGGCAAGCAACAGCTCTTCTCTGTATTGTGGTGGGGTTCAGGAATGACCCAGCACCACTGGGTCTTAGTGGAGAGTGTCTAGGGAGATGGCCTGGGTGGTATTTTGTGCTGATCCCCTTACCCAGCTCAGTCCTCAAGTCTGTCCCCTGCCTTCCAGCACACACACCTTTCAAGCAATGTCTAAGAGATTAAGAAGGAAAAAACAAAACTGAAAAACCCTCTTGACTACACCCTTGCAGATTATACCAGCCTGGGCTGGCCAGGTGTGGGCAGGGCTGGTATGTTGACTGTACCAAACTCTTCCTGGGAGGGCAGAAGAGGGACAGAAGGTTAATTGTAACAAAATCCTTTTCCAGTAATGGGTCAGAGACTCCCCAGCAGAAGTCAGATGGGTAGAGGGGTAGGGGAGAGGTCTTTTTGTCCCAACCAGTCTCCCAGTGTCCTCTAGGGCCAGCAGCCTCTACCCGATTTAGCAAACTCCATTATCCCTTGTTTACAAATCAGAGGATTTACCTCCCTCCTACAGGGGAGTGTGGAGACGCCCACCTGCCATCCCCGTTAATGCCTGCTCAACTTCCCCCTGCCTCTGATTCTAGGAGAGGGGGAAAGGATGACCTCTGACCCAAGGGACATGGAGGCCCACCAGGGAATTCCGAACCTCCTCCCTGGACAGCCAGTCCTTCAGACTCCAGGACAGAAACTGGGAGCAGGGGGAGGGCGGGGTGGGTAGCAGCCGCCTCCTTGGGGCACTCTCGAGTGGCAGGCAAGTGCCAGTGGCTGGTGAGGACACCCTGCCTCAGCCAGGCCCTGCCCGTCCCTACCCACCACCCCAACACACAGCTCCAGAGCTTAGGGTCAGGGGCCTACGGGATGGGGCTCCTGGGTTGGCCTAATAGAATAAGCCCTGCAGAAGGCGGCGGGCGGCCATGCCCTCCTGGCCCGCCTGCCCCGGCGGCCCAGGCTCAAGTCTGCTTGGCCTGCAGCATCTCGATGAGCAGGTTGTTGCGGGGCATCTCGTTGCCCAGGTGCTTGTGGTACAGGTATTCCTTGGCCTGCATGCTCAGGGCCCGCACCTCCACCAGGCACAGCAGCAACTGCTGGAACTTGTCCCCGCAGTGTGGGTAGTGGCACAGGGTGTAGTCAAGCAGGGCAGCGTTGGCCTTCTCCTGAGCATCCTTCACCAGGCTATGGTTGTTCAGGAACTTCACATCTGCAAAGGGAGGAGCTCAGTCACCCTCCTGCCCCATCGCCATCAGACACCGCCACTGGTATCACCAACACCACCTTCCCTGTGACCAACAAAGTCATGGGCATCAACTTGGCTGACCAATACCACCACCCCCATCAATCACCCAGACGGACAGGTTTTTCCCCAGCGTGGCCAATGCCACCATCAACAACCAAGTCAGTCACTGTCACCAACATCACTGCCTCTGTCATTGCCCTGATGGTCATGATGGATGTTAGTAATCACCAAGACCACGGGGCTCAGTGGTGCACTCCTGTAATCCCAGCAGCTCAGGAGGCTGAGGCAGGAGGATCGCAAGTTCAAAGTCAGCCTCAGCAACAGTGAGGTGCTAAGCAACTCAGTGAGACCCTGTCTCTAAATAAAATACAAAACAGGGCTGGGGGTGTGGCTCAGTGGTCGAGTGCCCCTGAGTTCAATTCTTGGTACTAAAAAATACAAAATAAAAAAATAATAATTACCAAGAACTTTTTTTTTACCAATCTCTCCCGTGCATCCCTGGGTGTGTTATTTAAACCACTCGATTCCCTCATCTGTAAAAGGAGGGCAGCCATAGAACCGGCAGGACTTTGAGAATTCGAGGAGTTGGCTGGTGGGAAATGCCTAGGAGAACAGTAGCTGGCACAAAGCAGCGTCCCCGGCGAGGCGTCAGCATCGCCACCACCCTCTTACCAGGGCGTGGTGGGGCCATTCCCACAACTGCCCCGTCCCCACCGTGGTGAAGTCACCACGTCACCATCATCCCCATGGCCACTGCCACCTCACCACCACCGTGAGCAGAGAGTGCGCTGTGAGGGGCAGGGCCCACCTCACCGCTGCGAGGCATGGAAACGGGAGGCCCCGCCAGAGAACCGCAGGCACTCTGTGGGTCACCCTGCCACCAAGAAAGAGGCTCAGCCGCCCGGGGAAGGTCTCCGACGGGCCGTGAGGGACGCGATGTTCGCCATGGCCACATTCATGGTGGCAAGGAGTGGCCTGGATGCCACGTGCCAGTGCCACCAGGAAGCAGGATGCAGCACGAAGCAAAGGAGGAGGTAGAACCCCGAGCCCAGGGACCAATCTTGAAAGGCCCAGAGCGGCAAACCAGAAATGGAAGGGAAGGTCAGTTAAAGATGGGGCTGGGGACATTGCCCAGCATGCTTGAGGCCTGGGTCCCGACCCCAGCACAGCCGCCCCTGCAATACACAAGCACAGGGACAAACAGGATGATGGACTGAAGGACGGTTCCCTACGGAGGGGAGCAGGGGCCGGTTCTGCATGGACCCGGACGGGTGCGGTGGCTGGAGGGTGAGGCTCATCAGTGTACCCCTCCACCCCGTCCAGTGGACATGCACATGGAGTGAGGCAGACGAGGGTTCAGAGCCAGACTCCATATAGGAGCAGCAGCTTGTGCCCCCGTCCCTCGCCATGGCTCACAGGCCTCTCTGCCCCGGGTGGCTTCTCCAGCCGGTGCCCTTTCTAGAGGTTCAGGGTCGGCAGGCATGCCCGGGATCAGTCCCCAATCCTCAAATCCTAGCCTGGCCTCCCCTGGGATGTGGCTTCCAGTGGCTCAGAAAATGGCCCTCCATCCACTGCACCCGTCACCCCAGCCCTGTTGCTGTGGGGGCGGCATGTGCAGCCCCGGGCCCTCTAATCCCTTTAACACCCGCTGCGCCAGGAGAGCTTGCCGCTCCTGGCAACCCTGATCCTTGGCCGCCCCCGGTGCGCCTGCTGAGGCCTATGTTGTCCCAAGTTGGATTTAGGGAAACCTGAGCTGGACCTGGGTCATATGGTAGGATCTGGCAGGCCACCATCCTCCACCCCCACCCTGTCCCTTCACCTTCCCTTCAGTAAGCAAGCCAGGGTCCTTTTCTCCCTCCAATCCCCAGGACCACCATTGGCCCACAAGAAACCTTTGTGTCAATTAGAAAGAAGTTGGCCCTTGTCCACAGAGACGTAGCTAGATCTCAGACCCCAGTCCTTCCCCACCTCTGTGCCCTTGTGCAGTGAGTGACCTGCCCAACTGTACATGGTAGCCCTGCACCCAAACCTGGCTGCTCCAGGCACATTCAAAGGTCATGGGAATTCACTTCACCTAGCTGGCCTCCTGGAAGCAGTTGTGTTAGAGTTCCATCCCTGTTCCAGCCTCTCTCAATCCCAGTCCTGCCCCCATCTGCCTTCACTCCCACCATCCCTGGGGCTGGGCAAGTCTGACACTGTCTTCTGCAAATCCACAATAGTAGGTTGGGATTCCAGAGGAAGACAGGGACCAGCTCAAGGTCACACAGCAGTAGAAGCAGGAAAGGGGCCCAGACGGAAGAGCTGGGGCTGGGAGGACTGGTTAGGATGCTGCAGTGAGGGCAGGGTGGGAGGGGCCTGGGGAGAACCAGGGCCCAGGCTTTACCTGGATTTACTGTTCTCGGCAACACCAAGCTGGGGTGGATTGCAGGGCGGGGGGTGCAGAACAAGGACAGGCTTCAGGGACAGCCCCCTCTCACAGCGGGTCTCTGGTCTCAGCTCCCAGAAGCTGAGACCTCGCAGCCCCCTGAGGTCAGCTACAAGGGGTAGGGGCACAGTCCTCAGTGGCTCCAGTCCAAGAGTCTGGACCCAGCGGCCACCTTGCACCAGCCCAGTGATCCCCACAGGTGTCCAGGCCCTTGGCGAAGGGCACCCCAAGGCTCAGAGTCAGCGCCTGCATCAAAACCAGGTCTCCCTGACTCTGCGGCTGGAGCCTCCTGCTTCGGGGGCTGCTCGGCCTGGACACTGGGGAACTGGACATGCTTCATGTGACATCCAACTAGGATTCCATCGCGCCCTGCCACCCGGGTCCCAGGTTTCCCCCAGAGAGGCTGCTCTGGGCTTGAGAACTGGGATAGTCCCTCCCCTCTCCAGCCCCCAGTGTCCCCAGTTTCTAAAGTTTGTTGTGAAGACTCTAAGGTACCTGACAGAACCAACGTCCCAGGATGAGCATGTGCCCTTCTAACCTTAGACACCAGCAGGGGACAAACAAGCCTGCAGACGCCCCCTGGATGTCAGGGGTTCAAAGTCCAGCCTTACAGCCAGCTGGGTGACCTTGGACAAGTCACTTCCCCTCTCTGAACCTCAGTTTCTTGTCATCTGCATCCTGATCTCTGCCCCACGGAGCTCCAAGACCAGCCCTCTCCTGTGTGCCTGGCCCTGGGCCCTGAACCTGGCAGAGTGGATGTGACCACACTGGAGATGGACCTGCGTCCCTGTCCCTGTCCAGCTCATCTCCCAGCAGTTCTAGAGATGGGAGGTGGAAGGCAGGAGGGGGCTGGGAGATGGCACCCCCACCTCAGAGAGCAGCCTGCTAGCTCTGCGAGCTCTGGGGCCCCCAGGAGCTCAGAAAAGCCCCCTTTTCACGGTTTAATTGAATATTTGAATAATCCTTTCATTCCAGTGAGGCATAAAGAATGTTGTCCCAATAGCGGTGACTCAGGCAGGCGCCCCCGCGCACAATGGCCCCTCGAGTGGGGCTGCTATTCAGGCCGCCTTTTGTTGGCTCGGAGCAGTGGGTAAATTGCAAACGCTTAAGGGAATGCTGCCGCCGCCGCCTCAATGGAAATCAGGAAATCGAATGTTAGGTCAATCCATTAAGCTTCGATTAAGTCCTCGGCAGAACAATGCCCGCCGGGCCCATCTTCATAAACACTGCGATTGCCAGGAGAGAGGCACTAATTTTAATTAAACCTCCTTACCTGCCTCTGAGCCCGCCCGAGACAGCTATTTAGACGCCAAATGGCACCCTTCTGCGGAGGCAGGCGAGAAGGAGGCGCTGAGGGCCGGGGCGCTGGGGCGGGCGGGCGGGTGGGGGGACAGGCACCACAAGAGTCAGGCTGCCCAACCCAGGGAGGTGCTGCAGAGGGTGACGCCCCGCATGCCAGCTGCGAGCCCTCGGGGAAGCGGCAGACCCTCTCTGGCTCCCACTTCCCCTTGTGCCCCGCTCTGTATGGGTGGGATCATGGCAGGAGCCCTCTGTCCCACCCGAGGGCGTCCAACCTGCCGCAACCGCAGATCTCACCCCTGGCAGGGATCTGGCTGCATCCTTTCCCACGCGGCTGTTGGAAGGGCTTTGATGAAACGCAAATCTGATCGTGTGACTCCCAGGGACTGTCCACTCAAGGGGCGGGGTCCAGCCTTTGACCTGGTACTCAAGGCCCTGCATGGTTCTGCTTGGGGCCTGTCCTCCGCGGTGGCCTCAGCAGCCCTTCCCAGACCCCTAGGCCCCAGGGACCCCGGGGGATTCCTCACAACCCGCAGGCGCTGCTCCTCACTCCTGCCTGGTTTCTTTCATGGTGACACTCCTCCGCGCCCTGCGAGGCCCTCAGACAGCCCCACCCAGACAGGGGCGGCCAGACCCCGATGGCACCCACAGCTCCCCAAAGGCCTCCGGGGCCCAGTGGCCTCCTCTCACGGCTCTCCTGCCGGTCCAGGTCCCAGAGCCTCCTCCCGCCTCCTAGTCCCCACCACAGAGGTCCTCGTCCCTGTGCCCAGAGAGTAAGGCCCTGAGCCAGACACACCGTGTGGGACGGAGATGAAGCCTGCGACCGGGGCCATCGCTTCGTTCATTTACCCACGAACTGAGGATGAGGATGATAAAAACAGCACAATGCGCTCGGTGGCCGTGCCTGCCATCCCAACGGTGCGGGAAGCTGAGGCAGCAGGATCTAAGTTTCGAGGCCAGCCTCAGCAATTTAGTGAGACCCTGTCTCAAAATAAGACAGGATGTAGCTCAGTTGTAAAGCACCCCTGGGTTCAAACCCCAGCTATTTATTAACAAAAATTAATAAAAAACAGGGCTGGGGATGTGACTCAGTGGTAGAACGTTTGCCTTGCATGTGTGGGGCACTGGGTTCGATCCTCAGCACCACATAAATAAATAAAATAAAGGTACTATGTCCATCTACAACTAAAAAAATTTTTTTAATTAAAACTAAAAAACAATACTGGCACATACTCCAGAGGGGTCAGGCCAAGCACTGAGCACTCTGGGAAATTCCCATTACATCCTATAGCAAGTGAAGGGCAGTTATGGTGGTCGTTTTACAGATGGGGAAACAGAGGCTCAGAGCAGAGAGAGGGACTTGATCAAGGGCACAAAGTTGGAAAGACCCAAGTGAAACCCAGCTGGTCCATCCCTAGCTCCCTCCCCTGACCACTGCTCCATCCTGCCTCGGGCACACACACATGCATACACGTGCTCACAGGTCTCCTGCCACTCCAGCCTCCTGCCGAGACCTGCAGTCTCTCCTAGTCCCTCAAGCCTCTGCTGCCTCATCTGGAGCACAGGATGGAGGAGGCGCCTGGCACTCCTGATGCTGGACACACCTAGACCGGGACCCCGAGCAGAGGGGAGGGCTCTGCCTTGGTATCTTCCCTGCGCCCATGGAAGGAGGAGTCCTGGACTTACCACAGGGGGTGGCCAGAGCTGTGCTGGGCCTGGCAGTCCCAAACACCCAGGGTTTGGCTGGGGCTTCTTCAAGGGACACCCGGGGAAAGATGGAGTCCCAGTCAAGAAAACAGGTGCTGGAAGCCCCCCTCCTCCAACCTCCCCCCTAACCCTCCCCAGGGCCCCTTGATGGCAGTAGGGTCAAGAACTAACACCCGGGCTGGGGAGATAGCTCAGCTGGTAGAGTGCTTACCTTGCAAGCACATGGCCCTGAGTTAGATCCCCAGTACCGCAAAAGAAAAAAAAAAAAAAAAAAAAAAAAGAACTAACACCCAGGGGCTGGGGTTGTGGCTCAGTGGTAGAGCGCCCGCCTAGCATGTGTGAGGCACTGGGTTCGATTCTCAGCACCACATATGAATAAAAATAAATAAATAAAGGTCCATCAACAACTAAAATATATATATATATATTTAAAAAAGAGCTATCACCCAAACTGCTACAGATTCCATGCTCCGATCCTACATGCCAAGCACAACCCACCCCTCCAAATCCCTCCTGTTCCCAAATCTCCCTTCACTCCCTGGTCTCACACGGGTTCCTGGAGCCACGCGACACCCGAAAACCCACACCCACGCGCCAGCTTGTCCAGCGTGTCCGAGCCCACACTGCACGACCCCCAGCCACGTCCTCAACGGCAAGGCGGGGGGTCGGGGGAGGGCCCTGAGGCAGAGGTGAGACGGGGTGTCCCCCGCTACAGCCGTGCCCAACGCGCGCCTCCCAGGACCTCAGGCCGCGGCTCCTCCCTGCAGAGCCCTGGCTGGTGGAATCACCAGCCACCAGCCTACAGTGCTGGTCAGGAGACTCAGCCCACGGCCCCCAGGCCTTCCCAGGCTCCGCTAATCGACTCCCTTCTTTTCCTCTGCTCCCCAATACCTCCCACTCTCCACACCCCCGGGTAGGCATTCCCCTGCCAGAATGTGGTATGATGCCAACTGCCACAGAGTCAGTCTCAATCCTGGCCCCTCCCGGGGGAAGGCTCATCTCCTGTTCAGCCGTCCATCCAATGTCTGCTCCTCTGCTATGAGATTCATGTACCCAAAGAAGCATTACTCATCCCCCAAGTCCCTGCTCAAATGTCCCTCTTCCAGGCATAGCCCCGGCTCCCCTGCCCTGGGTTCCCTGTCACGCCCATCTCCCTGTCCCAGACCTAACCGCAGGGTCGCAGGTCTCTCCCACATGGGGGGGCTCCTGGAGGCAAGGAACACTTCTGTGAGCACAGAGTCACTGGGGGCAGGAAGGACATTGGTGATGATTCGCTGAGTGCTGGGTGGCCAGAGGGAGCTTGGAGACCCCAGATACAGAGAGGAGGCAAGCTGGTGGCCTGGCTTGCCCGCCACTGGCTTCCCACTTCCCTCTCCGACTCAGCACTTGTCACAGTCTCCCTGGTTTACACTGCACTGATCTCTCTATTTCACTGCTCACGTGTTGCTTTCTGTTTCTTTCCTAGAGAAGGCCAGCTCCGCGCGAGGTAGGGATTTGGGATCTCTCTTGCTCAATGTCCTGACCCAGGCGTTGCACAGGGCAGATGCTCAGCAACTGCTTATAGAATGAAGGAAGGAACAGAAGGGTCTGCGCCCAGAGAGCTCAGAGGCAGAAATACGAGCCCCTGTAGGTCAAGGAATTAAGACAAGAGGGACCCAGAATGGAAGTCAGGGACAGAAAGCCCTGAACTCCACAGCCTGTTCTGCAGGCAGGGGCGCACGGAGAGGGCGGGTGGCCAGGAGTTCGCCACATTCTCAGAATGTCCTTCTCCTGTGAAGGGCAAGTCGTGGACATTGTCTTGGCCTTTGATTCTTCGACAGACACACCGGTCCAGCACCGCATGCCCATTCCCGGCGCCAGGCCCTGGCCAGGTCTCTACACTCTACTCATGAAGGTGGGTGGGTCCTTGCTGACAGTGGTCTCTGAGGCCACTCACTGCCCGCCCCTGCCACCCTCCATGGCCGAGGCATCCTGCTACTCACCGAGGCTGAGGAGGATGAGGAACTTGAGGCACACAAACTCCTGGCGGTCCAGCTGAAGCGCGTGCAGCTGCAGCACCAGCTCCTGCGCCCGCAGCACCAGGCCATGGAGCAGGGAGCCCGCCTGGGCCGCCACGGTGGTCAGCTCCACCTGCAGGGTCAAGAGGGCATGGTCAGGGGCCTGTCAGACGGGACGGGCAGGGGATGGCAGGTGGGGGGCCTCCTGGAGCCCTCCCAGGCCCACCACTGTCAAGGGCCTGCGCTCCCCAGTTCTCCTCAACCTGCTGCTGGGCCTGGAGCTGGGCGCCCACGACCTGCATGCCTGGATGGCAGCAGGGCAGACACCAGGAAGCGGGTGCAGCAGGGGAGCTGGAGGGTCCTTCAAGCACAAAGAGCCGCTGACAGGCCCAGTGGTATGACCGGATTCTGTGCTTCCGCAGACACCTTCACCGGTGGTCACCGGTTAATGAAGTGAGGGCAACACGATTTGCACGCACACTCACATGTGCCCTTGGATGGTCACTCACAGTAACAGTCTGCATGTGTGATCAGCTCATGTGGTAATGGGCAGAAACATGCCCACACACCTCTTCATAAGATTTGCACAATCAAATACAGATGGGCACACACACATGCTGGACACTCCCACACACTCACACTCACATCTGTACCCACCGGGGCCCCAAAATTACCCCCTTGGGACCAATATCCCTGTCCCCTCCCCCCAGTGGCCTGAGACACCAGGGTGACAAGTGAAGATGAGGACAAGGGCCTGACTAGAGCTGGGGTGGGGAGCAGCGCCTCAGTATCCATCCCCACTCCCGGTACCAATTAAGCCACTACTCAGTCCACGTCCCCAGCTGGGGAGTCCTCCCACCACCAGCTAGACCCTGGGCATGTCTCCTGTCGCCTTCTCGCTCCGCCCTCTTTGCCCGGCACCTGGGGTCTGCCTCCTGGAAGGTGCTCCACCAGGCCCCACACCCTGAGCCAGGTGGCTGCCCCCACCTCCCCGCCCCCTCTCCCCTCCACCTGCCTCTTCAGAGGCAGGCCAGCAGGTCACCCTCCAGGAGCCTCTGAGCTCTACTTCCCATCCTCCTGTTCCATGCCTGCTGCTCTAGGGGGTCCAGAGCCCGGCTCGCTTGCGGGGGCCCCTGGCCCCTGCACTTGTCCTTGGTTCATTCCTTCATTTGGGACTTGGAGTCTGCGAGGTCTCACCCTCTCACAGCTCCCAGCAGCCCCTTGCCTCGTCCCTTACCTCGTCCCACCCACAGGCCCCCAACAGTACTTCCGGACACCCTCTCAGATCCAATGCCCTCCTACACCCCACCTGTGTGGGCATGGGGACAGACCCCCCATTGCCCCTCACTACTCAATCAACTCTGATTTTTTTTTTTTAATTTATTCTTGGGAGACCCAGTGCCATTGTCCCTCCTCCAAAAGCCTCCTCTGATCACCCCACATGCTCTGATCTGATCCCCCAGAGCAGGGCTCCAGGGACTGGCTCCTTATAAGGCCAGGGACAGGGCTGGCCACAGAGAGCTATGACCAGGGATGGCCCCTGAAATCAGAGAAAGGGATAGAATTCAGGGTGCCTAGAGCCAACCCCAGAGATCTGGGACTTCTGAGCTCAAAGTTCTGAAAGCAGGCCCATCACCTCCTGGCCGGTGACCAGCAGGATGCTGCCCTCCTTGCCGTACTGGACCTGGCGGTAGATGTGGTCGAACACCAGCAGCTCACTCCAGCAGTTCTGCAGCAGCGTCATCTGGTCAGCCACCTGCAAGGAAGAGTCGGCAGACAGCTGGGGTCCAGGTAGGGACCTTCCTCTCATCCTCCTCCCCCAACTCCTGGTTCGGAGAATGAGCTGAATGTGTGACGTGAGGAAGTGACCACCTGCCTGTGCCCTGCCTGCCCCTCCCTCTACTTCATCAAGTGTGGCCACGGTCTGACAATGACAGGGTCCAACAGAAGTGCTTGGGGCTTGGTTGCACTGGGCTCAGGCCCCAGCCCTACCCTTCACACATGGTATAACCTGATGCAAGTTCTGGAAACTTTCTGTGCTTTGGTTTTCTTTTTTCATTTTCTTTTTTCCTGGGGTGTTGGGAGGGACCGGGGATTAAACCCAGGGGTGCTTAACTACTGAGCCACATCCCAGCCCTTTTTGAATTTTATTTAGAGACAGGGTCTCACTGAGTTGCTTAGGTCCTCACTAAGTTGCTGAGGCTGGCTTTGAACTCGGAATCCTCCTGCCTCAGCCTCCAGAGCTGCTGGGATTACAGGTGTGCGCCACCGTGCCCGGCTTGGTTATTTAGTCTGTAAAGTGGGCAAGGACTTAGAAGCTGGCTGACACATATTAAACACTCAGGAAATGTAGGCGCTCCGTGGGACTGCTACTCATCTGAGCCACACGCCCCATGGCCCATTGTCAGAACCCCGGCAGCTACAACCACTCAAAAAGAGCCAAGGGGAAGACAGGCGGGTTTCCCTGGGACTTCTGCAGAGCTTTCAGGCCCAGGAGAAGAAAGGCGGCTGGCCGGGCCTGGGGACAGACCAAGGAGAGGGCAGGTGGACAGCAATGTCTACAGCAGGAACGGATTCTGAAAATCCAGGTGGCAATGGGTACTCCGAGTCCTCCTAGGAAGACACATCTAAGACCCTGGTCCTCCCTCTCGGTCTCTGCAGCTCCCTGCTGGGGCCAACCCTTTGGTGAACACAAGTCACAATGATTAACAGTCCCTATGCTGGGGTCCTACAGTCCTGAGAGGCTGGTGCACTTCATGAAGAGACAGGACAGCACAGTGAGGTCAAGTAACTTGCCCAAGGTTACCCAGCTCTGTCTAGATCCAGACCCATGCTCTTTGCCATTAGAGTGGGACAAGACCTGTCCCCTGCTCCCTGGCCACCCAGGGGTTCATGGTCTTTTGTCGACTCTTTACCTTCTTCATGAACACGTCCTCAATCCCTCCTTCCTCCCTGGCCCTCGCCACTCTCTGGACATAGAATCTGCAACATGTGACGGCACCAGCTCATGCTCTGTCTTCCCTGATGCCATCAGGCCTGGTGTCCAGCTCAGCTCTGGGCCCCTCCAACAGGCCTCAGGGAGCAGCTGCTGAGAGCCCTGTACTCTGCCAGACACCCACCCCTCCCCCAACAGAGGCCAAGGAGCCAGGGAGCCCCGGCAAACATCTCTCTCTTCTTGGGGGTACAAGTCCCTACTCTCTCTGTCCCCTACCCCCCATCCCCCGTCCTGGAGGGGCCTCTGTCCTCAAGAAGACAGGGGGAGAAAGAAGAAGGTGGACGAAGAGCAAAAGGAACAACTGGACACACAAACAGGGTCCTCGTCGAGGCCCCCGCCCGCGGCCAGCTCAGTGGGAGAACAGAGGGAAGGTGGAGGTCTGTCCCGCTCTGGGTCACCACCTCCCTTTCCCACCTCGTCTCTGAGTCACGAGCCTACTCTCTCCCTCCTCCCAGAGCCCATCACCAGCAGAACAGAGTCATTAGACAGCAGGGGACACCTCTCCCTCCCTTTCCTCCAGAAGTGGCCAGGCTGTGTGAAGTCCCAGCAGGAACCTCCCCATCAGTTTCCAAGAAAAAAAGCAAAGCTTAGGGAGGACCTACCTCCAGGACACCTTAGCCCTGCCCCAGAGACTTTCTGCCCACGTTGCTGAGAAACAAGCAGGAGAAACAAGCAGGCTTGCTTGGGGTGACACGCAGGCAGCAGGGCCCTGCCCAGTCGGTCCCTGGGGCCCACCTTGGGGGGCCCCTGGAACTGCCTTCCTGAGGCCCAGGTGGGAGAAGTCTGCCCAGGGGTCACACTGGTGACTGACAAGGAGCTCTTGGTCCTACAGAAGGTGACCCAGATGGAGGCCATGCAGGACTGGGCTCTGCCCCCACCCATTGCAAGGCCCTAAGAGCAGACACCCTTGTGCCCAGATTGAAGGAACAAGGGGGGCGGTGGAAGAGAAGAGATAAGGGGGAGAATTAGGAGATAAGCAGGCCAAGCTCCGGGGAGAGAGCAAAGGGGTCACAGTGACCTGACTGGGCCGCTCCGGGAGCAGACTCCAGACCTCAGACCCCAGGGTGGGGGCAGCCCTGCCCGAGGGGCCCGGCGGGAAGACAGCAGAGAACTGCACTCTAATGCTGCACTCGGTGCCCCTGCCCTGCGCTCAGGACCCAGTCCCACTACGTGTCCTCTCTCACCCTCATTCCCTACTTTATGAAATGAGAGAAATAATCTTCCCTCTTTGGACAGAAAAAAACCTATGAACATGTCGTGGGTCACAAGGGGCTGTATGGACCTACTGTCAACCCTTCAGGGACGCCACCTGAGCTGGGCTCCCACTTAGCCCTGGGCCAAGCGCTTCCCTGCCAGACTTCCACTTCTTCCCTAAGATGGACCCGTGGGCACATAAAGACACCCACACACGTGCACACACACCTCTGTATTTAAAAGAAAACCAGAGCGAAGCTCCACAAAAAAGCAGGTGGCCAAGAGCCTCACTCGGCCAGCGAGGGCTGTGCTCCTTCCAGAGGTGTCTTCTTCCTCCCCTACCCTCTGACCTCCCTTCCGCCCTGGGGACAAGGACATTTGCAGGCCCAGCCCGCGGAGTCCCTCACCAGCCTGGCCTGTCCACTGGGCTCACCAGCCACCCACCCCTCCTGCCCTGGACAGCCACAAATCTTCCCAGAGCCTTGACGCCTCGCAGCCTGCCTTGGAGAAGGGGTATTTATGGGTGCCGGCTGACCTCCCCCGAGCAGGCCTCCCTCCGGAGCCCCCTGGGGTCTGACTGGTCTGGCATCCGAAGGCCAGCGGGCTCGGTAATTCTTGGGTGGCTGACAAGCCCCTGGCTGGCCTGGTGCTCTTCTGGCCAAGTGGTCAGTGGGCCATTGTTCGTCAGCCCAGGACTGACAAGAGTTACTGCGGCTCAAGTGAAACCATATATCTGGGCAATTAAATCTGTTGCCAGTGGGGGCCTCGGAGCTGGATGTCAAGGGTGAACTGGTGTCAAGATGGGTCATTAGGCATCTTGGTCCCCCTCCCCCTCCCTGATTCCTGTCTTGCGCCCTCCCAGCCTATCCTTCATGTAACTGTCCAGAGGCCTGGCTCTGGACCCTGCCCCCACTGCATAGCAGGGAAGAGTGAGTCCCTGCTACCCCGCAGGTAAGAAGTTACTTTACGAGCCCAGAGCAACTCTATTAAGATGGATCCCCATCTTTAGAGTGCTCAGAGGAGTGTGGGTTCAGCCATCTCTTACCCTGCTATTCCTGACCAGGCCTCCTGCAGGTGGGCAGTCATTGGTGTAGTGCAGAGAACAGAAAAGAAGGGAACTGGGGACCATGGGCTTCCTGAGAGCCAGGCCCTGTGTTGAGGTCTTCACCTGTCCCACCTCACTAAACCTGTATAACAACCCCACAGGGTAGCTATTACCTCCATTCCTCTCATTTTATAAATGAGGAAACTGAGACCCAGAGGAGCCCAATTGCACAGCTTGGTAATAAGCCCCTCAATCCTGGTCTCTGGTATTCACTTCTGAGCCACTGTCAGCTCCAACATGCTAGAGTTGGGTAAGGTGGGAAAATGGAGACAGAGGGATAGCCTATCAAGCTGGGAAGGGTGACAGAGGAGGAAAAGTCCTAGAGGGCACCTGGGATCATACATACCTGGGCCGCCAGCATCCCTGACGGTTCAGCTAAGATCCCAGGCCTTCCCCTGAGTAGTTGATCAGGCATTTGCATAGAGCTTGGGCCCTGTGCCTGGAACCAACCACACCCTGACCTAGGGTGTGGGGCCCCAGTCAGCCTGGCTGTCCCTCATCTGCTGCCCAAGGGCCTACTCCTGGGCCACAGTGGCTGCTAGTGCACTTCATGAAACTCCCTGATGTCCCCACACATTTTTTGACCTTCCCCTATGCTGTTCCCATTTCTTGGAATGTCCTTAGCATTCTCTGACTGCTTTCTGGAACCCTCTGACTTCCTCAGGTGTAGCCATCTCCTCTCTCACTAGACCTCTCTGTCCCCTCCCATCGCTCTCGGAGCCCTGGGCACTGGTATTATTTATGTACATGTCTGTCTCTTCCTCTAGCCTGGTGACTTTCTGGGTCCAATTCATTTCGATGTCCCCAAAGTCAAGCACAGGGGCTGCTGCTCCATTCCAGAGTCTCTCTTCTGTCTGCTAAGATATGTTGAATGGTGAACCAAAAGGGAGACTAGAGTCATTCAGTGCCCATCTGCTTTTCTGACCCCTCGCCCCTGGGTTTTGCAAACAGCCACCAGCCCAGGGCACACTGGAGCAGCGGGAAAGAACTTTGATGTGGCTAATGAGGTGCTACAAGGGCTGGGCTGGTGCTTATCTGCACGGCTCCTTTACAGAGATGGTGACTGTGGGTCATATTCCTGGGCTCAATACAGAGGTTCTGGGAAGGGGAAGCAGGAAGATTTGGGCCACGGAGAAGCCAGAGCAGGAAAAAACACTCAGCAAAGCTGGGACAAAGCCCTTCCCATCCTGCGTGAAGCCCCGGGAGACTAGGAAGGCGGCCAGAGGAAGTGCCCTGCCCCTGGATCCAGGGCTCTGAGGCTGGGAATGCTCTGCTGCTCCTCCCTCTGCACAGGGGCTTATGGGAAGTCTGCAGGGGAAACCAGCAACCAACCCCAGAGTCCTGGGTCCTCTTGCCCTAGGGCCTCTAGCCAGGAGCAGGAGGCAGGTGGGAGTATTCCACACTCTGCCTTCCACCCTGCATAAGGTGGGCCCAGAGAGGGCCAGCAGGGAGGGGACAAGGGTGAGAATCCCACCCTATGGCAGACACATGGCATGTTTCTGACTTCAGCCACAACAGGCCCTTCACGGTAGAAGCAGGAACCACTACCACAAAGTTCTCGACTTCCAGATCCCCCTAGGCCCCCAACCCCACGGTGCCCCGAGGGCTCTGAGTCCCCATGCCCCACCTTATTCCCATTCCCTGCCTGCAGGGCAGGCAGTGCCCCCAGCCCATCCGGCCACATGCCCCTGGAGGAAGCCCAGGCCTGAGTGGCGTCAGCACTGACAATGCTGCTCAAGGCTGCAGTGGCCCCAGCAGGGAGGGCAAAGGCCCTGCTGTTTATAGTCAGCCTCAGAACAGCCAGGGGCTGACCTGGGAAAGGCCCATACCAGGCCAGGGAGAAAGGGACATGGCTAGGGTTTCAGGGTCTCTGGGGAGGCCTAATGGGGAGCCAGGGCATTGGAGGGACAGATCCCAAGCCTGAGACCCTTCATACCCCTAGGCAAAGTGACTAGGAAGTTCTTCCCTTTACCTGGCCTGGTTTTCCTGCTTACTTTAGCTTCAGGTACCCTAACACCTGGGGGAACGAAGACCTTGAGATAGAAGAAAGCTGCTTCATCTGGCCAGATCACTGCCAGGCCCTGGAATCCCCACCCAGTTCCTCCTGAATGCAGACAAACACACAGACATCGACCGAACCAACCGTCACCGTCTGTGAGAGATGCAGGGCAGTGAGATCTTTCACCTTAGCTGGGGAGGAGGAGGGCCTACAGATATCCCAGACTCAGACACTAAGAGCCCATCTATGACATGTAACTGGTGGGCGATGGTAGCCTCCCTGAAGGGGGGGACACGCTGGGCTGGACCCCCTCCTGGCATTGGCTTGGGGAACAGAAGACCCAGTTAGTCTTTTGAGGGAGTCCAAGGCCTTAGAGAAAGCAGGAAATGCTTCCAGAAACCCAGACTGGGAGAGAAACAGACTCAGACTGAAGGGGCTGAAAAAACAGAGGAGCAGAGAGCCCACAGGCCTTTGAGGGGAGACAATAGGAAGAGTCAGAGAGGTGGAGATCAGAGCAGAGGCTGTGAGAGACAGAGGCTCAGGAAACAAGGCCAGGGAGGGTGAGAGTGAGCAGGTGTGCAGGGCACTCAGGCGGATGTGGTGGACCAGAAATGCTCCTTAATGTCCCCCAAGGGAACCTCCCTGTCCTAACACTGCCTGAAACAAGTGGGCAGGATGGACCCTTCAGGGGGAGACCAGGACAGAGGTCCAGGCAGCCTGGAGTCCACACCAGAGCCAGGGCCAGCGGCGGGAGGAGGCACTCACCTCCAGCTCCTTGAACACCATACACCTGCGGGCCCAGTCCACGATCGAGATGAAGGTCTGGTCAGCCATCCTGCACAGGAGGCCGAAGGGCGCTGGCTGGTCGGGGCGGCCTTTGGCCGGTTCCTGCAGGCAGCCCACAATGCGTGCGCGCACCTGGTCCTCATCCGGCTCCAGCTGCAGCAGCTGTAGGATGAGCTCAGGCACGCTGGGCCCTCCAGAGAAGGGCTCTGGGTAGCCATAGGGCGGCCCGGGCTGTGGGGGGCTGGCGTAGGGTTCTGGGTACTCAGACTTAATGGCACGGCCGGGGAAGGCAGGGTAGAGGTAGCCGGCCAGTGGCCCGTGGGTGCCGGGCATGGCCATGGGCAGTGCTGGGGCTCCAAAGTCGCCCAGTGGCCCAGCGGGTGGACCAGAGGCCAGGCCCTTAGGCTCAGGCGCATGCAGGCTGGGGGTGAGCATGTAGTCCGGAGGGGGAGGGGGTGGCGGGGGCACCCCCATTGGGGGGCCTGTCTCCAGCTTGAAGCCATTGGCCCGAATCTGTGCCTTCTTCTGCTGCTTCAGGGCCCGGTCCCGCTTGTACATGGGCCCAAACTTGTTCCGGCCGCCCCGCATGCGGTCAGCACGCACGGCTGTGGGCAGGGGCAGAGGGTCAGGCTCCCCCCGCCATGCCATGTTCCATGCTGCTCTACCCTGAGCTGTGTCCCTCCCTGTTCAAGAGTCTTTCATGACTTCCACAGGGGAAGTCGATCATCTCACCCTGGTGTTCAAGGTCCTGCTCATTTTTCCAGGTTATCCCTCACGGGACCAAGTGTCCCTTCCACTCCACCTTACTCACCTTGGCAGACACCGCTGCTCACCTTGACACTTTCCTCACGCTCCCCCGCCTCCCAGCTTCAATAGTGCTTCTGCCTCAAACCCTTTTCTTTCTCTTGTGCTTGCTAAACACCCAGCCTCAATGTCACCACCTCCAGGAAGTGTTCCTGAATTTACCGGCAGACCCACCCCTGGCCCACTCTTATCATGGTGAGTGTATCAGGCCATATGCCCCAGGCTGGGAGGTCCTGGAGATTCAGCTCTTGGTCTCTTGGTTCAGATGCCCACTCCTGGGCCTGGCAGGGAGACAGTGATAGGAAGGGGACCCCGTGAGGCTTCTTCACAGTTTGATGGCCAGTATGGACCAACCGCCTGACTCCTTAAACCCCAGTGGCAAGAAGACTTGGGCTTCCCCCTCTGACTTTGAATGTGAAGGCGGGTTTAGGGCTTGCTGGCTCTGTGCTGTGGGAGGGGACCTCTCTTGCTAACCAGATGTTCCTGTGTCTAGCCAAGAATGTGTCATCAGCCAGACTCAACAGGTGCATCTCTGCAGCTGGAGTGTGGCCCCAGCCCCTGCTTAGACAGGACCCCAGCCCAGGCTCTGGGAGAAGGAAGAGAGCAGGAGAGAGAGGGCAGTGCTCAGTAGGGAACCTCCCAGATATACATCTTCCTGCCACACTTGCAGGCAGCCCAGCTCTGTCCCTCAGGCTGCCCTGCAGGCTTCTTCTGCCAGCAGCAACAATCAGCTCTTTTGGCTCCTCCGGACTTGGAACTAGGGACGGAGGCTCTTGGGACAGGTCAGGGTATCCCCTTCCAGTCAGGAGCTGCACGACATGTGGTCTGCTGCTCTCAGAGCCTCTGGGGGCGGGGGCTTCTCCCTTGTTCAGAAACTTCAGCCAACAGCTGCTGGCTGGGCGCATAGCCCGGCTGGGGCCATGGGGTAGAAGCTACTCCTGTCCACCCTTGGGTCTCTCCTTCTTGGCCATCTCTCTTCCTCTCTGGACAGAAGTGAGGGTAGGAGGGGGTGGAGCAGAAGTGGCCTACATCCTCTAGGACAATTGTTACCCACTCCCCTGTCCTCTCAGGGCCTGGCTAAGAACGCGATGGGAAGGAATCTCACCCTCAGAGTGCAAGAACCAAGAGAACCTTCATATGAATGAACAGAGAGGCAGGCTGGGTGTTGGTGGATAAATAATAGCAGCAGGTATAAGAATAAAATAACAATAGTAATAGTAGCTAGCCTGTGAGTGCTTACTGTGTACCAGGCACCTTGGACTTTCCCTTACTTTTCTCAATCCTCACACTAACAGGGGGAGGAAGGGAGGCACTACTATCAAGTCTATTTTAAAGTTGGGAATCTGTAGGTCCGAGAAGTTAAGGAATTTAATCCAGTGCCTGTAAGTGGTGGCACTGGGACTTGAACCAGGCAAGGGCATTGAAGCCTTGACTCTGGCTGCGGGTATAGAGGCAGGACAGTTTCTGCAGGCAGACCAGCATTGCTGGGGCCCCTGGGCTGCAGAAACGGCCTCTCCCTGGAGTTCACTTTAACACAACCCGGGCTGGTCCTGCGTGCCTCCCCTCCCCCAGGGCCTTAGGCCCAACTCCTGCCTGTCCCCTCCACTGCAGAGATCAGGCCCTAAGTCAGACTAGGGGTCAACCGCCTGGCCCCCAAATCTTCAAGAAGGCCAATGATGTCCTCTCCTCAGCCACCTTTCCCAGCCCCACCCTCTGCTCCCTCGGCGGTCGGAAGTTAGGGGTCGAAGGCCCGCGGGGTGCGCACCTTCCAGGCGCATCCCCACCGTCAGGCACTTCTGGAAGCGGCAGAAGGGACAGCGCTTGCGCTGCGTCTTGTCGATCTTGCAGCTCTGGCTCTCCGTGCACGTGTAGTGCTTGTTGTTCTGCACAGTGCGCTTAAAGAAGCCCTGCAGGAGAGGGGAGTCAGCGCGCGAGCTGTGGGACCCTCTGCCCAGCGCGCGCCGGGCCTCCGCCGCGCCCTACGCACCCTTGCCGCCCGCCGGCGGGCTCACCGCTCACGCTCTCACCTTGCAGCTCTCGCACGTGAGCAGCCCGTAGTGGTATCCGGACACCTTGTCCCCACACACTGGGCACAGCTCATCCAGGTCCTCGTCGTACGAATAGTCCATGCCCGCGGCGTCCGCCTGAGGAGAGAGGAGAGGGTCACCACCGGCCGACGGCGAGTGGCTAAGGCTGATCTGGCCGGCGGATCCCGCACCCCGCGGAGGCAGCACCCACAGCGCCCGCTGCGGTACCCCTGGCAACGTCCAGGTGAGGGGGGCGGCGGCGGGACCCGCTGCAGCGCCCAGGTGGCCGCGCAGCCTGGGCGCAGCCTGCATGCGGGTCCCGCGCTCCCGCCGCGCTGCTCACCGCCCTCCCGGGCTCCTCCCGCGCCGCCGCCGCAGCACCCGATCCCGGACCCTCGGATTCGATGCGCTTCGATCCGGATTCGTTTGTCTGAGAACAAAACCCCGATGCTGAGAAAACGAGACAGGCTCCGGCGCGGGGGACACGGGCGCCAGGGAGCCCGGGCGGAGTAGGGCGAGCGACCCGGGCGTGCTGGAAACCCGACAGAGACGAGGGAGGCAGAGACAGTCTGAGAGAGACAGAGAGACCCGCAGGAACGAGAGCGAGCCCCTGACCGACGCTGCTCACGTAGAGAGAACCCGGGCGACGGGGACACACCGATGCCTAGTCAGAAAGAAACCTGGGGAGACGAGGTAGATATAGCTAGATGACAGATGGATGGAAGGATGGATGGATAACGAAAGAGACCGAATCACAGACGCCGAGAGACACGGGCCCAGAGACAAGCCGCGAGAGACGTGCATAATCGGAGAGGCAGCGATAGACAAGAGGCAGACCGAGAGACAGAGACACCGGGGAGACCGAGGCAGGGTGACAGAGACACGGAGAGAAAACCTGGAGAGACGGAGGCGCCCAGCTAGAGCGTCGGGGACCGCGAGACGCTCGGAAAGCGCGGAGCCGGAGCCGAGCTGCGAGGCGTGGCCCCGCAGAGTCGGGCCACCAGGGGCCCGTGTCCAGAGGGGCGGAGAACCTCGGCGACCCGACCCAGAACCCGAAAACGCTTAGCCTCCGGGCCTGCGGGCCGGGGGAGACAAAGCCCGAGGCAGCGACGGCAACCAGAGGCGCGGCTCGCGGCCTCGAGACCGAGTCGTCGGACCCAGAGACGGCGAGGAGGGCGCGGCGGAGACCGCCGGCGCCGGGCACCGAGACCTCGGGCGGAGACGCCGCAGGCTCCGGGAGGCCGAGCCGGAGATGGGGGCGACCTTGGGCGGAGAGTACGAGTCCCAGTGCGGGAGCGCGACGGTGGCCGGCGCCCACCTCGCGGCTCCTGCGAGCAGCGCCCCGCGTCCCGCCCGCGCGGAGACCCGCACCTCCCGGCCGCGTCGCCGCCGGCGATGAGCCGCACCCGGGCGCAGCGCCGCCCGCCCGCGATGACGGCCGCTCGGGCCGGGGGCGGGGAGGCGGGGGCGCGGGGCTGGCGGCGCTGGGCCTCGGCGCTCCCCCCACCGCCTCCCCGCCCCCCCCGCCCCCAGGGCCGCTCGAGGCGCACCTGGGACCCGGGCCCCTCTGCCGCCACTGCGCGCTGCGCGAACCCGCCGCGCTGGGCCAGGGGCCGGGTGCTCTATATGGGCGCGTGCGGTATCCGGGGGCGGAGGCCGGGCCCGCGTCCTCCTCCCAGCCCGGCCCGCGCCCTGCCCTCCCCCCAGCTTGCTCGCGGCTTCACCCTCATCCTCTCGGCCCCCCATCCCAGCCAGGCCCCCAGAAGCTCGGGAGCTACAAGGGAACCGCGGAACCCCAGGGCCCCAGAATCCGGACAGGTGTCGAGCGCTGGGGTGCCTCGGGCGCTGGGAGGAGGCGAGCTCCTGTTCGCAAGTCCAGCTTAGTCGTGGCCAGGGCCAAGCTGGGGACGCTGGTCGTTCTGCGGCGTGGAAGTGGGTAAGGGCGAGCGTGGGGCCTGTGGTCAAGGCACGAGTTCAAGGCTAAAAACCTTCTGGTGTTGGCCCTGCCACAGCTCCTCACTTGGGTGGTAAGTAACCCTCTCCAGTCCTCAGCTTCCTCATCTGTGAAGTGGGATGATGACGGGTCTTCCTTGAGGGTGGCTGTAAGGATGAACCGAAATGCTGCTGGCAAAGCACACGCCCGTCCTGGCGGTAGCTCTCTACAGCGCCCAGCGGAGACCAGGGGCAATCCCCTTCTCCGTGAACCTCAGTTTGTCTGCTGGAAATGGGAATCGTGGGAATGCATCTCTGTGAGAGTCCAAGGTCTGGTGAGCACCCAGAGCCACCGAGGGCGCGGGGCTGGGAGAGCGGAGCTGGAGGTGAGCGGCAGGCCCCCCTACGCCCCTCGGAGTTCTCGCCCAGGCAGAGGGCGGAGGAAGCTCTTGGAAGCCTCGGGGACAAAGGGAGCCTTGGTCGGCATGGCAGAGCAATTGCTCAGGGTCGGGCAACGTCCACCGGGCCACTCCCGTTGTCAGGTGAAGGAACTGAGGCCTGCTTGAAGCCTGCCCCAGCCCCTCTGGCACCTGGGGTCTGAGGCTGGGGACCTAGGACCAGAAAGCAGCGGTCTTAAAGCAGGGAAATACCGCAATTTGCATTGGAGGAGACAAGCTTCAGCGCTGCTTAGGAGGCCTCAGGTTTCTGTGGAGCTGGCGCCTTGGCCCTGAGAGGCTAGGCCTAGACCCCACTCAGAACACCCCTCCTCTCGCTCACCCCGCGGAGTGAGGAGCAGAATCTGCGGCCGGCTTGCCAGCAAGTCACTTCCTTCCTCTGAGCCTCAGTTTCTCCAAATTTAATATGGAAAAGCCTGGCCCTCCAGATGGAGTGCTTGTGGTTTCCACGAGATTCCATGGACATATCTTGGTGAGGAGGGAGGAAAGAGAGCCAGAGACGAGTTAGTGGCAGATCCCCACCTCAAGCCCCTGAGAAAATGCAGCCTGTTGGACCTGGAGGTCAGGGGACTATTTCTGCCTCTGAATAACCTCCACTCAGAGGGGAGCCCTCGGGAAGTGGAAATCGGCAGCACCCAGTGGGATGCAGGGAATGAAGGGGAGTGGGGGATGGGCTCCTCAGTGGGCTTCTCTAGGGTAGAGCCCACCTGGGCTGTTGAGGAAGGCCCAGCAGTGTGGCACAAGTGTGGGCTCAGGCCAGTGGGCAGTGGGGTGGGGGACGGGGCTCTGAGCCATCTCTCCTCTCTGCCTTCATCTCAGCCTTGCTGCCCCTGGGTTCTGCTACCCCAGGCTGGGAGCTGGTGGCTCACCGCAGCCACCCTGCCCCTGCCCCACACAGGAACTCACAGCCTGTTCCCACCTACCCAGGGAAGCAGAGTAGACCAGTCACAACCTGGACTGACAAATGAACACTGGAGACAGACTCACGCAGACACAGAGGCTCAGAGAACTCCACAGAGACAACACGGACACCCAGGCAAGGACCCACAGACCCAAGACAGGCCCAGAGACCCCACAAGACACTCAGATTGCTAGGCTCCCACCAACACACCCGTGTGGACACTCGGCCACCACTAGAGAGCGGGACACCCACAGACCCCACGGTGCCTGTCGCCATAGGCCTGGCTCCTCCCATTAGCGGCCCAGGGAAGAAGAGAGGGTATCATACTGGGGAGAAGGTCTAGAGAGACCTCTGGCCCCTTCCCCACCCTGAGAAGTGAGCACTGGTCACTCGGCAGAGCAGGTTGTGGCCGGCCCAGGCCGTAGGGAGGCACTGAGGAGGGAGGCTGGCCATTAGAGGCCTGGGCCCAGGCCCTCACTTACGGAGCGGAAGAAGAGTTCTCAAGCCGGATGAGGGTGGACAGTGGGCACCAGGGTCGGGGGGAGGCTCTGGCAGCCCAGGTGAGGCAGTGGTGACGGTGGGCACACAGGAACTCCTTCACACCACTGCAGGCGGCGGGCGGTCGGCAAGCTGGCCCTGTCCGTTCGTCCTCCTCCTCCTCCCCGCCCTGGGGGGGGCCACCGGAGGCCCAATTGGTCTCTGCCCCCACGTGACTCTGCAGGCCTCCTCTCTCCTCCTTTGTTGGTGTTTCTCTTCATTTAGGTCTATTTTTTTCTCTTCTCCTAAAAGAAAAAAAATACCCCTATCTATCTGGGGGCCGCGGGTGGGGGTGGAGGCCAAGGTACTCTAGAGGCCTTGGCCAGCTGGCCGTTCCAGGCCTCTGTGGGAGCTCAGAGGCAGGGACCCCACGTAGGCGGGTGGGTAGGCAGCCCGCTTGTTAGTGACTGGGTGGGAGTGGGACCTGATTTATGAGCTGCTCCCCCACCCGGCCTGCAGCCGGGCCTCTCTCCCCTTGAATGGCTTCCTCCCTGGGTTCTGGCCTGGTGTGGTCCAGCTTGGTCCAGACATGGGAGTAGAGTCAGGATGGGCCAGTGTCAGGTAGGGGCATGGACAACTTGACCAGGTAGATAGACAAGATAGGCCAGGTGGGTAGGTGGTCTCGGTCTGGTCTTTACTCTTTCAGAAGATGAAGAAAGGACCCGGCTGGAAGGCAAGCAGAGGAGCTGACCGAACACCTTTCAGTTTGAGGTCGACTCCTCTGAATGTTACCCTCTACGGTAGCCACAGATGTTCTCAGTCAAGAGCTGGGGAAACTGAGGCTGGGCTGAGACTGCTTCTGGGGCCAGGTAGTTGGCTATAGTGACCCCGGGTTGGACCAGTTTGATAGCTAGGCCAGAACAGGGCAGAGTAGGGGAGAGGCCAGGCCTCCTCATACAACCCGAGATGTTCCTGTCAGTCTTCTAACCCAAGCAGGTCCTGAACCGTCCTGGTCCTGTTAGGCCCTGATTGCTGGGCCCTGCACCTGTGCCAGACATAATAGGCTCTTCTGTGCATTCCTCCTTCATCTCAGGTGACAGCATGCTGCAGGAGCCAGGCATCATTGCAGACACCAGCCACAGTTAAGGACAGCTCCGAAGCCTCTGTCCCCAGAGGATTTACCCCCCAGCCATTGTTCTGGTGGGCGGGGCACAGGACACCACAAGGCAATCACTGTTGGGAACTCCCTCTATGCCCTCCACACCTTCATTTGAACAAGTGGGCAAATCACGCCAACCACCTCTCTCACCTGGCTTGGGATGAGAGGGATTTTTCTGGAGCCAAGCATATTTAAAACTTAGTGTGTCTTTCCTTGTTATGCCTCTCATTTAAAAAAAAAAATTGTGAACATATATGTGGGGGGTTTTCCTGCCATGTCCCGCGTGGATGAGGGAAAGTGTTTCTGTCAGAGGACAGTGTCTGCTATCAATTAATCACCAAGAGACTTATCTAATCAAATAAACACAGGAGCCAATGATCTTTTCAAATGGAAGGGGGTGTGGTGAACTGGGCCATACCAAATCTGGCCTCCAACAAGATGGAGAAGCCCACCTTCACCTTTATTTATAGTCTCACAGGTAAAGAGGGACTGGGAGGGGCTTCTGTGAGGAGCAGGATGAGGCGGAGTTAGGGAAGCTGTTTGTTTAGAGAATTAGCATTCCCTCAGGTGGTGAGCCACCTGCAGAGGGTCACGGACCCCAGGCTATCTGAAACAGCCTCCCATGACAGCCAGTTCCTGGGAGTCAGACCTCTGTGTCCCAGGGCTCAGCCAAACCTGATTCTGCTAAACATGGATGGCTTCCCACACATATAATTTTAATGATAGTCATAACTTATTCTGCTGATTACATTATTCTAATTCTACCTACAACATACAACTGACTCCCCAACATGCATGACTGCATGTCTTTTTCATCATAAATGTTCTTACAGGAGATACTACCCTTGCCTGTGACTGGAACCTAACTAATCTCTCCATTATATTTTATTTCTGTTCATTTTACTCTTTTTTAGTCTCCTAATTTTATTTTTAATTTTTTTCCCATTTCAATGCAGTGATTTCTTTTTTGAACTAATGCAATTCATCCTCTGTATCTAACAAAGTAATATGTCAGCAAATATCCCATATCAAATACCCCATATTGCCAGCATGTTACATACACAAACAAAATTGTTGTTCTTTGCACCTCTTTGATAGGAGCTTTGTAATATGGGGGCCATTTTCCCTGCCTTCTTCTTCTTCTTCTTCTTCTTTTTTTAAGTACCAGGGATTGAACCCAGGGGCATTTCACCAGTGACCACATCCTGTCATCCTTTTTTTTTAAATTTTGAGACAGGGTCTCACTAGGTTGTTTACAGCCTCACTAAATTGTTGGCCCTGGCATTGAACTTGACGTGATCCTCCCGCCTCAGCCTCCTGCTGCTGAGATTATAGGTGTGTGCCACAGTGCCAGGCCCTGCCTTCTTGGACAGGACAAATGGGGTCCTTTTCTGGGGGGTATTGGGGATTGAATTCAGGGGCACTCGACCACTGAGCCACATCCCAGCCCTTTTTTGTATTTTATTTAGAGACAGGGTCTCACTGAGTTGCTTAGCACCTCGCTTTTGCTGAGGCTGACTTTGAACGCCCAATCCTCCTGCCTCAGCCTCCCGAGCTGCTGGGATTACAGGTGTGAGACACTGTGCCCCACAGATAGGGTCTTTCAATGCCATGATGGCATGGAAAGAACCAGCCTTGCTTTGCCATAGTCTCCTGGTGAGGCCTTGAGCTCTGAGAAGAAAAATTGGTAGCAGAGATTCTGGATTAAATCCCAGTTCTGTCAATTTCTGGCTGTGTGACCTGGGACCACTCACTTCTCCTTTCTGGACCGTACATGTTCCCTGTACAATGGGGGCAAAATGAGGCAGCATGTGTAACATACTCAGTGGCTGCCTGGTATGTCATGTGTGCTCAGTAAATTCCAGCAAAACACAAACAACTAGCTGAAGGCCTGGCTGCTCTGCCCTTAGAGGCCCTTTCTGTGTTGAGTCTGCCATTGCATCATCATCACGAACATCGCTTGCCCTTCTGATAGAATGACTCACTCAGCAGGGGAACCCTCAAGGAAGGGCCTGATCTACCTCTGGGTCTGGAGCAGCCAGCACAGGGCAGCATGGGCTAGCACTTGTTGAATGACTGGTGCCCCTGCACTGAGGTCCATGTGCTTCCTGTAGGTATAGGGCTCTATTGCCTCCTGTGCTGTTGCCTTCTTTGCAGGCAACAGCTGTCACTTGTCACTTGCCACCATGCAGGCTGGATGCTCCTCATCCCCTAATCGACCCTGGCTATCTTTACTGACATCTCTTTCCTCTGGGCTGCCCGTTCCCTGCCCATACCGGGTACGCTCCATGGGGACAGGGCAGGGGGGCAGCCAGGGGTTGACAGCCGGAACTCAAAGGCACCCCCTATATGTTAGGTCGCCTTGGAATAACTCAAACCCTCTCCACTATCTTGTGGGGCGGGTAACAGTTTCCACTTGCCACCATGAGCCCCATGAGACCACTCAGCAGAGAGATGAGGCATATTCCCAAAGTCACAAAGTAAGAGTGACGGGCTCAGCATTCAAAAGTAGGCAGTGGGAGGCTCACAGGCTCAGCCTCCTCTCTGTTCTGGAGCCCTGGGTGGCCTGTCTATTTGCCTTTCCTTCACATTCCAACCAGGTGGTCCCAGGCAGGAGACCTACCCAGAGAAGAGGGAGCAGGAGTGCAGTCCTGACTCAGGCTCTTCCCTACCTCTCCCTCCCTGGGCAAACAAAGTCCAGGGTCTCTCTCCTGAGTGGGGACTTTCCCAAAGTGCCAGGCCCATTTCCTGGAGGTGGACTAAAGAACAAATAAATCAGAAACCCAGAAACTGAAACAGAGGGGAACAGGGTAGACTCATCAGGCTGCAATTGGAATACAGTAAAGAAAGATTCAGAAAAAGAGAGAAGCTACAGAGAGACTGAGGCAGAACATGAGAAGAGCAAGGGAGAAAAGGAAGACCCCCTGATAACAAAAGAGACACTCCTGGGCCAGGGCTGTGGCTCAGTGGCAGAGCGCTTGCCTAGCACATGTGAGGCACAGGGTTCCATCCTCAGCACCACATATAAATAAATAATTAAATAAGGTATTGTGCTCATCTACAACTACAAAATATCAAAAAGGAAAAAAAAAAAGACCCTCAGAGGTTGGACTCAGGGTGAGAGAGAAATTCAGAGGGACAGAGAAAGAAGAAATGTAGGAGAAAAAGAGAAGAGAGGGAAACAGACAGACAGAGATTCTCAGGCAGAGAATGAGAAGAGAGGGGCAGGGGTCCAGAGGGAATGTGGACATGGAGACCCTGTTCAGGGCAGTGGAGGGGGCGGGCCTGCTGGCAGCAGCAGAGACTGTTTCCGCTGCACCCCTTATCAGCCTTCTGCCAGATGTTCAGATCCGATGCCAATGTCAGAGAAGTCCATAGTGCTGGGTCAAGGCCGTGGCCAGCGGGAGCCTCAGCTGCAGTGTGGGGAGGGGGCGGGGGCCTGCCCTAGACCTGCTTGCTCTTCCCCCTCCTCCTCATGGCTCTCCAGGCTGGACCACCTGGTGGGGGGCGGCAGAGACCAGGTGCCTCTGGGGGCTACTTCTCTAGACTGAGAAGGGGGCCCTGTGGCAGCTGCGTGGGGCTCCTCACAACACGTGGACACATGCACCTCTACACAGCCCCACACTCAAGGAAGCACGTGGAAACAGACATCCTCACAGGAGCACACAGTGCCACATGGGGACAAGTCACGTTCCGGTGCACAGAGGCACCCCACAGCATGGCTCTGCACCCTACAGCCCGCTGATGTCCCTGCTGTGCGTGATCAGCGTGGTGTCTCCCACCCACCATGTCCCCTCACCCCAGCCAAGACTGTGGCCAGCGCTGGAGGAGCCCGGGAAGAGCTTCCCTGTGGCGGGCGCTGTTTCTAGGCTTGCCCTGCTCCTCTGTGATTGGCACGCTCAGAACCTGCATGCCCTCAAAGGCAGGCCCAAGGGGCCTGAGACCTTTCAGGAGGAGGCCTGGCGGAGCCCCAGGGGAGATGCAGGAGTGGGCTGTTTGGCAGGGCCCGGCTCCAGCCTTGGGCCTGGGCCTCCCCGCCAGGCTCCTGGAGCGTGCAGCGCAGCTGGGGCCCTCTTCCTCGGGTAGCTTATCTCATGGTGCACACGCGTGGCCCTCAAGGGGTGACCCAGCCTTGCTCCCCACATTCTTTTTCAGCCATGCAGCCGGGGGGCCCCCCACAGCCCTGAGACTGTGTCTGTACTTGGGGGGTGGTCAGGAGCCACCCCTCAGGAGTCATGTCCCTGCCCTCTTGGCCCTGGTCCCCTGCAACCAACCGCCTCTGGTGCCTCTTCACTGTCTCTACTTTTGTCTCTGTCACAATGGCTCAGTCACTGATTATTCCTGCATCTCTCTCTCAGATTGTCCCAATTTCTCTCTTTCTGCTACATTCAGTCTCTTAGCTGCTTCTCTTTGCTCTTAGGGTCCACTTAGCAAAGTGGCCTGTCATGGGAGAACTGGGGAGCTGAGGCAGCACAAATTCAGGGCCCCTCCCAACCACCTGCTAGGAGTCACTTGGATAAGGACGTGGATCAAGACCTGGAGCTGGTGGGCTCCCCCATGTAGCAGAGGACTGGCTAGGGGGAGGCTGGGGGAGGAAGCTGGAGCTGGAGGTCTTGGCCTAAGAGCCTCCTTCCTGTTTGTGGGGAAGTGACTGCCTCAGAAAGCTGCTCAGAGGAGAGGAGGGAGGCCATGGTGACTTCCGGGAAGCTGGCCAAGGGCCCGAGGCCACCCTCCCTGTGCCCACATGGGGCCCTCTGGCCCTGGCTTAAAATAGTGCAGTTCCTCCACTGCTGCTGGGCCCGGCCCAGACCTCAAAGTGCCTCTGGCTGCTGCTTGTGTTGCCAGCAGGGGTCTGGGTGGAGGAAGTCCTCCCAACTACCCAACCACACTTGGCCATACTGCGGGGGGAAGAGGTTGCAGATAAAACAGGTTCGTGAGTCGAAAGCTCTGGATTCAAGTTTCGACTTCCAGAATGAACAGCTTGAAGACTTTGGTGTGGTCCTTACTGCCTCCCAGTCTGGGTTTCCGCTCGTGTAAAACAGGCTGAGTGCCTGGCTTTAACCAAAATGAGACAGTGGAGTAGATGCCTCAGGACCTTGCCAAGCACAAAGTGACTCTCAGAACATGGGGGTTCTCTTGCCATTCCTGTTGGCTGTGCCTCGAACTCCTCACCCTGCGGAAGTGCTTCATTAAAGCACTCCTGAATACCTACACTGCTCCCTGGCCTGGGCTTTGAACAGGGATGGTTAAGGAGAGGAAGCTTGCAAGGAGGGCAAGGATGGGGCTGTGGTCTCCATGGTGAGACTTGTTGCCAAGGGAACAAGACTCCAAGAGCCCTGGGTCTGGCAGTTGGGCACTTTTGCCACAGGCTGAGAGGCTGATCACCACTCTAGACCTAAACCCTGATGGGCAGCCAGGTCAAGGCCAGGCCAAGCCAGAGAGGTGGTTCCTGGTGCTGCTGGGCTTCTGTGGTTGAGGCGTAGGGGCAGCAACTCTTATATGTCAACTTCATTGAGCCCCAACTTTGAGCCAGCCACGATCTTCCTTAAACCCCTTAGTCACAGGCACTATTGTCTCTATTTATTGACAGGGAAAATGAGGATCAGAAAGGTATCCGAGTCAAGATCACTAACAACTGTTAAAGGAAAGAGCCGGGAAGTAGCTGGGTTCAATTCTTGGTACCAAAAAAAAAAAAAAAAAGAAAAAAAGAATTAGTGAGACCCCTGATTGATGTGCCTACTGTCTTATCCACTACCTGAGGGAAATGATCCCTGGGAAGGACTTCATGGAGCCAGCCCCAACCTACTCCCAACACCCTCTCCTGCCCTTGTTTCTGGGGGATTTTGGTTGCAGATCCTAACGTAATTGAGATCAGCCAGTATTCTGATTCTTCGGTTTCACAGCTGGGTTTGCACAGAAGGATCTCAGCACAGATTCATTGCTGGTTTCTAGTCACTCCTGAGGTCTCACTAGTTACGTAACCTTAGGCAAATTACTTATCCTTTGGGCCTCAGTTTTCTCATCTGTAAAATGGGATCAATGATAGCATCAACCTTGTCAGGTTGCTCTGGAGAATCACTCATCTAATCCACATTGAACATTACCACAGTGCCTTGCCCTATGTTCCTTACTTAGTATTTTGGTGCTGGGGATGGAATCCAGAGCCTCATGCATGCTAAGCACCCACTCTGTCACTGAGCCACGCCCCAGCCCTGCTTTACTACTCTTTATTTCCAGATTACTGCCTAGACTCCAGGAAACCAAAAGCTCAGCGTTACCTAAGTAGCAATTTACAAATGTGGAGTACTGTCCTAAATTTCATTCCATGGAATACTGTCTCAACAGAATTTCAACAGGAGGAAAAATGTCTAATGCTCACTTTTGGCAGAACCTGGGCTAAACAAAATTAGTTTTCTCCTGGTAGGACTTTTCAGAACCATTAATATGCCAAGGACAGTTGGGAATCACTGGGAAGAAAATAGAGAACAGCATAGCCTACATTTTTGGCAACAGTACTTGTTCTTTGTCAACCGGGCCACCTAATGGGATCATAGAATTAGTGTCTGCAGTGTTCAACTTGTGTTTGGGGTGTTAGGGACAACACTGCTTTTCAGCGCAATCTGATTGGGTCTATTTACCCACTTTTCTCAGAATTAATCCTTTATTGGTTTAATAGAGTTATTTTTTTAATGGCAAAAGGTTCAACCAAAGGCCATTCCTGGGCTTTGTTACAAACTCCAGACATTCGTATTCAGCACTATTTAACTGCTAAGGCGGAGCAGGGAGGAAGTTGTTGTAACTTTGGTATCAGATCGACCTGTATTCAAAAGCTAATTCTGCCCATGTGTCATGTGTCATTTTAGGCAAATGGCTTATCTTTCTCAAGCCTGAATTTACTTTAGAGTACAGTGAGGCTTGAGGCCAGGCCACTGAGGCACCAGCCAAAGGGCCTGTTCTCACCAGGCAGCGGCCAGAGCTCCTTCTCCTTGCACCTCTGTGTCTGCTTCAGCTTGTGGGCAGAGAAGACAGCCCATTAACTCCTTCTGTAGCAGTTCCTTTGTTTGAAACCACCTCTTTCAAACCTCAAGGGCTCTCTGATCCTTGTGCTGGGGCCGAGGCATGGAAGGCAGCTGGGCCGCCCTGGTTCACACAAGAGCATTTGATGAACTTTGATGAGACTCTCCTTAGCCTTTATCCCCCCAGACCTTCGTTCCTCTCACCTGCCTCCACGCAGCCCTCAACCCAAACTCTGCTTCTGCACACGTGAGCAGGCTCTAAGGACAGCTACACTTTTGAGTCCGGCAGATCTAGGCTACAGATCTGATTCTGACATTTCCTGTGTGACTCTGGCAGTGTCCCTTGACCTCTCAGAGCCACCTTTGCTCAGTTCTTGAAAAGCTTTGTCTGCCATGGCACATGCCTGTAATCCCAGACTCAGGAAGCTGAGGAGGGAGGATCACAGGTTAGAGGCCAGCCTGGGTGACTTAGCAAGACCCTGTCTCAAAATAATAAAAAGGGCTAGGAAATGTAGCTTAGTGGTAGAGTCCCCAGTTCCAAAACCAAAACCAAAAAAAAAGACCTTATCTATTTTCTGGAAAGACAGGCATTAAAATTTGCTAGGCCACAGAGTACACAACGCAGGCCATACAACCAGCACACTGCTGTCACTGAGACGTAGCTCTTTCCAAAGACTCAGAAGATTCAAATTCCTTTGTGTGGCACTCTAGGCCGCCTGCTTCCCCAGCCTCAGTTCTTGCTAACCCCCACCCCCACTCCTGCTGCGGTAGTCCCTTGCTATACCTGAATACTTCTTGTCTTTCGGATTCATAACTGGGCCTTCGAACATGCTGCTGATCCCTCTACCTGGTCTATCTTCCTTTTTGCCAGGTGACTTGCTTCTGGGGCCACCTTCGACAATACTCACCTGGGAATCCATTCCCGAACCTCCCCAGTAGAATGAGTCACTGCTTCTCTGGGCCCTTTCTACCCCACGTAGGTCCTGAATTGCAATCTTTGCCACAAAACTGTGTGCTTCTCCCACCACACCTGGTTTCTCCAGTTGTGCTATTTTCTGGGTAGGTGGCCTTGGATGAGTCCCTTTGCCTTTCTCAATCCTAGTTTCTTCATTTATAAAATAAGAGTTCGAGGAGGCTCAGACTTGTGCAAAGTCGTAAGGCAGTGCCTGGCACACAGAGCAGGCACATCAGTCTGTGCTGGTTCACTGGTTCAAGTCATCCCGAAAGCATCCTCTGCCAGGCCCTCGGCAGTAGGAATTGGGGTGGATGTCAGCAGAAGCAGGAGCACCAGGTCTGAAGGCCTGAGTCCCCACCTCAGGACACCCACCATCCCTCCCCAGAGCCCCAAACAAGCTTCACAGACAGATGCCATGTGCAGAAGGATTCACATTTATTGGTTCAAATACATTACCTAACACTTGCTAAACATGCATTTCACACTAATTGGTCACATTTCCACAGGTAGTCAATTCACAGAACAGGGCCCATCCCTTGCCAGCAGGCAAGTGTGGGAGGTAGCAGAGGGCCTGAACAGCCTGCAGAGCCCGCCAACTATCATTTGGTCATGCAGGGTTGATGGAGCCAGGCTGGCAGGCAGCCCTTGGCCCGCCCTTTGGGAGCAAGGGCTCAGAGACATCCCATTTACTCGATTCCTACACAGGACCTTGGGTGGAGGGGAATCCAGGGTGCCTTGGGGTAGGCTCATGATGCAGGTGCCATCAGAGCCCCTGAAGGTGGTGTTTGTGGGAGGTGAAGCTCCCTATGCCTTGGAGCCTAAGAAAGAGATGGAGGCCTCTTCAAGGGGTGGCTTGCCCCTAGCTGGGCAGGTGGGAAGGACTCCCCAGACAGCCCAGACATTACAATGCAGCCACAAGCCCCTATCACAGGCCCGGGATGGCAACACAGACAAAAACACCAATACCCCAGGGCAGGCGGGGTTTCTTTCCCCGATAGAAACATGTAAACAGTGACAGTATTCTTTTCCCACAGGATTCCTCTGAGAGGAATCGACCAGGATGTCACAGAGGTAGTTTTTTTTTCTTTTTTTTTTCCATGGAAATTTGAGTCAACAACATTATCATCTATTACAAGACATTTCAGCAAAGAAAACAACAGTCATCAAAGGACAAAGAGGATCCTTTGGTCGGCAAGGGCTGGCTCCAGGATTTGGAGGACTAGTGTCCACTAGGATCATGACATTTTTCTTAGGCTTGGAGCAGGCTCTGACTTTCCTCCTAGTTTCCCCTCAAGCCTACAGCTGACTCCTGAGCAAGCTGTGGCCCCACTTAGGGCTGCAGGCCCAGAAAAGGGAGGCCTGGACAAAGGGGCTAGGCTTCTTATTTGCTGGTAGAGGCAGGACCACTGTGGCTCATGTTGCAGGACAATCAGAAATCTTCAAGTCTCAAGGTAGGCCAGGTTTGGCCAAAGAGGAAGCCCCAGCTTGCTCCCATTCAGCAGGCTCTCTGGGGGCTCCTGCCTCTGAGGAAACAGTCCAGGCCTGGATCCCAAGCCCAGAAAAGATGTGCTTGTGGCATCTAAGACAGGGGTTTTCTGGGGACCCTGTAATTAAATACACATCCCTGAGCTGTGGCCCTAGAAACCCTTGCCTCAAGGCTCACCAGTCTCCAGCACCTGGTGGGATGATTGCCGTTTCTCATCCTGAGACACAGATAAAACATCATTTCATGGACACTGGACATAGATGCTTCCAGCTGAGGAAAAAGGGAGGACGATCAACTGTCAAGGCAGAGGGGAATGTGGGGGTACCCTTGTGGATCCAGGTGGGGGAGTAAGAGTAGTGGCTTTTTAAAAAATTTATTTAATTCAGGCTTTTTTAATTTTAAAAGAATTAATAAAGAAAAAAATCAAAGTTTAAAAAAGGGATGATATGAAAGACTGGATTTCTTAAAACAATTGCAAAGATTTAAAAAAATAACAAGGATAAAACTCATAGACAAGGGACCCAAAGCTAAAGACTTGGAACACTGCTCAACTTCCTGCTGGGAGGCCAGGGTCCCTTTACTCTGGCCAACCTTGGTCATGGCTTAGATGTTTCCCATACCAGGTTGTCTGTCTCCATCTCTCCCATTCCCTAGGAAATCAAGAATAAACAAATACGGAGAATGGGTAGCAGAGCAAGGCAGCCAACTCAGAGAGGCCAGCGTTTTAAGGATCTGGTGACGCTGGTCATGGCAGGCACTCACTTCCCTGAGAAGTGCAGGGAGGTCAGCAACAGGCTGGTGTGGAACGGATGACTTCTGGTGATGCCATGGAGATCCCTAAGTTCCCCCCTATCCCTGCTAAGGTTCTGGGTATCAGGATAGGGAGGTTCCTGCCTGCTTCTTTCTATCCCTGGAGGCCTGCCCACCTCACTTGTGGGCTGTGCACAGGGTGGGGTGCCCTCTAAGTCAAGTGGAGTGCTTTTAGACAGATATGCGGGAATGGTCCAGATTAAGGGAAAGACCACCAAACTTTGCAAGGACTCCAGAAGTCTGCAAAGGGAGCCAGAGAGCATGAATTACAGATGAAGCTCCAAGATTTCAAACTTTTGTTTTAGGTCAAGAAAATGTTCAAAAGGAAAAAAAGGGAAAAGCTTGTCTGTTTCCATATAGTGCAAGGGGGTGGGATTCTCCTTTTCCACATGGCTTTCTGGGTCAAACTTTTATGGTGGGAAAATTCTCACTCAAAGTGAGTGCCCTTTTTTTGGTGGCTGGAATCAGAGAGAGAGGACAGAAGACAGAGGAATTAGAGACAGCATGTACAACTTTTTTCTTCTTCCACTAGCAAAAAGGCTGCCTGTTAACCAAACATTATGGGAAGAAAGGCAAAAAACAAACACACCAAGCCTCCCCCTCCAACCTTTCTCTGTGTCCTTCAAACCAAATTCACAAATACATCTAGTGGCTGACCTAATGTCTCCACAGCTAGCTACACTCCTACCTTCTCCTCATAATACCTGAGTTTGCAATGCAACACATTCACTTTACCCTGTTTAGAAGAAGCCCACGTCATAAAAGGACTGGGTGCAGAAGACATTAAAGGCGGGCCACAGGTCAGGCTCCTGCTCGGAACACACAGCCACTTGGCTCAGAGATTCTGCAGGGCTCTCGGCAATGAATGGGCTCTTTGTTCTGTGGAATCTGCTGCAAACATTTGTAAAAATGGATTTATACAATGGCAACTTGCAGAACCTTTCCCCCACTCCACAAATTAACAACTTGCTCTGTTTAATACTACATTATTGGAGAGACATGTTCTTGCCTCATCAAAGAGCAATTTCCTTTGACACCCGACAGAATAGGTAAAATGCTTAATTTGAACAGCAATTTTAAAAAATAGTAATTTGACAGATAGAGGTCTAAGCAATGAAAGATGCTGCACACAGGAGCTTTCTTAAAGACGGGATCTCTGATATGTGTCTCCTCCTCTATCTTGAGGAAGGCAGCCCAGAATCTGACCTGTAGCCAAAGAATGTGGTCTAAATGGTTAAATAAAGAATTCAAGGAAACAAGAAAAATATTGTGAACTTACAAATAAACAGAAACAAACACACAACACACACAAATCTTCCCATTGGCCTATGAAAAATGTGCTAGTTGAAGCTTTTCCTGAGGAACATGTCTCTTCCTTCTTTCTTTCTTTCTCAGAGCAGTTAGGGAAATAGTACTCAGGAGTAATGCTCTGAGTTTTAGATCCATCAAGGGATAAAATCATCACTCTGTTGGTACCCGTAACATTTCACCACAAAGTAAATATTACAATCAGACCCAGACAACCCAGTATGCACAAGACATCGCAGCCCCCGGGCAGGTTTACTAGGCTGAGTTGGGGAAGAGCAACAGCCTTTGACCAAACAGAAGGCAAAGGAGGTTCTATGAACTCCTCAAGCCCACCCAAACAAGGATGTACCCAAGGTGGCTGAGTCATCTGTGTGGGGCACTGGCTATGGAAGGTGCCTGGGTGTGTGGGCAGAAGCAGCTGCTGTATTAAGGCAGAAAAGGGAAAAGCCCCTGAAGGAGCTCTAAGACAGATCTGGCGCAGCCCTGGCCAAAGTTGAGAGAGGCAAGAAAAATTCCCTGGAACTAGGTGGGGCAGGTAGCAAAAGAACAAGGGGTCTAGGCCATATCTGCTGAGGTAGCAGCCAGACCCTTGGAAACATGAGGTAGTTTAAGGCTCCACCTTCCCTTCCAGGTGCTTTTGGCTCCAGCCCTCCAGGCCTTGGTCAGCTGGGTCACATAAGGGATAACCAGGGCTACTCCAGGCTTTTTGTTCTGGGGCCCTGGGAAAACTTGGCCTCATTTAAGAGAGATTAGGAGAACTTGGAATAGAACTTAGGAGCAAAATTTCTGATCAGCAGATGGGTAAATGGTCTTTTCCACTGTTTAAAAAGGAGACTACTTTTATGATTCAGACCTGAGGGTGGGGAGAGGAACAGAGGATTTCAAAGAAGGAGTATTTATTCTTTCAGCAGTCTGGCCTTTGTCCCACTGCCCTTTGAAGAAAAGAAGTAAAAGAAGAATAAATGAGTAGTGGACATCAGTATTGAAAACATGCCATTCTGCCCAGTCAGCTTTTCAAAGGGCTGATAGGAAGTTGAATTTACAAGGGAGAGGGAAGGAGTCTGAGAAAGGCAGGCCTTAGTAGATCCACATTCGGAAACTAGGTAGCTGTGAGCCCCAAGGGAGCTGGTAGGCAAGTCCTATGGACTGACTTATTGCTGGGACTTTGCCTGGATGAAAAGCTGACAGTGGCAGAAACGGAGAGAGATGGGAGGGAGCAGCAGGGTGGGAGGACAGGCAACCTTCTGTCCTTAGTATTTCCTGGGTGGGAGGACACCTGCTTTAGATTTGGTCACTGTGCCTACTCTCAACTTTCATACTTTTCAAAGAAATGAGATGGTTTAATCCTTGTCTCCTGCGTCTCGCCCACCTCACTGCATACTTCTCCCAGCACCACTTCACCCCTTTGGTGTACTCTTTTACCTGACAAGTCTGTGGCTAGAAAAAGGCATTTTGATCTCTGACAGACCAATGTGTAAGTCTGTGAGAAAATGTGGAAAAAGTAGGGATGGTCACACCCCCATTTCCATTGAGGTAGTCATCTTCATCAACATCATGAACATAGTCATCTCAGCCACCCTGCCCTCTCCCTCAAAATACAAAAGAACTATCTCTATACAAGGACAACACTGTAACATTAAACATCTTCACATTCTGTAAACTGCAAGGAAATGCATCTGCTGCATTCACACAAAAGCATGTGCATCATGTTGAAGGCCATACATTCAACTCTGTCGTGAAATAAATATATAGAAAAATGCGGTTAAAAATAACAGACAAACAAACAAAAACTCTTCCTGCAATGGAGGCAACAGCTGCACAGCCTCCATCTTGGTCTCTCTGGCTCTTTCTTCTGGAGCCTGTCCTGCCTATCCAAGGCGCTGTGGCTGGTGCAGGGAATAGCTCATTCCTTGACCACGCTTGTCTTGCAGGAGTGCAGCACCACCTTAAAGAGGAGGGGCAGCTGTTCCAGGGGTACATTCACCATCTTTCCTGGGGAAAGGTAGGAGAAGAAGAGTTAGCAATGGTTACTAGTGGAAGGGGTGCCTGCTTCCTCTTGGGCTGCTGAAGGGGGAGTATCACCTTGGTGAGTGATGGGTGAGGGAAATGCCAGGAGTATGGCAAAGGTCAGACGTGGAGAACTACCCTATTAAGGACTCATTTTGGTACCCTCAGAAGATTTGTAATCATTCTGTCCAGGGAATGCTTACTTCCTCTGCTAGGTGTTGAATGCATTATCTCATTAATTTCACCATATTTCTATGTGATAAACACTTTATATCCTCATTTTATACATGAGAAATCTGAAATGAAATGTGGTCCTACCTAGTCCTCTTATAGCTAAAGTACCAAGGTAGACTTATATCCTGTTTTCTTTTTTCCCTAGTAGAATCTAGCCTTTACAAAATAATGTTTTTCAGAATAGTACAATAGGTTAATAAAAGTACAAAGGAAAAAGTGGAGGGATCACAGGGGTAAGGAAACTTGAGAAATTTGGGGTTAAAACAGTTTTACAGGTTTCTTTACTGAAGGGCTTCCTCCAGACAATAACTCAGATCACCTGTGGAGCATTTAAAGAACACTGATGCCCAGGTTCCACCCCATATCAAGTAAACCAAAAAGTCTGAAGGTGCAACCCAAACACTGACATTTTTTTAAAAGCTTCCCAGCTAAGACAACTATGTCCATTTAAAAAAATGCTGTGTGTCCAGCTCACATCTGCTACATTGCTCTGTGGTCCAAGAGGTAGGAAACAAACAAACAAAAATCCTCCTTTGTCAGACTGAAGTTTTTTCCTTCAAAAATTGTTCTGCTGAATTTTGTAGGAATAATCACAGTCTAGAAACCACATTTCTAAGCTGCTCCTCAGTATATGCTGGACAGCTAGAAAGATGAATCTTTACTAAGTGAAGTAAAGCAACAATAACAAAAAGTCAAGATTATGCATTGAAACAGATCTATTAAATGTCAAGAAGCAAAGAGAGGGTCAAGACCACACACATATCCTGACACACAAAATTCCTTTGTGAACATAGAAGTTTAAAGATACCACTTTAAATGACCCTGGAAAGTTCATGGGTACAAATTTAAATGGTAGTAAGGCCACAGGTACACTGCACTTCATAGGAGCTCAGGAAATGAGAGCTTCTCTTCTCTACAAAGAGGAAAAAAACTTACCATAACGGGATTTTTCTGAGGGAAGGGTAGTATCTCTTTTACACAGTTGGTGATGGGCCTGGAATAAGTATCCAGGAAACACTGCTTGTCTTGTACCCTTCACAAGCTAAGACAAGCAAGGAAGGGTTGGAAGCCCAGGACCTAGAACATTACCTGCAATGTATCGAATCTCAGGTAAGCACATCATGAGATCAGGAAAGCGGTTTGGCTGATGTGTGTATTTATATTCAGTGAAATCCTGGCAAATGTACCAATATCGCTTGTTCAACTGTTCCAGCTGTGAAGCACTGGTCAGACCCCTGATAT
The DNA here is from genome assembly GCF_902686445.1 of Sciurus carolinensis. NCBI lineage: Eukaryota > Metazoa > Chordata > Mammalia > Rodentia > Sciuridae > Sciurus > Sciurus carolinensis. The sequence goes on along the minus strand of NC_062226.1, from coordinate 10,157,199 downwards.
CTGTGGGAAGAACACAAAAAATAAATAAATAAACAAAAACACACACACAAGATATAGGAGAGGCTTTCTAATATGGAAAAATAACAGCTTATTGAATATATGCATCTTTCAATGAAAAGTTATTAAACACTGATATAGAGAACTAAGTTCTGGAAAAGGGAAGAGAAATAAGAGAAGTAAAAAATAACATAAAAAAGAGTCACCAGATTGAACCTTTTGAGGGCTAGGCTGTATCTTTCTCAACTTCATACCTAGCTCCCAGCACAGGGTGTGCCACAAAACAGGTACCATGAATGACTAACCTACTTTTCAAATTTATCCTTCACGATATCTCTGAATTTTCTCATTTTTGGAGCCAATCTTGGAGATACCTATGTGTTTGTGTATGTTACACACACACATACACACACACACGCGAGATCTCTAATGTCTCTCAGTTCTTACTATTCTACCTGGGCTATTGTCTGTCCATCCTTTCTTTCTATCTAATCTATCTACACACATACAAACCTTTTTTATATACAGAATATAAATAAAAATATTCTACCAGCTCAAATTTCTCCTCCAAGAAATTGCTACTGATCTCCCTCCCTCCCCCATAGGATGCATAATTAATGTGTCAAGTGCCAGCAGAGAGTGTATGCTTCCAGAGGGACCTGGGGTCTAATGTTTGTCAATGTCTTTCATGCTCAGCACAAGGCCTAGGGGAGGCATGCAGAACATCAGAAATACATGAATGGGGAAGAAGCAGCGGAAGGAGGTCTGGCCGGCAAGAGTGGGAAACTGGACAATAAGGAAGGAATCAAGAGTCTCTGAGCTGGCAAACAGCACAAGAAGAGAGTACTTTCAAAGCCACAGGCAGCAAAATCACCCAGTTCCACTCTGGGAGCACAGCACTCACGTTACTTTGGATAAAAGAATACAAATTCTCCTTTATATGCTGGTTACCAGCAGCTACCAAGTGCCACTTTGCAGGTAATGCTCCATGTAAATCACATCCAATACTCTTCTAATAAAAACCATACTTGATACGCATGTGCTGAGTTTTTGTGCATCACCACTCTTCCCTGAAGGGGTATCAGAACCACTGCCAGCCTGTCACAGAGGCCTTATCTCCAATAGTTCCATCAGTCACTCTGCTCTTCTTTAGTTGCTGGTAAACTAGCACATATTTTAAATGACGCATGTACTGTCCTTGGTGTCTGTGTTTAAATGCATTAAAACTGACTAAACAAAGTGAATCCTCTCTCTTCCTCTATGAGTTATAGAGACTGTGGCATTTAGATTTTAAGAAAAATACAAAGCATTCCCCCCTGCACAGTAAAGGGGCAGGATGATGACAAGGGGATGTACAGGTCTTTCAAGATTGGTAGCCACATGGTATAAGAGATTCTGTGACAGTCCTGAAGGAAGGGGAAGGATGAAACAGAGGTCAAATGCTCACAGGTGGGGGGAAAAATCCCACTGCCCTGCTCCTAGCTACTTACCTTGGTTTAGAAAGTTAATTGCTTTCATGCACGCATATTCCTCATTGCTGACCTTTAGCTGATGGAACTTGTGATACAGGTAGATGAGCCGCTCGATCACTTCCATTCCTTCATCACTAAATCTGGGGAACAGACAAAGACACGGGCTCTGATACCAGTGGAGGCCAGAAAGGGCAGACAGAGGGCTCCTACAGCTTGCTGCTTAAGGTAGCTACAATAGGAAAGAGGCTGAGCTTGGAGAAATGGAATCCACAGGTCTCTCATGCCAGCCAGCTATTCCCAAGATCAAGGAAAGTCAATCAAATCTAGGTTCGAATCCAGCTCCATCACACACACCTGGGACAGTCATTTGACACCCCCTAAGCTTCGAGGTCCTCCTCTGCAAAATAATAATGCTTGCTGGCTTCGGCTACCAAGGGCTGAAGAAGGTTTAGGATGTAATGTGGAGAAACAGGACAATACTGAGATACTGCTTTTGTTGAGATGCAGCCTTCAATACCAATGGCAACTGCCATGACTCTATGTGAGCCTCTACCATAATGCTGAAAAAACTGCCAACTGTATTTGCTTAGGTTCACTGTTTCAAGTAGGGCTGAGGTTAATTACAATGAAAAATTTTGTTGGCATCCCTGACTTCAGTCAGGGTGGGAAGGAAACCTGTGAGTCTTCATGCCATTCTAATCTCTGTGCTGGGCACTTTATATGCATTTTATCATTTAATTCTTTCAACTTCATGAGCTAGGTGAGATAATCATTACTGTTGTGCAGATAAGAAACTGAAGTTGAGATAAGGGAAGTGACTGGTCCACCAGTGCACAGCTAGTAGGTGGCAGAATTAGAACTTGGAACCTAGGCTGATCCAAGACTGAGGCCTTGGTTTTTCCAACAGTATATCCTAGCAGAGGGGGCTCAAAGCTGGACACACTACTTTCTTTGGGTTATAAATGAGTTCATGGGGGAAAGATCACGTTTAAGGCAAAGGAGGCCCAAGCTAGGTCAGCCCAGGGGCTAATCTTCTGGATATGCTTCATACCAGAGAGGGAGATACCAATAAACCAAGGAGGTAAGTGCTTACTGGGAAAGCAGAAGTTTATAAAAACTGGGGTCAGGACTGGTCTGAATCTAGGAGTGGCTGGACAGTGGGCCAAGGAGAGTTCCACACAAGCCTTAAAGAGAAGATGCTCAATCTCATGGCTGCTTCTTGATTCAGATCTGGGCACTGGAGCCTATCTTGTATCCCTGAATGTTCTGGACACTTGGTAATACACTCTTGGTCCCTGGAATCTCCTGCTTTCTGTGTTAATTTTGAAGGCTCTGGCTTCCTGGACAAGTAGCATATTTTCTCTTTCCTGACACTGATAGGGGCCATAGGCACCTACACTTCTCAAGCACCAGGGGGAGCCATAGCAAAAGGTGGCTGCAATCAGGAGCTTTGACCCCTCTGCCTCCATGGCATGGCTCCCAGTCAGTCTAAGCTGGCCTTTCTCTCAGTTTGCTGATTTGAGATATCATGGCTAACACAATTTCTCTCTCATCTGGCCTAGTGGCTTCTACAGTTTTACTGATACTCTCCCAGGCAGACTGACAGACAAATGCGTATCGAGTAACCACTAAAAGCTTTACCTACAATTCTGCCATGTGTTGAGTGCTACCTACCAGGCACTTAACTGCACATACATTATCTCATTGGCTACTCCTAATAACTCAAAAAATGTATATTAATCATAATCCCGTTTGTTTAGAAAGGTCCTTTACTACTCCCCTGTTATGAATAAAGGCCTTTTCAGATGCATTCTCACATGCTAACCCGTGAGATAAATAATATTATTTCTGTTAGGGATGAGGAAGCAGAAAAAGAGGTGACTTCCCCAAAGTTACAGAGAAGTGCATGCTGGGGGAGCCCAAGTTCAAACCTGGGCCTTCTAATTCCCATTCTATAGGCTGGCCCATTGATTCACTGCTCACCCCCAACTCTGTCAGGTTTTTAACTGCCAAACCAGAAAAGGCCTCCACATGCTATCACAGGGGACCTCAGGAACTCTGTTCCCATAGGAACTCAGCCCAGGGTCTAGTCCTGGGTGAGCATAGGGTGCCTCCATGATGTTGAGAAGGCAGTGTGCCTGGGAGTGAAGTCCACTCTTCATGAAACTTCTTTTTTTTGGCTACTTATGCTCTGGAGAGGGAAGGGGGTGGGGGCTTACTTCCCTCTAGTATCTGTGTGGAAGGGTGGGTGGAGATTAGATGAGGTGGGGTAAGGAGAGAAGCAGTGTCAGCATCTGTCTGGTGGCTGAGCAGTGTAGCAAGCAAAGATAATGCTCTGTCCCTTAATCAGCTACCTCTTGCCCCAAGTGCTCATTCTGGCACTGCAGAATCTGCAGGTGTGTGGCTATTAGCCAGAAGCCTAGCCAGCAGTGCCAAACCTATTCCTGGCTCGATTTTGACTTGGGGACACAAAAGAGCTCTAAGTGCTTGATCTGTGCATAAGCAGCAGACCTGTCCTTTCTCTTGGGGACAGCACATCCCTCTTTTCAAAATTTCCTACAACAGGCAACCATCATGGACCCCTGGCAGAGATGGGGGGCTGGCTGCCAGCCCTACAGCCCCCACTCAGTCTCCACAGCTCGACTGCAAAGCTTTCCTCTACACCCACATCCCACCCCTAGATAAACAAAGTTGTTCTCTGTTCCACAGGCCTGCTTCCTCCTGCAGCCATGCCTCCTCCACATCTGCCCACTCCACAGTTCTAACGCCCCTGTATTCTCTGTCTACAAATTATCAGCATTCAAAGCCATAAAGCTGGACAAACACACCCATTCTTCTTCTAGGTTCCTATCACACAAGCATGCTAGGACAAGGAAAACACTCCTGCCAGGATCCCCCAAATCACTGGACCATTCAGTCAGCAATTGCAGCTGACACTGTGTAAGTTATATCCCATTAAGGGGCTGAGAAGCCCAGTTGTCTCTTTTCCATTCATCTAAATGCAACTTTTCCCAGGAGCAGTCATCAGTCAAGCTTCAAGGAATTGCTGTTTTGGCACCACATACAGACTCCAAGATGAAAAGTCAGATTGTAGTGCCAGGACAAAGTCCAGAAAATCAAACCTTTTGAGAAGGCTCTGGAAAAATGAAAATTTGTATAGTGTAATGGTAAAGAGTCTGGGTTTTGGAGCACAACACACCTAGACGACCTAACTTCATCTCTAGTTTTGCAGGAGTGAATTTTCACCTCTCTGAATCTCATGCTCCTCATCTCTACAAAAGAGGCAGTAACCACTAATTTTGTGAGCACTCAACAAATAACTCATCAAAAGCACTTGAGATGGAATTTGGTGCAATAACAAACTCTGTAATTGTTAGCTATTATTAATGGTATTAGTATCATCATCAAAAAGAAAAGATTGTGTTTCCTGAGCCTTAGAGGGTCCAGCCTGGGAAGCTGACAGGCAACTTTCCAGAGACCTGGCCAAAATGGAGCTAGTGCTTAAGAGATAGAAGTGCCCATTAAAGTCCATCTAGCTCAAGGCATCGTCTCCTAGCAGTGAAGGAGTGTTGATTAGGGCCAGGAGCAGTCACTGGCTGGTGCTACAATCTGCTTTAAATCAAATTCATCCAGCTCACTGTCTGATAACAGTCTGATTAAGGAATATGGGCACCATAAATTTGATTGGATATTTGAGAAGAGAAAGGAGGTGGTCATGCATCATCTGGGAATAGCTTTTCCTGACAGTAGGTACTCACAGTCAAAAGTTGTGAAGAAGCAAAGGCCATCCGGGGGAGTAGGAGTAACACAGGCACAGGCGAAACAGGAAAGAGCTATGGCCAATTAGACTCTACATCCTGGGCTTCTAGCAGAGAGGGGATGCTTTACAGTGATTAGCCTGACTCCAGAAGCTCTTATGCTTCCATATCCTATGACCTGGTCCAACATGCACCTTAGATTTACAGACACTCAAACCAAATCAGAGCGTTTCAGCTCCCATCCTGCTCTTCTCGGGCTCCTTTATCTTGGGCCCACATATTCAAAAACCCAGAAGGCATCCCCAATTTTTTCCACTCGCAGAAGCCTCACTGATTTTTTACCTCCTTGACATCTCTTAGTTTTGTGCTGCCCTCTCTAATCCCACATCACTGCTGCCTTGTCCAGGCCTTGTTTTCTTTCTTTCTTTTTTTTGGGATTGGACCCAGGGACATTCTAACCCTGAGCTACATCCCCAGTCCTTTTTATTTTTTGAGACAGGCCCTTACTAAGTTGCTAAGGTTGGCCTTCAATTTGCTCCTGCCTCAGTCTCCCAAGTCACTGTAATTACAGTCATATGCCACCATGTGTGGACGGCCTTGTTTTCTTTTACCTGGTTATGGAACAGCCTCCTACTCAACTACCATGCTCTCACTTTGTCCAATCCACCCTAAGCTTTATGGCCATAGGAATCTTCCTAACATGCAACCTACGTGATTCCCCCATGTAAAAACACATTCAAATTCAAATTCTTTCGACTGACATTCAAGCACCTTCCTGAATTGTCTTGTCTATACTTTTCTCTCCAGTTACTGCTCCTTTCATTCTTCTGTCTCTCACATACATTCTCTTTATGTCTTATATCCACAGGACTGCTTTTGGGTCCCTGTATAACTTCTAGAACTTTGTGTTATTTTCCTGTCTTCCTCCTCTTCTTTACAACATACTTAGAAATATTTCACTTTAAGGTGTCATTCAAATGTCTATTATCATTATTACTGTTTGTGGTGCTGGGGCTAGAACCCAGGGCCTCATACATGCTAAGCAAGCACTCTGAGCAACACCCCAACCTTCCAATGTCTATTCCTCTGGTGATCCTTCCCTGGTTCTGCAAGTAGCCCTCACTCGCATTGTGTTTGTACAGCCCTTCATAATCCCCTCAGTCTCTACCAGTATGATCCTGCATTGGAGACTGTTTCTATGTGCCTCCCAAACCTCTAAACCAAGAATATGGTTTCTCAGAGTCAAAAACCTTGTCTGTGACCCCAGCATCCCTTCCGGAACACACATATACATGCTCAGTAAATGGCCATGGATCAGAATGTGTTGAAGTTATGGGTTCCATAGTAGAGTAAGAAGTCTCACAACATATCCATTTCTTATCCTCAGAGCTCACTTGAAAGCTCAGCAGCAACATGTGTTCTAGAATTAGCACTGTTTAACAGAACTTTCTGTGATGTTGGAAATGGCCTATATTTGCACTATCCAGTATACAGTAGCCACTAGCCTCATGTGGCTACTGAGTACTTCACAAGTGATTTCAACAGATAAGAAACTGAATTTTTAATTTCAATTAATTTAACTTTAAAAAGCCACTGGAAGATACTGGCTACTACACTGGACAGTGTGCAGCTTTAGATTCTCCTTAGGAAGAAACTTTTCTAGGAGACAAGTTTCCTCGCCAATTCATCTGTCATAGGTGCCTGCCTTAGTCTTAGGACTTGAAGGTTGGCTGCAATGGGATAAAGTCCCTTACAAAGGTCAAAGGCAGAGTCTCCTGTACTGCCTGTGCTCCCTGTCTATCCATAGAGGGTCTGGGAAAACCTGTTACTCTACAGGGAGCTGAGCCCAGAAGCTAATCCCATAGGCAGCCTCAGACTAAACTGGTAGATTTTAGGAAAACAGGGTGGTTGGGCTCCCTGGGCCAGCTCTGTGAACTCTGATAAACCTGAGGCAGGCTGACTGCCACACAGATATCCCCTCTGTCCAGAGTTATGGAGCTGGAGACAGGAATTTGATGGAAACAATGAATTAAGAGGCTCTGGACAAGGGTGTAGGTCATCTGTGAAATTAGAAAGCACTGTTTATGGAATAAAGGGTCAGCTGGGTTCAACGCTCTGTCATTTATAGATCACCCTGAAGTCAGTAAGGATCATTAATAAGGAAATATTAAAAATAAGGGAAGAGAGTCAGGCACCCAGACTCTTCCCTCCCTCAGTTGTGCAAAAGGCCCTGAGACCCTGGAAGGTGTCAGAACTTTGCTCTCTGCTTAAGCCTCAGCCCTGTTTGCATGCTATGACTGGATGGTAGGGGGAGGTGCATCCTAGCCTGGTAAGAGAAGTATGGGGACTGGTACTCCACCCTTTTCAGCTTTCATTCATCTTTTCTTTCTTCTGGGTGCCCTGAGATCCCATGACTTCCATTATTTTAAACTGTCCAGTAAAGGCAATTTATTGAAATGTCTATTTGAATGTGATTTACGCTATATAACGTATTTCATACAAGTAAATTAATAAGCCAAAAAAGTTGTCTCAACAGATCATTTGTCTTGATTTTGAGGTCAGATATGGTCAGCATGTCCCCAGATCTCCTAACGTGAGTGACTAAAGAAGTGCTAGGACAGGCCATAGAAGCAGCAGGGAGGATAGAAGGATGCTGGCTATCTGGGATGAAATTTTGGGCAGAAAATGGCCAAGAAAACAGTTCAAACCCTTAGTCCCATGCTCTTAACATCTCACTGCATCTCACATGACATAAAATAGTCTAAGTTTTACAATAGGCAGCTATAAGCTTAAATCTAGGCTCTGGATTCAAAACCAAAACCCTCAAGGTCCGGGCTCTCTGAACTTCAGTTTTCTCACCTATAAAACAGGCACAATGACACCTATAATGCTACAGGTTGTGGAAATGAAATAACAACATAAAATAGCCCAGTGTCTGGCATACAACAGATACCAAAGTGTCCTCTAGGTTTCTTTTCTGGATTGTAAACTACAGTTCTGAACCCCTCTTGTCTTGCAGGCAGTTTAGATCTTATTTCACTAATTCAGAAATGTAATAAAAATAACAATTTAGCTTTTGCTAAGTTTGACTGTACAACATTTACTCTTACAACCACCTTGTTTGGAGGTATTGTTATTATCCCATTTTATAAACTCAGAATCTGAGGATCAGAGACTCAGCCAACACTACAAAGCTAGTTAGTGGAAGAATAAGGACTCAAACTCAGGTCAGTACAGTTGAAAGCCACCCTTTGGAGGGCCAGGCAACCCTACCTTGCAGGGATGCCGAGGGTTTGGTTGCTTGGGATTCCCTCCCCAGCCAGTAGCCCTCACCTGTGTAGTTCTTCATCAGAGGGTGAGTACTTAGCAGTAACATCAGCCAGTTCTCCAAAGATCTGCTTGCTGTAAACTGTGAGGGACGATAGCAGGATTAACTCCTGCCATGTAGAGCTCAAAAGGCATGTGTAATCCTTGATTGAGAGCTCACAGAAGAAAGGCAGCTTCTTGATCCAGGCAATCTGTCTAAAGAGCAGCTCGTCGGCCAGGCGGCAAAGCAGGGCAAACAGCTCTGCCTGTGTCACAGCATATCTAGGGGCAGGGACAAGAAAATCACTTCCATCAGTCAGAGGGAAAGGACAGGGGCCCAGGAAGAGGATACTCTTAAAGGTACAAAGTGTCCCTGAAAGTTCTTCCTTCCCCTTGACTAGAGACTTCTAGTTTCATTCAACTCAATTTTCTTATACAGGGGCAGGACTGCACCAGAAGCTAGCTCAGCGCCAAAGAAGTGGTTTTGGTGAAAAAAAGTTGCTGAGGGGAAAGGAGCCTTAGAAATCTGTGCAATTAACAGGGAGTATAATTTTTTTGTTCCCAAAATGAAAGGAATAGGATTCATTTAAGCATGAAGAAACAAATAGAACTCTTGCAGGGGGGCAAGAGCGGACTCTGGAGGATGATTTTTCGAGTTGGTATCCTCTACTGTTCTGTGTCTAAGAGAAAATTCCTAGTCACTTTTAGCAATGACAACTTCAATGGGGTGATCTGGTGCTTACCCAAATACAAAAATGAGCCTTGTGGCTGAACTGCCAAAGCCAACAGGAGTTCAGAAGCTTTTCCTGTTCTCACTGCACCCTCTGGTGGTGAGAGTTCAGGAACCAAAGTTGCTCAGCCCTTTCTTTAGGTTTATGGTTTGATGGAAAGAGCAGGGCACTTCTCAACTCTGACCTAGAGGGGGCTTCTGAGGTCATAGACTCAGGGGTCCCAGCTTTCTTTCTCTAAAGTTCCCTTAACATCCTCTTTCTCACACCTCCACATGCAGATATACAAAGGTTTGTATGATCTTCTTGCTGGTGGATAATTGAGTCTCTTCTTCTGAAACTAGAGACTAACTTACGAAAAATCTCAGGATATGTTCGGGGAATACAAACTGGGTAACACTCAAACAGCCTATGCTCTAGGCCCAAAGGTAAGCAATGTACGGGTTTGAAGGCTGAACTAGAACTTATTCAAGTAAAGTTAAATGCAGACTAAGAGGATTTACACCACCAACTTAGGCCCACCCAAGGTGGTCACATGCCTTCATGCTACCCATGGGATGCTGGCAAAGGATGCAGACAGCATCCTACCATATTATCCTACCATAATCAGGTACGGCTTTGAATGCCTTATTAAGGAGCCTACACGTGATGTATGTTTATCCCCAGAATTACAGCTCATAATTTAGGGTACAGAAGCACTCAGTTATGTCCCAGGGCCTGGCTTACCTATCTATGCAGAAACAAAGCTCTTCCATCTCAATTCCACAGGGGCTAAAAAGTAGCCCCAACTTTATGAGAAAAGATGCTTAAGCACTTATTTTGAAGATGAGCACTGGTTTGTCTTCTGATGCTGGAATCATCACTCATTAATCCCTCTGACTCATTCCAAAGCCTGGGGTACACCAGCCATGGATGCAGTGGGTGCAGGGTAGGAACATACTGAGATTGCCAAGTCAAGCAGGGCAGAGCTCACTTACCCATCTTCAATCAACATGGGTGTGCCCAATGGTTCCAGGTCCTCGGCTGACATCAGCTGGTGAATCAGGCTGTATGACTGGGGATCTAGGCTGCGAGCTTGTGGGGGCAGAAGTGGTGAGTGGCCAGAATAGCTAAAGAGGTGTGGTATGTATTGATAATGTGGAGGCACAGACATCCCCATGTACTGATCCCTGAATGTCATGAATCCATTTAGTTCCACAGACCTACTGGAGAGAAAAATTTCATGTCAAGCAAAGCCAAGGCAGGTCCAGTGCCCACTCAAAGGAAAGGAGGCAGCAAGTGGCTTAGATGTTCTTTGGTCATGAGGTCTGTGTCTCACCAAGCCAGGGGACATAATAGTTATGCACATGGTTATGTGCATGTCTCCTATACTAGATTCCCATCTGTGAGACAAGGACTGTGTGGGTACATAAATGTGGGGCTCACCACTGGACACTCAAGTGCCTGGCAGAATAGGTACTGAATAAATACTGGTTGGATGAATTTTGTATAGGTGCCATGTCTGAAGAGTTTTTTAATGGATCTCGTAGACTAGGATGACAAAAGTGGGTGCCTGCATTATTTTACCACTAGGAAAATGAAGGCACAGACTAAGTGCCTTGCCAGGTCACAAAACAAATTCAAGTACCAAGCAAGGAATGTAGCATGTGGCATTAACCCCCTAACATTCAAAGGAAGGAGCAAACTCAGGAATAGTTAAATGGAATAAAAACTATGATTAAATATGAAGAAGAAGACAGATTTAGCCCTGACTTCCCCTTTCTTGGGGAAATCTCACCACTCTCTCAACTAATTTTTTTTTTTTTTAATTTCTCTAGCTTTTACCTAAATTTATATTTTATAACCAAGTTTGGCAAACTAGAACCTGTAGGCCATGGTCTGTTTTGATAAATTAGGTTTTGTAAACCAGTAATTCAGACTTACTGGTTACATGTGGTTTGTGGTTGCTTTCACACTCTAAAGGAAGAACTGAGTAGCTGAGACCCAGATCATTAGGGCTGAAAAGTCTGAAATATATACAGTCTTTATAGGCAATGTCTGTGTACCCCTGTCCTATAAAAAAGTTTTCTGGGGAAAAAGAAACTTCCCTGGTAGCTGAAGGTTCTATTTCATACTAACTTAACATAGCATACAACTAACTTAAGATAGCATGCTTGAAACAAGAGTCTGTAAATTCGTATTCCCTGAAGTAGTAAATTTGACTGGCTTAAAATACCTTCGTTCTTTCTTAAACTTTATAAACTGAAAAACATTGATTCTTATGAGGCAATTAAGAGAAATTATAATAATTTGATATTGTCAGTATGGTTTGTTTTATTTCAATAATAAAATAAGAGATTTGATCCCCAGCACGTTAATAAATAAATAAATAAATAAATAAATAAATAAATAAATAAATGAAAAGCACTATATTTAAAATGTTATTCTGCCAGGTGAAGACTATATGGGCATACATAGAAATTATCATGTGATTAGTCTATAGAAAAGACCACTAACATTTTCAAGGTTTTTAGCATAAAGTGGGCTAGGAAACATGGCATCATTCATCCCCTCTACCCCAGAGTCTGAGGGAGCAAGAATACAATGGCTGAGACAGCCTGGCAGTAATACTCAGCTAGAGGTTTCTTATGATCCTAGATGGACATATTGGGTTTGCCTTAAAGCTCACCTGGAGGACAATGTGGAGCCTGGGGAGGGCTGGTTGCTCTCTGAAGCCCTGTTCCCAGGGGAACTGTGGTCGCTGTCACCATGGTTGCTCCAGTGATTGGCTTCTTCCTCAAACTCTTGTCCAGACATGATCCTTTCAATCTCTTCTTCTGATATCTTTGACAAGGAATAAACACATGTTAGATTGAATGCTTAAGATACTCTTTGAACTTCAGGACTCAGAGATTTAAATTTCATGGGATTCCCAGGACTCTCTAGAGAGAAACCCAGGTTTCCTCTTCTCCAGCCCGATATTGCAGGTCTTCCCCTAATCTTCCGAAAGTTTGACTGGTTGCTGCCCAGCACCATACACAATCCCATCAGAGCCTTCCCCTTGCCCCCTTACCCTGCTCTCATGCCACAGTTTATATGTTCCTCAACACTCCTCTTTGTTCTTGAGTCTATGCTTTCCTACAATGATAATCTCCTATTAGCCTTTTAAGAGTCAGTTAAAGGGGTTGTAGCTCAGTGGTGAAGCACTTGCCTAGCATGCATGAGGCACTAGGTTTTTTCCTCAGTCCAACGTTAAAAAAAAAAAAAAGGGTATTGTATCCATGTATAACTGGGAAAAAAAAGTCACCTCCACTGTGAAGCTTTCTAGGCAGAATTATAGATTCTTCTATTCATTTACAAGTCTATATATTGTGGTAGGACAGAACAGCATAGTGGTTGGGGTATAAATTCTAGTAGAGTCAGACCACCTGTTCAAATCCAGGTTCTGACACTTTTAGTTGTACAATCTTGGACCAGTTATTTTAACTATCTGAACCCAAGTTCCTTCATCTGTATAATGGAGGAATAAAACTCTATGTTATGGGACTCTTTTCAGGATTAAATTGGTTAATACATACCAAATACTAGAAAAGAGTCTGGCACATACCCCCTATTACAAATGGGTGGATAACAATAACATCATCTTCACTTTTTATGTTTTCTCCCCGCCTTAAAAAAGACAGGGTCTTGCTATGTTGCCTAGGTTGGTCTCAGGTTCAAGCAATCTTCCTGTGTCACCCTCTCAAGTAGCTAGGAATACAGGTGTATGCCACTGTGCCCAGGTGTCATTGTTATTTTATAGCACTATAGTAACATATCATAAAAGTATCCTCTAAAGACTTAAGGCCATGAAAGGACCTAGAAAAGAAGAAGTACTTAGTAAATGCACATTGAATACATACACAAATGTTCATTTATTAAGTGCTGACCATGAGTGAGTAGGAAACACGTTTTTTTCCCCAGTAGGAAATATGCTTCTAAGTCTATAAAATAAAAGAAGAAATAGCAGCTCATACAAGTGAACTGACTTAAACAAAGTCACACTGTTTGCCTACATCTGGGCAGAGTTTGAGGAAGAGGCCAAAACATGCAAGTGTTCAGTCCAGTGCTCTAGCTGTAACCATATAGAGAGTAAATAAACTTCTATAAAGTCTTTCACCTACAGTTGAGGCCTAACTGGCTACCTTCAGCACACAGAAGGAGATTAAGTGCTAAGGAGGAGGGGCCAGATGAATTTTAACAAGATGTTCCTATGGAAACCTGGAAGGACATTTTCTCTGAAACCTGTATGACTCAAATCTGCATATTTCTTTGCTTCACTGGCCTGAGAGAACCCCAAGTTACCTCTGTAAATACAGGAACATTCAGAATTGGAAGACAGCTTGCACACAGGACTTGAAGGGGAAACAAACATTTAACTGGTGCATAAATTGAATGGTTGGTTTGAAATCCCTTGGTTTACATATTACATTGGAGGAATTTTTTTTTTTTAAATTAGTCTGTATCTTAAAAAAAAAAAAAGGGGGGGGGGAACAAAATATGCCTGTCTTTTCAGAGTTTCTCAGAACTCTAAAACCTTTTTTTTTTTTTTTTTTTTTCAGCATCAGTGATGGTAGAGAGAGTAGATCAGAGCTTGAAGAGCTTGGAAAGACTTAGGGTGAAAAAGTTCAGTCCTGGTGAAGTCAGCTTACTACAGTTGGGGGCTGCATCTATCTCTCTCCCTGTGCACCAATGGGATATTGGGCAATCACTGATGCATTGAATAGAGAACAGAACATATTGAGCGCTTAAACTTGGGTTCAAATTTCCTCATTTCCTAGCTGAGTGCTATAGGGTAAGTTACTCAAGCTCTCTGAGTCTCAGTTCCCTCATCTGAAAAATGAAAACAATACCACCTCCCTTGTAGCTCATGGGTTTCTCAGAGGATGCTAAAGCAAAGAATTATGTGGATTTGAGTTGGATAATTTGTGCACTGTGGGGGGTAATATAAATGTATAGCTGCTATGAAAAAGAGTATGGAGGTTCCTCAAAACCTTAATGTTTTAAGATTCTTAAAATAGAACTCTACTATATGATCCAGAAACCCCACTTCTGGGTATCTGCCCAAAAGAACTGAAATCAGGATCTCCCAGAGATTATCTGCACTTCCATGTTCACTGCAAAAATTATTCAAAACAGACAAAAGGTGGAAACAACCTAAATGCACACAAAGATGGAGGAAAGGATAAAGAAAATGTTGTATAAACACAGAAAGTCTTAAAGAAAGAAGGAAATCCTATTATATGCTGCAAGGATGAACCTTGAGAATGTTATGCTAAATAAAATAAGTCATAGGTAAAATATTTCATGATTTTACTTTATGAGGCATCTAAAGTTGTCAAATTCTTAGAAACATAAAGTAGAATTATGGTTGCCAGGGGCTGGGGGTGGGGGACTGGGGAGCTGGTGTTAAGAGCTGCTATATAGAGTTTCAGTCATGCAAGATGAAAAAAGTTCTACAGATGTACTGTATAACAAAGTGCATATAGTTAACTACACAGAACTGAACACTTAAAAATTTGTCAAGGTAGCTGGGTGCAGTGGCTCATGCCTGTAATTCCAACTACTTGGGAGCTGAGGCAGGAGGATCACAAGTCTGAGGACTGCTTGGGCAACTTAGGAAAACCCTGTTTCAAAATAAAACAAAAAGGGCTGAGTATAACTCAGTATAGAGTGCTTGCTTAGCATGCCCAAGGTCCTTGATTCAATCCCCAAACTGCAAAGGGAAAAAAGAGTTGTCAAAGTAGATCTCACGTTATAGGTTTTTGTCACTGAGCTATACCCCCATCCCTTTTTTAATTTCTTAGTTTGAAAGTTAAGTTGCCCAGGTTGGCCTTGAGTTTGTGGTCCTTCTGCCTCGGCCTCCCAAGTATTACAGGCATGCACTATCTATGTGTCTTTAACCATTAAAAGGGAAAAAAAAAAAAAAAAAAAAAAAAAAAAAAAAAAGCAACTACTAGTCCAGATTGAAACAGATTAACTTACAAGATATGACTTGAAAATAAGAATAAAAATTATTTAAAAAAGGAACACAACAGATTTGGGGGTCTTAAATACACACACAAACACACACCCTGATT
The DNA here is from genome assembly GCF_902686445.1 of Sciurus carolinensis. NCBI lineage: Eukaryota > Metazoa > Chordata > Mammalia > Rodentia > Sciuridae > Sciurus > Sciurus carolinensis. The sequence continues at coordinate 10,141,840 of NC_062226.1, read as the reverse complement.
GAGTGCATACTGTGTACCTAAGTCATGTGATAGGAAATCTCCAATAATACATCAGTGTGTATCTGACTTTCTTTCACTTGTTCACATTTAATTGGAGAAATACTATCAATTAATTATCTCTTGAATCTAGTCCCTTCTCTCAAAATGCACTGTCATTACTTTTGTAAAACTCCTTTCAGGGCTTTCTCTTTCTCAGTTTTATTCACTCTCATTCCACTCTTTGCAAACTGAAAATTTCCACTGTTCAGAATTATTTTTCTAGAGCACTTGCCTAGCATGTACAAGGTCCTGGGTTCAATTTCTAGTACCACCAAAAAGAAAAAAGATTTTTCTAAAATGTGAATCCGAGTATGCCCGCCATCACCAAACACTTAAAACTCCTTTAGTGGCTCCCTCTTGGATTACACCAAACATTCTTAGTTCCTATAGCAAAGATAGATGAAGTTCACTTTTTAAAGAACTGACTCTAAATTCAAGTAATCTGCCTTATTCTCCTGCCACTCTATTATATGAGCTGAATGCTTCAGCCTCAATGAACAAACTCCTCATCACTCCTTAGAACATTCATCTTTGGGTCTTTTCACAGTCTAGCACAAATCAAACATGCTTAGCTTCCCACCTTTCACCAACACAGCTAATTCTTCCTCCTCTTTCAAGACAGAGTTCAAACTTTGCCTTCTCAAGGAAGCTTTCCCTGAGTGCCTCCAGTTCCATCCAAGGTTCCAGCCCAAACAAAATAGAAGCCCCTTCCTTTCTACTCCCTGGGCTGAAGCATTAGAACCATGTAGTGAAGGGCACATTCTCTGTTAAATCTCACAGTACCATGGTGTCTGTTTATATCTTTGTCTCTCCCACTAGACTGAGTTCACAGTATAGAGACTGACAGGGAACAGGTGGTAATTCTCAGTAGTAACATGCATGCTTAGCACGTGTCAGGCTCTACATTTGATCCCCAGGTTCCAGGAAAAAACAAACAAACAAACAAACAAAACCACCAATCTGGAAAAGTAGGAACGAAGCAAATATTTGTGGGATTGAAAGGGGTATTAATCTATGAATAAGGTAATGGACATTCTGCTGATTATCTTTAGATGCAATGAACAGCAAAGTAGTCTTACAAATGAGAGGTCACAGGAACATATGAAGCCCAGGCTTTCTAGGACAGAGCAAGAGAGTGTGGCCTAGAACTCACCTGGACTGGCCCAATGCTCTTATTCCGGCCTCCAGGCATGCCATCTTCTCTGATAGCTAGAAGGAAACATAAGTCAAGGTGAGTCAGAAGCATGCTCACAGAAGTCTAAACTTAAAAAGAGAATTTACATGGCAAAAAGTAGCAAGGGAGTAATTGGTGAAGCCAAGATTTAAAAACAGGTGTTTTTGGACCAAAAGCACAAACTCTTTTCTGTTATTGCAAGCAACTTTATAGGCAGCAGATACTTTTGGGCCCCTAAGACACCAGGAACATACCACACACTGTATACATTCAATACACTCAATAAAGGTGACAGCATTGTTAACTAGTCCCACAGTTACATATATCCAGGATGATGTATCTGAAGGTTTTGGTAAATTTCAGGGAGGGACAGAGAGAGAATATTTATGTATGTATGTATTTTTTGTACCAGGGATTGAATACAGGGGCACTTAACCACTGAGTCACACCCCCAGTCCTTTTTAGTATTTTATTTAGAGACAGGATCTTGCTAAGTTGCTGAGGCTGGCTTTGAACTCGAGATCCTCTTGCCTCAGACTCCCGAGCCCCTGGGATTATAGGCCTGAATCACCACACCTGGCCAATATTTATATTTTTAAGTAAAATATTTTTTATTCCCAACCTAAGTTTAGGTCTGATTTATAGGATCAGGATCAGGAGAACAGATTTTTTTTCTTTTTTTTTTTTAAATTGGAACTTTGATCTCACTGGCACAAAGGCAGTAAGTACAGCTCCTTTGTAGTCGGAGCTTGCTTAGCATTTTTTTTAACTATACAAAACATCCTTTAAATAGTACTAGCCTCACTAAGAACAACTACTACTAATACTTTTGTTATCACTGTTAATGGAACACTTCAAATGGGGACACAAAAAGGAAGTCCTGATTAGCAATTAAAGCAGGACCCCGGTGTCAGTTAAAGCTTTCTGGAAAAGACAACTTCTGTACTAAGTCTTAAAGGATGAGGGGGATTTAGGCATGCAGGGAAAGGATGCTCCAGGTTGACTGAACACAGTATAGGGCTGGGGAGATAGCTCAGTTGGTAGAGTGCTCGCCTCGCAAGCACAAGGCCCTGAGTTCAATCCCCAGCAAAAAAAAGTTAACCTGCTAATGAACACAGTATAGAAAAGTTGCAAGTCAAGGGCTGGGCATATAGCTCAGTTGGTAGCATGCTTGCCTTGCAAGCACAAGGCCCTGGGTTCAATTCCCAGCAAGCAAAAAAAAAAAAAAAAAAAAAAAAAAAAGAGAGAGAAAAGTTGCAAGTCAAAAGGAAGAATGAACTGCTCTTTCTGGGAACTTCCAGGTGCTTAGATCTGGATAAGACACTGGCGGGGGTGCAGGGGAGGTGGTATGTGGAAGAAAAGTAGAAAGTAGCAAAATAAGGATGGAGAGGCCAAGTGAGACAAGGAGCCTAGAATGCCAGGTTAAGGATATGGATTTCAGCTGAGGAGCCTGGGGGCAGGCAGAGATGCAGGCGAGTCATGTGATCACACGGGCATTTTTGAAAAAATCTTTGTGATCACTGTCAAGGGTGGCTTGAAGGAAGTGATGCTAATGATAGAGGATATGCTAATGCCATTACATGAGAGCAAGCTTTGCCATAATACCCTTGCCCCAAAAACAAACAAATGAAAAAGCACATAAGGAATCTAGGAAGCCCTTGGGGAAGGGCTGGTTGCCACAAATGGTAAAGACTCTAAGCATGAGACTCAGTTTCTGATGGAAAGTTCATTTTCCTTGAAGTAGACATCATTCTTGATGTTCTCAGATTATACATTTCAGAATTAGACAGGTTTGTGTCCAAATCTTGTTTCTGCCTGATCGGTGTAATTACCAATTTCTTGACCCCTCTGAACTTCAGAATCCTGAAGAGTGAAGAGGGGATAGTGGTACTGTCAAGTTACATAAAATAGTACAGTTAAAATAAGCACAAAGAAAAGTGGCAGATAAACAGGTCTTCAGTAACGACTCTGCCTCTCCCCAGTCTCTTCTCTGAACACAAATTAAGCAAATCAAAGTTCCAATCTTAACTTTGTAAAAGTCTTTATAACTTCATCTGCAAAACCAAGGCAATAAAATCAGTTTTACAAGCCTGCTATGAATATAGAATAAAAAACATACAAGGCCTATATTAAGCTAGATGTATGCTGGCTATTGCCTGGGAGCTCACTTTAGACCTAATTTCAAATTCTAAAAACTCCTTAAAATTCCTTCTCTGCTATTCCAGGTCAATGATGAATGAACTTCAGTCCCTTCTTATACTAACATCTTACGTGTCTTTGTCAGCTCACAGCTACAAATCAAAGACCTAACACTGGTGATGAAATACTGAATATCTTTCAGTGGAAATCTCACACTCATAGTCCTAAAGGTTGAGGAAGGAACTCAATATACTTAACTTTTGTTTTGTTTAAAGGATCACAGATTCTAAAGACTTATATCTTGTAATTTCTTGTTCTGAAACTGGAAAGTTTATGTCCTCCATGAACCCCAAGTAGAACAAGGAAATTCACATATGATGGACATGTACTATATATTAAGTACTGAAACTCATGAGGAGAGTATTAGTATTGCTCCCACTGAAGTGCTGAATGTTAGGCTCAAACAATTGCTTAAGGAGATAGGAAACAAACATCAGAATCAAGGTTGGAAATCAGGCTATAAAACTCCAAGACCAGTCTTCTTTCCATTACCATTATTTCCCATAATGTGTATGTGTCCTACTGGAGAAATATGATACTTCTAAGTGGTGCATAAACTCTTAATTATGCACTTATCCTAACGTGTTCAAAATACTGATCTTTTCATTCACTAAGGTGATAAGTTCCCTTTGCAGATTAACTTTTATTTTTTTAAAGTGTATTTAAAGGAGAAGGTAAAGATTATAAAATTTGTCAAAATAGCATGTAGAAGCCTGAAGTGTGGGAAAAACTGCAATGTGTCATAATGCCTCTGTTAAAATAAAAAATCTGCATCATATTTTAAAGCTCATAGTTGCATATATGTTATTTCAATTGATTATCACAACCACCTTGGAAGGTACACATTTTTAATGTTATCCCATGCATTTTAGAGATGAGGAAGTGGAGCAGAGCAAGGTAGAGACTCTAGGTTACTCAGGGAAGAACTGACAGAGCTGAAATTTCAATTTGGGTTTTGGCAACCAACCAAACCCAGAAACCAGAAATGTGACACAAAGTTAAAATGAGTCCAAGCCCTGCTCAAAACCTGTTGGTGGCTGTCCCTGGTGCAGAGGCTAAAAGCCTAAGTAAGTTCTTCAGCTTGGCATTCAAGGCTCTGTGTGATTTGGTTCCTATGGGACTCCCCATCCTCACCTCTGGCCATAAGTACTACACCCTTGCTGCAGAAAACTATTTGTTAGTCTTTGAACACACCATGCTGTTTTCCACAGTTATGCTTCTACATATGTTGCCTCTGCTCAGAAAAAAACTACAGTGGAGAAATTCTGGCAAAACCACCTTACCCTCACCTTTACCAAATGATTCAAGTTGGTATCACCAATAATGGTACAAACTCACATCATGTGCTTTTAATATGATGCAATAAGAGGAACACAACATTGTTTCTGTAACATTCTCCCCCAAAATGTATAAACTTGAATCTTGTTATGAGGAAAATGACAAACCCAAATTAAGAAATATTCTTCAAAATAAATTACCCATTTGCTTCAAAGTAAAAAATGTTATTAAAGAAAAAAGATGAACTATTTTTGATTTAAGACTAAAGACATAAACAAAATGTTTACATGATCCTGGACTGCTGGCTCCTAGATAAGAAAATCATAATTGCTATAAAGGACATTGGAATTATTGGTGAAAACTGAATAAGATCTGCTAATCAGAAAAAAGTATCATGTTAAACTCCCTGATTTTAATAACAGTATTGAGGATATGTTAGATGTAAAGGGGAAAAATGTCTATAACTTACTCACAATGGTTCACATACACACACACAGCGAGCATGAGCGTGTGTGCAAGCATGTGCATATGTGTGTGCTCATTCAAGAGCACAAGCAAATAGAATGATAGAGCAATGAGGCAAAATGCTAACAATTGCTGAATTTGGGTGAAGGGCTTAATGAAGTTCTACTGTTGCAAATTTTCTGTAAGTTTGAAATCATTTCAAAATAAAACATTAAAACCAAATTTAAAGATGTTTTTGAAAGTCCTTTAAGCCAGGTGTGGTGGTGCACACTTGGTCCCAGCGACTGGGGAGGCTGAGGCAGGAGGATCACAAGTTTGAGGCCAACCTCAGCAACTTAGCAAGGCCCTAAGAAACTTGGTGAGGCCCTGTCTCAAATTAAAAAATCAAAAGGGCTGGGGATGTGGCTCAGTGGGTAAGTGCCCCTGGGTTCAATCCCTGGCTTAAAAGGGGGGCAGGGAGAGAAGCCCTTTAAATTTAAGGAGCTGAAATTTTGATTCCTTTAAGATTCTGCTCAAAAGTTCTCTCTCCTTGAGATTTCTCAGTGCCCCACTCAGGTCTCTACTGTGTCCTAGCACTTTTGCTCCTGGTAAAATGATATGCCAATGCCAGAGGAGCACTGTCTTTAAATGCCATCCAGCAAACATCACCTCCTCTAGGAAAATGTCCTTGACCTTTTCACTTCTGAACCAATTACTATAATTAGCAAGTTATGAAACCACAAAATTAAGGAATTGGGTGCTTTTTTTGTTTTGTTTTTTTTTTCAAACTGGGGATCGAACCCAGGGGTGTTATAACACTGAGCTATACCCCCAGTCCTTTTTACTTTTTATTTTGAGATAGCATCTCCCTCAGTTGCCCAAGCTGGTCTGGAACTTGTGATCTTTTTGCTTCAGTTTCCTGAGTAGCTGGGATCACGGGTGTGTGACGGTAATTTTTTTACATTAATTCCTTAACTGACATGGATCACCCCCTTGCGGCCCAATGTCTCTTCATCTCTCTCCAGATATTTCCCCCATTTTCCTTCTTGCCATTGCCCTCCATCAATCCATCTAATTAGGAAGCATCCTAATGCTACTGGGTTATCTGCTGAGGGACACTGGAAAGTAGGACTTGGTCATGGCCCTCAAAGGTCTAGTGATGGGGAACAGACAAGTGAACAGATAAGAAAACACAAGGTGATTAGGGCAATAGTGGAGTATGCATACTAGGGGCTGTGGGGGAAAAGGAGGGTCATTGGTGTCAGGTATGTGTACGCCAGAAGATTTCTAGAGAATGTTACAAATAAAAGCTGAGCCTTGACAGAAAAGTAAATAATATATAGTCAGGTGAAGAAGAGGGGCTGGGGGATGGGGTTGTGGCTCAGTGGTAAAGTACTTGCCTAGCATGTGTGAGGCACTGGGTTTGATTCTCAGCACCACATATAAATAAATGAGTAAAATAAAGGTCTAGCAACATCTAGAAAAAATAATAATAATAGAAGCTAGGATAGTTCAGGAAGATAAAACCATATCTGCAAAGCCCTCAAAACATGAAGTTTTTGGAAAACTAGGTTGAAATGCAGATTGTGATAGAAAGCAGCAAACAGAAAAGGGAAGGGATGAAATAGCTGATGCTGGAGTCAGAGGGGCCTTGAAAATCATTTTGAGAGTTGGGCATGGTGGGCATGCCTGTAATCCCAGTAACTCGGGAGACTAAGGCAGGAGGATTCCAAGTTTGAGGCCAGCCTCACCAACTTAACAAAACCCTGTCTCAAAATAAAAAGGAAAAAGGGCTGGGGATGTGGTCAATGATTAGTGATTAAGCACCCCTGGTTCAATCGCTGGTACAAACAAAACAAAACCAAAAACAAAAACCCATAAAATCTCTTTGACAAGACTGACTTTATCCTACTACAATTTGGGTGAGGGGTATGTATGGGGGGTGAGGGGTACTGGGAGAGTCATGGGCAGAGTCAGAGGGGCTCAGTCTCCACTCACCATCCACCTTCAGATCTTACTTACTACCTTAAAAATTGATTTCCTGATCAGCCAACTTCCAGGTCTGAAAGATATTTAGTTTTGTATCTAAGGATGGGGAACAACAGAGGGCTGGCTCACACATGGGAAGAAAGCCCCAGCCCAAAGGGCAGTTGCATTTTTAAAAGTTGCTTTTTAAAAATTTGAGGTAAGGTAAGACTTACAGAAGAGTTGTGAAAACAGTATGGAGAGTTTCCATTCTCTCTATACCTTCCTGTTTCCTTCTGTTTACACTTTATATACCACAGACAATTAAAACTAAGAAATAAATTTTGGTATAATATTATTAACCAATAATCAGTAAAGACTGTATTTGGATTCCTCCAGTGGTTCCACAGATGTCCTTTTTTGTTCAATCACAGATCCCACACTGTAGTTAGTCGTCATTTCTCCATCGTTTCCCTGATCTGTGACAGTTCTTCTGTATTTCCTTGTTTGCTATCTATATCCTTTCAAGAGTATGCTATAGAATGTCAGGTATTTTGAAGACTGTCCCTCAATATGGGTCTGTCTGTTTTCTGGAGATTGAAATCAGTTGAGAATGAAATTAGCACTGTGTGGATATACCTATGCCCTTCTCAATGTATCACATCAGGGATAATTTCAGTGTGTTTTACTGGCGATGTTAACCTTGATTGCTTGGCTAGAGTAAAGTAGAATTCTCTATGGAAAATATTTTCCCCTTTGTAATTAAAGATTATCAGACTATACAAATATTCTGTTTTTGTTTAAACCAATATTCACTTATGTTGGATCTATCAGTTCATCTTGTCTGCAGCAGCTAATACTGTGGTGCTCTAATAGTGATAGTGATTTTCTATTTCCTTCATGCCTTCAACATCTATTAACTGGAATTCTCTCATAAGGAAAAATGTCACTTAACTTTACTGACTTAGGTATTTCTTTCAGCACAAACTCATGGATGTATTTTATTCCTTGGGGTATAAACTAATACAAGGCTGGGTGTAGTGGCACATCCCAGCAACTTGGGAGGCTGAGGCAGAATAAAAAGTTCAAACCCAGACTCAGCAACTTTGCAAGGCCCTGAATAACTGGGTGAGATCCTGTCTCTAAATAAAATATAAAAAAGACTGGGGATGTGGCTCATGGTTAAGCACCCTGGTTCAATCCCTGGTACCAACAATGACAACAACAAAAAAAGAACAGAACAAAACAACAAAACAAATAAACGTACAACAAATAAAATTATTTTGTTGCCTAAATTATTCCAATTTTGGCCACTGGAAGCACTTTCAGGTGAGCTCTGTGTCCTTTTGATATGCTGCTGCTGCTTTCTTCTTTAATGTTTCCTAATTTTCTTGCACCACAAGATGCTCCAGGCTCATTTGAAATTTTCCCTGTCCCAGCCCTGGAATCAATTGGTCCTGTCTCCTTTTACTGATATTTAGAAGTCAAGATCTGGGTGCTAGGTATGCTCACTGCAACTGGGGTATAACTGCTCCTAGCCCCTACCCGTGGCCAGAGCTTGGAAAAATGTATAGATATACTAAGTCATGTACCCACACTTATCTGTTTTTTCTTTTTTTTCCCCCTCCTGTCCTCTATCTAAACATGAGTCCATAATGATATCACTGATTCCAATCAGCAGCTGAGGTTTCATTCTAGCCTTTCCTGATTGATTGTGGTACTGGGGATTAAACCCAAGGGCACTCTTACCACTGAGCTACACTTTCAGCTCTTTTTTACTTTATATTTTGAGACAGGATCTCACTAAATTGCTGAGGCTGGCCTCAAACTTATGATCCTCTTGTTTCAGCCACCCAAGTTCCTGGGATTACAGGTGTGCACTACTGCACCTGGCACCATTCCAGATTTATACAACTTCTTTCTCTGATGTGCAAAACCTGACTCTCATTACCTATGATATATTTACTGGCTCATTAATCACCGTATACAATTAAAGTAGGGTCAAAATTTCTAACACATAACCTTGAGAGAAATAAATTTTACAAACTAGAAAGCCTCGTTTGTACATAATTCTTTGTGTCTTTTGCCTTACAATATACAGTCAAAACCCTGTTTTCCAAGGTCAGCTCCTTTCTTCTATCCCTGTCAGTGTGGTTATATGATTTATTATATTACCAGTTAGATTCATTCACTGTCACAGTGCATATTCCAGTTCTCAGTCAACTGTTCACAAATTCATCACAACCTGTTTGATTAAAATGAATTTTAATATCCAGAATTCATTTTGTGTAGTGTATAGTTCTATGAGTTTTGACAAATATACAGTTAAGTATCAGTTTCCATAGTTTCACACAGATTATTTCTTACCTTCAAAATATTCCCATTACAACTAATTTTAATCCTGCTTTCTCAGCACCAACCAGAAGGTGGCAGGATTTCTCTGAGAGGCAGTCTTCACCAAGCAAGGGGCCCAGCCTGCTCTGCATGCAAATAAATGGACAGCTCTCTGTCCTTCATACTCCATGTTTCATCTCCAGGTATGCTTAAGGGAAGTTATAAGTTAAATTTTTTCTTCCCTAAAATAGGTAAGTTTGGCTGGAAGCCTCAGAATTTCACACTCTAACTGAATAAGGCAGATAATTCATCAAAGAGACCAAGAAGGTACCCCAGAATTACGCTTCAACAAAATATTCGGTGAAGGCAAAAAGAGAAATGAGAAAAGCAGAGGACAAAACCAAATCAGGATGAGGGTAGGAAGATGATCACAGACTCTCTTTTCAAGACAGTACTCGTTTGGTACTGGTGACTGGGAAAGGATTTCTAGGTAAAGGAAGAGCACAGGCAGAATGGTTTAAGTCATTCCAGAGGCAGTGTTCTGGAAGGAAAGGTCAAAAAGACAGGCAGGGACCATCAAACGTGGCAACACTTCAAATGCCCTACTATGGCATTTGTTTAGCATCCAGTAAACATGACATTCCAATGTGCAAACGGCTATGTCTCAGACATGTGAAGTGCTAAGCTCTCCATGTAGGTATAATCTCTGATTGACTAACAGCAAATTCTAACTTAAAGTTTATTGTCATCATAACCATATCTAAACTCTGCTTGATTAATAACAAATTAAAATTTAAAAACTATTACCTGTCATCATAACTACCCCTAACTAACAACTGTCAAGTGATCAAGAAATTTTGTCTCCCTAAACTGCATTTACAAACTGGAATAATAGTCAATAAAAGGGTTATTGTGTGTATTCAATGGTGTACTGCACAGAAAGTACGTAAAAGTTTCTGGCACATGTCAGGGCTCAATAGCATTAGAAATAAATTACAAACCACCTGAATTTATCTAAATGCCCTTCTATATCTCTCTTACCTTTTTAAAATAATGGGCAAGTTTCAAAAAGATCCTTCTTATCCCTCACACAGTAAAATCAGTCAGGGATATGGCAGAGCATCTGCCTGGTATACTCAAGGATCTGGGTTTAATCCCCAGCACAGAGAAAAAAAAAAAAATCTGGATGCCTACATTCATTAATGCTACAAAACCAGTTTGCAGAGTTCACCAGATCTGACTCGCTCACTCCTCTATTCTCATGCACTGCTGCTGCTATGAACCCCTAATACTTTGCAGTGTTTTTCACATATATTATCACATTCCGTCCTCTATAAAATTCAGAAAAGTATTCACATACCACTTTAAAGGTAAGATCATAGAGTATCAGAGACAAAGTAAATTTGCTAAGTCCACAGAACAGTCTGCCTCTAGAGCCCCTTTCTACTGAATGACAATGCCCTTTCTATTTTCCATCTAGCGTTCTGACACTGACCCTTCTCAACTACATGCAGGCTCTCTGTGCCAACAGCTCACAAACTTCTATTTACAGGTGGGAATTTTCACTTCAGTTCTAATTATACAACTTCTTGGTGTCCTGAGGTACTTAAAAACTGGGTACTTCCAACATGAACATTTTGCTCCCCTACGCCCTTTAGCCTAACTTTTTTTCCTGATGGGGCCATTATTTTTAATCCAAATCCTCAACTTTAACTTCTGATGTTGCCTAATAGTGTGTCACCAACTATTGAGTGAGCTTCTTCCATATCTCCCATCTGTGCCACTGTGTTCTCCACACCCTCCTTCTCGGCTCTTCTAAAAACTTTCTGTGTAGTTTTTCTGTTTCCTCTACTCCAATCCATCCTTCAAAGCTGCCCTCTAATAATTAATCTTAGTAGAATTATCAGTTTTATTCATGTTGTTTCAGGCTAATGGCTCTCAGGAAAATTCCCAATAAACTACTCTTCACCAACCTGGATACAGATTTCTAAACACACCTAGCCTCTGAGTACACCATAGTTTCAGTAAACAAGATGATACCACATTCAGAAGACCTCCGTCTCATTCATTACTTGCCATCTAAAATTCTACTTTTTGTCATTATCCCTTGAAAAACTAGGGGAGTATATTAATTCCAGTCAGGGCCTGATTGTTAACAGGGCCTATGCATTTGCTCCAATAGAATTCTTAACATCTTACCAGTTTTTCCCCTTACCTAGCCTGGGAGGTTCCCACAAGCAGGAACTATGCCAGATACATTTTTGAGTTATGAGTGCACAAGGTAAGACCTGGTAGATAGCTCAGGCTAGGGAAATGAATAACTACAAAGTATAATAGCTGACACTAAAGGTATGGTTGTTGATGGGTGAAGAGTACACTCACCCTTCCGGTTCATCCCCATCTGGAGGCATTTGAGTAGACGGCAGTACTGGCACCTGTTTCTCTGCTTCCGAGACATAACACAGTTCTTGTCACGACTGCACCGATAAACCCGTTTGTTACAAATGCTCCGCTTGAAGAACCCTTTACAGCCTTCACAGGAGATGATCCCATAGTGCAAGCCTGTAGCACGGTCCCCACAAATGAGACAGGTTCGTTGTTCAGCCCGATCATCTGGAACAGAAACTGAACATGTTCAAGTTAGAGCACAGTGGAAATAATGGCTTAAAGGCTATAGTTCCTAAAGGAAGAACCCCTGCTTGGGAGAGATCAAGACCACCACCATCTTCTGATTAACTGGCTATACTGGAGGCATCTCTGGAACCTTTGTCACAGGAACAGACTCCTATATCTACTTGCAGATATTACAAATACAGCCTATCTGGAAACAAAACAAAACAAAACAAAACTCATAAACCTCCCCAAGGGTTTCATTATCACTTGGATCAGTATCCAAGTCAGAAACCTAGGAAAAATATTTGATTCCCACCCCCCACTTCTTCATCCACAGCTCATCAATGATGGTAGCAAGGATTACTGATAATATATTTAAGTGCCTAGCACATGGTATACATTGGCAAACATCCAATATACAGTAAATGTAATTGTTCACAAGTGAAGAAGTTTAAACCATGCCCAGATAAGCTAGCCAGCCAGACATAGAAAACAGGTATTTTTTTCCACATTTTTTACTGGTGCACTATAGTTGTACATAATGGTGGAATTTGTTGTTACATATTCCAGTATGCACACAATATAACAAAATATAATTTAGCCAATTTCATTCCCCAGCACTTTCCCCTTTCCTTCCCTTCTTCCTACTCTCTGTTTCCTTTGATTTTCATAAGACCCCCTCGCCCCCGCCCCAACCTTTCTTTTTCCTTTTTCCTCTTTAGCTCCCATGTGAGAGAAAACACATATGACCCTTGATCATCTGAGTTTGGCTTATCTTGCTTAACACAACGTTCTCAAGTTCCATCCATTTTTCTGCAAAAGACAATCTCATTCTTCATGGCTGAATAAAACTCCATTGTGTAGATGCACCACAAAGAAAACATATTTATTGAGCAACTATTCTATTCCAGGCACTCTTCTAAGGCATGAATACTGCTGTGGACAAAAGTCCCTGGAAGGGCTGGACATGCAGCTCAGTGGGAGAGCACTTTTCTAGCATGCACTGTGCCCTGGCACCACACACACACACACACACAGTCCATGATAGGGTTTACATTCTAGAGGAACATGTATTCTGTGTCCAGGCCCTATGCTAGGATATAAATAAATCAGCATCATCCCCACAGTCAAGGAATTCATTGATTTTCAGCAAACAAGTTAGGAGGAGGAGATTCAGACTAGAATATATAGCTTTTCCTCTTTCTCCTTCTTTAGTACCGAGCAATTGCTAAAAAACAGGCATCCTGGTGAACTAAGATGTGAGACCCTGCCAGTGGGTTCAGGAAAACTCCAAGGAAGGTTTTAATCAGGGGTCAAGGCAGAAAATCAGATATTTGAATCTCATTCCTGAGTAGGAGGCAAGATACAAAGAATAGAAGACATCGTTATACTTTGAAGAACAGTCCCTAGGATTAGAACCTCATTTGAACCCCAGCTCTGACACAAACTGGGTGAACTGGGCAAAATTAAGTTACTTTGCCTAAGTATTATGTCCTCTGTCTATAAAATAAGGACTATAATGGTACCTACATCCCATGGATAAAGAACTCATCTCAGTGCTTGGCTACAATAATAATTAAGTAAGTGTTAGCTATTATTGTCATTATTTTTATTATCCTAACAGGCTCACAATGTCATAATGCCACTCCTGTCAAAAAAAGCATTTGAAAGTAATGTTTAAAAAGGAGGGTCATGGTGACATACAAAGGAAGGATGCAGAGAAAGAAGGAAGCTTGCATTTATGGAGCCCTCATGATATGCCAACTTTGTGAAAAGTCTATGATCACCACTGTAGTAAGATGAATAACGGTCACCCATAGATACCAGGCCCTAATCCCTAGAACTGTAAAATGTACATTATGAGGGAAAAAGGTCTTTGCAGAGATGATCAAATTAAGGATTTTGAATTGAGAAGATTATTCTGAACTATATGGGTTCACAAGCATATTTATGAGATTTATTATATTATATATATACAATTTTTGGTCCTGGGGATTAAACCCAGGGATGCTCCATCACTGAGCTACATCCCTAGTCCTTTTGATTTTTTGAGACAGGGTCTTGCTAAATTGTGGAGGCTGGTCTCAAATTTGCAATCCTGCCTCATCTCCCAAGTAGCTGGGATTAGACTGTGTACCACTGAACTTGTCTTAATTCAGTTTTCTTAATCTGCATTAATCTACCTAAAATATAATTGGAAGAAAATGGGCCAAATTAGCACTTCAAACTTGAGACCATAGCTCACAGAAACTGCAGCTGATAAAGAGCTGTGGGTTTAAAAATGACAGATATTTGAAAACCTGAATAAGGTAACATCAACAGGTAAAAAATAGTGTGGGTAGAGAGCATACTCTAATTCATCAAAGGAAACTGAAAGTCTGTCTTATCAGAAGTACTGGAAGGGCTCAGAAGGCAAACTTTACATACCAATTCCTATGAATGGAAGGTAGGACTTCTTGGAGGAATGGTTGATTCCAAGCATGAGGCAGAATACAGACAAAATGAGGTTGGTGGTACTATCCAAACTAATAATAGGGTCATGTCAAAATGATACAGTAGGCAATGGGAAAATTCTCTCACTTATCTAAGATGGAGCAATCCATATATCAAAAAGAATACTAATGGCAATGGATTGAAATATTTCAAATACAAAATGAAAGAATTGATATTATTATTATTATTATTATTTTTTGGGTGCTGGGGATCGAACCCAGGGCCTTGCGCTTACAAGGCAAGCACTCTACCGACTGAGCTATCTCCCCAGCCCCGAATTGATATTATTTAAAAATAAAAACCTCCAGTTATCATTGGAGGTTGCTAGGACACAAATTCATTATTCTGAAAACTGATGAAATAAAAGAGGAAAAAGTCAAACATTGAAGTAAAAACCACTGGAAATCATTATCTCTTGCACTCCTTCCCAAAAAGTAAGCAGAGAGAAAAATCAAGACAGTATTTATTTATTTATTTGGTACTGGGGATTGAAACCAGCTGAGCTACATCTTCAGTCCTTTTTATTTTTTTATTTTGAGGCAGGGTCTCACTAAGTCCTTAGGGCCTCCCTAAGTTGCTGAGGTTGGCCTTGAACTTGCCATCCTTCTGCCTCAGCCTTCCAAGTGTCTGGGATTACAGGTATGTGCCACTGTGCCCGGCCCAACACAAATTTAAAAAAAAAAACAACTTTAAACTATGAAACTTTATCAAGAAGACTGGGATAAGATGAATAGAAATAACATGGTAACCAAGGGAACAGGCTTAGGTTGGGAGGTAGAGTTGATCTCAGGGTCCACAGCAAGGTAAACCTTAAGGTGCAGAGAGAGAGAGACAGAGAAATGACAACTGTTGGCTGTACAAATCTCTAGAGCAGAGGAAAACAAAAAGATTAAAAAAATTTGGCCAAGAGATTAAGAGCTTGGGCTCCAGAATCAGACTCCTTGGGTTGAAATTTAGCCTTTATCACTTACTGTGTTTTTGTCAAAGTTTTAAACCTCTATAGAAGTACTTCATTTTTAAGACTATAAAATGTGGATAATGGATTACATTTCTCAAACAACTGTTGTGAGAATCAATGAAATTACCTATAAATAACATGGAACATCTAGTTTCCTCATGGTTTATACTAGAATGAAAGAGCTTTGCAAAGAATTCTATTTGCAATAGAAATAAGAATTCAGGTTTCCTACAAATGTTAGAATACGTACACTACATAAGAAATCACCACAGTAATTCCATGCACCATAAATGGGAGCTGATCTGCTGTCACATAATGTAGTTCTTCATAAGACAATTCTAAAGAATGGTTTTAGTTGAATGAAAACAAGTGAACAATTCACATGAATGGTATGAACTGATAGGAGGAATAAGTACTAGTGTTCTACAGCTCAGTAGGATAACTAGTTTTCAACAATTTACTATATTATAATAAAGAACTATAAGAGAAGAGTTCAGAGGTTCCCAATAGAAAGAAATGATGGATGTTTAAGATGGAAATGCTAATTACCTTGATTTGATCATTACACCTTATATACATGTTTCAAATTGTCACTCTACCCCATAAGTATAATTAAAAATTTTCTTTAATAAGATTGGTATGGGAGCTGGGTGTAGTGGCTCACACCTGTAATCCCAGAGACTCAGAAGGATCACAAATTGGAGGCCAGTCTCTGCAACTTAATGAGGCTCTAAGCAACTTAGCAAGACTCTGCCTCAAAATAAAATAATCAAAAGAGCTGGGGATATGGCTCAGTGGTAAAGTGCCCCTGGGTTCAATTCTGATCCAAAAAAAAAGATTGGTATAGACTGAATGTTTGGGAGTTATCTTTACTGACCACTGAAAGAAAATGGCAAAAAGACAAAAGAAAAAAATTACTGATGCCATTAACTGCTTAGGGTTAGAAATGAAGGTTAAATGGGTCACAAATCACGATTAGCTGAAGCCACAGGAAGTGAATACAAGGAAAATGCCATCCCTCCATTCAATAGCCCAAATAAAGATGGGGTCAGAAAATAAAACAGTCCTAGTTCCTTCCTCTCTCTTATATGCAGGGATCTTTGAATTAGGTATTTTTTATTTGTGATAAACACAGTTTTCATATTCACTGCAAATTTAGGTTTTCCAGTGGGAGAAAAGTACTTGCAAATCTGTGGTATGTCCTATTTAGACTATTACTGGGAACTTCTTTCTTTCTTTCTTTTTAATAATTTTTTAGTTGTCAATTGACTATTTATTTATTTATTTATTTACATGTGGTGCTGAGGATTAAACCCAGGGCCTCACACATGCCAAGCAAGTGCTCTATCACTGAGACATAACTCCAGCCCCGGTTACTGGGAACTTTTAAGTATTCCTTGTTCACTTATGAAAACCTGATTACTTAGCAAGTCCCAAGCAACTTATCCCAAAATAAAATATAAAAAGAACTGCGGAAAAGGGCTGGGGATGTGGCTCAGTGGTTAAGCAAATTTGAGAAAAAATGGGAAGCTCAAGTAGGCAAAGTAGGTGATAGGCAGAGAAGGATTATCTAGAAAAGCTATTGCTGAAACCAATCCTTTGTGTAAAAGTATGTCAAAGGGGATTCTAGCCAGAGAAATTAGGAATAGCACAGGTGAAGATGTGCTGGCTGCAAGTATTTCAGTGTGTTTTATGAACATGGTCTCTGAGGTGGACAGAGATGAGGGGCAGCTATGAACACTGAAACTGTGATTCAAGGGTTAAACTGACATGGGGAGACATATCAGTAGAGAGGCTGCAGACATGAATGAGACTGTCAGAAGAGTATATGGAGACAGCAGTATCTGCAGTAGATGCCTTCTGGGCTCTCTGCTCAGCTTACACCAACTTTCTTTTCATTGAGAACAGTCACTGCCTTGCCTGTGAAGTACTAGGTTTAAACTAATTGAAATGCTCACAGGATACATACTGACCACTGTGGCTGCCTTCAGTGGAAAAAGATACCTACTAATTCTGATTCAAAGAAATTCTCTGTTCCCGAGATTTTGTAATGGGGATACAGGGTTTGCTAGCTTCTGATGACACCAAAACAGTGAATGAGACCAGTGAGATGACTCTGTTAAAGAAAGTCATGCTTGTCCATGTGGTAATGTGATGATGAGGGTTGGGGCATGAAGTGAAACAGGGGTACCACACGGCACCAGAGGAACCGAGAGTAGTTGCTGTGGCTCCTGAATTTCAACTCTGATCTTTCAATACAGCTTATGTTCTACCCCTGTTTCCTTCCTGTAACTTCCACTCAAGGACTGAGTTCCTTAAGTTTGAGGAGTTTTTCTTACTTATAATAAAAATAAACTTTACTATGACCTATGACAAACCTTAAAGAAAGTCTATCCAGTTGGGAGTAGTGGCACGCACCCAGCATCCCAGCTACTCAAGTGGTTAAGGCATAAGAATTACAAGTTCAAGGACATCCTGGGCAACTTAGTGAGACTCTGTTTCAAAAATAAAAAGGGCCGGGGATGCAGTTCAATGGTAGAGTACCCTGGGTTCATTCCCCAGAACCACAAAATAGAGAGAGTCTATCTATACTTAGAGGTCAAGAAGAACAAAAAGAGAGAGAAAAAATAGCGCTCTAGGAAGGAAGAAAAACGGATAGCATAACGCCAGGGAAGTCACAGAAACAGCTGTGCAAAACCAGGGGCACTCAACAGTGCAGAGAAATTCAGGCTATGAAGTAAGAACAGGGTGAAGGATGAGGTTCTCTGAGGGACAAGACACAGGCATGGCCAAGAATGAAGCTAGATCCAGTGGGTAGAAAGTTGCAAGTTCGAAGATTTCAAGTCAGCATAAGGAAGAATCTAGTAACAGAGTTAAAGCTTTCCTGTTGTGGTAAAGTAATAAGTTCCTCATTTATCAAAGTATGCTAGTGTTCAATTTCTCGGTCATGGTAGATGACCCCCTTTGGGGGCCTCTATGCAATATTTAAGCAGGTAGTAGTAATCAGCATAAACATTTTAATGAAATATTTTTTTAAAATTAGGGCTGAAAGTACAACCCAGTGATAGACAGCATGCCTAAACATGCACAAGGCTCTGGGTTCCATATCCAGCACCAGAAAAAAACAAGAACAATTAAAACTAAGCTGGGGGCAGGTAGGCATCTGTAATTTCAGTGACTCAGGAAGTTGATGAAGGAGGATTTTAAGTTCGAGATCAACATCAGTAATTCAGTGGGATCCTGTCTCAAAATAAAAAGGAATGGGGACATAGCTCAGTGGCAGAGTCCCCTAGATTCAATCCCCAGGGACAGAGGAAGGAAAGAGAAGGGAAGGAAGGAAAGAAGGAAGGAAGGAAGGAAGGAAGAGAGGGAGGGAGGGAGGTGCAAGAACAAAATAACAAATTACAAATAGACAGGGGGTTGGAAATGTAGGTCAGTGGTAGAGGACCTGCCTACTATGTGTGAACCCTGGTTTTACTCCCCAGCACAGCAAAAATCAAAACCAAACCAAACCAAACCAAACCAAACCAAAACAAAGGAAAGACCAGTATTACAGATTTTTCCTTTTGCCTTGTATGGCACTAATACTGATCTTTTCACAGACTGTTATCAGGAACTATCCGAAGGCAACCTTAGGTATATGAAGGAAATGAACCAGATTCCAAGAAAAAGGAAGAAACAATTGCTCTTTTGAAAATGTTTGGTTGGTAAAGGAACTCCCATTTTGCAAGTGAGGAAACTGAAGCTCAAAGGTGACTTACCCAAGGACAAACCAGTTGAAAACACATGGAGGAATCAGGAATCAAACCTGTGTTTTTTGGCCCTTTTTGCTCCACAGTAGATTTAGCTTGGTGGAGATTTGTGGTGTATATTTCACAAAAATGGAAGAAATTCTAACAAATTCACTGGGTACCAGAAGTATGTACAGAGTGAAACACTTCCATAAGCAAACCAGACATGAAAATTTTTTAGAAATTCCTGTGGGCAAGTGGTATCCAAACCAGAGTTCTAAGAAAGTCACAGAAAGAGAAGCATGGACATGACACAGATGGCTGTCTTCTCCAGGGTCTCAGGAGCTCCTGAAATCCTATGTGGTAAAAACTATGAAAGGCTGTGACTATCTTCCCAAGCAATGAGCATGAAAGAGCATCAGAGTGAGGCCTGAAAGATATAGAGCATGCTTTTACATGAGGATGAATGACTATATGAGATCTAATTTTGTCTTGAACAATTTATGGCTCAAGGTTACATTAATCTGAAACTTCCAAGGCTAAAAACAGGTACTAACATGTGATATCCTAACATGGACAACAGAGAAAAAAAGACACACATTCACACGCACACAAAGATCTAGTCTGTGTGTGGATCCATGTATATGTGCATGTGTGTATTATTGAGGACTGAACCCAGGGACTCATACCTGCTAGGCAAGCATTCTACAACAGAGATATACCTTCAGCTCCTTCTAAATTTTATTTTGAGACAGGGTCTTGCTAAATTGCTGAGGCAGCCTCAAACTTCCAATCCCCCTGCCTCAGAAGCCTCCTGAGTTGCTGGGATTACCACACTTTGCAGGACCTAGTCTTTAGAGGAAAAATGATCTCTGAATTCCTAACCCACAGGTAACTGAGCTAGAAACAGTAAATGAAGACAGTTGGAAGCCCTTAGTTCTTTATTTCTACCAACCATTAGTCTTACCAAAATGAGCACTTTGAAGATTCATAAATGTTTAGGGAGTCTTGAGGAGTAGGGGGCGATAAGAGTGCTAGCTTATAAAAAGCATTGATTCAGTGCTTCAGGAAGCAGAACTTTCAGTTCTGACGGCTCTACTGGTAAAAATCATGTGAATGTGTGAAAGTTTTATTTAAACTTCACAATTTGTGATCTTAGCAATGAATGCAAACAGACTCCAACACTTGTTCTGAACATTGTTAGACATGTGGAAAAGTGTTACAAAAGTACTTTTTGGCAAATACAATGGAATGCCCAATAATGTACACCTGTGTTCAGGGCTCATTATACCAAATCTGATCAGAATTCTAAAGAAAGCAGCCTTTTGATAAGGTAGTTTGGCAACTATATTTTCTGGTTTCAATTAAAGTATGATGATTGGTCTCTCTTTGACAAAGACATCAGAACTGGGCAGGGACTTAGAGAGCTGATTAATGAACTTTGGGCATTAGCATAAGGTTCCTGGGCTAGCCCACCATTTTATCAATTGGATCTTTTGTTTGTTTGTTTTGTTACTGGGGTTTGAACCCCTGAGCTACCTTCCCATTCCTATTTTTTTGAGAAAGGGTCTCACTAAACTGCTCAGGTTGTCCTCAAACTTGTTATTCTGCTGCCTTAGCCTCCCAAGCAGTTGGGATTTCAGATGTGTGCCACCATACCTGGCTCATCTGGAGAAGTGCTTTCACTTTAAAGTAGAGAAACTACACCATTCGTTCCTTCAACTAGCACTTACTGGTGATTGCTTTGTGCTTGTTATCAGGATATGCATTAGAGATACTAAAAAATAAGAACTTTTCCCTGTCCTGTGGAGCACAGCCTAACACAGGAAAACAGTTCCACATACACGTAAGTATGACAAAGTGTTGGGGCACAACTACAGCAGCAATGCAGGGCATAGAAGCTGTGCTGGGCTATCAGGTTAGGCTTCAAGTAGAAATGCACCATGAGACCAGAAAATGTTTGCTTAACTGGTAAAGTGGGGAAGGGTCTCCTAAGCAGAAAGAGCAGCATGAGCAAAGACATGACAATGTAAAACCACCTGGCAGAGTATGGGATATGTTCTAAGGTACACATAGGACAGAAACATTGGTTGCTTTCAGATTCAAAGGAAACCCTAGAGAGAACTTAGATCTGTGAAGGGATGCACAACCCCTAAGCAAAAGAGCCCTGTTCACATTCCTGCCAGTCCTCTCCTTGAAAATATGTTGAAAGAGATTAATAGACTTTACTAGAAAAGAACATAGTTCTGTCCCAGAGTTAGAGGTTACTGGAAGTTTAACACAAAAGAAGCTGCTGCTGGAATTTAGGGCAGGCATGCTGTAGCTTACTCAACACTACTACAGACTGCCAGGTATCCCAGAGGGAGAGGCATCTGAGTAGTTATTCTAAGGAGGCATACTCTCAGCCAAGGGGTCACCTGTCCTCTAGGGGAATGTTCCAAACAGAAATGGGGTTTGCTGGTTTTTTGTTTTTTTTTTTAATAACCAGGACAATATAGTCTGAACAATATCTTATCTAGACTTTTTCACTAGTTTTTAAAGGTTTCTTTTGGTTTTCTAGACAAGCTATGCTTGGATGTTTTACTGAGACGGTCATTATATTTTTACTTACATCTTGTGTAATAGTTGATGACCCAGAGACCAAAGCATTATAATGCTGGTGGGTGGGTCATTTTAGGTGCTTTAAGTTTCATTTTATAATTAACACACATTAAACCGAATTTTCTGGGGGTAGGGGTATACTGGTCTACCACCATCATAGTCACGATACAGACTAGTTTATTTATTCCCAAACCCTTCTTTCATGATATCACTTTCTGGTCATGCCATCATTTTATTCCTAATCCCTACCACCTCCGATCTGTTCTGTTAATTTGGAGAATGTTATCTAAATGGAATAACACAGTATGTAAACTATTTTTGGAGGGAGGAGTGGTCCTGGGGGATTAAACCAGGGCCTCACACATGCTAGGCAAGTTCTCTACCACTGAGCTATACCCCAAGTTCTCTAGTCTACTTTTGAAGTGCCAAACTGGAGGAAAATGTGAACACAGTCCCATACCACCTCAAAAGTTACACAGCTGAGGTTCCCACATTTGGGAAAACTGCAAGGATCAGAGCATCCTTAGTGCAATGGATAAGCCTTGTCCTGGGAAAAAAACTCACCTTTGTGATCATCATACCTCCTCTGCTTGATAAGTACTATGTATGTAAACTTTGAAACTGGCTTCTTTCAAATTCAGTATAAAGTCTTTTTTTTTTTTGGTACTAGGGACTGAACCCAGGGACCCTTAACCACTGAGTCACATCCCCAGTCTTTTTTGGATTTTATTTAGAAACAGGGTCTCACTGAGTTGCTTAGGGCCTCACTAAATTGCTGAGGCTGGCTTTGAACTCATGATCCTCCTGTCTCAGCCTTCCAAGCTGCTGGGAATATAGGCATGTGCCACCACACTCAGCTAGTACAAAGTCTTTGAGATCCATCCAAAATGTTACATGCATCAACAGTTTGTTCTTTTTTTTTTAATTGCTCAATAATATTCCATTCACCTCTTAAAGAACATCTGTGTTATTTCCAACTTGGGGAGATTTTGTATAAAGCTGCCATAAACACTTGTGTACAGGGGCTGGGACTGTAGTACAGTGGTGGAGCGCTGGCCTAGCATGTGTGAAGCACTGGGTTCAATCCTCAGCACTGCATAAAAATAAACAAATAAAATAATAAAGGCATGCTGTCCGTCTACAACTACAAAAAATTTTTTTTTTAAAAAAACTTGTGTACAGGTTTGTGTGTAGATCTAAGTTTTCCTTTTTCTATGGCAAATAGCTAGGAGTAGAGTTACTGGGTCATTAAGGCACAATTTACCCTTTTGAGAACCTGTCAAACTATTTCCTATGATAGTTGTATCATTTGCATTCTCACCTTAATAAAAATGAATGTGCTGCTCCACATTGTCCTCATGAAATGACATTGTCATTTTTTATTTTAGTCATTCTACTGTGTAGTTTTAACTTGGACTTCTCTAATGGCTAATGATATTGAACATTTTTTCATTATGTTTAGTTGCCAGCCATATATCATCTTTGGGAAAGTGTTCATTCAAGTCTTTTTAACTTTTAATTGGGTTGTTCTCTTACAGAGTTTCAATAGTTCTGGATACAGGTTCTTTTTTGATGAGTTTTCTTTATAAACATTAAATGACTGAAGATGGTCAGGAGACACAATCTCTAGTTACTGAAGTAGTTTACTTGTATTTCCATGCAATTCTAAAATCATAGTTTGTGCCTTTTACCTTTTACCACTCCCAGTCCTCTTCTTTGATAATCAAGGGGGTTTTCACACAATTCTGCAGTGCTCTGGAGGATTTAGGAATGTTAAGCAATTGAATTGCTGTATTATGATCTAGTCCTCTGTAATCCTCTCCTTAGATATAAATTGCTTTTTTTGGCATTAAGAAAGGATTTACTTCCAGTGTGTGGCACAGTGAGTGGGGGAAGGGTAGAAATAAATGAGGCTAGAATTTGATCATAAGCACTACATACAGACCATGGATTTTATTTCATGTTCAAGAAGTAGTAATTAAAATATTTGGAGAAGAATGTTTATTTATTTTTTCTTTTCTTTCTTCTTTAGTTTTTGAGACAGTGGTCTTGTTATGTTGCCCAGGCGGTCCTCAAATTCCTTCTTAGGCTACTGAGTAGCTGGGATTACAGGCATGTGTCATCATGGCCAGCCTGAGCAGAAGAATTTTTAAAGATCCCTCTGACTCCACTGTAGAATGGATTGTAAAGTGAATGCAGGGAACCCAGGAGTAGTAGAGACACTAGTTAATATATGAAATGGTCATCTCAGTGAGAGGTGATGGTGGCTTAAACTAGGCTGGTAATATAAGCAATGAAGAGTAGATTTGAGATCTATTTTGGTGGAGAAAATTTCAGAATTTGCTGATGGAACATAAAAGAAGATAAAGGAATTAAGGAATGACTCCCAGATTTTAGTCTTGAACAATTAAAGGATTTTGGTTTTGTTTACTAAGATGGGAGAGATTATCTAAGAAAACATGTTGATAGGAGGGGTAGGAGTAGAGTCTAGAATTCTGTTTGACAAGTTTGAGATGCCTGTTAGATAGCCAAATGGAAATGTTAAAAAAGCTTTTGAGATACAAAAGTCTGAAGCTAAAGGGAGGTCTTAAATTAAAGATTCACTTTTGGGAATTGTCCCAATATAGATCGAAGGCTGAAGTCACCAAAGGAAAGACTATTAGTAGAAAGGAAGTCAAGGGACTTGTCAACATTTAGAAGACTCCAAGAGTACTCAGTGAAAGAGATTAAGAAGGTGTTGGTCTGAGAAATAGGAGGATTGGCAGGAGACTGGTATCCTGGAAGTCAAGCAAGGACAGTATTTCAAAAAGGAGAGAATTCAGACGATGGCCAGTTTCTTTCATTCATCTGCAAACATTGCTGAGTGCTTTCACTAAGACTCTATGGACAGATACAGCAGTGATCAGGACAGATAAAAGTGTCTCTCTGCCTAAAGTTTCTGTATATATTTTAAAGATTTCAGGGGCTGGGGAGATAGCTCAGTTGGTAGAGTGCTTGCCTCGCAAGTACAAGGCCCTGGGTTCGATCCCCAGCACCGCAAAAAAAAAAAAAAAAGATTTCAATGTGAAGCTCTTTTTAGGATTCTGGGAGTTCCAATCCTTAAATTTCAAGAAGCTGCCTTAACATTCATGATGATTCCAGTTTTCCCCATTTTTGCAAAGAGCCATCAATTTACTAGAATACAAAGTTTGGAATGCAAATTCATGTGGTCCAAAATAGCAACCATTGAGTGTTAGAGATGCATAAATCATTTAAAGGTCAAATGAAATACAGAAGCAGCTGCAGTATAGGAGCTACTTATACTAACAATTACAAATTACTTTTCTTCTCTGAACTCAGAAACTTTATTAAGTGAGTAGGAATTAGTTATACTTTTCAATGAAAAACCTCAGTAGCCAAATCAAACTCTAATTCATGCTTGATGATGGGAGTACAGGATTTTCACTGCTGGAAGCCATAACAATGAAAGTTCCTGTGAGTATATTTGGAAGAAACACAAAGACAATTTTTTTTGCACACATAATTTCCTACAGGATATTTTGACAACTTTGGTTTAGTTGTTTTGGAATAATTGTTTAATTTTTACATTTCTAATAGAGGCCTGTAAATTAAATTCAATTATGGAAGATTATTTCTAAAGAGAACTAAAGTCCCTGATTGGAGGAATAACCATAGTCATAACAAAACACAACGAAATTTGTTGATTCACATCTTCTGCAAGTCTTTTAACTATAATCTCTTAATACTCACAACAATCCTATAAAGTAAGTACTCCTATCTTTATGGACGAAGAAACTGAAGCTCTGAGACATTAAGTCACACAGCTAAAATAGTGACTAACTAGAATACAAAGCTGGCATTGCTTTTGCTTTTATAATTACTGTAAAAATAAAACAACAGCAGAAAAAAAAAATTAAGGGTAACTTACTACAAAAGTTCATAAAAAAATTTTTGGTTCTTTAACCCAGACAGTATCCTCTGAAGTGCAGGCAGATGTAAAGAGAAGCAGTCAGGCTACCAGGAAAAGCTAGACACGTGCAGCTACTATACGAAGATACTACCTGTACCTGACCAGTAGGCAAATACACCAGATCCCAGATGTGCAAGAGTTATTGGATGTTCACTGAGGTAAATTGTACTTCTTCACCACGGGCACTCTGAGCTTCAAAATTTATGGGGCACTTCTCACACATTCCTATTTAGTTCTTATGGGAATTTCTCAGGGGGAATCACTGGTTCTCATTTTACCCATAGGTATCCTGAGACATTTTTTAAGCATTCACTATAGGCAGAAACTTAACAAATTAACAACTCTGTTCTAAGTATATTATATATAATTATTCAATCCTCACAGTAAATTTGTGATATTAGTATTACTGTTATTCCCATTTTACAGACAAAGGAACTGAGGTATAGACCAAAGAACACTAAGCAATAGAGTTGAAGTCATATAGTCTAAGCAATATGACATTCAATAAAGGCCAATGCTGAGACTTTAATTCAGACAGTCTGAATTCATAGCGCATGTTATTATTCACTATTCTACACTACTTTTTGACATAGAAGTGACCAGCCTGAGATCACAGGCCTAGCTTGATCCTTATCAACTTCTTTGTTATATAAAGGCTGGAAGTACAGATGTGTAGTGAAGACCATGGGCTTCTATTGATGTCTCAAAGTTAGAAGGGAAAGTCATAACTAAATAGGCAGGCAAATTAGGGGTAACTCAAAAGTCAATAAAACCAAGTCTGTTTGGCACAAAGACTCAACTTATTATCATAAGATGTGAATCAATCAACTTAGCAGTAAACATGAAAAGAGAGGCTGAGCTACTATATGCTCAGGACTGATCAATAATATGAATCCATTATCTTTTATACAGTTGTATAGTATATACTTTCATAAACACAGTTTGGCTCCTCTAAAGGTTATATAAATTCTACTGCATTAATTAAAAACATAGCCTTTTGTGTGCACCTATTATCTAGCTACTTGGGGGAGGCTGAGACAGTAGGTCACTTAAGACTATGAGTAGGACAAAAAAACAAACACACCCCCCTCCCAAAAAGGAAAAAAAAAAAAAAAAAAATCTAGGAGTAGGGCTGGGGATGTGATTCAGTGATAGAGTGCTTGCCTAGCCTACGTAAGGATCTGGATTAAATCCCTAGGATTGAAAACACAAAACAAAACAAAACAAAAAACCGTATTCAAGGCCAGCCCGAGGAACATAGCAAGACCCCATCTCAAAAACAAACAAAACCCCAAAACACAGTATACAAACAGGGGCAAAACGAATAGTCCCCCTCTATTCTACACTCATCAAGCCATGCTAGATACTGAGTTCCATACTTTCGTATGATCCTTTTAAGAAAGAACACATCCAGAGGTCTAAAGGGGAAGGCAGATGACCGTGTGATAAGGGACTGGAAATCATAGTATAAATCAGTTTGGGGGACTAAGGGTAGTAAACTCCAAAGGCCATAAAACTCTTGATGGAAAAGGAGAGGGAGTAGGTTTTTTCCCAAGTTGAGCAGTATCTACAGATTACATTAAGATGAGTGTGTTGCTATTAAAGAAAGTCATATTTTAGCTTCAAACAAGGAAGTAGGCACTTCATCACTGGAGGTATTCAAGCCCATTTAGGAGTTACTCCAAAAATATGCTTAATTGAAACATTAGAAAAGTTAAATATGAATTCTCCTAAGGCTTCTTCAGTAGTATTACAGTTAAGGCTAAGTTCTTACCCCTTAACTTGTATTCTTTCTGCCATTTCCTACCTCTGATCAAGGGGTATCCAACAAGTTTGACATGTGGGAAGTAGCTGCAAGCTCTGAAATCAATGTCATAATTCATAATATGATAAAATATATAGGTGCCATCCATCCATTCATACACTCACCACTTTAATATTTTTGAGCTTTGCTGAGGCTTGTGATACAAGACTACACAGGGACTGTGTTTGTGAAATTTAAATTCCTAGGGGATGGAAGGGGTTAACATCTGCTTTTATCACTTAACAATGTAAAGAATTATTTCACTGTTCAACATATTTCCCTGATATTTTGATGTACATGTGGTACATACTTGTGTTAGACAAAGATTTAAAATGTTTTTTTTGTCTGATCCCTTCATTTTCCTTCCCCACTCAAACCACCACAGGTGAATTTGCTGGTTAATTTGCTTCCACACTTTTACCCATGTATTTAACAAAACATGCATGTGTATATTCATATGTATGTATGTACAGTTTTTCAAAACAGAAACAGGGTCACATCAATCATGTTATTTTATAGTTTTCCCCTGCTTTCCTTGGTTATCTTCCTCTGACAGTAAATGTAGATTTGTCTTAATCTTTTAAAGTAATTGCCTATTATTCCATTGTATTCTTATGTTAATTTATTTAACCAACCTATTTATTATTCCCAACTTTTCACTAACTTTACTACCCTTCCCTTTCTGATCATGGTTTAACCTCCCTACTTTAGAGCCCATCTCCTTTCCTTTTTCTTCCAAAGAACTCAACTGCAAAAAGACTTTCTGTAGGGAAAAGGTCACAATTTTTGCAGGAACCCAATCATTATGAACTGTTTTTGCTAGCACAGGAGTAGCATATTAGCAGAGCAATTAGTTCTAGAAGAAGGCTCAGCAGCTTGCCCCACAGGTTGTGCAGCATTTTCCAGGCTAAATTTCCAAAGGGCCCCTTTCCTGACTGTTGCCTACAAGGAATGGTACCTGGGGACTTTTCTACTTGGGAGTTTGAACATCATCAGTCACAGATTCACTCAAAATTTCTTTCCTTCCTAATCTTTCTAAATTTTCTATTCTTTGAAACTCTTTCCATTTCAAGGCATTTTAGGCATGTTTTGGGCAGAGGCTCTTATATTTAATCCCCATAGCAATTCTCTAGGGTATGTATTACTATCCCCTGTTGTATATATGAGGAAATTTCAGCTAGTATAGGTCAAGTGACTTTGCCAAGTAAGAGTCAGGCTACTGAGGTTCTTTCCCCAACACCAGGAAGCCTGTAGCAATGCAAAAGATGTAGTCAAGTTTTTATGAGCCATCAGGGCAGCAGGAGATCAGTCCTCAACACACCAAGGGATCCACTTAGAGGCTACAGAAGCAGCAGTGGTTTTTGTTTTTGTTTCAAGGGTTTAAAAATTCTACAGGAATTCTGATTGGCCCTATTGACAAGCCATCCAGGCCCTCCAGTCTGGTGACTTCTGACCCTCCATGCTTCTGACCCTAATTAATGCAAGGTCTTTGGATCACAGTGTGAGCATCAAGACCCTTTAGAGTTAGCAATGACCTTTACATTTCTCAGGCTTTTCAAAATATGCAAAACAGCTGGGCACTGGGACCGCCCCCAAACTCTCAACCTTGAAATATGAGTAGAAGCATTTTTTTCCGTAATTATGGATTCTGCCAAGTTTTGGGGAAATAACTTTATGTAACTAAAAAATACTTGAGATGTGGATGTTTTTCAATTACACAAGCAAACTGAGGCATGTAAAAAGAAGATTCTTGCAAAAGGATTAATTTTCTCAGTAGCAGGAGGACAGAGAAAAAAAGTGAACTGAAAAAATTTGGAGGTGGGAGACTATTTGGCTTCCATACTTATGCTTCTGATATCCTTTTGTTCTCCCACCTCATTGTATTAAGGATGCTAAATCAAACATGATTGCAGTGATGTTTGTGTGTGAAAATGACAAAAGCAAAGGGCCAAAATCCCAACCTTATCTTGAACCCTGAAGACTTTTATGGCTTTTCCTTCACTAGGCCCTCCCCCCAATACACATTAAAGACCACATTGTTCAAAAGGGTCATGGTAGGTTTCATACCCCATTTTAATACAATGTAAATGGTAAGTGAACTTCCAAGTTTTGTGAGCAATATTTATATATCCCTGGAAAATGCCTAATAAAAGAACTAATTCTTTGGTTTAAATATTAATGAAGAATTGTAATGTACAAGACAGAAACAATGGTATAAAGAAAGCACTACTTATTTCTGGTGATTATATCAGATTTTGTCACGTTATTTTCCCTAGAAAAGAGATATGGATCAGAGATGCATTAAAAATATCCAGATGGGGGGCTGGGGAGACAGCTCAGTTGGTAGAGTGCTTGCCTTGCAATCACAAGGCCCTGGGTTCGATCCCCAGCACCCAAAAAAAAAAAAAAAAAAAAAAAAAAAAAAAAAATCCAGATGATCTGTGAAGTATTTACCCTGGGATCAACAGTATCTAGAATACGTGAAGTCTCAACTCAAGGAGCCTAAACTAAATTAAATCTGCTGCTTATTTCAAATGCATGTCCTCCCTCTTCCTACCTCTTATTCCACTTGTATGTCTGCAAGTCAGATTATGGTCTCCCAGTTGGCTTATGCATTTATTCCTGGAAGATTCTGAATTGGAAGAATTAGAGGCTGTTTATATGATTCCATTTTTCTTGGCTCTTAACATCAGCTGTCACCAATACTTTGGTGGTTTAGAGGAAACGAGGCAGCAATGACTCCATTACTCTTTCCAACTGCCATAAATAATTTGCATCATAAAAGTACCTACTGAATTATTGCCCTGCTTCTCTGGAAAAAGATACAGTAAGAAAGGAATGTTATAGCTGGGTTTAGGAGTAGGAAAGTTTTGAAAACCGAAACTCTGGACTGCAGAAAAGAACAACAAACTTGATAGTACTTTGAAAATCACAATATCAGTGGCAGGATGGCTCACTTTCTCAAATTTCAGGTATTTTTGTTTAAAACCCAAACAATATGCATTAAGATGTGGCATATCACAACTTCAGTGCATTTTTAAATAAGACCTAAGGTTGGTGTAGATCTCTTGACTACAAATCTGGTTTAAATGATCTCAAAATAACACACTAAGAGCATCTGTTTAGCTTAGTTGAAGTTTCAAGAGCCAATACCAGCTGTTGGGGGAGGGATTTCACACATGTGTTACTCCAATCCTAACCAAATCTAGGGTTTTTTCATTCCCTTAATGATACCTCGAAAACCAATAGAGTAAAGCAAACATTAGAATAAAGAAGAAAAAAAGAAGGAAGGGAGGAAGGGAAGAAAGTGAAAGAAAAGATTACTTAATGCTTTGATGCATGTGACCAAGACCAAAATGATCACCCTCTCCAATTCAATACAGTATTAGCATGAGGACAAAAGGCATTTAAAATCAATTTGGAGTTATTTCTGGTGGGGGTTGCCTAATCTTTGCAAGCTGATGAATGAGAATATTCCCAAATGCTGAAAGGGCACTCAAGTTATTTTTTTCTCCTTTAAAGAGCAATCTAATTTTCACAGGGAATTCATTCCATGGTATTGTTTTGGTTTTAGGTGTCTGTCCTGCCAGCCAGGGGCCATGCACAAGGGCTGCATCTATCTTGAAGTGTGCACAATGGCCTCTCTCGCAGCTCTCTCCCTCTGTTATTGATCCTTACAGATGCTCCAAGGCCCTTCCCCCACCTTTCTCCAAATCCCAACCCCCCATTCTGAAAGATAGCTTAAGAAATAAGACTTCCTGCCTAGCGACTGGCCAGGCTGAAAGACCAGATTGTATGACTCCACAGATCGGGCCGGCCACAGTGAAAGCCTGAATAGAGTTAACCCTCTGTGAACTAAAACAAAACATTTGTATGCCCAGCTGTGACAAAGGTTAATTTAAATGGACAAGGGCCCAATATCTAAAACCAGGCAATGCTTTTTTTTACAGTAGCATTTTCACTGACCTCTTTTGTAAGCAGTTGATTTTGATTTTTAAGCTTCCAAAGACCTCATTCCGCTGGGCTAATTCATTTTGTTTTACTAGAATTTTGTATGGAAGATTCAGGTGAAAAATTTTAAATTCCCTTCCTTGTTTTTTGAAGTTTCTTGTTTTAGTGCTAAGTTATTTTATGTCACTGAAAGTTAAGAAAAATGGAAGTTTCAACAGTTAATGAAAAATGCACTAGGGGAAATTTTTCTGTATAAACCCTTTTCCTCTCTCAGAGCTACTGAACTGTGTACCACGGAGAAGTTCAAACTAGTTAAAAACACTGAAACTCTAGAGTTGCTACTTTCTATACTCACGTAACCACTACTGTGGTGCCTCTGTCCACTTAAACTCTTGTCCAATGGAGCCAAAGAAAATCTTACTTCTTAAACTACTTCTTTTTGGAAAGCTAGTATACAAAGAGGGAAGGAGAGGAAGTTGTTCAAGATAAAACTAACATCTTACTCATAATTGGTAATTTTTACTCTTTTTTCTACTAACTTACAATAAAAACCAATGAGATAATTCTGGCATGTAAGAAGCTGGAGAACAACATATAAGGGAGAAAGAGAGCCAGCACTACTATAAAGAAGAATGCTATTATGAGGGGAGTCCCACCCCCTGGCTTGTGCATCCCCTGAGTGAGAATGAAACTGCAAAGCTGCCTATGGCAGATGTTAGCCATGCTGCAAGAGACAGGGAAGCTTTCCCAGAATGATTTCGTAGGATTCATGCCATTCCTAGGAATGCAAACTTCTTCAAAGAGTGGGAACTCTTCTGGCTACAGCTCAGCAGTCTTGCCTATAAGAATTCAAACTTTGCAATCTCTTAAGACTCTGTACTTAATAAACACAGTGAATCCTTAATGCTAAGACAAATCTCTCAATTGTTTCTATATCTATACATTTCTTGCCTGGTCCAAATAATAAAGTTATGGGACACTGGGGTTTCTCACTTAAGTAGCAGTCTATCCAAAATAAAATATAGAGCTATCTAGTAATTATTAACTCCATATGCACACAAAATACCCATTAAAAAAAAAAAAAACCTGTTAAAAAGAAATTAGCAATGGCTTAGTCTTATACCCCAAACCATAAAGCATCTGAGTTTTTCCAAAGAGGATGAGGCTGCCTTATCAATGGCCTCATGACCCCAATTCTATCTACAATTAACAGTACTAAATAAGGCTTTGGAAGATGGTGAACTGGATAATTAAAGAATTTAAAATATAAACAAATTCTGTCAAGAGGTAAACAAAACAATTTTTAACATAAATTTTACTATATACTGGAATGTGAAGTGTAAATTTTTTTCCAAATCACTATAAAATTTAAATTCATCACCCCTCCATTTTCTCCTTAAAAACATGAACCACAACAATCAACTCACTACACAGTTCTCCCTCAGTTCTATTCTGTATTACAAAACATTTATATGTACATGAAAAACTTGTTGGCTAAATTCTCCCAAGATACAAAAAACAGTTGTCTGTGGACTTGCCTCCCTTCCCCCTCAAAGCTACTATTTGATCTAAACCTTCAAAGAAAATTTCTAAACCTTAGATTTAGGCCCCAGACTTAAAAACAATTGGGCCTTACCTTCCCATGTCTCCATTTCATGCTTCTCGGAGTCTGCTGAGAAGTTCTATTGCAGCCATGAAGAAACAGAGATTACAGAACAAGTCCAGCTTGATGACCACCCTTCCGACACTTGGCCAATTTCTTTCTCTAAGCTGGACTACGACAGTCATCCTCACAGGTCAGTTTACAAGCTGGTCATGTGATTACAAAGTTCAGGCTCTAAGGTCACAATGTGTATGGAGTTCGTTTATTACCAAAGGTTATCTAAGTGGAACTGATAGACTTATTTTCTTTAGTTAACAATACAGCCTTGCACGTCTCTGAAAATGAATATGGAAACACTTAAGGGAAATAGTCTTCTAGTCTTAAACTGATATCTTAAAATTAAAAGGCAGCACTTTAGAAGGACTAAATTTAAGAAGTCTAGTGCGTGTAGGTTTTTCTTTTTTTCAAAAGCTATTCTATATTCTTCTATGCTCTGGATTAGAAAATTTAGAGCTAAAACCTTTGACCCAAATAAATGACAAAACAAAAAGTCAATGTTAAATGGGGAGGGAGGATTGTTATTGTTGTCTTTTTGTGTATGTGGGGGCAGGAGTGTGATTCCCTGTTTTTGTCATTATAATAAACAATGAGAAGGCAATTCTGAGAAAATTAAAATAAGGGGCTATGAGTTGTTTGCAGGGCTTCCATTTAACTTTATTCCATGCCCTGGTTATACACACCAACTAGAAAGAATGTACAGAAAGGAAACTAGGTCTGTAAAATCCTTTTAGAAAGCAAAGGTTAGAAATTTCATCACTGCCCCTAGCCAAAAGGTTACATTTTTAAAGTAAGTTTCATGCTTCATCCCCCTAAAACTCCTAACATCTTAAGCAATCACCATCATCACACTACACCCTCCCTGATTCAAGAGGCATGCCAGTAACAAGCAGCAGAGTGGGTTCATACACATGCAACTCACATGTGGTTGGCACAGAGTGAGAGGCTGGCAAATCTGAGCCATATGCTAATGATACATGATGTCAAACCTTCAGCTATCCTTTCAGATATCAGAACACACACAAAAAGGGTAAGCTACCATGTTTAAGGCCCTAGTTAGATCCCTACCTTTGCGAGTGGGGTGTGGGGGTGGTGGTGAGGTGCCACTGAGAAGGTAGAATGGTCCAAAGTGACTGATTCCTAAGGATAAACATTTTTTAACTGTGCAAAGTAATTTTACGAAATTTCCCCTCCTCTCTAGCTTAGACTTGGAAATAATTTAAAGACCATACATTTACAGCAGTTTCAGGAAAAAAGGGGACTCTACTGGGGTTGTAGTGGAATCACCATTAGTAGAGGGCGTTCCTAACCAACAGAGTACATTAGTATCATCTTACAAAGTAGGGTCTAGAGAGAAAGTGACCAATGATTCTGAAAAGGAGAAAAGGCTATAATTTTTCTAAAAATTAATGTTCTGCCACTGCCATCACACATCTTACAACACAAACACAAAATTGACCAGATTTCTCGCACCCAGCCCAACAAGAGATTAACAAAGATTTTCTTCTCAGTCCCTGTGGAACATAAAATAGCTCTTGAATAATTTTAGTAAATTGACTATAAGTAGAATGGGTAAGAGATTGAAGGGCAATGTCTATCAACAAAATGTCTTTCAATCAATAAAATTTAAAAAAAAATTTTTTAAAGCTCTTCAATTTGACACTTATTTTCAAAGGGCGGTGCTCTGTCTCCCTGAAGGGCAGAAGGTTATCAGAACCTGGTACCTTCGTGCAACAGAGGTGTAATAATAAGCCTCTGTGCTTTATTGTACTACTCTTAGGAGGAAAAGATTAAATAGGACACTATCAGCCTGGCTCCCAGTACAAAGACTGAAGCAGAGACCTTGATTATTATTATTTATTTTTATTTTTATTTTTATTTTTTGTGGTGCTGAGGATTGAACCCAGGGCCTTGTGCTTGTGAGGCAAGCACTCTACCAACTGAGCTATATCCCCAGTCCGAGACCTTGATTTTTAATGGTAGGTTTTCCTAATAACCCTTCATGCACCCATAAGCCTAAGCTAATTTTTAACAGTTTGAAGAAACAGTTAAGTATTAGCAGAGAACAGTGGTGCATACCTGTAATCCCAGTTACTTAAGAGGCTAAAACAGGAGGATCGAAAGTTTGAGGCTTCAGTTGGGGCTGTAGCTCAGTGGCAGAGCGCTTGCCTAGCATGTGTGAGGCACTGGGTTCAATCCTCAGCACCACATAAAAATAAACATAAAATAAAGGGATGCTGTCCATCTACAACTACAAAAAAAAAATTAAAAAAAAAAAAGTTTGAGGCTAGCCTGGGCAATTTAGGAAGACCCTATTTCAAAATAATTAGATTCCAGTGTGGTGGCCCACACCTGTAATCCCAGCAACTCAGGAGGCTGAGGCAGGAGGATCACAAGTTTGAGGTCAACCTCAGCAACTTAAGTGAGACCCTCAGCAACTTAGTGAAACCCTGTCTCAAAATAAAAAATAAAAAAGGCTGGAGTTGGAGTTTAGTGGTAAAGTAGCCCTGGGTTCAATTCCCAGAACTAAATTAATAAATCAAAATAAAATAAGAGCTGGGGGTGTAACTCAGTGGTAAAGTGCTTGCTTTGCATGTGTGAGGTCCTGGGTTCAATACCTAGTACTGAGAAGGGGTACGGGGAAAGAAGACAGGTAAGTCTTAGCTTTGGATATAGAGCACATTTCTTCAGCATTCTCAGTCCCATATATATATTTTTTATTTATTTTTTTTTGGGGGGGCTTGTTTTTGAGAGTGCTTTATAGAAAAACTACTGGGAGGAAGGGGATTGAGAGGAGTCGATGTGATCTCACTGCCCATGTAAATGCAAAAGACGAACTAAATCTTGGGCAAAGCTCCCAAGTAAGATCCTAAAAACAACTACAGAAGAAAAATCATTTAAGAAGATTAAAAGGACTTCTGGAATTCATAAGTGGGAAGGGGAAAAAATAAAATAAATCAGCAACACTCTCTACTTGCTAGTATTAGCTTTGTAGAAAAAAAAAAGAGTAGATGAACAAAACTGTACAACACTCATCTGTGTGAGTCCAAACTATGAAGACACTGGTTCCATTTCATCTTCAAGATGGAGAAACTGAGGTCTAAAGAAAGGAAGAGGCAGAAATCATCGAACCAACTGAAAACCAAATATCCATTCTATCACATATCTTGGAGGATACAAAATGGTAAAGCCCCTTTTTAGATGCTCCATTTGACACCATTTCCCATCAGATTTTTTATTTAAATGACAGCTTTCAAAGAGGACTGCAGAGTAAGAAGCTGAAAGGCACATCGAAATGTAATATAAATTTAGTTCTTCAATGTAAAACAAAATATACCAATGCTAGTGGCCACAGATCACTGGAATTATTTCAGCCTTATTTGTTTTTAAACCTTTTGAGTCCAATACAAAGGGAAAGACATGTGACCACTAATGAGAGAGACCTCCATCCATTTCATAAAATCAGAAATAGGCAGAAAATGTTTTAAAATCTCTTATTAAAAACCTTTGCAAAGGTTAAAACGAAATCAAAACAAAATAGGAAAAGGGTCCAAGGTCCCCGGTTCTCATCTGTCAGATCTTTGATATAGATATTCCCTATGGCAAGGGAAAGAGTTTAATTCAAATAAACAGAAATAATGAAATCACAGTCAAGTTAAGTTCATATCTGGGACTAAAACCTGAGTGCAGAAAAAGAACAGGAAGTACAAAGAACACAGGTATGAATTCCACAGTTATGCCATCTAATTGTTCAGAAAAACACTCAAAAGAGTTGGAACAACAAAAAAAAAGAGTTGGAATAAAATATTCCAGAAATGAGTTTTTCATCCAAGTCCACAAACACTATGTAGGTAGGTACTATGCTGGCTATGAGTGACATAAATGAACATTATGTGATCCTTGCTCTAGAGGCGCTCATCTGCTGCCCTCTCTAGCTTCATTTCCCACCATTTCATACTAACCCACTTGTTTGTATTTAAAAAAAAAAAAAATTAAGTTGTAGATGGATGCAATACCTTTGTTTTATTTATTTATTTTTATAAATAAAAATTGAGGACTGAACCCAGCGCCTCACACATGCAAGGCAAGTGCTCTACCACTGAGCCACACCTCAGCCCCATACTAACCCACTTGTAATGCAAATACACTAACCACAATAAATGACAATATGATGTTATGAGTGCTGTAACCAACTGGGTAAGGAAAGTCTTAGTGAAACAGATGAAGAAATCATTTGTTAGAGTAGAGTGGGTTACGTAAGTTAAGCCTTAGAGTTCCATAAGTAGATAAGAAAAGGCAATTTTAGAACACAAATAGGTAGAACATACTGTCATGTATAACTAATTAAAACTAATTTAAAATTTAATAAACAAAAAAGGAAATAGGTAGAATAGAGAAGACCCAAAATGTAATGCCTAAGCTATAAAGTCAGAACTTAATTCTGTATGTAGAAGGCAAAAGACTACAGGTATTTTTTTTTTAAATATTTTTTAGTTGTCAATGGACCTTTATTTTATTTATTTATATGTGGTTCTGAGAATCGAATCTAGGGCCTCACATATGCTAGGCAAGCGCTCTACCTCAGAGCCACAACCTCAACCCCTAGACTACAAGTATTTTAAAATAGCTTTACATAATAACCATGTGTAATACATGTACCTTGTTTGAGTCCTGACTGAACAAACCAATTGTAAAGACATTTTTGAGAAAAACCAAAGAAATTTAAATATTGTTATAGAAAAGTTTCTACCTGCAAAATGAGAAATCTAGAAAAAAATAAGCTTTCTTTCATTAAAAAAAAAAAAAAAAAAAAAAACAAACTCATACTTCCCCAGTCAAGATTTTGCAAAAGAAATTTTAGAGCATCAATCAAGAACAGATATTACAGTATGAATAAATTAGTCCCTTTTGAATGAAAAGGAACGTGATATATAAGTGGCATACAAACTTAAAAGCAGCTATTTTGCCTCATGAGAGTTGAACTAATTCATCCTATAGGTACCCTGCCTGTTTGCCTTCTTCACAAGTTAGACCTGGCTTAGCCCAGAGATTGATTAATGCAAATAGATATCGTAGCTCTGACTCTAGCAACAGCTCAAGCTGCTGTTAGGCAATATGTACACTTGAAGTAAAAAAGACCAAAGCAGTGGGGGTAAAAAAGCCAGTCCCAAATTTTGGGGCAGGGCAAATGGACAGTCTTGCTTCTTTGGTGGTCCTGAAAACAAAAACCACCTGAAGCCTGGTAGTTTATAGGCAGTCTGGCCTTAGTCCTGACTTCTCAGGTTGTTTCATTTGAGTATCTGTTCATTTACCTGACCAGAGACAAAGTCAAATGATACAGGAAAGGCTTCTGTCCACGAGGAACGTGGCTCTGTGTAAGGACTCTGATAAAGGGCCTATAAAATACAACACAACCCCACCCCCAATGACTGTGGCATTTCTTCACTGAGTCTAGTCGATGGTTCCCAGGCACCTATGGTAGAAAGGTCCACACTTCCAAAGCCCTTTACTATCCAGCTCTTGATGACCTCTCCAGCTACATTTCCCATTACCCCTCATATTACCCATCTTTCCAGTCACACAGAACCACGTGTAGTGCAAACATGCTACTATTTCATCTGCCTAGAAGGAAAAACTCATCTCACTTCTTCCTTATAACTTTCTCTCCCACTTATTCATCTTTCTGGACTCAATTTAAAATCACTTCCACTGTGAAATATTCTAAGACTCCATTCTCTCAGCTGTTATATCACAGTCAAATCACATCCTTCTTCTATGTTGCCCCAATCCCTAAAATATTCATGAAAATATGCATATTATTTAGTATTTTCAAAGTTCTTAACATTTACCTATATCACAAGGATATATTAGCAAAATGTGGGCTGTGGCAAATTCAACAAGACAAATTTAATGTAAATTAATTCTAATTTAATTCTTACTAGAAAAAGTAAAAAAACAAAACTATGGATTTAAAAAAATCTTTATCCAGACTAGAATACTAATGGATAAAAATATAATAACTAAGGTTGCTTCAAAATAACATGTAAGAGGAGAAAATGGGTAAAGGAATAGGTAAGGCAAGATTATTCGCTGGATGACAGTTGTTAAGACCAGGTATGTGGGTTTATTGTATTTTTTTTTATATTTCTATGTTTTATAAAAAAACAAAAGGAATCCTCTTGAATCCATCTATTTGTTTTTATCTCTACTCTCAAGGCCTTGGCCACCATTATCTCCCATCTGATTTACCTAAAGAGCTTTCTGATAGGTAGGTCTTGCTAACTTCTATATTTTCCCCCCTCTTCTTCCAAAGTACCTACCTCCCAACCCATTCTCTAGCCTGTTTTCTATGACTCAACTAAAACTGATACTCCTACTTAAAATCTTTCACTGCCTTCAGAATTAAGAATATTTCTAGTTCCCAAAGGCCTTTCTGATTGAACCCTTTTGCCAACTTCTCCCTTCTCATATTCCCAATGTTCTCAACAAATAGTGCTATTGGCAGTTTCCAAAATGTACTTTTGCATGTACTGTTCTAGCCTGCCTAGTTTCCATGAATCATTTAATTCTCACCTAACTCAGGAATCACATCGGGTAAGGCAGTTTTTGCTGCTTATCGATCCCCTGCTGTTTACCCCATTTGTCTGCTGTGATCACCTGCAGTTTGCCAGCATATCGACGCCTTTTTTGAATGCAGATTGCTACTGTCAGGCGCCTATCATCCGCCATTTGCCTGCCTCTTGCCTGTCCATCGCTTTACACCTATCCATCTTCCAACGCACGAGGTTCACCTCCCGATCGTCCGACAACAGTCAGCAAACTGATTGCTGAACGCCAGTGGAGCACCAGCTGCCTGCTGTTGCCTGGAAGTTCACTGTTACAGTATCTGCAGGTTTGATTACATGTGGATGCCGCCATTTTGAGACAACAGCCAGGCCCTGTAGGACCCCTGGCCGGACTGACTGAGCCCCATCTCCAGGATCCCTCAGCCCGACCGATCACTCCCTGCCTCTGGAGCCCTCACATCGATTGACTGCTCCCTGCCGCCAGGACCCCCAGACCAACTGACTGCGCCCTAACACTGGGACCCCAAACCGACTGATTGCACCCGGCCTCCAGGATCCCACAACCACACCAAACACACCTGACCTCCAGGACCCCTGCCTGACCAACCACATCCCCTCCAGGACCTCCTGCTGAACACAGCCACACCCTAGGCTGCACCTCCCCACTTGCCAACACATTTCGAAGCCAGAGCGGCTATCCTGGATAATCCTGGAAGCCTTAGCTCCGATCTTTAGGTGGGGCAAAACCCATCCT
Organism: Sciurus carolinensis; assembly: GCF_902686445.1. Taxonomy (NCBI): domain Eukaryota; kingdom Metazoa; phylum Chordata; class Mammalia; order Rodentia; family Sciuridae; genus Sciurus; species Sciurus carolinensis. The sequence continues at coordinate 10,101,306 of NC_062226.1, read as the reverse complement.
GAGACACCTGCTGGAGGCTTGAAGTTCACTGTCAGGTACCGCTCACGCATCAGGCTACTGAACTCTGGGAGGTTTCATTATTATATGACTGTTATACTGTAGATTTTTTTTTTTCTCCTTATAGAAAAAATTAAGTTTTTATTTCTTTACTTTTCTTGCTTTCTTTTCCTTTTGTTTACCTGTTCCCGCAGAGTCTCTTTCTCCCTTTTTTGCATGCAAACATCCAGTTTCTTTTAATTACACTCTCACCCTTTCTATTATCTAGAACTTCTGTATAATCTTTTCTTATCCCATTAACAGCCACATTCTACATCCCTCTGCATCCTCTTTGTCCTCCATTTGAAACTGCAGACCTTATTGCAAATCTGTTTGTTTTACTGAATATCTGAACTCATTCTGGTTATTATGACAATTTTGTTATTGTCCCCATAGGGGCTATTTGGTCTAGGATTGCATAGTGTCTGAACTGGGCACTGCTAATATTGATCTCCCCTTAAAGAAAGGGTTTTGGAAACCTATAGGGCCACTATAAGCCTATAGGGGGAAATCTGCAATACCCCAGATCTGCACTGCTAGAGGGGAAGATACATGAACAACATGAAAAAACAAGGGAAGAAAATGATCCAAACAAATCTAGATTCTATAGTAATAGAATCCAATGACAGTATGTTGGAAGAAATGTCAGAAAAGGACTTCAGATTATATATGATTAAGATGAGTCGCGAAGCAAAGGATGAGATAAGAGAACAAATGCAGGCAATGAATGATAATACCAATGAGCTGAAAGAGCAAGTGAAGGAAGCAAATGATCATTTCAACAAAGAGGTAAGAGATTCTCAAAAAAAAAAAAAAAAAACAAACAGAAATCCTTGAAATGAAGGAAACAATAAACCAAATAAAAAACTCAATGGAAAGCATCACCAAAAGACTAGACCACTTGGAAGACAGAACCTCAGACAATGAAGACAAAATATTTAATCTTGAAAATAAAGTGGCCCAAACAGAGAAGATGGTAAGAAATCATGAACAGAATCTCCAAGAACTATGGGACATCATGAAAAGACCAAATTTAAGAATTATTGGGATTGAGGAAGGCACAGAGATACAAACCAAAGGAATGAACAACCTACTCAATGAAATAATATCAGAAAATTTCCCAAACCTGAAGAATGAAATGGAAAATCAAATACAAGAGGCTTACAGAACACCAAATGCACAAAATCACAACAGATTCACACCAAGGCACATTATAATGAAAATGCCTAACATTCAAAATAAAGATAGGATTTTGAAGGCCGCGAGAGGAAAGCATCAGATTATATATAGGGGGAGACCAATACGGATAGCAGTCGACTTCTCAACCCAGACTCTAAAAGCTACAAGGGTCTGGAACAACATATTTCAAGCTCTGAAAGAACACGGTTGCCAACCAAGAATCCTATACACAGCAAAACTAACCTTCAGATTTGAAGATGAAATAAAATCCTTCCATGATAACAAAAGTTAAAAGAATTTACAAATAAAAAGCCTGCACTACAGAATGTTCTCACAAAATATTCCATGAGGAGGAAATGAAAAACAACAATGGAGGTCAGCAAAGGGAGGAACTACCTTAGAGAAAACCACTCAAATGAGAAAACAAGCCAACTTAAAAACAAAAATAAACCAAATGACTGGGAATACAAATCATATCTCAATAACAACCCTGAATGTTAATGGCCTAAACTCATCAATCAAAGACATAGACTGGCAGAATGGATTAAAAAGAAAGACCCAACCAATATGCTGCCTGCAAGAGACTCATCTCATAGAAAAAGACATCACAGATAAAGGTGAAAGGATGGGAAAAATCTACCACACACAAGGACTCAGTAAAAAGCGGGGGGTTTCCATCCTTATATCAGATAAAGTGGAATTCAAGCCAAAGTTAGTCAGAAGGGATAAAGAAGGACATTAATACTGCTTAAGGGAACCATAAATCAGGAAGACATAACGATAGTAAATATTTATGCCCCCAAATAATGGTGCATCCCTGTACATCAACCAAATACTTCTCAATTTCAGGAATCACAGACCAAAACACAATACTTCTGGGTGACTTTAATGTAACGCTGTCACCACTAGATAGATCTTCCAAACAAAAATCAAACAAAGAAGCCATAGAACTCAGTAACACAATCATACCTAGACTTAATTGACATATATTAAGAATATTCCATCCAATGAGTGGATTTACTTTCTTCTCAGCAGCACATGGAACCTTCTCCGAAAATAGACCATATGGGGAGGTTTCAAGATGGCGGACTAGAGGGCCACTGCATTTCATGTTGCTCCGGGACGCAGGATTCAAAAGAGGGGATAGTGAGAGACTTGGGACCCAACTCAAAGCCGCCGGGTGAGTCTCTCCCGTTGGGAGGCGTCCAGATGGCCGGAACGCAGAAACTTCTGACGAGAGTTGCCCGGTGAGAGGCCCCTCCCCGGCTGGAGTGGTAAACATGGACCACTAGGAACATAGTAGAGGTGGCTGCTCAGCACAGCGCTTGGACTCCGAGCAACCACTGGGGCTCCAGGCGCTGCCTGAGGAGGAGCTGCGTGGCGAGCTGTTTGGACTCAGAGCGACTGCTTCTGAACACTGGGGGGTTGCCCAGAGGAAGAGGAGAAGCGCGGTGGGTCACTTGGTCTAGGAGTGACTGCATCAGAGCTACAGGCGGTTGCCAGAGGAGGAACTGCGTGGCGAGCTGTTTAGACTCAGAACGACCGCTTCTGAACACCGGAGGAAGAGGAGGAACGTGGTGGGTCGCTTGGTCTCGGAGTGACTGCATCAGAGCTACAGGCGGTTGCCAGAGGAGGAGGCAAGTAGTGAGCTGTTTAGATGCAGAACGACTGCTTCTGAACACCGGGGGGCCTGCCCGGAGGAAGAGGAGGAACGTGGCGGGTCACTTGGTCTAGGAGTGACTGCATCAGAGCTACAGGCGGTTGCCAGAGGAGGAGGCAAGTGGTGAGTTGTTTGGTCTCAAAGCGACCGCTCCTGAACACTGGTGGCCTGCCTGGAGGAGGAGCGCGGTGGGTCGCTTGGTCTCCGAGTGACTACTCCTGAACACCCAGGGGGCTACCCCGAGGAGGAAGAGGAACAGGGTGGGGCACTTGGACTCGGAGTGACTGCCTAGGGCTACGGGCGGTTGGCGGGAGGAGGAGACGCAAAGTGAGTTGCTTGGACTCCTAGTGACCACGTCGGAACACCGGGCAGCTGTCCAGAGGAAGAGGGTGTTGGCGGGTCTCTGGGTCTCCGGAGCTATTGTACGGGGTTCCAGGTGGCGGCTCAGAGGATGGGGCCGCATAGCCAGGCGATAGGTGCAGAGGAGGGTCCCAGGACCTAGGCGGCTTCTTGGTGGAAGAGCCGCACAGAGACACGCCTAGGGGAGAAGCGAAGTTTCCAGGACTGCGGGCAGATTCTCTGAGGAGAGGCAGCCTAAGGAGACTTGTCTGTGAAGGATGAGGCTCCCAGGTCCAGGAGGTAGGTCTGGGCCCCTGGGAACGTGCAGAGGAAGGGCAGCCCAGCCCAGGCGGTAGTTGTAGATTGAGGGGAACCTCTAGGAGGGAACTGACCAGCGAGACCTCCCCACTGGGTGAGTCTTCCCTGCCGGGTGATGTTTTCCCACAAGGACAGTAAAACCAGAGACACAGGCACAAACAGGCCTTGCCTCAGCCTGAGGCCTAGTTCCCTTGGATGACCATTGGTCAACAAGTGGAGGCACCTCTGCCCATTATCAGGGAATATACCACACCTGAGGGTCACCAACCCTAGAGAGGCAGCTTCCTTGTGGAGCACCGCATTATCAACTTCCTCCAAGACTTCGGGCTACTGAAGGATAAGAGGGGATATACTAGCAATCTTCAGGGACATTATAAGTCAATAGAGGAAATCTGCAATATCTTAATGACCCACTGATTCCTGAACAATATGAGAAAACAAGGGAAGAAAAATGCCCCAAACAAATCTAGATGTTACATCAATAAAATCCAACGACAGCATGGCAAGAAGAAATGACAAAAAGGGAGTTCAGAATGTACATAATTAAAATGATCAGAGAAGCAAACGATGAGATGAAGAGCAAATGCAGGCATTGAATGATGAGACGAAAGATCAAATGCAGGCATTGAATGATAGCACCAATCGACAGTTAAAAGAGCAAATACAGGAAGCAAAAGATTATTTCATAAAGAGTTAGAGATATTGAAAAAAAAACCAAACAGAAATCCTTGAAATGAAGGAAACAATAAACCAAATTAAGAACTCCATAGAAAGCACAACCAATAGGATAGAACACCTGGAAGACAGAACCTCAGATATTGAAGACAAAATATTTAACCTTGAAACAAAGTTGAACCAAACAGAGAAGATGGTAAGAAATCATGAACAGAATCTCCAAGAACTTGGGATATCATGAAAAGGCCAAATTTGAGACTTATTGGGATTGAGGAAGGCTTAGAGAAACAAACCAAAGGAATGAACAATCTATTCAATAAAATAATATCAGAAAATTTCCCAAATCTGAAGAATGAAATGGAAATCAAGTTCAAGAGGCTTATAGGACTCCCAATACACAAAATTACAACAGACCCACACCAAGGCACATTATAATGAAAATACCTAACATACAAAATAAAGACAGAATTTTAAAGGCTGTGAGAGAAAAAGAACCAAATTACATTCAGGGGGAAACCAATACGGATATCACCAGATTTTCATCCAGATCCTAAAAGCTAGAAGAGCCTGGAACAACAATTTTTCAAGCTCTGAAAGAAAATGGATGCCAACCAAGAATCTTATACCCAGCAAAACTTACCTTCAAATTTGATGATGAAATAATCATTCCATGATAAACAAAAGCTAAAGAATTTACAAAAAGAAAGCCAGCATTACAGAACATTCTCGGCAAAATATTCCATGAGGAAGAGATAAAAAATAAAGAAGAAAATCAGCAAAGGAGGAATTATCCTAAAGGAACTGTCAAATAAGGAGGAACCAAGTGGTGTCAAAAATAAATAATAAATAAAATTTTAAAAAATGAACCAATGACTGGGAATACAATCATATCTCAATAATAACCTGAATGTTAATGGCCTGAATTCATCAATCAAAAGACATAGACTGGCAGATGGATTAAAAAGAAGATCCAACAATATGTTGCCTGCAAGAGACTCACCTCATAGAAAGAGATACCCATAGACTAAAGGTGAAAGGATGGGGAAAAACATACCATGCACATGGACTCAGCAAAAAAGCTGGAGTATCCATCCTCATTCAGATAATGTGGACTTCAAGCCAAAGTTAGTCAGAAGGGATAAAGAAGGACATTTCATACTGCTTAAGGGAAGCATAAATCAGCAAGATATAACAATCATAAACATCTATGCCCCAAACAGTGGCTCATCCATATATGTCAAACAAATCCTTCTCAATTTTAGAAACCAAATAGACCATAACACAATAATACTAGGTGATTTTAACACGCCTCTCTCACCACTGGACAGATCTTCCAAACAAAAATTAACAAAGAAACCATAGATCTCAATAACACAATCAATAATTTAGACTTAACAGACATTTATAGAATATACCATCCAACCAAGAGAGAATACACTTTCTTCTCAGCAGCACATGGATCCTTCTCTAAAATAGACCATATATTATGCCACAAAGGTACTGTTAGCAAATACAAGACGATAGAGACACTACCTTGTATTCTATCAGATCATAATGGATTGAAGTTAGAAATAAATGAAAGAGTAAAAAACAGGAACTACTCCACCACCTGGAGATTAAACAATATGCTATTATATGATGGATGGATAACAGAAGTATTAGGAAGGAAATTAAAAAATTCTTAGAGGTAAATGAGAACAAAGAAACATCATATCAAAATCTCTGGGACACTATGAAAGCAGTACTAGAGAAAAATTTATTTCATGGAGCGCATTTAATAAAGAAGTAAAACTCAACGAATAAATGACTACAGCTCAAAGCCCTAGAAAAAGAACAGACCAACACCAAAAAGAACAGACCAACACCAACACTAGAAGACAGGAAATAGTTAAACTCAGAGATGAAATCAACGAAATTGAAACAAAAGAAACAATACCAAAAAATTGACAAAATAAACTAGTTGGTTCTTCGAAAAAATAAACAAAATTGATAAAACCTTTAGCCACCTAACAAAGAGAAGACGAGGAGAAAACCCAAATCACTAAAATTTGGAATGAACAAGGAAAATATCACAACAGACATGACTGACAATACAAAACATAATTAGAAGCTATTTGAAAATCTATACTCCACAAAATAGAAAATTTCGAAGACATCAACAGGTTTCAGAGACATATAAATTGCCTAAACTGAACGAGGAGGACATACACAATTTAAATAGACCAATTTCAAGTACTGAAATAGATGAAGTCATCAAAGCCTACCAACAAGAAAAGTCCAGGACCAGATGGGTTTTCAGCTGAGTTCTACAAAACTTTAAGGAAGAGCTCATTCCACTACTTCTCAAAGTATTCCATAAATAGAAGAGGAGGGAACCCTCCCAAACTCATTCTATGAAGCCAATATTACCCTGATACCTAAACCAGACAGAGACACATCGAGGAAAGAAAATTTCAGACCCAATATCCTTAATGAACATTGACGCAAAAATTCTCAACAAATTTGTAGCAAATCGCATACAAAACATATTAAAAAGATAGTGCACCATGATCAAGTGGGTTCATCCCAGGGATGCAAGGTGGTTCAACATCAGGAAATCAATAAATGTAATTCACCATATCAATAGACTTAAAGTCAAGAATCACATGATTATTTCCATAGATGCAGAAAAAAGCATTTGATAAAAATACAGCAGTCCCTTCATGCTCAAAACACTAGAAAAAAATAGGGATAGTGGGACATTCCTAACATTGTTAAAGGCCATCTATGCTAAGCCCATGGCTAATATCATTCTAAATGGTGAAAAACTGAAAGTATTCCCCCTAAAAACTGGAACAAGGCAGGGATGCCCTCTCTCACCACTTCTTTTTAATATCGTTCCTTGAAACTCTAGCCAGAGCAATAGACAGACCAAAGAAATTAAAGGGATACGAATAGGAAAAGCAGAACTCAAACTATCCCTATTTGCTGATGATATGATTATTACTTAGAGGAACCAGGAAATTCCACCAGAAAACTTTAGATCTCCATAGTGAATCAGTAAAGTAGCGGGATATAAGAATCAATGCACATAAATCTAAGGCATTTTTATACATAAGTGATGAATCTCAGAAAGAGAATTTAGGAAAACTACCCATTCACAATAGCATCGAAAAAAATAAAATACTTGGGAATCAATCTCAAAAAAGAGGTGAAAGACCTCTACAATGAGAACTACAGAACACTAAAAGAAAGAAAATTAAAGAAAACCTTAGAAGAGGAAAGAGCTCCCATGTTCTTGGGATAGGAAGAATTAATATTGTCAAAATGGCCATACTACCAAAAGTGCATACAGATTCAAGCAATTCCAATTAAATCCCAATGATGTACGCTACCGAAATAGAGCAAGCAATTATGAAATTCATCTGGATAGAATAAAAAACCCAGAATAGCTAAAGCAATCCTTGGCAGAAAGAGTGAAGCAGGGGTATCGCCATACCAGATCTCAACTCTACTACAAAGCAATAGTAATAAAAACGGCATGGTATTGGTACCAAAATAGAAAGGTGGATCAATGATACAGAATAGAGGACACGGACACAAACCCAAATAATACAATTTCTCATACTAGACAAAGGTTCCAACAATATGCAATGGAGAAAAGATAGCCTCTTCAACAAATGGTGCTGGAGAATTGGAAATCCATATGCAACAGAATGAAACTAAACCCATATCTCTCACCATGCACGAACTAAACTCAAAATGGATAAGGACCTCGGAATCAGACCAGAGACCTTGCATCTTATAAAAGAAAAAGTAGGTCCAGAGCTGCAACATGTCGGCTTAGGACCAGACTTCCTCAACAGGACTCCCACAGCACAAGAAATAAAAGCAAGAATCAATAACTGGGATAGATTCAAACTAAATAGCTTTCTCTCAGCAAAGGAAACTATCAGCAATGCGAAGAAAGAGCCTACAGAGTGGGAGAAAATCTTTGCCAATCATACTTCAGATAGAGCACTAATCTCCAGAATCTATAAAGAACTCAAAAACTCTACACCAAGAATGCAAATAATCCAATTGACAAATGGGCTAAGGAAATGAATAGACACTTCACAGAAGATGTACAAGCCATCAACAAACATATGGAAAAATGTTCAACATCTCTAGTAATAAGAGAAATGCAAATCAAAACCACCCTAAGATTCCATCTCACCCCAATTAGAATGGCAATTATCAAGAATACAAGCAACAACAGGTGTTGGTGAGGATGTGGGGAGAAAGGTACACTCATACATTGCTGGTGGGGCTGCAAATTAGTGCAGCCACTCTGGAAAGCAGTGTGGAGACTCCTTAGACAACTTGGAATGGAACCACATTTGACCCAGCTATCCCCCTCCTTGGCCTATACCCAAAGGACTAAAATCAGCATATTACAGAGATACAGCCACATCAATGTTCATAGCTGCTCAGTTCACAATAGCCAGATTGTGGAACAACCTAGATGTCCTTCAATTGATGAATGGATAAAGAAACTGTGGTATATATATATATACAATGGAATATTACTCAGCCATAAAGAATGATAAAATTATGGCATTTGCGGGCAAATGGATGAAATGGGAGAATATCATGCTAAGTGAGATAAGCCAATCTCAAAAAACCAAGGACGAATATCGCTAATAAGTGGATGATGACACATAATGGGGGGGGGAGGGGTTAGTGTTAGGGTTAGAGTTATGGTTAGGGAGGGAGGCAAGAATGGCGGAAGGAAGGACTGTATAGAGGGAAAAGAGTGGGTGGGAGAGGTGGGAGGGGTGGGGGGGAAGGGAAAAAATAACAGAATGAATCAACAACATTACCCTATGTAAATTTATGATTACACAAATGGTATGCCTCTACGCCATATACAAACAGAGAAACAACATGTATCCCATTTGTTTACAATTAAAAAAAAAAAAAAAAAAAAAAGAAAGTAGACCATATGTTATGCCACAAGCAGCCCTTAGGAAATGCAGAAAATAGAGATACTGCCTTGTGTTCTATCAGATCATAATGGACCAAGAATTGAAATCAATGACCAAATAAAAAACAAATTACTCCAACACATGGAGACTAATAATATGGTATTGAATGAAACATGGATAACAAAAAGCATCAGGGAGGAGATAAAAAAATTCTTAGAGGTCAATGAGAACGACAATACAACATATCAAAAATCTCTGGGACACTATGAAAGCAGTACTAAGAGGAAAATTCATTGCATGGAGCGCATTCCAGAAAAGAATGAAAGTCAACAACTAAATGACCTAACATTACAGCTCAAGCCCTAGAAAAAGAAAGAACAGAATAACAGCAAAGTAGTAGAAGACAGGAAATATTTAAAATCAGAGCTGAAATCAATGAAATTGAAACAAAAGAACTATTCAAAAAATTGACAAAAACAAAAAGTTGGTTCTTTGAGAAAGTAAACAAAATAGACAAACCCTTAGCCACACTAAAAACAGAAGAGAGAGAAACTCAAATTACTAAAATTCATGATGAAAAGGAAATACCACAAGAGACACCACTGAGATACAAAATATAATGAGAAGCTACTTTGAAAATTGTTTTCCAACAAAATAGAAACTACAGAAGATATTGACAAATTTCTAGAGACATATGCTCCTCCCAAACTGAACCAGGAGGACATATACAATTTTAACAGATCAATATCAAGCAATGAAATAGAAGAAGCCATTAAAATTTACCATCTGAGAAAAGCCAGGACCAGACGGATTCTCAGTCGAGTTCTACAAGACCTTCAAAGAAGAACTCATTCCAATACTTCTCAAACGTATTCCAGAATAGAAAAGGAGGGTACTCTACCGAACTCATTCTATGAAGCTAATATCACCCTCATACTGAAACCGGCAAAGACACATCAAGGAAAGAAATTTTAGACCAATATCCTGAGGAATATAGATGCAAAGATCCTAACCAAATATTGGCAAACCGTATCCAAAAACATATTAAGAAAATTGTGCAGCACGATCAAGTAAGGTTCATCCTTGGAATGCAAGGATGGCTTAACATCTGTAAATCAATAAACGTAATCCATCAGTCATAGACTAAGGATAAGAATCATATGGTTATTTCAATTGACGCAGAAAAAGCATTCAAAAAAATACAACACCCTTCATGCTCAAAACCTAGAAAAAATAGGGATAGTAGGAACATACCTGAACAGTGTAAGGCTATTTATGCTAAGCCCAGGGCCAACATCATTCTTAATGGAGAAAACTGAAAGCATTCCTTTAAAATGGGAACAAGACAGGGATGTCCCTTTCACCACTTCTATTCAACATTGTCCTCGAAACTCTAGCCAGAGCAATTAGGCAGACCAAAGAAATTAAAGGAATCACATCTCTAAGAAATCTTTCTCACTTCTTCCCCTGCTCTAAAAGTTCCAATCCTGTCAATTTTCATAGTTTCATCCCTTTGTGTACCTGCCACCAATGGGTATGTGAATATTCCAAGAATATGGGTCAAGACTAATTGTCTACGTAATCCTGGTGCCTGCTACAGAATCTAGCACAAAGAAGTACTTGTTTCATGTTTGATGAATTTTTTTTTTTTTTTTTAAAGAGAAAAGGCTAAGAAGTCCATTATTTTACAAAACCAACTAACCAAAATAAGAGATAGTCTAGTCAGAGAAATCTAGAATCAAAAATCAACTGTACAATACGCACTAGTTTTGTAAACTTGGGAAAGTCACTTGATTTTTTTTTTTAAGGTAATTTTTTATTATTTCACCAGGACAGAAATATTCAGATTGTGCTTGGTGGGGAAACAAGGTGTAATCACCTTTGGTGTCATTGTCCAGGGCTTCAATTCTCTGAGCTCAGCTTTCACATTTTTTCCCCCCAATGTAGATGGACACGATGTCTTTATTTTATTTATTTTATGTGGTGCTAAGGATTGAAAGCAATGGCTCACACACTAGGCGGGCACATTACCAACTGAGCCACAACCTCAGCCCCTCAGCTTTCACATCTTTTAAATGGGAAACAGTTACTCCCCAGGGTTATTGATTAAACAAGTACACAGGCCAAAGTACTAAAATATCTTTAACATACCATAACGCTACCCTCATTACTGTCCTAGCAGCCTGGTCTTACCTCACAGGCTTTGAGCAAATTTTACCAACAGAGTCAAACCTACCACTACTTAGGAAGTTGAGGCTTGCTTTCTTGATACTTTCCTTGTATCTACTGTCTCCATGTGTATACACTCATTTGCTTCCCTTTCTGGTGAATCCTGAGATATTATCCAAACCAGGGCTGTGGAATTCAGGTTTTGCTAGCCTAACCTTTAACATGTTGAGTAAAGGGAACAGAGGTATCAGAGGATTGGGATATGCACTCCAGTACTATAGCCAATTAACCTGTACTGCCCCCGATTCTCTCATGCACAAGGACTATTTCTTTTTCTTTAATAGGAAGACAGAACAAAAGAGTTTTTATGCAGGCATCAGTACCAGGTTAATTCTAGATTCCAATTATGGATCCTACAAATTTACTAGTTATAAAACTTTAGGTAAACTACATAACTTCTATCTCAGTTTCTTCATCTGTAAAAATAGGCTGTTAGCATTACCTACTTCAGAGTCTCTGTGAGAAATGGAAGAGATAGTCTTATGAAAAATGCTCAAATAACATCTAGCATATAGTAAATTCAATGTTGTTGATAGTTAATAATATTTAGAACAATGTTTCTTATAAAATGTGTTTAGCAGGGGAAAAATATCTCAGAAAACAAAAAAGTATAAATAAGATAAAACATGTTTAATCCTACTACAAGTAACATTACTTAGTTTAGTATACTTTTTATTTTCCCTTGTGCATGAATATACTTTTTATTTTAATTTTATAAAACTGGAACATATTACAGTTTCTCTTCTTTATACATCAGTATATTATAATACTTAACATTATATAAACTTTAATACATAATATACTCCATGTTATATTAAATATGTATAATAATTTGTAAAGATTATATTTAACAGCAAAGTATTTCATTAATTGGTGTTGTATAACTTAAACAATACTTTTTTATTGGACATTTGAGCTACTCAAATTTTTTAATATTTCAAAGACAAAGAATCTTAATATTAACCTTTGACTGACTCTGATTAGTTTCTTAGGATATATTTGCCAAAGATGGATAGCTAAATCAATGTGCACATTTAAAATTTTCACTGGCATTGCCAACATGCCCAGCAGAAAAAGTGCACCAAAATTATGTGAGTGACCATCTCATAATTAGGCTATTTCTCATTAAACTTTTCTGTGGTGGTTATAAGACAGCACCCTGAGCATATGGTTACCCTTGTTGGTGATTCAGGATACTATTCTGAGAGAGTAGAGGATCAATAATTCACAAGAACCTAATAAAGCTGAGCTGGAGAATCACAAGTTCAAGGGCAGCCTGGGCAACTTACCAAGACCCTATCTCAAATTAAAAGGGGGTGGGGTAGGGGCATAGCTCAGTGATAGAGTAACTGTCTAGAATGCATGAGGCCCTAGGATGGAGTGGGAGAAGGTGAGGGAAAGTAACCAGGGAGAGAGAAAGCAAGCAAGCTAGATAGAGTTGGAAAAAACCTTGCCATTTTTATGGGGAATAAGATTGGAGAAATTATTTCAACTCTAATTGGCATTTCAAAGAGAACAATACCAAGCTGAGGAGAGAGGTGCTTTTAACCCCAGACTTTCCTCTTTGAATCTCAGGTTAGAGTGCCCTTTCGAGATTACCTGGGAATATCTTCTCCCTAATTCATCTATCGGTTTAGCCTTTCTTTAAACTTACTATGGGAAGGGGAAGGCAGGTATAGTAGGCTATGGAGTCAACATATTCTGGGTCTCACAATAGAAATTTTTAGTTTCTACATCTCTCTGAGCCTCACTTTCCTTACCAAACAAAATCAAAAAACCCTAGGATCAGGCTATTTTGGTTGAAATACTGATCCCAATACTAGAAATCTATAATAGGCACCACAAACCTAACAAATTATTGTTCTTACTCCCAGGCATGTAACTCAGTTCTCAAGTATAATCTCTGTTCTCAGTCTATTACAAAGATAAAATGCTCACTCAGACATCTGGGAAGTGGGGAACAGAGGTCTCCCCAAATCACAAAGACAATTCTCCGTTTTTTGTCCAGAACTAGAGACAAAGAATTCAACAGATGCACCCAAAAGGAGTAGAGGGAACAATCTCTAGGGTTCACTCAGGGCTAAGAATTTACTCTTGTTCCCCCCAGCCAGAACGGAAAACTTTCTAGGTTAGAGAATTTATTCCTGATGACCTTGATTAGCATTATATATTCTCAACATCTGTCCTTTAGGTATTCTCCTAAGAGTCTGATTGATTTATCAGATTAGTTACTTGACACAGTCAATCCATATGATAGAATCTAAGACAGAAGGTGATGAAAGATGGATAAAGTCAGCAGGAGCCAGAGAAGCAAGTCAGGAGTCAGAGAAATAGATCCTTGCATGACATAGACAACGTCTACCATCATAAGCAGAACTCCCCTTTGCAAATTAGCTTAGCAGAAAAATGGCTAATGACATCATCATACTCCTCCACAATGAAGTGCCCAACACACTGAAAATTTCCCTTTTCTCTGGATGCTTTTAGAGTCTCTACAAATCTGCCCAAGCAGACCTTCCCATTCACCAGTGTCTTCTTTGCAAGAGACACTCAGATGCATTAAGGTAATTCATGTGAGCCTATTCCTGGAAAACAACTCTTTACAATCTTACTTGTTCTTTTGGTCTGCATTCAATGCCTGGTACTGCCCTTTTAATGCTGTTTACTCAGTTCTGGAGAGGCTCACTTTTCACACAAATAAGATTCCTGGATTCCATGAATACCTCTGTTCGGATCAAGTTAATAGAAAACTGGAGAGCTTGAGACTGCACAGTGATGAATGTCTTATCCTACTTGGGAGGTTGAGGCAGAGGATTGTTTTCAAGTTTGAGGCTGCCCTAAACAACTTAGTGGACCCTGTTTCAAAATAAAAAATAAAAATGGCTGGGTATATAGTTCAGTGATAGAGTATTTACCTAGCAGGTGAGTTCCATAGAGGCCAGGCACTGAAACTAGAAAAGGCTATAAACCAGCAACACAATATTCTAACATTTCCTATTCTAATTACCCCACCCTTCCAACTCTCCATTCCTACACTAAGCAATTAACAAAACTTTTAGAAACAAGAAGTTTTGTTTTGTTTTCAAAGGATGCAAAACTTTGTAAGCAGTGAACTTTTTTTTTTTTTTTTTTGTGGCGGGGTGGGAGGGAATAGGGACTGAACACAGAGGTGCTTTACCAATGAGTTATATCCAGGTCCCTTTTTATTTTGAAATGGAGTTTTCACTAAGTTGTTGAGGGTCTTACTGCTGAGGCTGGTCTCAAACATGACACTCTCCTGCCTCAGGCTCCCTAGTTGCTGGGATTATAGGTATACACCACTACAACTGGCACCTTTTTCAAAGAAATGAATGACATACATACATGTACACATGTATTAACATTTATAAAACATAAAGAGTTCCTACAAATCAGTTAAGAAAAATGATGAGCAAAACCACAATGGTCACAGAATATGATCAGGCAAAGACCCTTAATATGATTAGTGTGGATATAAAAAGTTTATGGGTTGGGATATAACTCAGTGGGTAGAGTGCTTGCTTGCATGCACAAGGTTGTGGGTTCAATCCCTAGCACCACACATGTACACGCAAAAAAGGTTACTAAAAAAAAACACTCAAAATAAAAGAACTATTATTAACCATTTCTCATCACACTGGTGCCACACACACACACACACACACACACACAACATCAACAAAACCTTAGACCATTTCAGTGTTGAAGAAGGTTTGAAAAAATGGAACTTGTTAGGTCTGTATCTAGAATGTCCCAAAGGCTAGTGTACTGAACTTGGTCCCCAATGCAACAGTGTTCAGAGGTGAGGCTTCTGGGAAGTGACTGGATTATGAGGTCTCTGATCTCTTCAAAGGATTAATCCATTGATGAATTCTCATTTGATGGCATTATAGGGAGGTGGTAGAAAATGTAGGAGGTGGGGCCACATTGGAGGAAGTAGGTCACTAGGAGTTGTGCCCTGGAAAGATATATCTTGTTCCTGGGGCCCTTCTTCCCCTTCTCTCTGCCTTCCCTGCTGCCATAAGCAGTTTCTTCTCCACCAGGTCCTCTGCCATGATGTTCTGCCTCACCTCCGGCCCAAGCAATGTACCTACTGACCACGGAATTGAAACCTCTAATACCTTCAGCCAAAATAAATCTTTCTTCCTTTGTTTTTCTCAGTGATGAAAAGCTAACTAACTAGGTATGCTCATACAATGTTGGTGGTTGATGTACAGCTTGAAAACAACATATAGTAGCTACCAAAATTTAAAGTACAAATACACTTTGACCCAAGAATCCACTTCTACTCTCTATCTTACAGAAGCACTCACATGTGTTTCACAAAGATAAATGTGTAAGGATGGTCACTGGAACATTTGACACAATATTAGGAAGCTAAAGAAACTTGAATACTCCACAAGAAGAACAGTCAGATGACTGAGGAAACAGGGAACTTTTAAACCTAACGAGACTCATTCTGGATTTTGGTTAAATCAGTCAGGTAGTCCCTACTCCCTGTTGTTTACTAACAATACTAACATCAAAGGAAACCATCCCAGTTTCGACAACTCATTTTGAAGATTAGAGGTTAGCCCTTTTCCTACATATACTTCCATGGCTGCAACTGGTATATTATGCCTTCTTGCTGTTTTGTGACAAGTATTTTCATTATTCTGTTTTCTTTTACGTAACCAATTTTAGCAGCTATCATTTCACGGAATAGAAACAATTAGCTAGTGCTGGACACACAGATATTATTCTTTTGCCATTACATAAAATGCTACAATGAAAGTCAATATACTTCTAACTTTTCTAATGTCAGATTAATTATTTTCATAGGAAAAGGTTTTAGGACTGGGTCATGAAGTGAATGCAACAGAAAGCATGAGTCTTGCTCCATATAGCTTTGTCATTTCCCATAGTCTTCAGATTCATCCAAATGGCTGTGACCCGTTCATCCAACCAGGAGAGGGCAGCATTATCCAGATTAAAAGAGCCTCACGATGTAGATAATCAGGTCTGAGAATGGAGAGGAAAGAAATGATCACATGACAAAGGTAAAATCCACAAGGCATGCTAAGGATGGCTCCCAAGATCTGGGATGTAAAGCAGGCCCTTGTTCCTGCAAAGCACCATGGATTATTCACAACTAGCTACACCTAACACTATGTGTCCTTGATTCCTTTACTGTCCATGATGGAAAACTTACCTTCCCTTAACAGGTACATATACTGGTATACCAGACATAGTGACCATGCCATACCTTTATCAATTTGGATCTTACCAGCAACAGAAATACTTGGAGTGCTACTCCTGAGTAGACTAAAGGAGGATACATTAGGCTGTCGGCCTCACCTTGGCAGTTTATGTTGAAGTAAAGAATGGTAAGAGCAAGCATACTTATCAACCACAGATGTCCAAGGTCTCATTCTCCCTCCTCAGCTTTACTTTAAACAAAGCTGGGGGCAAGGCAAGGGGTACAATAAGCAGTATTGAGTTGAAAGGCTAATAAAATGGAAGCAGCCATTGTTGAAATGTCTCAGTGTACCAGTTAGGTGATCAACTAAGTAAGTCATCCTAAAGTAAATGTGACCTAAAGTTAGAGCTATTTCCATATTTCAGCTCTTGAAAGCTTAGAGAAACACTATATCCTTACCTATGAAAAGGCTAGAAACTATGGTCGATTTATCAGTTGTTCACCATTGTCTCTCCCTGATATAGTAACTTCTCTGTGGAATAGTTATATGATCTATATCATCATGGCCCACATTAAAGGAATAATATAATACAGCACTACAGAAGTAAGGGTGTAGAAGTGTGGGTGCAGTTATGTCAGCATTAGTGGGAGAGGGAAATAGCATCAAATTTCAAACGAATAAACCCTTTCACCTGGAATTCTACTTCTAGGATTTTAGGCTACAAAAGTAATGATGTAAGTAAGAAAAATATTCACTGCAGCCCTTTTTTCAACAGCCAATAGAAACAATCCATGTCCTCCAAACAAAACAAAAGAGAGGAAAAAAAGAACAAAATCTGGTATATCCATTAATGAAACCATTAAAACTAATGAAAAAGGTCTATAAATCTTATCATGGAACAATCAAAGACAAGCAAAATAACACAAGTTACCAAATAAAAGAAGAATGTAAGTTTAATTTTTTTTTTAAACTCCATATTTTGTAAAATCTGTAAGAATACCAGACTACCCAGGTTCAAATTTTGGCTGTGTCGCTCATTAAAAGTGTGACTTTATACTTAATCCTTAAATTTCAGTTTCTTTATCCATAAATAGAGATAAGGGAAATCAACTTCAAGAATTATGATAAAAATCACTTCATTTATACAATGAAATTAATGAATTTGAAAAATATACGAATAGGTATAATAAAACAGTACAGTACCAGATGCGTAGCAAATGCTCAGAAACTCGGATGATTACTAACATCATCACCTCTAGGAAGAGAAATTAGGGATGCAACTTTGATTTACCAGGTATTATACTTTTTTACATAGAGTTTTCTTGTTTGTGGTGCTGGGGATTGGACCTGTGGTCTTGTGCATGGTTAAGCAAGCACACTACCACTGAGTCACATTCCCAGCCCTCTATATAAAGAATTTTTTTCAGAACAAGCATGTATTCTTTTATAATTAAAACACATACTAAAGAGAAATGAAAACATGTGTTCAAAGACTTTCACATGAATGTTTATAGCAGCATTATCTATAACAAAAAAAGGAAGTAACTTAAGTACCTATCAACTAGAGAACTGATGATTTCAGGGATAATCAAACACTGATCACACTATAGCTATATACTGTACAGACAGGAGTTTTTCTCTCCAAAGTTCACTGATTCTTTAATTTTTTGAATAATGTGCACTTGCACACAGTGAAGATTCAATAAAAGCTTATTTCTATGAAAATAATTGTAAATTTCCAAAAAGCTTAACTTGAATGCATTCTAGATGCATTCTTCATTTTGCACAGAAAAACTTGAAATGACAAAAAAATTCAAACCATTAGCTGCACCCAATTTGGGCAGATGGATGAAGAAAGATGGTTAATTTCTGGTACCCATTTAGCTAAATACTAAAGGCTACCTTGCACCTGCCATCTCCACAGGTGTCCAAGCACCAGGTAAGTAACTAAAAGAGCACAAAAATCTTGGTACAACCAACCAGTATTTTCCCATAGCTTTCTATAGTCTAAAATGACTAGGTTTAGAGAGCTGCAGCAGGAAAGAATTGGTTCTATGTGGAAAATCCTTGACACTAACCTGGGTCAACAATATTGTCCCATTTTTCCAGATGGGGGAATAGGTTCAGGCAGGCAGAACAGCAAAGTTTCCTTGGCACATTCTATTGATTACTGTTGATAGGGTTCTGAAACTGTTAATGCAAACATTTTGTGTGTCCAATGCACAACTGAGGTAATTTTACCTAATTACATTCTCTGAGGTGAAAGGCCTTTAAAATTACTAGAAAACATGTCATTGACTGAATTACAAATCCTACACCATTGTGACATACTTGGAATTTTTATTTTCACATCTCATATTTTTCAGGATTTGGGTTCCTACAGAAGATAAAGTCTATCAGGAAAAAACACAGACACACACCCTCTTGTGTTCTGAGTAGCACAAGACAAGCCCTGGAACCTAAGAAAAAAGCAGGAAAGTAAGCTCAACTCTGGCTTTTAGGCTAAGTGGCCTTCTCACATAGGGCACAATGTACAAGCAGGTTCAATTTAAAAAATGTGTCTACACATAAAGAAATGAAACTTAGAAAATAATTCCATAAACTAATGGTTGTTGGGGGGACGACCCCCAGAAAACTAAAAATGTGAGAGAACTATAGAAACATAAAAAGGGATTAGAAGTTGGACATGGTGGTACACCCTATAATCCCAGCTACTCAGAGGAGGCTGAGGCAGGAAGATCACAAGCTGGAGTCCAGTGTGGGAAACTTAGTTAGACCCTCTCTCAAAATATAAAATAACAAGAGCTACCATTCCACAGGTGTCCCAGCACCAGGCGAGCAACTAGTAAAGCAAGAAAATCTTGGCACAACTAACCAATATTTTCCCATAGCTCAGTGGTAGAGTATACCTGGGGTCAATCCCCAGTACCTCCTTCCCCAATGCCACAGAAACAAAAGATGAGGGATGGGGTGGGCTATGAACCCAGCATCAGACAAAGAGTACACTTCTAAATATCCAGAAGTGTTTCTCTTTGCAGTGGGTCAAGTAAGAAGTTTGTCTCTGTAGTGGGTAGCAGGATTCTCTGTCCATGATATCTGCCAGTCCTCTACAGAGGTTGTGGCATGGCAAGAAAAACGATTTCCTCTCTATAGTAAACTAAACCCAGGGGAGTTTTACCATTGAACCACATCCCTAGTCCTTTTAGGGTCTCACTAAATCGTAAAAGCTAACCTTGAACTTGCAACCTTTCTGCCTCAGCCTCCCAAGTCCCTGGGATTACAGGTGTGCAACACTTCACCCAGCAAGAGAAAATATTTGTTAAAATAAAGTGAGCTGAAGAACAGTAGGGACGTAATGGCAATTATCAACAACTTCATCTATGGTCAGTTTTGAGTCTCAGAGGGATGAGGATAGGAAATTCAGGAAAGCCAAGAGCTAGGAAGGAAAGGTAATTAATAATAATAATATAATTAATAATTAATAATAATCTATACCCTGTGAGGCCAATTATTTAGAATGTTAATATTCTTTTAATTTCTCCTTCCTATCCCTTGAATATTAAGAAAAATCCAATTTAACCACTCTAGCCCTATCTCAGCTGTAGTGTAGTTTCTTCTCTTTATTAGTTGTTGATGGACCTTTATATGTAGTGTTGAGAATCGAACTTAGTGACTCACACATACTAGTCAAGTGCCCTACCCCTGAGCCACAACCCCAATCCCTGTACTGTGGTTTCCTAAGGGAAAAAGAACATTTGTCTCTGCTTGGATCAGAGAGTTAAAGAAGAATGGATGTCTAAATTCCCACTGGTGCCCTCATAGACAGGATAAGCCACTCCTCTCCCAGACACTTTTTCTCCTATCCTTATTGGGCCCTTAGGTTTGTGTCTGGCACCAGTACTACATGCTTTATGTGTATCATCCCACGACAATCTCATAAGAAATCTGGAAGTTTATTGTCCCCATTTTAAAGATAAATTGGGGCTAAGAAAGATTAGGTAAGTTGTCTAAGGTCTGATAGTTGGATAAAGGGCAGAGTTACAACATGAATCCATAAGACATATGAATGTCTGAATATCAAGGCACAAACTCTGAAATATATGCCATACTGGTGGTGGCAGTTAAGAGACTTCAAGGATATGGTGACTTACAGGGGACAAAGTCAATCTACTCTTCCCCTTGTAAAGATTTCCTTCCAGGGAAATGAAAGAAGTTATATTTTTCTTACGCGCTGTGGCATTTCCTTGTACATGGTGGCAACAGGGGAATCAAAGGTCACTAAGCTAGCAAATCGAAATATCCTGTCCTCACATAGATGAAAGCATTACCATTTTCTGACCTTCTTCAGGTCAGTTTTCTAATACCAAGCTGAATACTGATAAGACTACTTTAATACATTATTCTTCTCTAAATATGCAACATCCAGTTACTCCAATGAGTTTCACATTAGTTATCTTTTCTTCTAAAACCACTGTTGATATGGTGTTCCTGCCCAACCTGAAGCAGGGAATAAACACTGGGATGGAAATATTATCCTGGCATTCCTAGAACACACTGACTACTTTCACAGGTCCATCAGGCTGTTTCCCAAAAGCTGAAATGAAGAAAATAGGTCTCTCAAAACAATTAGAATCTGCAAAACACATGAAACTCTTTGAGATATCAAATATTATTCCATCAAAATTTATGATTTGAGCCTCACCATTGGTTTAGTCTCTGCAGTTTGCTCAGTGCTGTGGGTTTTGCTCCAGATCCGTCACATTGCATTAGTGCCCTTCCTCCTCACTGCCTACAGAAATAACAGCCTTGAACATGGCAGCACAATCCATTTGTCCTGCTCTAATTACTTTTTGACATTACTTTTTCAGTTGCTGACTTGCCTCCCCCGACCACCTTTTTTTTTTTCCTTTCAACCACAAGGTATCATTAAAATCATCTGAAAACAAAACAAAACAAACAAACAAACAAAAAAACCGTTTAGATTCTGCCAATATATATTTGGTTAACTTCCTATCACAAAATGGTTTCAAGAAGGAGTATAAAACTAGTTACAAGGGCTGGGGAGATAGCTCAGTTGGTAGAGTGCTTGCCTCACGTGCACAAGGCCCTGGGTTCAATCCCCAGCACCACACACACACACAAAAAAAAAAAAACCAAAAAACAACAACAACAAAAAAAAACTAGTTACAAGAAAGGTCAGCAGGCACTCAAACTATTTACAGAATTCCCCTGATGCTACAGAGAGGATGGACCAGAGGGAAATGCGTAGGACTGAAGTTATAGGACCTGGCCATGTTGTAACTGCTACTCACTACCTATGAGACCTTGGGCAAGCCTCTGAATCGAGATCTTAGTATTCTCTCTGGACAAATGGGGTTCTCTGGAAAACTCTGCCTAATACATCTAAGATCTAATAGCTCTACACGGATACTCTAAAGAGAGTTGCTGTGATGATCAGTTGAGATAACGCTTGTGAAAATATACTAGAAAGAGTTACCTATTATTGTAATCATTAAAAGGCATAAAAATGATGGTCTGTGTTCTAGAATCTCTAGGCTTTGTGTTATTAATTAAATCTGGTGTTAAACGGTTAATTCTGTGTGTCAGTTTGGCTGGGTAACAAATTTCCCTGATATTTGGTCAAGCATTATTCTGGGTGTGTCTTTGAAGGCATTTTGAATAAGATTAACATTTTTATCAGTGGACTTTGAGTAAAACAAATTGCCCTCCAAAATGTGGGTGGGTCTCATCTCATCAGTTGTCTGTCCCAAAAAGAACAGAGAGGCAAAAAAAATCAGACTCCCTTATACAAGAGAGAACTCTCTAGCAGACTGCCTTTGGACTCAAACTGGAACATCAGTTCTCCTGAGTAGCTGGCCTGTAAGCTTTCAGATTATAACTGCAGCCCTGGGTCTCCAACTGCTAATACTCATGACAGATTTTGGATTTATCAGCTCCATAATCATATGAGTCAATTCCTTATAAAACAGTCTCCATCCACCCATAAATTCATCCTTCCATCCATCATATTGGTTCTGTTTCTCTGGAAAACTTTGCCTAATACCTCTAAGATCTAATTTTGTTTAGAATTCACAATAATCATCCTATACTATATAATAAGGGGCAGAAACATCAGGAGTAAATTAAATCCAGAAGTTTACCTTCAGAGCTCTTTTTTGTTCCAGCATGACAGACCCTGATTTACAAAGTATATATTTTCTAAAGTCACTTTAGGCCACCTGCCTAGAGTTTTTAAAACTCTTTTCCTAATAATAAAGTGGAGCAAAAGGACAAAGGATTATTCTGAAGTTATCCTTATAGAAGGTGATTAATACATATTTTCTGGATTAAGTGCATGAATATGTGTGTGTGTGTGTGTGTGTAGTGTGTGCGCGCACACACATATGTGCATGATTCCTTTATTTAGAAAAATGCTTCTGGAGGAAAATACAAGATTTATTGAGCAATTCCCAAATGTTAAATAAGCACTGTATTGGATGTTTCTTTTGCATATACTGTTTACCACTTAATATCTGTAAAACAAAGACTATGGTTTTTTTACTTCTGAAAATGAAGAAACTGAGCTGAGGGATGAGATGTTTTAGCCTGGGGTTACCCAACTAGAATATGGTAGAGTTGGGATCTGACTCCAGTGATCTGTCTCTGACTACAGGATAACCATATATTGAATAAGTTCTACTCTTATTTTTAAAAGAAAAGGGGATAATGAACTATGTTGTACCTATTTTCCTTCCTCCACTCACTCTTACGTGCAGCATGGCAAAAAACTCAAAAGGCAGAAAACAAGGACTAGGTCACAGCATTTTGGAAATACACAGATTGAGGGGTTTTCAGCAGAATGTCAGAGTAAGCAGTTCCATTCCAGCAAAAGTTTAGATTAAAGAACTAGTTAGCAAAGAAGAGTGAGCTGTGAGCTGATTTTTTTTTTTTTTTTTTTTTTTTTTTTTTTTTAAGGACAGCAATAGAAAGTGTAGGGGTGCCAATGAATTAAACATAGATAGGAAAAAGATGGTATGTACAGGAGTTAGAAGGGTCAGCCACAATTTGTTTTACAACACTGGGGGGTTAAACCCAGGGCCTTGGGCGTGCTAGACAAGTCTCTGACCACTGAGGTACAGTCCCAGCCTTTCAGCTATTGTTTTTAATGTTAACAAGACAGCATATCCTCTGTGCTGACCATCTCAGCTACAAGTGACAAGTCAGACCAAAACCAGGTCAAAGAGACCTCTGTCTCCTACAAATGTTTGCCTTTTCTCATTCCAGATGGCCTTTCAGGATCCATTCTTAGTTCACATTCTTCCTGCCACAAATGCACACAGTTACAAAGGGAAACTTATTCTACATTTTGGACTAGGTTTTGTTCACTTGTTTGTTTGTTTTATGTGTGGAACTGGGGATTTAACCCACTGAGTTACATCCCTAGCCCCCTCTCCTTTTTAAAATTTTGAGACAGGGTCTCACTAAATTGCCCAGGCTGGCCTTGAACTTGTGATCCTCCTACCTCTGGCTCCCAAGTCACTGGGATTATAGGTGTGTGCTACCACATCTGGTATGCATTTTCTACTGTTGAACAAAGCCTATAATCAAGGGCAGAGACCTGCAGAATTATCAGTAATGAAACAAGAATTGTTTGCTATTAGGCCAATTAAATTCAGTTTTAGCTACATTAAAATAGGCCAAGTAGAAATCAGTTGTATAATGAGACGGTATTTCCTAACAAAGCGTGACAGCAGTTTATTTAAATAAAATTACTGTTGGAATTACATCACTGGTAAAATGTCGAAATTCAAATAGTTTCAAAACAAATTTCTTCATCTTGATCATTTAAAAGTAATCCAGTTAAGACCATGACTTCAGAAAAACTCTGGGAGGGATCATTAACCCCATTTTACTAGTGAAGAAAATGAAGTTCAGAGAGTGGCAAATGTCCACATGGATAGAACTAGGACCTGACTCTTAAGTTTTGAGTATATTTTTCCTTTCCCAAAGCTATCAAGGTCTTGTTTGTTAGGCCCCTCACTCTCTTGAGGTGTCCTGCTTTTTTTAACTTTTAATACTTCCTGGGAGAATAGGAGAAGTTTTCCTACAGTTTTAATGCATCATTTTTTGTATAATGTGGTTATATAAGTAGTTTTAGGTTGCATAAGTAGTTTTAGTAGTTTTTGTATAAGTAGTAGTTGTAGCTTCTTAGTCATTCCAACTTGAAGAACAACAAAATCATACCTGCCAAGTTCTAAATCACTGGAATGGGTTTTCCAAAATAGTCACCGACACAGGTAGAAACTAACCTTCACTGACAATTTTTTCCTTCAACTTTTAGGGCAATTTTATCTTGTTGATTTTTTAAAATTAAATTGTAAAATGCTTTGTGAACAAAAGGCAAGAATCTTTTCCAAATGAACGGTCTGTGATGCTAAGGTAGTAATTCATGTTTTACAAAAATTTTCATTCATGCAATCAAGACAGAAAGCAATAGAATCTGTAAAATGAATTCTAGATTAAAATGAATACTTTTGAACACAGCCATATGTGAATTCTATTTTACTATATCATTAAATTTTAAAAATTTTTGACAGTACTAAGGATTGAACCCAGGGTCTCATACATGCTAAGCAAGTACTTCTAAAACTGAGCTACATCTCTAACACGTCCCCTGCTTTTTTTCCTATTTTGAAACAGGGTCCCACTAAGTTGCCTAGGAGTTGTGATACTCCTGCCTCAGCCTCCTGGGTAGCTAGGGATTACAGGCACATGCAATCTTGCCTGGCTCAAGAATTCTATTTTACAGTATAATGCCTAGAATTTAAGTCCTCAAAATTAGAACTACTACATCTTAAAAACTTACCCATTCTAGTTTCTCTAATCAGCTTCTTAAAACCAGAAGGGAAAAGGGATGAATTCTAAGATCAAACAGCCTAAGTTCATATTCTTGCTCTACTATTTCATATTTTTGATGCTTGGGCAATTAGCTAAATTGCTAAGAGTCTTAGTTTTCTCATATAAAATGAAGACATCATCCTTTAGCTTTCCCTTGTTGAGGAATAAAGGAAATGAACCAGTATCAGCAAGTTCAGTTTCAGACACAAATGGTATTTGAGAAATAGCAAGTGATCAATAAGTTTTTGTTATGAATCAGTTTTAAAGCTCTATATAGAATATGTCTACTGTACCTTCTTGACAGAGAGGGAAATGAAGATTAGTGATATGAAATAAATAAGGAAAAATGTATTTACACTTCTAGTATTTCTGCAGTTTAGCATTTGTATTTCCTGAATTAGAATAAGGTTATAATAGGAAGTTTACTTTGAAATATTTGGATATAAGGATCTATGTCAGTGATTAAGAGCAAATGACTCTTCTTTTTAATCTACATATTAGTTTCCCAAGTTGCTACAAAGAAAAAACATTTTATGCACAGTTTCATTTCTGCAATATAGCTTCAAAAGAAATGAAACTACTCTATAATCCCACAGATTATGTCTAAAAAACAGACTCTTGGGCCAGTTGTCGGCTGTATACATTGTAGAGAGAATGGGGCCAAGAATCCTCCAAAAACCCTTTCAACTCTTCTGGCATCTGCTCCCATAAAGATGAAAAATTCAGATCTATTCAATTCTAGAAACTACTGCTAACTTTTTGAGCTAAGACAAGAGTTTGGGGGGCTGGGGTTGTGGCTCAGTGGTATAGCACTTGCCTAGCACATGTGAGGCACTGGGTTCAATCCTCAGCACCACATAAAAATAAAGATACTGTGTCCATCTACAACTAAAATAAATAAATAACTTTTTAAAAAAAGTTTGGGATTCTGAAGATTTGTGAGATCTCTTCTGAAATTTTCCTAAATTTGCAACATGCTTTCCTTAATCAGTTCATAACAGAAGGGTCATGCATGATTTGTAATTACTGCTTAAATGTAATTCAGTTTTTTTATTTGCTTTTGTGAACTCTTCCTTCCAGAGTTATTTAACCTTTAAAAATGGGCAGAGGGGAGCAATGTGATGGGGACTGTGTTAAAGCCCAGATTCTACCATTAACATGATGGATAACCCTTGGGCATATTACATCCCCTTTATGAGGCTCAATTTTCCCATCTGCATTAAGAAAACTGTGGTAGACATCCATGTAAGAATATCTTTCAGCAACTATGTTCTAGGATCATCCAAGCCCCCAAAACCTCCAGATAGGCAGTACCTACTATTATACAATTGGAGTTTAACCACCATCTCCTCAGGGCACATACAGATCCTGCCCAAATCACTTCCAAACCCTGATGCTCAACAGCCAAGTGGAGATAACATAAAAACGTTCAGTCTCATATGTGGTACCCTGGATACATACTGGCTGAACCTGAAGAAGAGCCTTACTTACTCCAATACCTCTGTAAAGCTGATAGAGTCAGACAAAAACAAACATACTGAGTTTGCAGGGAGATACTGGGAATCAAAATATTGATCAGCCATTTTTAGTACCTGTCTCTCCTTCCCCAAGAAACAGTGGCATCATTAGGCAAAAAGTGACAGCAGAAAATGTAAGGGAGAGAAAACATAGTGTTAGAGCTTTCTACTCTACACTATAACTAATAATCTAATAAGGGACACAGGTTTGGTCAACTAACAATGTCATTCCAAGAACACTAGATTTGGTATGGGGCAGTTCTCCCACAGGATTAAAGGCTAATTCTTTCTTAAATGTCAGACCTACTGTACTTTGCTGAGGCAATCTACTCTATAAGGGTTAGGGTTTAATAATTAATTCAATTAAATACCTATGGGGTCCCTACCATTCCCATGTTGAAGATTCAGTGGCAAACAAGACTGGCATGGTCTCTGTCCTAATAGACTTCCAATCCAGTAGAAGGAATAAAAATTATGCAATTATATAAAAATATTTAATTATAATTATGAAAATTGTGACAAATGCAGGAGGAACATGTAATAAAAAATAATCTGGCACAAAAGGGGTGGGAAAACACTTAAGAAAGAAAAGGATTATGAGGAGAGTGGGAACAGGTTAAACTATGTACAAAACAGAAGAAAACACATGATTTCTTCCTAAAATATGGCCTAGCTTTTTCTGCTCCCTTGTGTTCAGAGAACCTCGTACTTCTCAGCACTACTAAGCTGCTTTCACTGCAGTGTGACAAGCAGTTTATAAATGTGTTTCCCCTACTAGATTGCAAACTCTTCAAGAATACAGACTTTATCTAATCTATTTCTATGCCTCTAGGGCCTAGCATTGAACTAGATACTGAGCAGTCCTGAGAAAATAGTAGTTACCTTCATCACGACTACTGTTCTTTAGAGTGGTCATTAAACAAATTATGTAAGTCTATTTCTGTTGATTGAGATTTCCTACTTGGTAGAGAAAACATGAAATGAGTTCCCAACATGTGCCATTGCTCTCAGTTCCTTTGTTGTAATGAATTTTTCTTGTTTGCATGGCTGCAACAGAGCTGTCTTTCACACTATGCTATGGTTACTTCAAATGTAAGATAATAAGCCAAGAGCAGCAATGCCTTAAAAGGCAGTGATATGAAGATCACAAGGTAGGGAAGGGGGAGGATAAAGAGAATTAGGACACAGCTGTAGTATTCTGTAGGCTAGGACATAGACTCAATGTGTCACAGAAAATTAAATCAGAAGCTGAATGTAATTCCCAATCTCTTGAATAAACATAAGCAGGAGCCCTGATACTATCACTGGCTACACTGGAGTCATACTATGCCTTCAGTGACATTCAGTTCTAAGCCCCACAATCATCCTAAATTGGGGAGGTAAGATCACTGCTCTAGCAGGCCAAATTCTACAAAGCTTCAATTGCCCCAGACAGAAAAAAGAGGATGCCAACTGCTAAATCCACTTTGATAGCTAGGGGAGGATTAAAGAAAGTGTACACATGGTAATGTCCAAATCTGAGCGATGAGATTAACCTCCATGTGGATTGCCTTTACCTCAGAAAGGGTTTTTATTTTTTTTAATTAAATGCTTTCATTATAGCTATATATTGAGAAATTTTACTTTCAGAATGCACTGTCAAAGGAACTGGCAATGTAGTATTTTTTTTTATTCTGAATGTTTTTGCAATATGGTTATAGCCTTTGACTTAACATCTTTGTTTCCTACCTTGAGTTTCTGGAATGAATTCAGGTCATCAGGGAATGATAATCTAGATTATATTTGTATAGTCAGAGTGAGGTCTCACTGCAAACACCACATAACATTTTTATCACATAATAAAGAAAAAGAAAAACAGATACGGATGTTTAAAAGGGAAAAGCCGGGCTACAGAAAATACCAGAGCACTTACAATAGCAAAGCTTAAGCCAATTTCATTTCTTAAAAGGTATATGCAGGAAAAAAAAATTAACATTAATCTTCTTTGGATGGTAAAGCTACATGTGATTTAATTTTTTTTTCTTTTAAACCTTTACTTTTCCACCATGAAATATGTCATCTTGTGATTTAAAAAGCCAGTGCATTGGGCTAGGGGTTTAATTCACTAGTAGAGTGTTTGCCTAGCATACAGCAAGTTTTGGGTTCAACGCACAACACTGCAGGGAGAGAATTTAAAAAGCTAAAGACCCCACCTACCTACTTTCCTTCCTTCATTTACTGCACTACTGGGGATTTAGCCCGAGAATACCACTGAGTTTTACCGCGGCCCTTTTTTATTTTATTTTGAAACAAGAAACTGCTAAGTTTCTGAGGGTCTTACTAACTTGTCAAGGCTAGCCAAACTTGTTTCATGAACATCACCCCATGTATTCTCTATCTTCTTTCCCCATTCCAAGTTATTTTAAAGTAAATTCTTTACATTATATCAATTCATTAGTAGATATGTCTCTAAAAGAGATAAGTCTTAAAAATATCAACAACTCTATACTACAAAGCAACAGTAACAAAAACAACATGGTATTGGCACCAAAACAGACATGCAGACCAATGGTACAAAATAGAAGACAGAGAGACAAACCCACATAAATACGGTTATTTCATACTAGACAATGGTGTCAAAAATATACTTTGGAGAAAAGACAGTCTATTTAACAAATGGTGATGGGAAAAGTGGAAATCCATATGTAACAAAATGAAATTAAACCCCTATCTCTCACCCTGCACAAAAATCAACTCAAAGTGGATCAAAGACTTAGGCATTAGAAGAGAGACCTTCCACCTAAGAGAAGAAAAAGTAGGCCCAAATCTCCATCGTGTTGGCTTAGGACCTGACTTCCTTAACAATACTCCTAAAGCATAAGTAAAATTAAGAATCAATAAATAGGATGGATTCAAACTAAAAAGCTTCTTCTCAGCAAACAATAATTTGAAGAGAGAGCCTACAGAATGGGAAAAAAATCTTTACCACATGCATCTCAGATAGAGCACTAATTTCCAAGATATAGAAAGAACTCAAAAAAAACAAATAACCCAATCAATAAATGGGCTACAGAACTGAATAGACATTTCACAGAAAAAATACAACTGATCAACAAACACATGAAAAAATGTTCATCATCTCTTGCAATTAGAGAAATTAAATCAAAACTGCTCTAAGATTTTCATCTGACTCTAGTCAGAATGGCAATCATCAAAAACAAGCAATAATAAGTGTTGGTGAGGATGTGGGGAAAAAGGTACACTCATACATTGTTGATGGGACTGCAGATTGGTGCAACCACTTTGGAAAGCAGTATGGAGATTCCTAGGAAAACTTGGAATGGAACCACCATTTGATCCAGCTATCCCACTCCTCAGATTATACCCAAAGGACTTAAAATCAGCATAGTACAGTGACGCAGCCATATCAATGTTTACAGTGGCTCAGTTCACAATAGCAAAACTATGGAACCTACCTAGATGCTCTTCAATAGAGTAATGGATAAATAAAATGTAGTAAATACAAACAATGGAATATTACTCAGCCTTGAAGAACAACGAAATTATGGCATTTGCAGCTAAATGGATAGAAGTAGAGAATATCATGCTAAGTGAAATAAGCCAATCCCCAAAAACCAAAGGCCAAATGTTTTCTCTGATAAGCAGTTGCTGATCCGTAGTGGGGGTGGGTGGGTAGGGAAGAATGAAGGAACTTTGGATTGTAGAGGGGGGTGGGCAGTGGGGATGGGAAGGACAGTAGATTGAGAGAGATATTATTAACCTATATACATGTATGAAAAAAAAATTTTTAAATATCACTGCCTGAAAAAAAAAATGAAAAAGTAAATAAGTTAAAAAAAATACCTTGAGAAAAATGAAAAAAATAAATCAGTTTAAAAGAAAAAAAAATAAATAAAGCTACTAATCATCTGTAAGCACAGGTTTTCTGTGTGGACATGTTTTTAATTCACTCAGGTTACGTACCAGAGGTATATATGTTGGATTATATGGTAAGAATATGTTGGGCTGGGGTTGTGGCTCAGTGGTAGAGTGCTTGCTTAGCAAGAGTGAAACACTGGGTTTGATTTTCAGCACCACATATAAATAAATAAATTAAATTAAAGGTCCATCAACTACTTAAAAAAAAATTTTTTTTTAAAGAATATGATTAACCTTTTAAGCAACTGCCAAACTCTTCCAAAGTGCACTCCCCACATCAATGAAAGAAAGTTCCTATTGTTCCCATCCTCACCGTATCGTTGAGTTTTGGTCATTCTAATAGGTATGTAGTGGTATCTCACTGTTAATTTATTGTGTAATTCGCTGATAACATGATGTGGAACATCTTTGCATATGCTTATCTGTCTCCTGTATTATCTTCTTTGGTGAGATTTGTTAAGGTCTTTGATCCCTTTTTAAAATCGCATTCTGTGTTTATGGTTGAGTTTAAAAGTTCCACATATTATTTTCAATAATGGTCCTTTGTCAGATGTTATTTGCAAACATTTTCTCCCAGTCTTTGATCTGTTTTTCATTCTCTTGCTGGTATCTTTGGAAGAGGAGAAAATTCTAATTTTAAAGAACTCCACCAATTCTTTCCTTTATGTATCTTGCTTTTGGTGTTATATCTAAAAAGTCAGACTGCCAAAACCCAAGGCCATCTAGGTTTTCTCCTGTTATCTTTTAGGAGTTTTACAGTTTTTTCATTTTACATTTATGCTTGTGACCCATTTTAAATTAATTTCTGAGATGGGTGTAAGGTCTGTGTCTAGATTCACTTTTTTGCATATGGATATCTAATTGTTTCAACACTATCTTTTAAAAAACTAGTTTTTTCCTTTATATTACCTTTGCTTCTTTGTCAAAGACCAGTTAACTCTATGAGAATTCTGGGCTCTCTATTCTATTCATTTGTCTATTGTTTTGCCTGTATCACACTGTCTTGAGTACTGTGCCTTGAGAAGGTTTAACACAAGATGATCTCCTATCACATTTTCTATATTCTAGAGAACTCAAACTTAAAGGGATACCCCAAGTAAAACAAAGCAATGTACTCTGCTGCCTCACAAAGAACTCTTAAGACAGAGTCACTGTCCTCTAGAACCTGTGGAGGAGACAGACAGGATAGAGACAGAACATAGTGTAACATGCTAGAGGAAAATGTGAACCCAAAGGCAGGAGTGATGAATCTATCTGGGGATATAATGAAAACCTCAAAATGGGATGTGGCCTTTGAGCTCAGTTTTGAAGGAGTAGGCTCCCAAAGGCAGAAAAGGGGGAGGAAGTGGAAAGTATGTTCTAGGCAGGACAGCAGTACATGCAAAGACATGGGAGCACAAAAGCATGGGTTGGTTTCAAAATGTTAGTAATTTTGTGCTACTGGAGTTTCAGAACATGACAGTGAATGGTAGGAAACAACACAGGAATGTTGAGGAAAGGCAGACTGGGAAAGGACTTAGGTACTAGGTTAGAGAGTTGGAATCCTTCTTACGGCTGGGAATAACGTACACTTATTGCAGCCACCATTTATTGAACACTTATTATGTACAAGACAAGGTATTTTACATATTTTATTTTATTTAACATTCAATGGTGTACAATATGGATATTTTTTCTCCTCACTGTACATACAAGAAAAAGAGATTCAAGAGAGGTTAGATAACTTACTCTAAAAGTTACATAATCCCCCATAAAAAGAATTTCCTCCCCCACTCTCTCCTGATTCAAACAACCTAGGGCTCTTTCCAACATACCACAGGTTGTAATCTAAGTTTCAGAACCATCTCAGCCTGGCCTGTGGCAAACAAACTGAATAGTATAAAAATGTTCAAGGAACCTTTGAAATCACTGGCAACATATTGCAGGCTCATCTACTTACTCTTTCTTACAGTATTTAAAATGCAGAGATACTAAGAAATCTAATATCAATTCTTTCTACAGTCCTTGTCTAAAGGTTTTCTGTTTCCTGACACTACTTCAGCACTTGATATCTACAGTTATTTCAGGACACAGGCAAGGAAGATTTCCCAAAGCAAAGAAAGGAACAGAACAAGATTGTGGCTTACATATCACCAAATCTAATATGTAACTATAAAAATTCAATAGAGAGAAAACAAAGGCTTTGTGAAAACATATCTTCAAGCTCTGAAGTTCATAGGCTAGTTAAACTTGGTCATGTTACTTAATCTTTTTGAGCCTCAGGCTTATTTAAAAAAAAGAAAGAAAGAAAGAAAAAAAGAAAGACATTAGTAGCACCTTTCCAGATAGTGAGGAAAACTAAGATGGAATAAATAATGTAAAGGAAGGACCCAATATTTAGAGCATGGTAGGCACACAAACCCCTTTCCTGCATAGGCAGAGAGTTAGCTAGCACTCTGCGTACCTCACAGCATTTTTGGGAGGTTCAAACAAGGTGGTATCTGTGAAAGCTCTTAAGTGAAAAAAAACAGCAATGTCTTATAACTAGGTACAAAACACAAGAATGAGTACAATACTTGTCTTTAAGGAGCTAACTCTAAAAAAGGGGATTACAAGTGTACAAGTGTCACACAGGTAAGAAGTAGTAAGTGCTAGAAGAGTGGTAATAATAGCTAAGTGAGCTTTTATAATGGGCCAGAATCAAGTCTAGTTGTTTTACCTACGTTATCTCCATATTAATCCTTAAACAGCCCCTAAGGAGCAATTACCACTACATTTGTGGATGTGGAAATGGAAGCATATAAGGGCTAGGTTATTTGCTAAACTTTGTATAACTAGTAAACTATGGAGCCAAGATTTAAATCCAAGAACTCTACCTCTATAGCTCATACTATTTAAGAGATGCAGAAGTATGAATTAAAGAAGTGAAGAAGGACTGGTGGTGTAGCTCAGAGGCAAAACACCTACCTAGCATGCACAAGGCCCTGGGTCTGATCCCCTGCCCCCCCCCCCCACACACACACACACAAAACCTTAACTGGGTGCAGTGGCACTTGTCTACACTCTGAACTCTCAGCTATTCAAGAGGCTGAGGCAATGAGAATCACCAAGTCTGAGGCCAGCCTGGACAACTTAGCAAGATTCTGTCTCAAAAAATAAAAAGGGCTGTAAGTGTAGATCAGTGTTAGAGCACTCCTGGGTTCAATCTTCAGTATCACAGGAAAAAAGAAAGGAAGCAAGGAAGCGAGGGAGGGAAAGTAGGAAGGGGAGAAATAATACAGTAATGATAATGGGTTCACTAATATTCAATGAACCCTCAGAGTATGCCAGGCCCAATGCTAAGCATTTACAAGTAAGCCTCTACTAAATCCCATCAACCCTCTGTGGGCTAGATATCAACCCAATTTTACATGAGACAAAAGACTAAATGAGGCTGTGTTCTTTACTCAAGGTCTCACGACTTGTTATCAGTAGAACCTGATCTCAAACTAAGCCCTATCAGCAGTGTTAGCACATGCTCTTCACCTCTACTCTGACTTGAACAGCAGTGCACAGTTTGGGTACAGAAGACCAAATAGAATATAGTTGATGAAATAGCTGACCATGAGATAAGTGGGGTTCCAGACAAAAGAAGAACATGTAAAAAGGATTTCATGAGAAGTCTGGGGGTTTAAAAAAAAAGGGGGGGGGGGAGTGGATAATATAATTGATACATAAATGTCCAAATTTTTATACACACCCCCCAACTCCCTCATTCTCTCTCCCACACAACATACACACATGCACTATATTTAAAAATAGGATCAGTTTACTTTGTGGTCCCTGGGTACTCACATGGGTTAGATTTTCACTTTACATTCCATTTTAAATAATTTTAAATTTAAGCCAAATGGCATATCATGAAATATTTGGAAATATAGATAACCCAAAATAAGTAAATAAAACATATCTCAAAATTTTGCAGAGGTTGTCAAAAACTAATTGGGAAGGTAGGACAGGGACTGACTGCAGTGTCCTTGGCCTTGAATGCCAGGTTAGAGAACCAAAACTACACTCCATACACTGGAAGATGCGAGTAGAGGGTAGCACAATCAAAGTCTTATACTATGCCTAAGATAGAATCAAATAGAAAGATGCTGGGCACAGTGGCACATACCTGTCATCTGAGCTACTCAGAAGGCTAAGGCAGGAGGACTGCAAGTTGCAGTCTAGTCTGGGCAACTGAGCAAGACCCTATCTCAAAATTAAAAAAAAAAAAAAAACAGGGTTAGGGAATAAAGTTCAGTAATAGAATGCTTCCCTAACATGTGCAAGGCTCTGAGTTCAAATCACAGCACTAGAAAATTAAAAAAAAAAAAAAAAAAAAAGGAACAGCTAAGAGGCAAGGAGATCAGGTAGGAGCTCATTGTACCTGTCCAGGTAAAAGGTAAAAAAAAAAGGGCTGAGTAGGATTCCTATTAAGACCACTATAAGATAACACTACAAGTTAGAACAGACTTAAGTTTGAACTTGACTCCATCACTTATTAGCTGCATGACTTTAAATGAGTCACCCAATCCTTTTAAGACTCCACTTATTCATCTATAAAATGGGGACAATAACACCCACCTAAAATTTTGTTTTGAAAACTACATAACTTGTGAAACATGTAACATTAGGTCAAGAGTCTCAACTTGTACACTATGAACATTTCAGGTCAAACAACTGATGTATCAGGCCATTTTTTAAAGTGGAGCTGTGCTGTGCATAATATGACACTTAGCAGCATTCCTGGCCTCTACCAACTAGAGGTCAGTAACAATTCCTATCTACACTCAGTTGTGACTGTCAAAAATGTGTCCAGGGCTGGGGAGATAGCTCAGCTGGTAGAGTGCTTGCCTCACAAGCACAAGGCCCTGAGTTCGATCCCCAGTACCGCAAAAAAAAAAAAAAAAAAAAAAAAAAAAAAAAAAAAAAAAATTGTGTCCAGATACTACCAGATCAACCCCCACTGAGAAGCACACAGTTTCTGGTACATTAAGCAATACAGGTGTAAGATTGAAAAAAAAAAAGTGACTATGACAGAAATACAAAAGCAATACAACATATCAGCTGCAATGACCAAATTGGCTCGTGTTGACTAGATGAGAAAGTCATAAGAAAGTTAGGTAACAGAAGTAGATAGTTTTTTTCTGTTTAACTAGATCCTGCAAAAGTAGTAAGGAAAACAGAAAAGTATACCAATCTGAGGGAACCAGAGAGTCATATGGATAGAATGATCTGAAAGACATGAAAATTCTAGCTTGGAGCTAGGGATAAGAGCTAGTGTAGTTCCATGTATTAAATACCAAAATTACTCTTTATGTCTGTCTCTTGAGCTTTTAATGGTTTCAATTTTATCTAGCAGCTCCAAGGAGAATAGTATTCATATGTCTTAACTGTAAAGCCCTAAGGAATAATAAACTAAACAGACATATTTGACAATCCGTATATAGTACACTTAAAAATCAGAAAATATTCTATTTTCATAAAAAATACAAGAAAAACACATTTTTAAGTCACTGTAAATCTGTACATAGTAAAAGACGTGGTTTTCCATTCTTTCACTAGACTGATCTCCTCTAAGATTAAATCACTTTCTGAGCTTTTAATATGTGCCGCCATATTTTAGATACACTGGTGAAAAGAAAAAGAAACGCATACAAACTGGTATGTGTCCAAACTCCAGCTGCCTGATGGAGAAGCCAGATCTGACCCTATTGCCTCCAGGCTCCTATCATTCAACATGACATCTCCTTCACAGCCTTTGTTAAGCCACCTAAGCAAATAAGACTGCATCCCTGTCCCTTACCTACCATACAGTTCATATCCCAAAGCCCCTTCAAGTACTAATCAAAGCAGATAAGCACTGGAATATCTTGGGCATCTATGTTTGTTTGTTTGTTTGTTTGTTATTTCTGCAATCTAACAGAGTGGCTGGGGACTTGATCCCGGGCCTGGAGCATGCGAGGCAGGCAATCTAAGTGATGGTCTATATCACCAGCACACTTAGGCATCTATGTACAGAGATTGTTCATTAGATTTTCCAAGAATATTCTGTTCTGTGGTCTCCATGAACCAATGTTCTCCAAATTCCAATATTCAGGAATCTACACTAAATGTCCATATAAAAAGCCCATGTCAGTTTGGGGTTGTGGCCTAGCATGTGTAAGGGACTGGGTTTGATTCTCAGCACTGCATATAAATAAATGAATAAAATAAAGGTCCATCAACAACTAAAAAAAATATATAAATTTTTTAAAGCCCATGTCATGTCATTAAACATTGGACAAAACACATAAAATGTACAACACCAAAAGCAAGCCCTAATGGAATCTTGATCTCTGTTTCTGTGCGTGTGTGTGCACGTGCACACACACATAGTCCAGTTACTTGGAAGGCTACGACAGGATGATTGCAAGATCCAAAGTCAATCTCAGCAACTTAGCAAGACCCTATCTCAAACTAAAAAGGCTGTGTGTGTGTGCGTGTGCGCGCTAAGTGAATAACTGTAATGAAACAAAGTATGGGAGGAAGGAATTAGAAATATTTTTGCAATTTATAAGGTATGCGCACACCTGTGAGTGGTACAGTGTTATTTGAAAGTAGACTTGGATTTGTTGTAGATGTATGCTGTATTCTCTCTGTAAGGTAACCACTAAAAGGTTTTTTTTAAAAAGTATAACCAGAAAGAAAAATGGAAGCTTACAAAATGCTCAATTAAAAGCACAAAAGGCAGAAAAGGTTGTAAAAGAGAAAAAGTAGGAATGAAGTAGATATTAATCTATCAATAATCACTTTGGAAGGCACAGCACTTAACAGGAATGCATGAAGCTCACCCCCAACATCATTTTAAATGTCAATGGTCTAAATAGACCAATTAAAAGACAGATTGTTGGAGTGCCAAGAAAAGTCCACTAAAAATATGAAGACATATATTGAGTAAAAGTAAAGAATGAATAAACGCATACCATGCTAACACCAATCAAAAGAAAGTGGAAGCAACTATATTAATTTGAGATAGCATAGTCTTCAACGAAAGGAAAGTTATCAGGAATAACATTAGGGAGTCAGTAGTCCGAGAAGATATAATAATCCCTAATGTTTATGTACCTAACATTGGAGTGTCCAAATACACGAACTACAAGGAAAAATAGATGAATCCACTATTATAGTTGGAGACTTAAACAATGCCCCACCTGAAATGGACAGATTCAGTAGGCAGAAATTCAATAAGAACACAGCTGAACTCAACACCACTACCAATCACCTTGCAGTAATTATAATAGGAAATATAAACCCATAAACAATAAGTATAACACAATTAGTAGGAGTGCAGATTGTACTATGTCTCATCACAGCAGGAAGGATGAAAAGAATCTTCCCTTCATTAGCAAACCTGTTATTAAGGACTAGTTTCTAGAGTGAAGGCACATCAAAACCCTTCCAACTTATACAATAGAAAGAGCTCCTGAGATGGGTCAGAGCTATAGACTACTTCGTCCAACAAAAGCAGATTACAAAAGTTTACATAGAACATTCACCAAGACAGACCACATTCTGGCCCATAAAACACACCTTAACAAATTTAAAATAGAAATCACATAATGTCTGCTCTCACACCACAATAGAATTAAACTAGAAATCAGTAAAAAAAAAAAAAAAAAAAAATACCTCAATAATACAATCTAAATAACATATGGATCAAAGCAATCAAAAGAAATTTTAAAATATTTTGAAATGAAAGTATAAGTTCTCAAAATTTGTGAGATGCAGTGAAAGCAGTGCTTAGAAATTTATAGCACTGATGGGGCTGGGGAGTCAGCTCAGTCGGTAGAGTGCTTGTCTTGCAAGCACAAGGCCCTGGTTCGATCCCCAGCACCCCCCCCCCCAAAAAAAAAAAAAAAAAGAAAAAGAAATTTATAGCACTGAATGCATACATTAGAAAAGATCTAAAATCGATAATCAAAGTTTCCACTTTAGAAAGCTACGAAAAGAAAAGCAAATTAAATCCAAATTGAAGAAAATAATAATAATTAGAGCAGAAATAGTCAGGTAAGAGGGTGCACATCTTGTAAGCCCAGCTACCTGGAAGGCTAAGACAGGATGATTGCAAGTTCAAAGTCAATCTCAGCAAATAAGCAAGACCCTATCACAAAATAAAAAGGCTCAGTGGTACAGCACCCCTGGGTCCAATCACCAGTGGCCATGGGCAAGGGGGGGTGGCGCAGACAGATGTATTAGAGCAGAAATAAATTAAATTGAAAATAGGAAATTAAGAGAAAAATCAACAAAACCAAAAAAAAAAAAAAAATCAATAAAAGATGGTTCTTTGAAAAGTTCAGTAAAATCAATGAGCCTTTAACAAGGATAACTAAGAGAAAAAGAGGATACAAATTACTAACATCAGAAATAAAAAATTATAAAAAATATCAATTATTCCTCAATAAGGAAAGTTGTCAACAAATATATTTTAAGGCATTGAAAGAAAACAACTGTCAATAATAGACTTGTATGCCCAGCTTTCTTCCAAAATGAAAGTGAAATAAACACATTTTCAAAAAGAAAGAAAAAGTCAATTATACATCAATAAGGCTGGGAAGAAAATAAAAATCAAAGAGGGGACATCACTACAGATTCCT
Organism: Sciurus carolinensis; assembly: GCF_902686445.1. Classification (NCBI taxonomy): domain Eukaryota; kingdom Metazoa; phylum Chordata; class Mammalia; order Rodentia; family Sciuridae; genus Sciurus; species Sciurus carolinensis. The sequence continues at coordinate 10,061,754 of NC_062226.1, read as the reverse complement.
TAAATAGTAAAAGGAAAATAAAGGAATATTATGAACAAGTCTTAATCTCTTCACACCTCAGTTACTCCTATGTATAAAAAAGGATCTGACTGAATAACAACATTTTAAGAATTCAAAGTAACAATTGTGCAAAGCACCTATCATAGGGATTGGCCCATGGTGGTTCCCCTCTGCCTTCATTTTCACCCAATCTACTGTGCCATCTTTGTCCTTGTTATGATCCATAAAATGACAAAACTGAAGGGAGGGGTGGATCCACAGTAATGTTTAGCATTAAAATGGCCCTCCTCAGCTATCCAAAGAAATTACCCTAATTCCTTGGCTTTAATTATACAATCACATCATGAACATTGGGCTAGTCTCTTCTCAGAAAGTAAGCATTTTCCTGGTGGCCATGGGAGTGAAAAGATTTACCATCCAGCCCTTCAACCCAATTCTACCTACATGGTTTGCTCCTTAGCACCTAGCACCTGGACATTTCTGCCTCCCCCAAGAAACGGTAAGGTTCAGAAGCTTTGAGAGTCAGGTAAAGTTAAGGAAGGAGAAGAAAACTATATCCAAGTAATGATAGGAAAAAGACAGAAAGAAAGAAAGAAAGAAAATGACGTGGCTAAAGAAGACTAAGCTAGAAAGGGCCAATGCATAGACCCAAATCCCAAAATCTGGATTGATTAAAAGTGGAGGAAGATTTAAAAGAGCAATCATCAAGAATACAAAAAAAATACACATAATAATAATAATAATATATGTTGACAAGGATGTGGGGGGGGAACACTTACACACTATTGGTGAGATTGTAAATTAGTATAACCAATATGGAATCAGTATGGCGCTTCCTCAAAAACTAGTAATGAAACCACAATATGGTCCAGCAATAACATTCCTCAGTATTTATTCAAAATAATTAAAATCAGCATACTATAATGATACCCAAATACCCAAGTTTATAGCAGTAATTCACAATAGCCAAGTTATGGAACTAGTCTAGGTGTCCAGCAACAGATGAATAGAAAAAAAAAAAGTGATACACACACACAATCACACACACAGTTTTATTCAGCCATAAAGGACAAAATTATGTCATATGCAGGAAAATGGATGGAACTCGAACACTGTATTAAGCGAAATAAGTGAAACTCAGAATGTAAAGGGTCCTATGTTTTCTCTCATGTGAAAGCTAAAGAGAAATAGGGGGGGAAGTGGGGGTATGGTGGGATTTCCTCATGAAAGCAGAATAGAGACTAGCAGAGAAGAAGAAGGTGACCAGAAGGAGAAGGGAGGGAAGGGAAAGAGGAATAACTGGGGAAATCAACCAAATTATGTTATGTGCATGTACAAATATGTCACAATGAATCTCACTGCTATGTATGTAATTCACCAGTAAAAACTAGTTTAAAAGTGGTTGAGGTATCCCAGTTAAATTCCACATTGCATAGGAGTAAGAAAGCAGCTCTATTTCCATCCACACTGCGTACTGTGGAATTTTCTAAGCTTCCTATGACATTAACCTTTTATTCCCAATGCCTAGGAATGCCCCCTCCTACAATGTCTCATCAGTATGGGACTCTATCCACCTTGAAAGAGAGGGTATGCTTTCAAAAATCAAGGTATAGAGAAGCTTCTGTCTCAACCTCACTAGTATTATTTCACTCCGTTCATGAATCATTTCCTCTCTCTAGCCTCAACACAATTTTGTCTGCAAAATGAGGGAAATACCTTTCTCCTCACAGAAGTGTTGTGAAAATTAAATTAAAACCCTTATTAAATGTGCATAGTAGAGTGTGTGGACCACATTACACAAGATTAGGCATTAATGTGCCTCCCTTCCCTTTGATATAACCTTACACTCCAAGGGGGAAAAAAGGGATCCTTTCTCCTTTCCATAAAATGACCTCAATCATTACCATAACCAGGTCAGAAATGTGGCTGAACCCAGGCCCTAAATACATCCTTTCCCATATCTGACTTCAAGCCATAATTCAACAGCTCACATTTAAGAGGCCAGGTCTTACACCCAGTTATTATTTTAAGAAGGCAAGATTAGCTTAGAGCTAGGCTGTGTAATGAGGTATAAGTGCTTTGGGAATCTGTGGGTTCCCAGCATAACTAATGAGTACTGTCAATTATATTCTGCCCAAGATATGGACAAGCAATTTCAAGTGGCCAACAGCTCTTTAAAAAATGAAGCACTGTCAAAATATATATACTCTACTGTCATGTGTATCTAAAAAGAACAAATAAAAAAGAAAAAAAAATGCTGAAGCAATATCAGAGGAAGAAAATTTCTGCCCCTTCCTGCAGGCTCTGCTTTGGGAAATTTACATTTTATGTAGCTATTATTAAGGTCATCTATGCTTTTTCCCTTTCATTTCATTAAAGGTTATTGTCACTAGGGAAGCTATTCCAGGTGGAAGAATAAACAAAGGCTTTTGAATCAAGCTCTGGTTCAAGTCCCAGTTCTACCAATCCTTGCCACATGACACTGGACACGATGCTGAACCTCTCAGAGTCTCAGTTTTCTCACCTAGCATGTTTTTCAAAGTTCAGGTTATTCCTTTAGTAGGCTGTGAAATCAATTTAGTGGCCTGCAAATAACACTCTTAAGAAAAAAAATTAAGTAAGAAGGGGAAAAATATCATATTACACATTTAACTACATGAAAATACCAGATGCCACTGACTTACGATAAAATAGGACTATAAGTATTTGTAATTTTTTTGTATTTTTCAGTTTTTGAGAATTAAAACTAATGTAGACCAAATGTTAGCAATCAATGTTAGCTGAATGCAATCTTCTTTGTAAATACTAAGGAAGTTCCTCTTTACTTCTCAATTTCAGCTTCCCAGTAATATGCCTTTAACTACTTCATATTAACAGAAGTTAATCAATATTATTTGCCCAAGACACATTCTTCCAAATTACTGACAAAAATCAGGTCTAATTAAAAAATGAACTTTATCCTAAATTAATACAGAGAACCAGGCTGCAAAACTCTATTCAATAACAGTGATGTGTGAAAATACCTGAAGAAGCTCTTGTTAGATAAACCCTTTCTGTGTGGAAAAGGGCAATCAAACCAGTATTAGACCCAGTACTGCTCTGAAAGAAGTATCATTCTGCCAGGACACTCAGAGCTGGCTGCTGACAAGTGAAAAAGCCTTCCCAGTCTGGGAAAGACCTGGTGCCCGTGGTTCTATGGGGACCAAACACAGACAAGAACTAGGAGAGGTGGTCTTCTTTGGCCAACAGAATAAGTTTAAAACTACATAATGTCCTACCATTTGGGGAAAAATACACCTGTGAGAAAACTTAATTTTCTTACAACTGCTGACAGGGTGCTATGTGATAGGGCCCTGCCCCACCTTTCCAAAGTCCCTCCTACCTGCATTCATTTCACTTTAGCCATACCACCTTTTCTGCTCCTCAGATTTCCTCTGCACATCATGAAACCTAACTACCAGAAAGCTACTGCTCCTAACACCCAATGAAAGAATATTGGTTTGGAACCAGTGTTTAGGCTAAATCTCATGCTTTCAGACCCAGTGATAATCATCCTCACTGTGAAATCTGCCTCTGGAGTCCTAAGAGATAGAGTTCACATACATTGCTGGTGGGACTGCAGATTGGTGCAACCACTATGGAAAGCAGTATGGAGATTCCTCAGAAAACTTGGACTGGAACCACCATTTGACCCAGTCATCCCATTCCTAGGTTAATATCCAAAGGACTTAATATCAGCATCCTCCAGTGACATAGACTTATCAATGTTTGTAGCAGCTCAATTCACAAAAGCTAAACTATGGAACCAACCTAAGTGCCCTTCAACATATGAATGGATAAGAAAAACTGTGATGTGTATATATATATATATATATATATATATATATATATATATATACACACACGGTGGAATATTACTCAGTCTTATGAAATTATGGCATTTGCCAGTTAAATGGATGGAACTGGAAAACATTATGCTAAGTGAAGTAAGTCAATCCCAAAGGCCAAATGTTTTCTCTGATATGCAGATGCGAATTCACAATTGGGGGGGGGGGGTGGACAGAGGTATTCTAGACTAGAGAGGGAAATGAAGGGAAGGGAGGGGGGATGGGGGTAAGAATGAGAGTAGAATGAATTGAACGTTATTACCCTATATGCATATATGATTACATGACCTGTGTATTTCCATATCATATACAACCAGATGAATGAGAAGTTATATTCCATTTATGTATGATGTGTCTCTGTCATATATAACTAATTAGAAAAATTTTTTAAAAAGAGTTCAGATCCCAAGTGTATCTCTTAAAAATGCTATGAGAACTTTGGCAATTTATACCATCTATTAAGTGAAGATAAATTATCTCTTATGGGCTGTTTTGAAAATTAAATAGGTTAAACATATTGTTTATTGTTTCACAGTGCGTGGCATATTACAAAAACTCAATAAAAGTTATTATTTATTCATTCACATTTTTTCAAACTAATGTTTATTGATATCTACTTTGTAATAAGTCCTGTGCCTAAAGAAGAGGCACAAGGCACAATTCAAGAGGAAATGGTCAGGCTGGAGATGTAGCTCAATGTCAAGAGAACCTGCCTTGCATATGTGAGGCCCTGGGTTCAATCACCAGTGCTACAGACACACACAAAAAGGAATTGGTCATGGTCCTTGCCCTGTAACAGCTTGCAGTAATTATAATAGGAAATATAAACCCATAAACAATAAGTATAACACAATTAGTAGGAGTGCAGATTGTACTATTTCTCATCACAGCAGGAAGGATGAAAAGAATCTTTCCTTCATTAGCAAACCTGTTATTAAGGACTAGTTTCTAGAGTGAAGGCACATCAAAACCCTTCCAACTTATACAATAGAAAGAGCTCCTGAGATGGGTCAGAGCAGAGGCCCTCGCAAGATTTTAAGAACAATTGTTTTAATAGCCAAAAAGTGGAAGAAATTCAAGTGTCCATCAACAAATGAGTGGATCAAAATAGACTCTACTGTCATGTATAACTAAAAAGAACAAAATTTTAAAACACAGATGAACCAATAAAATGTGGCATATGCATACAATTTAGTGTTATTCAGTCTTTAAAAGTATGGAAATTCTCATTATCTACAACATGGATGAACCTTGAAGACATTATGCGGAAATAAGTCAGCATGATGGGCTCACTTATTTCATAGGGCTGGGACTGTAGTTTAGCACTTGTCTCACCTCTGTGAGGTACTGGGCTTGATCCTCAGCACCACTAAAAAAATAAAATAAAGGTATTGTGTCCATCTAAAACTAAAAATATTTTTTAAAAAAATAAGCCAATCACAAAGACAAATATTGTATGATTCCATTTATACTGGATACCTAAAACAGTCAAATTCATAGAGACAGAGAGTAATGATTACTAGGGGCCAGAAGGGAGGGAGGAATGGCAAACTAGTGTTTGACAGGTAGAGTTTTAGTTTTGCAAGATGAGAAGATTTTGATGGTTGGTGGTGATGATTGTAGAACAATGTGAATGTATTTAATGTCACAGAACTCTTTACTTAAAAATGGTTAAAATGTTAACACTTGTTTATATTTTTACCACAACTTTTAAAAATTAAAAAAAAAAAAATCTGTGGGTTAAAGAAAAGAGAGAAGGCTTGGGATGTAGCTCAATGGTAGAGCACTTGCCTCGAGTTTGCAGGGCCTGAATTTGATCCTCAGCATTGAAAAAATAAATAAATAAATAAATAAATGCTCATCTCCTTCTTCTCTGACTTTGTGCATCCTTAAATCTCGCAGCACATCAACCCAGCTTTTCTCAGAACAGAGAATAATTTTAGCAAAATCCTCATACAAAAGATGTTGTACAATACAGTAAACACCTAAAAAATTACAAGTACACAAAACATTCAAACCTAGACATTCAAACCTAGAATTTACAGCAAATTAGATACTTAGACAGTGACCATGGAATTATTTCAACAAGTGTGAGAGAGGTAGAAATAAACCAAAGTATATATGTCTAAGTACTGATTCAGAACTATATAATCTAGCTCCTTGAGAGAAAAGTCAGTCTATGGGAAAAAAATGACTGGTCTATGTAGAGTAGATTTTATATATCAGAGTCGAGGTCTCATAATACAACTTTATTGCTTCAGTTTTTTTAAAAAGTGTCAATTTGCATTAAACAAAGCAACTGCCACGTACTAAACAATGTCACAACTTACAGTCCTATATAATGACCTGGTTTCCCAGTGGCATGAAAGATGGGAAATAAACTCCAAGGACCCCAGTTTTGACAGACTTAAGAGGGCAGAGTGCGGTTGTCTTATATGATTAAAAGTTATGTCACAGCTTATTGGGGCCTGTGCTTTCATAGCTTCCCCTTGGCAATCCCCAAATGTGACTAAGGACTGGGATAAAAGTGATGGTCTCATAAAGGGGATGGTAAGAGATAAAGTTTCTTCCTAGTATGTTCGAAGATTCCAGAATCCAAAACTTCTCTCCTGTTCATCCATCCAACTTTCATTAAAAGCAATTTACACCATCTAGAAAAGCTTCAAAGTCAAATACTACTTTTTACCTTATCAAACCCATAAAAACCAGAACTAAGGGGTGGCCTATATATAAAATCTTGTTAGGATCACAATAAATTCTCAAATCAAATAACTGATTTAAATTAGAGCCTAATTCATCAACAATAAGGTGACATAGATTCAGGCAAAAATCAGCTGCCTTCTGGCTTTTTAGAAACACAAGCATTTCTCCTGACACAAGAATATAGGTGTAAGCAACCTCTGGATGGGTAGTGCCACCAAACAAAAGCAACACCTTCAAAGTCTCTCCCAGTTACTAGAAGCAGCCAGATACTCAAACTGCCAGTCCTGAATTACGGCCTCTGAATGGTGAGAGCTTCACATTTCACTGATCAGGGCACAGCCCAATCAGAAGACAAACCCCTGCACTGCCAGAGACCAGCAAATCCGCTTTCTTCCAGTGTGCACATGACTGAATGTGCTTCTGTCCATCATCTGGGTCATATATAGTTCAATGCAAGCTGAGCAGACAGGGCTGCAAGGAAATCTGGCGCGGTTCAATACCTTGTCTAGCCTGGGTTCCAGTATCTAATTTTTTTTTTTTTTTTTTTTTTTAACTGACAAACTCATTTCTCTACCGGGACATGATGCTGTGCTGGTTGGAAGTTCCATTTCTACAGCAAGAATCCTATCTGGAAGCACAGAAGTTGTCCTTTAGCCACAGCAGCTTGAACTTTTTTGATTGTTGTTGCTGCTTTCTCCCATCACCCCCATCCCCTTTGACAAAGATCCAACTGTAAAAAGTCTTACGTAACAGTTCAGGACTACTTCGGTTCTTTTACTGGGTAAGCACTTTCAATTTGTTTTTTGTTTTTGTTTTTTGTTTTTGTTTTTTTAACTAAAAAACATTTTAAAATTGAATCTGTTGAGAGGCTTAACTAAAATCATTTAAGTAATTTGTGTAGTGAAATACTGTCAGTGAATTTTTTAGTCTCATTTCTGCACGTGCTCCTTTGTTCTCAGAACAGAAGCTTTTATACATACCCCATAACGCAGCTGGAGAAGAGTTATGAAGTCAGTTATTATAAGGAACACAAAGGTTGCTTTGCATTCTTTGCCTTTAGATAATGAATTTTGTATTTGTTTTCTTAAAGCAGAGTTAATTAAAGAAGGAAGAAATTCACAAAAGAATAAACTGTTGGAGAATCTAGCAAAGTTTGAAGTTATTACCACCTTTTCTATCTAGTTTTGTGTGGCCAAACACTTGTGCCGCCTGGGGCGGTGGGGGTAGAGGCAAGCATAGACAGAGAGGAACTAAGCCAGACATGGACAAAGGCATGAGCCAAAACCAGACAGTCCTGGCCGTTCGATAGGCCAGCAGTGGGTGAGACAGGTCAGCCAGCTGCAGGGGCGGGAGGGGGGAAGGGGCATGGATGCGTGAGGTGCTCATGCGTGCGATCGTGACTAGATTCTGAAACTGCCAGCCATTTTCCCAGCTATGCTTTGTACAATCTAAAGGAATGTATCTCTTCTGAAGCAGTCTTGCCAGAGCCCAGTGAGAGAAAGGAGTTATGATAAATACCCCAACGTATGGAATCAGAAAATACTGAGAACTGGGGTGGGCTACAGGGAATGCAGAGGGTGTGGAAATTTTTTAGTGATCTGGAATGTGTTGAGTGACAGGAAGTGCCCCAAGCCTCTCCCTCCCAACCAACTCTTCTCAGTCGCGCCTGCTTTTGTCTAACTCTTGTAATCTACACACTACTGCTTACAAAGCTGTCTGAGTTTAAGACAAAAAGAAACATAAAAGACTCTACGTTTCATAGTACCTGTGATATGGAAGAATGTAAAAACACAGCCCTTCAAGTCTATGGAAATTTTTTCAGGAATACAGAAGAAATATAAAATAATTTTCCATGGATAAATGAGAATCTAGATTACAGTCCAGATTCAAATTTGCTTTTTTTTTTTTTTTAATCCTGATTTGGTAATACTTATAAATGTTTAGGTTTGTTCCTTAATTTGAAAGAGTCTTGTTTAGTGAAAATACTGCATTTGAAGTTTTCTCTAGTTTTTATGTAAAAATCTGGATTTGGGGAGAAAAAAATTCAAAGTAGTAGAGTGCACAAAAAAAAAAAAAAAAAAAAAAAAAAACAGAAAAAGGAGGATTTATCCTTTCATTGGTGGAAAGTATTTTGAAGAACTGGTTTCTTGGAAAAAGCAGATCTCTCTTACTTTCTGCTTGTATGCCATATAGATAACTTTATGCTACAATAAATGGAAGATTAAAAACTTTTGAGAGAAATTGATGTTCTAAATTAATAATAACTTGCGATTTTCCCCAAACTTCCATATTCTCAAAAGAGACTAAAACTTAACAGAAAAGTAGCCAAATAATTAAATGGCTAACCCTACTTCTGGGAGTATGAAATGTAACATTTGTGCACATAAAATGGTATTCTGGAACGTTTCTACCGCCTACCACAAAGGATGTTAGTGGTCAGCCTAGGAGTTAATCTTTCCTAGCGTGGCTCTGAGCCTTCATGCCGAGCAGACGTTATTCACATGACGATTCGAAAAGTCCATTCATATATCTCACTACCTGGATTTGAATAGAAACCAGACAGCAATTCTTCAGTTCCAGCCACCATTCGCCCCACTGGACAATAGCGATTTGTTAGCACAGAGTCACAGGCTGTGGGACACAAAGCTTGGAGCTGCAGAAAGATGGGGGATTCAGAGAACAGGAAATTACAGGCTCGATACACTCCTGGCAGCTCTGAGAATACAAAAAAAAAAAGGCAACACAGAGATGCCATGTTTAAGAGCTACTTCTAGCTTTTTTTAAACCACCTCCAATGTCATAAAAGCTCTATTGTGGAGTACATAAAGTCACGAGTTCCATGTGCTCTCTTTTCTCACTCCAGGGAATTTCATTCAATGCCCGGCACAGTCAGAAATATCAAAAGCATCCAGAGTTGATTGGTTGTATGCTGTAGTAGAAAGGACAGGAGCATTATATAAACATCAGGGGAAAATATACTTAGTACAAGTAACACATAATAAAATATCTTTTAAAAATTATTTCATAAGACCAGATAATCAAAATATAATCAAATATATCAAAACTCTTAGGGGACTAATTTTTTCTCTAAGATATCAAATAAAATTATTATTTAATTCTGTCAAAAGTGTTTTTTTAATATATACCCAATTTTTAAAACAATCTTACATATAAAACTCCTGAGTTCTGGGTTGTATTTGCCAAAATAAAAATTAAAAATCAAATCCCCAAGCACTTTATTTGGAATGTTGTTAGTTATCAAATTATTGTAGCTCCCTGGTTAAATCTAAAAATTGCCTCTACATCACTCTCTTGAGATCTAAAAATTAAAATGAATGGATATTCTAGGCGAGGGAGGAGAGAGAATTCTCCAATTTCGATCAATGACAAGAGGGAAAGAGTATATACACTCTGTCCAGGCCCTCATGCTATAACCTGAGCACCAAAAAGCAAAACTGGTGTCCATATCAATAAGAAAAGGAGACCCTGAACAAGGAAACTGTAATTGGTTTTGTTCTTCTGTAATGCACTAGCAAAACCAAGATATCATATCTGAAAGATTCATCAGATGAGATCATGAACAACCAAACAGGGCTATGGAAACATGAATTGTTCTCCTCTATCTCCTTATATGATAATATGGTTTTAAATTGAACATATACCAGATTTACTGTTGCTAGCATACAAATCAGCAACCTTTAAACTACCAACAACTGAGTTCCCTCATTCTATCATCACTCATCAAACACAATCATCAGTTACTGTCTCAAACTGGGCTGTCCAATACAGTAGCCACTAACCACACGTGGCTGTTTGGGTTTAAACTAATCAAAATTAAATAGACATTTCAGTTCTTCATTTTGTACTAGCCACATTTCAAGATCTCAACAGTCTTATGTGACTAGTGCCTATCATACTGAATAGCCCAGATATACTTCTATTACTGCAGAAAGTTCTACTGGACTGTGATACAAACCAACCCATGCATACCTGCCTTCAACTATATATCCAGCTTGACATGAAAAAAAATTTTAAGAAAAAATACAATGACAAGTATGATAAAATAGCTAGTAATATAACACTTGGCAGATGCTTATGAAAGTATCTAAAATCAATGGCAAGAAAGGAGGTCCAGATCCACTTGCATTTCTTGGTCTGCAATGAAGAGGTTATGAAGAATATTAAAGACAGCAGTGGCAGACAGGTAGTTGTGGCCAGAATAAGGAAAATGTTCCACAATGGTGCTAATTTAGTGTCAAAAAGTTCTTCATAAATATGTGGCAACTAATTCTATAGTTATCTTTACAGCATCACTGTAATGGACAATATGGAATAACAAAAAGGAAGCAAGGGCCTTGAAGTAAGTCAGAACTGGGTTAGTTTATTACCAGCATCCACTTTATCAGCTATATGACATAACGCAAACTAACTTACCTCTCTGAGATATGGTATGTTTAACTGCAAAATAGGGAAAGAACCATGCTACAGTATGTATATAAAGCATATAAAGCATTTAGAAAGGTGCCAAGCACATATTAGAAATTCAAACAAGGGTAGGTATTATTTATTACATTTTACCCCTTCAGTCAATGTGACTCTTTGTAGACACTTCAAAACACAAGGCAAGCCTTCACAGGCAACTATGCCAGAAAATAAGTATTGCCCATGTCACAGAAATTCAACTGAATAAAATGAAAATATATGGAGACTAGACATCTTTTCCCACCACTGCCCCATGCACCTTGGCTTTGCCAGAAAAACTCATGTCATATTTGGATCAAATAACCAGCAGAGTCCCTGTGTGTTCAAAGACTTTTATTTATAGACTTTTCTGGGCATAGGTGACAGACAGGAGGACCATGTTCTACAGTTAAAAAGTTAAGAGGTACATGTGCACTATTAAATTAGTTAAGGGGGAAAAAAAAAAAAAAAACAGTATCCAAATACTGGGAACTCAACCCCTATTCAAGAAAATGGAAAAAAGCTATTTTAGAATTGTGTTATTTAGATGACGGAAGCATACTGGAAAACTTTAGGTGGAAATCCTTTAAGAAACATCGAATTAGAACTTTATTTTTTTTTTTAACAAGAAAAATTTAAACCATCTACATTAGAGTAACAGTACAGATAATAGGCAAAATATCCAATGATTGATGGCCTTTCATTACTGTGAACTTGGTTTATGGTGAACACCAGAAGCAATGAGTGGAACCTCCTCTCAAGGCTTTAGTAGTTTAAAAAACAAAACAAAACAAAAACAACAACAACAACAAAAATAAAAACCTAAGGGACTTCCATGACTACATGTCTAAAACTCCAAATCCACCATCAAAGGGAATGGATGAGATTCTTAAGACTCTGATATCATTCTCAACCTATTTATTTTATTCCTGCGTGGTGTCTTGGGGTCAAGTGAGCATGTGTTGGAATTCTGGCTCCATTGCTTATTTACTGTGGGATCTTAAGTAAGTCACTTCCCTCTTCGTCATTCACATAATAGAAATATTAATGCCTTCCTGTCAGGTTGGTTTAAAGCTCAAGGATCATGAATATAAAACACCTAAGGCCGTTTTTTGGCAAATGGAAAAATGCTCTGGAAATGCCAATTCTATGAAAAATTTTAAGGCTTGAGGTCTAGTTCGCTGAGACCTTCCCGAGACACAGAAAATGGGCTAATTCAGAGCACATGCTATCCTCTGTTTAAAATTTAAATTAAAACAAACATAAATATAAAAATTGTCAATACTACACAAAGAATTTAAAATCTTAGAAAAGATTTACTAGGCAAGCACCCTACCACTAAATCACATTCTCTGCTCTTTTTTTGTGTGTAGGGGGGCGGGGGGTGTTACTGGGGATTAAACCCAGGGGCCCTTAACCACTGAGCCACATCCCTAGTCCTTTTTTATATTTTATTTAGAGATAGGGTCTCACTGAGTTGCTCAGGGCCTTGCTATGTTGCTAAAGCTAGCTTTGAACTTGTGATCCTACTGCCTCAGCCTCCCAAACTGCTGGAATTATAGGCGTGTACTTACAGCTCTTTTTATTTTGAGGCAGGATCTTACTAAATTACCCAGTTGTCCTCAAACGTGGGGATCTTCCTGCCCTGGTTTCCCAAGTAGTTGAGATTGCATGCATGTGCCACCATAACTAGCAGAAAATTTATCTTTCTTAAAATCAAAACTACAGAAATTCTGGAGAAAATATTTTCCTTCATCATCAGTGGACACATTTTAAATTTGAAAATAATCCTATAGAAGCAAGAAATAGCAGGTGTTTCATTTTGGGGGTGGGCAGGTGTACCAGGGGTGCTTAACCACAAAGCTACAAGCCTAGAAATTTTTAAATTTTTAAATTTTGAGATAGGGTCTTGCTAAGTTGCTTAGAGTCTCACTAAATTGCTGAAGCTGGCCTTGAACTTGTGATCCTCCTGCCTCAGCCTCCTAAGTACCTGGGATTACAGGCATGTGCCACCGAGCTTAGCTAGTAGGTGTTTCTTAACGATGTGGTATAGTAGAAAATTTAAAACAGAGGTGTTTCTTCCAGAAACTGGCCGATCTAGATATGAATTTATATCTTAGCTTTGCCACTATCTAACTAGGTGATTTTCGATAAGTCAGTTCTCTGAGCCTCTATTACCAGTTGTAGTCCAAAAATACATTCATACTAGAGCCTAAAGAACAAATAGCACTTAATGACGAGAATTTAGATTTGCCAGAAGATAGTCACGAAATTCAGTTCTCCAATATCTAACCACCATGTTTTATACAAACACTTTAGCAAATAGATACATATAAGTGCATATATAAATAAATAAATAAATAGGTCTGTTATCATGGATTTCCATGAATGCCATCATGGATAAAATATGGAAAAAGTTCCTGAAGATCTGCAGTAGATGGTTCTGTCTCCTTATTAATTGCTAAATCAAGCAGAGCCCTCTATATCCAGTCATTCAACTAACAAATTATATTAAGCTCCCAGCAAGTATCATGAACAGGGCTGGACCCAGGTTGAATGGTAAAAATAAAAAGTTCCTGCCTTCATGGAGCTGATTAGTTACAAAATGAGGTAAGAAAGGGCCAAAACCCCCATCGTAGGGTAGGGAACTGAGTTCTGAAACCTTGAGAATGGGTTCAATAATTTGGAGAAATGTTTTATCTTCTGTTGAAGTCAAATATTCATAAGATAATGAGAAAATGTACACACTCAGTTCCATTTGAGTCAAGCAAAGACATATGCTAAACTACAGAATCTTAATGGATTTTTCAATGGAATTGTTAAGTCATTAAAGAAATGAAATATGTTCAAACACAAAGACTGGTTTCGCAAAGGGCATTAAGATCTGTGGTAAACCTCTATCATATAAAAACTGAGTCTCCTTTTGATGGATGCTCAAAAACAAGACAATTTCTGGAGGGGATGAAATAAAGGGAGTCTGGACAAGGAATGATGTTCTAGGAGTAGACTATGATACACTGGAGCATTAAATGCAATACATATTTCCTCTCATCTTCATCCCTAAGACACATTCTTGGCACTTACCATTTCCTTTGATGATGCATGCCAGGACTCCATGATGACACAGCTAACTAGTATTCAACCCATGACCAAGCTGGCACTTGGAAATCAAGAATATTTGAGATGGTTAATTATAAAAAGAAGGGAAGGCTAGAGTCATAATTGGGTTTCTGTGGAAATTCATCTTGCAGATCAGAACCCTTATGCCTATAAGGTATCTAAATATTAACACCTTTCCAATTGGGATTGCTGTCAGAGACTATACAATGCATCCACATGTGCCACAATGACACAATATAACCTCCACAGAACCTCCCAAGATCCAAAAGTCCCAATCAAGAAATTCCCATTCCAGTTTACTTGTTTATAGAATATGGATTTCCACCTAGATTTTTCTCACTAGTAAAGACTCAATTATCATGTGGATTTTGCTCCTTTGTTCACTAAATATCAGAGTCAAACTGGAAAAGATGTCTGCAAAATGTACTTGAAGCAAATTAGACCATTGTAATAAAAAAGGAAGACCTTTAGTTATCTGTCACTGTGACCTAGATTTTTGTGGAATTACTTCCATTTGGCTTTCTAATAGCAATATAATTTGTCAGACTCATTTCGCTGAATAATCCAATATTACCAGATCACAACAAATCCTTTTGCTTGACCCTTAACAAATTTCTAGGTACATAATTCATTCATTCAAGGGGTATCTGTTCAGTGCTTCCTACATGACAAACTCCATTATATGCACAGACTATATAGTTATTAGTAAACAAGACATCCCATCCTTGGGTGCTATAGTCATTAAAGCTTGAATCTAGTCTCAGTTTGATCATTCACTGTGTGACTCCAGATAAATTTGTCTCTCAATCTCAGGTCCGTCCTCTGGAGCAAAAGAATGGGAAATAATACTACTTCATAAGGCTGTTGTGAAAATTACACAACGTTTGTATCTAGCATAATGCCTTAACATCATAAATTTCATCTTACAGTAACACAGAAGCTATGGCTTTACAAATTGCAGAAATTACTATTATCCACCCTGCTTTCATATTCATGCATAAAAGAATCAATCTAGTTTTAAAAAGAAGTTTCAAAGGCATAAATGTATCTCAAATATTTGCTACAGATGTTAAGGGTAAACAGAGTAAGAATTGTCAATGGATAAAACTCAACATTCTAGCTATTATAAAGTTCCTGCCTATATAAACCAAAAACATGAGGTAGCAAGAATACATGATGTTAACAGTAAAATAGGTCCTGTACCCAAACAGATTTCAAAGGATAGGCACTTTATTTCTAGTAGTATTACTATTTCAGGCATTTAATTGAAAACTGTACAAAAGAACTCTATATAAAAGATTTGGAATCACAACTTCTGCCTTAGGTATGAAGAAAGCACTTCTTTTCCTCTTAAGATTATTATAAGTCTCATAACAATTTTCTCTGAAGGCAAATTCTTAGGCTGATTGCAGTGATATACATCATAAAATATTTTTACACCTTATATGCTTACAGTAACTAGGCTGAGAAGCACGAAAATTATGAAGACAAAAAAGTATTCATAATTGTAAGAAAATTATTCATAATCCCATTACCTAAAGAAAACTACTGTCAACATTTGGTAAACTTTCTTCTAGTCTTACTTTGTAGCTACTAATTTTAATTTATTAGAAACTTTTTAAATACTGGGAATTTTTCTGTCTTTATACACATCACCTAATCTGTACAGAAACTTTTGATTTTTGAGTGGCACATGTCATAATTCCAATGACTCGGGAGGCTAAGACAGGAGGATCACAAGTTTAAGGCCAGCTTCAGCAACTCAGTGAGATTCTGTCTCAAAATAAAAAGTTTTTAAAAGGGCTAGGCAGGTAGCTCAGTGGTAAAGCACCCCTGGGTTAAATCCCCAGTACAAAAAAAGAGATAAAGAGAGAGAATTTAGATTTTGTTTTTAAAAGATAAAATTTGTGATCTATAACCCCAAGAGAAAATCTTTATTAACATCTTAGTGTGATTCATATGCAACAGAATCAATTCTAAGTATTTTTATATCTTGATTTATTCACTTATAAGCATTTCTCAAGTTATTAAAAGGGCTTTTACAGATATCTAGATGGTTTCTGGTTATTCTCTATTATAAATACTTTAATAGACATACTTAGTATAGAAATCATTATCCACATTTCTGCTAATTTTTGTGGTCTAATTTATACCCCTGATGCAGGAACTGATAGCACCTGTCTCACCCTAAGCTCACAAATACTGAGAATGTGCTATATATAATTAGCTGGTACCCAAATATAATAAAGAACAGAACAGAACTCTGTTTGCTCAATTATCAAAAAGGAAAACTCAAAGTCAAATAAGAACAAGAAAGTACAAGAGGTCTTCCTCATGAGACAAAGTATAACCCTATAATTGCTAGGTAGTTGATAGCAATGTTGAACACCTTCTAATAGGATGAAGTATACATAAATTTAACACTAGACTCTAAAAATTTTATAAGTAAAAACAAACCAACTAAACCAAACAATTTTTCTTATGGATATATTTCATTACTTGGAACCAATGAATGGATCAACAATGTGTCCCATCATTGTAGGGGACAGGGGAATGACATGAAAAACTGCTGATAAAACAAGATACATAAAAATCAACATTTTCATGTCTAAGTCATATTCAACTTTTAGGCTTCACAAACAATATTAAAGATGGATACTTATTTTTGACTTTCCAAATATAATAGAAATTCTATAATTCTTATTGAATGTTATCTATTCAACAAATACTTATTGAGTGACAACTTTGCTTCAGGTAATTTCATTTAGATGGAAAGTTAAAAAGTACTCTTTTCCCAAACAACTTACACCGAGTATTCTTTAGCATTCTCTTAAATCATACAACCTTTGCCCTGCCTAATTGTCGAAATAACACATCTCTGACTATGGCTAGAAAAAAGGAAAGAAAATATTTCAAGACACTGTCCTGAATGATCACTGTACTGATTTTCAAAAATAAAAATTTCTTTAGAGGAAAAAAAGTGAACACAATTCAGTTAGATTCCTTTCATGCTACCTCTTACCAGTGCAGTTATGTTTACCTATGGTCAAGAGGAATGTAAACACTGGCAGGAAGAAAAAACTTAACAGAATAATAAAACTATCATTTTTCATTTCCTTGTTATTTTCTCTATATAGCCTGTTTGAGTCCTATACGAAAGATTTGGCACCCGCTCCCTTCATTATCCTCTTACCCTCACAGCTGAAGTTTGTTTGTTTGTTTGTTTGTTTGTTTGTTTAAGTACCGGGGATTAAACTCAGTGGCACTCATCCACTGGGCCACATCCCCAGTCCTACTTTTTATTTTGTTTAGAGACAGGGTTTCACTGAATTGCTTAGTCCCTCACTTTGCTGAGGCTAGCTCTGAACTTGGGATCCTCCTGCCTCAGCCTCCCGAGCTGCTTGGATTACAAGCATGTGCTACCATGCCCAGCTAAGTAAGAATTCTTAATAGAAAATAAGAATTCAGGTTTCCTGAATATCCTGCACTACATAAGAAATCATCACAGTAACTCCATGCACCATAAATGGGACCTCATCGGCTCAGTTTCAAAAGTCATATTTTTAGTAAAGTTTTGCATCTGCTAAAAGACTGATATCTGCCTATACCCAATGTGTTTCAGAGACTCCATCTCCCCAAACAATAGGAAATAACATTTATGGGACTGCTATATATCAAACACTATGCAGTGTTTTTCTAATATTTTTTTCTTTTTCATATATGAGTGTGTGTGTGTTTCTGGGGGCTGAACCCAGCATTCTGCTTCTGATTACATCCCCAATGCTTTCGTTAACTTTTTGAGACAGGGCCTCAATAGAGGCCCAGGTTTATTATTATCAGTCCCCTGTTTTCTCAATGAAGACACTGAGACACTGAAGACTGGAAAGAAATGACTTATCTATTGTCAAAATTGTTAGAAGTCCAGATTTAAACTCAGATGTCTTGTTCTTGAGGATTTTTCATTTCACTATAACCAGTTTGACTTTTTTATGGCTCAGTGATACTTTATCCCCTTTAAATTTTTTTCTGTCAAAGACTAGATAAGTTTTTTCCTATTCTTAACAATGAAAAGAACCAGTTTCTACAATCACAAGGATATGGGACTATATAATGCAATTTTACATACAATTAAAATAGATTTCTGAGGGCTGGGGAGATAGCTCAGCTGGTAGAGTGCTTGCCTTGCAAGCACCAGGCCCTGAGTTCGATCCCCAGTACCGCCAAAAAAAAAAAAAAAAAAAAAGATTTCTGAATGTCATCAAGTATACAACCTAAATTATGCACAGAACTTTTAAAAATAGCTAGATATCATTTATTTATGAGGCTTCAAGTTTCCAGAAAAAGTAAAAACAGAAGTAAAATGAGCTCCTTAAACAGCAAAATGAAGAGTCTTTGATGATAAAGTGCCTATGTCCAAGATGCAGTAGTGTTCAGTTATGAGTTGTTCTCTTTCCCTTAGTGTTTTATTTGCTTCCCTTATGAGGGCAGTTAGAATTCCATGTTTGCTAAAGAATATGCAGGAACGAGGATTGAACTGCCCAAAAATCTGTGGCTAGAGAGCAACTGGTTCATTAGTAGTTTTCATACTGGTCTTCCGATATTCATTTAGCCAGGTACTTATTTAACCATCACTCAACAACAGTACAATTTATCCAGAGAGTCATTGAGTACTTATTTCATAACAAGTCAAACATAAAAATGCCTTAAACTCGCCTACCATGATCTTGCAGTCTAGGAGAAGAGATAAACCTGTAAATAGATTACAGGTGCTATGCTAACGAAAGCCCAGGATGTTATGGAAGCATACAGCAGCAGCACTTAAACTTGGAAGATGACCTGGAGGAGAGAACCAAGGTGAATCTTGAAAGTACAATTTGTAGAAAATAAAAGGGAGATTATCAGGCACCAAAAGCAGTGTGAGCAAAAGTATGGATACTATTGACCAATCAGATATTCAAGAAAACACATGCAGGTCGGCCAGGAAAGGAGGGCATGGTGGAACCAAGGCCCTGCTTGGGGACTGGTGGCGATGGAGAAGATGTAGTATACTAGAAGGACAACATCACCACGGCCACAGAAATTGGTTCTCCTCCTCGTTTTTTCTATATGCCACGGTTCCAACACCAGGCATCTCGACAACTGTTTTATAAATGACCTGACTTTGCACAGCAGCAAGCAATGCAGCAGCTTACCTTTGATGGAAAACGAATGAGAAAAGCTGTAAACCGAAAAACCATAGACTATAATCCATCTGTAATTAAGTATTTAGAGAATAGAATATGGCAAAGAGACCAGAGAGATATGAGGGCAATTCAGCCTGATGCAGGTTATTATAATGATCTGGTTCCACCTATAAGAATGTTGAATAATCCTATGAATGCAGTAACAACAAAGTTTGTTCAGACATCAACAAATACGAAAAGTGTCCAGTATTTGTTGTCAGGTGGACTCCAGAAGGAAGACGGTTGGTTACCAGAGTTTCTAGTGGAGAGTTCACCTTGTGGAATGGACTCACTTTCAATTTTGAAACAATATTACAGGCTCACGATAGCCCAGTGAGGGCCATGACTTGGTCACATAATGACATGTGGATGTTGACAGCAGACCACAGAGGATATGTGAAATATTGGCAGTCGGACACGAAAAACATCAAGATGTTCCAGGCACATAAGGAGGCGATTAGAGAGGCCAGGTTTATACACAATATACCATTTTCTATAGTCCCTATTGTCATGGTTAAATTATTCTCTAAGTGTATTCTGGGTGCAGAGATGCATGGGCTCTGTCAGATTCTGGGAAACTTTCTGCATCCTATAAACAGAATATTTTCCTTGTTTTCACACATTCACCATTTTGCTGGCACCTTTCTGAAGTACTGTTGTCCTGGTATCAGCCCTTGCAATATGTTAGAGATGTACTGTCTGCCACATTTTACACTGGCTTTCTCTTTTCATTTATGGTTAATAATGTGTATACATTATTCCTTTTATTATCTACTGTGTAAGACAAGACTATTTCATTCCAAATAAAGAATTCAGTCTTTGATCATAAAAAAAAAAAGAAAGAAAGAAAACACATGTAATGCAGCTTAAGTTCATGGGGTACAGGGAAAGTTGAGGTTCGAGGGGCTTCCTTGATTAAGTACATGCTGTCAAAGTCACTACCCGCCCTGATGTAGTAAAATTCATTCAACTTATTTAAAAAAAAAAAAAAAAAAAGGTAAATTCAGTTCTATTTTAGAGTTTACATGTCAGTTCCCCCTCAATGTGTTTTAAATACACACTTGTGATGGATGTGACTCTCAAACACAATCACTTCATCTAGCAGTGAGAAACTCTGCTTGAGAAACCCCCAGAAAGTTATCTGAACTGGGTAACTTGTATAGTTGCTCAAGAAAGTCGTCTTAGATTTTTATTTCGATGACTCACAGGAATGAATATACAAATAGGTCCCCAATTAATACTGCATTAAAATTTGTGGTGAGAGAGAAAAATCATCAATGTTTTCTTTGTTAACGGACCCAGTGCAATTAAGATTTTAAAATAATTTTCTCTTCTTTCCCCTACCCCTTCTTTCACATGAATTTAATCAGCATATTGCATGAAATTCTTTTGTTTGATCACTATTTTTAGTTGGTAAGGTCCAAAAAGCTAGGAATAGGAAAGTCTGCATTATATTACTAAATTTTTACATTCTGACGTTAAGTCTTCAGGTTAGCTCTATGCAGAGGTAGTTAGCTTTAAAGTAAAAGTTATGTTTCACTGTTAAAAAATACTGACTGGGAACACGAAACAAGGAAGAAATTCAAAGTGGACAAAGCATAAAGGGTGTGCCTAATTTAAGAGCAATGAGAAAAAGATGTCTAATAACATAAACCCTTAACACATCATGTTAAGGTACTTAGACTGTATCTAAAGATAGTCAGGGTACTGGGTTATCAACAAAGTTAAATGTGCATTTATTTAGCCACTGGGTGGAAGATAGGGTAAAAGTGGGCAAGTCCAGAGGCAAAGAGACCATTTGAGTTTTTGCAGTCAATCAGATGAAATGATGATGAGGTCTTCTAACCAAAATGGAGCAGTAAAGACGCAGAGGGCTAGCACATGCTACAACAACATAGTATGAGGGCATTATGTTAAACGAAATCACAAAAAAAGACGAATAACTCTTTTTTTTTTTTTTTTTTTTTGGCGGTGCTAGGGATCGAACCCAGGGCCTCATGCTTGCAAGGCAAGCACTCTACCGACTGAGTTATCTCCCCAGCCCCCGACAAATAACTCTTAAGATTCCACTTATATGAGGTACCTAAAGTTGTCAAATTCATAGAAACAAAGTAAAATGACAGTTATCAGGAGCTGGGAAGAGGGGAAAATGGGAATTGCTGTTTAATGGATGTGAAGTTTGGCAAGATGAAAAAGTTCTAGACATCTGTTACAATAATGTGAATGTGTGTAACACTGCTTAACCATACATTTAAAAAGAATTAAGATAGTATATTTTGTGTGTTTTAAGCAATTGAAAAAAAAGACGCAGCAGGGTGGGGGGGAACATTTGGAAAAGTTGGTTAGTTTCATGCTATTTTCCTGAATTGCTAAATGAATATGGCTAATTGGGATCTGATTTGTAGGGCACCATGAGTTTCAAATGCCCCAAATATCTCACCCTGGCACTTAACATGCTATTCATCATTTCCTCCATCAAAGTTATTCATTCTTTTAAATAAAGAGCATACTTAAAATATTAATCAAAGAATAACTCAATTGTAAGAAATATTAAGACAGAATAAACAGTAAAACTTTGGACTGGAGGGTGCAGTTCATTGATTGAGCACTTGCTTAGCATGCATGAGGCCCTAGGTTGGATCCCTAGCACTGAAAAAAAAGTTTAAGGATTAAAAAAAAATGAAATCTTGCCTACTTTCATACAAAACTCTATTCCCAACCCAAGGTATTAGTAGTTTGGTGTGACTTCTTCCATAACTTTAATATAAGTACATAGAGAAAAAGTCATTCTTGAAGAACATTCTTAAGTAACTATACCAAAAACATTAATGGTATTTTAACAAGTCCTTGATTCCTGGGCTTGCCCTCGAACTTTTAAACCATGCTGGTGCTCAGTTTTTTAAATTTTTTTTAAAAAATTCTTTAATTCAAGGGTCTAAATACAGTAAAGTACATACATTTCAAATGTATAGTTCAGTGAACTTTTTTTAACAGAGGGAACACCTGAGGAACCAATAAACATATCGAGATTAGAATACCTTGTGCCTTTCCAGTCATTTTATTCCCTCATTAGAAGTAACCACTATTCTGATCTCCATCACCTCAGATTAGTTTAGTCTCTTTTTGAATTTTATATAAAGGGAAATCCATACTATATGTAATCTTGTCTGGCTTTTTTGCTGAACATTTTGTCTAGGAGATTTGTCCATACTGTGCTGCATGTTGTGAGAGTTTCTCCTTACCCCTGCTATACGGTATTAAATTTTACAGATTTTACCACAACTTATTTATCCATTTTAGTGGTAGATATTTAGCTGTTTCCAGTTAGGGACTATTACAAAAAATACTGTCTAAACATTCTTCTACACATCTTTCAGAGCATACTTTATGCATTTTTGTAGACATATGCACAGAAATGGAATTGCTTTGTGTTTGATGCTTATAGAAGCTACTGAAAGTTTCAAAAGGGTTTGTACCAATTTATACTCCACTTCTGCCAACAGTGTGTGTTCCAGTTGTTCTCATCAGCACTTTTGTGTGATCAGTTTTGTTGTTAATTTAGCCAGTCTGTGGGTATTCAGTAGCAGATCATTTAAATTTTTTTCATTTTTCTTTTTAATCTATTAATGCTAAGTACCTTGTATCAGATTTTGATATTTGGGAGCCAGACATAATAAATCTTGGTGACCAACTGATTGGAGAGAAAGAAAAGAAAATCTAGAAATACTGACCAAAAAAATAAAGAAAAAAAAGAAAAAGAAGAAAAGAAAGACATTTGGGAAAAAGGAAAAGGGACAGAAAATGCTCATTTCTAAAGCAATTAGTTTTGGCTTTGCCGCTGGGAATGAATTACATGTGAGATTCAAGAGCTAACTGCAACTACTGAGATTTAGGGGGACACATGCAGGTTCCTATGAGAAAAAAAAATTTTTTTTTAAACAAAACCTTCAACACCAGTCATATATTAGGGGAAAAGAAAAATTTACAATACTAAGGAGACAAGATAAAGTACAGTATTTCAAAAATAGAATTTCACAGATGTTTAATATGCCCCACTATAACTTCTAGAAATCCCTGTAAAGATATGAGAAAGAAATCCATAATGATTAAGCAAATAAACTTTTTTAAAAATTTAAAGCTTTAATAAAAAACAAGCTCAATAAACGCCATCACTTCATGAAGACATCAGATAAGAATCTCCTATTTTAAGACAAAAAGGCCATCTCTGACACCTAACATATTTCTCTCTCGTAAGTATCTGAAGAAGTGAGAAAAGTAAGGGTAATGATCAACCAACAACTATGTGAGAATCAGGCATGAGGAACAAGATTAGGAGCTCTGAGACTGATGGAATTTCTTGCTAACTATTGCTTCCCACCAAAAATTATGTGGTAGCTGAGACATTGGATCTTGAGTCAGGAAAACCTATATTTAAATCTTAGCTTTGTTTCTCCTTAGCTATGTAACCACAGGCAAATGACCTTCTCTAGCTTCAGTTTTCTTATTTCCAAAATGAGAGTAGCAATTATCCACAGAACTGCTGTCTACAGTAGGTGAGATAATACAAGTAGATCACTTAGTACAATGTCTAATAAATTTAAGTTGGTTATTATCTATAAAATGGGGACTGATTCACAGGCCCAGAAGATTAAAAAGTAAAATGACATGTATAATGCCTAGTTACACAGGAGGTACTCTACTCAGATGGTAGATATGTCACTCCTTGCTTCTAGGAAACTACTTCAGTCAGTGTTAAATTGTAAAATGGTATAGTACCAGTAGTGATTAAGACAGGTATAGAGAGAGAATTCTTGAATTCCTTTCCTGGACCTGCCACTTATTATCTGTGTGATCTTAAGCAAGTTATTTACCTTGTTTTGCCTTCTTATTTTCATCTGCAAAATGAAAAAAAAAAAAAAAAAAGTACTATCTTCCTAACTGTTGTAAGAATTAGACAACCCGTATTTTAAGTGTATTACATGTAAATACCTAAAACAAACCAGCCCAGTGGCACACACCTATAATTCCAGCAGCTTGAGGGGCCGAGGCAGAGAATCCCAAGTTCAAAGCCAGCCTCAGCAACTTAGTGAGGCCCTAAGCAACTCAGGGAGATCCTGCCTCTAAGTGAAATATTAAAAAGGGCTGGGGATGTGGCTCAGCGGTTAACCCTAGGTTCAATCCCTGGTGCCAAATAAAAAAAAAAAAAACCTGAAATATAAGTGCTATATAAATATTAGCCGTTATTGTTTAAACAGTGGTACACATTTTGTTTGAGGTTGTTTTGAATTTGGACATGAGCAATTTAATATTCTTCTCATAATTAAGAAGATGCCTAACAAAAGTATTCATATACCCATCCTAAAAAATGGGAGGAAAAAAGTTACAATATAGTAAGAGTATCACTAAGTAAATGTGATCTCACCCATCCATAAGCAGTTGTGAAGAAAATGTATTTTTTGGCTCTGCCTTAAGTGCATAACAATGTAGTTAAAGGGGCCTACATTCCATAGAGAGAAGGAAATCATTTCTTCTACTCTCACCTTACAACAGCCTGATAACTGACTCAGCTAAGGAAACTTGTGCATTCTCATCCTTTTCAGGTAAAAGAAACATTACTTAGAACAGAATAATCAACTCTGGAATCCTTCTTTAAAATGCCTTTCTCCATTGCATAGTTTTTTCCTTCCAAAACACCACATATTGTCTTCCCTGGGTAAGTCAAAAGAGGTATCTAAAGAGGCAAAAAACACAATCAAGTAAGCATACTTAAAAATTTAAAGGAAATCCCACGCTTGTTCTTAGATCATACAGTCGATCCTGTAAGCTGGCTTCTGTAGGTAATTTATAAAGTGAACAAGATACTAAATTCTATGTTTAAGAGTTGTGCCTCTTCCCAGATTGTGACTTCTTTAAAAAAAAATCCTATCACCAGTATCTAGTTCATTGCCTGATACACAAGGAAGGTGGCCAATAGACACTGAATATAGTCAGTGAGTACTTAACCCTTGTGCAAGGCACTGTTTGGTGCCAGAGGGCTCACAGTGGTTTATTTATGTTGATGTCAAACAATTCTATTTAAAATTCAGACAAGGCCAGGTATGGTTAAGGAGCTGCAGCTGCAGTTGCACCTGCTCTTGTCTCAGCAGCAAGCCTACCTCTTCTGCATGCCTGCCCTCATTTCTCTCAAATGATAGGGAGTTAGTCTCATGGAACTTAAGTGTGTAGTCCTTTCTATTCAGGAAAGGAGGCAAACTCCAAACTCGCTGGTTATAAAAACATGATGGTTAGCAAGAGCAGGTGTTGAATAAGCCTGGTACACTTCCAACAAAACTGTGCCACCTACAATTCTGAACAGAGTGCCAGCCTTAATCCATAACATCTGGATTTGCTTCTCTGGCCCGGAGCTTTCTCTGAGAGAAGAGGGTGGGGGAGCAGGTAGTATGCTCCTGCCAGTATGTGTCTATGTAATTGCATACCCAAATACTTTACTTTGGATAAGAATCTAAGACTTGGCAAATGGATCGAATGTAGCACATGGAACTGCCTTAATAGATACCCATGCAAAAGGAAGGGTTTCCTTGCAAAATGTAACTAGGCAAGGTGCAAACTACCCCTTCTCTGTTACAAGTTTGCAGAATTTACCCAGGAGAATAAGTACTTTGGAATTAGTAGGGGAATAAAGCTCAGAAGCAAGTGAGAGGCAAAACAGCACCATTACCTTGGAAAGCATAAGTTATCTAACTCTTTATTTCTGTTACCCCAAATGAGATAAATATGTGATTGTAATGTGGTACATACTAAAAAAAATATTGAATTGTGAACTCTGGCAAAACAGTGGTGAAATTAAACACTGTAAGCTTTGGCACTGCACTATGTACACTTTCAAATTATTACATCACTACTCTAGTGAGGGCTCTATACCAAGTTGGCATGGGTTCTGATGTGGTTTGAAGAGAAAATTTCTTGCCTTTTTAAAAAAAGATTATCTACAAGTAATTTTTTAATACCACAGGGAAATAAATGGTTTACTCCAGATTTTATTTTAAAGGATAAAGTCATATTGCCAAGTTATTTTTTTTTTAATGTTAGAAATGATTCTGAGATTTTAAAGGTCACTTAAAACAAGTTCTTAAAAAAACAAAAGAGACATAAAACAGTACATGAATGTCTCTTAAAGTAGTGGTTATCCATTTGTGGCAATAAAGCATCAGTTAATAAGAGTGATAATTACCTTTATATTTATACTCTTACCTTTATATTTATACTCTGACACTGGAAGCTTAGGCACCTTGTACAGGTTAAGGATAGGGGAGCCTCCCTATTTCAGTCAGGAATACTTAAACAAGTTACTTGATCTCAGTGTCCTCAAAGCAAAATGAAACACATCATCCTACAAGACAGTTCTTATAATATCAAACACATGGCAACTATTTAGGAAAGATACAACTTTTAAAATGGTTGTTTAATTAAACCTACTGTACTATTTAAAAGCTAAATGAACTGACTTCTTTTTGCTCAGATTGAAAATTAAAAACAATTTACAGTTGGTTTTACATCAAGTTTCTCCCCTTTCAACAACTGATATCTATGGATTAAAAAAAAAAAAAAAAAAAAGACTTCATTCTCTAATCCCATTAGTAATATGCAAGAAAACAAAATTCCAAACATGGAAAAGGACAGATGAAAGACAGGGGGTGGGGGGACACTTAGCTCCCTTAACCCAGATATAATCTGACATGTTCAAAGTGACAGAATTTTTTTCATTTTTATTATAAAATGTTTCAAATTATCAAAAAGTGATAATAGTGCAATATTACAACTATAGCCCATACTCAACAACTATCAAGATTTATTTTCAATTTGATAAAAGCTACTTTACTTTCTGAGGTACAATTTACATATGGTAAGGTGAACAAATCTTAAATTTTAGTTTGATGAATTTTTAAAGACATATATATATATATATATATATATATATATATATATATAAAACTACCATCCACATCAAGCTGTGGACCGACATTTATAGTAGCCCACAAAACTGCCCTATGGGGCTGGGGAGATAGCTCAGTTGGTAGAGTGCTCGCCTCGCAAGCACAAGGCCCTGGGTTCAACCCCCAGCACCGGGAAAAAAAAAAAAAAAAAAAAAGACTGCCCTATGACCTTTTCCCCAAAATATGTCTAACATTTGACCTCAGATGGTATTAATTTCCCCTTGCCAGGTTTTCCTGTTATCACTAATAATCAGATCCAGTCTTCCTTTTCTGTTTTCTTAAGTTTGCCAACACCTATTTCATTCATACATATTTTGGATTCACTGACCCCATTAAATGGACAGCCTACAAAACAGGCAAAACACTATATTTAGAAAGCACATTAAGTCTCTCTCTCTCTCTCTCTCTCTCTCTGCGGTGGTGGTGTTAGGAATCAAAACCAAGGCCTACAGTGAATGCTAGGCAACTGCTCCACCACTGAACAACATCTCCAGCCTTTCCTAACATTTTTAAAGGGACAAAAGACTGAGAAGGTTGTCATAAGAGACCAAAGAAAAAAAAAGGGAAATTCATTTTCATTTAAATAAATCCTGAAAAAATCACTAGACTGTTTCTTAAGAAAACCTGTAATTGGTATAAATTTCTAAGATATTTTAAGAAAATATTAAATTGAATTATTAAGCCTTAGTTTTTTTTTAACTGACTATCCATGTCTGAATAAATCATGCTCCAATTACATTTTCTTTCAAGTTCACAACCATTTTAAGACCATGCTCCCAACGTCTAAAAGCTGATATCTTCCCAAAAGAGCCAGATCCTTACACAATCTTGGCCCCAATACATATACACAAACTAAAAAGCTCCAAATCAACAGCTTTCTCATGGTAAGTTCTCACCACTCCCCAAATTCTCTAAAACAGACTAACGTATGATTTGAGAGAAAGGCCCCCCTCCTCATCTTCATCTCCTGGAGAACAAAATAAAGATTCTACTTCTAAAAGCCTAAACTTTCACTAGTTCATTTATGTAGTCAAATATCCCTAAGAGAGTTAATAAGGGAATCTGGAGATAAATTTCTTTAATCAGTTTGCTTTCACACAGCCTAGTCAAAATCCCACTAAGAAAATAAAATATTGATAGGGTAGTAAGAAAATCCCAAAAGGAAAGGATGCAGTCTTAAGAATTTCCTAGAAGCAAAAAGAAACACTGAAGGCATCCTACAAAGAAAAGCTGCCCACTGCACACGTGGCTTAGAAAGAACCTAAAACTCTCCCTCTCTACCTGAAGTTCCCACACAAAATGCTACTTACATATTTATGGTTAATCCCTTATATAGATGTTACTCTTTAACTATACAAAATCACGCAACTATCACAATGGGCTACTCTGATCACTGTTTATTTTAGAGACATGAATAATCACCAGCTAGTTACTAAAAGCATATGGATATTCTTGATTTCCAAAGCACACTTCTCATGTGAAAAAAAAAAAAAAAATAGCAATGTGGATTTTTATAACTTTCTTCCATCTGCCTTGATTTAAATAAGTAAATTTACCCAGCACAATGGTGTGCACACCTGTAATCCCAGCAATTTGGATGAGGCAGGAGGATTCCAAATTCAAGGCCAGCCTGGGCATTTAGTGAGACTCTGTCTCAAATAAAACATAAAAAGGGCTGGAGATGTAGCTCAGTGGTTAAGTGCCCTGGAGTTCAAACCCAGTTTAAAAAATTAAAGGTAAATTTAGTAGCAACTCATCAGCATCCTCCTATGCCCTTACCTTGTCATAGTACCATCTCTAAGAAGTAAGAAGGCACAATTTAATCAACATTAGCAAATTTAGGAGTTACTGTTCGATCTTAGGAGTAGGAAATAAGACATCTGACCACCCCCACTGCTCTAAGAACTGATATACACAACTTTCAGAAGAGACAAGATTAGCCAGTCACAGTGGTTCATGTCTGCAATCCCAGCAGCTTCGAAAGCTGAGGCAGGAGGATTGCAAGTTCAAAGCCACCCTCAGCAAGTGAGCAAGAGCAAGGCCCTTAGCAACTCAGTGAGAATCTATCTCTAAATAAAATATAAAATCTACTTAACCCATTGGTTAAGTGCCTCTGGGTTCAATCCCACGTACCAAAAAAAAAAAAAGACAAGATTATAGGGCATTCACATCTCAAAAGGAAACACTGAGTTATGTATTATATATAATTATTTACACAATAACATGCTGACAGATGTGTTCATGTGTATGTTTTTATGTGTTTATGAATGTATATATAAATCATGACACCTGACAATGAAAGGATGCTCAAGAAATGAAGTTATTTCTTACAAGTATCTATTAAATATTAAACCCTATGCCATATACTACTAACCTCCTCATGTGGACAGTGGTATGCTATGTAACTACTTATTTTCCAAAGATCATAAAAGAACAAATGCCATGTGATTTACCTCTCATCCTCTACAAGAATAAATCTCACAGTAACAATCTATTAAATAAATTTAATTATAAAAAAAATAACCTTGAGCAGAGGGATTAGTAAGCAAATACATGGTGTTTACCATGAGAATTTTAAAAAAAAGAATTTACAAGATAGAGCAGAAAAAAGATGTTGCTCAATGTAACATTTAGGCAATCTGTATGGATAACAGAGCTTTATTGAGCTCCCCTTGTATACAAAGTAAGCCCTTTAACATTATGCTAAGACCCAGGGAGATGCCAAAACAATATGCCAAGGGTTGCTGTCTTCTCTCCTATAGCCTACTGCGACCATGATGAGTGTTTACTCAAAGGAACTAGGGATGTTTCCAGCATTTGCTAGAGTTTCCTAACACTTGGACTCCACTGGAGTGATTCTCAAAGTAAACTACACAGATGTCCCAAGACACTTTAATGGAGGCTGCGAAGTCAAAACTATTTCTGTACTAATTTTAAGACATTGTTTTTTTTCACTTTGTTGACATTAGTGCTGATGATGCAAAACCAATGTTGGGTTAACAACTGCTGGTCTTAGCACTAGTCAAGCAGTGGCACCAAAAAGTACTGGTAGTCACTATATTTTTCACTGTCACATACTCCAGGGGCAAACTTAAGAATGTTCTTGAAAAGGCAGTAAGATTTATTTGTTTATTAAATCTTGACCCATGTATATGCATCTTTAATATTTTGTGTGGCAGAATAGAAAGTACACATAAAGTACTACTGTATACTGTGCACCTCAAGGAGAAGCATGTGAACTACTACTTAGGTTGTGAACTGAATTAACCAGTGTTTTCACAGACCATCATTTTACTTGAAAGAACAAATAACACACAAATGATGGTTATTCAGACTTAAGTATTAAACAGATATATATTTTTAAAGATTTTTTGAAAAGGTAGAGATCAAGCATGCTACTTCAAGAACTGACAATATTATTGCCAAGTATAAAATGAGCAAAAATTAGAATTATGGAAAACCCATATCTGCCAATGTGGGCTTCGTCACCTCCCAATATTTAATGTTTCTGATGAGATCAGTAGTGATAATAACAAAGTTATTTTTTTTAACATGAATTTAGCATTGGGCTAATTAGACCTGTAGAAACATTGAAACCATATGAACTTTATTTGTGGTGCTGAGCTCAAACTCAGGATTTTGTGCATGATAGGCAAACGCTCTACCACTAAGCTACACCCTCGGCCCCTAAAGTTGATATTTTGACATTATGTAATGAAACGTGTTAATATTTAGAAAATCTGCATAACTGAATATTTTTCAAATGACCTATATATATTACAAAATCATGCTTGGCTAGGCATAGTGACTCATGGCTGTAATACCAGCAACTCAGGAAACAGGCAGGATTCCAAGTTCAAGATCAGCCTGGGCAACTTAGTGAGACCCTGTCTCAAAATAAAAATAAAAGGGCTAGTGATGTCATGTTGGTCAGTGGTAAAGCATCTCTGCATTAAATTCCCAGTACCAAAAAAATAAATAAATAAACAAAAAACCCAAAATCATGCCTGGGTAAAAGATTCATGTAAAATGCAAGAAAAAACCAATGGATTTTAGTAAATAAGAATATGAAAAAAGTATTGATATTGTTCCAGAGTCCACACTGCAACTAGCCTTTACAAAACTATCAAGATTTGAGATCTGGCAAAATATTGGTACGTCGATACAGTACAAACTATTGAGTACTGAGATCTAGTACAATACCATATTTACAGAAGTTATTAAAATTATCCTCCTTTTCGTGTGTGTGTGTTAATGTGAGACCAGAATTTCTTCCTATGTTTAAAATAATAGACTATAATAGATATAGGAAGATTTGAGAGCTCAACTATTATTTACTAAGTCAGACATTAAAGAGATCTACAAAAATATAAAACAATGACAATGAGGTGGGGTGGGGTGGCACACATCTGTAATCCCAGTTGCTCAAGAGGCTGAGGCAGAAGGACTGCAAGTTCAAAGCCAGCCTTAGTAATTTAGCAGGCCCTAAGCAACTTAGCAAAGCCTTGTCTCAAATTAAAAAGGGCTGAGGATGTGGCTCAGTGGTTAAGCATCCCTGGGTTCAATCACCAGTAACACAAAATTTAAAAAATAAATAAATGAAATAAAACAATGGCATTCTTCTAACAAATCTTTTGAAAATATATTTTTATAGTTACATTTTATTTTAAAATGTCATTTATATGGGGCTGGGGCATAGCTCAGTGGCAGAGCACTTTCCTAGCATGTACAGGGACATGTATTCAAATTCCTTCCCAGTGTACTGTATGTACATACAAATACAAAAGTTCTTTTTTTAAAAAAAATATTTTTAGCTATAAATGGACACAATATCTTTTATTTATTTTTTTATGTGGTGCTGAGAATCAAACCCAGGGCCTCACACACACTAGGCAAGTGCTCCACCCCTGAGCCACAGCCCGAAAATTTCTTTATGTTACTATTAATGGGTTTGTTGTTTTTTTAATTATTAAATGGATTACAGTAATTTAAAATTTATCAGTTTTAATTTATATAGAGTAAAAACATACATTTTGATAAAAAGCTCTTGGAAACCTCAATAATATTTATGAATGTAAAGGGTCCTAGGACCAAAAAGAATCTACTCTATAAATGATTCTTTGTGTGGCAAGAGATCTCAGTGATCCTGATTTTGTTTAATTTTGGTAGGTATAATTTGTTTCTTTATGCAAAAGTATGGAAACTTAAGTAACATAGCATACTCAGGGATTGGGTCTCCTAACTTCAATTTTATATTCTTGCTACACTACAATTTCTCTGCTCACTAAGATAGGGATTTAGAAACCCTAGTAAGCTGGAAATTTTGACCAGATAATTATCATAATAACAGTAATTGAAATTTGGGTATAAGGTGCCAGGTATTTTTATATTCCTGATCTCTTAACTAAGTGGCAGAGCTGGGATTTGAAAATAATACTTCTATAAACATATTTGGGCAAAAATGCCACCTACAACTGCCATTCAAAACATCTGTGTGATTACCAGCAAAGTGGCATTTATGATAATAAAGCACCTGTGACTCTGGCCCAGTAAGCCTACAAATACAGAAACAATGACTTTACAAGCAAACAGGGAGATGTGCTAGATATAACCAAGCTGCCTCTCTTCCTTACCCATCTAGCATCTGTACCATCATATATTAAAAAGGAGTGACAGGAGTCAAAAATAAAGCATGTTAGCATCACTGACATACAATCCAAACAACGAACTCTTGGCAGGTGTTCTCTAAGTTATAATTCTCCTCCTATGCAAACTAAGCCCCAAACTGAGTCCTCTGACTTCGTCACACTGAGTCTTGACAAGAACTATCATTAGTGTCCAAACTCCACTCTTTACAGGCTGATGACATGTGTCAGGCCTTTATTCCTGGTGCCACTCCTGCCTGCCAACTCAGGAAAGGCTTCCATAACGCCTTTGGCTTTTCTAAAATACCTTCAAGTCACAAGGCAGCAGCTGACACCAACTCCCTCCTGAAGATGGACACTTGGCCAGGAGCCCATGCTGCAGAGGATTTGGAGGTTCTTGATCTTTGTTAAAATCATTCCTATCTTCTCACTGGCAATTAAAATAAATTCCTCCCCCAGAGAGTAGCCAGAGATCTCTCTCAAGTCTTTTCTATCCAGTGGTAGTCACCTTTGAGTAGAGAAAAGCAGTAGAGTATAACAGCACCTGATAAATAAATGTCACAGATTTCTGATTACTCAACAGCTATTTCTCATTTCATACCATGGACAGTTTTTAAGCCAACACTCAGCATTTCTTACTTCATCAAATACTTCATGAAAGCATATGCAATCCAAGTCAATAGTCCATTTATACTAGTACAGGGTGCATCCCTAAGGCTAAGAAGTTTCACCTGTAAAGCAAACTGACTTCCAGGTTATGTACTTTGCAGCTCTCCAGAGGACATTAGGAAAGTTCTGTTTAAAAAAAAACAAACAAGGGGCTGGGGCTGTAGCTCAGTGGTAGAGTGCTTGCCTAGCAAGTGTGAGGTACTGGGTTCGATCCTCAGCACCACAAAAAAATAAATAAAGGCATTGTATCCGTATACAAGTAAAAAAAAAACAAATTTAAAAAAAATAAAAAATAAATAAAAAAACAAACAAAAGGGCTGGGGAGATAGCTCAGCTGGGAGAGTGCTTCCCTTGAAAGTATAAGGCCCTGAGTTCGATCCCCAGTTCCGCAAAAAAAAAAAAAAAAAAAAAAATGCTTTTTCACAACAGAGGCAGTGAGGCAGTGTTTAAGTAAACCCACATACATGCAGACTCAAGGATTCTAACTCTGACTTTGCTGTGTGTCTTGGGATCTTCATTTCCCTTCCAAGTTGATTCTTCTCATCTGCTAAATTAAGATCTTTAGCCTAAAACAGAGATTTCCAAATGTACATGAAATGATTGCATCAGAATCTTAAAAAACACAGAATCTACTTGTAGAAATTCTGATTTACCTAGAAATCTGCAATTTTTAAGAGGCTACATTTCCTCCCACTACCAGTATCTCAAACACATGAAGCCACCATAACTGTAGGATAGAGAACAGAAGGGCCCTTAAGAGTATTTTGAAAGGTTTTTGAAGTATATATACTGCATTTAGCACCAAATAATTTTGCCACAAAATCGTAGGTTGCCAGATTACCCTCCAGGCTAATTTCAAATATCTGAAGTAAGCTGATGTAAACTTGTCGTGTCAAACTGTTTAAAATCTTCTAAGTTATTCAGTTTAAATTTCCAATCCTACCCTTGCTTTGGAAAAACCACAAGCAGACTAAACGTAAGAATAACCAGTAATTTCACATACAAGTACACTTTCTCAAGACTTCTTTTCTCCTTTCCAATATTCAAATAAACACACTAGATTCAGCAGGTTCTTCTGTACTGCCTTGAAACACCACACTCTTATAGCCAACTTAAAACCAGAATTAACAGTCATACTGCTGGGGCAGACTCAAACCAAATGATTACTAGGGAAGTGGAGGGAGGGGAAAAACTAAGTTAAACAGTTAAATTCATTCAAATACTTGTATAACTTCTCATTTGGCAACCTCTTTTAGAAGTTGTCATTGTATAAACACAGTTACTAATTAATGGTTGGCATATGTAATTAATATAGAACCTGGTAAAGTCTAAACAACTACTTTTCCAGGAACCATCACTGTCCGGTTCCACCTCAGAGAGAAAGAAGTACCAGGATGACAGCAAGAGTAGCACCACTACTAGAAGGTTTCTACTCTTAAGGTGGAGATCAGGTCTTTCATATGTAGCAACAGAATTTCAGAGACCCAACTGCCAAGGAGGCAATGGATAAGTTCCTAGATTCCATAATTTAATTTGCTTTCAAATTTTTCTGTTTATGTGCTTGCATTCAGGAAGAAAATTCATAACGTTGCAGAGACCTTTAAATTGTTTATCTAATTTAACCCTAACAGTCAATGAGATAGGCACTAACATTCTCATTTTACAGACTGAGGAAAATTAAGCATCTGAGAAAAGAAAGCGGTAAAGCATTAATTTTTAAAATATCTTTAAAACATTATATGTATATATACAGTGCAAGTGCTAGTCAGAGATTGTTTAAACTTAAAAAGAACAGATTTTTATGTTACTATATATGACTAGGAGCCGAATTCTGGATAAAACATGTCATTTTACTTAGTAGCATGAATAATCATGATTTTAATAACTAAATAATTTTGAAATAACAATACAGCTTGTAATATGTGTTATGCACTGTTTAAAATACTTAACATATTGATCCATTTAGCTCCCACAACTATCCTATTAGGTACATATTATCATTATCCCTATTTTATAGATAAGGAAACAAAGAAACAGGTTAAGCAATTTGCGCCAAGGTAGCACAGCTAGGAAACTACAGTTATGACTATGGCCCCATGTCTATGCCCTTACTATGCTGTAATACTGCTTCTGTAAACATTTAATGTATGAAAAATTTAAACTATGGTAAAAATTATGGAAAAAGAGTCAAAGAATCATCCAACTTGATATAAGGTACTTCATTTATTCTGTTAGCACATATGAACCAAGAGCAATGAGAACCTAGAGATTACACTTACACTCTTTCACATACATAACCTCATCATTATTTCACAGGTGTGTGTGCAGTAAGAGCAAGTGCTATGTCTCCCACATTTTAAAGAGCAGTTAATTAATACTGAGAGGTTAATTTCAGTACTCAACCATTACCTGAACTTTCCTGCCTCTAGGATTTCCTGTGCATGGTTTTCCCCTCTACTGGAATATCTTTCCTTCTGTCTAGTAAAAATCCAACTAAACCTTTAAAGCCCATATCATATGTGATCTACTTATATACACCTTTCCTAGCACTGAAAGGCAGAAATAGCCCTCCTTTCATTCTCCCTTAAAGTAATTCATACCATTCCATCAGTGTATGGGTCAATCTCCTTTGTCATCAGCTGCATCTACTTAGTTCCCTAGGTAGATACTGGGTTCCATGATGGCAAAGGTTATGTATAAGAGAAAGGATTCTTAGGATTCAAAGAAGCAGAAAACTAGCACAGTTCAGCTAAATGGAATATAGGTTCATGCTGACATGCTGTTGTCATCTTTACAACTTAAGAATCATCCTTGAGCCTAGGAGCATGCTCCCTGCTAGTGCTTGGGAAGTTTCTAGGCAGAGCCACCTGAGACAGTGACTTCTTCTATTATCTATTAATCACTAAAATACACTGTTTTATTGAGTTTATGCTTCTTGTTTCTTCCAAGTATACCAAGAGACCACAGAAGGACTATGAAAACATTTATATTTCCAAGCTGGAGAAATGTGGGTTTCAATATTTCATGGTATGTCTGGAAAAGAAAGGAGGTAAGTGAAATGATAAAGACATGGTGAGTTCTGATTAACTTAAACCAGTCTAAATCAAATAATAAGAGTTTATTAAATGTTCAGCTTATGTAACTATGTAATCATTATCTAATTCAATCCTTAACTTTTTAAACTCTTTAGATTTATCCTTGCACTGAGGACAAAAATAACTTGGCCAAATTCATTTAAAAGACCCCAATGTGTGCTTAAACTTGCTGAATAAAAACTAAAGTTATGAGCTTAAAGCAACCTAAAGGAATAAGGGTGGCAGTCTCTAGGTTATGAAAGTTAATTGTACCCAACACAGTATGAAATGCTCCTGAGTCATTCCAGAAACCTACCTTGCCCTCTTCTGTAGTTTTTCAAGGCTATGAAAAGTATTCTTTTTAGAATGCCATGAATTTAAACGTTATTTTGTAAGCACTGAAAGGCTTGAAACAGCATAAATCAGTATATTTTAAAGTCTGAATATTTATCCAAGTGCTATAAGGTTTGATATCTTTTCATATTTTCAAGTCAAGGGGAAGATCATTTAAAATAAATCCATTAAAGAGTTTAAAAAATACAACATAGTAATAGTTCTTAAATTTTTTGTTCATTTGTATATGGTATACTCTCACAACACTGAAAACAAATGTGCTAGTAGACAGTTTTGATGGAGGGTAAAAGAACAGATGCAGAATGTACACATTTTTCATCTTAGCCAAATTCTCACTGGTTGATATATTTTTTTCTTGGTACCAGAGATTGAATCCAGGTGCACTTAACCACTTAGCCACATCCCCAGCCCTTTTCTGTATTTTATTTGGAGACAGGGTCTCAATGAGTTTGTTTAGGGTCTCACTAAATTGCTGAGGTTGGCTTTGAACTCACCTTCTGAGCTCCTGGGATTACAGGTGTGTGCCACCACACCCAACTCTTTTTTTATTCTTACTGTGTACAATCTGGTTACTTTAAAAAATAAACTGAAGCCAGGCACAGTGGCGCATGCCTGTAATCCCAGCAGCTCAGGAGGCTGAGACAGGAGGATCGAGAGTTGAAAGCCAGCCTCAGCAACTTAGCAAGCCCTTAAACAACTTAGTGAGACTCTGTCTCAAAATAAAAATAACAAAGGACTGGGTATAGGGCTCCGTGGTTAAGCACCTCTGGGTTCAACCGTGGTGTATGTATGTATGTATGTATGTATGTGTGTGTGTGTATATATATATATATATATATATATATATATAGAGAGAGAGAGAGAGAGAGAGAGAGAGAGAATTTAAACCTAAAGGCTAAAAACTATTCCTGATTACAGATTAACCTTAATTCAGCCAGACGTTCTATAAACCCTTTTCCTATTGAGCACTCCTAGATTCCTCCCATTATAAATCTCCCATTAAATTTTCATTATAAATTGATGGAAAAAATCAATATTAATTCATCTTCCAGATAGTTCATCACATTCAAAAAATAATTTAAAATAACCATTATGTCCTATAATGCACTGATAACCTTTCAGACAAAACCAAAGCATGTATTTTAGTTACTTTCTGGGGAGACTGTTGGTTTTGTGGTGAAGACTGAACTAACCCAGTATGAGCTGTACTACCTATGCCACTGTGTCCTTACAGAGAAAGAAAATAGGCCTTCCATTAGCAGGTGGGTTTTTTGTTTATTTATTTTTGCTTTTTCAATATGGAAAATAACGTGTGGACTATTATTAACACCTCTGTAGTAACTCAGTGATCCAGGATTCTCAGCTAGAGAAATCACCAATTTGGAGGTCACTTTTTTTCCATCTTCCCCTATGAAACATTCTGCCTACTGGCAGACAAAAGGAGGAAATTCACATGTTTGATTTAGTTCTGCAATAAAGGCTCTATCCCCAGATATCAACAGTAAGTTTTATAGTAGAGAAGGAAAGAGGCAGTATGATCAGTGAGCACTAGAAAATCATGTTCAATATTCAAGTTCTGGCTTGTATCCATGGCTCCTGACTATTTTGGGTGAATCACTTCATCTTTCTAAGACTCAGTTTTTTTAACCAAGAAAATGTAGCACGAGAATTTAATGAGATAAAATATACAAATCCAAGCATGAAAGAGGTCCCGGATGTTAATTTCTTTCCTATGCCTTTAATAATAAAAGTATTAAAGTTGAGTATCTGCCATTTTCAAAATTACAAAACAAATCCATTCAAAGCCATTTTCTCAGATATCCATTCAAGTCCGCTTGTATATAAATTAATATAACCTCACAATCCTGCAGTTCACTACCTCTCTGCTGTATACAAACTGATTTCATAATTTGAATACTCTCAACTGAAAAGAATGTGTGAGCCTCCATCACTAGTTGTCTCAGTGTTCAATGGTCCTCAGAACACGGGTGCAGGCTGAAGAAGGACCAGCCTTAAGAGGACTCCATGGAACATTCAACGCTGTCGGTGAGTTTGGGATTTTAAAAAAACCACCGACCGTTGACTGTACCTTGGGATCCTTACAAACAACACAATATTTCCTGAAGCAAAGGAGTAGGCTGTCTGTTCCCACATTACATGAGGTCACTTTAAAACAGTCCTATGGCCTATCCCCAAAAAGGTATACAGCAAATTTCTTTAAAGTCCCCAACTATTTGAATTGCCCATTGTTTGTTTTTTGTTGTGTTTTGACTACAGAGTGATTCATTTAACAAGGTAAATGAATAAGACCTTCATGATAAGACCTCCTATTGTACTTAAATATCTCCTAGAAAACACCATTCTGGGTGTTTGAAGACATATGAATAGGACATATGAAGAAGAAATTTTTTTAAATAAACATGAAAGCAAACCTTATTAAATATTTTATTCCCATTTCTCCCATTTTTCCCCTCAAAACTTTCCACTATGGGCAAGGATATAATTTAATCAGCAAAACTGCTCAAAATTGTCCATTATCTATACAGTGCTTATCACACTCCAACTCCAATTCCTTGATGTGGTTAATTTTTAACAGCTCAGAGTATGAGCTATTGCCTCACTATTTCCATCCCAACATATGCTTATTTAAATGCTTGTGAAATTGAAATAAAAAGTTAGTTCTGGAATCAGATCGAGGATGAATCTTGGCTCAACCCTCTAACTTGATGTGTGACTCTGAGCCAAGTATTTGAGTCTATTTTCTCTCTCCCCAGCTCCCGTGTCTATTTTCTCAAATACAAAATGAGTAAGAGAACCTACCTCATGGAGTTTTCAGATTCAATAAAATAATATATAAATTTCTTTGAACCATTCCCAGCCCACAGCAAATGCTTGAGATATATGCTATTATTTAACTCCAAACATAATCTGTGCTAATTTAACTTGATAAAGGTACTCACAGGTCTCAGTTTGAACCAGAGAGCAAAAAGCAAGCAGAATCCCTGAGCTCTGGCTTAGTTACCAATATGCAGGTACTGCCTATGTGGTCACAGAGAACCTGTGAGGTTCTCCAGGAGCTCTTTCCTTCTCACAGTTCTTCCGTCTTTAAGCATCCCCCAGCTTTAATGTCAGTGTTTTCTGTAATTATGTGAACCCTCAACCATACAGATGGCTGATTACTAAGACACAAACAGACATCAAAGAACCAGCGTGGAAAAGAAGAGCTAGGAGTTGGGGAGGACGAAGGCAACTCCACAGACTGGAAACACTGATGGCTGCACTCAACATTCATTGCTGTCGGTGGGTTTGAATCTGAATCGACTCACTGATCAATGAATGCAAACTGCGGACCAAACAACTCAAAGAAGCAAAAACACACAAAGCATCACCAGTGCACATCAGTTACTACTCTGGTGGGGTTCCAATACACTAATTAAAGCCTCTGTTATTTCTTTGGTTCTAATACGGAGGAAGCTCTCTTAATTCCTAGTACTGTTTTCTTTTTCAGTGTTCTAGATTTAAGGAAATTTCACACACACACACACACACACACACACACACACACACACCTGTACACACACATCCCTCACAACCCCCAACCTTTGGTACCAAGAATAGAACCCAGGGGCACTTTACCACTGAGCTACATCCCCAGTCCCTTTTTTTTTTTTTTTTTTTTTAAATTAAATTTGAGACAATCTCTAAGTTGCTGAAGTTCTAAATTGCTGAGGTTGGCCTCAAATCTGCAATCCTACCTCCGCCTCCTGAGTCACTAAGATTACAGGCATGCAGCACCACTACACCCTAGTTAATGAAATGATATTTTATAGGGAGAATATATTTTGAATCACACTATATCTAAAAACCAAAGCTTTTATAATTTTTAAATTAATCAATTCCTTAATGGAAATCACATACATAGAAAATTATTTTGTATTATTTATTACTAAGATAAAAGAAAAGCTGAAAATGTATTTTATATCCTTGAGACTTTTATCTATGCACATACAAAGAGACAAATATCTTAATTGGGGGACTGGGGGAGTGGCCTAAACCAAAATGAGCTCATTTTATACCTACTGTTCTATAATTTGTTTTTATACTCAGTTATGTATTCTTGATAGCCTTCTACAACAATCTTTTGAATGACCATATAGCGTGTCCTAGTATGAATGCCCTAGTTATCACTGTTCAAATGTATTAAATTTTTTCTTTTAACCAAAAGTATGAGATCCGTTCATTCTGACCTTTGTAAACGATGTCTCGAAAAAGAAAAATATCTGTGAGATAGGAGACGCACAATATTTTTAACAGAAATTAAAATGTAATATCAACTCTCTAAATCCTATGATGTAAAATAAGATGAGCCACTAAAATGATCATTCTAATGAAAGGAAAACACGAGCCTTAGTCATGAATAATTTATCATACACTTAAGTCTGAGACAGAAAGAAACAGATTCTTACAGCAAAGTCAAATAAGGCAATAGGAGAAGGGTCTTGTCAAGTTAGCCTTCCAAAAATTTTTTCAAGGACAGGAAGGAAAGAACAGTGCAGGTACAGTGAGACGAGAACCAAAAAGACAAACCAAAGTCAAAAGAAAAATGTAATCTTAATTGTTTCCTTTGCTGTGCAGAAGTTTTTTAATTTGATGCTTTCTCACTTACTGGTTCTTGGTTTTATTTCCTGAGTTTTAGAAGTCTTATCAAGGAATTTGGTTTCTGCAACAATACCCTGAAGTGTTGACCCTACGTTTTCTTCCAAGAGTTTCAGTGTTTCTGGTCCACTTTGAGTTGGTTTTTTGTGCAGGGTTGAAAGACAGGGATCTACTTTCATTTTACATATGGATATCCACTTTTTTTAAAAGAAATACAAATGATCAACAAATATATGAAAAAATGTTCAACATCCCTAGCAATCAGAGAAATAAAAACCAAAATTATACAGACTTCAGGGATGGGGTTGTAGCTCAGTGGTAGAGCACTTGCCTACCCTGTGTGAGGCACTGGTTTAATTCTCAGTACCACATATAAATAAAAGTCCATTGACAACTTTAAAAATTTTTTAAAAAATTATACAGATTTCATCTCATTTCAAATACAATGGCAATCATCAAAAATACAAATAATAATAATTGTTCACAAGGATGTGGGGAGGGTACACTTACACATTTTTGGTGGGACTGCAAATTAGTACAACCATTCTGGAAACTACTCCCAAGATTAGCAACAGCCGGGCACAGTGGCACACTCCTGTAATCTCAGTGGCTCGACAGTCTGAGGCAGGAGGATCATGAGTTCAAAGCCATCTTCAGGAACTTAGC
The DNA here is from genome assembly GCF_902686445.1 of Sciurus carolinensis. NCBI lineage: Eukaryota > Metazoa > Chordata > Mammalia > Rodentia > Sciuridae > Sciurus > Sciurus carolinensis. The sequence goes on along the minus strand of NC_062226.1, from coordinate 10,019,303 downwards.
AAGGCCCTAAGCAACTCAGCAAGACCCTGTCTCTAAATAAAATTAAAAAAGGGCTGGGGATGGTCAAGTGACTCAGTGGTCAAGTGTCCCTGAGTTCAATCCCTGGTATCCCATCCCCAACCAAAAAAGAATGACATGATATCATTTGTTGATAAATGGATGAACATCATGCTAAGTAAAATAAATCAGACTCAAAGTCAAGGGTCCAATGTTTTTTTCTCTTATGCAGAAGCTAGAGAGAGAAGGAAAAAAGGAATTTAAAAAAAGAGGGGTTCATGAAAACAGAAAGAAGATGAACAAAACAGATGAAGGGGATCAAGAGGGAGGGAGGGAGAGAAGGAAGGGAGAGAATAAGGAAGTATTGGCAAATGAAATCTACCACATTATGCCATGTTCGTATATAAATAAACCACAATGACTCCCACCTTATAAATACATCATATACAATTATAATGCACTAATTTAAATAGTAATAATAAAATAATAATAGAAGGGAGATCAGTAGAGTACAGCAAGCGCACCAGGAAGGGAGGAAAAGGGAAAGTACTTGGGAGTTTAATTGATCAAATTACCTTATGCATATGTACAAATGTGGCATAATGAATCCCACTATTATATATAATTATAATGTACCAATAAAAATGTCTTAAAAATGTATGTCCCAGAGTCCTACTCTAGACCAGCGGTAGTGCCCTAGAATTTATACTTTAACAAATGCACCAGGTGACTTTGAGCCACTGAAGACTCGTCCAAAGCAAAGCCAAATCTACCCGTTTAACATCGGCTTCCTGCTACCACATACCATGCTACCTACTTTTCAGCTATTGCCCAATCTTTCCTGCCATGGGTCTTCTGAGTACAAACAGATACTCACACTTGTTTTGCTACTGAGTATGTCTCTCCAAAACTTACAAAAATTTGTACCACTTTACAGCAGCCAAATATAGATCTGCATTTGGGTTTATACTCTCAGAAAAACTAAAACCTAACTAAAGAATCTAACGAACGGGCTGGGGATATAGCTCAGTTGGTACAGTGCTTGCCCTGGGTTGAATGCCCAGCACCGCAAAAAAAAAAAAAAAAAAAGAATCTAATGAATGAACAAGGTTAAATTCAGATGACTATTCTATCCAACACGTCTTTACAGAAACCCATATGAGTTTTCTTTCCATTATACTGGTAGACAAAGAGAAGGCATTCTATGTGTTGCTGTTTCTCAGATGCCAAGCATTCTGGGTATTTATTTTTAACCACCAATTATTTCCAAATTTTCTGAAAGAATGATACATTCATTCTTTGAAAAATGTGCTCCTGAACATGAAATTTACTTACAAAGAAAATCAGTAGGCCTTAAATATGTCAGTAAAACAGTGACAAATTTCAACCACCAAAATTCTCTGTAGTTACTCTCAGACAAAAGTAAGTGCTGTAAGAGGGAGACAACTGTGAGTTTAAGGATAGGTTCTGCAGATGTGAGTCTAAATAAATACCTGGAACAGAGAAAATAAAGGGCATGTATAATAGGGGAAAGGAGCAGAAAAGTTCAAAACTGTTAGGAAGTCACAAGGAATAGAGCCCTGAAAAGCTAAAAGGACAATTACAGGAGGATACCATTTATGATTCATAATCATGGAGCTAAGAGTGAATGAGCTAAGGGCAGAAAGAGAAAGATAGGTAACAAATAGTTACTGGACACTTACTGTACACCTCAACTTCAAAATAAGAGCCAGGAGATGTGGAAGAAACAAAAGTATAAAGTGAAAAGGGCAGAACAAATTCCAATGAACAAATAATACCAGGTATGAAGAGCTCTGCAAATGAAATAAACAAGGTTATTATGGGAGTAAATAACAGAAGGAAACAATGCAGTCTTGGGTAAGATGGTCAGAGAAGGCTTCCTTGAAAAAATAACATTTAAGTGAAGACTTTAATGGTATATGTAATTACCTGGGTGAGATAAATAAGGTGAGCACATTCAGAGCAGAGCTGAGGGACCAAAGAAACATAAGGTTTTCATAAAGCTCAACTGAACAAAAGAGGTCACATTATCGTCAAGGTCAAAAAATGAAGCAGGATTTTAAAAAATGATTAATGATAGTTTTAAAGAGAACAATTTTGGCATGATAGTCATGATTGGAAGTATATTTCTGAAAAGGTACTAAAGAGCTTAGGATAAATGAGGGTAAAAACTCTGCTACTTAACTATACGCACTGGGCAAATCACTTAACCTTTAAATCTGTGTCATTTGCAAATATGAGATAATAGTATTTGTTTCACAGGACTGCTTGAGAATTACATGTAAGTTACCTAACACAGAACCTGACACACAAAATGCTAACATCATAGACTGTTCATATACCCAAGCCATGCTAATAAAAGATAAAAGGAAGTCTGGAATTTCAAGTAGACTAGAACAAAACAAAATCATGTTAACAGTTGTAATCTCTCAACTATAGAATTACAAGGGACTTTTTTTTTATTATTATTATACTCTTTCAAGTACCTAGCAATAAGTATGAACTATTTCAACAATTAAGAAAAAATTCATTTAAAATCATGATTTTTTTTTAAAAAAGCAAAGCTTTCTTTTAAATGCAGACTCTATCTACATTTGCCTGAAAAGCATATGAAGAATCCACAGGAAAAGGAAGGAAAGGTGAACAATATTTTAATAAGGGGAACTGTGGAAAGCACAGTTGCAGGGATAATAGAAAATAACAGGCTCCAGGTCCATGAAGGAAATGGCCACTCTGGAGAGCAGAGCAGACACAGTCATCCTTGGAGAATGAAACAATGAAAGAAATTCCAGGCTATTCCCCTTCTCCTCTCGGGCTGTACCTCAACAGGATCTAACCAGACGTGGGAAGAAGCACGTGTGCAGAAGCTTGGCAAAGAGTAGACACTCAATAAATGTTTGTCAAATGAATTTCCTCATGATTTCTGACACAATTTATAATTTAGGAAGTGGTCTGTTCTTCAAACCAAGAATAAGATACCTTCAGTCACACATGTCACAAATTACAATTCCAAGATAGGTATAATTCTAATAGGTCCCAGATTTTGGGACAAACACAACTTGATTATACTTGAAATAGAACCCATGTATGATCTTACACTGTAGCCCAACTTCACTTCCTGTTCAAACTAACTAAATCTACTGAAAAAAACACACTATCAAAAATTCATATCCTTTCTTCCCTCTTACCAGTGAATAGTTGGAGCAAAACAGTAGAAGAAATGATACGAGATAATGGAGTCAGAAAAATCTTAATGTAGTTCCAGCTCTACCATGACTGTATGCTCTTTTAACAAGTTGGTCACCCTAAACATCTTACATTTCTCTGTAAAGGAAAAACTAAAGATACCTCCCATATCTTGCAGCACTGTGAGGCCTCAGTGACAAAACACATGTGAAAATTTAACAGCACATGGTACAGGCTGACGTATCCTAGTTTCTGGTAGTGCCATTCCATGGGTTCTCCATTTGCAGTGGTATAGACAAGATCCCTTCATGTCCCAAACACTTGACTGCATGTTAACCAGCAGCACATCTGTGAGATGTCTGGAGAGAGTTAATATACAACCTGGAGTTTGAAGGCTTTTTCTGCATCAGCCTGGATGGGATATGTCATTAACTTTGGGGTTCACCAAGATCATACTCCAAACAATTGGCTCAGTCCTCCTAAACAAGAATACAAGATTCCCAAGCAATGACTAATAAGAGACATCACAAGTCATCAGTATGATACCACCTGAAGGATGAACTTATACCATTTTATAAAAAAAGTTTTCTTCTCCCCTCATTCCAACTAATCTTAGGTACTTTTTAAAACCATCTTGAATATAATTTACATACCTTCAAATTCATCCATTGTAAGTGTATAATTCAATAACTTGCTTTTTTTGGTTTTTAGGGGCATTTTGTTGTTGTCTTGTTTGTGCAAGGGACTGAAGCAAGGAGCAATTCTTACACTGAGCCACAGTCCTAGACTTTTTTTTTTTTTTTTTTTTTTTTTTGAGACAGGGACTAAGTTGGTGAGGCTGGCCTAAAATCCTCCTGCCTCAGCCCTTCCTGAATTGCAAGGATTACAGGCATGCACCATAGGCTGGACTCAATTCAATGATTTTTACTAATTCATCAAGTTCTGCAACCATCACCAAAATCTAATTTTAGATCGCTTCCATTACCCTAAACATCACCTCTGAGCCTCTTTCCATTCAATCCCCATAGACAATTACCGATCTGCTTTCTGTCTCTATAAATTAACCTTTTCTGTGACTTTGCAAGTAAATGGAATCATACAGTATGTACTCTTGAGTTTGGCTTCTTTCATTTAGCATAATGAAGTTTAGATTTAGCCATGTTGTAGGATATATCAGTAGTTCATTTCTTCCTGCTACTGAAAAGCATTTTATTAAATGTTCCACATTTTGTTTATCCTTCAACCAGCTGATGGACATCTGGATTGTTTCTAGGCTTAGGCTATTATGAATAATGCTACTGTGAACATCTGCATGTGGGACATATGTTTTTCTCTCTCTGGATAGAAGTGTAACTGCCAGATCATATAGCAAGTTTAACTACCAAACTGATTTCCAAAGTGAATGTAGCATTTGAGATTCCTATACCAACACACAAGATTTCCATTTTCTACACATACTAATACTTTATGGTCTTTGTAATTTGTAACTATGTCATTCCAAAATGTATAGTGGATTTATTGTAGTGAAATTTACAAAAAAGTTACCATTTTAAATTCTTTTTTCCTTTTGTTACTCTGAGATACTGTCTGGTTACACTGACCCTGGGTGGGGGTGGGGAGGATCCTCAAACTCCTAAGCTCAAGTTATTCCCCAGCCTCCACCTAGCAAGTAGCAAGCACTACAGATGCGTACCACAATGCCCAGCTTACCAGTGCAGAACTCAGCAGTGAAGTCATAATGTTGTGCAACAAACACCACTGTCCATTTTCATAACCCTGAACAAAAACTCTGTAACCATTAAATAATAACTACCTATTCTCCATGTCCTCTAGTAACCTCTATTTTACTTTGTCTCTATAATTTTGGCTCTTTGTGGAATCATGCAATAAATTTTGTCTACTTCTAAAGCTTGAGTTATATCACCAAGTTGCTAAGAGACCTTTATATTTTGGTTTCACCTCCTTTATCATATTTGATTTGCAAATATTTTCCCTCAATCCTTAAGCTTAAGTTTTCATTTTCTTAATGATGTCTTTTTAGTGTAAGTTTTACATTGTAATGTTGGCAATTTATCAATTTTCTTCCCTTATGACTGTGTGCCATTGGTGTAAGAAAAGTCTTTGCCTAATCCAAAATCACAAAACTATTCTTTGATACAATTGTAGTTTTAGATGTTATAGTAGGACTGGGGATGCAGCTCAGTGATAAAGCGTTCTCCTGGCATGCATAAGGCCCTGGGTTCAATCCCTAGCACTGCAAAACAAAAAGGAAGATCTTATATAAAGGGGTATGATGCACTGTAAGTTAATGTTTGTTTCTAGTGTAAAGAGTCTGAGTTTTATTTTGTTTTATTTTTTTAATATGTATATGTCCCATTTTTCCCAGCATCGCTTTTTGTTTTCATTTCATATTATTTACTTTTTGTGGTACTGGGGATTGAACCCAGGGGCACTCACTCTACCAATGAGTTATAGCCCCATTTCTTTTTGAGACAGAGTCTTGAAAAGCTGCCAAGACTGGCCTCAAATTTGTGATCCTCCTGCCTTAGTCTCCCAACTAGCTTAGATTACAGGAGTGTATGATGGTGCCAAGATCTCCCCCCAAAAAAATTATCAACTCCCCATTGAATTGTCTTGGAAACTTTTGTCAAAATTCAACTGACCAGCAAAGCAATAAACCTTCTTTTTCCTTTTTCTTAAAAAAAAAAAAAAAAAAAAAAAAAAAAATTTAATTACTATATACATTAAAGATATACTATCATTACTATTACAAGCTGGGTATTGTGGCACATTCCTGTAATCCTAGTGACTCAGGTGGGTGTGGTAGGATGGCAAGTTTGAGGTCACCCTCAGCAACTTAGAGAGACATGTCTCAAAATAAAAGATAAAAAGGACTGGGGATGTAGCTCAGTGGTAAAGTGCCTCTGGGCTCAATCCCTGTACCAAAAACAAAAACAACAACAAAACTACCGAACTTTCAGTTCAGTTCCATTGCCTACCCTAACACTAATATCACCTGTCTTGGTTGTTGGGTCTTTTATTTTTCAAACTGCATAGTGTGATTCCTCTAACTTAACTTTGTTCTTTTTCAAAACTGTACTATTTTAGGTGCTTTTCAATTCCATATAAACATTAGGATTAATTTGTCAATTTCTAACAAAAAAAACTGAATTTTTTTTTTTACAGAGATTACACTAAATGAATACATCAATTTGGGGAAAATTACCAACTTAGCATACTTAGACTTTTAATCCATCGACATGAATTTTCTGCATTTATTTAGACCTTTTCAATTTCTCTTAATAGTATTTCATAACTGTGTATAAATTTTACACTAATCTTGTTAATTTCTAAGTATTTTATTCTTTTGATGCAACCATGAATGGAATTGTTTTATTACATTTATTTTTGGATTGTTGGTAGTATATAAAAATATAATTGATATATCTAGTATCCTGTGACTTGCTCAGTAAAATTTTTGGATTTTTGTGGATTCTTTAGGATTACATATGGGATTATTCATCTATGAATAAAAACAATTTCTTTACAATTCAGATGCCCTTTTTCTCCTTTATTGCACTAGCTAGAACTTCTAAGGGGCTGGGGAGATAGCTCAGTTGGTAGAGTGCTTGCCTTTGCAAGCACAAGGCCCTGGGTTCAATCCCCAGCACCGCAAAAATAAAAATAAAAAAAGTTAGAACTTCTAGTACAATGTTGGAAGACTTGGTAGAAATTGCCATTTTTTTCTACCTTGTTCTCAATCTTAGGGGGAAAAGTATTCAGTATTCTGCCATTAAATATGTTAGCTGCAGGCTTTTTTTAGATACCTTTTATCAGGTTGTGGAAGCTGCTTTTTATTTATAGTTGGTTCAGAGTTTTTAATCATGAATTTCCAGTGCTGGATTCTGTCTATTGAGATAACTACTATGCTTTAAAAAAAAAAAAAACTTTATTAATAAAGCAAACCATGACCTGTGGGCCAGTTGTTTATTTTTGGTTTTGGAGAGGTTTGGTTTTATTTGTTTGGTTTTTATGGTGCTAGGGATTGAACCCAGGGCCTCACACATGCTAAGCAAGTGCTCTACCACTGAGCCACATTCCGAGCCCCAACTGTCTGTTTTCATAAACAGTTTTTCTGGAATATAACACATCCGGTTTTTTGTTATTATTGTTGTTTTTTCACATACGGTAGTAAACAAGCAGAGCTGACCAGGTCCAACAGAGACTATATGGGCTAAAAACCTAAAATATTTACCACCTGCTGCCTTGTTTTTTTGTTGTTGGTGGTGGTGGTAGTTTGTTTCCTCTTTGCAGTACTAGAGATAGAATTCAGGGCCTTGTGCATGCAGGGCAAGCACTAACCCAATGAGCCACACACCCAATTCCACATCCTGTATTTTAAGGGAACACCTGTTGACAATTGGTACATTACATTAATTTTATTAAGTTTGCAATCCTGAAATAAACTTCAATTAATCACAGTATATATTTGATGTATAGTCCACTATATATTTATCATTTTGCTGAATTTGTTTTGCTAATATTTTCTTAAACATTTTCTATGTTTATAAGGGATATTGGTTTTTAGCTTTCTTGTGGTCTGTTATCAGGATATTATAATCATTAAATAAGTTGAAAAGTGTTGCGTCCTATTTTCTTAAAGAGATTGTGAAAGGTTACTATTGCTGCTTCTTTAAATGTTTGATAGAATTCACCAAAGAATCCACCTGGGCTTTGGCTTCTGTTTCTAGAAATTTTTTATTTTTATTTTTTATATGAATATTCCTATTTTCTCTTTCATGTGTCACTTTTGATAATTTGTCTTTCTAGGAATTTATTCATTTCATATGTTGTCTAATTTGTAAAAATAAAGTTATTGATGACATCCTCTTGAAGTCCTTTTAATTTCTGTAGGGTAGTGGTCTCTTTCATTCCTGATTTTTATAATGTGTCCTCTTTACTATCTTGGTCAGCATAGGTAAGGGGTTGTTAATTTCGTTGATACTTTTAGAGAAAAAACTTCTAGTTTCCTTAACTTTCTCTATTTTTTTTAAGGCCATCTATTTCACTACTTTCTATTATAGGAAATTATGAAAGCAGTATAGGCATTATAGGAGGAATCAAACTTCGAAGTAAAGCTTTAGCTACATTTCATACACCTGGTGACTCTTCATTTAATTAAAAATGTTTTAAAATTTGCCTTGGGATTTCTGCTTTGATCTTAAGTTGTGAGTGTGCTATTTAATTTCAAATATTTGGGAATACCATAGATTTCTGTTAAGGATCTTTAATTTCATTTCATTGTGGTCACAGAATACATGCTGTATGACTTTGCTCTGAAAATAATTGAGAGTTCTTTTATGACCAAGATTTTTGTTGTTGTTGTTGCCTCTTTTTTTTCCCCCAGGGAAGAGGGTGGCAGTACTGGGATCATACCCAAGGACTTGAGCATGGCAGGCAAGCGCACTACCACTGAGCTATGTCCCCAGCCTGTCAGAATATTCTTAAAGACTGTCCCACATGACTTCAACATATATTCTGCATGTAGTATTCAATAAGTGAGTCAAATTGTTTGATAGTGCTGATGGAATATTTTATATTTTGTTAATTTTCTGTGTGATATTATATTATTATTAAGGGTGGGACAATGAAATCTCCAAATATTGTTAAATTGGCTATTTCTCCTTTAATTTTTGTCAGTTTTTGCTTTGTGTATTTTGGTAGACTCTTGTAGTTATGAAAAGTTCCTTTGTCTTTAGTAATATTTCTTGTCTTAAACTCTGTCACTCTAGCTCTGGGTTACTGTTTGCATGATCTCTCTCTCCTCACCTTTTTACTTTCAATCTGTGTCTCTGAAAATAAGGTAGGTCTATTATTGAGTCTATATTTGGATTTTTACGCAGGCTGACCATCTCTGCCTTTAAGTTCATCCATTCACATTTAATGTGATTTTTTTTTTTTTTTTTTTTTTTTTTTTTTGGGTGCTGGGGATTGAACCCAGGACCTTGTGCTTACAAGGCAAGCACTCTACCGACTGAGCTATCTCCCCAGCCCAATATGATTATTTATATGGTAGGATTTATATATGCCATTTTTCTGGCTTTGTCCCAATTTTTTTAAGCCTCTTTCTCCTTTACTAGTTTCTTTTATGTGAAATATTTTTAGTATTTCATTTTAATCCCTTTGATATTTCTTTACTACATGTTTTATCATTTACTTTAGGCATCACAACATGCATTTTCACCTATGACAATCTACCTCTATTTCTAGGAAATACAGAAACTTTCTTCAATGTCTTCCATTCTTCTCCCTTTCTATTATTCTCACATACATGCTATAAACTCAAGAATGCAGTGTCATAATCCTTGCTTTAGGTAACTTTATATCTTTTTTGGAAATTAAGAGAGTAAGAGAAAACAGATTTATGTATACCACATATTTACCATTTTCAGTGTTCATCATTCCTTCTCATGAACTTGAGTTACACCTGGTATGATTTCCATTTATCCTGAAGACTTCCTTTAGTGTTTTAAGGTAAGTCCATTAGCATCATAGTCTCCTTTTTAATGTGAAAAATGCTTGCTTTCTCTTTTTAATAGTTTCATTGCATACAGAATTCTTGGTTGACAATTTTTTCTTTCCACAACTTGACTATGTTATCCAACTGCCAGCAGCCATTGTTTTAGATGAGAAGTCAATCATAAATTCTATCATTGTTTCTGGTATAATGAATCTTTTTTTTTCTTGCTACATTCAAAGTTTTCTGTTTGTCTTCCAATAGTTTGACTCTAATGTGCTTATCTTATTTAGGGTTTGCCAGGTTTCTTGGATCTATAGATTAATGTTTCATCATCAAATTCAGGGGCCATTATTCCTTCTTACATGTTTCTGCCCCTTTCTCTCACTCCTCCCTATGATTCTGATTACATATATACTTGATGTTATCCCACAGATCTCATACAGATTGTTCATTTTTCTTCATTTTTCTCTGTTCTTCATATTTGATAATCTGAATTGGTATATCTAGAGGTTCAACCTTTCTTGTGTCAATTCAAATCTGCAGTTGGTCCCTCCTTAATTTCTCATTTCAGTTATGTTTCACTTCAGAACTTTTTTTTTTTTTTTTGGAATAATTTCTCTTTATTGAATCATCATCAAACTTCCTTTTTTTCTTAGTACTGGTAATTGAACCAGGGACACTACTACTAAGCTATATCCCCATATATTTTCAGACAGGGTCTTACTAAGTTGCCCAGGCTGGCCTCAAGCTTATAATCTTCCTGCCTCAGCCCCCAGGGTAGCTGGGATTAAAGGTCTTTGCAACCTCAGCAACCAAGACACTTTGGTGTTTCTACTAAGCCTGGTTGCCACAAAATGGGTAGCAAGTTTCGAAGATCCTTCTGTGGATGCACACATAAAATCAGTGAGAAATTTTACAGTTCTCAGAACTCCATTATCACTGTTGAGAGAATTAGTGGTAGTTTTTAATTGCTGCTTTCTTTCTTTATAATCTTCACTTACGACTCATTCAGAAGCATTTTCAATTTACTTTGATACATGTTGTGTATAGTGAAAGGGATTACATCAACACTATCCTTATTTTAGAATTTTCCAGTAACTAGATGGTAACAGGTATGTCATGTTTCAAATATGAACTATATACTTCATTTGCCAAATTACATATATCATTATTACTACAAATGTATTTGTAGATAGTATTATTACCAATAAGTTATTTTCAATTACAAAACAGGACCATGCCAGTTAAGTAGGTAATGAGGTCATTAACATGCCTAAGTCAGCAGTAGTGTCGTACTAAAAAACAGTGGTAATTAATGTCATACTAAACAGGCAGGCCTACCTTGCCAGGTCACACTGCTTTCAGTATAGTTGTCTTCCCCAAACTTTTCCTCTTCTTAATTTCCTCAGATAAGCATTAGAAACTCATGTTACCCCTTTCTTTTAGTTTTTACAGCCTCATAAATTCTACCTACAGCTTCCTGGAACCTCACATCTTCTTCCTCCACCATTATCTTAATTCCTTGTCCAGGAAAACCTTTGCTCTCCCATTTACATTTTTATAAGAAAAGCCCACATCTGAGACTATACATTCACCAAGGAACTCAAAAAGAATGGAGCCTAACATCCAAGGAACAGCATGAAGTCATTAATGCCTTTTCCTACAGTTTCCCTGAAAGTAAATGACTCTTGAAAAAAGCATATCCTTCTCTGCTCTATCACCTTACCCTTCTATCTTGTCTCTCCCTTACTCAAATATTCAAAGCAAAGTAACTAGATTCCACCAAATAAGCCAAGATTTTGACATTTGAGAGGCAAAGGAAAGGAGATGGCAAAATGGATTCCTATGTATTTTTACATATTCTTACAATGAGCTAAAGGCATAACTCCATTCTCTAAAATTTTGAAGTACTACTTTACAGAAAATTCTGTTTTTCTGTTCTGCTTAATTATGAGTTTTCCCAACTATTGTCTTCTGCTTTTTTTCAGTCTAAATCCTCACTCTTCATTCTTCAGTTAGGCCCTGTTGCCACCTAGTGGATTCTAAGTGGGAATACACACCAATGCATTATTAACCCCAAGTTCTCATCTTTGTGCTTCCAGAACAAATCACAGGATGGAGAATTCAAATTTAAAGTAGGAGGAAAGCTTATACTACCTATCTAGAAAACCACTTGGGTGATTTAAGATTACACGAAAAACTAACACAGATTTAGACAAAAGGAAATGTGCCCAAAATAACAAGTCAAAGAAAAATCTTTTGGAGACAGTGTGGTGGTGAGGTTAAGACATAGGCTTTGGCTCTTATAAACATGCTCATAAAAATCCATAACAAAATATTACTAAGCTGAATTTCCTATTGAATTCAGTAAGAAAACAATAATACATCATGACTAGATGAAGTTTACTCCATGATTATAAATAAAGCTGGTAACTTTCAAAATTCAATCAGTGTAATTCACACTAACAATCTAAACATCAAGATGCAGGAATATCAAAATTTAAAGTTTTATAAATGATGATAGAAGGTCTTAGCAAACTAGGAAAGGAAGAGAACTTTCTCAAGCTGATAAAGACCATCTACAATGTGATGGGGTATAAGTTCAATGGTAGAGCACTTGCCTGGCATGTATGAGACCCTTGATTCAGTCCCTGGTATGGAGGAAATGGGAAGAAATAGCATCTTTTCAGAAAAAAAACAAAAACAAACAAACAAACAAAAAAAAACTTCCTCTTTTCAAAACTTATTACAAAGCTACAGTAATTGAAACATATAATACTGACCTAAAGTCAGACATATCTGCCAATGGTACAGAGAGCCAGGGAAAAAACATTCATATATATGGACAATGATTTGGTGGGGGTTGCTGGGAATTTTAACCCACAGCCTTGCACATGCTTAGGCAAGGTCATATGAATTTTGACAATGTTTCCTTATTCAATGGGGGAAAGAACAATCTTCCCAACATATGAATCTAGGAAAACAATATTCCATGCAAAAGAATTAATTCCACATCAAAGACTTAAAAACAAAAGCTAAAACCATAAAACTTTTAGGAAAAAAGTTTCATGTGTGGCACTGGATTTGCTAATGGTTCCAGCTATGATACCAAAAGCACAGGCAGCAAAAGAAAAAACAAACTGTACACCAAACTTAAAAAAAAACCTCTAGGGCTGGGCACATATAGCACAGTAGTACAAAGTGTTGCTTAACATACAGTAGGCACTGAGTTTGATCCCCAACATCAAAAACAACCAAAACAAGAAAAAAAATTTTAACTCCTATGCATCAAACAAAATCAACAAGGCAAAACAGCAACCTATAGGATGGGAAAACATTTGTAAATCATGTATCAGATAAAGGGTCAAAAACCAGAAATATTGAAAGAACACCCCCCCCCAGGGAATCCAATTTTTAAAACGAACAAAGGACTAGATAGACATTTCTCCAAAGAAGATATACAAATGGCCCATAAGCACATGAAAAGATATTCAACATCATTAATCATTAAAATGTACATCAAAAACACTGACAATAAGCGTTGGTAAGGATGTGGAGAAACTGAAACTCTTGTACACTATTAGTGGGAATATAAAAATAGTGAAGCTATCAGGCAAACAGTATAGCACTTCCTCAAAAATTGAAAACAGAATTACCATATGGTCCAGCAAGTCCACTTCTGGGTCTAGACCTGAAAGAATTTACAGTAAGGACTCAGAAGAGTTACATCCCTGTAAACCCATGTTCAGAGCAGGATTATTCACAATAGTCAAAAGTTGGAAGAAACCCAAGTGTCCATCAATGGGTGAACAGATAAACAAAATAGGGAATATAGACAGATTATTATTCAGCCTTAAAAAGTAAGGAAATTCTAACAGTATTGATAAACCCTGAAGACATTATACTAAGTGAAATAGACAAGTTGCAACAACAAGTACTACGTCACTTTACTTATATGGGACACTGGGAGTAGTCAAATTCATAAAGGCAGAAAACAAACTTGCTACAAAGCTACAGTAATAAATTGTAATCAAAACAGTGTAGTTCTGACATAATGACAGACATATAAGCCAAAGTAATACAGAGCCCAGGCAAAAAGCCCTTACATATGTAGCCGTTTACTTTTATTTCTAGGTTGAAAAATCTGAGGGGAATGGTATTTACTATTTTTTTTTTAATTTTTAGTTATAGATGAACACAATATCTTTATATTATTTATTTATTTTTATGCAGTGCTGAGGATTCAACCCAGTACATCACACGTGGTAGGCAAGCACCCTACCACTGAGTTAAAATCCTAGCCTGGGTATTTACCAATAATGGGTACCAAGTTTCAGTTGTGCAAGATGCAAAGTATTCTGTACATGGACATTGGTGATGACTGTACAACTGATATGAATGTACTCAATGCCACAAAACTGCACACTTGAAAAGAGTTAGCCTGGTATAAATGTTATGTGCATTTTACCACAATTTTAAAAATAAAAGAAAATCCTATAAAGTTAACATCACACTTAATAGTGAAATTCAACTCTTTCCTCCTAAGATTAATAACAAGGCAAGAATGTCAATCTCATTACTTCTATCAAGCATTGTACTAGAAATCTTAGTGCAATAAATTAGGAAAAATAAAAGTCATAAACATCAAAAAGGAAGACATAAAACTGTCTTTATTCACAGAAGCACACATTGAAAGATATACAAGTCCCAAGGAGTTTATTCTTAAAAGTGACTAGAACTAGTAAACAAATTTAACAGTGTCACAGGATACAAACTCAACACACAAAAACCAATTGCATTTCTATACACTAGAAAAAAACAGTTGGAAAATATATTTTTAAAACAATATGATTTATTATAGGATTAAAAAGCAAAATACTTAGGGATAAGTTTAAACGAAGATCTACAAGATCTCAACACTAAACTTTTTAAAAGATTAATGAGGAAAAATAAAGACAACCTCAATAAGTGGGAAGATAGAGAAAACTCACTAGTATTAAGATGACAATTCTTCCCCAAATTGATAGGGTCAATGCTATTCAATCAAAACCTTAGCAGGCTGTTTTGTGTCTTTAAAAAAAAAAAAGAAAAAAAAAAAAGTGTTAAGTTAATTCTATACATATATGGAAACAAATGAAAAAAGAACAAAAAAGAAGAAAAGCTTGGTCAAAATGCTTTGAAAACAAGAATGGAGTTAGAAAACTAACACTATCTGATTTCAAGATTATAAAGTTATAGGAAGCAAGACAAAATGGTATTTGTGAGAAGATAAAAAGATTCAATGAGAGATAAAGTCTGTGTAAATAGACAAATTATTTTTCAACAAAAGCATCAAAATATTCAAAAAGGAAAGTCTTTATTCACATAAAAATATTCTATTTCTTTTTTTTTTTTTTTTTTTTTTTGCAGTGCTGGGGATCGAACCCAGGGCCTTATGCTTGCAAGGCAAGCACTCTACCAACGGAGCTATATCCCCAGCCCGTCTATTTCTATTTAATAAGATAAAAAAATTAATTTGAGATCGATTGCAGACAAAAATGTAAACACTAAAACCATAAAATTTCTGGTAGAAATATAGAATATCTTTGCAACCTCAGGTTAGTCCAAGATTTCTTAGGAAAGACACAGAAAACATTAATTATAAATGAAAAAAACTGAATTTCATAAAAACTCATCATAAAACATATTCAAAAGGAAAGCCACAGATTAAGAGAAAATATTCACAATACATTTATCTGATGACAGACCTGTATCCAAAATAAAAA
The DNA here is from genome assembly GCF_902686445.1 of Sciurus carolinensis. Classification (NCBI taxonomy): domain Eukaryota; kingdom Metazoa; phylum Chordata; class Mammalia; order Rodentia; family Sciuridae; genus Sciurus; species Sciurus carolinensis. Next base: position 10,003,814 of record NC_062226.1, on the reverse strand, counting down.
TACCTAGAACTCAATAAATAAATTTTAAAAACATGATTTTTTTTTAGTGGTCAAAAACTTGGGACACAAAAAAGATATTATATGAATAGCCAGTAAATATATAAAAAAGTGACCAACACCATTAGTCACTGAGGAAATGCAAATTAAAACCACATCAATCCCTTTATAATGCTCACTAAAATAACTAAAATTTAAAAGACTGACAATACCAAATGCTTGCAAATATTGGAACTAGAACTCATATACCATTGGAAATGTAAAATGTATAAACATTTTGGAAAACTGGCAATTTCACAAAAAGGTTAACATATACATAACAGGTGCACTATAGAGGATAACGCAGAATAGTCAAGTTTGAGGTCAGGCTCAGCAATATAGCAAGACCCTAAACAATTTACCAAGACCCTGTCTCAAAATAAAAAGGACTGAGGGTGTAGCTCAGTGTCAAAGCATTCCGGCGTTCAATCCCCGGGACAAGAAAAAAAAAGTTAATATACTTCTACCATGTAACTTAACAATTCCTAAATATGTCTAAGAGAAATTAAAAAAAAAAAAAAAAAAAAAACGCATCCACAAAAGTCTTGTACAAAAAAATTTCATAACCAATTTATGTGTGATAGCTGAAAACTAGAAATAGCCCAGGTATCAACAGATAAACTGTGACACAATCAATGGAATACCACACAGCAATTAAAAAAAATACTATTAATACTTGCATCATGGATTAAGTCTCAAATATTATGCTGAATAAAAGCACAAAAGAGCACATGTTGTTTGATTCTAGGCATGTAACATTTAAAACAGGTAAAACCAATCTATCATAACAAAAATCAGAAGTTATTGCTTCTTGGGATATAGTGGGCGTCAACTGGGAAAAAGCATAAGGGAATTTTCTGAAGGGAAGGAAATGTTCTTACCTTAATGGAATGTGGATTACAAGGTGCACACATTTGTGAAAACTGCTTTAATTTTACACTTTAGATCTGTGTGCGTCATTGTATGTAAATCCATACATCAATTTTAAAAAGATAAAAGGACCCGGGCTTTGGGATCACACAGAGTTCAGTTCTGCCACTTACCAGCTGTGTGACCTTGGCCAAGTGTTAAACTGTCAGTTTCCTCATCTGTAAATGGAGAGAACAAGAGAATAACCTCAAAGAGCTGCCAGGAAGAGTAAATGAGATGTTTTAATGATGTTAGCATACAGTAAATGATAATTAAATGTTAACAAAAAAAAGCTACAAATTTCTGTTCTCTATTTAAGCAAAGGAGAAAGATGCAGGGATGACGACAGCAGCTAAATGCTGGGTAATTCACACATATCATCTTACTTGTTTTTTTTTTAAAACAACCCCTAACAGAGATAGATTATTACTGTTTTATGGATGAAGAAATGGAACTTGCTATGGTCACTCAGCAAAGAAGTGGTTACCAGGATGCAAACTTTCACTCATGTTTTTCCACTGTCCCACACACCAGGCATTTCAGTGGGGTCACATTCCAGTAGAGTCACTCTCAGCAATTAACCCTGTAACTGTCAGGACAGCCCAATTCATATAATAAGTTACTGAAAGCTCCTTTCATCTTGACAATATTAGCGCAAACAACCTGACACAGAAAAGGAAGCCAATTCTGATGGCTTGATTAGTAAATGGAGGAGGTAGGGCTCCAAGAAGAAGCCTAAAAATGCTACTACTCTAGGCTTTTATTCTGTTCTTGGGCTTCACGATACTTTTCTACTGCTTGAGGGTACTGAAGTCCATTCCTTAGAGATAAGAGAACTTTGAGCTGGGCCTGGAGGCACCTGCCTATAATCCTGCCACTTTAGAGGCTAAGGCAAGAGGATTGAAAGTTTGCAACCTGCCTCAGCAATTTAGCAAGGCCCTAGTCAACTTAGTGAGACCCTGTCTCAAAATAAAAAATAAACAGGGCTGGGGATATAGCTCAGTAGTAAAGCACTTCTGGGTTTAACCCTCAGTACCAAAAAAAAAAAGGATAACAGAACTCTGAATGCAAAACCTGCACCCTAAGTAAGCAGCTAGAGCTTGAGTGGCTCAATTTGGCAGAAGAGCCTTGAAAACATGGTAGCTGAAGTGAGAATTAAAGGATTTTTTTAAAAAATCTATCTTTTTCTTAATAATTCAAGATTCTTCTGTTAAAATGAAATCATAAAGATAATGTTACCCTGTAATCCCATTTTTCTAAAGATACCACTGTTAATAGCTCAGTATATCCTCTTCTAGACTAAAACTTGTCCTCCACAACATATTTAATTACTCCCTTATTAAACTTTTGAGTTGTTGCTAAATTTTTTTACTACTATAAGTGCTCAAAGAAATATTTGTTGAATATACAGTTTGCATAACTATCATTTCTTTAGGATAAATTCCTAGAATGAATTGCTAAATCTGTGATTTTACATTTTTTATTTTTAAATTTTAAGCTGTTAACTGCAAAAGTAACATGCACAATATCAGTTTTTTTTGTTGTTTTTTTTGTTTTTTTTTTTAATTTTTTAGTTGTCAACGTACCTTTTTTTTTATTATTTATTTATATGTGGTGCTGAGAATTGAACCCAGTGCCTTACACATGCTGGGCAAGCGCTCTACCACTGAGCCACAACCCCAGCCCCCACAGCCCCCACAATATCAGTTTTGACAGATATTAAATTATACTTACAAGAGTTTCCATTTTCCTAAACCCTCATCAGCCCTGAAATTTTTCATTCTTTAACATAGGTATTATAAACTTCAGCGTCTGTGGACAACTGGCAGGAAACAGAAATGGGTTCAGGAGGCCATATGGGTCTGTGACAAACCTGAGAGTCATGCTCATCTAAAAAGGGCAGATAACACATTACTTTGTTCTAGCCAACGAAGTCCACATAGAAATCCAAACTCAATATTGGATCTTCAATATATCAAGAAAGCCAGAAATCTAACTTTTTTTTACAAAATCCCTGCAGGTTTTAAATATGCTTTTATTTAAACATGCTGCAAGAGTGTATCTAAAATGTATCTAAAGGGTAGATCATACTTAGCACATTGAATTTTGTGTTAACAGAAGAACAAGTTATAACACCATATTCTCATTTTGAATTTTAATATTCTACAGTTTATCTTTTCCTATGTTTACCAAAAAGTATGTTCAATTTTGCTTCACAGTGACTATTAACAACCTTCCAAGAAAGAAGTTTATCTTTTCTTTTAGATTCATTTCCACAACCACTACGTCAGGTACAGAGGCTACAGTGTGCCCAGAAGAAGCACATAAAGACTCATCTGTGAGGGGTGAGGTGTAGCTCAGTGGTAGACTACTTGCCCAGCATGAATGAGGCCCTGAGTTTGAGCCCCAGAAACTCAAAGGGGGGGAAAAAGATTCACTTGGACTAAGTTGCTATACTCTTGGCATACTTAGAGCAGCACAGATTTTCTGAAGAAAATGCTAATTTGTAAAACTATGCATAACTTGGAAGAGGGTAGCTTTGATCTAGGGTGACCCTCCACTACTGATATATTTGCCTAACACAAGAAATCTTTTTGGTGAGCCATCAAAAAAGGTAATGAAGAATTCCTACACACTCCCTGTCCTCATGTATTTGAATCTGAGCAACAAATTTCAGCTGTGTTGTTTGTTTATGAAATAAAGATTTATAAGACTCTCTGATCTCAAAATGTTACAATACTGCTTCCACAGAAAAAAAAACAATTGCTACCACATATCTAGCATCAGAGTCTTTTCATTCCTTCTTAGTCAGCCATTACAAATCTCCAGTCTTAAGATGTTCAAGCATTCCCTGCACCCATGAGAGATAGTGGCAGACATCCATGACTATCCAAGGACCCAACAACTGCCTTTGAACACAACTATCTTTCCATCAATTGTAAACAAGTGCTGAACTCTTGGCTCCATACAGAGTTCCTACCAAGTCAGTATAAACTCTGAAATAGGGGCAGAGGGCAAGGGAGATGAGAGTTCAGCTTAAGCTCTGGATCTCACACTGCCCCCATCCTGTTCCAAAGAATTCTTATCAGAAGGGAACTCCCCAGCAAAAGAACACATTCAGAAGATTTGATCTAGCAACAATGCAGCAGATTCAGCTGAAGTTTTGGAAGCACGCTACAAAACTGTTATGAATGTGAAATACCTAAATCACTAACAGAATGCTGTGAAGAAAGGGGGACATAAAGAGGAGAAATAAGGGAGATTTGTGAATTTATCCTCAGGGAAGAATCTGTCTGATAACCAAAGATATTTCTTTGGGAATCTATTGCACGGGAAATTATTCCACTTCATGTCCAAAATCATTCTAATATATGCAAAAGATGCCCAAATGATACTTGGGGGAGGGGGCAGGTAGCCAGGGATTGAACCAAGGAGTGCTTAACCACTGAGCTACATCCCCATTCCTTTTTATTTTTTATTTTGAGACAGAGCCTAAGTTGCTGAGGCTGGCTTTGAACTTGGGATCCTCCTGCCTGAGATTACGGACTTGCGACACAGTGCCAGGCCTAATGTTACTTTGATTATAAAATAACCTTTATTCTTCTGTACATAAAAAGCCCCACTATCTGTTAGAAATCATTAAACTGTCTTAAAAAGTCTTCTACCACTAGCATTTGAGATTTGTCACAGTCATGAGAACTATAGACCTGTTGAGGCCTCACAATTCTCATCTGTAAAATAAGGATAGTGTCTTTTTAAACAGGTTTTATGAGTACTTAATGAACAAACTCATGTGAAGCATTTAGTGTGTAACAAATATAAGCTATGATTAGTACTCATTAGTATAAGTCATATCAACTTTTGTGTTGACCTTCCTGACTAAACCAGTTCCTTGAGGGCAGAAACTGTGTTCTTAGTTTGGCACACCAAGCAGGGAGGTAGGAAAAAACAGTAACTGTGTTAAATGGACCAGGCACTAGAAAACTCAACTTGCAATTAGATAATTTCATAGGCATTAACCCTTCTCACAAGTACTGAACACAGGCAAAGTGCCTGGCACATAAGTTATACCAATAAATGGTAATTCCCTTTCCCTCTTTGATCTCTAACATTCAGTCTTAAGTTCATTCTCTGCAACAATAATTGAGCCTACAAGAACTACTTCCTCAGACTAACTATGAATAGACCCATTAGGACATGGGACAGAATTCAGGAATTCTAGATAGAACTTATAGGTACACTACATATGGGTATATGGGTACAAAAATCCCCTTGGGATCCCAAGATACTTGAAAGTTGAATACAAAGCCAGAGCAAGTTCATGGTGACAGATGTCTTAATATGAGGCTGGGTTTTTGTGTTTTTGTTTGTTCGTTTTTAATTCTACCCATTCATCACACTATAACCATCCCTGCCTGGTGGGCAATGACCAGTACAGCTAAAAAGGAGTGATTAAACTTTCAAGTCTCTTTTATCTTTGGCAGTGCTGGGGCCTCACACATGCTACACAAGCACTCTACCACTAAGCTACATCCCCTTGTGTCTTTCAAAAGGTTTATTTATCTAGGTTCTTGATTGGCAGAATATATTTTGTTTTTAAAAGTCTGGATCAGCAAGAATCCCAAATACACAGTTTGTAAAATGGTAACAGTCGGATTTTTAATTGTACAAAATTTTTCCTCAGCATACTTCCATTACACTTTGCTATTAACCAAAGAGAAAATACATAATCTGAGTACTTCTTTTAAATATTCAGTGATGTATTCCCAGTGACTTGGGAAGCTGAGGCAGGAGGATTCCAAGTTCAAGACCAATCTCAGCAACTTATCGAGATCCTGTCTCAAAATAAAAAAGAGCTGAGGATGTAGCAAAGTGGTAAAGCACCCCAAATTCAATCCCCAGAATAAATGAATGAATAAATAAATAAGCAAGACAGCCAAACAGGGTTAACTTCTTTTATCTTCTAAAAGATTAAATGGGCTTGCAGATGGGCATTTGAGAGGTTACCTGCTGCTACTGGTAGGCAAACCCTGTAACAGCTAACCAGATATTTAAAAAAAATAAAAATAAAAATAAAAAACCTTGGCCAAAATGGTTAAAAGTACATGGGCTCTGTTCCTATGACTGAACTATTTACTTGGAACAGTAACTTATATCTGCCAACACCTGGAATATAGGTTAAACTGAATAAAAGCAGTTACACTAGCCCATTACTACAGACTGAGAATTTCAACACTATACTACATAGCCTAGAAGAGCATATGCTTAATAGTGTATACCATTTGCAAAGAATCGTTCCAAACCCTTTGCATATATTACTTCTGTTAATCCCTATCATAGCCCTAATAAAATAAACTTTTGCTGTCCCTTTTATAGATCTAAAAAACTAAAACAAAGAGAAATTAAATAACATAACCAAGAATGCAGAATTAACAAATATTAAAGCCATGTTAAATTCAAGCAATCTCAAGCCACAGTTCATGATCCTAATTTAGAAGTTTTTGCCGATATAAAAAGGTAAAGTTTTTTTTTTTTTTTTTTTTTTTTGGGTGCTGGGGATTGAACCCAGGGCCTTGTGCTTACAAGGCAAGCACTCTACTGACTGAGCTATCTCCCCAGCCCCTAAGTTTTTGAAATACAGGTGGAAAACTTTGAAACGAACTGTTCACTATGGCATTACATATAATGTCCAAAAAAGGAAACAATTTAAATACCTAAGAATGGAAAATGGTTAAATACATTAAAGCTATTTATTTTCAATGAAACATTATCCTGCCATTAAAAATATTTATGAAAAATGTTTCAAGACTTCAGATAATGGTCCCAATGTAATGCTAACAAACAGGATACAAAACTGCATTTACAGTATGATTCCTAATTATGATAAGGTGAGCTCAGATACACAATGGAAGAATATATTGTCAGATGAGAAATACTGGTTATTACTAGGTAGTGGGATTAAGGATGCTTACATTTTACTTTTAGTGTTTTCCACGAAGAACATATATTATTCTACTACCAGTATAAACAAAGGCAATTTCTTTCCTTTAATTAAGCTGCACTAAAGTCCTCAACCAGTTGGTAAAAGATCCTAGTCTGACTTCAAATAGTCACTTTCCTTAGGATAGTATCCTTTGAACATCAGACAACATAGTACATTTCAAAAAGAATGTTCATCTTTAACTTTAGAAGCTGAAATGAGTGCTTTCCATTTTGGCCAGCGTTTACTCTTGATGTAATTATTTTAGGATATCACAAGAAGAGACTCATTACACATAAGTCAAAAATTTGGTAATAGCTTTGCTGATATAGATAATAAAACAAAAGTTTGACCAGAGAGGAAGAACAGCTGTTGCTAATCCAACTATTTACCCTTTGACCCTTTATCTGCCCAATAACTGAACAGTACCAATTGTTGCCATGTATTATTTGCTGTTTACAATCCCTGAGAGAGGGATGAAAGGAATTAATAATTTAGCCTAGAAAGCGACAGTCTTTATTGGGGAGCCCCTTGTCTGTGGAACAGAAATCAGAACAGGAGTTGTCGTGAAGTCACAGATCTCTTTACTGTTCCTGTTTTATAGCCTAATTGGCCCCCAAACATAAATCAATTATTTCTCCTGTTTTAAGCAACAATGACTCCTATTCTTTAACTTCCCTTGTATCAAGTCAGTCCTTGTTCTCTTGAGTTTTACAACTACATGGTAAACATGATGGCTGAGGAAAAAACTTGGGGAGCAAGACAGACTGGGGCTATTTGGAAACAGAAACACAGAAAGGTTATGCTGTTTTGAACCTCTCTTGACCTTTGACTGCCCTTGTCCCTAGCTTATGCTAATGAACATGGTATAGGGACGTTTTTTGTAGAAATGAACTTAGCCTGAACCTGTGCCATAACATTGGACTCCAGGAAACCCAGGAATCATAGGAAGGCAGCCAGAGTATGAACAGCAGCCCATATTCCAACATAGCTGTCCATCTGCTCAACTACAGAAGAGATTTTTTTAAAAAGGACATTTGAATTGGACCAAATTAGTAATTCCCCCAACTGATTTCAACATAATCAACATAATCAATCTGTTATCCAAATCTCCATGTACGACCACTGCCAAGAACACATGGAAATAAGCAGCAAAAATATTTCCTATTACAAAATAGGCTTCCCCTACCAGGAAATGGGATGGAAAATGAGGCCTCCAATTTCCAAAGATACAACAACAAAAAAAATTCCTATTATTCTCAATCTAATGTGCAAAAGTCATGAGGTATTAACATAAGATATGTTATTCCTTTCCAGTACAAATCTACAGAATTTGCAGTATCAAAATCCATAATCAATTTAATTCAACATACACAGCCATCTCAGTCTTGAGGCTTCCTTTAACTTCACAAGGTAAGCATGCCAAGCCAAGCCCAGTGAACATGCCCATAATCCCAGCAGCTCAGGAGGCTGAGGCAGGAGGACCGCGAGTTCAAAGCCAGACTCAGTAATTTAGTAAGACCCTAAGCAACTCAGTGAAACCCTGTCTCTAAATAAAACATAAAAAAGGGCTGGGGATGTGGCTCAGTGGTTAAGCACCTCTGGGTTCAATCCCTGGTATCCAAAAAAAAACATGCCTATCTGCATTCCAAGACTGGTATAGAATGAGACAATAAAATTTTACTTTTGCCTATTTATTATTAAAATAACAAGACCTTTATGTATTTCTTCAAAGAGAAAGAATAAAAATACTAATTTTAATACAAAGACAAAAACTTAAGAGTTACTGAGAATACTACTCACATGCACTAAGTACTTTGATGATTTTGGTGACTTCCATTCTAAATTGATTTATAAAATTATGTTCCTTCTCATGGAATGGAGAGGTCTATAAATCAGCATATTTAGCTGGGAATTCGATACAGAAATGTTAAATGAACCAGGATTACTTGGACCCAGAAAGCAGAATAACTCAACAATAATTTTATGAAATGGAGGGTATTTCTCAGAAAATAACATGAGCTATTTTCAGTTGCTCCTAGGTGCATAAGAGGAAAATAAATTTGGGTACTATGTGCTAAATTCAAGGTTTGAAAAATATCTTCTCAAATATTTCACATGACTTTTAAAAGATGAGGGCAGGAGTTCATCATTTGTACAATCCTTGAGCCTACACTGGGGCCTGAAACAAAGTGAACACACAATATTTAATAAAATGAGTTTTCGACTACTTAGTGTGTTTTACATATAATTTTCTGAAAGATCAAAAATACCTCCACATCCTTCCTTGTGCTCAAAAATGCTTCTAGGGAACAACCATGACTCAAGAAAATAACTGAATTACCATTTCCTCCTCCTATAAAAGATATTCAAAAGAGAATGACAGAAAGAAAATAATGTATTTACCTACAATTACTGGTATACTGGGGACATATGACCTAATACAGAACTCATTCTGAGCTGGGCACCAAGACACATGCCTATATTCCCAGCAACTCAGGAGGCTGAGGCAGAAAGATCACAAGTTCGAGGCCAGACTAGGCAACTTGGCAAGATCCTGTCTCAAAATAAATTTAAAAGGGCTTACAATATAACTCAGTTGTAGAGTGCTTTCCTAGCATGTGTGAAGCACTAGGTTCAATCCCCCGAGTACTGCCCCACTCCACTAAAAAAAAAAAAAAATCAGAAAACAGATTCTGAACTTTATGATTTCCAAAAAGACAAATCTTGTTTCCTGGTGTTTGATAAATATCACAGGACTTATTTTGTTTCAGAACAATTAAACAAATATGGGTTTTTATACTATTTATACTATTAAGGTATGTGGAAAATAAGAAAGGTCCACACTCTCAGAGCTAGTATTAGCCAGGATGGTAGAAGTTTCACTTTCTTAACAGCAGACTGGTGACAAATAACCTTTAAAAAGTTCTAGCACCAGAAATAATAACCCTAGACATCTCATGAAGTCTTACTCTAAATCATCATTCAACCTATTGTCACTTAGCAAAATATCTATACACAATTATAATCATATCCCAGAACTACCAAAATGCTGCATGACACATTTTGGTAGCATGGAAAACACAAATGATTATCATTAATCATCATTTAATTAAACCTTGAAATGATCACTCTTATACCTTAACCTGAAGAATGTAGTTGCAAATGCTTTACAAATTAAACTGGTACAAAATTATCAATTATAAATTTTAAAATAAACTTATCAAAACTAGATAATATTTTAGAAAAGCAGAAAATATGGTTGTAGATGTGCATATATGAAAGCATAATTTTTGTTGTTGCTGCCAGTGTCATAGGAGGATGAGGAACAGAGCAAGGAGATTAGTGTTAAATACAAAATTAAAGCAAACCAACTTTCTATTAAATGAATAGAGCCTAGACATCAAACAATATTAGGAAAAGAAAAGGCATCATAGAAAAGACAGAATGTCATTCCCATAATTATAAATTGAGAGTCAAACTAGATAAAGTTAACCAATTACACACTAAGTCATACATTTAAAAGCATACACACACATCCTTTTCTTACCAACAAACATTGGGTAACACTGAGAACTTACTAGTGCCTGGATCAAGCTCTGACAACTCATCCTGACAGAAACCTGAAGAGAAAAGAATAGGAAAAAAAGATTAGATTATAATTTATGAATTACTGTAAGCTGGCTTCAAATATGAAAAATTATCAAAGTGGGGGGAAAAATTCAGACTCAGAAGTCAATTTGGGTTTGAATTTTAGCTCTAACATCTAGCTATTGTATAACCCTGAGTTTCCATCATTTTAATACAAAAATGGAGATAACAGCACTTATTAGAGTTGCAAGGAGGATTAAGGGAGATGGCAATATAAAATGCTAAGCACAACTCTTAGCACACAGTAGGAGCTCAATAAGCAATAGCACAAGTAATTGTGAGTAAGCATGCCAATGTCTGATGGAATCAAAACTCATAAGAAAATTACACTTCATTTCAGATCTGTCATGTTCTACTTAATGTAATCAATTCTCTCCCAAAAGAAAGTGAAATAAGAGCTTATAACAAATATCAAACAAGGTAATTTTATTTAAAATTTTCACAGAGGCTGAAAATTTGACCCACATACAAGTGGAAGCAATTCCTCCGTTATTAAGTACACTATTTAAGCTGGAGGCAGGGAGGGAGGACAGCCTAGACAATGTGGATGGAAGGCCTAAAAAAGGGGAGACTGAATGTGCAACTCCAAAGTTCTGAAATTGCTGAGAGAGGCTGAGAAGCCTGGGAAAACTCATCTCACAGTCACTCTAAAGCCTCTCTACATACAAATAACAGAAATTAGAATAGCCCTGGAGAGATGCCAGGTATCTTAGTTCACTCAGGATGCTGTAACAAAATACTATAAACTAGGTGGCTTACAACTAACAAATTTATTTCTCAAAGTTCAAGAAGCTAGGAAGTTCAAGATCAAGGCACCAGCAAAATCAGTATTTGGTGAGGGCCTGCCTTCTGGTTCAGATGATACTTCTTGCCATGTCCAATGATAGAACGGATGAAAGAGCTGTCTAGGTGTCTCAGAGAAGAATTAATCCCATTCATGGGGTCTATGATCTCATATTTAATCACCTCCCAAAAGTCCCCAATTCTCATACCATCACCTTGGGAGCTAGAATTTCAACTTTTAGGCCCTTTTTATTTGTCTTTTTTTTTTTTTTTGGTGGTGCTGGGGATTGAACTCAGGGCAGGGTCTTGTGCTTGCAAGGCAAGCACTCTACCGACTGAGCTATCTCCCCAGCCCTTATTTGTCATTTTGAGGCAAGGTCTTGGTAACTTGCTTAGGGCCTCACTAAGTTGCTGAGGCTGGCCTCAAACTTGTGATTTTCCTGCCTCAGCCTCCTGAATCACTGTGCATGCACCATGGTGCCCAGTTTGAAGTGCAGGTTCTTCAGAATGTGTTTATAGACCTCTCTATGTTTCTTGCATGGATTCTGTGTTGTATGTAGGGTTTTTGTTGTTGCTGTTTTTTGGTACCGGGGATTGAACCCAGAGTTATGTAACCACTAAGCCATATCCCCAGCCCTTTTTTATGTTTTATTTTCGAAACAAGGTCTCTCTAAGTCCTTAGGACTCACTAAGTTGCTGAGGTTGGTCTCAAACTTGGATCCTGTCTTTTTTTTTTTTTTTTTTTTTTTTTTGGCGGTGCTGGGGATTGAACCCAGGGCCTTGTGCTTGAGAGGCAAGCACTCTACCAACTGAGCTATCTCCCCAGCCCAGCTCCTCCTGTCTTGACCTCTCTCAAGTTGCTGGGTGTGTGCCAATATGCCCAGCTGTATGTCTGTATGTGGCTTCATTTAAAAAAAAAAAAAAAAAAAGGGGGGGGGTGTTTTGTCTTTTTTTTTTTTTAAAGAAATAAGAAAAAAAGTCCTTCAGAGATAAGGAGTTTTCCCTTGACATTAATCAAGGCACTGTCAAGGTACTGTAGGGAACTCAAAAGATGTCGTGACAGGATCCCTGTTCCAGGTCCCTGCCTTTATTATTTAAAAAGCAAGCTCAGTACAAAATGAAAACATGGTGCCTATCACCTGTTTATTTAGGGACTGGGGATGTACCTCAGTGGTAGAGCACATGACCAAATTCAATCCCCAGTACTTAAAAAAAAAAAAAAAAAAAAAAAAGATTTTCAAGAATTTCAATTTATGTATCAAGTTTAGGAAAGAAACATTCAGACACAGCACCTGGCAATGAGGAAATAACTCATCATTACACATTTGTTGAATACTTAATATCCTGCCAGAAGTAAAACAGAATAGGCATTCATCTAATACATAATTGATCTAAAAACAATGATATCATGGCAAGGCATGAAAGTACAATGGGAAAGACAGACAGTGCCCCCCAACCGCTAGGGCAGATCCTAATTCAAGTCACTTTTTGTTTTATGACCTGAGGCAAGTCACTCCCTATTATGGGCCTCAGATTTACTGACATTAAATAATAAACATCTAAGTTAGAGGTATCAACAAAGGACAAGGTTTAATGTACCCTCTGAAAGTAACAAGCATTCTGAATTCAAAGCAACTAGACTGATCATAAAGAGAAGGTGACTCAAAAACAAAAATACTAAGAACACACATTAAAATGGACATCTATTGCTTTTGTCTACCTAGCAATCATTCCCTCCTCCTGTTAATGGCACCCTAATTTTTCTTTGGAGACTTCCACTTCAAGTCCATATGATCGAAGGCAGACTGACCTTATAAACTGGGATTAATAACAGCACCTATCTCATAGGGCTATTAAAAAGATTAAATGAGATAGTGAATGTAAAGACTTTGCACAGAGCTCAACTATGTGAGCTACTGCTACTTAATTCTGAGAGATCCATTCAATTTGGTGTTATGACTGTGGGGACAAAGTGTTCATCATAGAAGGGCAAGTACTGAACCATTCATGACATGGGATGGAACCCTAATAAGGTCACCTTAGGTATTTGCTCTAATTCTTAAACCTTTTTTATAATTTCAGCTTTAAAACAATCTGATGTGGTGATTCCAGATATTTGCTACTCCCTGAGAAAAGGACTCTTTATATTTACCCTATAATAAATTTCTCCAAGAGTCACAAAAACCCCTAATTATGGAACTCAGTAACTGATGTCTACGTTCCCACCATCTCATCCTGACACTCTTAGCTAATAATATCTCTGATTTTATAGATCATCACTAGCACGGGAGAACAACATTAATTCTACCTACAAACTACACACCTTTAAGTTAGTGCAGTGGCCATTTTGGTTATCATTTCCAAGCAGAATCTACTCCCAGATTTCAGCAACCAGATCTAGCTAGCAAAATGATTTGTGCCTAGAAGAACTCAAACCACTGCTAGACATAACCCCAAATACATTTCTTTAGGTAGGTTCAATTCAAAGGCAAAAAATATCAGTTATTCAGTAGAAAGCAGACTCCTAAGCCCCATAAACATACAAAATATACCCCCAATGCCACCTGCTTTACAGAATACACTACATTAAACATATTAGAAAATATTATCAGAAATCCATGGTCTCTGGCTGGGACCTTAAATTGCTTTCAAAAAAGAAACACAAAATATGTTCCTAAAATATCACAAAGTTAGTGTACCTATGAGAAATCTGAAGTTACAGCGTGAAGTTTATATTCACTTAAGCCCAGTTTGAGACAGATGCAAATTTGAAAGGAGCATGGGCATGAGTTAGAGTTAGGTTCAAATCACAGATTTGCCACGGTTTAATTAACCATCCTACGCCTACTTCCTGAAATGGGGGTTAAAAATAGCCATCATGTTCAACTGCTGTGAGATTTGGTGAGTATATATAAGTGATCAAAAAATGCATTGAAGTTAGGGCATCTTCTTCAATACAAGAAGGTTCAATTGACAAGCTTTTTTCCTAATATGCATCTGACAAAAAGAAAAAGACCAGACTGACTGGCTACAGTGACAGATCAGAGTCACTGATTTTTTTTTTTTTTTTTTTTTTTTTTTAACTACAAAACTGTATTTTACTAGGGAAAACAGTTAAAACTTTGAGTACCTTTTTACAAATGTAAATAAAGGCTTATGGGTAATGCCCATCAATAAAAGCCCAAAACAATAGCTAATTGTGCTCTATAATGTGTCTTACAAATTGAAGTCAGTGTTAACTCAAGGAATATTTTTATTTTACTTATTTATTTATTACCACAGTACTGAGCACTGAACCAAGGGGTGCTCTACCTGAGTTACATTGAGAGTTTTTTTAAGTTTTATTTTGGGACAGGGAGTCCATCCTCCTATCTCAATCTCCCAAAATTGCTGGGATTATAAGCATGCACCATCATACCCAGAAGGAATGTTTTGATTTAATCTGACTGTAGGAAGGCAGTAGAGTACAACTGAGCACTGGATCCTGATTACTCAGTGTATTTTGAAATCCAACAGCCCACAGTTGAGAGTTAAGGTGAGACCCTTAAAATATAGAATTCTACAAATCTAATCAAACACCACCTTTTTCCCCAAAATAGAGATTTTATATGTACACAAACGTGCAAGGCAAGTTGAGACAGGAGAACTGCAAATTCAACGCCAGTCTCAGCAATTTAGCAAGGCCCCAAACTTAATGAGACTTGGTCTCAAGATTAAAAAAAAAAGGCGGGGGGGGGCGCGCCTGGGGATGTAGCTCAGTGTGTGTGTGTGTGTGTGTGTGTGTGTGTGTGTGTGTGTCCACTAGAACCTGAATTTTCTAGAACCTAAGACTCTAGAAATTTGTTTTCTTGGATCCCATTTAAAAAAAATTTCTTTACCCAGGATTTCTACTGATTTACAATAGTCACATGCTGGTCCTTTCTGGAACAACCAGCTCCAATCAGTTTTATCAGTTTCCCATCTGCCTTGTCTCCACTAATCATAATTAAGTCCCCAGTGAAACTATGTGTCTTTCCTTCAGCTGGATCCAGTCTCAGCCCCAACTACAGCTGCAGTCTCAGGCCTGAGGAAGGTTAGCATGTCCCAAGAGGAGTTGCTTAGTAAATGCTTGAAGAACTGTTTCTCCAAAAGACAATGAGGGTAAATAACTTGAAAACCACAATGAATTTCTTGTTCAAACAACAAATTGAAAGAGAAAGTGAGTTTCTCAGCTTTAAAGGTCTAGAACAGTCCTATCCAATAGAAATTTTTACCATAAAAGAAACAGTATGTATCTATATTGTCCAATACAAAGTGTACCTAGAAAGTAACTATTTTGACTAAGGAACTGAATTTTTACCTTTACCCTTAAGTAATTTAAATAGCCACATGAGGCTAGACTTTATTCTACTGGACAATCAAAGTTTAAAAGTCACCCCAGTCACCTCTCCTCCTAAATATTATCAGGCCATCCGTTTTGGATTATGCTGCAGCTATACAGATACAGAAACTGTAATATGGAAATGTGTAAAATAGAATAATTTGCTGACTTATAACTATAATTATAAATGGCTATATCAGTTATCAGAATAATCAGCCTGCAAATAGTCATTAATTCCAACAATTATTATTATTATTATTATCTGCCCATGCTGTAGCAAGCCTGAGACCTAGAAGATACAAATATGAATATAACTAATAACTAACCCAACTATCTAAGAATAAATAGATCAGTGGAGTACAGACCAAAACAACTGTAGAGCCCGAACAATGTGAATGTACATAATGTCACTGCATCATAGACTTAAAAGTTAAAATGGGCTGGGCATGGTGGTGCAGGCCTATAATCCCAGCAGCTCAGGAGGCTGAGACAGGAGGATTGTGAGTTCAAAGCCAGCCTCAGCAAGGGTAAGGCACTAAACAACTCAATGAGACCTGGTCTCTAAATAAAAAATAGGGCTGGGGATGTGGCTTGGTGGTTGAGTGCCCCTGAGTTCAATCCCTGGTACTAAAAAAAAAAAAAGTTAAAATGGTTAAATTTTATGCTATGTATATTTTACGACAATAAAAAAGAGAAGAAAAAAGATTAAAGTCTAGTGAAAAAACCATCAAACAATGTTTTTGAAAAAACTAACTGTATAGGAACATATGAACAAGATACAGCAAGTAATAGAGTAATAAGAGTATAAATTTTTATATCAGAATAGATTCAAATATTGGAACCATTACTTAATTGTATTGTGAAAGTTACCTCACCTGAGACAATTTTGTTGTCTGTAGACTATTAGGAAGATTCAATGATATGATGCACTTAAGTCAGTGAAAGTGTTCAGTAGTTACGAAAATATTAGTGAGAGAGAAAAAGCAGTAATCATGAGATCAGGAGCATGGGGAAGAAGATAGCCACTCACCGGACAAATAGGGTTATTTCTAAGACATATTCAGAGGAAGCAGCATGTGAAAGGAATGAACAAAGTAGAAGCAGAATATTACCTAATAATTTGATTTGACTAGAGGATTACTAGGAGCATATCATAAAGACATTTTAACTGCCATATGAGTTTTTGGCTTTTATCCTATAGCCAATAATAACTAAAAATATGGATATATCTAGGAAGTAGATCAATACCAGACCAACTCTACTTCAATACAGTGGTTCTAAAATTTTAACCAGGAAACTAAACACATAGAGTTTTTACAAAATAAAGTTTTGTTGGGGTAGCCAGTGTATACATGGTAAACCAACCACAACCCATGAAATCTAGGAACTCTTGCCAATTTTACATGCCTCCCCCAACCCTGTCCATCTTCTAGGTACCTTACGGTACTATGAATGGTTTGGGTAGAGGATGAGAAGAAACGTGGCTTCCTTTTTTCTTTTTCTTTAACATCAGCTAGTCAGACCACAGTCTGGGTGGGATACAGCTGGTTTGCTGCCTACAGGCTAGTTCCAGACCCAAGCAAATACAAGACCCCCTTTCTTTGGATTGGCTGAGCATTAAATTCATATCTGCTTCTTGCCTTTCTATCCATGGACTAAGGCACCACTTGGACCATCAGCTTTTGTTTTTCATAGGCAACCTGACAAACCATACTTCAGGAATGATGGAAAATGCTTTTGAATGCACAGACCTAGCACCAGGAGTCCATACAGCAAAAGCTGGCTGGAAGAGCTTCAAGTAATAGTTCCCCTTCTTCACCTTTACAATGTCAAGGTCACATTTTTAAGTTACAAGAAAAATAATGCCATTTTCCTAATGTCATTTTCTTAACATGAAATCTAAGGAAAAAAGAAAAAAAGCAGAGATGGGGGAGTGGGTCAAGGATTTTTAATTATATAATCTATTATGCCCACATATTTGCTCAGCATAAATGCAGTTGAAAAAGCTGCCTATATTTCTATGGAAATATTAATAATAATTATTCTCTGATCAACCTACATCACCTTTCATATCATTTTTCAGGCTTCTAGCTTTGTAATCATAGCCTTGAAAGCAGACTGAAGGCAGAATAGCCTGCTCAAGATTATGACATTTCAATTTTAAAACATTCCATAAAAAAACATAGAAACAGTACACAGATTCAAGGCTGTGGTTACAGAATCAGAAGGTAAAAAAAACAATTTTCAATCTGATGAGTCAGAGGTCAGTAGTGTTTCCATGGGGAAAATAGTACAGGGATTTCTCAGAAAACTGCATGTACTGATGAGCCTCTGACATTTTTCATTTACAATTTATGGTTCTCTGGAGGAACAAAAGGGGTTGATGATAATTTCATATTCAGCTTGAAGGTTAAAGAAATTTCAAAATGCATACATACAAGAATGTATAAAAGAATTTGTCAGCTACTATTTATTGAATCTTTACTATACGCCAGGCATCGACCTGATGCTTTATATGAGTTCTACTGAAAAATAGCTACTATTACTGCCATTTTACAGGTTTAAAGATATATTTTACTCTATAACATAAAAGGAGCCACAAAAATCAAAACAAAAGAACTTCAGGACATCTAAGCTAATAAAACCCTATTCTTGCATGAGTACATGCTCTGCAACAACCAGCAGAGGGGAATTTGGCATAATTTTGAAGACCAAACCCTGACAGTCCCACAACAGCAGAGCTTCCTCTTGAATAATCCAAGATGCCCATGTCAGAAGCAACTATTAGCTACTGCTTTTTTTTCTCTTTTTTTTTTACAATACTGAACCCAGGGTCTTAGGCACGCTAGGCGAAGCAAGCATTCTACCACTCACTGAGTTACACCCCAACCCTGCTAAGAGCATCTTTTGGAAAACTCTATTGTTCCCATCAAGAATGGGGGAGAGTGAAATTTTTTTGAGGGGGAGGGCATCATTTCAAAAATGGGCTTACAAAGTCTTCAGAAAGTGCCCCATACCATCCTCAACAGATGGTCTGATGAAACAGTAGAAGTCAGTTCTTCTAGGGAAATTCATTAGAAAAAAGTATATGTGAGTGAAGTAATGACCTACAAATGGCAGAGTTTTATGTTATTTTTATTTTCTTCAAAAAACCCCATATAAAAATGGGGTATTGATGTATGAAAAGCCTTTAAAATGTCCCTTTGGAAGCACACTAGAAATCTAAGACAGAAATAAAGAAAATAGTACACAACTGAAAGCCACCTAAAAATTCAACCACACGGGAATGATTAAATTAGGTATGATTATTCAATGAAGCATTTATTAAGAGTTTATAATGGGCAAATACCATATAATGCCTTAAAGTATGACATTAAATTGTACTCCTCAAAGTGAGTTCAGCTATATCCCAACACCTATATACATGACAAAACACATTTTGGTATCTTTTCCCAATAATTATCTCTAAGCCCGGGCATTATGGTTGATTTTTCTCCATCATACTTTTCTGACTAAAAGCATATTGTTTTTGCCTGGCATAGTGGTACATGCCTATAATCCCAGAAACTCAGGAGGCTAATGCAGAAGATCACAAGTTAGAGGTCAGTTTCAGCAACTTAATGAGAGCCTCAGTATTTAGCAACACCCTGTCTTGAAATTAAAAAAAAAAAAAAAAAAAAAAAAAAAAAAACTGGGACTGTAGGTCAGTGGTAAAGCATACCGGGGTTCAATTACCAACACCAAAATAAAAAGGGTATTATTTTTATATACAGAAAATTTATATATACAAAAAATATTTTATATACATTTTAAAATCCTTAAAACAAAATGATTTGGCTAAACTCTCTAAAATCAACCACATCAACATAAAGGAGAAGAAAATTCTAGACATTCTCTATTGAATTGTATGTTACCATCTCATTAGAAAAAGGATTCTTTCAGAGATACTAGGTTAGTCATTAATGTCTGAAGTTCAATATAATCTACCAACTTCAGAAATCCACTGTGTGACAAAAAGATACAACATCTTTTACCTTGCAGTTTAGAAACTTTCAAATCTGAAATAAAACTACGAGATTATTGTATTTATGAAACATTTTGAAAAGAAATCAAGACTACTAAAATCGAATGAGTTAAGACAGAAAACCATTCCACCACAATTACAAAGAATATTACACAAACAGGATTAAGGGGAAGATCTGATTTTCTTAAATGTTCAAGTTTTCCATATTCTAAAATTAAATTCAACTAATGTGTACCCAGTGTTTTCAATGGACATGGCACTGGACTAGATTACAAAAGGGAAACAATGCTAAATACAGCTGGTTATCCCCAGACTGTTACAACCTGCTAGAGAAAATAGAAAAGCTACTGGATACAAGCAATTACTCAGTAAATACCCTAACGGGACAAAAGCAGCAGTAGACAAATAAGACTTCTTTCTTTCTAGGGGAAGCCAGAAAAGACTTGATGGAAAAAGTAGCACCTAAATCAGACTAGTAAGCACAAAAAGAAGAATGTAAATAAAGACTATCAATAAAACTCAGCAAGCCGGGCTGGGGAGATAGCTCAGTCGGTAGAGTGCTTGCCTTGCAAGCACAAGGCCCTCGGTTTGATCCCCAGCACCGCAACAAAAAAGAAAAAAAGAAAAAACTCAGCAAGCCATTCATGCCTTCTGGATGTCCTTAGCCCTACTGGCAAATATTTTCTCCAGAGGCAATCATAAAACAGATGAGAATTATATAGACCCTGTCTGGCACATTCTTTCCTAAATAAAATCAAGGGAAATCAAGGCCTATTCTGGTACATACACAACTACCTTTTCATCCTGGGTTGGATGGTCCCATCCCCATACGTGGTTTCATCACTTGTACTTCCCAACTGATGACCCCACACACACAAACTTTCAATTCCAGGTGAAACTCTTCCAAACCACAGACCCATCTGTCCAACTGCCTACTATAAAATTCAAGATGTCAAACTAATCCTATTTTCTCTTTGAAACCTGCTTCTTGTATCTTCACTCAAGTTCTAGGTACCACCAATTCTCAGTCCCAAAACTGAGGTTCCCAGGGATCACTCCTAGGCTCCTACGTGACCACTTCCCCCAAATTCCCATCTCAGTCATCCTCCCTCTAATCACCCTAGATTCCTGAACTATTAAAACTGTCCTCTCACTAAACTATTAAAGCCTCTCTTCTCTCACTTCCTGGAATTTAAATTTCCTAATCCACTCAAAAATCCTGTTGACTCCCCCTTTTCAACTCCTTAGCATGACATTCATGGCCTTAAATTACACAAACAAATAAATCCAACATTTGAAAAGCTACTTTTTACAACCTTACTTCCCTGACACACCCAGAAGTTTGAAAATGATAACAAATTCTTATTTTCAAACTCTCTTTATACAGAGATAAAACTGTACCAACTTTAATGTTGTAAGCAATTTCCTAATATGAAAACATCAATAAAGTGATAAAACTAGGGAGGCAAGACACCTGAGCACTTGGTTTGCTCTGGTACTAATAAGTCATTTGTGTAAAGCTAGGGAATCTATCCCTTCTATGTCTCTACCTCATAATAATAAAATTATACATAGATATTATAATGTTAACACTTGACTTATGGGGTACTACAAATCATCTCTAATCTCTTCTATCCCTCACTAGCCCACATTTTACAGAAGGGAGAAATTTTGAATAGGAATTAACATTTGCAGCATTTCTGTGATTTTAAATACTAACTATGGTCCCAAAGGTTGTCAGCATTTTTCTGATCTAAAAAAGGGAACAGAAGGACTTACTCCATAAGGATTACATAATAAATATAAAGCACTCGACAAAGTACCTGGCATATAGTAAATGTTCAATACAAGTTACCCATTATTGTCATTAAGAGTCATTCTGATCTTCACCCTCCAAAGCACAAAAAAAAATAAGACTTAAAACTTTTTTTTCCGAGTGTGTGTATATGTGTGTGTGTGTGTGTGTGTGTGTGTGTGTGTGTGTGTATGTGTGGTGCTGGGGATTGAACCCAAGGCCTTGTGCATGTGAGGCAAGCAGTCTACCAACTGAGCTATATCCCCAGCCCAAGACTTCTTGATTAAAACACCTAAATCACTTTGCAGCAGCTCTAAGAAAATATTACATTCTATGCACAAAGAAAGAACAGGCACTTTTATGAAAACATCACTTAGTACTGTTATTGAGATGCTGGCTTCTTGACAAGGCTGGGAAAACTGACATCATGTCTCAATCTCCCAACCAATGAAATACATAATTAGGGTATCAAGTGCTACAGATTCTAGTCTATCCTACCTTACTAAAATCACAACCCTACTCATGTAATTCATGTTTCCTTATTGTGTTCAACATCTGTCATAAATTCATCAGGCTCAGAGAGAAAGTTCCTCTTCTAGAATTATCATGCATTAACACAAATGTAACATTAGAATTGCATTCTTACTGCCCTAAATCTCAACACTAAGTGAAATACTGGGAGTATTGGGCTTCCAGAATAAGAGATCATTACTTGGTATACAGATGTTCCGATCTAACTCTAGCACTCTTCCCTTTGAATATGCCTCACATTCCTGAATAAGTTGAAGTGACCATAATTTTTAAAAAGCAAATACTTTCAAAATAAAAAGGGCATACTTGTCAAGGCAGACCAAAATACAAGCTGGTTTAGGAATGAAAACTGTAGAAATACATTGTTACTTATAGTCCCTACCATGTTATGGCTCTCCTGTTTCTTTTTTTTTTTTTTTTTTTTTTTTTTGGTGCTGGGGATCCAACCCAGGGCCTTGTGCTTACAAGGCAAGCACTCTACCAACTGAGCTATCTCCCCAGCCCGGCTCTCCTGTTTCTATTATTCACTCTTCATCTTTTACTCAATAATATTTAGCCTACTGCTATTGTGTTTTATTTCCTAAGAGGCATTAAGGATCAGAAGTATTTCATTTTAGAGATCTGCTTCTCTGTCACATGCCACATCCAGCATTTAAGCAAGGTATTCCTTTTTTTTTTTTTTTTTTTTTAAGATTTTTTAGTTACCTTTTATTTTATTTATTTTTTTATGTGGTGCAGAAGATTGAACCCAGTGCTTCACTCCTGCCAAGCAAGCGCTCTACCACTGAGCCACACCCCAGACTGGTATTCTTTACTTCTTTGCCTCTCCACTGGCAATGATTTAGTCAGAAATCTACAAGAGCATCTTTCTCCAACACCACACACTGGGTTTGGACTTAATATATATAATTATGTTAAAAAAAAAATCATAGCTGTGTGCAGTGGGCACATGCCTGTAATCTGCAGCTCGGGAGGCTGAGGCAGGAAGGACTGCAAGTTCAAAGTCAATCTCAGCAATTTAGCGAGGCCCTAAGCAACTCAGTGAGACCCTGACTCTAAATAAAATACAAAAAAGGGTTGGGGATGTGGGTCACTGGTTAAGTGTCCCAGAGTTCAATCCCTGGTACCAAAAAAAAAAAAAAGGAAAAAAATCATGACCAGTTAAGAAAAAAAATTAAGCTGGGTTTGCCTATAATCCCAACAATTTGGGAGGCTGAGACAGGAAGATCACAAGTTTGACTCCAGCAGGACCAAGTTAGGGAGGCCCTAAGCAATTTAGCAAGACTCTGTCTCAAAATAGTCTTTTTTAAAAGGGGGGATTGTAGCTTAGTAGTAAAGCACCTCTAGGTTCAATCCCTAGTACTAAAAAAGGAAGAAAAACAGCTAAGATTTTTCAACAATTTTCAAAGAACATACTACATCTATCCCCGAGGTTACAAAATTGAGGAGGTATTACTCTTTGGTTCTAATTCTTACATCTGTCATTAAAGTAATGTCTCCTAAATACCTTCCAGATTTCACAAAGCACAAACAGCTTCAGCTTTTGGTAAAAGAGGATCCAAAGTGTAAATCTTGGAATCAAACACCTGGATTTGAGTCCCATCCTTACCACTTACTGGGCCAAGTCACTTAACTGTTCTCAGTTCTCAAAACAGCAACACATAATAATATTACTCCTAGTAAGATTTATGCATGTAATTAACACAGTGAGCACACAATAAATTCCAGGTTAAGAAAAAAGAAAAGATGAATCATTAACTACAAAATTTTCAGAGAAAGACACTAGTCACCCCAGTACTAATTAGGGTAAATGTGGACATTAATAGAATCACTAAATCACAGTTCCATCAAGAAAAAAAACTTTCTTCTTAATAAGAACACATATAATTTAATGTGTGCCCTATAACAGAAATTAAGGTGTTGGTGTGATTTATAATTTAAGTGGAAAAATTCTTCTAGATAGTGTATATATGAGCTTAATAATAAAATTTCAAACTTCTAGTTTGAAATCTTACTCCATATCAAGGTGTGTGGACAATTGTCCCCCAGTGCTGGGGATTGAACCCAGGACCTTGCACATGCTAATACTACTAGGCAAGCACTCCATCTCTGAGCTACATCCCCAATCCCATGCTGATCTTACCCTGAGCTAAACTTCAGACTGAAAGTGTCACAGTGGTGAATTGTACATTCAGGATATGCCAAGTATCAGAAAATTTTTAATAAAATATCAATTAAACCAAGTGTGGTCCTCTATACACTACATCAGTCTAGTCTCTAAGATAGAAATCTACTACAAATAGGCTTCACAAGATGATTTATCAAGAATCCATAGTAAATATTCAAAGATACGCCTAGCATAAATAAAGTACAATAAGTTAGACACAGGAAAATCAATTATAACATATCTAAGAAAATTCCTCCATAATTTCTTTCCAAACGCAAAGATGCTGTTTAAAATAATCCAGACTGTTTTTTGTATAACTAGTGGAACAAAGAATTTAAAACAACAGGATACAAAAGCTTCTCCTTTTGTATTTGAAGTAACCAACACAATACAAAATTAAATAAGAAAATAATGACAACAGAAAATGTTTTTTCTAAAGTTTTAAAGATAAATAAAAATCAAATTAAAATAAACAAACACCTTTTTCAAAAGAATGGCATCTTTAGAATTCCAATTATAATCTAGACTCAATTATGATAGTTATATCAGGTATCTATTGTCTCCAACAGAACATGAGGCACTAAAATGATAATTATTATAAATATGAATTATAAAACTACAAAAGACAATAAAATCAGAGAAACTACTTTGATTGCATTTGAGATAACAACTGTTTAAAAATTTGCTCGCATTATCTTTTTTCAAATTCACATTCCCAACACCATCTAATTAGGAGTCTAAGGAAGGTTTTATGACTTTTTATAGTTATTTCAACAATCACTTTATGTAGGGGTATAAGTGCCTATAAAATTACTGTATATTTTACACCCAAGTTACAGAATTGCATTCAAGAAATGCATTTCTTTCTTTCAGAAAGACCTGAGTTCCTTAAGATGAAATTTTCACAGTAGTTAAGTGAAAATAACAAAACATCAGAAAATGCATCTAAAAATCTCCTTCTCAGGAAGGAGGGACTATACAAAGGGAAAAGAGGGGTGCGGGGAAAGGAAAAAAAATAACAGAATGAATCAAACACCATTACCCTATGTAGATGTATGATTACATAAATGGTATGCCTCTACTTCATGTACAGAGAAACAAGTTGTAACCCATTTGTTTACAATAAAAAAAAATAATAAAAATAAAAAATAAAAATAGGGCTGGGGATATAGCTCAGTTGGTAGAGTGCTTGCCTTGCAAGCATAAGGCCCTGGGTTCAATCCCCAGCACCACAAAAAAAAATAAAAATCTCCTCTGGAGTCAGTTCAAATCTCATAGATGGGGAAGAAACAAGAGAAGAATGAGAGAGGTGAAATAAGGAAAATAAAGGAAGAAGAGGGTGTGTTTAAATAGTAAGGTGTGTAGGACTACTGGTTCAATTTCTAACAAATGTCCGTGTCCCCCTCACCCGGCTCTAAGACCGTTTGTTCATCTGTAAAATGAGCACACCATCATCTGTGTTAGTGTTTCACAAAGTTAAGACAACCACTGGACAATTTTAAGTGGTAAAAAGAGAAAACTTCATTCCAAAGCTATTACTTTTTCAATTCTCTATCAATCCTTCTGACTATATCAGAAGAAAAACTGAGTTTGGTACTAGTGGTACCAAATTAATCTCCCCTTCTATGAAAGGCTTAATCAAAAACTTTGGTAGACAACGGCATCTAGGCAGGCAGAACTTAACACAATTTTATTTTCAATGAACATATTTTAACTGTTAACCTTCTTTTTCAGTAAATCATTTTTTGTTTAGAATAATGACAAATTTTATCATAATTCCTTTGGCTGTAAAGTATTAACTATTAAATATTTAAAAATATTAGGTTATACTAGAAAATGGCAAAAATCATGATGGCAATAAAGAAAAAACTAAAGTTTGAAAAATACTAGTAGTTTAGAGCACAAGCATTCTATATGTGAGGTCCTGGGTTCAATACCCAGCAATACACACACAAACTGGTTTACTGGAATAGTGGTATTAAGTGCTGGTAGGTTATTTCAATTCTAAGCCTCTGTTTACCTATCAATAATGTGGGCCTATCACTATCTATCAAAAGTATACAAAGGATTACATGAATAAGTTTAACCCAATGCCTGATCAACTGAGTGCTCAACAACTATCTTTCCTTTCCTTTTTTAAAGGATATTACCAGAAAGCACTTTTAGAGACCTCTAGGGAGACAGTATATGGATGGGGCTTAGGGAAGCTAGGCTTCCTGTGTATTAAGACCTGAGCATTTGCTCTGGTTGTAATACTTCCTGCTAAGAACCTCCAGGGACCTTGCCTTGCTTTTTACCCTGATAAAGTTGCAGTCTAATCTCCTAAGGCTCATAACTTAGTTACAAGCAAGTGACTGGGAATAAAGTGCTACAGAAAGAATGGTACATATCTTAAATCACTGAGAAGTCAAACCCCAGAGGGTACCAAGAAAGGAAGGGCCATTTTATAACAGAAGTCCAAATTTGGGCAAATTCAACAATGCTATAATGGAAAGGAGAGTCATTTGGCAATCCATGAGCCAGCTTTGATCACTTCATTATCTGCTACCGACCAACTAGAACTCACAGATGAAAAAACCCACGGGAGAAGAAAGGAAAAGAGCCAACAAAAGGAACACCACTGGGCATGGTGGCACATGCATGTAATCCCAGCAGCTCGGGAGGCTGAGGCAGGAGGATCAAGAGTTCAAAGCCAGTCTCAGCAATTTAGCAAGACCCTAAGCAACTCAGTGAGAACCTGTATCTAAATAAAATACAAAATAGGATTGGGGATATGGCTCAGTGGTAATTGAGTGCTCTTGAGTTCAATCACTGGTACAAAAAAAAAAAAAAAAAGGGGCTAAGGATATAGATCAGTGGTGGAGTGCTTGCCGAGCATGTGTTGAGTCCCTGGGTTCCATCCCTACCACCACAAACAACAACTGAGTACTTACTACAGCCCTACTCCTGTGTGAATGACCACTTTATTTTATATGTATTTCCTAATTTTACCAAAACTGTGAAGTAATTCCAAGTCAATTCACCAAATGATCCAATCTCCAAATAGCCAATTCTCTAAATTTACAAAAAATTTGCCTTACTATTTAGGTAGTTTATAACAATTCATATCGATAGATCAGCTTGATTAGTTTTAAGGATTTCTGCCAAATGAGAATTGATAGGATAACAGCATTTTCAAGAATGTTCAATTTCTCTATCTCAGCTCTCTGCTTTTGTGGCTCAAGAGAATTAGAACAGAGAAAGGACCTCTCTGCTGGTGTAAAGATCCAGGTGTAGATTGCAGGGGATGGAAAAGAAACCAGTAATCAAGGAGAGGAAGATTAACAATGATTCTGTAAATTCTACAAATATGATTTAGCAAGATGACTTTTAAAATTAGATATTAAGTAAACTGGACATGTGGCAAACTGGTTTTCAGTGACTTAGATTCTGAATTGATTTTGTTTTACCTGTGAAGGTGGTAGTATTAACTTTACTTACAGAAAAGGAAATTAACTCAGGAATTAACATTCCTAAAGTACATTCTAGGTTCTTCACATACTACCTCATTTCATTCCCCAGAAAAATATGTGGTGATTCCACAAGCTTTAACCACTGCCATTCCTCCAAAAAAGACACAAAAATAGGAAATAAAGGATTCAAAATTCAAAACCTCATGCTCAAATATACCTAGTAATCACTACGTCATAAAAAGAATTTGCTGATGTAATTGTAACCCCTCACACTCTGAAGTGTGTCTATCCTAATACAATAACTACCTAAACATGTATATTGCTATGCAGGTTGAGTGGCATTATTTCAGGCAAAAAAAAAAAAAAAAAAAAAAATTCAAAATAGAGATATCATTATTTTATTTAGCTTGGATGCCTGCTATATACTACAGCTTTTTCCGTTTATTATGTTAGCTTTATTCACAGAAACACAGGCATATTTTTTTATGATTTCATGATCAATTATTTTGGTCAAAGTGTACCTACCCTAGTCCCATAAAATAGTTGCAAAAACTAATCCTAAAATCTAAAAGAACTATGTAAGACATTAGTGCATGCACAAACTATGTTTTATAGCTAGACTCTTCAGGGATTTATTACACACATGATGATGCTAGGGGATATATGTCTTGTCTTACCTATTGACACATATAACCTGATTTTTCTTATTAGTAACAATTTTAAAGGTCCTTCCATCAATAAGATAGTAGTTCGAGGATCTCTAACAACTGAGAATATAGTCTATCCTTTTGGGTAAACAGAAAAATTATAGATCATATGAAATGGTCTGTATATAAAGCAGTGTGTGTGTGTGAGTGTGTGTGTTGGTGCTAGGGATGAAACCCAGGGTCTTGCACATGCTCTACTACTGAGCTACAACCCCAGCCTCTAAAGCATTTTTTAAATATTAATATTTTTACTTTAACACTAAGCATAATCATAAACTTTTACTAATGACAGTTCCTGATCCTATAACATATATTTTAAGAATCAATTAAACTTACTTTTTAAAAATAGTAAATATTTGTTCTAATTCTCTAAAAGATTCAAAAGTCTTTTGGGTTGGAGCTGTAGCTCAGTGATAGAGCACTTGCCTAGCACATGTGAAGCACTGGAAATACTGGGTGGGTGTGGGAGGTAACATACATGAGAAAACTAGTACTAGAATCCAAAAGATTCAAAAACAAGTAATGGGAATGATTTCTCTCACCAGAAGAAAGAGAGAGAGAACAAAATAAATAGCCTACCACAGTGTCTCAATTTATCTCTAGCCCCAAGCCTTTATTTTTTAAAAATCAGTGCAACTGACATCCCTAGTCAGTATCCTTGTAGTTAGAAGTCGAGGTATCTCAGTATAAACTAGTTGTGAGTGAAGGTACTTTGAGGTAGATATATAGTTCTAAAAATTACCACACCATCCCAAAAAAAGTCAAGACAAAAGAAATGGGCAGCAGTGGAAAAACAGTAAAAAACTAAAACTATCTAAGTGGACAGTAATGAAAACCAATGCCATATCATACAGATATCAAGTTTTAAATAAATTTGTGTTGAATGAGTGAAGTTTATTACATGAGAAAGTATCTTAAACTAAACAAACAGTATATACAACATGATCACAAAAGCAAAAAACTAGGATTTGAAAAAAGTCTAGAAGAATGTTACATTATTTTCCCTTCATTTTCTATGTTTTCTACAGTGATTATACATTTCCTACTCAAACATTAAATTCTCAAGCAGCTCACACCTAAGGACATAAGGGCAATAAGCAATTTAAGCACAGAAGTCAGGAATCACAACCACTTAAAAGCTAAATTCAAGATACTGGCTAAATCCCTCCTGATTTTATTTATATGCAAGCACTTCCAACTGTGTTCCCAGGATATTCCCCCTTCAACAAAGCTCTAGCATTGCTTTCCAAACAAAGTAGTTGAAATACTGGGCATTCTCCTGCTAGGAGTCTCATCTGTGCTCCTAGAACTAGCTTTGGAGAATAAATTTACAGTATTTCACATGTATTGCCCATAAGTGCTCATTATTTTTTTATTAATGAACACACCATATGGAAAGCAAACTTACTTTGAAATATTTTAATAAGGCTCACAGCAAATAGGAAATTTTATCTTGAAATGTTAAATGCACTTCATCAAAGTAGTACTTTCAGTAACTACTTGCCATAAGTTAAATTCTAAATTCCAACTAGCCCAAATATCTTTCAGAGTTAATCTGAGCAAAAAAAGGGAATATTTTTTGTGGGAAAACAATTGTACTTTCCCACATTAGGTGATTGATTAAGTTCTCTTCTTTAAAAGGCCGATTGGTTTCCTGGTGCCAGTAAAATGATTGATGAATATTTCAACTGCAGCTCTCTTGCTACACCCCCCACTTTGCCCCTCCCCCATGCACTGCCGCCCCTTTCCTGCTGGGTTCCCTTTTACAGGCCAGCAGCATTTAAGTTTTCCTTTCTGTTTAGCAATTTTCCTTAATGAATCCACATTTTCAAAGGCAAGGCATCTAATCTTGAGAAGACAGAACTCTTAATGCAAATGAGATCTGCAGATAAAAACCCCTTTACAAGTTTGTTTAGGGAAAACTCTGAAATTAATTATGGGTTTCACTCAATAAATGAAATTATACTCACAAAAGAGAAAATGTGGCAGGGAGAAGTTATAAATGGAAAGAAAAGAAATCATGTTAAAAAACAAAAACGAACATCTCGAGTTTACATTATAAACTATCATAAAATTAGAACTTTAAACAAAAATCAGACTCACAATGGAATTTTAAATTATGTGGTCCTGCAGACTTTAAAGCAGCTATGTGTTCTAAAATCAAAACAGGAAGACCAAGTATTAAGTGCAAATGTTTTTAAAGGGATTATTAAATAGCATTTGAAATCATCCTAGAAAATCCGGGCAGTGGGTACCACAAATAGTTATTTGCTTTAGGAAGGCTTTCCTAAATTGCAACTTCCTGTTTTGCAACTAATTCATTCCATCATAAAGTTGGAAAATACCTTCAGGGATTATCTAATTTAGCCCCTTTATTTTATAGATGGACCCAGAGAGACATGCCTTTGCAACAGAGTTAAAATCAGAATTCAGTATAAACTACTTCCTGGGCCTCACTCATAGCACCTCAATGTGGTTGATCTGTTCTGTGAAGTCCTTTCCCAAGCCTGGTGCAGTGGAGTAAGGCTGCAATCCCAGCAACTTGGAAGGCTAAAGCAAGACATTCACAAATTCCAAGGCAGCCTTGGCAATTTAGCAAGAACTTGTCTTAAAAAAAAAAAAAAAAAAATTGGGGGGGCGGGGGGTTGGTGCTGGGGATGTAGCTCAGTGGTAAAGCACACTTGCGTTTGACCCCCAGCACACACACACCCCAAAAAAGTTGAAGTCCTTTCCTACTCAAACTGTTATGCTGGTACCATTCAATCTATTAACCCACCCTGCCTATTGTCTTCCACATTTTTCTCACTATCTCTTTGCTAGGAAATCACCTTCTATATTTCACACTTTGGTTTGCTAGCTCTTATGTTTCCATTTTCAAAGGGGCACAGATTGGTTCTCCACTTTCATACAGCCAGCTTTTGTGAGAAATAATAAAGACACAAGGACAAAGGTCACCTTTTCCTAAGCTGCATTCCCAAACAATCAAGCAAACAGCTAGAAGTTTGTTGGCCATTCTGTCATAATCTTGTATATCTATCTAGTCTCTTTAAGCTATGAGGAGGGCTATAGCTCAGTGGTAGAGCACTTGCCTAGCATTCTTGAGGGCCTGGGCTTGATCCCCGGCACCACAAAAAAAATTTTCCAAAACAGAAACTACATTCTATTTCTAGGAGGGCACATCAAACCTTAGATTTAGCTTACTAAATCTAATATGTTGCTTAAATTAGATTCTGGCTTCAATTTTCACAAGCAGCTAAAAAAGAAAAAAACAAAAAAACAACAAAAACAAAAACACTCCCTTCCCTTATATTTTTAGATTTTTTTCTAACTACCACCAAAGTACTCTGATTAAGCAACAGACTCAGATTCCTGAACTGACTCTTCTTTCATTCATGAAATATCAGTTCCATGTGCTTGGAGTACAGGTACAAGAAGACATCCCTTCCTTGAGCAACTCAAAACCCATTCTCCTTAACACTCCAGAGATTCACCTTGAATTGTCCCTGACTTGGCAAAACTGTTTTCAACTACTTACTAAAGCCAATATGAGAAAAAGAAAAAAAGAAAAAAAGTCACTGGAATTGAAAAGTGATCTTTGTGTCTCTCTAATCTGTAGTTGAATTCTGGGCCTCAACGACTATAAATGGCCTGTATTCTCAAATGTCTGCTTTAGTATAGACACTGTTTGGCACTTTACAGACCTTTATAAAGCCTAGTCAAATTCAGAGGTGCTAAAATACAGAAAGGAATACTGAATCTAGGAAACTATTAACTGTATCCTAGCTGTTACTGTGAAACTGGGGGGGGGGGGGCTCAGTTTTACCATCTGTATATGGAGATGGAAAAGGAACACCTATTTCATAGGGTTATAAGGATAAAGGAGCTAATATATGTAAGCTGACTGAAGTATTATAGAAGCATCATGTAAATGTTAGCTGCCATTATTAAATGAGAACACTGAAGTTCAGAGAGGTCAAGTGACAAAAGTTACATAGCTATCTATGATCATTATTCCTCCAGAAGAACAGTCCCTGCTCTTTTCCTCACATACCACCTACCAAAGTCCATCCTCCCTAGCTGGAAGTACTACTGGCACTTCAAAAAAAAAAAAACAAAGCTCTCTAAATGGATGTCGATGGGGGGTTCCCCCAGGTGGTTTATTATCCTGCGAAAATGGCAACTTGGGGGAAAGACTGCAAAGCTAGAGAGGAACTCTCATGACAAATTAAATTTCAATAGTACAGTAAGAATATGGAAGAAAATATTTTGGATTTAATATATAAAGTGGTTTTAACTGAAGAATGCATTTAAAAACTGGGTGCAGTGGCTGTTCGGGAGGTTGAGACAGGAGGATCACCTGAATCCAGGAGTTCAAGACCAGTATGGATAATACAGCAAGACCACATTTCAAAATAAAAAATAAAAGAGAGTGCATTTAAAGATTTCATCTGAAACTTAAAATCAAAGCATTAAAATGTAAAAAGACTTTATCTTGGGTTGGGGAGATAGCTCAGTCGGTAGAGTGCTTGCCTTGCAAGCACAAGGCCCTGGGTTCGATCCCCAGCACCCAAAAAAAAAAAAAAAAAAAAAAAAGACTTTATCTTATAACTAAGCTGCAATACCCACAAAACACAAAACTGTTTAAAAGGTTAATGAGACCCCAAGAACATCAAGATAATCACAGAACTCTGAGAAAGTCCTATATTGCGGATCTTTCATCACCAACCCAGTCTTCACCTTAAATTCTGATGCAGTAACTCCTTATTGTTATTCACAGTGTTATGTGACATTTCTTCAATCACCAAGTCCTCTATAGAAAGAGTTCTATCTAGCAACTACCCTAAGGAATAAATCCTTAACTCCTTAACAACACAGTAATTGACTTACACTAAAATGTTACTCACACTGAGAAAGGGTATTCTTAGACCAGAAGAGAGCTGCTGCTCCTATAAGAACTTTATTACCACCTCAGTGAAAACCAGGTTGAAAGCAAACCAACCAACAAAACGGCACTGCCAAAAATCACAACTTTAAAAAAAAAAAAAAGCTAAACATGTAAACATGTCTAAGAAAAGCAAACAAGCAAGCTCTTTTTAAAAGATGGGAGTTTTAGCTCATATTGTTTTTATAGCAATGGATCTTATTAAAAATTATTTTTGTGTTGTCAGATTTTTTTCCCACAATTTTAAGTCTATCCTTAGTGAGGAAAATGGCTCTGTTGGAAAACTGCCACAAGATAATTAACAGTTAAGCAACAGGTTTCATGTAGCAGGTAACAAAAGGCTTATCAGAGAACTCAGGGTGAACTATGACACATTTCATTTTGCTTCAAGCAAAGAAAACTTAAAATGATACCCACTCATTTCCAGCAAAAGGTAGTTCCCTGTTACATAGAGGGGAAAGGAAAGATAAGAAAATCCTGAAGTAAAAAAGTACTAAATATCTGGTGAAGTTACCATTTTATCACTTACACATTAAGTTGGTTCATTTAGATCAGGGTCTCACATAGTTTGGTCTGAGTGCCCTCTGAGGAGCCTTTTCATACTCAAATAATTACTAAAGACCCCACAGAACTGGTGCTTACGTGGATTTATCTATCAATATTTACCATATTCATCGCTTCTCGGCCTTTGGGCTAAGATCAAGTGTAGTATCTGTTCTTATCAGTTTAATATTTACCATATTTAAAAAATATATGAAAATTTTAAAATATTTTAAATATTCATTTGAAAGTAATAAAATGACATTAACATAAATAACATTTTATTAAAAATAACATTTTCCAATAAAATAAAATTTAGAAGAATGGCACCATTACATTTTTGCTAATCTCTTCAATATCTACCTTAATTTCAGCAGCTAGATGCTCCTATTTCTACATTCAGTATGTTGTGATATATGTATGTGTTTGGGAGTTTTGCTTTTCATGTGTTTTTTTGGTTGATGTATAGGTAAAAATCTGGCCTAATGGAGATTCATAATTGGAAAAGGAGTATTTGCTTTTTAAAATAGTTGTGCATGTTTTTCTTTGATATTATACTAAAACTCAGTAAGTGGTGATATCCTGCAGTTTAATTCAACATGCAATCTAAAACCACTGTCAGCAAACTATGTGAACTCTGCTAAATTAAAATCCATGGGTCAATATGGCTTTTTTTTTATTATTATTAGGAATAGAACTCAGGAACACTCAACCACTATACCACATCCCCAGTCCTTATTTGTATTTTATTTAGAGAGAGGGTCTGAGTTGCTTAGGACCTCAATAAGTTGCTAAGGCTGGCTTTGAACTGCAATCATCCTACCTCAGCCTCCTGAGCTACTGGGATTACAGGCGTGCGTCACCTGGCCCAGTTCAATATGGCATTTCTTAAATTATTATTATTACTTCTTTTTTTAAGTTGTCAGCGGATCTTTATTTTATTTATATGTGGTGCTGAGAATCGAACCCAGTGACTCACCTATGCTAGGCAAATGCTCTACCACTAGCTAAAACCCAGCCTTCAAAATGGCATTTTTAAAAGATCTTTTGCCCACACGGGATTTTGCAATATCACACATATATGTTTTGAAAATACTGCATTACTGAGATATGCAGAACTTCCAAATGGTTAACAGATTTCATTATACAATATATTAAAAAAAAAAATCACATTTGTAATTATCACCATCCATCTCATAAGAAAATGCTTTAAGTTACTGGGAAGCTGTCAAATTCACAGTGACAGGTACAAAATTCTAATTGTTGCCTGAAAGTTCAAATTTTATTCATCAGCAACGAATATTGTTAGTTTCCTTGATCTGACAAGCTCACTGTTCATTTTGGAGAACAGTCAGACAAATGCCCAGAACTGAATGAACAAACCATAGTATGTCAATGGCTCTTTTAAGTGAAAATAGTGTTGCATGAAAAGAAGTGGTCAGTTCAACTCAACAGTATGATCACACAAGCACCTTTCCTTGAAAAACAACCATTCTGTTATAGTTGAGCACCAGAAATGCTTTATATGTACTTGCCATTTCATCACACATACAACAAAAACACAGGTATTCAAACATTAAGATTTAACAAAATTAATAATTTTTCTGCTTATTCAAGGACATTCTCAAGTGAAAATGGCTTTTTAAAAAAATATGAATGCATGGAGGTAAAGAATACAATGATGACTAGTATAGTTTGGTACCCTGATTTCCTATAAGGAATCACAGTTTTTACCCACAATCATTCTTTGGAAATATCAGTGCAAATATCAACACAGTGGGAAAAAAAAGCAAATAATGTCTTAGTATTATAATGACAAGAGTTTTGATTTCGAGAACATACTGAAAAGGTCTGAGGGACCCCCAGAGGTTCATAGATCACATTTTGAAAATCACTACTTTAGATACAACCCTAAATAAATTTAAGAATTCAATAAATAAGAAGAGATTAAGTGTGAAAATATTATAAGTGATGAACAATGATTAATGATAGTAATACAGTCAGAGTTATTATTTCATTATTTTTAACTACGTCATTATTTTGTTGATAAATTTAAAAGGCAAGAAATAAGAATGATGAAAAGTATATATATGACTACAAAGCAGTGTCTTTTCTGTTTTCTTTCGTGAAAGACTAAATTACATAAATTGTGACTTATAGAACAAAGTATCTGATGCAAAAGAGCCTAAGAAACTAAGGAAAAAGTCAAGACTGAATTTTTAATTCTTCCAAGGTCATACAGCTTCAGGATTTAAATTAGCACATGAATTAAACAAATAATCCTTAAAATGAAAATATATATTGTTAAGCTAGTTCTCATCACTGAAATCAGTCTATCCTTTGTTTTTAACATAGATTTGTTACTAAAATGTTTCCTAAATTATGGAATTATGTCAAAGAAACATTAGAGATAAAATATCACAGTAAATTTAATTTCATCGGTCATCCCCTTATTCAGTTAAAGTTTTAGAAGAAAAAAATAACAGAACACAAATTTTGGCACTACAGCAAAGGATTGGAAGAACAAGTTAGACCTGCTTACAAACCTCTGAAATGCTTTTATACAGACAGATCTAATATTCCATGATTTTATGAAATGAAAGGAGGAATTGGAAATTAAAAGTGGGAAAATTATCCACCTCTTCAAAATAAGCATATCTCTTAAAATAATTATTCTTGAATATATAATGAATTATAAATTGTTCCCAATGCAAATTGTTGTCCAAATATCTTTTAGACACATTCTTTGCTAATACCACCACAATAACTACACTTCCACTTCCAAAGTACTACAGTTTATTACTCTAACAATTCCTTCAATAACTAGCACCAAATTCTTTTTATAATATCCTAATTTGGCAATGAGAGGAAAGTATTATAGTTCAAGCCACCCACAGAGCATATCTTCAAATCAAATGCTTGGATTTGTTTCCCCGAATACATTTCATGTTGCTGCCCAGGGAATTGGTTTTGGAAACATTACACCTGCCAGCTGACTTATCAACAGTGCCCACAGAATTGACACCAACTTAAAAGCAAGAATCAGTTCAGAAAATAGAAAATATACTACTACTGCCATCTGTGGTACATGCTTGAATGGTTTTTCTGGTGTAAACAAATTGAAGGGTACAGTCTTTGCAAGTAGGATGCAAAGATCTCATCATCGGAAGATAGTTGTTAAAAATTATTTTTTAATATAACAAAATTGTAGCAGTAATTTAGTATGAAACGTAAGAATTTGTGAGTCTTCAATTTGAGCTTATATAATATTGAAGGAAAATCCACAAATTACCTTGAATTAAATGTTTCCACTTCACTTTGATTTCAATCAAACATAAACTCCTAAAGAAATTCAAAACTCTCGAAAGCCTCCTGTGAATTTAAAATGAGGGTAGTTTCTTTCTTGAAATGGCTATTGTCAGTATTAAAACAGTCCCCAAACTTTTAAAAGCAAAAAAATAAATAAATAAATAACAGAAAAAGAAGTATTTTTAAGGAAATTCAGGAATTTTCCACTCACACACAATAGTTTGGCCAGCTTCCTTCCACAAAGATAAAATGTTAAGGGTTCAAACTATTCCTATAATTTAAATAACAAAAATTCCAATATGCAAATAAAGCTTCAAAGTAGGCTATTTTCACAACTTATTTTCTCTTGGTTTGCTTTCTCAAATGACAACCACTGTAGCTTGGGGATCAAAAGATTCAATGTAGCTGGGGGTGGGGAGAAAAGCAATTCAGTTCCCCAGCAGCCAGCTAAGGAAATCCTAGTCCGTTCCCAAACTAAAGCACTGTTAATTAGAATTACCGGGAACACCAGTAAAGTCTTTTTTAAATAATTGTAACTAGTGGAAAAAATCTCTTTTCTTGAGAAGCTGTTCTAGAGAGCCTGCTGTTTAACTGGCAATAAGGACAAAATAAGGTAGGAAAACTATTATTTCAAATAAAGTTCTCATACTGTACCTATTTTCTATACCACAATGAAAAAGCAGGTTGAACATCTCACAATGTTGTGTTGTTTGATTTTTTTTTTTTTAATCTCATTTTCCATTACCTACAATCCAACACCCTTCACCTTTTTTATAAAGACAAGCTATACTGGAAGACCAATAAACAAAAGGCTGGATTCTAGGAATGCTACAGAGATATTTTTCAAAGTTAAGATTAAGCTCAGAGGAATCTGAAACTTCAGCTACAAAAAAGTTCAATAGTCATAAAAGAATTACCTGCTCAATACCAAGCCCCCTTCTTACCAACTTAAATAATTCTGGTATTTCTCAACCTGAGTTATCAATTAAAGGCATTCATAAATCCTCAAGAAATTACCTGAGCCTGGAAAAACTTTAAAATTAAAAAAAAAAAAAAAAATGACCTTAAGAATATAAAAAATTTTGAGGGGCTGGGGATATAGCTCAGTTGGTAGAGTGCTGGCCTAGCAAGCACAAGGCCTTGGGTTCAATCACCAACACCGAAAAAATATATATATATATAAAAATTTGAAACAAAACATTTACTCTCACAACTTGTCAGTTTTGAAAATACTTCCAAAGTGTTAGAGACAAAATAAGGTACTTTTATTGCCCATTTAAAAAAAACAGATTTTACCAACAATGTAAAATTTACTCTTAAAAGATATCTTCCCAAATTTAACTATCTATTTAATTATATGCTTTGAAAAAAACTCTGAGCAAAGAAATGACATTTAACCCAAAAATGAATGTGAGAAGAGAAAATTATGACAAGGACCCCAAGACCAAGATGAATTTCCTGACTCTCTTAATGTGGAAGGATCTATTCTGGCATATTGAAATTTTAAAGCTGGAGTTACCATCTGAACACAATTCATTAGCAGACCAATTTTTCTAACAACAAATCATGAAGCATCATAGCAATTTAAAACTAATCTGCACAAGCACTAGAAATGGTATGAGAAATCTCCTTTTACCAGTAGTAAAGTAGCAGTTTTCATTTTAATCTACCATCCTCTACTATGCCATAATCTGCATTTATTTATTTATTTTGTTATTGGGAATAGAACCCAGGGGTTCTTTACCACAGAGCTACATCCCCAGCCCTTTATTTTTTGAGACAGTGTGGGAGGTTGGCCTCAAAATTCTGTCTCAAAAAAGAAACTCTGCCTCCAGAGTTGCTGGGATTACAGCACCATCATTTCCAA
Organism: Sciurus carolinensis; assembly: GCF_902686445.1. Lineage (NCBI taxonomy): Eukaryota > Metazoa > Chordata > Mammalia > Rodentia > Sciuridae > Sciurus > Sciurus carolinensis. The sequence goes on along the minus strand of NC_062226.1, from coordinate 9,964,761 downwards.
CTATAATCAGTATTTTAATCTAAGTCTGTTTTCTATTTTTGCCCCACGAGTGAGGAGGAAAAAGGCAAAGAAATGAGAAACCTAGAAATGATGGATAAAACGAAGAAATGAATGATATGGGCAGATTCTTGGAAATTAACCATTTTTTTTTCATCAGCTCCCCATTTAACTCCTTTTCACATGCTAACACATCCCATGCATATACCTTTCTGCTAGAGAATTCAGAATGAATTATGGATTAGGAAGCATGTCATGATCATATTCTGATATATACATGAGTCAGAAATGCTAAGAAGAAAATTGGGGAATTATAAATCAGATTGGAAATGTTATCTCCCACATCAGCTACCCAAAATTACCAGTGGATTTGTTTGCTGCTGCCTTCTTTTAATGTTCTTTGGTGGTCACAGAACCTGCTAATAATAAATCTGTGTATTGCAAGTATAAGCATACTGATTTAACAAAAGAAGAAATTTTAAGTCAACCCAATTAAATTTTAAAGTAACAATGGAAAAGTTAAATTGTCATGGGAAATATTTACTTATTTTCAGGGATAAGCATTTAGATGGCATAGTAACAGCAGGAAAAAGGCATCATATTATTCAGTGAACTCCCCATTTCCTATAAAGTGTAATTATATGAAATGTGCTTTTAATTACTTAAAATGCCTAGAAACTTTCTTTTGCTTTAAATATTTAAAAAATCTACTCTCTCTTAAAATGAATAAATACAATATTCAGCATATGCTTCATCAAGTCATTCATATACCTTGGAATTCCCAAAAAGGAGCAATCCTCTAGTAGCACTAAATGAGTTCATGTTTGTTATGAAAACCTACAAGCAACAACTGAATACAGCACTGTCAGCACGGAATTCTTGAAAGGGTGATGGTGAATCAAAAGGCTAACAACTCTATCCTGATAGAATTTTTTTTTTTTTTTTAAAGGACTGTAAATTCAGCATCCATGGTGTTTCCTGCAGGAAAACATTTTTAAAATTCCACCTCCAGATTTTTTCTTCACCGCACAGACCAAAGACCTCCTATCTAGATAGTTATCTTTTGCAACTATTTCATACAAAATGGAAATCTGTCACTATGATAGAAAGTCAGGAGTTTTCTTTTTTTCTGCTTAGAAATTGAGCAGTTTTGCTTATTGTTGAAGGAAAACAGTAATTAGGAACCAAAAAAAAAAAAAAAAAAAAAAATATATATATATATATATATATATGACCACTATTCCAAAGGCAAACTATATTTGATTTTTTTTGGCAATTCTTCTTTGACCATTTTAAGTTCCTAAGTACTAATAAATATGAATTGTGAAACAGTATACATTAGTTTTTAAGTCAAAAACTAAAATAAAATATCTCACAACCATTTTATTTATGTATTAAGTCCATCAGGCTAGAAGCTCCCATCATGTTTTCAACAAAAAGAAAATATTTGTACTACTAACATGGACTTATGTAAAATATTTCTACCTTAGCAGAAATGGATTACTCGACAACGTTCTTTTAAATGCTTCTGACCAGTTCAGGAAATGAGACTATGAATGAGAAATCTGATTAAGAGTTAAAATTATCATTTAGTCCTTTAAAATGTACTAATGAATAATTAATAACAAATGCAGTTCTCAGGCTTCCCTTACAACAATATTCTCAAGTAGAACTGAAAGTAATGTCTGCAGTAAATTCTGTCATCTACATTATATGCACAGGTGGCACAGGAAGTATTCACACATAGGAAAGCACTAAGGAAACATGCTAATACGTGGGCCATACAATAGCTCTGGAGCTTAGATTAAAAAGCACAGCAAATTTTAGACTAGGATTTACAATTCTCACAAATTAATACCAAACCAAATCTCCACACAAACTAGCTTTAAAAGTCAAAAGCATTAAGGAAATCCTTTGTTCCTATGATACTGTCTCCTTCTACCCTAACTGCATTCCAGGCTTCTCCTTTGTGACATGGGATTTTATTGATTTCAAACATGTTCACATTCAGAAATTAGTCTCCAAAGACACCTCATGACATGGTCAGCCACCAGACACCACACATCATGAACATCTTTCAAAATAACATGAGCTTTGAAACATCAGCATCTGATCAGCAACACCAAGTGAAGTTAACCAGACTCTCTTCTAAACACCTTTCACTTAACTGGTTGAAGAAAAAAAACAAAACAAACAAACAAAAAAAAAAAAAAAAAAAAACTAGACTACTGAATTAACAATAAATGTTTGATGAGTTAATAAACCTGTGAAGGCACAGATCCAACACAAGATTTCTCCCCTGTGTAGCTCTTCATTCACCCAACAATTGAGCGCTTAGCCAAGTGACCTATTTCCAGGTTACTTTCTTCGCACCTGCCAGGTCACTGTCCTGACTGAGAAACTTCTTGCTGAAGCAATTAATTTTTAGTGCCTCCTAACTGTCCCGGGTGTTTGTATTCAATTTGAAATCTGTTACTTGTTAGACACTGCTCGGTCCCAGATCTTTCAGAGAATTGCGAGTTTATGGCGCAGAGAGGGGAGGAGGCACGGATCTCCGAGAGCCTGCCCTTTATTCGGAAATGAGGAGATGTGAAAGGTGGAAGGCAGGGCAAATAAATAAATAAATCGGGTTTGCTGCCGGAGCGTTTGCCGGCCGGTATGAGCACCCTTTGTAATGCAGGCCTCCCGGGGCTATCGCCTGCGCTAATTGCTCCAGGGCGCTTTCCAAGTTCAAAAGTTCACCTTTTACGACCTCACAAAAGCTCCTTACACGTTACCAATAAAAACATTCCGCCGCAAACACCGAGGGGGGAAATATCAAACAGATACAAATAAAACAGCCTACAGGGGGAGGGAGGCCCGAGGAACCTGAGGACTTGGCCCGGACGGAGGGGTGGGGGGAGGTCGGCAGGAAGAGTCTGACCAGGTGAGGAATTCTGAGCGCCCGAGGTCCTGGATCCGGCAGGGAAAAAAGAGAACAAGGCTGGGCAAGCGCGGACTGGGGCGCGCCGGCAGACGCCAGGAAGAGGCAGGTGTCCCAAGCCTCCAGCCGGGCAAGAGACCTGAGCCAGCAGAAAGTCGTCGCTTAGCTAAAGGGACTGAGCAGGGGCGGAGGCAAGCAAGAGACTGCAGGGCGGCGGGGAAGGTGAGGCTGGGACAGGAGCAGGCACCAAGAGGTCCGAAAAAGGAAACGACGAGGACACCAACCAACAGGGGCTCCGCGCAGGGCGGGGATGTGAGGGCTCGCGGTATTAAGAGGGGAAGCGCGCGGCTGTGGCAAGGAAAACGCTCTAGGAAGGTGGGGGCACAGGGTGTGGCGTCGGGTCGGGAGGGCCGGGAGGGACCCGCGTGGGAGACCCGGGGGGAGGAGGAAGGACTGGCGCTGAGGGGACTGGGGGAGGGGAGGCCTGTGCCGAGGGAACTGCGGGAGGGGGAAATGGAGCTCGGTGCCCAGGGAACCGGGCAGGGGGAGGGCCGCGCGGAGGGGAACGGGAAGGGAAGAAAAGGAGAGGATTTTAAGCGAGAAAGACCCGGGAGGAGAGGAAGGGTCCGCGCAAAGGAAGACCCGGGTGAAGGTCCACGTTGAGGGGCCGCTGAGGCTTCCCAGAGCTAGAGTCGGCCGAGAAGAGGGGAATCCCTGAAGAGGGGCAGAAGGCCGGTCCTCGCCCGGCCAGGGCTCCGCAGGCCCCTCACCCACCGTTGCGCGGCGGCGGAGGGAGCGCGGCTGGCGGCTCTAGGAACCCCGCCGAGCCCCCGCCGCCTCCCCCTCCGCTAGGCGGCCGTTCGTCCCGCTCCATGCGGTGGTGCTCAGGGCCCGCGCCGGGTTCGCTGCTCCGCCATGACCCGCGCCCTCGTCGTCGTCGTCGTCCACCGAGGGGAGGGGGCTGTCAGGAGCCGGCGGGCTCCCGGCCGAGGCGCTCTCTGGGCCCCGAGCCGCCCGGCTCCGCGCCCCGCCGCGCCGCGCCCCCTCAGCACTGGCCAGCTCCCTCCCCTGACGTCACGCGCCGCTGCCACGCACGGCCCTGCGGGGCACGCCGGGAAATGGAGTCCGTCCGGAGAGGCCGGACACCCAAGACCCCACCAACCGAAGGGGTGCCAGGAAGAGTAAGCAGCCTTGAGAAGGGAAATCCAAGGCTTATCGATAACACGAAACCTGGTAAGACTTATGATAAATACTGAATAAATTGTTGTTTCAGGGCTTTCTCTCTATTATCACCTATCCGTGGTCAAAGTGTCCTATGACTCCTCTTATCCCCCCACCCCATCCATGAGTCTTCCCAAGGAGGCGGGTCTAGAAGAAGCCGGGTGAGCACGTGCAACGAAGCCCAGCCCTGTGGGCGGGGCCCCGAGGAGGCGGGGTTTGAAGGTATTCACTAAGGTCTTCCTCCGCCGCTGCGGGACAAATTGGACCTGAGATTAAAGCACCGGAGTTTAACTCCGAGTGACTGTGTTCGTATGCAAATGAATCTATACAACTCTGCTTTCCGGGGTAGTGTTTAGAGCCCTTTACCTCCGGGTGGGCGGGAAAGAGTAGTTTCTCTTCCTCCTCTTTCATTTTGCCCCTGCCCATAGAACAGATGGACAAACTAAGCTCAGGGACATTGATTACCGTTAAAGAAAACATCAGACTTTTAACTCCAAGTGTCCTGAAGCCCTCCGTTTGGTGGCCCCTTACCGGCCCTCTTCTCCTTTCCCTCTGCTCAGTTTCCCTATCTGTGAATGGAGATGCACTAGGGACGGGGTCCAGGTGAAAGATACCGCACGCACACCCCGCCTCAGCGTCGGAATTTTTTCTGGGGGCATAATCCTGGATTTTCTCCGCTGCTCGCACCTGAGCACACCTCCAGGGGCCACCAGGTGGCGCGCGGCCACCAGCTTCTGGGCCTGCTAGGTTGTCTTCTACGAAAGTACTCTGCGGCTACTGCCCAGGGTCTGAGCCCTACCTGGCCTGCTTGAGGACAAAGAACAAGAACACTGGTGCTACGCCCGCCTCTCGACTGGGTTGTGCTGCAACTTCCTCCCTGGCGGCTCATTTCCCGCCCTCTCCTCTGCTCCCCTCCTCTCCATTCCACTACATGGACACGCCAGTCCTTTGGCTCCTCTCTGTGATTCCTTAATTTTAAATCCTTGTCCTGCCATTTGCATTCCTGCCTGTTCTGACCCCTGTCTACATTTCTTGTCGCACCCCTTCCCTCACCTGCTACGGCAGGTTTTCCAAAGTACTTGGGGGGTTACCAACATTGGTTAACCTGTGCTTCATCCTTGATCTGTGTTGGCTACTGTTCTGAGAGATATACGTTAACGCTTTGTTGCCTAAACCTCACACCCTCTCAATGAGGTAACCTCGGTATTGCCCTTATCATAAACTGATGAAATCACCCAGGAGTGAGATTCCAATCCCAGTTGGTCAGAAAGCTGGAATGCTGCCGACTTCCCCCATCCCACTCTCAATTGTTTTCATCTTTCTAGGTTCTGTTCAAATACTTCTTCAGTGGCACCTTCCTTAATACTTCCAACCAAGGAACAATTAGGTCCTCTCTGTATTACCACAAGGCTCTGTTGAACTCTCTGCAGACTGTAAGAAATGGTCTCAGTGATGGTGGCTTCCTCACCACCATTTTTGAGCTCCCCCAAAGGCAGGGAGCAATGCTAGCCTCTCTTACGAGAAGAGAACCCTTAGCATTTCGCGGGGGAAAAGGGACAGAAGAGATGGGTCCTCTGGGCTATTCCCTCAGCTTCGCCTTCTAAAATATGTCAGGATTGTGTGGACTTCCTAGGGCTAGAATTTTCCTGTCTAACACAGCCTTCCCAAATTCTCCTGACTATTTAAAGCTCTTTATTATCTCATCATTGTAACCCCAATTGCTGACTGAATGAAAGGAATCAGAATATATATATACAAAGCAATTAATGTAAGGTCTATCTTCATAAATGTAACCTATTACTAATGTTATTTAGAAAATGGGGACCAGATACTCCCTACTGAAAATGCTTCTTGGAAGAGTCAAAAATACCACAACACTGAGAAAAGCAAGGGGAATGTGTACCTAGACTCAGAAAGATGAAAAAGATTCCCCCTACTCCAGTAGAACTTAAGACAGAAGATGAGGGAAGAGAAGGGAAGGGGAGGGGAGGGGAAATCTGCAGGGGAGTGGTCCTGAGGCCAGAAGCAGACAGAGGGACACAAACAAAGAAAAGGATACAGCAGAGAACAAGGCAGGCATCAGCCTCATTAGGGGAAACTTATCCTATGGTGGAGGAGGCAGACATACACTAATCAAATCAAGAAATCACACAAACCCACAGTGGCATGGAAGTCCTACAGCTGAGAACTCCCTTAGAAGTTCCAGGTCCTGGGGGAGTGTACAACAGGACCTCACTATAGTTGAGGGTGGCTTTCTGGGATAAGAAGCACTCAAATAAGATGGAGAGAATGAGTGGGACTGTGTCAGACTGGGTGGAGAGAAAGTTTCAGGTGGAAGAAACAGCACGTGCAAAAGGTCCCAAGAGTAAGTCAGAGCTTGGCACATTTAAGGAAATGGGAGATTCCCTGGTATTTGGAGCCCACAGAGGGACAGGGACACCCCAGGTTACCATCAGGTTGCATGGGACAATGGCCAATAGAGGGCAGAACTCCTCTAGTGACAGCAGACTTGCCAACCTATGGCCCTCCTAGAAATTCAGGCAACCAGGCTGCATCCAGGAGAAAGGGCTGGGAAAGGGAACCCTTGCCTGACTGCTTTTGTTTGAGTACACTGTTTGGTTGGTTGGTTGGTTGGTTGGTTTTTAAGAGATAGTGCACACGTTGCAAAATCCATAGAATGCAAAAAAAAGTCTTCAGTGAGAATTCTCCTGACTCCAGTTACTGCCACCCATAGCAGTACTCCTTGGAGATAATCACAGTATGAATGTATTGTGTGCCCTTTCAGAGATCATCTGTGTACATGAAAACACAATATTTATTTCTCTCACTAAGCCTGGTTTTGACCCCTCCCTAAGAAGAAGATCAGGAATTATAAAAGAGCCTAATTGTACTGAAAAATTGTACTGAACACCTACTGCATGAGTTTTTTGTTTGTTTGTTTTTTGTTTTTTGTTTGTTTGTTTGTGGGTACTGAACCCAGGGGCATTTTTCCACTGAGCTACATCCCCAGTCCTTTTTGGGTTTTGTTTGTTTTTCTTGAGACAGGGTCTCATTAAGTTGCTGAGGCTGGCCTTGAACTTGCAGTCCTCCTACCTCAACTCCCAAGTTGCCCAGTATACAGGCATATACCTCCACTCCTGGTCTATGTATGATTCCTTAAGTCAGCTGAGAGTCACTGAGCACCTGACCTTGTCCCAGTCAGTGGTCCTCAAGCCCTGAAGGACTTTTGAAAACGTGTTGCTGGGCCCCTGAACACTTTTCTGAATCAGTAGGCTGGGGTGCGACCTGAGAATCTGCATTTCTGACAAGTTTCCAGGTGACACTGAGACTGCTGGCCAGGGAACCTCACTTTGAGGACTGCTGAGTCAGCTGCTCTTAGAAACAATGCATGTACATTGGTGATCTATTTCCTTCAAGGAAAACACTCATGTCAACCAGAAAAGCAGTTCCATGACATGAAGAGAAAATGAAGATGGGGAATGTTTTAGAGGAAAAGTGCTTGAGAATAGTGGGAAGGTGGGAGTAGGGGGGTGGTACCATCAGGGGCACAAATAAATGTTCCTTTACAAGGCCAGGTAAGCACACAAGTCGATCTGTCTTGGGCCCAGGAGAGGGGACACCTACATTGATACTGTAGAGAAAGAAGGGGAGCTTCAACCCCCAGGGGTCCGCAGGGGAGGAAGGGCCTGCAAGAGACCGGGAAAGGAGTCCCCTGTGAAAGAGAGAAAGCCAGAGGCAAACCCAGGGTGATGTTCGGGAAGGTATGACTGGGCTGTTGGTTTAGAAGGGGTGGAGAGTGTCTTCTCATTTGGTTACAGGGAGTCTCAGGACTGCAACAAGGCATCTCGGTGAAGAATTGAGACCAAAGACCCCTGGGGGGAGATGATAAGCGGGGATCCTGCGACTTGGGCTGTCCCTGGGCTGTTCTTTCAAAAATCTGGCGCTGAGGGGATGGAAAGAAGAGAAAGGGTTTCAAAGATAGGTGGGGCTGAAGTTTGTTTGGGAGCCTCCTGGGAGAGTCAGAAAGGGAAGGGTCTGAGTCTTGAGAAGACTGGAGTCAGCAGGGTGCCGGGGAGAGAAGGGGACGGCTTGAGAGAGCGCAAGGGCCCACCTGCTGGAAGCATCACTCATTGGAACTTCACAGCCAGCCACTCAGGAAGGGCGATTTTCTCCCTTTTGCCTAGGGGAAACTGAAGCTCAAATTGGTGAAGGGACAATTCCAAGGTCCGTCATCTCACAGAATAGGACCTCGACCTGTATGGGGAGTCCGAACTCCTCTTTCTGGCCTCGCTGCTCCTGCGGGCTCAGAACTAGACGCTCTTTTGAGTCCTGGCCAGGGATGCCCTTTGGAGAGCCGCGGGATGGCAGGGAGGCCCCGCGGCGGGCGGGGCGGGGCGGGGAGGGGACCCCTCCGCCCTAGCTCCGCCCCAGCGGCGCCGGAGGGGTTTCGGGGCGGGGAGCAGGGGCAGAGAGGGGCGCGCGGAGCGGCAGAGCCGGCTGCACCGCAGAGCTCGCTGTGCAGCCCGAGCTTCCCAGCGTCCGCTCGCGGCCGCGGTGCCCGCAGTGCCCGCGGTGCCATGGCCGCGGCCGCCCTCCCGCCCCGGCCTCTGCCGCTGGCCCTGCTCCTGCTGCCGCTGTTGCTGCTTCTGCTGCGGACCCGCCCGGTGCTCGCCGACAGTAAGGTAGGAGCGCCTCTGCGACCCGCCGCAACTGGGTGAGGTCCCGCGCGAGGAGCGCTGTGGATGGGGGTGCCGGCCAAGGAGGGTGCAGGAAAGGGGAGATCGGACCTGGAACTTAGCAAGGAAGCTGAGGGAGCCAGGACCTTGGGAGAGGAGTTTGTGCGGGAAGAAGCGCTGGAGAGGATGGGTGCTTGGGACCCAGAGCCTGAGGATGCGTGGAGGAAGTCAGCACTGAAATCCAGAACCAAGAAGGGGATTCCCAGGAGCTCTGGGCCGGGACAGCCTGGGGTTTCAACGGGAGGCTGACCACGTGGGGGCACACCCCTGGGCAACCGTTACCCCGCGACTCCCAAGTTTTCAGGAGACGCTGCCAAGGCTCACTGGTCCGGCTAAGGACCCAGAGTCCTTCCCAATGAACACATCTGGGCTTGCCACTCGCCTGGCCCTGATGCTGTCTGTTGCCAGGGATCAGCTGCACTCTCTGGAGGACGAGGCGTCTCCAGAAGTGACCTAAACTATTCTGAGTTGTGTCTTGGAGGATCTGCTCTGGTGCCAGGCATACCAGAATTTAATTCCCACACCCACCTCTCAGTTGATGCCTTTATCTCTCTGAGTCCCCATTTCTTCACCTGTAAACATGGGATGAATAATAGTACCCACTCCTTGCAGTTGATGATCTCTAGATTCACTGAGATTATGCCTGTAAAATGCTTAGCAGCACATCTGGCACCTACTAGGTGCTCAATAAATGATTCTGTAATTATGGAATCTTATTATAGGGATCCCAAAAGAGGGTGAGAGATCCAGAATATAGAGGGAGCAAGCACTTGGGGTCACTGCCTGTCTCTGGGTTTCATTTTCCCCATCTAAAAAACAATGCCCCCCATCTTCCCTTCCATCTGAGGCCCTTCATGACTCAGGTAGGAAAGCTCAGGTAGGAGAACAAGAGCAAAAAAATCCCAGATAACCTGATCTGCATTTTGTCACCTCTTGCTTCTCCAGTCTCTGACTGGGAGGGATATGTAGTCTTGGGCATCCTCTGAGCTGTGCAGAGGGCTGTCGAGTTTGTAGGGAGGGCTCACATCCAAAACAAAGCAAAGACAAAGAAAACCCAACACCCTGTTTATGTAGTGAGTCAGCCAAACACTTGCTAGGTTGGGGGTGTGTGTATTTAGTTGTCCCAGGGCAAGCTGGGGCTGGCGGGGTGGGGAGGCACATCCTAGAATTGGGAGGATGAAGCAGCTGGGGGACCCAGCACAGCCCTCCCGGAGACATTTCCCACCCCTGCGCCACTTCAACCAGCTGGGAAAAATAAAAATCAAGTGATGGGTGAATTTACCCTGCATTCCTTAGCCTGGCCAGACTCCTGCAGGCGCTGCAAGAGCTGTTTTCATTATCACCCTCCGCCTCCCCATAACAGCCCTCCTTCTTCTCTGAGCCTATCCTATTTTCCCTGGGCTGGTGGGGAGCCCTTGGAGGGCCAGCTTGGACCTTGAAGTGGATCAGTGCCCAAAAGGTTTAAGTTGACCCCTCTTCAGGCAGAATTCCTGATCCTGGAATCCAGTCTCTTCTCCTGCCCGATACATTCAGGGGTGCAGGGACAACTCGGCCCCAGGCATCACCACAGAGCTCTGTTGGTGTCTCCTCTGCCTGCTCCTTGCTCACTGTTTTAATTTTACATTTATAGCAAGGTCTCTCCTAAACAGAATGTGGAGTTTCCATCTAAGGAAGCGCTTTCTCCAGCCTAGGCGTAGGAGCGGGAGCTCACAGATTCCCTGGCATTTCTGAAGGGCTGCCCAGCTTGAAGATTGGGATAGGCAGACAGGTAACCACGTGACACCCAGGCGTGGCACCAAAGACCCCTGGGAACCTGCTTGGGTTTGGCTGAGAATTCCCCCTCTCCACCTCAGCTTCCCCATCTGTGAAAGGGGTACTGGCACCTTACTTCCTGTATGCATTAGAGAGTGTCTTTGTTCATCCTTCTTTAGGGACCTGAAGACAGAGAGAAGGCCAACAACTGTGAGAGCCAGACCAGGGGAGCAGGAAGGGCTGGAACAGGCAGGCCGTGGCGTCCCAGGCTGGGTCAGATGTTCCAGGCAGGCCAGTCCCAGGGGCTTAGGTGTTGTTTCTTGTCTGCTCCCAGAGTTTCCGCCTGTGGGTGTAATTGGAAGCAGGCTCCTGGGCTGGGAGAATGGTGTAGTGAGGGAGTCTTCCTCCTGTTTACAGTGTGCGAGGCCAGGCCAGGCCCCACTGGGGCTCTGCAGAGAAGGTCTTACCCCAACACTCTGACTGGGACACCAGAACAAAGCCCTGCAGAGCACCCTGTGTAGCAAGCCCTGTGTCCAGCACTTACATTCGGAATCTTGCACAACCCTTCTGCCAGCATGCTGAGGTGTTCGTGGACCCTTCGTTCCAGATGGACTTGAACACTCAACAGAGCTACTCGGGTATCAACGGGGGGAACTAGAGAGTTTGGAGATTTCCTAGAGCTTTGGGATTCTCAGCCTTTAGTTCTCATCCAAGTGGCCTCGGGAGCCTCAGAAAGCCTGAATCAGGGGGTGTCGAGTAGGGCCAAGGCGTCTGCATTTTCCAAGGGTACCTCAGGTAATGCTGAGGCATTTCCCACTGTGTAGAATTTGTGGGGGCAACAGGGAGCTACAGAGGTTTGTGAAGCAAGAGAGTAACACTGATCATCAAAGAAGAGCGTTCGGAAGATGAACCCGACAGAGAGGAAGCTACTGTATCCGGGCAGCAGTTTGTGCAGCCTGACATAGGGCTGTGACCATGGAGTGGACAGAGGTAGAAGACACTTAGGATGAAGACTCAGAGGAACATGACTGACAGGTTTCCCAGGGAACAAAGGAGATCCAGAAATTCAGGTTGGACAGGAAGATAGGTGGGCACAGGTTTGGGAGAAGATGCTCAGATAGATGTTGGTCTTAGGTGGATCAAGTTTGCAGTGCCTCTGGGCATCCAGGGGAGATGTCCAGCTGACAGTGGGCTCCAGGGGAAGGCTCTGCATGGAAACTAAAGGGCAACTCCAACCTCAACATGACACCATTCAAGCCTGTTCCACCATTGCTAGAACATTCCACAGCTTGAGCCCTCCTTCTCACTCTGGCCACATTTATCCATCTCCAAAAAATATCAAGTATACCCTCTTGCCATCTTGTGAGATTTCCTTTGACATTTTTTCAGCACAACTGCCTGGGGGCTTTGACAGCAGCACAGAGCAAGGCCACAGGAGGAGGGGGACTGAGGCAGGAGCTTCGTACCTGGCTGCTACTCTAGTCTTCGTGCCAAGGCAGGGAGGGTCAGGCCCAGGGGAGGACCTAGCCATCCCCCCAGAGCCCCGTCCTCTGCAGACCCATCTGTTCCTGCTTCAATTGCTGGGGGAGAAGCCCTTGTCTGGTGACTGGGTAGTCATGGGATCTTGGATCCTGGCTGTGCTGTGCAACCCTGGGCAAGCTCCTAGTCTTCTCTGGCACTTGGTATTCTGTTCCTAAGATGGGGTCGTGATAACAGCAAAGAGGTAGGAAAGATAAGGGAGGGTTTTCAGCGGCCATAGCAGGTACCTTGACGAGAACAGTTATTCTGTGCCAGATCCCTGCCTGGTCCTCTGTGTGCACCGATTGTTTTCAGACCCCCAAACTTAAAAGTGGCACTATGCCATCCCCAGTTCAGTTTCACAGGATGTGCCTGGACTCCTGGCAGCCAGGACTGGGAGCAGAGGCCCTCTTCCAACTCCTGGTCTGTGTCAGGGCCTTGGCCGCCCCCAGCAGGACATAGCAGCTCATTTGAGGAGGGAAGGAATGTAGCGGCCTAATGCAGAGGCTGCTGCTGCTGCTGGGGAGGGTGTTGGTTGGAGTAGGTGGGTCCCTAGGGAGGCCGCTCTGACTTGGTCACAGAGCACACAACCACATTTACCTGTTGGGCCTGCTTTTTTGTTTTTGTTTTGTTTTGTTTTGTTTTGTTTTTTTCCCCCCCGGTACCCGGGCTTGACCCCAGGGGTGCTTAAGCAATGAGCCACATCCCCAGCCCTTTTTTATATTTTATTTAGAGAAAGGGTCTTACTGAGTGGCTTAGTTAGAGCTTCACTAAGTTGCTGAGACTGGCTTTGAACTCTGCATCCTCCTGCCTCAGCCTCCCAAACTGCTGGGATTACAGGTGTGTGCCACTTCTCCTGGCCCACCTGGCCTCTTGACCCACCTGGGGGAGCAGGTGCAAGGGGTCCCTACAGAGCTGAGGAGGAGGCCCAAGAAAAGGCAGGGTTAGGGTGCTCGCAGAAGCCTAGGGAATCCACAGGCTCCCGGGTCTGACTTGTCAGCGTTCACAAGCAGGGGAGAAATGGCCACAGTGGCCAGGGTACACTCCACCCACAGAGCACCCAGGACAGCGCTTCCACCCCTCCCCCCCTCCTCACCTCCCAGCCTCCCCCTCCTCCTGCACAGCTGCAGAGAAAGCAGGGGAAGTCCACAGAACTGGGGCTCATCCTCTCCTTTGATGGCTCAGAACTGTTTCCTCTCCTGTAGGATGCTGCTAAAAATAGAAGAAAAAAAGGAAAAGAGTATCTACCACTCACACAGAGAAACAGACACCTAACCCCCCGCTCAGGACTTGAGTGACAGCTGCAGAGTACACAGTACCCTGTGTGCCCTGGGACTGTATCTCAGTCCTCACACGGTCCTTTGAGGGTAAGCACTAGGAATACCCGCATTTGGCAGAGCCCTTCCGAGGAGCCCCAGTGTTTCCAGAAAAAATGCCAAGATCCTCAGCCAGTTTTAGGACCCTCCAAGAGCTGGGCTTTGCCGCACATGCCAGCCTCACCTCCTGCCACCCTGGCCCCCAAAAGCACAAGGCAGAGTGAGCCACCTCTAGGCCCCATGGAGAGCCAGACCCTTGGGTGTTTTTACGTGTCTGATTTACTTCCCAGAATGCCTTCTCCTCCTTAAAGATGTCCTCCAAAGGTGCCTTCCTCTGGGTTGTGTTTGTGGGTGTCTGTTCTCAGAGTTCACAAGGCACTTCTCTCCTTGGCTGAGAAGGTCAAGAATATGCCTCAATCTATTTCTTCTGCACTCTGAGCTGTCACCTAGGACCTGGCAGAGGTCAAGGACTCAAAGCAGAAATGGAGTACGTAAGGCCCTACCCGATAAGGTCCCAGGATGCTCATGGCCCTGAGCTTGGCAGAAAGCCCAAGGGAGCCGAGCTCACCTGAGTCTTGGTGGCTTCCATGAAAGCTGAGCAGCCCAGAGACCTGAAAGATTTGTTGACTGAGCCGTGAATAACTGTGTCAAGGGTCCAGAGACTAGGCCAGCCGGGGGAGAGGCTGCCCGGGGTCCCAGGGCCCAGAGGTGTGTCCGGGCAACACAGGTTTGAGGATTCCCTGAGCTCACTCTTGGGGGCACAAAGCCCTGCTGCCCTCCGTGACCAGTGAGCACACCTGGACAGTGTGTCCCCCCAGGAGGGAACTGAAAGAAAAGGGAAGGGGTCATGTCATCTCATTTGATCCTCACTATGAGGAAGCTGGGCATGGAGAATTGTCCATTTCACCATGGGAAGGAATGGGGCTCAGCAAGGTTATATAACACATTTAAGGTCACATAGGACATGGGGACTAAGTCAGTAAGAAAAGTAGCATGGGGTATTCTGGAAGCATATCTTCTGTATCAGAGACGTGTGACCTTGAACATGTGACTTTGCCCCTCTGAACCTGTTTTTTTAACCTACATTAATAACAGTACTTAGATAAGGCACACTTAATATATGCTGGGCCCTGCCCTGTGTCCATATTAACTCATTTAATCTTCACAACAGCCCCATGAGGCAGTAGCCCATTTTACAGATGAGGAACTGAGGCACAGAAAGGTGGAGGTGCCCACGGTCTCCCCCAGGCTCCAGGACCAGGCGCCACGCTCCGACTGCCGTGGCACGTCTGTCTAAGGCAGCTTGCTTGTCCAACAGGTATTTGTGGAGCTACTGCTCCTAGGACAAGTCAGGTAGGCATGTTCTGGGGATGTAGGAGCAAACCAGACAAAGTCCCTGCCTTTAAATCATATGTTTTCCTTGACACTGGGGATGGGACCCGGGCCTCCTGCATGCTAGACAAGCACTCTGCTCCTGAACTGAACTCCCAGCCACGCCTTGACCCTAACGTTGCCTATAATATAGAGGGGAAGAAAGAAAATAAACAAAGAGAGGTAAAATATCTCAGGTGGTCACTGCCATAAGGAAAAACAAAGCCACTGAATAAGGTGATAGAGTTACCTGTGGTGGGTAGTCAGGGAAGACTTCTCAGAGGAGGTGATATGTGAGTAGAGAAATAAGTAGCATAATGGAACAAACCAGGGGAATGTTAAAGGGATGAGGTTTGGGGGTGACAGCATTACATATGCAAAGGACCTGAGACTGAAGTGGAGTAAGCCATCATAAGGGAAGGGCAGGAAGAGGAGTAATTAGAGGGAGAGCATCAGGTCACATGGTTGGGACTTTGGAGGTAATGATACCTCACATAATGCCTGTAAAACCTAGGATACAGTAAGTGCCCAACTAAAGGTTTTCATATTTTTATCATTGTGAAAAATACACATAACATTACATTTTAGAAAAAGAACATAAAAATTACCATTTTATGCCAGGCATGATGATATAGGCTTGTAATCCTGGTGGTGCGGGAGATGGAGGCAGGAGGATCACAAGTTCAAGGTCAGCCTTGGCCATTTAGTGAGCTCCTGTCCCAAAATGAAATTTTAAAAGGACAGGGGATGTGACTCAGTGGCACAGCACCCTGGGTTCACTTCCTAGTATGACGAAAAAAGTGTACAGTTCAGTGGGAGTTGGTGCATTCCCAGTGTTGTACGAACATCACCTCTTTAGTTCCAGAAAATTCTGATCATCCCAAAAAGAAATCTTCTTAACCATCATTCCCATTTCTGTCTCCCTCCGAATCCTTCCAACCACTCACCTGTGTTTTGTCTTTATGGATTTGACTATTCTGGATATTTCGTATAAATGGAATTGTGCAACATGTCACCTTTCATGTCTGGCTTCTTTCACTTAGCATTACGCTTTCAAGTTTCACCTGTGTTGCAGCCTGATTCACTGTTCCACTTCTTTTTATGGCGTAGTGATGTTTAATTATAACTACATACCGCTTTCTCTTTACCTCTTCAGTGGCTGGAATGTGTGTTGTTTTCTCTCTGGGGCTATTGTGAATAAGGCTGCTATGAACATTCACTTACGGGTCTTTGGATAGCTGTTTTCCAAACAAAAAATTACTGGATCAGCCAGCAGCAGTGACACTCACCTATAATCCACACCACTTTGGAGGCTGATACAGGAGGATCACAGGATGGAGATCAGCCTCAGCAATTTAGCAAGGTCTTGTGCAATTTAGCAAGACCCTGGCTCAAAATAATAAATAAAACAATCTGGGGGTGTAATTCAGTGGTAGAATGCTCTGGGTTCAATCCCCAGTACCAAAAAAAAAAAAAAAAAAAAAAAAAAAAATACTGGATCTTATGGTAATTCTGTCTGAGGACCCACCAGACTTTTCCACAACAATCATTAATAATAATTAATCATAATAGTAAGAAGAAGAATGTGAAATTATAATAATGTGGTTATTATTATTAATTCTGGGGATTGAACCCAGTGGGGCTCTAACCCCCGAGCTATATCGCAGCCCTTTTTATTTTTTATTTTAAGGCAACAGTCTGGCTAAATTGCAAGTTCTCAAATTTGCAATCCTCAAGATGGAAAGATCTCCCATGTTCTTGGATAGAATTTGCACTCCTACTGCCTCGGCCTCCCAGGTTGCTGGGGTGACAGCTGTCACCACATAAGGGTCCTATTTCCCTGCAGGGGCTGCTCCCTCATCCACCACCTCTACCGGCGTCCCCCATCAGGCCAGCCGGGCTGGATCCTGCTCACCGCACAGCCCCAACTGACATCTCACGGAGCCCCCTGAATTCCCCTCCCCACAGGTGTTCGGTGACATGGACCAGGTGCGGATGACGTCCGAGGGCTCCGACTGCCGGTGCAAGTGCATCATGCGACCGCTGAGCAAGGACGCGTGCAGCCGGGTGCGCAGCGGGCGCGCGCGAGTGGAGGACTTCTACACGGTGGAGACAGTGAGCTCCGGCAGCGACTGCCGCTGCTCCTGCACCGCGCCGCCCTCCTCGCTCAACCCCTGCGAGAACGAGTGGAAGATGGAGAAACTCAAAAGGCAGGCCCCAGAGCTCCTCAAGGTAGGCGTGGTGGGAGGGCGGTGGCGCCAGGCGCCCTTCCGGGGACAGTCCACCACGTTCCGGAAGGCAAGTGCTGCTACCATCCCATTTCACAGGTCAGGAACCTGAGGCTCATGTCTTCTTGCCTAAGATTGTTCAGCCAAAAAGTGATGGGGGTAAGATGCTTTGGCTAGTTTAGGTCAGTATGGTCCCTTGACACCTATTCCAAGGCTCAACCTTTACCCAGACCGTCCCTCTGCCAGCACTTATCTATAGTTTGGATCGAACCCAGGGCCTTGTGCTTACAAGGCAAGCACTCTACCGACTGAGCTATCTCCCCAGCCCCTTTATTGTTTTTAATAAGAACATTTCCTGGGTTCACATGCTGTGCCGTGATCCTTTTAGAAATTATTCCTTTGAATCCTTACACCATTGTGTGACATGTGAGATCATCATCTTCATTTTATAATGTGGAAAACTGGAGGTTTAGAGGAGCCAGGTAACTTGTCACCCAATGACAAGCAGCCTCCGTCTATACAGGTTAAACGCCCCTAATCTGAAAATCCAAAATCGGAAATGTTCCACAATCTGAAACTTTTTGAGCGCCCACAAGTGAAAAATTCCGCACCATGAAATACTGTTTCCTGCACAAAAATATTTAAAGCATTATATAAAATTACCTTTAGCTGTATGTATTAGGTATCTATGAAACAGAATGAATTTTGTGTCTAGATTGGGGTTCAATCCCTAAGCCCAAAGATTGCAAAACCCCCCCAAAATCAAAATCAAAATCAAAACTGTTCTAGTCTCAAGCATTTCTGATAAAAGACACTCCATTTTTGTGTGAATTAGAAAATCCATTCTCATAGGCAGATTCAAGATAGGTCCCATTTCTGAGAGAGCCAGCCAGGGGTGAGGGCCCACCACTAGGACCCATGGTTAGGTGTGTGCTGGGTACATCTCAGTGCCCACTGCCAGCCAGGCACCTCTGTGCCACTCATACCATACCCAGATGGGTACACAGTAGGCATGATAGGGCTGGGATTTGAACTGAGGTCCTACTGTGTCCAGAGCAGGTGCTTAAACGACTTTGCTCTTCTTCCTCTTGAAAAGAGCCAGAATGTTTGGTATCTTTTCAGCTCCTTCCAGACCTGTGTCTGTTTTGCCTGTTTGGTGTCAAAAACCATGGAAGGTTACCCTGCTTGTAAGCTAACAAGTTAACCTGACGGTTTCATGGATGCTGGCAGAAGACCCAAGCCTCCTGTGTTGAAGACAAAGACTGTACTACTCACAGCAAAGTTTTTTTTGTTTTGTTTTGTTTTGTTTTTGGTACTGGGGATTTAGCCCAGGGGCACTTTACCACTGAGCCACATCCCCAGTTCTTTTTTTTTTTTTTTTTTTTTTTCTATTTTTGTGGTGCTGGGGATCGAACCCAGGGCCTTGTGCTTGCAAAGTAAGCACTCTACCAACTGAGCTATCTCCCCAGCCCTCCCCAGTTCTTTTTGGTTTTTATTTTGAGACAGGGTCTTGCTAAGTTGCTTAGGACCTCGCTAAGTCACTGAAGCTGGCCTCAAACTTGTGATCCTCCTGCCTCAGCCTCTGGATCCTCGCTGCATCCAGCCAGTAAATATTTTCTTGCACGGTTTTCCCTGCTCCAGTTGCCATGGGGTGACGCAGTTAGGAGCAGATTACACCAGCACACACAGGGGCCATGTTATAGAGAGGAGCCCTGAGTTACAGAAATCTGAATCTTTTATAATTTTCTGGAGGGAAATGTTCTGCTCCTGCCTTCTTCCAAGGCTGTTCCCTATACAACTAGATGATTGGAAACAAAGACGGTTCCTCTGCACGCAAGATGCGCAGAAACACAAGAGACCCATGAAGAATTGTTTCCAGTGCTGGACACTGTGTCTTAGCTACTCGGGAGGCTGAGGCAGGAGGATCACAGGTTCAAGGCCAGCCTCAGCAAAGTAGTGAGACACTGTGTCAAAACAAAAAATAAAAGGACTGGGAAGGTATCTCAGTGGCAAAGTACCGCCTGGGTTCAATCTCCAGTACCCCCACCAAAAAAAAAAAAAAAAAAACAGAGAGAGAGAGAGAGGTAGAGAGAGAAAATTAACAGCAATTGGCTAACAATGTTTTCTTTAAATTTACCTGTAGTTTTATTTTCATAACACCTAAATGGATGCCAAATCTTTACAGAAGTGGAGGGGGTAGGTGAATTTTAGGCCTACTGCCAGCTGGACAGTCAGTCCCTGAACCACACTGTCTTCCTGGAGCCTCCTTCGGGCCCTACAGTCTTCAGCCACTCAGGCCACAGACAAGCCTTCATTTACAGGGACAGATTCAATTTCTGTTCAAGCCGACGTCTCAGAGTCCTAAAGATCCTTGACACGAAGACACACAAAGCTCTTTTCATAAACGCCGGCTAATTTAGTCCTTAGCACAGCCCTTTGGAAAGGGAACTTAGGGTACCAGCTTTACTTGTGAAGGACTCCAAGGCCCAGAGAGAGGTTATGATTTGCCTAAGGTCACACAGCAAGAGTGTGACAGTACTAAAATTTGACCCAGGAATTCTCTGCTGAATCCCCTAGCCCACCGGAGAGGTCACCAGGCAGCTCTCTCATTCAGGAGCCTTCTCCACCAGGCCATTGTCCCTTAGGATTTCTCTTGCCCAGCAACCATGCGGGACTTGACTAAGCCTTGGAGGGAGTAGGGTGAGGCGGGATTGACTGAGCAGGTGGACCAGAGGAGACGGAGGATATCCCGCTCACTGAACTCGCAGGGGCAGGAGTGAGGACCTGAAGGGCGCCCAGTGAACCCCGTGAGCAGAAGGGGGCAGAGGCCGTAGGCTGCTCCCATTCAGTGTGGCTCCCTCTCCCGGCAGGAGGGTCTGAGGGGGAGGTTAAGGGGAGCCCTCGGTGGGCCCTGCCCCGTGTCCCCCTCGAGCTGGGAACCCCAGCTGGGACCTGGCCTCGTCCACGGTTCTGCCCCCGCAGCAGGCAGGCGCGGGGCTGCCTCGCTGTCCACTCCTTGCCTGCTGGACATGGACCAAATGTGGTCGGCCCTTGAGGAGTCCCCAGGCTTGTCAGGACACAGCTACTGACCCCAAGAATGGCAGTGTGTTCCGTCCTGGGCCGGGGGGTGTCCCAGGGACTGTGAGAGCCCAAGCAGGGGCTAACACTGGAGCCAGGCCTTGAGGGACGTGTAGGAGTTCCCCAGGCAGAGAACTGAGGGCGTCCTGGACGAGGTCAGTGGCGAACGTGTGAGCGAGTGCGTGCCCTCTCTCTGCCCTGGCCCTGCTGGCTCCTTCACTTCCTCTTATGTAGAGTTTATCAAACATCTGCAGTGAAGGGCCTTTTTTTTTTTTTTTTTTTTTTTGAGACTAGAGCTCACTAAGTTACTTAGGGCCTCACTAATTTGCTGAGGTTGGCCTCAAACTTTCAATCCTCCTTCCCTAACCTCCCGAGTCACTGGGATTACAGGCATGAGCCACCACACCTGACTGGCTTTAAAAAAAAAAAAAAAAGGAAGAAAAAATCTGTCAAGGACCAATATTTTTGTAAAACACAAATGTGTGTTTGTTTGTTTGTTTGTTGCGGTACTGGGGATTGAACCCAGGGCTTTGTGCTTACGAGGCAAGCTCTCTACAAACTAAGCTATATCCCCCGCCCTACAAATGTGTTTTTAGATAAATGAACTGAAACAAAGACCGACATGCCACATGTAAGCCCAGTGTTTTGTTGAGTCAACAGATATACAACTACTCTGTCTAGTGGCTATAAAACTTTCTAAAAAGCTGTCTCGTGTGCTGTAATTATTTCACTAGAGACATAACGAGCAGCCTGGCTGCAACACCGTGCTTCTCTCAACTCCAGCTCGTGGCACACGCCGCTCCCTTTCCTCGGGATGTGCTTTCTGGAACATTCTGCCTGATCTGTGCTCTTCTTTCAGAGCTTGGCTCCAACCAAACTCCCCCAGCAGTCTTTTCTAATCCACACCCAGTTCAGACAAAGTTGGCACCCCACCATTAATGGGGCAGTAGGGCTGAGCTCAGGAGGAGGGACCCCAGGCGTGGGCAGTGAGGAGCCACGGAACGCTACCTCGCAGGGGAGAGACCCGTGTCAAAGCTAGTTTCAGAGGCCGTGAAGGCAGCAGAGCGAGGCTGGAAGCTCCCCGTTTGTCCCCCAGAATGATGACCATGACCACTGATGTTCGCCAGTCCCTGCTGGATGCCCACTTGCTCTGCCCAGACGTCACTGCTTACTGCAGCCCTACTGCCCCATTTCACAGCGAAGGAAGCAGGCAGGGCTCTCAGGCGGGGCTCCACAGAGGCCCTGGGGGTACTGAGCAACCCCCAGGCCAAGGCCAGGTTGTGAGGGAGCGGGAAGGACTCTGGGCCTGAGGCTGCGCCCAGCAGAAGCGCCCACCCCCTCTGCTGTCTCAGAACTCAGTTCTGCTCAGAGAAAAGTTCCCTGGCTTAAAACAGTTTGAATACTCCTGGGAAAGTGGGAGTGGAACTTCCACTTTTGGAAACAGCTGGCCTGGGCCAGACAGGAGCACTGGCCTCCTCAGGCCTTGAGAAAGGCTGTGGGGCTTAGATGGAGCTATGTGGGAGGGTGGGCCAGAGGAACTGCCCTTCCGAAGAAGCCGGGGAGGGCTGATCTCCCAACTGCCCCCCATGCCAAGGTTTCCCTGACACTCTCGCTGGCATCTTGGCCATCTGGAGGGAGTGTCGTATCCTGAGGGAGTAGGGGCAGCGACAGGGCAAAGCCCTGGGCTGGGAAAGAAGACCCGGCATCTGCTCCAAGTCCCTCACTCCCCCTGAAGCCTCTGTTTCCCTTTGAGAACACAAGACAGGAGCAGTAGAGCATGATGGGAAAAACGCTTGGGTTCATTCTAATCTGGACTCTGCTCCTGGCTCCACTGTTTAACACCTGGGTGTCCTTGGGCAAGTCACTTCACCTCTTTGGGGATAAACACTGGCTGTGCTTTGGGTTAGGTTGAGTCACTAGAAGCAGACCTGGAAACCTGACTTTGTAAGCCAGTGGGGTATTGTAAGTGTTCTCCAGAGGAACTAAGGAAGTGGGAGAAGCAGCGTGGGGGGCATGCCCAGAAGGACAAGAGCCAGCCTCAGCCAGGCTCCCGGGGAGCACCGGGTGGGATGGCAACTCAGGGAGCTGGGCTTTGAGATGCCACCCCCCTCAGTCATGCCTCAGGACCACCCCCAGGGAATATATGTGCCCTAGCACTTCGGGAACTAAGTAGCTCCCTGAAAAGAGTCACAGATACAGTTCCTTAAAAGAGGCACAGGAGGGGCTGGGGAGATAGCTCAGTTGGTAGAGTGCTTGCCTTGTAAGCACAAGGCCCTGGGTTCGATCCCAGCACCCAAAAAAATAAAAAAGAGGCACAGGAGGATGGTTAGCTGGTGTGGGGTGCAGAGAGGAGGGGTAACCGTCGTCCTCAGTGGTACAGTAGAGTGACTGTGTCTGACTGAAGAGCTACGGGAGACAATTTTGAATATTTCCAGCACAAAGAAATTGATAAATGTCTGATGTGATGGCTACGCCAATTACCTTGATTTGATCATTACACAGTGTATACATGTATTACCATGTCACCCTGCACCACATAAATATGTACAATGATTATGTGTAAACAAAAACAAACTTAATGCCAGGTGCGGTGGCCCAGGTGGTGACCCCAGCAGCTCGGGAGGCTGAGGCAGGAAGATCACGTGTTGAGGCCAGCCTTGGCAACTTAGCAAGACCCCATCTCAAAATAAAAAATAAAAACAACTGGAGATGTCGCTCAGTAGTAGAGCACCCTGGGTTCAATCCCCAGAATGAATAAATACATTTTTAAAAATTTTAAAAGGAAGCACATGGAAGCCAGGGGTAGGCACAGGATCAGGGACCCAAGAGATCCAGACAAGCCCCCAGTGTCCTCTCTGCACCTCGTGGGGTTGTTATCAGGACTAAGTGACGTAATTCACTTAAGCCCCTAGCCCAATGCCTGGCAAGTGGTAAGTGCTCACAAGATAGAAGCGGCTGCTCCTGGAATCGTGGGCAGAGTGGGACTAGAAAGCGCCACCGGTCCAGGCATTGCTTTCTGAGGCTCTGGGTTCTGAGGTTCCTCACTGCAGCGGCGCCCTTGGCGCTGCGGGGCCTTGCCGAACCTGTCCCCTTTCCTGGCAGCTGCAGTCCATGGTGGATCTCCTGGAGGGCGCTCTGTACAGCATGGACCTGATGAAAGTACACGCCTACGTCCACAAGGTGGCCTCCCGGATGAACACGATGGAGGAGGTAAGGTGGGGCTCCGGCCAGGCCAGGCTAGCGCAGTGCGGGGGGCGAGGGGCAGTGTCTACATGGGCCTGGGCAACTCTGGTGGGCTTGATCCTGGGGAGCTTTGGGATCTGGACTCCAGCAGGGATTTGGGAGAGGGAGGCGTAGCCCCCAGGGTCCAGCCTTCGGAGAAGAGGTCTCACTGCAGCTCCAGGGCCTCTGGGAAGCCGGAAGCTTGGATGGGGAAACCGAGGCAGCTGCTGGCTGTGTGAGAGAGGTTCAAAAAGGGGCTGAACTTGTCGTTACCCTCAGTGAGCCGCAGTCAGGGCCCATGCTGCACAACTCTGAGGGCCTCATTCACGAAGGTACTGTGTCAGTGGTGCCTGCGGGGTAAATACAATATGGCAGGTCTGGCCAAGCTGGCTGGGGCTGGACTCGGGACAGCATGACTGTCCCAGAACCCTCTGTAGGAGACAGAGGTGCGAATTATCCTGTCCTGGGGAGGGTAAATGTGCCTTAGGCCTGGGCAGACAACCAGGTCGGCCCTCTGGGGACGGGGGAGTCTTGGATGAGCACGGGGGACCAGGTCGCAGGTTCAAGGGTTGCTCTCCTCTGCTGGCACAGCCAGGCCTCCGCCCATTTCCTGCATCCGGTCTCTGCTGAGACACTGGGTGTCTGGGAGCCCGCAGCTGCCAAGAGCAGGCGTGGGGGCTTCCTTTCCCAGCTTCCTTTACAGAGAGAGAGGGCACCTGGGCATCCTGTGCCCACATTGGGGGATTAACCCCTTAGTTAGCTCAGAGCCTTTGGTCACAGTGGTTTGCATTATTCAAAATGTGTTGGGTGAGTGCCTCCCAATGGCTGGGCCCAGGCCTGCGTCAGGGGAGACTCACGCCTGTTGAATTTCTTCCGTGTACCTGTATTTCCTGTGTGCCTGGCACATGCCAGGCTCTCCTGGTGCTGGCTCTGAGGCTCTCCTCCTTTGACCTTTCCTCTTGTAATCTCAGGAAATGCTAACCCACTTCACGTAACTGAGCCAGATAATCCGGAAGGTACATCTGCTGAGCCTGGAACAAATCGGAAATGATTTCCACAGCCACAGAGAAATGATTGTCTAATTATCTTCTGTTTTGCATTATCTGTGCTGTTTTTGTTAACCGTGGTTTGCTAAGTGTTAAACCTGTGGGAGAAAAACAGCTCTCTTTGCTCTCTCTGGGAGGCAATGGACAGAACAGTCTTGCTCAGGAGAAGCTGGCTCCTTCTGCCAAAGGGAGGACCCTGCCAGGGTGTCAAGCAGCAGTTTGGGGTCCCAGCTTTCCCTCTGCTCTCTTCTACCAGTGGTTCTCAACCAGGTGTGATTTTTCCCCCCTCAACCAGCAATATCTGGAGACATCTTGGGTTGCCAAGATGCCACTGGCTTCTTGTGGGTAGAGGGCAGAGATGCTGCTAAATACCCTGCAATGCACAGGACCGTCCCCAACAACAAACAGCCACTTGGCAAGTGTTAGCAATGCTGACGTCGAGAAGTCTGTCTTATGCTTTTCGACTTCGCCTTCATTGGCATCACAGTTTAAAATACGTGTTCACATTCCTTAGCCTTTCTGGTCCTCATGGTGAGGAGTTGTCATTTTGATGAGGATCCCCATTTTACAGGCCAGGAAACTGAGACTCAGAGACGTAGTCACTCGCCCAAAGTCACCCAGTCCACGAAGACAAGAGGAAGGATTTGAACCCACGTGTATCAGTCTCCTGCCTACCCCTGCTTGGTGCCTAAATCTGAGTCCTCCAGGGCTGACTGAACATAAACCGCCTTAAGGTTCTCTATTGGTTCCTGCAAGTGAAATTTGAAATGAAACTCAGATGCTCCTTGGCTTCCTGGAGCTAACTCTACTCTCTCTACCCCAGCTGAGAAGTAGGTTCTGACATACCCAGGCCTGTGGAGTCTTTGGGATCTGGGACTGTACCTACCAGGTCACCCACGTTCCCTGAATGTTGCAATGGGCCAGGCAAACCTTAGTTCATGACGGATTCAGAGTGAGGACATCGGGGTTCTGAGCAGTCTGTTGCCAGCAGGATTTAGGAGCAGGGGTAGACTGGGGATGGGGTGGGAGCTGCTAAAGCCAGCCAGGTCCCAGCAGGAGGAGATGAGGCATGCAGAAAAGCAGCCCTGGAGGAGAGGCAGGGCTCGGGGCTTGGGAGGACCCCCAGGCTCAGGAGGGGGTGTCCAAGACCAAAGTCTGCCCCACAGCAAACCCCAGTTTACTCCATCTACATTGTTTGAGGATTTTATAAAAAGAAGGTATTTATGAGCTGCGACCATAACTCAGAGTGAAGCATTTGCCTAGCTTGTGCCAGACCCTGGGTTCCATCCTCCCTACTAAAAAAAAAAGAAGAAGAAGAAGAAGAAATAAGGTATTTACTTATGTATTACTTGTAACATTAAAAATTTTTTTAAATATCAAAAGGTCAGGAGCAACTTAAGTGACCATCCCTAGGGGTCTGGCTAACTAAATTCTGACTTGTGCATACAGTGATATAATGTGTGGTCATTAAAAGGACCAGGGAGCACTATCTAGACAGATATGGAACAGTCCCCAAAACAGGCTGTTAAATGAAAAAGAAAAGTATTGAAAAGATATATGTGTATATACATTTTTTTTGGTACTGGGGATTAAACTCAGCCATGCCCTAGCACTGAGCTGCATCCTCAGTCCTTTTTATTTCTTATTTTGAAACAGAGTCTTGCTAAGTTGCTGGGGCTGACCTCGAACCTGCGATCCTCCTGCCTCAGCCTCCCAAATCACTGGGATTTACAGGGTACCCAGGTCCTGACTGTACATATACATTTGCCTCTATCACTGTACAGACTCGTTAGAAGGACATGCAAGAAATGCATAACATCTGTCAGCACTGAGAAATAAACAAGGCTGAGAGAGAGAGATTTCAAACCTGTTTATATCTTTTTTATTTAGTATCATAAATGCATATTATCTATATTTTCATTCCTTCACTTGTTAAATTCAAAAAATGAGTCACCACAGGGCCTCATAGTATGTGCTTTGTTCTGCCTCTCCTTGCCGGTGTCACCCTGTCTGGGCCCCTACCCCTGCCCCAGCTCTGCCCAGAAGACTGGGCAGCAGGGCTGCATGGCCAAGTGGGGCAGCCCTCTGGGGTGGGAGGTCACAGAAAGCAGGTCAAGGAACGACCTTACTCCTGCCCCACAGAGCATCAAGGCCAACCTGAGCCAGGAGAACGAGGTGGTGAAGGAGAGCGTGCGCCACCTCAGCGAGCAGCTGAAGAGCTACGAGAACCACTCAGACATCATGATGAGCATCAAGAAAGAGCTGTCCAGTCTGGGCCTCCAGCTGCTGCAGAGGGATGCGGCTGCTGTCCCTGCCGCTGCCTCGGCCACGGGCCCTGGTAGCAAGGTCCAGGTGAGGCCCCAGCTCTGACCACAGTCCAGAGGGTGACAGGAATTGGTGACAGGGGACAGGGCACCAGGACTCAGCCCTCAGGGCTGTAGGGCAGGGCTGAGGTCTGGCACGCCTAGAGAGTCCTTGGCAGGCAGGGCGAGGGCAGTGGGTGTTGTGGGCCGGGGGCGCGGATGTGTAGATTTGGCCAAGGGGGCTGATCCCAAATTTCCAAACCAGTAGGGACAAGGCTGTGGAGATGACACTCGCATCTCACCCTGGGAGAGCAGGTCAGCTCCCCTGCAAAACTGCCTTCAGCCTCCCGGGCTCTGGCTGGGTTGTGCCTGCTCCGTGGGATGCGGGCGATGCCTCAGGGACCCTGGAGACTAACGGCAGTGCCTCCACCCTCCCATCTCCAGGCTCCGCAGAGTGCACACGTTTCTTTGTGCAGGTTTGAGGAAGGCCCACCCTGCAGGCAAACTGCAAAAAACGCCCCCCCACTGGACAGGTCAATTGGAAAAGCGGGGCTGGGGCGCCTTTGGGTTCATAAATTGTGCAGTCTCCTTCCTAGGATGGACACCTGCCGGGTGTGTGGCTTCACAAAGGGAGTACAGACAGGCCGCATCCCCATTCGGGCCCCTCCAGTCAGTCGCCCGTGGGCAGGACACAGCCTGGTGACCTTGGTTTTTGGTGAGCAGCAGAAGAAGGGACCTGACATTTCTGGAATTCCTGCTCGAAGCCTGATTCTCGCATTGATGTTATCAGTTCACTCCAGAGCCACCTGCGAGGAGGGTTTGGCCCTAGCCATTTGGCAGATGAGGAAGCAGGGAGAGTGGACCCACGGG
This sequence comes from Sciurus carolinensis, assembly GCF_902686445.1. NCBI lineage: Eukaryota > Metazoa > Chordata > Mammalia > Rodentia > Sciuridae > Sciurus > Sciurus carolinensis. Next base: position 9,937,180 of record NC_062226.1, on the reverse strand, counting down.
GAGAGGTTGGCTGAGCTGCGTGACTGCCAAGCCCCAACCCTTCCTCCCCACCTCTCAGCCTCCTGTGCTGACATTGTGATAGTGGGGCCATTTGTGACTGCAGCAGGACCGCCTAGGTACTGATAAAGCACAGAGGAAGCCTGCACCTCGGCCCAGAGCTGGCTTCCTGCTCATTCCGGTGCCAGCTCTGCAGGCGCAAATGAGTGCTGTTTTGGCAACAGCACAGAGGCCACTCGCTGCTGTGCTTGCCATATCTGCCGGAGCTTCTGCCTAACAATGGGTGACGTCACAGGTCCTGTGTTCTTGTGCCAAGCCAGCATCAGAGGCATTTGAATAGGAAGTGAAAATAGCGAAACGCACAGACATTTAAAATGGCATGTCCTGGGGCAGCGTAACCAACCGCCCCAGTTAGCCTGGGACTGAAGGGTTTCCCAGGATGCAGGGCTTTCATTGCTAAAACTGGGAGTTCTGGACACATTAGGATGAGTTGGTCACCCTGCAGAGGGATCCAAGAACCTCTCCCCTGCCCACGCACTAAGACCAGTGAATGAGAGAGGCCAACCTGGGAGGCAGGAGGGGGTGCCTCCTCAGGGAACCAGTCAGTCGTATATAACCCCAGGTGAAGAGTGGACAGAAGTTGGGAAATGGGACAGGAATCTAACCTATCAGGTTGACTCTCAAGTCTGCAAAGGAACTGGAGAACCATGACAGAGGCCAATCAGTCATGGATGTAGCCGTTGTAGGAGGGGAAGGAAAGCGATGAACGCTTGGGATGCAGGGTTTGAAACAACATGACTATCCCCAGCACCCCATGCTGTGTTCCTGTGACCCCCCCAAAACATCCTCTCTACTATTCCTCAAGTCTGAGACTTCCCTTCTCTCCCAGGACACAGCTGGAGGGAAAGGCAAGGATACCAACAAATATGGCGGCATGCAGAAGAGCTTTGCAGACAGGGGCCTCCCGAAAGTGCCTAAGGAGAAGCTGCTGAAGGTGGAGAAGCTGAGGAAGGAGAGCAGCAAGGGCAGACTCCAGCCCACAGCCAAGCCCCGAGCTCTAGCCCAGCAGCAGGCTGTGATCCGGGGTTTCACCTACTACAAAGCAGGCAAGCAGGAGGTGACTGAGGCCGTGGCTGGTGAGTTGGAAGGGAACAGGCACTTTGGGGAGTGGGGCTTTGCTGAGAGATGGCCTTCTTCAGGGATCTGCCTGTCTTCTCTGCATTCAGATGGCCCCAGATTCTGGCTCCATCCCTTCCTTATCTGTTGGATCCCCTTCATTCATCCGCACTGAGCCTCATACGCTCTCAGAGGGTTGTTAGGAAGGAAACGATAGAACCAACACGAGGCCCTGAGGACACACCTGAGGGGTGTCCTAATCCTGCTCCCCCTTCCTGGGTCCAGTGAAACCCTCTGTAAGGCCATGTTCAAGCAGGGAGGAAGGTAAGACAGTCAGGGTCCTGTCTCCTTCAACATCCCCTTGTTTCTTGGCCTCTCAGGGCTCAGTGGCTTCTATCACCAATCCGTGGTGCCAGCTGCTGTCATGATTCCTGCCAGCTCAGCCTGGCCACAGCACAGGACCTCTGACCCTGGCTGGGCCACTGCCCAGGAACAGCTGCAAGCATCTGACTCTACCAGCAAGGCCTGTGGGAAAAGGGCCCTGGGAGGCTGCCGAGGTCAGGTCCCCTGCAGCTGCCCCTGACTAGAGGGCCTGTGCCCTGGAATTGAGTCTAGGACACAATTGAAAGAATTGGTACGAAGTTCTCAACACTAAGAAAAGAAAGGAGCCTCATATTTGGAAGCACACATTTGCCAGGACCTGTACAAACATTTTATATACATTTTCCTCTGACCAACACAATCGCCTCGGCTGGCGGGCCTCATGATACGCATTTCACACAGGTGGAAACTGAGGCCTCCAAGGCAGGGAGACTTGCCCATAAAAACTGTCCCACAGAGGGGGAGGGGGAGCTAGGCCTGGGGCCTGCGCGCTGACCAGGAAGCCCTCCCCGCCTCCCACTTCAGAGCCTTTCACGTCCTCGGATGTGGGGAGACCTTCAGGAGGCCTCCCCTTCCCTGGCCCATGGCTCTGCAGCTGCCGGGAGCCTGGCGGGCCTGGGGTTGAAAAGAGTCTTCTCTCTGCAGACAACACGCTCAAGGGCACTTCCTGGCTGGAGCAGCTGCCACCCAAGGTGGAGGGCAAACCCCCCGAGGCCAACTCTGCAGAGTTGGAGCAGGACGATGCTGCCCCAAGGGCTTCAGAGGAAGTTGACCTGGGCCCCAACACCCGTGCCTCAGACCCTGCCACCACCTCCACCACCCCAGCCCCCACCACCAGACCCCTGCCCACCGAGGCTCCTTCACGCCCAGAAGCCCCCAGCCAAGGTGAGTAAACCTCACGGGAATCAGTAGACTACAGCCTGTGGCCAAGTCCAGCTCATGGCCTGTTTGTTGGACCTTCAAACTGAGAATGGTTTTTACATTTTTAAAAAGTTATTGGAGCTGCTGCGATGGCACTCTCCTGTGATAGCAGGGACTTGGGGGCTGAGGCCGGAGGCCCAAGTTCCAGACCAGTCTGGGCAGCTTAGTGAGACCCTGTCTCCAATAAACAAACAAACAAACAAACAAACAAACAAACAAACGGGGCTGGGGTGTAGCTCAGTGGTAGAGCACCCTGGGTTCAATCCCCAGTACGGGGGGGAAAATCAGCAACTATTTTCATTTCTTTATTTCCTCTGTCCAGTCTTGGAGTTTGTCAATTCTGTTTGTTGCTTTGCCCTGCTGGGAATTAAACCCAGGACCCCAAGCATGCCCAGCAAGTGCTCTGCCTCTGAGTCATACCCCAGGCCTCTTTGTTTTTATGTTCACGTTTATAGTTTTTTTGTTTTTGTTTTTTTGGAGGGATATTAGAGCTTGAACACAGGGGCACTGGACCACAGAGCCAACCCTATTTTATATTTTATTCAGAGACAGGGTCTCCTGAGTTGCTCAGTGCCTCACTTTTGCTGAAACTGGCTTTGAACTCATAATCCTCCTGCTTCAGCCTCCTAAGTGGCTATGTAGTTTTGACTTATGTCACAGAGTAGAAATCGTCACTCAGTCGTTGATCTTGTCCCTGCTCTGGTCCGAGCGCTTCCACTCACAGGCATCATTCTTGAGGGATCCGCCAGCAATGCGGACAACAGCTGCAGCTTTGGTGGCTGCTTCTAATGTCAGAAAACTGGGAACACCTAGAGAACCAGCGCTGCGGGGAGACTGAGTGAAGCAAAGGGCACAGCTGTCTGGTGGCCTGATGTGGGAAATTGCCCGCGGAGAGGGAAAACAGAGTGCAAACTGTGTATGGAGGAGAATCAGCTTCGTGAGGTGGATCTGAAAGGCACACGTGCCAAGGACAAAGAAAAGAAGAATGTACAGCATGGTTAAAATTTTTTTGGATAATGAAATTCTTTTAGGACTTTGTTTTTTGTTTTTGTTTCAGGATTCTTGATTTAACAAAATTTTAATGGACGAACGAAAACTTTATGTATATATGGTATACAACATGATATCTGGACATAGGTATACATGCAGAGTGGCTAAATCGGACTAATTTTCCTGTATCATACCTCACATTCCAGTTTTTGTGATTGAACACTTGAAATCTACGCTCTGAGCCATTTTTAAATATGGAATATACCAAACTCATTCCTCCCATCTACTAAACTTGGACTCCTTTGACCACCACTTCCCTACCTGCTGGCCCCCGATCATCACCTTTCCACTCTCTGCTTCTGTGAATTTGACTTTTCTAGATCCCACATATAATAGATAATGGAAGTTTGAATCCTATTTACTTTCTCCATTCTTCTTTTCTGAAGGTTCCATATTTTCCATATTTTTTCCTTCTCTCTTTTTTCTTTTTTTCTTTTTTTTTTTTTTTTTTTGGTACCAGGGATTGAACCCAAGGATGCTTAACCCCAGCCCCACCCCCCACCCCTTTTTTAATAGCAGCTTTTATTCTTTTTTTTTTTTTTTTTTTTTTTGTGGTGCTGGAGATTAAACGCAGGGCAAGCACTCTACCAACTAAGCTATCTCCCCAGCAGCCCCCCAGCCCTTTTTTATATTTTATTTTGAGACAGTCTCACTAAGTTGCTTAGTACCGCTCTAAACTGCTGAGGTTGGCTTTGAACGTGCGATCCTCTTGCCTCAGCTTCCCAAACTGCTGGGATTACAGGTGTGCGCCACCACACCCGGTAATGTCCATGTTTTCTACAATGACCAGGCTTTGGTGGATCAGGGGGAAAGGGGGAAGAAAAGGCCACAAACAAAACAACAAGAGGGACTTAAGTTAGACACAGATCACGATCCCAGTGTCATTGCTCTGGCTTGGGTCTGTGGGCCTAAGTACCAGATTCTGCACCCTTTGCTCCCTACAGGCAGGGAGGCCACCTGTGAGGGTACCCTCCGGGCCGTGGACCCCCCGGTGAGGCACCACAGCTACGGGCGCCATGAGGGGGCCTGGATGAAGGACCCTGCAGCTCAGGATGACAGGATCTACGTCACCAACTACTACTATGGAAACAGCCTGGTGGAGTTCCGCAACCTGGAAAACTTCAAGCAAGGTCAGAGACCAGGATGTGGGAGGGGGCAGAGTGTGGCAGTCTGGGGACAGCCCCTAGAAACTTGGCCCTCCTTTATCTTGTGATTTCCTGTGGTCCAGCCTGGCCTAGCTCCCGATCATCAGCTGCCCCAAGGAAAGGAGTCTGGGGGGCACTGCCCCAGGGGCCCAGCAGGCCCCATGGCACCTGGCGTGCTGGCACTGTGCCAGGAGCTACTATGCAGGGGCAAGCAAGATGGATGCAGTCCCACCACAGGAATATAACTGACCCCTGAGGGGGCAATTCTGAGCGTCCACCAGTTGAGTGCCTACTGTGTGCTCATTACCCATGTGTGCCAGCTCGTGGTATCTCCTAAGTCCCTGGAGTGAGAGTTATTACCTGTTTCACAGGTGAGCAGGCTCTGGGGCCTCAGGGATCTGGATGGACTGTCAGCACAGGGAAGGGCAGAATTTCAGTGATCAGATCTGGGGCCTGATGGGGGAAAGGGGTCATTTAGACATGGCCTGCCCTCCAGAGGTCCCCAGTCTGCAAGAGGGAGACAAAGGCTTAAGAGAGACAATTTCAGTACAGCCTTAGAGGAGCGCGGCCTGGGGCACCGAGGGAAGAGTCCCCGGCAGCGATGCTGAGCAGAGCCCTGGAGGAAGAATGGGAGGAAGCCAGGCAAATAGCGCTGGCAATGCCAGGAAGCGTGGGGCCTGGGTCGGGGAGGCCCGGGGAGGCCTCCTGAGCACCCTGAGAGCCTCGGAGTCAGAGCATAGACTGGAATAGCTAGGTCTTTCCTCTCCAGCTCGAAATCCACCTGGTCTCTGCCTCGAGCAGCTCACAGGCTGGCGGAGAAAACCAGTGATAAGTTCGAAGGCAAAGGGTCCTGGGAGGCTAGGGGCGAGGCGCCTCAGCTCAGCCTGGCGGGGCCAGGGAGGGCTTCCTGGAGAAGGTCACGCTGGCTGACTGGATGGGGAACGATCTCCCAGACGGAGGAAGAGCATGGGCAAAGGCCCTGGCCTGGCATCATCCTGCAGGGTGAGCCATCCCACGGCTCACGACCCTCTGAGCCTGTCCTCACAGGCACACGGGATGGGGTCACAACTCCTCATGGCCCTGAGGTGTTGGCTAGGACGCCGAGTCCAGGGCCAGGCACATGGCACTCTTGGTACGGAGTGCTTTGCCCGTGCTTGCAAGCCCTTGCTGGCCTCGGGTGTGCAGGGTGGGCTGCGGGTAGTGGCTGCGGGAGTTCAGGAGGCTCTGGTGTGACTGTCGCCCTCCACGTGCAGGCCGCTGGAGTAACATGTATAAGCTGCCCTACAACTGGATCGGCACTGGCCACGTGGTGTACCAGGGCGCCTTCTACTACAACCGGGCCTTCACCAAGAACATCATCAAGTACGACCTGCGGCAGCGCTTCGTGGCCTCCTGGGCGCTGCTGCCCGATGTGGTCTATGAGGACACCACACCCTGGAAGTGGCGCGGCCACTCGGATATCGACTTTGCCGTGGACGAGAGTGGCCTGTGGGTGATCTACCCCGCCGTGGACGACCTGGACGAGGCTCAGGCCGAGGTGATCGTGCTGAGCCGCCTGGACCCTGGCGACCTGTCGGTGCACCGGGAGACCACGTGGAAGACGCGGCTGCGACGGAACTCCTATGGGAACTGCTTCCTGGTGTGTGGCGTGCTGTACGCCGTGGACACCTACAACCAGCATGAAGGCCAGGTGGCCTACGCCTTTGACACGCACACGGGCACCGAAGCTCGGCCACAGCTGCCCTTCCTCAACCAGCACGCCTACACCACCCAGATCGACTACAACCCCAAGGAGCGGGTGCTCTACGCCTGGGACAATGGCCACCAACTCACCTATGCCCTTCACTTTGTGGTCTGAGTGGGGACCTGGGCTCACAGGATGGAGCAGCGGTGGGCATGGGGTCTCCCCCCTGCAACTCCTGCAACTCACTGTCAGCAAATATTTCTTGGAGTATCCCAAGCTGGGTGCTGGGCCTACAGTAGCAGCCAGGAGAGCACCTCCTCAGCACCTAGCAGGTGACCCTTGATTCTTTGTGCCTAGCACTGTGCCAGGCGCTTGACATGCACTTAACCTTTTAATCCTCCCCACGCCTCCCTTGGAGTTCGAGATCATTAAGCCCATTTTGCAGATGAGAAGAATGAGGCCCAGAGAAACAGCAACCCAGCTGGGATCAGGCAGGCTGTGTTCTTACTCTAGCCCATTTTGTAGATGAGGAGACTTCACCAAGCTCTCCCCCACCTCCAGCCCTCTCCCCTCATTTCCCCTGTCCACCCAACTGTCTCCCTTCCCAGCACTGCACAAAGTCAGATAGGCCTTTGGGGCCAATGCACTGGTGTCCACCATCCCAGGCCCCTGTTCTTGTTGAGCTGCTGGTGGCCTTGGGCTTTGGGTCCCTTGGCCAATGTCTCTGCTTCTTGCCTTTAGCCAGCCCTCCCACCTCACCCCACCCTCTGCTCAGCCACATTCCGAACCTCCACCGTCACCTAGCCACCGAGTAGAAACCACACCCCAGGAGAAATCCTGGCGGCTGTTCCAAGGCCCCTCCCTCAGGCACTCACTTGTGTTCTCCCTTGTTCTTCACCAGCGGCATGTGTTTCTGCAGCAGCTGGGAAGGGCCCAGGCAGCTGCCTGTGAGGGTGGGGAGCTGGCCGAGGCCCATCCACTCACCCAAAGCACTGGCTTCGGCCTTGGGTCCCCTTCCTGGCCCCTCCCTTGGGGTCTGGGGTCCTTTCTCTCTGGGCCTTCAAAGCCACAAGCTATGCACACTCAGGGATACCTCCAGGTCTGCCATGAGCAAGGCCCTCAGCCCAGGGGCTGGTCCATAATGGCCCAGGTTCCCTCTTCCTTGTCAGTCCTGGCCTGGTCATTGCTGGGCAGACACGTCTGAGCAGCGAGCTTTTCCTGGCTTCAAGATATTGGTGCCAGGGCTGCCCCACGTCCGGGACTTGGGGCTGAAGATTCACTTGGTCAAGTGACTCCCCAGAGCCTTGGACCTGGGCAGCCCAGACCTTTAATCTACAAGACCTTTAAACCTGAAGCTCATTGGCTTCACACAGTAATCTTAGAGCTGGAAAGACATTCTATAGCCACTTAAAGAAACTCCCTTTTTTGCTAAAAAAAGAAAATAGGTCCAGAAAGTTTTAGAAGATGGCTTCAAGGCACACACAGCCAGTCTCCTTCCAAAGGGCTTTGTCTCGACCTTTTATTCTCCTGGCTTGGAGGCAGCTCTGCCTGGGAAGGCAAAGACTCCAGCACCTTGAAGGTACCCGCTGCCAATCCCGACAGCCCCTGGACCTGCCCTCTTCCCTGCGCCCACCGGCCAGCTCCCTGCATATCGGTAGGTTTGAACACCCAGCTGCCCTGTTAGAAGTTCAGCTGCCTGGCCAAGAGGGCAAGGAAATGGATTTTGTGCAGAGTACATCTCTCCCTCCGTCATCAGGTGATTTGCTTTGCTTAAGCTATAATACACCCTTGGAATCAAGGGGGACAATGACACCCAGCCAGGCCAGGTGTGACTCATAGAGGAGGACACATCCAGCCTCCCCACCCAACTTACAGCCTCTTCAGAGGGCTATGGGCCTGGCCTTTGCTTGGCCCTGGGCGTGGGTCTTCCAAGGTTGTGTTGTGACACTGTAGTCCACCCACGCGAGACTCATTGAGGCCCTATTTCTTCATTAGTCTGAGACCAGACGGGTTTTGAAAAATTAAACGACAAGCAGCCTTGTTTTCCAGGGGGCATGATGCTGGTCACAGTCCCCATATACACAACAGTCCCTTTCTGTTTTCAGCTTACGTGCTAAGAGCTTACAGCTCTTTTCCTCATTTACAGACAGTCACACTGGAGTCCAGAGAGGTTAGGCCACTGGTCACATAGGCAACTGAGGGGAGATTCAGTGTTCAGAGTCGGGTGATAGAACCAAGCCACACGCAGGACCTTGCGTCCTCCTGACAGTGGAGATAAACACTCTGAATGTGCCCATTTTATAGTTGAGGACTCTGAGGCAAAGGGACTTACCCAGAGTCACACAGCAGCTTAGCCTCTGGCAGACTTGGGGTTTCAGGACTGGTCAGTACATGTTCTTTGCCACCTGTGGCCACTCTAATGCCAGCACCAGAAGCAGTGGCCATTGCTCTCATCCAGTGTGGCCAGGAGAGAAGCCACAAGAAGTGGACTGGGGCCAGCTAGTACAGAACCTTGCATGCCAAGCCAGTTGTGTCTGGAGCAAAGCTGAATTTAAATTGACAGAGAAAAGGAAAATCTAAGGTGGATTGTAATTGGATTTTTTCCTGTCTGCGATGGAAGGTAGGGAAGGATGTGTGGGGGGGAACTGGAAGCAGTCCGTCTCCGCCAACTTGGAGGCTCTAAAGGAAACCTGACCCCATCAGATTTTTTTTTTTAATCAATCTTGGGCTTTATTACATTTGGCAACAGGTACTTCAAACAAGGAAGGGCCTGGACCAGGGAGGGCCAACACTTCTTACTGACCTTGGCTGTGAAGCCAAAGGAAGCTGTCTCGTGTTTCTGAACAACGTGATGCATGAAGGGGCTTTGGCTGCTGCCTTGGATTCCTCCCTCGTCGTTTCCAGATCTTATTTTTTATTTTTTTTCCCAGTGCTAGGGGTAGAACTAGGGCCTGGCACTTGCTATGTAAGTTCTCTATCACGAGGCCACACCCCAGTCCCCAGGCTGTCTCCGGGGAGGAAGGAAGAGGGCTTCTGTCTTGGAGACAGCGGCGCAGAAGGTGAGGCCAGGCAGTTTCCCAGGGAAAGATTTGAGAGCACCTGAAAGCCCGTGTGTTCCAGAGCAGCTTTTGCTCCATTGGAGATGGCTGTGGTCTCAGAAGGACACAGCACTGTGTGGCCGTCAGAGACGGGAATTAGTTAAGGAGGTCCGTCTGGAACCCAGCCTCACCTCCGTGCCACAGGTAGGGACGTTAACTCATACAGCTAAGGACCTGTGACTTAGTGAGGACAGAGGGCTGCAGAGGACCCAAGCAGCTTGACAGGCTCCGTCACTCATCCGCCCAGGGTCTCCCAGGTTGGCATCATCTCCCCTTTACTGGGTGATGAACCTCAGGGTCAGAGAGGTCAGGCAATCAACTCAGGGTCAGTTTCCTAACGAGTAGAGAGGCAAGATTTGAAACAGGTCTGTTTTTAAGCCAAAACCCCAAATTAACTGTTGTTAGGAATCTTGTAACTAGTATGTTTTCTTCTTGGTTGTGGCTCTGGAAGCTCAAAGTCAAATTTGAGATCACTTTTAACAACTGTACTGAATCTCCTGCTGGACCCTCTCCATTCTGGTTTTCCGCATGTACCTTTACCCTGATCTAATCTTTATTTTTATTCTATCGTATTTTATCTATTTTTGTAAGTTGCCACAATACCTTTTTTTTAGTATTAAGGTGGCCTATGTATAAATAAAATCCTTGATCCGAAGCTTGACTTAAAAGTCTTAACTAAATACCGTGATCTAGGGCTGGGGCGTGGCTCAGGGGCAGAGGGCTTGCCTGACACGTGCCAGGCCCCGGGTTCTGTCCCCAGCACCAAATCAATCAATCAATAAACAATAAATGCTGTGGTCTGTATCTTTATCATAACACATACATTTAATAACTCTCTTAAAGTTCTCATTTGCCGTATGAACTGGCCCTGCTCCACATTTCCTGGAATCTAAACTGAATGATGAGCTACACAGAATTCAACTCCGGCTAAAAACTAGACCCCTCTCTGGGGAGAAGTAGGGTGCATCCTCCCTAATGGTGGTCAGGCAGGGTCGCCCAGTCACTCTCCCAGCTTCATGTGCTGGCTGCAGAGAGAGGACTGCTATGTCCACAAGCTCCCGGGTCAGGATGTGGAGCTAAGGGAGAGCTAAGAACAAAGGCAAGTGCCTACCCGGGAAATTTGAGAGGAGCCTTGGAAAGCTCATAAGCCTACATTTCCCAAACTTCAGCCTCTTGGGTACCCTCCCCACAACTTTCGTCACCTCTCTTTCCCATCTGTGGGATGACACTGTTTCTCTTCAGCTGATTCCATTCCGCTTACTAAAATAATTTTATTTCCAAAGGAAACTTTATAAATTGTTAGCCAAATGAAACAGAACAATTTTTTGAAGAGGAAGTTTATATTACAATTATAAAAGAAAGTATCAGTGACCACGAATACAAAATGATCACAAACGGGGATGCTTCATGGAAATTAAGTGGCCTTGTTACCTTCAGGTCTGTACTGTGCCTGCTAAGCCCCAGGCCCAGTCGCCTCCCTTTGTCAAAAAAAGAAGATTATGGTAAACTCAGCGGCTCTGGAGGCTGAGGCAGGAGGATTGTGAGTTCAAAGCCAGCCTCAGCAACTTAGTGAGGCCCTAAGCAACTCAGTGAGACCCTGTCTCTAAATAAAATATAAAATAGGGCTGGGGATGTGGCTCAGTGGTTAAGCACCCCTGGGTTCAACACCCCCCCAAAAAAAATGGAAGATTATGGGGCTGAGCGCTTGCCTGGACAAGAGCCTGGCATTGAAAAGAAAATTTTAAAAAAGGATTGGCAAGTGTGGAGGGATGGAGCCTGAAGTGGACAGCAAGTAGCAGCAAGAAAGCAGAGATTGTCCTGGAGTAACTGGAGGGGTGGGGTGTGAGGGAAGGGCTCCCTCCCCTATGACTCAGTGGCCCTTCGAGTGTGGCTGAGGTACCACCCGAGCTGTCTCAAACCCCTGATGAGCCACAGACTAAGACCAACCCTCCCCTCCAAATACACAGACACATGGACGTGCTCAGCCAGGCCTTCCCTCCCAGACTCCCCCACCCGGAAGCAGGCCTGTCCTGTGGCCCTTGGCAAGAGGGTCCTGCTCTCTACAGGTCAGACCTACCAGGAACACAGCGCCACACCTTCAGAGCAGGGGCCTCTGGGGCCATGCCCCTCTCACCCTCCATTCCCCTGCCCAGGGTTGACCCTGGTCCCATGCAAGCCAAACATGGCTAGGCTTTGGGTAAACGGACTATGGCCTTTTCCCTGAGGCCTGTCTACTCCCCACTGCCCCGCCTTCCCTGGCCTAAGTTCCCAGCCAGTAGGGCTTCGCATCAGCTGTCCCTCTGCCTGGCACACTGGTACATGCCCTTAGGCATGGCTGCCTCCCTTGTGACTTTCAGGTCCCCATTCCCCAGGGAGACTGTCCCTTAGGATGAGCCTGAAGTTGGTCGGGTCACATGCTCTGTATTCCTGTGTATTGCTTTATTAGCTTGGGCTCCGTCAGAGCACAGCTTGTCCCTCACTACACCAGCACCCAGGAACCCACAGTGAACGTCTGCTAACAGGGTGACCTGCCTTAGCATGGACAGGTTCATCCCGTCTCCTGAGCAAGCCACCGTTGGCGCCAAGGTCGTGGCCACCAGCTGAGCTGCGATTCTTTCATTTATTAGTTGAGGTCACCCAGAAGTCTGGTTCCGCACAGAAATCTCTAAAAGGCAGCTTCAGACCCCTAAGACGGGAGAGCAGAGAGAAATGAGAAAACCCACCTTCCCGGGCAAACACGTGCCTGAGACCCCACCCTGGTCTCCCACAGGGACATGCCCAGCAGGGAAAGCTGTGGCATTTCTCGTCTGTGGCAATAAGACCGCCATGGGGCTGGACAGAGAGTTTGAGGCCACTCTGGTGGTACGGTCAGAGGACACAGAGCTGTGTGGGCCTGGGCTGCCCAAGCCTAGTCCTGGTCAGCTTGGAGCACAAGAACAGGAGGGCAGTGCGGAGGCCAGGAGTGGAGGGCAGTGCGGAGGCCAGGAGAGCAGTGTGGAGGCCAGGAGGGCAGTGCGGAGGCCAGGAGGGCAGTGCGGAGGCCAGGGCAGTTTTCTGAGACCTGACACGGGAGTGCTCAGGGAGCAGCGGCTGCTGCTACAGTTGTGACCAGTTAACTCTCTGCTCAAAGGGAGGATCCACCCACCACCCTGCAGGTCACGCACCACGACGGTCCACACGACTGCTCCCTTCCTCGGGGGAGGCGCGGGGTGCCGGGCTGAATGTCTCCTTGCTGCCCTCAAAAGCTCACTGGGAGGTGGGAAGCCGCCATCAGTCCTGGGTGTTCTTGGTGCTGGAAGAGTGGAGAGCCCTGGGGCCCTGTGCTTGGAGTCACAGGAATCCCCCACCCGGGACCACAGAGCCCAACACCCCACCAGCTTCCACGTCAGAGCAAAAGGAGCTGCCTCTGGTCACCACTGATGGTGTGGTCCTTGAAAGGGATCTCTTTGACCTTGAGATTCCTCCCTTGGACCTCAAGGCCCTAAAAGCTACCCTTGGCCAGGGTGGGAAAGGGAGAAATAATAGGAACCATCCGTGGGAACCGCACCGTGGGAGCGGAGCTGGGCTCTGGGCCCAGCACGCTGCTGAGCCTACAGTGCTCTCTCCTGGAATCTTCCCAGTCACCCCGTGAAGTGAGCGCTGTTGCCATTCACGTTTCACACACGAGGAAACTGAGGAACAGACTGCTGTGTCACGTGTTCAAGGTCACGAGCTGGTGGCGGCCGAGCTGCGGTTCCACTTTCTCCAGGCTCCTCACCAGTGGCTCCCAACTCCAACTCCTGTCGCCTCATGTCAGAATCCCTGGGGAGTTTTAAAAGATGCTGATGCCCAGACGCCCCCCGACCAATACTCCAGAGTTGTGGGGGGCAAGGACTGGGATGTGGTGCACGTTCAAATCTCCCCAGGAGATTCCACCCAGCGTCTGGGGTGGAGACCCCAACCTGCTGCCCTGAAGAACGTCCCGCAGCTGGCCTGGACAGGGCATGCAGGGCGGACCTGGAGCTGGAGCGTGCACCATGGGCTCTGAGGAAGGAGCGGGTCAGAAGGCCCGCTGCATCCAGGCTGCCCCTGAAGAAGCAGAGAAAGCAGGCCCGGGCCTGGCGGGGGTCAGCTATTTCTCCCCAGTGGGGTGTCTGCGCCCCAGTTGCGGGTGCTCCTGGGGCTCACAGCACAAAAGCTCCCTCTGGCCCCAGGCAGTGCCCAGACGCTGCCCCACCCGTCAGACCAGCCTGAACCCTGCCTACGTCCAAGGCCAGCCTGCGACCTCTGACATTCCTGCAGGAACCCAGTGAGGCAGAACAGACAGGGCTTTCAGAATGCGTGCCTGCTGTTGGGTGAATTATCACCCAGAATTATCTGCCATGAGCACGGGGTGGCATTTCACGTGCCAAAGGTTGGCTGGCCCCGCCCTGGCCCTAGCTGCTTGGCTCCAGGGCCCTCATTCCAACTGTGCAAGGACAGAAACCTTATTCTTCCCTAGCAAGAGGCCTCCACCCTCACCATCTGTGCAGAACCTCCCCCAACCCAGTCTTCCCCTGACCCCCACCCAGGGGCCAGAGCCTGCCTTTCCTATGGCTCAGCGCCAGAGTGGATTAGACAAGAGTGACTCAAAAGTCAAGTTCCCAGGTCTTCTTAAGCCAGAGATTTTATCAACCTCAGCTTGAATCCCGGTCTGCCACTCACCACCTGTGGGACTGGGGCATACTGCTTAAAGTGTCTGATCCCACTTTCCACATCTGTAAGAGGGGAATGACATCCTCCATCTTCCAGGAATGTTGAGATTGAAATGAGATGGTGGATGTGATAAAGCTTGAGAATGGGCACATGGGGGACACTTGGAAAGACAAGGCACAACGGAGGACCCTAAATGAACTTGATCGAGATGCAGCTCATCAAGTCAGACCCAAACACTGTACCCAGACTCCCAAGATCGAGACACGAGGTGCAGCCCAGAGACCTCACTTCAGTTGCCACCAGCAAGCTGAACAATCCGGAGGGAAACTTCCAGTGAGCCCTGGAGTGAGCTTAGTGAAGCTGACACCCTGCTCATCCTGAGCTGCCTGCAAAGGGGAACCGAGCCTGGCTGCTCTCCTGATGGCCCATTCCAAGGCAAGACACAGGACGGAAGCTTCCAGGCACTGCTGTGTCCACAGCGTTCTTGTCCAGGGCCTGGCATGTAGGAGGGTCCCTGCCCAAGCCCCTCGGCCCCAGCTCTTGCTGTTCCCCCACAATCAGGTCTGTCCATCTTTCCATTTCACAGACACTTGCTCTGAGCTCTGACTCTGCCAGGAGTGGGGACAAACCGAGGACTCAGGTGGTGCCAGCGAAAGGAAAGGACACAGTAAGCATTTGCTGGGTGCTGCCAAAGAAGTTGCCAGAGGATGGCTTGGGGGTTGGAGCACTGTCCCCATTCATCAACTCATTTTTAAAATTTATTTATTTATTTTGTACTGGGGATTGAACCCAGGGGCACTTTACCACTGAGCTATATCCCCAGTTCTTTTTTATTTTGAAACAAGGCCTCTCTAAATTGCTGCGGTTAGCGTTAAACTTGTGATCCTCCTGCCTCAGCTTTTTAAGTAGCCTTACTCAAAGGTTCTTTTTTTTTTTTTTTTAATTTTTTTTAGTTGTTGATGAACCTTTATTTTTTATTTACTTATTTGTTCATATGCGGTGCTGAGACTCGAACCCAGTGCCTCACACGTGCCAGGCAAGCGCTCCACCACTGAGCCACAACCCTAGACCAAAGGCTCTTTTTTTTTAATCAAAAAATAATTTATTTGCTTTTGATCACAAAACAGAGGGAAGGGCAGGGGCAATGCTGTACCCCTTGGTCACTTCTTCCAATCTTTGCTCCTCTAAAACCTGGCCCACTTCAGCAGCTGTGTTCTCCCATTCTGTCAGCTACAGAGTAAGGGTGGCCACATGGGAGGGATGGATGCCCCTTGGTGTTCCAGCTCATTGTATTTGAATACTGCCAGTAACTGGTGGTTCTATCAATTACCTAAAATTCATGAAGGAGCAGGTCATAAGTTCTGACCATCCAACTCTTAGAAACCTCACAGAAAGACCTTCTGAAACAGGAGCAGAGACTAAGGCTAGCCCCTTCTCTGTCTCAGCTTTCTGGGTCCCAGGCTGCCTGTGGTACCTGAAGAGCTGTCCTGGGCCCCCATATCCCAGGTGGTGATGGAGGAAGGGCAGGCCAGGCCAAACATGAAGCATAAGCAGTCTTTACTGGGCCCAGAGCAGGAGTCCATGGGTCCTGAGGACCTTGTGAACTTGTTAATTTTCTCCACATTCTTTTCTGCCTGTGTCCGTAGCCTCATAAGCTGTTTTTCCTTCCGGTAATGGATCTTGGCCTTCTCTTTCCTTTTCTCCTCCAGGGTGGCTGTCACTGCCCGGTACTTCCAGCCAACCTCATGAGCCAGGCGCCCCAGGTCGGCAAACTCTCTTGTAGGCTTCAGCCGCACAACCTTGACAGCAGCAGGAACCACCATCCGCTTTTTCTTGTCGTAGAGCCGTGGAATCCCATCAGACACCTTGAGGCGGTCCAGGGCAGCCTGGCCTTGCTTGGTCTTGTGGGGCAGCATGCCTCGCACTGTCCACCAGAAGATGCAACTCGGGGCGTAGAAGTGGTATGGGCCCCGGGATGGGATGGTGTTCATTCACTTGCGGAGGAAGTCCAGATACTTCAACTTGTTTCTGTAGAAATTTCCAGAAATATTGATGCCCTCACAGCGCACAACCACCACCTTGCAACTCAGCAGTACCCATTTGGCCACTGGCTGCCAGTCGGCCCAGAAGATGGCCTCAGCCATCCAGCACCAGGACCTGCCCCTCTGCTATCTTTGGCAGTTGCCTGGGAAAAAGCTCAAAGGCTCTTTGACACCTGTAAGAACCCAGTTTTTTTTGCTCTGTTTATTCAGTTACCCTACCCTGTTGGCCTCATCCTCAGGGATTCAAGATGGCTGCAGTCATTCCGGATATCACATCCTCATCATTGGTATCCAGGCACAGAAAACTGATTGGCCAGTGATTCCCAGAAGCCTCTTTGCAGACCTTTCTGGTTCCTTTCTCTTCTAATCAGACCAGGTCACATTCCCTCACCCATCTCCTCACCAAACCACTGACAAGGAGATGGGGCCGCCATGATGAGCTTAGATTCACCAGGGGTTACAGGAGGGAACTAACGGAAGGGCAGACTCTAGGATAAAATCAAGTCTCTGCAGCGTGGAGGAAGGGGAGTGGCAATGGTCATGGTGACCACATCAGAGCTTCCTGCCCACTGGCCTTGCCCTCTGCGGGACATAGCATTTCTCCACCTCACCCATTCAATGTGGCATCTTCCTTCAGATCAACTGTCTCCTCCTCCAAAAGTTCTCCCTGTTCCCTCCAGCTTCCTCAAGAAGGAGCACCCAGCTGACAGCTCGGGCTGCAGCTGCAACTAAACATTTACACATACCCTCGTCTTCTCCTTCCAATCTCTGTTCCTTCTCTTCTTTTTCTGTGCTGGGGATCGAACCCAGGGTTCTACCTATCCACTCGGGGTGCCATCTCGCCTAGAGCCAGGCTAATTCTCCAGTTTCCCAAAACAGGCATTGACCAGGCGAGTGAATTGGGATGCTGCCGAGGTGGATGCCGGGTGTGGCAGGGGACATCACCGGCCTTCTCTGGTGGTGAGATTTTTTTTCAAGGCTAGGAGGTGCCGTGTAGAGTAATTTTATTTTCCTCTCTGTCCTCTTCGCTGGTTTAAACTTTTTCAATGATGTGACGAGCATCACTTTTAAGGGGTCGTGACATTTTTTACAAAAGCAAAGCCTTTTCTTTTTTTTTTTTTTTAATGAAGAAAAACATCCATTTGGGATTATTTGAGATGTGTAAGGAAACCATGGGGTGCTAGGAGTTTCTTCCTTCCCTTTCTTTCTTCCACCCTCCCCTCACCCCAGCAGGAGCACCCTTTTGGAGTCTGAGGCCCTCCTCCTCCTTCCAGGGGACTTTACAAAGATCCAAAAGGCTGCGCTGGGCTCAGGATTAAAAGCGAAGTTAAAAAGGTGAATTTCCTTGAGAAAATGATACTGGTGTTTATGTTTGACTTTTATTTCTCTTCCAAAGCAGGAATTTGGAGGACCTGAAGCATCTGGGTCTTTTAATAAAGTCTTGGAATCCAAGCTTTGCCCAGGTCATCACCTGTATGCCGTGAGATGCTCCTCATTGGTTTCTCTGTTGGATTATCCGCATTCACTCTCTGCACTTGTAGCTGAGTGGAGGATCCGAGCTCAGGTTGGGGACACTGGTGGGGCCAAAGCAGGTTTTCAGCAGGAGGTCATGGATGGACCAGGGTGCCTGCAGGAGGAGCGGGCTGTGGCCTGAGAAGAGGGAGTCAAGGCCTAGGTCAGAGCACAAAGAGCGGGCGGGCCTGGGAGGGGCTGTGAGGACCCGAAGGTGGAGGATTCCAGAGCCCTGAATGGTGGAGTCAAGAGACCTAGGAGTTCTTGAGCTATAGGAACAAAGGTACAGAGGACAACCCCCGGATTCCGGCCAACGGGAAAGGTGGAAGCAGATGCCAGACCCCAACAGGTGTGAGGGCAGGAAAGGGTGGATTCTATTTCACGCTCTTGGGCATCATCGTGATATGAAGCACACAGAGAGACCCACCAGCAACGGGGACATGGAGGCCGAGCCCTGCTCCAGCCTCCAGCTCTTCCATTTCCTGCCTCTCGGGACCCAAGGACTCTGGCCCCCAGGTCCTGCCAGCTGGATGCACTGGTGACAGATGCCGACACATGGCCCCAGGGCTGCCTGGGTCGGGTGCTGCCAGCTGGGTATTGCCTCAGCATCAGGAAAGGAAGGAAGTAAGGCCCAGTTTAGGCTGAGACCCCAGAGAGAGGAACATCCCTCGAGGAAAACAGGCTGGTCACTAGAATACGGCTCAGCACCTCACAGTTGGCCTGATACAAAGCCACAATTGACTTGGGCACATGGTTCTTTCAGCTGCTTCACAGTCCTGAGTGCCCGACCCAGAGACAACCTACCTCCCAGGCCTTGTCCTCAGGGCTTCACGTCTGGGTTCACTTGCACATGAGGACACTGAGGCTCAGAGAGGTGGAGTCATTTGCCTGAGGACACATAGCTGGTTGGATAGGCCTGTCCAACCCTGGGGCCCAGGTTCTTAACCACCCTCATGGCAGGCTTCATTCCAAGTTTCCTTTCAAAGCTGACTGGGAAGACGCCCACTTAACAGTAGCTTCAGAAAGCATGGAGTTTACATAAAAAGAGATAATATCTAAACATGTACTTCTGAATTTTATGTTTTAGAAATTTTCATTGAAGACGGTTGCGAGGCATGTCTGCAAAGAACATTGGAAGTGCGAGAACCTGGCAGCTGATAGTCGGGAAAGTACTCCTTGCACAGAACTTGGCCTGGGGCCTTGCCCACTGAGGCCCCTGGGGAGCCCCCACCCCTTCAGGGGTCCTGGCCAAAGCCACTTCCTCGGACCAAGAGCTGAATGGACCAAAAGCTGAGCCAAGCGGCCTGGAAACTGGCTGGCTTCCTGCTGTGGTTTCTGCCCTAACGTGTGGAGCCGGCCCACGTCTGAGGCCTGGGCTTGGCTGCTTCCTTGCCCCCGGGGGAGGCTGGGGGAGATCCAGGCCTGGCCACAGTGGGTCCTGGGTTCAAATTCCACCTCTGCCTCCTGGGGTCCAGCAGACCTGAGGGAAGGCTCTGAAATCATACCCTAGTCCCAACCACTTCCCAGGTCCTGCTCCTGGGCCTTGGGCACCTCTTGTCCTCTGAGACTTAGCTTCACACCTCTGAAACAAGGACAAGAATGGGGCGACTTGCAGGCTGCGTCTGACGAGGGCTGTTACTGTCACTGTGCCTGTGAGCGGGGCCCCTTCTCTACACCCCAGCCTCAGGGTCTTCATGGGCAGGTGGGGATTGACACCAGGCCCACCTGAGGGCTGAGGAATCCATTAGCAAGGTGATGCGTGGAAAGCGATTAGTGAATGTTTAACAAATTAATCGCCGGAGTCATTCTTACTGTCCCAAAGCCCCCTGGGAGCTCACGCTCAGGGAAAACTGTCTAAGAAGGTTAAAGGATTAAACTTGTGAAGAGAAGCAAAGTCATGCCAGGGGACAATTTGAAGAGCCAGGGCCACCACAGCCCTGAGGAGCTGGTAGAGCCTTTGTTAGTGGTACCTCTTCTGTTTTGCTCTGGGGAATTGAACCCAGGGGTGCTGTTCCGATGCAACACTGGAGCTGGCAGCGGGGAGCTCAGCAGAGGAAGAGGCTGGGAGGGTCCCTGGTGGGCTGGGGACTAGCTGGGGCAGACTGCCACGGCCATGGGCGGGGCGGGTGGGGCATCCTGGAGTCGGAGCTGGTGGGTGGGACAGGGCTGGGTCCCATCTGGCCATGAGCTCAGGCGAGTCCCTCCCCTCTGAAACACACTTTCTCCATCTTCAAATGGGACCATGATGCAGTGGGTGACTCAAAGAACACATGAACTAACGGGGCTGTAATCAGACTCTGGGAGCTTGGCCAGGCTGGGAGAAGCTGGTCACAGAGCCACCTGCCTGCACCTGAGGCATAGGCAGGTGGCAGAGGGTGGGGACCCCAATCCTGGATCTGCAGGGTACCTCTGCTTTCCCTCCTGGGCTCCCTCAGCTCCCTGGGAGGCCCAGCAGATTGGAGCAGCTTCCTGGGGTCCTGAGTAGGGAAGCAGGTTTCTCAGCTGAGGGATGGACATGGTCCTGGAGCCAGTGGCCCTGTAGAGGGACCCCTGTGGGCGAGGATGCCCCTGGGGCTCTTCTGTGGCCCCCCTCTCGGCACCCTGCTGACTTTTGCTGAGACTCACCCTCGGGCCTTTCTCTGTCCAGCTGGTGTCAAGATCATCTGATGTCCCTCGTTAGGCCCAGACTCCAGGTCTGCAGTTCTCCCAGGAGCCTGGCTCCCTTCCCAGCACTGGGACTGTGGCCTCCAGCCACAGGAGCCCCTGGGGGCCTGGCTCTCGGCCCGACTTTATGCTCTGGTGAAATGCGTTACACAAATTTTTATTAATAGCTCCAATAGTCTGCACTTACTGTGTGCCCTGCACAAAACTAAGCCCTACTTGTGTGGAGAATGGAAAAATGACCCTGCGAGGTGGCCCCGTGACCCCTACCCTAGATCAGGAGACACCCAATGCCTGGCTTGGCCTCACACTGAGTCTCAAGGCAGGCGGCCTAGCATCAGGCATCCTTGCTCAGTGCCTTGATTCTGCAGAAAGAGCACTGACCTGGGAGACTAAGCCTGGCTTCCGGCTCCTTGGTGACCTTGGGCCACCTTCCATCAGCAGAGATGAGACCGGCCCTGCCACCCCTAGGTCCTGGATAGGGAATATTAGATAGATGATGGAGAGATAGAGAGAGAGAGAGATGGATAGAGAGATGGACATTCATTATTTTGTGGGGGCTGACAAATCTAAAATTTATAGGGCGGGCCAGGAAGCTGAAATTTGATGCAGTTTGGGGGCAGAATGTCTTCTCTGACCTGGTTTTTGCTCTTAAGTCCTTCAACTGATTGGATGAGACCCACTCACCCACACACCTTGGGTAATCGTAAGTCAACAGT
Source organism: Sciurus carolinensis (assembly GCF_902686445.1). Lineage (NCBI taxonomy): Eukaryota > Metazoa > Chordata > Mammalia > Rodentia > Sciuridae > Sciurus > Sciurus carolinensis. The sequence goes on along the minus strand of NC_062226.1, from coordinate 9,916,180 downwards.
AAAACATGTTGATTTAACCATGGGTACAAAATACCTTTACAGCCACACTGGATTAGTGTTTGATCAAATGAGTGGGTACGATCGTCTGGTTAAATTGACACATGAGACTAATCATCACCCCACCCCAACACACATTCCAGAGCTAGGGAAACTAAATTTTGGGAATCTGAACAAGGACCCCAGATCCCAGCGATACAACTGGGAAGGTGGAAAATGTCCTCTTTGTCCCTAGACAGGTCTGAATGTGTACCCCATAATGTCTACCTCTTTACTGAGCAGGGATTTGAAGTCACTTTTACTTTTTCTTTCTACCTTTCTTACTGTCTAGTGTTTATTAACTTATACATGTGTAACTTTTTATAATTACAAAAACATTAAATGATTTTCACTTTGGAAAAAAATGACTTTTTTTCTGAGAATATGTCAGAGTAGGGGATAAAACATTTAAGAAAAACAAACCCAGCTGAGGTGCAGCTAAGGAGCAGAGTGCTCGCCTAGTGGGCGTGAGGCCCTGGGCAATCCCAGCACCACAAAAAAAAAAAAAAAAAAAAAAAAACAGAGCAAGAGCCTAGAACTCACCATCAGAAAGTTTAGAGTAAAAGCATAAATTGAGTCGGGTATGGTGGCACATGTCTATATCCCAGCAATTTGGGAGGCTGAGGCAGGAAGGAGTTCAAGTTCAAGGTTGACCTGGACAACTGAGAGAGACTGCTCTCCAAATAAATTAAAAATAGTGGTAGAGTGCTGGGTTCAATCTCTGATAACACACACATACACACACACACACGAGGAGAAGAAGATAGATTTAAATACTAATCCTGAAGTGTCCCTGGACTATATGATCCAATTAAGAGGTACATCTATAACCAAATGATCAGAAAGATTAAAAAGAAAAGGGTGGAAAAAGATATAGGATGCAAAAAACAACCAAAAGAAAATCGCTATAACTTTATCAATAGCAAACAAAATACTCCTGCCCTACCTTACTGGGCATTGAACCCTAGGCCTCACCCATGCCAGGGGAGTGTGCTACTGCTGAGTGATAGCCTCGGCCTTTTTAAAGTTTTTATTTTGAGCAGGTGTTGTTGTACGTGCGTGTATTCCCTTCAGAGGTTGAGGTAAGAGGATCAAAAGTTCAAGGCCAACCTCAGCAATTTAGTGAGGCCCTAAGCAATTTAGCAAGATAAAAAATAAAAAGGACTGGGATCTAGCCAGTGGTAAAGCATCCCTGGGTTCAATCCCCACCACCAAAAAAAAAAAAAAAAAAAAAAAAAATAATAATAATAATAATAATAAAAGTTAATAAAAAAATTTATTTTGATGATCAAATCTCACTACATTGCCCAGTTGGCCTTGAACTTGTGATCCTCCTGCCTCAGCCTCCTGAGTAGCTGGGATTACAGGGGTGTGCCACTGCACCTGACATGAAATAGATTTTAAGGTTAAAATGATTACTAGAAATAAAAATACGTTTCAGTGACAAGAGGTTTGATGTCAGGAAAATGAACAATTTCTAAATTATATGTACCTAAGTAACTTCAAAATATAAAATACGGGTTGAAATCCAGACCAAGTTCACAATAGTAATGGGAGATCATCACACATATTCCTCAGTAAGTAACGGAAAGACCAGGGAAAAGTTAGCAAGAATCTAGACCATGAAACAAGGGCCGGAAAACTGACCTCACGTGTCCACCAGGAACCCAGTAGCTCACACCTCCACAGCCTTCGTGAGGACAGCGCCACATTTAAAAAAGGTGATCTCACACCGAACCGCAGAGCAATGAACTGAAGTCAGAGTGTGGCGTGACCAGATTCACTCAATCTAGAAATAAATTTAAAAACCGAAAAGGCAACTAGGAAATTCCCACACATTTGGAAATTAAGAAACTTCAAGGACAAAATCATGACTCAAAAAGAAGCCAGTGTGGGGCTGGAGAGGCCTAGCATGTGTGAGGTCCTGGGCTTGATCCCTGGCAAGGCTAAAGGAAAGGAGGGAGAGAGGGAGGGAGAGAGGGAGGGAGGGAGGGAGGGAGGGAAGGAAAGGGAGGAAAGGAGGGAGGGAAGGAGGGAGGGAAGGAAGCAGCAGACGTGCAGGGCTCACTTGGGTCGGGGCCAGCAGCTGCTGGGCCCACCCCTCCTGGTCTGGGGGGACAAGGGAAGTGTGGCCCTCTCACCCCATTGTTCCTGAGTTGTTTTTTAAGCCAGAGCTTATGGAACACCAGTTGTGTGCCAGGCCTGTGCCCTGTCTTGTGACTCCTGACAAGGGACATCATGGGTCCCTAGCCACAGAGGAGACTTAGGAGCTCAAGTGACTCGCCCAAAGTCACCCAGCTGCAGAGTTGCCCCGGGCTGTTGGGTCCCTTGTTTTCATCACCTCTGAAGCTGGCATGACCGGTACCCCCATTTTTCAGATAAGGAAATCGAGGCTCATGGCACAAGGTCAACAAGTGGTGGGATTTGATCTGGGGACTTGAACCCAGATCCAGATGGCCTTAGACCATAACAGAGAGAACTCAGACCCAGGGCTGCTGCGGCTTGGACGGGACACACAGGAGGGGGGTGGGAAGTTGAGACTCTGCCTGAGCGTCTGGAACGGGAAGGATGTTCTAGAACGGGAAGACATGACCACAAAGGCCTTCTACGTCGCTGGACAGGACGGAAGGACAGTGCCTCAGACAGAATGAAGGACAGCCCCCCACTCCCTCCTCCCAGACACAGGCCCCAGGGCTGACAAGAGCCCGTTATCATGAGGTCTCAGGGGAGGGGCAGTGAGCGAGCCTCAGTTCCCCAGCGCCTGACGAAATGGCCACTGAAACCCTTGGGACCTGGGGGCAGGGGTGTGGCCAGAGTCAAGGGGGAGGGGAGGCTGCAGGGGAACCAGCAGCCAGCCTCTCAATTTCTCCACAAGGAAGCTGAGCCCAGACAAGGTCAGACACCAGCCCGGGGTCACACAGCCTGTCAGGTCCCTTCACTCCGGCAGCAAGGTGGAAGACGAGGTGGCACCTAGTGGGGCCAGTGCCAAGTTCCAGGCATGAGTTGGTGAACCCCAGAACCCACAAGTTGTCTGTAGTTAACCCTGCAGCTCCAAGTTCCAGGCAGCTCAGAACAGCCCTAGCCCAGAGGCCCAGCAAGGACTTAGTCACACAGCAAGCGGAGGCTGCAGTTGGTCCCCACGCTGCCAGGGCTGCTTTCATCTTCTGTCTTGAGCTGTTTTCTACCCCAGCCTTGCTCTCCCAACCCCCACCCACCAGTTGTCCCCTTGGAGAGCAATGCAGGGCCGCTCAGATTTCCATAGCGCAAGTGGGTGCCAGGTGTGGCCGGGACAGTTGGGCAGACAGGTGGACAGAGAGGTCTGGTGGCCTCAAGAGGCTCCAGCCAGGGATTGGACACTACAGCAGCTGCTTGGCACCTGCTCCAGGCTTTCGGAGGGGACCTGGCACCTGTGGAGGCCAGAGGTCCACATCTTGGCTCTGCCACAGAACTGGCTGGTGACCCTGGCTTCGAGCTGCTTCCTCCCCTGGCCCTCGACTCCCTGTCTGCAGGGACCAGCCTGATGTGTGACACAGGTGAAGAGCACAGCATGGTGCCTGGTGGCTCTGCCTTAGTGGGTGGGTGGCTGCTGCTTTACTACTACCACCTCAGCGGGGCCAGAGGAGGTCAGGAGGCCAGAGAACCTGAGCCAGGGGGCCTGGCAGCCAGCTGACCGTGCCGTCCACTTGCTCTTCTCTGCCAGCCAGAGCTGGTTCACGAAGCATCTGGCCTGTCCTCTGCCCCTGCCAGCTCCCTTCAGTGCTCGAGCCTCTTCCGGCATGTGGCAGTCATGAATGTGGTGACATTACAGTCACTCTGCCTGAAGCAGAGCCAGAGGCACCGCATTCCATCCCTGGGTGTCCTCCTCCCACCCTCACCCCCTCCCGGGACTCCAAGCCCCTTCTTGCACCCCCAGGGCTCCACGACAGCTACTTTGAGAACCACTGTCTGGGACGCAATCTAGGCCTCCCAGAGGCCGCCCCAGGCCTATGCTTCCTTGAATCTCCCCAGCCTGTAATTCTTGCTTTCCACAGGTGTCCCCTGGAGGTGGCTCAGTGCCCACCACACCCCATTCCTGGCTGCTCTAGAAACAGGCTCTGCAACTGTACCTCTGGGACCTTTATAAAGAGGTGCCTTCCAGAATCTTCTTTTCCCTGTTTTGCATCTGGCAAATACTTCTCAACTCAGAGGCCCAGAGCCCATTGACGCCTCCCAGAAGACCCCCAGAATGCCCAGAGAGGGTCTTCCCCTCCTTGGGCTCTCTCAGGCTGTCTCACCTATGGAGTTCAGGTGGCAGGTGAAACTCAGACAGGTCAAAGGGCAAGATTCAGCAAGTATGGGAGGGAGGGAAGCAGGGAGGGTAGAGGAGGGAGGGCTCAAGGAGGAGAAGGCACTGAGGGAGGACAGAAACTAAGAAGGAAGGCAAGGAGGAGCCTGGGATCTGGTAGCACCCCCTCCTCTCCTCCAGCTTACACGCCCTCCCCTCCCCTGCCCTGCCCTCCCTACCTGTCCTGAAGCCGAGCCCACCTCCCCAGGCTTTGGTGGGGAAGGGGATTCCAGGACCCCCCACCCTTCTCTCCCTCCTCCCTTTCCCTTTTTTTCAATGCTGGGCATTGAACCCAGGGGTGCTTTACCACTGAGCTACACCTCCAGCCCCTTTTTTATTTTTTATTTTGAGATAGAATCTGACTAAGTTGCCCGGACTGGCCTCAAACTTGTGATCCTCCTGCCTCAGCCTCCTGAGAACTGGGATTATAGGTAAATGACTCTGCACCAGGCCAGGAGCCCCATTTCAGAGCCCATGGAGGGTCACCAGCCCAAGGAGACGAGGGGACAAGGAGCAACAGTAATGAACCACCACGTATTATCCCAGAGCTCTTGTCTGGCAGTCCTCTGGGTAAAATGTCCAGTCTGAGCTACCCCAGATAGGATGGCAAGCAGAGCTGTGGCCAGGGCCCCCAGGTGCATTGCTGAGGGCGCTGGATCAGCCAGCCTGGGTGCTGCGAGCTGCACATCTCAGCTCCTCTGATTGGCTACCTTCCAAAGGTACAGCATGGTGCCTGCCAAACCCCAGGAGGTAGGGGGACAGCCACCAAGATGCTGGCCTTGGTCTGCCGTCTTCAGGCACCCAAGCCTGGGCCAGTCCTCACCTGCTCCAGTGGCACCTTGGTCTCCTTGCCTGACGTCTTCCAGGGCAGGGGTAGACAGATGGGAAAGGGGTGTCCAACTTCATCTGGACATGGGCTCAGAGGAGGCTGAGCCCAGCTGGGGTAGGGGTGGGTGTCTGGGAGGATCTTGGGCAGGTGTCCGGGACCTCGCCCTTTGGTTCCCTGCCAAGCTCGGGAGGAGCCCAGAGCTGGCCTGGCCTGGTGGGTACCAGTGGCACTCACACAGGCTCTGACTGGAGAGAGCCGCACGTGAGCTCGGCTCTGCTTCCTTCTCATGGCAAGGGTACGGCTCCCCATGGGGGAGTGAACTTCGCTTTCCTGGTCTGTGAAATGCAGGCAAACCTTCCTCAAGCGCATCATGGTGAAAGCCGAAGGAATGTGAAAGAGAAACCAAGGCAGTACCTAAGGATCCAGATAGGAGGATACGGATCAGCAGCCACCTCCTCCTCCTTCCATTTATGTGTTCATTCAAAAGCCTTCTCAAGACCTCTGGGCCTGGGCCGAGCACAGGGTAATCACAACCTGCAGTGAACGAGGTACGGCCTGAAGAACCCCAGCTTCGGACTCAGGCCTGGCACCCTTCCTGGCTCCACTGCCCGCTGATCACTGGTCCTGGGTAGATTGCTTCCCTCTCCAACCATCATCTTCCAGTCTGTGAAAAATGGGAATTGCAATTGCGCTCCCATTTTGAAGGCTGTGATCAGTCATCCCAAGCAGGCTCTCCCTCCCCCGCTCCCATTTTTTGGAGGGAGGGGAGTTTGGTTAATTTCTTTTGGAGGTAGGAGAGAACAGTGGGTTTGCCCACAGGCTGCAGTTTGAGGGGGACAGACAACGTGACCAGTCTTGATTGGTTGCTTGGACGAGTTATTGGTCACCTCTGATGACAGGTAGCCATTTCCTGCACACAGATGGTGCCGAGGCCCGGGGCCAGGAATGCTGCTAACTTTGTCTTGTTTAACTGGGTCCCGCCTCTCTTCTCAGAACCCCAGGAACCCAGCGTCACTACTTCCACTTTGCAGAGGATGATGGGGCTTTCAAGGGAAAAATCGTTAGGAGGACACCCCCCCAAACCCCTCACTGGCTGCTCCTTGGAAGAGTGAAGCTGGCCAGGGGCAGAGCAGCAGGATGCCTGTCATGCCAGCGGTTCAGGGGCTGAAGCAGGAGGTGTTCCAGGCTAGCTGGGCAACTCAGTGAGACCCCGTCTCAAAATAAAAAATATAAAGGGCTGGGGATGTGGCTCAGTGACAGAGCACCCCTGGGTTCAATACCCCCTCCCCCAAGATTAATTGATTGAAGACATAGGCTTGTGTGCTAAGAATAGCGGTATAGAAATGGGCCAGGGGCCAGGAGAGGGACAGGGAGGTCAGCTGGACACTTGGTGCTATGAGACCTGGGCCACCCCACCCCTCTGGGACAGCCTTGGTGGGGCTGAGCTCCAAGGGGAAGCTGGGTGAACCAAGATGCGACACTAAAGTCCTTGTAGGTGGAACACAGAGCTCACCTGACAAATAACAGGGCGAGGCGCCAGGAGAGCAGGATAACGTGTGATTGTCTCTGGGTCCCCAGAGGACTCTGCCATTGTCATGTCCAGAAACATTTAAGAATAAAAAACATTAAGTAAGCGGAACACCTAAGCGACCTCTCTGTCTGGCCTGTGGCCCTGCTGGCTGCGTGGCTGCCACCATACCTGGCCCCTTCACTCCATCCAAATCTGGGTCAGGCACCTGGAGGGTGGTGGCTCAAGGCTTCCACTGTGACCATTCCAGGGCCTCAGAGCATTTCTTTGCTTCTGTAAGAGTCATGGGAATGTGGGTGAGGCCCAAGGAGGCCTGTGGGGACAACCTCTGAACTCTGGAGCCCGAAGGGCCAGGCATTGGAGACAGTGGGTGATGGTCAGACCCTCTGAGCTTCTTAGGTTCCCTCTGGCATCCAGGTCATGTTGCTAACCAAACAGGAGTTTTTTGGCTGGAGAAATTGTGCCTCAAGAGAGCCAGAGTGTTGCTTGATGGTGTTGCATGCCTATAACCCCAGTGACTTGGGAGGCTGAGGCAGGAGGATCACAAGTTGGAGACTAGCCTCAGCAACTTAGCGAGGCCCTGTCTCAAAAAAAAGACTGGGAATCTCCAGTACCAAAAAGAAGAAAAAGAAGAGCCTGCGTGGAAGGTGTGAATCTATACCATGCCAAATGGCTCAGAGGCTGGAAGCTGGCAGAAAGACAGTTTCTTTATAGAAATGGCAAGACTAGCAATCATCGCCCTGTTAGGCAGTTTGGATGGTCAAAATGTCCATTGATGGGACAGATTGTTTAGTAGGTGACCTAAGAGTGCTCACAGAAGGAAGCAGTAGCCAAAAAAGTCAATGAGTGTCACTGCAAATTAAACCAAGCCACTTGTCCTTCCTTAAAAAATAGTGTGACCTATTATTAAATCTGGACATGCGGGAGTTTTCCTGCTGTCTCTGCAGCTCCTAGCTGGGCTCACATCACAGGGGTGCTCCCCTGCTAACTGTGCAGAGCTGAGGACATGCTCCCTGGGGGCCAGATGCACTGGACAGGCACAAACTGAACCCTGAGGACAACTCTCTGGAGCAGTGTGGGTCACCACTCTCAAGTCAGAGTTGAGGAAGAGGCACGCAGCAGGTGGGTAACTGGCCCAAGTTCACAACTGGCGGGTGATGGAGCCAGATTTGAACAAAGCTGTCTGTCCCCAGAGCACCCTGGCAAAGGCACACAGCTGGCTTTAGATAGACTTAGAGATCCCTGATTGACGGACAGCAGGGAGGAAGTGGCACAGAAGCCCAGATGTCCCAGGGCTGCCAATCAAGGTACACTGACCTCCCTAGCCAAGGATGGCCACGTGACCCCCTGTTGGGTCAATCACATGCTCTCCCAGAACGAACGTCTCAGCTTCCCCTGGGAAAGACAGTTTGGCTTCCTGCCCTTCCTGGCTTGACGGTGTTGCTGTCTTCCCATTTGCGATCCCCGGCCAGTCTCATAGTGCCATCCGCGGTTCAGACTGTCTGCAGTCAGAGCCTTGCTCGGGCTGCATCACCCTCTCCTACCTGGAGTGCTCCCTCCCCTGGGCCCACTGGCTAGTCCTTGATTCCGTGGGTATGGACAGGAGCAAAAGGAGTGTCACTGGAGGTCTGTAGTGATGATTCACGGGGCTCTATCCCGCAGATCATTTCCCCAATTTGGATTTTAAAATACAGAAGCTTGCTCATAAATTCACAGCTGCCACAGTAGCAGGATCAGCGCTCTGTGCAAAGGAAGTGGGACTCCTACAGTCCTAGATGGGCGAATGAGAGCCAGGAAGAGTCCCAGGCAGGAGGGAGAGCTGGCTGGACGCACTTCATGGGAAGAAGCCTCGCTGCGTTTGTGGTGACTAGTGCAGCTGCTGAAACCACATGCTTCTGGTCTTGCAGGCCACCTGACTAGAGACTGAACATCTAGGAACTGGAGGGGACAGTGCCTTTCCACTGGGCAGTTGTCAGTCCACATGAGGAATCATTTTGGTTCCCAAACGTCAGGAGGGGCACTGACACACTGGTGTGTTCTAATAGAGGTGGCCCAGGTCATGAGGAAGACAGAGACTTGAGAGCATTGATTACAGTTCAGGGGACCCTCGGGGAACCAGGATCCGTGCATGCAAATGACTGCAGGGTGGCCCAGAGAAGAGGCCCCAGAGACAAAGCACTGTACTCCAGCTTCTGGAATTTACAGAGTTGTTTTAGTCAACTAAGGGGGACAGCCTTCTGGTCCCAACTCAGTGACCTGGGTCCTCTGGGAGTACAGATGGGGGTGGGGCTGCCTCAAAGCCACCATTGTCAGCCCCTCGCCCGCCTGACTGTCTGGGGCCTAAAATAGAGCAGGAGCAACCATGGCGTGAGAAGTTTCTGGCAAAGAGGCTTGTGGGGAGGGGCTGAGTCACTGCTGGGAATCCTTGAGTGTGAGACTCCCAAAGCCCAGCTACCCACCCCTGCCTCAAGGATCCTGGAATCCATGGGGTGTCTTTGTTTCACTCTGTCATCCCACTGTGGCTGGGGCTGGTTGGGGGACAGCCTGGGTTCTGACCTCAGCTATGCTAGGTGACTGTCAAGTTCAGTCCTCTTGGGGACAGATGTACCAGGAGTCAGTGACCACAACACCTGCTTCCAGACCCTGAAATTCACGGCAGATGGTCCCGATAGAGACCCTGAAGTCAGACAGATGTGGGACAAATCCCAATCTCATGTCTACTGTCTGAGTGGTCCTGGGCAAGTCTTCCATTTCTTGGATCCTGTTTCCTCATCTGTAAATTTCTCTTCTTTCCACGTTTCTGGCCAAGCCGTCTAAGGCAGATCCCGCCAGCTCCTGGGCCCTTCCTCCACTGCCTCCATATCTGCAGCTGACACATTTTAGTGCTGTCCTGAGTGGTAATGGTGATGGTGACTAACCCCTTTTTTGATATGGGGGCACAGTACTGGAAATTGAACCCAGGGCGCTCTGCAACTGAGCTACATCCCAGCTCTGTTTGAGACAGAGTCTGGCTAAGTTTCCAGGCTGGTTTTGAACTTGAGATCCTCCTGCCTCAACCTCACAAGAAGCTGGGATTTGACCTCACTTTTTAATGCTCTGAACTTTTAACTCACTCACTCTGGCTTCCCACACCCTAGAAGGTGGTGATGGCTACTGTCCCCAGCCCTCTCCTGGTCTTTCTCAGTCTTTGTACCAGTCACTCCTGGACAAAAGGTTCTTGGCTCCAGAACCTGTCCTCTTGGGCACCAACTGTGCTTGGTTCAGCCTTGGGGTCCTGCCAGAGGGGGCTGATCTTCCCCGGTATGTAGATGGGAAATAGGCTCATTGCTACCCCAAGTCCTGTTAAAGAGATCGCAGGGCGCTTTTCAAACTGCACAACATTGAACAACCGCTCCGAGCCTGCGGGAGGGCTGGGCCTGGCCAGTGTGCAGGTCTGGCGCGCCCTCTAGCGGCCTCTCTGAGCAGTCTTGTCTCGCGTTCAGAGCAGCCCAATGCACGGGAGGCAACGGCCTGCGCGGGAAGTACCTCCTCCCAGCCGCCAGCGGTTCTGCCAGCTGCAGCCGCACCTTCCCCGAGTTGAGAGCTCTTTCCCTGTTTGAGACTCCCTGTGGCTTCCCAAAGACCCTACCGCGGCTGCGCGCCCCGCCCTTATTACCATGGAGACCTCTTGTACACAGTTTCCCCTTTCCCTCCTGCCAGTCCTAAGCGCGGTCCTGCGGGCGGGACCTGCGCCGGCCTAGGAGGGAGTCCTCCAAGGTCCGACGGTCGGGGGCTCATGAACAGCAGGGCTCCACTTTTCGTGGGGAAAGTGAAATTCTTTGGCCGGCATCGCGGGGAGGTGAGGCCCAGCGGGCTTTGCCCAGGCTTTAGGATCCTGGCTTGGGAGTCAAGTCCCTTGGTTCTGTGTAATGGGGGTTCAGGGTGTTCCAAGGGCTTCAGCTCCAGAATGGGCCTAGGTTCTAGACTCTGGTTCCAGAGAGGGCTTGAAACTCCTGCTGGCTCCAGTGTTCTTGGGCTTTGACTCTAAAATGAACTCAGCGATTCTGAACTTGCGATTCTCAGCTCCTCCGCTGTAATGGGCTCTTGCCTCTGCGGTTCTAAGGAAGGCTCCAGCTCCGGCTTCGGGCTCAGGTTACACGGTTCTGAGCTCTGGTTGTAGAGTGAGGGCTGAAGTCCAAACCACCACTGCGGGTCCCTGGGCAGTGTTTAGGGCGGCCCAGGGGGATGGGATCAGAAGTTAACGAGCAGGTGTCTCCCGCCCCAGAAATGGGACCACGTCTGTGCTCTAATTTCAGGTCAACTGCTCTGCCTTCTCTCCTGATGGCCAGACGCTGCTCACAGCCTCTGATGACGGCTGTGTGTATGGTTGGGAGACTAAGAGTGGGCAGCTGCTGTGGAGGCTGGGTGGCCACACAGGTGGGGTTCTGCAGTCTGGCTGGGGGACAGAGGCCCATAGGTCTGTGCTGGCGTTCTGCAGGGTCTAACTTAGTGACCTCCAACCCTGGGCATTGGAGCAAGACAGCCTGGGCAGAGCTGGAGCAGCTGGGCCAGGAGATAGATTTCTTGATAGCTGGGGCTTCCCACTCATAGACCTGAACACAGATATTACTTTTTTTTTTTTTTTTTTTAACCCCCCAGTACTGGGAATTGTACCCAGGGCCACTTGACCACTTAGCTACATTCCCAGTCGTTTTTATTTTTTTGAAACAGGGTCTAGCTAAGTTATTGAGGCTGGCTTTGAACTTGCAATCCTCCCTTAGCCTCCCAAGTAGCTGGGATTACAGGTGTGTACCACCACGCCTGACACTTATTAATCATTTTAAAAGGTAGAGTTCAGAGGTCTTAAGTCATTCACATTATGAAACTAATTTCTAGAATTCTTTTCGTTTTGCAAAAGAAAATGTACAACTCATCTCCCCACCCACAACCACTGTTCTACTTTCTATATGAATTTGGCTTCTCTAGGTATCAGTGGCGTTTGTCTTTTTGACTGGCTTCACTTAGCGTGTCCTCTAGGGTCATCCAAAGTGTACCTAGCACTTTTGGACTGTGATCTGGGTTGTCATGTCACCTGACCCAGTTCCTCCCCCTATAGAATGGGTATAAGTTGCTACCCTATAAGATCAGATGATGCAAAAAGACTAGCACCCAGTAAGGACCCAGTAGATTTAACTATTACAGAGACAAGGAAAAAAAAAACCAGGCAATTACAGAGCAGACTGATTAACAAAATGACTGGGGGAGGCCCAGGCTGGGGAGCTGAAAGGCGGTCTGGGAGTTAGGAGGCTTCAGGAAGGAGGTGCCTGCAGAGTACTGATTTTCCAGATGAACAAACTGGGGTCAGGTGTTCCAGGCAGAGCCTTGGCCAGGCCCAGGTTGGAAGCCCAAGCATTTCCAAGTGACTGGACTTTGGGTGAGGGGTGAGAGGCCACAAGACTGGGGCAGTGAGCAGGGGGTAGAGGGCAGCGCCCTACGCTCCCTGCCCCAGGCCCTGTGAAGTTCTGCCGCTTCTCTCCGGATGGCTGCCTCTTTGCCAGCTCCTCCTGTGACCGCACCATCCGCCTGTGGGACCTATCAAGAGCCAAGTGTCTGCGGGTGCTCAAGGGTGAGCAGGAGTGGGCCTGGGTTCCATGTGGCCAGGCCCAGGTCCCCTTGCAGGTCTTACTGTGTCCTGCGTCACTTCCCCTCCTTCTCTGCCCCTGGGCTGGTGCCTGCAGGTCACCAGCGGAGTGTGGAGACACTCAGCTTCAGTCCTGACTCAAGACAGCTGGCATCAGGTGGCTGGGATAAGCAGGTGATGCTCTGGGAGGTGCAGGTACGTGGAGGGGCAGGGGGAATGGCCAGACGTGGGTCAGAAGGGACCTCTTGTTCTGCTGGTCGCAGCCCTCTCCTGGCCTCCCTTTACAGACCCCTCGAGCCTCAAGGCCTTTGCAGGCGGTCCCCATGTCCAGCCTGCTGTCTGGACCCAGGGCGGTTCCCCAGGGGGTACTGTTATTACATTACCCAAGCTGCCACGCAGGGAGGGCCTGGGTCTGCCCGCTGCCTCTCAGCTCTCTCCTCAGTCAGGCCACAAGCTGCGCCACTTGGAGGGGCACCATGACTCTATTCAGAGCAGCGACTTCTCCCCCAGCGAAAACAGCCTGGTGAGTCTCACCTCTGCTGTCCCCCTGCCTCAGTGGCCCCAAGAGGGGAGGTTGGGGCTACTGTAGTCATGGTCACTGCTTACAGGCCACAGGTTCCTGGGACTCCACTGTGCGCATCTGGGACCTGCGGGTAGGGACCCCAGTTGTATTCCATCAGGAACTGGAGGGCCACAGTGGCAACATCAGCTGCCTGTGCTACTCACCATCTGGCCTCCTGGTAAGCTGGGCTGCCCTGGGTGACAGATTAGCCCTTGGCTGGATGTTAGACCCTTATAAAGGGCCATCTGGCAGCCCAGTGAGCATGCTGGCCCCATGCCCACTGGCTCAGAGCTCTCTCTAGGCATCTGGCTCCTGGGACAAGAACATCCACATCTGGAATCCCAACATCAGCAGCCTGATCGTTCAGCTCAAGGGCCATGTCACCTGGGTGAACAGCATAGCTTTCTCCCCGGATGAGGGGCAGCTGGCCAGCGCTAGCTACTCGGGCACGGTAACCCACCCAGCCCAACCCAGCCGCTCCCGACTCCTAGCTCATATGCCCCACTTCCCAGAATCTTCAGTACCCCATTTCCAGAAATGTCCACATGTCCATTTGCCCTACCTAATCACCAGCACTAAGGTCTGAGCCAGACTAGACTGCAGTGGCGTCGACATTTCTGACCTTGACAGTTTCAAGCATGACATGATGTAGGCAGTACCCCGCAGATACTGAGCTTCAGATCAAGATGGTACCTGGGACTCACTGGGAAGCTACTTCAAAAAATGCCACAGTAACCTAGTGAGGCTCCTGCTTCCTGATTCTTCTATTTCCAGATCAAAGTCTGGGACTACAAAACAGGAAAGTGCCTTGAGACCTTGAAGGTAAGACCTGTAGCCACAGGCCCCAGTGAGGGGTCCAGGAAGGACTTCAGGACCTGGAGCCTGGTGCTGTGCTTCTGGCAGGGAGTTCTGGATGTGGCCCACACCTGTGCCTACACCCCACAAGGCAGACTCTTGGTGTCTGGAACTGCTGTTTAGGCAAGATGCCAAGTCCAGTGCTTGTTCAAGTCACCCAGGACCCCTTGAATGTCACATCACTGATGATGGCTCTCATATTCCAACCCTCCCTGCTGAAGGTAGACAGCATAGGCCCAAAGTAACTAAGAGTGCCGATCAAACCCTGCAGCCAGGACTGCCAGCATCGCCAAGGCCGCTGACTTCCACGGGTGGCAGGGTACCACCAGACACCTGGCACTGCAGTCAGGGCCAGGCCAGGCCAGCCCCAAGCCACCTATCCAGTCTGGTCTGTGGAAATAGCACCAAGCACAAAGCAACAAAAGCCAGTTTTCTTGTTTTATTGTGCCGTGACACTCAGGCTTTGACCGCGTACTTGCGCAGAGGGTACAGCCGCTCTTTCCGCTGCTGCTTCTTTGTCTTTAGGTTCTCCTCGTGCTTGTTGAGCCGGCGGCGCATAGCTCGTGTCTTCTTGGGCCGCAGGTCCAGGGGTTTGTACTTCTTGCCCTGGGACACAGACAGCAAGGTCAACCGGAGCACAGCATTTTAGGGGCAACAGCAGGATGAAGGAAGACCTGAGGCGTCAGATTGGGTCTTGGAGAGGCCACTGGGAAGATGCTGGAGGTGGGAGGGCACTATGGGGACAGACAGGAATGTTGGTTTCCACTGTGGGGTTGTAGGCTGTTCACTCAGTATGAGGCTGCTAATGAGGGACTGAAGGCCAGCAGCTCACATGCTCACTCACAGCCCAAACTGAAGGCTGGTGGGGCTGTCCTCATTTTACATAAGGCTGTCAGAGACAAGGTTCCCAAGTAATACAGCCTCAGAGGAAGGTTCGGCCAAGATCTACCAACATAAGAGGCAAGCGCTGCCCCACCACTGCCCAGAGCTAAAAATGGCCAGCATGCTCACCCTTGGCTCCCATTCCTCCCCAGCCAAGGGTCCCAGACTAAGATGGTTCACTGGTTTCTTCTTTGTTTAGCAACTGCCCTGAGGACAAGGCCCAGTGTGAGCATAGCAAGGACTCAGAACTGGTCTCTGCTCAAGCTCTTATCCCAGTAGCAAAGACTGAACAGACAATAAGGCCTGCAGAGGAGGAGGAGGCAGAAGTTTCAGGAATGCTTTTTTTTAAAAGCAGCAATAGCCTCAAAGGTTAGCACAATGGCCATCAGTTGAAAGGGCAGGAAGCAGAACACATACAAAAGCCCTCAATGTCCCTCCCTGAGGGACCAGCCAGCCCATGGCGGGACTGGGCAGAGAACCAGAGAGAAGCTCTGGAGGGGACTCGAAGGTAGGGAAATCTTGTCCACCACTTCCTGCTCATCTGCTGGTACTGGTGTGGCACTTGTTCATCTCACGCTTATTACCTCCCCCCAGCTCTGTTGTCCAACACAGCAGCCACTAGCTACGTATGGTTGTTTACATGACACAGTTTTTCAGTCACCATGGCCACGAGAGGCCAGGGGTTTACTGTGTGGCACGGAAACATCATCATCATCATCATAGCGTTCCACAGTGCAGCCCTCACCCTGCCTTCCTGGACGGAGTGGTGGAGCCGAGCATCCTCAATGGATGGAGAGTTACAAGAGCAATTCCTCCCGGCCCCTGATGAAAACTTCAGACTCACTCCTAAGAATAAAAATGTCCCCTCACACAAAAGTGCACACACCCTGTCAGGAGGGTGACTGCCCCTGCATACCAGTGTCTTCTGGGAAGCTGGCCCAGTCACACCATACTATGCTTGCTTTTTGGTGAGCCAAAGCCCAACACTAACCTTGGTATTCATGTGAAGCCACTAGGTACGTTAATTAACCCCCCCATCAGATGATTTCAATTAAGGGAGATTATCCAGTATAATCTGGGCAGCTGATCCAGTCAATCAAAAGTCTTTAAAAAAGCAGGACTGAGGTGCCTTCCAAGAAATCCCACCAGGGACAGCAGTTTCCAGTGGTCATGAGTCCCAGTCATGTGAACCAATTCCAGACAGTAAATCAAATGTGTGAATTTAAGAGCCCCATGGCTTCTGCTGGAACCCAGATAATGCTACCTTTAAAGATAAGGCCACAAAAATGGTTGTTAACTTTGAGGCCAAGGGGCTGGCCACCTCTGGAAATTTGAGGAGCACTCACAGTCCTCTCTAAGACATAGTTTAGAAGCTAGGCCTGCCATTTCGCTGTTGATGACCCTGGGCAACTTGACCTCTCTAAACCTTGGGGTTTGGCAAGTAAGAATGGCAGGTGCCCGAAAACAACTAATATAAGCCCTGGTACTCCCTGCCTGGAGGCAGAGTTCAGTGGCACAGCATTTGCCTAACATGTCCAAGGCCCTGGGCTCTATCCTCAGTACTGCAAAAATAAAACCCTGTCAGGCAAGGTGGCTCATGCCTGTAACTTGGGGAGACTCAGGAGGCTCTTAGGAGGTGGGAGAGGGGGAGACAAACAAAAAAACCTAACCTCTGCCCTGAAAACTGCTGAAGTTGTCTTCAGCAAGAACCCCTACCTCCCACACCACTCTTTTCTTGATATCTGCAGTCGTGCTGGTAAGAAGATGAACCCTAGCTGCGTGTACAGCTACTGGGGAGGCTAAGGCAGGAGAATCATGAGTTTAAGGCCAGCCTGGACAACATAGATCCCATTTCACACACACAAAAAAGGTGAACGCAGACATAAACTGGGAGGCTCTAGAAAGCCCAAATATTCTCAGCCCCATAAACCCTAAAAGAACCTCTTCACAAAGCCCCCTGGCCAGTGGAGGACTGGAACTTTGCTTTCTGCTGCCAAGTCCCGAGGTCCCCCTCACCTTGTAGAATTTCCTGAGGTTTTCTTTCTGAGTCTGGTTAATGACGGTAAGAACACGGGCGATGGATTTGCGGACAACTCGGCTACAAAAGAGAAACATCAATAAAGGTGGGTATGACAAATAATACCCCTCAAGCATCTTGTTCAGGGCTAACAGTGTCATTGAGGGCACAGATAAAAGGGATTCTGGATGTGAGAATGTATAGGGCTATGGAGTAAAAGGCTAGTAAGTTCAGTGCCTTTTATATTTTTTGGTGCTGGGGATTGAACCCAGGGCCTTGTGCATACAAGGCAGACACTCGACCAATTGAGCTATATCCCCAGCCCCAAGTTCAGTGCTTCTGAGCTGGGAAATGTCAGTTGAGGCAAGACCCAAGGCAGCTTAATGAAGAGGTGAGGAGGATCAGAAGACTTTCAATCCCAGGCCAAAAATTTATGAAGGTTATGAAAACCTAATCCCCAATATGAATTAGCTGAGGGGAGAGGGAATCATGCCGTAAGTCAGGTAACCAGCATGATTTAAGGTCACTGGGCATGTGACATTCGGGAAGTAAATGCAAAGGGGATGGGGGCAGATCTAGGAGCAGGCTGGGGTGAACATGGTCTTGTGGCCCAGTTGCTTGTAACCAAGCCCTGAAACTCAGGAAACTGAGGCAGGAGGATTACAAGTTCCAGGCAGGCCTCAAAATGAAAATTTAAAAACGGCTGGGAATATATCTTGGGGAATAGATAGCACCAGGGTTCAATACCCAGTATAGCAAAAAACAAACATGGTCTCCAGTACTCAGCACACAACTGTTTCTGTGTTCCTCAACTCAATCAACCCAATCCCACCTGCCCAAGCAGAACTTTAGGAATAGAGGGGGCGGTACATTTCAAAAAGGAAGAAACCTTTGCAAGGGGAGCCGAATTACCCACCAGATGCAAAAATGCAATCTGCACCCAGGAAAATGACTCTAAACCCTGGTTCCGTTCACAAGTCTCCCTAATCCTTACCAAGGTTAACCAAGTAAGTTACAATTCAAGTAAAAAGTCCGAGGCAAGGGTGAAAAAAAAATGAAGTGCTGATGAGAGGTGGAAGGAGAGGTTTCAGTTAGGCTTTGGAGGCAACATTAAGATAACAGACCTTCAGGGACACCAATTCTTTCCCTAGCTACAAAAGCTGACCAAGGGCGCTCCAGACAAAAGGTCCACAGGATCAAAAGTAGTTAAGAGTAAACGCACAGCGGATCTCCCCCGCGCCCCAAGGATGCACCTAAACCCGGCAGTTCCTGAAGCTAACTTCCAATTCACAAATACCCTCAACGCGCATGTGCACCACAACGCCGGGTACTTACATCTTAGAGAGCTTAGACGCCGCACCGCCTGTCACTTTGGCGACGCGTAGTTGGGACAGCTCTACTTTCAGGTCGTCCAGCTGTTTCAGCAGTTCCTCTTTCTTCTTGCCGCGAAGGTCCCGAGCCTTAATCTTGGCCTGCGTGTGGGAAAGATCTGGGTCAGACACCCCACGAGCAGTCTCGCCTCCGCCACGGGCAGCCAGGATTAGCACCCACCCCCCAGGCTGCGACTAGGGCAGGGTACCGAGGCCAGGAGAGCTACCAGGCTGGGCCGCCAGCACATCGTGCAGAAGGAAACACGCAGGGACCTGCCGCGCGCGCCATCTCCCGGGTCGAGCCCGGCAGAGAAGACCGGAGTCGGGCTGCGGCGGCGTGCCGTCCTGCGCGGGGGCCCCCTAACCCCCGCCGGTAGATGAGATGCCGGTGCTCAGCCCGCGCCCCCAATCCTAGCCCCGGTAGTCCACAGCGACCAGATGGCGCCGGATTCTCTCGCTCTCACCATAGCTGCACGGTCCGCCGTTACCGGAGCCGAGGGAAAGAGGAAGAGGTGGAGCTGACCCCTGCAACTACTGCCGGGTGGCGGTGGGCGCGGCCAATGGCGTGGGGGCCAGGACTCCCTGGCCCCGCCCCTTCCTACCGGTGCGCAAGGGTACGTCCGGTCCCGCCCCGTCCGCAGAGCCCGCGCCGCATCGCAGGTGCGTTTCTCTTATCCCGCGTCCGGGTTATGTAGGTTGGCACGTGACCCTGAGCGGCAAAGTTGGGGAAATTGAGGCCTGGGATGGGCTGCAACTGACCACAGATGGCATAGTAGTAAGGACTTGAACTCATCCACTCGTTTATTTGTTCATTCGTTCGGGAAACCTTGTAGATCTCCCACTCTGTGGTGCTCAGCTAGCTGCTGGGGTCTGAAAAGTCAGCGTTTTCGAAGGTGAATTAACTCAGCCACTGTCTTGGAGGAATTTATGGTACAGGTGGGTGGGAGGGGCGGAGTCAGACAGCTGTCATCCAACTCTATAAACGTTCTGGCGGAGGCAGTGTGCTGCAGTGGAAATAGCATCCACAGACTTTTTTTAGTGAACCCGACCGGGTTTCAAATTCTTGCTGTGTTGCCAGGTACTAGTTGAAACTCTTGGCAAATCCCTTCTCCCTCTCGAGTTTGTTTTCTCATCTGTGAAATGTAGTGTTTACGAGGATTAGAGAAGATACTTGTAAAGCTCTCAGCACAAGACCTTATGCATAATAATCACTGGTATTAATGTTCCCAGTGGAACGAACATTTTAGTTGGACCCTGAAAATTGAACAGGAATTCACAAAGCAGGGAAGGGTTTTAAGCTTTCTAACTGGGCAGTTCCATTGCTGCCCCAATCAGCAGTCATTAATCAGTACTCTGGTGTCACTCCATTGCCATTAATAAAGATAGGCCACCTCTTAGAGTTCTAGTAAAGCCCCTTGTTAGTCGAGCATGGTGGCACTTGTAATCCCAGTGGCTAGTGAGGCTGAGGCAAGAGGATTGCAAGTTCCAGGCCAGACTCAGCAACTTAGCAAGGTCCTAAACATTTTAGTGAGACCCTGTCTCAAAACAAAAAAGGGCTGGGGATGTAGCTCAGTGGTAAAGTGCTTATGGGTTCAATCCCCAGTACCCCTCCCCAACCCTCTAAAAGAAAACTCTTGTTGTTCTCAGGTGTCACTTAATCCTGGGAGCCTTCTTCTACCCTCTTATGGGTAGCAACCTCTCCTTTTATCTCAGGCTCTTTGTACAATCCTCCTTGGACCTAAATATAGTTAAATGATGTGCTTATGTATCTATGTTCAGAGCCAACCTGGAGGTTCCCTGGGGGCAGAACCACTTGATTCAGTTTTTATGGTCTTTAGACCCATCACAATGTTTTTCACATGAATGAATTAATGAGCCTTGCCCAAGACCACAGTGAGACAGGCTTCCAGGAGATGGAAGGATATGGGGAAAAGGATAGACTAAGGGCAATCTTTAGCATGGATTAGATTGAGATGGAAGTCTAAACATTTTAGTGAGACCCTAAAGGTGTACCAGGGCTTTGCTGTCATAGTTCTGTTACAGTTAATGCTTGTTTAATCTGTTGAATGTGAAGTCATATGTGACTCCCTTGTTTCTTACATGCCACCAGCAAGTCTTGTTTACTCAACCTTCCAAATATACCTGATTTGTTTCTATCACCCTTATTGGTGCCTGCCTAGCCTGAGCTATCACTGCCTATCACCTGGACCGTTGGTGCAACCTCCTAAATCACCTCTGCTTTGACTTTCTCTCAGATGTGTTCCTAATTCAGCTGCTACAAAATCCCTTGTCAACTAAATCAGAAGTCAGATCATGTCACAGATATGCTTAGAGTTCCCAGGATTGTCCCATCAGAGTTATGACTGCATCCTTTCCCTTTATCAAAGAAATGGTCAAGCACCAAGTAGTATTTCCCCCTCAGTACTCAGTTATTACTGGTATAATATTATGGTATAATATGGACTTGTAAATCCTACCTCCCTGACAAGTGGAAGTCTATGACCACGAGCTAGAACATTATTTCATTCACTACTTTTTTTGGGGGGGCTGTTTCCTTACTCATAAAATAAGCATTTCTGGTTTTAAGATTTTTCTGACTAGGATGTTCTGGGGATATGAATTTTTTTTTTTTTTTTTTTTTTTACTGATTTTTGGACTATTGGAGTCAGGTATGAAGCTGAAGTACTGATGGGTTTTGATAGTTTCCAGAACCTGAGGCTTTATTCAGACTTACCAAGGTGGGAGTCTGTACCTTTAGCCTCAAGGTTAGGTTGCATCACAGCCTGGCAGGGTTTTTTTAAAAATCTGTAGATGGTTCAGTGCAGTGCAATGAAAATGGACTGGGAATGTATATCAGTGATGGCGTGCTTGCTTATCCCTCAGTATAGGGGTGGGAGTGGGGGAGTAGTCAGCTTGGCTGACAGGATAGCACAGACTGGGTGGCTTAAACAAAGCAATGTAAACAAGTCAAGTTTCATCTACTTTTAATAAAAGGTACTATCAGAGGAAAATGTAATGAAAATAGTTTTCACACTTTTATATGAAAAGGCTCGTGTTAGCCTAAGGCTAAGGTCAATTAACAGAACCCTTCAGGAACCTAATCATGGCACCCCAGTTGCCCTAGACATTGCCCTAATCTCCCCACCTTCCATCAGATTCAGGGAAGTCAGCTTCTTCAGATGCACCTCTCTGGTCAGAACTTCTCCACACCGGGAACCTAGCCCTTCGGGCGCCAGTATGGTGCTACAGAGTCATCCAACTCTCCTGGTTCCCACCCGCAGGGCCATGATGAATGCTACGTATCCAGGTTGGCAACATTCACGAGGTAAAAGCTGTCAGAGTCTTGACAGCCCCCTGGATACACTTTAAAGTCTCCCACTCCTTTGACAGTAGGGTCACTTTTATGTACAAGGCACTGGCAACCTCTGGTTCAGTGTGGTGGTGTTCAAGGATCCAAGGCTTAGGGACTTCCCCTCCTGTCACTCCCCAGGGCATAAGAACTCTTATCCCTCAGGCCTCAGCTTCAAGGTGCCTTCTTAAAGAAGGCTGCCCCGCGCTTAGTCCTCGCCTGTGGCCCCGCCGGCCCCCGCCTCCCTGGGCCAGGGTCTTCTTAGAGGCAGGGAGGCAGAGTTACGGCGCACATGATGCCAGGCCCGCGAAGGCACGGGGCGCTCGCTCCCCACACGGGAAGACAGGAGTACGCGTTCCGGATATCGGCCGCGGAGCCCACCTCACCAGCTCTCAGGCTGCCCCATCACGCCGGCGCGGCCACCCGGAGCTTCCGGTTCCGGCGCAGGACGGAAGTGGGCGGGCGGCGGCGTCTGCGCGCGGGGGAGGTGCCGGGCGGTCGCTTCCCGCCCCCGAGCCCGAGCCGGTGGCTAGCTGAGCTGAGCCGCGGTCGGGCCCGGAGTGGAGCCGGCTGAGCCAGGCTCCGAGCTCCCGTCATGGCCCGGAACACGCTGTCCTCGCGCTTTCGTCGGGTGGACATCGACGAGTTTGACGAGAACAAATTCGTGGACGAGCATGAGGAGGCGGCGGCGGCGGCAGGAGAGCCAGGCCCGGACCCTAGCGAGGTGGACGGTCTGCTGCGGCAATATCCTTCCCCGGCGCGGCGGCGGGCCTAAGCGCTCCCTTCCGGCGGGGCTCCGCTCCGGCCCCGCCTTCCCCCCTTCCTTGTCCCCGGCTCGGGCCCCTCGGGCCCGGCCTCCTCGCTCCCGGTGCCCGGCCCCCTCAGGCCAGCCTCAACTCCCTTGCGAGCCGGCTGCTCTCGGCCCACGTTCCTCACCCCCAGCGTCGCCGCCTCAGCAGCGCAGCCCTACGCGGCCCCTGGACCTTGGTGGGCAGGCTCCCTCGGCGGGTCCCCTTCCCTTTGCCGCCTCATCCTCAAGCCGCCCCTGCCTTGGGTGCCCCTATCTCCAACCCTCCTTGCAGGAACTGGGCCCTTTGACGGTGGCGGGAGGGGCCGAGGCGAGCATCTCTGAGTGTTTGAGAGGCCGGGTGGCCGCGGGCACTGTCCTGGGTCTTCCTACTCCTCTCTTGGGCCCGATTGCAGCACAGCATGAAAATAGGTGGGTGGGTGTCTGCGGGGAAGAAGGGACTAAGGGGGAAATGAAGGCTGCAGCCTTAGCCCAGCACTGAGGTCTGAGGATGTGCGCCTCTTACCCAAGAGCCGGCTTAATGTCACCCCTTTTCACTTGTTCTCATTTTTCTCCGAACACCTTGGGCTTTGGACCTTCACGATCTCAGCCAGACTCAACAAGTGAGTTGTGACTCCCCCAGGAGTCTTGTGCAGGAAGCGGTGCAAAAAACTAGTAGTTTAAAGCTAAGAAAAACCGTACGGTGTAAAGTGTAGTGTAAAAGTAGAGCCCTAAGATTAGAAATGACGGTTCTTGTGGCTACAGAAAAGAAGCATTTAGAACAGAAGATTAAAAATAGAGGTGATTGTCACAACCTGCCTGGTCCCTTAGCACAGGAAACTGACTTATTCTCACAGGAAGAATTTTTCTTTATTCAAATGGTGTTACAGGAAGTGTGTTCCCCTCCCCCACACTTGCCAGGGCAGGGTTGGAGGCTCCTGCTGTATATAAATCAGGTTCTGGGTGTTTAATCAGTTGACTCAGCTTGGAAAGTCAGGCCCACTGCTTTGGGGAGGAATTCTGCAGTGCTTCTCCATTATGCCTTTAAAGCAAAAACCTTCAGACTTTCTTTGGACAGGAATGTGTTTTCAAAGGTGGACATTCAAACTTGTATTTCCTGCCCCCTCCAGATTGCTCATTTTCCCTACTGGTGAAATGGGGTCATGAGGAGGGCCCCTTGGAGGGAAGGTTGGTTCTCTAGTCCTATGCAGGGCTTCCCTCATGAGCAGTCAGTCAGTGCTGAAAAGGCTCCAGGGTCAGGCCTTTGGTCCAGAACCCTCATTCCATAGGTGGAGAGACCAAGGCCAGGTCTAGCTGCTATCTTGTTCTTGTCACCACAGGGACTTGTTGAAGGTCATGTCTCTCTAAGCCCAGGGCTAGTCATTGTTGGATTCCTTAAGGCAGCTTAGAGGTCTAGACTTGCCACATGTAGTGGTTAGTAGTTTTTCCACTAATGGTAGTGCCAGAAACCATACTGTGGGAGAGTATATACTATTTGGAATCAGGAAAAAGGAGGTTAGCAGATGAGGAAAACTGAAATCTTGGCAAATGTGGGCCAAAGTGAGGAGGAAGGAACTAATATTTGAGTCCCTATCATGTGCCAAGTATTGCACTTGTATAATGGTCATTGAATTTAAACTATAGAGCCTCTGAAGAGTCTTAGGGGAACAGGGAGAGGGGTTGAGGTGGAGGCATTCACAGGGGGCCTGTTTTAGGGTAGTACTGGGGAGTGTGTGGAAAACATGTCATGGTGGGAGATTGTGATGAAGAAGTAGAAAGAACATGGACTGTGCATCAATACAGATCAGCTCTTTTGTGCTCTGTGTGACCTTGCATAGGTCACATACTTTCTCTAAACCTCAGCATCCTCTTCCGTTATACAAGACAGCCATGCTGGCCTGATCAGTTCCATGGGAGCATCATTGGGCACATAGCAGGTGTCCCAGACATAGTTTAGGACAGTGATAGAGCAGCAGCAAGGGATCATAGAAAGAGCTTAGGTTTGAGCCAGGCATGGTGGTGTGCACTTGTAATCCCAGCAACTCAGGAGGCTGAGGCAGGAGGATTTTGAGATTGAGGCCAACCTCAGGAACTTAGCAAGACCCTGTCTCAACAAATAAAAAGCGCTGGAGATGCAGCTCAATGGTAAAGGGCCCCTGGGTTCAGTCCCCAATATCACAAATAGAAAAAAGCCTGCATTTAAAGGCCAGCTGAACTACCTAACTTGTGACCTTGGGCAGGTTATTTTCCTTCTCAGAGCCTGTTTCATTTCCTTTTAAATGGGAATAATGGTTTTTGTCACAAAGAGTTTTTGGAATGAAAATATGAAAAGTACCTGACCCAGGTCCAAGACTTGTAGCAGTAGTACCTTTTCTCACTAAAGCAGTTCTGGTCCTTGGAGCAAGGGCTAAAGCAGGGTTTAAGTGGTCTTGCACTCTTCCCCAGCCCCCCAAGAAATTTGGCAATGTTTGGAGACATTTCGATTGTCACAATTTAAGGGTGTTACTGGAATCTAGTGGGTAGAAACCAGGGATGCTGAAATGCATCCTGTAATGCTTAAGATAGATGCCACATCAAACAATCATGTGGTCTATAAAGTCTGTAGTGCTATGGTTGAAAATTGTTTAGAAGAGACTGGGGGCTGGGTAGGTTCCCCCAGCTGCCATAGCCTGTTCTCTTAGAGGGCCTAAAGCCAGCAGGGTATGGAGGCCAGCTTCATAAATGATAATGCTATTGCAAGGATGTTCTCCGTAGTGGCTTCAGGGCCTCATGTGTCCATGGCTGCTGTGCTTCCTTGGCAGACTAGTGCTGCAGGGACTTAACTCTAAAGCAGTGACTTTTTGCCCTCATACACTAGTTGTATCATCCTTGCCCTTCCCCATCCATCTTGTAAATGAATGATTGCTCACTGTGCTGGGCTGAAATGAAGAGTGAGCTAGCCCATATGTCCTGTAAGCCTCTGGGACCTTGCCTATTGCTTTGAGGACACCATAGTAGAAAAGAGTAGCCGAGTATGGTAGTGCACACGTGTAATCCCAGCTACTCAGGAGGCTGAGGCAGGAGTGTCAACCTGGACAACTTAAAAGTCCCAAAATAGATGTAGTGCAGTGACAAAGTGCCCCCCCATTCAATTCCTAGTGTGTGTGGGGGGTGGTGGGAGCTATGTGGTAGAGGTTATCAGTGACTAGTATCAGGATTGGAACTTGTAGGCAGGTGAAAAGGAATTCCAAAGCTGACAAGTAAGGGGAATGAGCTGCTCCTCCAGTGTAGAAGGTGGATCAGAGTCAAGCAGGGAGATCGGGAGCCAGGACTGGTAGTGACTTGCCTGTGACATAGACCCATCTCCATGAAGATGGAGCCCACATCAGGGAAGCTGGGAATTAAGCCTTGCACCAGAGGCTCTCTCTGTTCATGTGTGGGTATCACTGCATGAACAGGAGTAAAGACCTGATTGGGCAGAGCTATTCCTCGTTCTATTTTTGAAGCTTTTTGGCTGCAGCCAAAAGTGTTTCACATGAGAAAATGAAAGTCGGCTGATGTAATTCAGTTTAAAATAGGTGTCGCCTTTGGGGACCTAACCCAGATTGTAATTTTCTTTTGTGTGCTGGGTATGGAGAATTCAGAAAAGAATGTGGTGCCAGGATTGCAACTAAGGTTTGGGGAGCAGGGGAATGGAAATCAGCTCATTTTGTTGGCACAAGTTTCTTGTAGAAGTTGGGAATTCATTGACCTAGGAAATAGGAGTTTTAGCACATTTTGATTCTTCAGTAGTTTAGTAGTCGCATCGGGCATGAGTTAGGCCTGCCTTCATTCTTTGAGAATGGCTTCCAGTTCATGTGCACTGTTGCCATGAGGACCCAGTAGGGCAGATATGGTGCTCAGCACTAAGCAGGTACAAGTAAGCTACCAGTCCAGGACAGCTGCTTTTAGTGGGAGGTGGAAGGAAGGGCCGAGGTGCCCTCCATCCTCCTTGTGGTTCAGAAAAAATACAGGGTGTAAATAGGCTATGCCCACCTGGAGGAGGCCAGCAGTGGATGGTGTGTGGAGTGGATTAGATCCCTTTTCACTCTGCTCTTGAGCTGTTTTTGAGTTTATTAGTAAAAGCATAGACATGCTTGAGCCTAGCCATCCTTAACTGGTGATGCACAGGGGACATGCTTCGGGCGTTCCATGCAGCTTTGCGGAACTCTCCAGTCAACACCAAGAATCAAGCTGTGAAGGTAAAGGAGGTTGTGCTGCCCCTCTGCTGGGTGTTGGAACCAGAGCTGCAGTTGTCTCTCTTGCTGGAGCATGAGCTCCCTGGGGTCTGGAAAGTTTCTGCTTCATTTGTGCATCAGTGACACTGGGCAGTGCTTCCACGGAAGCCTCCTGGCACTCCTCAGATGTTGAGGCTCCTCTGACATCAAAGCTGTCGGTGATTTTTTTTTTTTTTTTTTTTTTTTTTGTGGTGCCCAGCGCTTGTGTTTGCTAGGCACTACTGAGCTACACTCCCAGCCCCAAAGCTGTGAGTGTTTATAATAAAAGCTCCCCAAAGAAACATTCACTTTTCCCTAGGGCCTTATGGGGCTAGAAGTTAGCCCAGCCCTTGATGATTAACAAAACAGATAAATTAGCTTGCCAAGTGGGGCTTATCAGTGGTTATGCTTTTATAGCTACTGAATAGGATTTATCTGCATAAGGATTTTAAGTGCTTTTGAACTTCCTTTTAAAAACAGGTGAAAAGATACAGTTATACTGCTGTATCATGGAGGCTATCTAAAACTTGGTCCAGGGAGAGGGGCCTCCCTGCAGCTGGGATTCTGAACGTATCTTGATGTAACCTAGCAGCTGTACCTTTGCAGAGGTAGAGGGGAATGGCCCCTCTGCTTCTGGGTACATTCAGGGTGAGCTGCAGCCAAGTAAGCTGTGTTTAAAAAAAAAAAAAAAAAAAAGCCCACTGCTTTTCTATCTTGTGGATCTGAGGCCTTGCTGGTATTGTCAAAAATCTCCAAAATAAGTAGGATAACTTGGTGGCATAAGTGAGGGGTACATTGAAACTTAAAGCAATAAAAGAATTTTAGCTTACTTAATTTTTTAACTATTCAAGGTGAATTCGAAATTGGGCATTATTTCTGGAGGATTCTGCCCAGTTGATTTGGTGCTGTGGCTGTGGCTATGGCTATGGCTGAGCTGTGGCTCTGGACCTCACCCACTTTCTCTTTCCTCTGTAGGAACGAGCCCAGGGTGTGGTGCTGAAAGTGCTCACAAACTTTAAGAGCAGCGAAATTGAACAGGCTGTGCAGTCACTGGACAGAAATGGCATTGACTTGTTAATGAAGTACATTTATAAAGGGTTTGAGAAGCCCACAGAAAATAGCAGCGCAGTGTTACTCCAGTGGCATGAAAAGGTACGTGAACACATCGCCCCCTTCAGGCAGCCTGCTGACATATCTCAGCATTCAAATGAGTAGACCAATTTTTCCAAAATCGACCTAGGCTAGTCTGAGGGCCAATGAGAATGACAGGCCTAAACCTGGACTTACGATCATCTACCTGGTAGGTGTCTATTGTCTCTGGTAATCATAGTTGCTTTTGCTTTTTAGCTACAGATTTATGCCAGGCAGTCAGGGTGCCCTTGGTGCAGGACATGGGGGCAGGTGCCATGGCATGGTAAGGTAGGAGGGAGGCTTGCTGGTTGGGTGGGGCTTTGTGATACCTTCTTTGCATTGCTGGAGACAGCTGCTGAGGGAGTTGGGTGGAGGGATCTTAGAAATGCTCTGTGGGCTTGGGCACCTGCCTTGGCTTCACCTTCTCCAGACCAAAAGGGAACATGGACAGAAATCTTGATAGTCATTTAATCCACCTAAAGCAGAAAAAGCTGTGTCTGCCCTTTGCTTGTGGGGTAGGAACAAGGCCTTGTGTCAAGCCTGTCTTGTGCACTACCGTAGCCCTCCCTACCCCCACCTCCTACAGTGGGCATGCCTGTCATTAAAGAGGACCAGGCTGATGCACTGTCCTTCCTGAGAGGTCAGCATTGAGTTTTGAAAATGCTTCCCTTACTGGTGGTCAATCCCTTGTGCAGCCAGGGTGCTGGGTTGTGGCTGTGGCCTCTAGTCCTACTGGTGGTGTGCTGTGCCTATTCAGCCTCCCCTCTGCTTTGGCTCAGTAGGTGCAGGTGGCCTTGATGCTCAAGAGAGCGAGCGAGCCCTCTGTGTGGCATGGAAGCCAGGCCCGTTCATCTCTTTGAAATGACTTGGTGCTGGCCCTGGGGGGGGGGCGGGGGGGATATGCATTTTTGCATATGTGGCAGTGATGACAGTCTGGAAGTCATGAGCTTGTCCTGAGGGAAACTTGGGTTTTGCCATGTGCCTGTTGACTGTGTTCTCAAGCCAGTTCTGCTGCCTCAAAGCTGGCAGCTCCTGGGACCTTTGCCTGCAGACAAGCCTCCTTCCCTAGAACTTGTTCTCCACTGCAGGAATCCTTTGTCAGAGGGTCTGTGACACAGTGGGATTAGGTCCAGGAGTGCATGGTCCCATCTCCCCCTTGGTCAGGCAGGTCTCATTTGACATGCTTCCTTTTCCTGCCCCCACAGGCCTTAGCTGTAGGAGGACTAGGCTCCATTATAAGAGTTCTTACAGCAAGAAAGACTGTTTAAAAAAAAAAAAAAAAAAAAAAAAAAAAGACTCATGTTACCTTGAGAAGAATTTTGGATGCCCAGGCTGGTGAAGAAGGGATTGACAATGGACCATCTTCCTAGGAACTCCCAACTAAGTATTTCAGGACACATATCTGCTGAAATCAACTGAAATGTATTTTATTTTTGAGGTGGAGGGAGAAATCATCTTACTCTTTCCTAAATCCTTTGCAGGATCTGAGAGTCTGCCTTTGTCTACAAAGTGATGCAGAACTGACATCACTACAAAGTGATGCAGAACTGTCTACAGAATGGCTGGCCAGTGTTGGTCAGTGTGCAACTGCCTGTTTAAAATGGGGGAGGGATGATTTGGGCAGGTGCATATCCAAGGGCCGCGTGAAAGGGAGAGCTTCTGTTTTTGAAGTGGAAAAACCTGAGAGTTTGTACAGACATCCTATCTTCCCAGAGAAGGCGGACTCTCTTGGGTTCATTGTAAAGTGCCTGCTGCATCAATAAAGCTCTTGGCTTATTAGTATATCATTGCAGTGTGTTTCATGTATGTAAAAAAGTGTAATGAGTGAGAGTTCGATTGCTCTAGAAACTCCATGTGAATGGGGTGGGTGTGTGACCCTGTCTAGCCATCCCTGGGGAGCGAGCATGGAAGTCTGCAGGCCTCTTGTCACACAGCACTCCAGCAAACCTTGGCTGCAGAGCTGTTGGATGCTTCAGAGAGGTGTTTTGCTGAATAACTATTTATTGTTTCTTACTCATTTGATTTGTATGTAATTTTGGAGCTTATTTAACTTAATAAAGTGCCAGACATTTATTAATTGATCAAGGCTTTAAAAGTCTTCGGTTTGTGTGATTACACTGAGTCTTCTGAGCGTAGGCCTTGGCTGTGCCTTGTCACATCTCCTGATGCTGGGTCTGCTGTGTTCCAGGAATCTTATCGAATATAGACAAGTTTTCTTTAAAGAACTACCAGAAACAGGTAGCAATCAGCCAACAGACATGAAAGGAACAAAAATTTGTTCCATATAGCCACCAATGGTGAGCCTCTTCGAAGAACAAAGATGCTTTTCTCTGCTTCTCAGCGTGTGTAACTACAACTTGCATTCTGTTAAAGGACCCTTACTCATATGCCTGAAGCACTCCCAGGTCAGGCGGTCCTTGGATATAGACTTTGACCAAAGTGACAAAAGCCCCTGCTTCCCTGCAGCTCCTCTGCGGAGCCACGTGATGCTTAGAGGGAAGACTAGGTTGTCGGCACCATTAAATTCCATGTAATTATTCGCCCAAGCCCAGTGTGGGGAAGTTCTTTCTGAGAGACACCCTGTAGCCGCCCTTGAAATATTAAATATGACACAAGTGTTAGATTTAACAAGTCAAAGAAATGCCCAGCTATATCAAGTAAAACCCATTGTAGTTGTCTCTGGATTGAAGAGCTTTAATCCAAAAGTGTATTGCACCACAAATGAATTTTCTACAGCAGTTTTTAGATAATACAGTTCCTATTTACAACACTGGGAGTGTGATCAAGGTCTAATGCTCATATAAAGGGCTATATATACTGTATCACATAAAGTTTTATACAAGTAAAAGTGCATTAAATCACTTGGAATATTTACTCCACTCTTCCTCTTAAAGCTGAAGGAAATTCAACATGCAGGAGGAAAGCCTAGTCAGAGGGAGCTGTCTTAAGCTACTGGATGGGCCCCACAGCCACCCCTCAAATGGCCAGGGGAGTGGCATGGGCTTCCACAGAAGTGTAGTGGCCTCTGGTAAGCCGTGAACTGTCAGTCCCCATGGATTCTTTCTTGGAACAGGTGAAAACAGGAAATTCCACTTTGTAAAGAAGCTACCTCTTATTCATCGAAGTTATCAAACAGAAGGGACTCCAGTTTCATGTCCCTACTAGGTGGGAAGTAGCATTCTAAAGGGACAGACATCTGCAGGAAGGGCCTCATGAGGAGGTAGGTAATTGGAGAATGGTTCTTTTGCATGGGAGAGCCTGAGTTGGGCTAAGGTCTTGCTGTCCTGGCTTGGTACTTCACGGAAAGGAAGCAAACTCTGCAAATGCTTGTTTTTCTGTGAGATATATTTTATGAATGTGTGTGCGTACATATACACACTGACCTTAAGCATAATTGAGGAACAGCTTTATGTAGATATATAACAATAAATTTAGGAGCTCCAGTTACTAGTAGTTTTTTATTTACCAATGAAACTTTTATCAAACTATAAATCAGTAAATGGTTTCCTTTTAGAATCCATGTTGTGGCTTATCCAGAACAAGCATAATAATGCATACAAGTTTTTATCAGCTCCTGTCAGAGGCATGTGTGTGCTATCAAGTACTGCAGCCGTCTGGGGGCTGTTCTGATGCTATATATGAATGTAGTGTCATCTTAAATATGGAGGGCAGGGCGATGGGAGAGTGGCGCCACATACAAGGCAGATGGCTGCCAATGTTTTGGTCAAGGCTGAGGAAGAAGGGACAGCTGCTGCTTCGGTTGAATACAGTGACTATCCCTAAGTAGAAAAAGTGTGATCAGCATCTGCTCAGTGGTAGTATGACAGGATTTAGAGCAAAGCTGATGACATACCACTGCTGCTTCAGAGCAGAATCACAGAGGGACAGGAATCCCATTTATAGAAACATTTCCTCTTGATGATTTGATTTTCCTTTAAGAACAGCAGTTAAATGGATTTTATAATACAGAAGATATAATAGTGAAGAACTATTTAGCTATAAAAAATAGTTTAAAATGGTTTACCAGCAACCTATCCAAGATAAGTACATTCATTAAAAAGGCAATTGAGTGTATTTGGTACTATACTTAGAATTTCTTGATCTGACTGCTAGTTCTCTTAAATAAAATGGAGACGCTGTCAGAAAGTTGCATATTCTTCATTAGTCCACACTGGCCCCCAGGGTACTTTAAAGATGCACACATCTCAAGTTATACGTGGTGTGGGAAACAAGGTGAAATGATGTTTTCTCAAGAGGAAGGGTCAAAAGCCTCTTCTAACTTAACTGACCCAAAATATGCGAATAGAAGGGGACTTTTAAAAGCCACCCTCATGGAGTTGGCTTTTTGCGGCAGCAGCAGGTGGGTCTGGCCTGCTGGGCACGATTTCAAAGGGCCGTAATCTCTACACATCACCTGTACACAATGAGTCAGTTGCAGCCTGACATGCTGACCACTGCTTCAGCTTTGTGTGCTAATGTCAGAGGACTCAGGTGCAGACAGGTGCTGGCCAGGGCTAGGATATTAGCAGCACTGGAAGTCTGGGTAGTGCTGGGGCCCTCCCCATTGGGTGACCAGAATGACATAGTATCAGCTCCCTCCTGAAGTTCATGTCAGCCTTCAGGAAGGTGGGCCTTAAGTCTTGTAAACAATATTTAGACACTTGTACAAAATACTGCATTTACAGTGATTAAAAACCCACCCAGACTGGTGTGTCAGTGTTCTTTTCACAGAAAAAGTGTCAACCCATGGAGCTCCATCCTTGGGTGTTCCCTCTAGGACCATGGTATCCGAGGGTTTGAGATAGATGGCCGGATGCTGCCCTTGGGAGCTGGTTTGGAACCAAACCACGACATCTGCATTTGAAACAGAAAAGGCCCCTGAGATGAGAAGCAGGACTGGGCACAGAGGAAGCAGAAACAGCCCCCTCTCCTTCCCTGAGTCCCTGCTCCCACCCTCCAGCCATCCTGACTCTGGCTGTGAGCAAAGCAGTGGAGATGGTTCCAGTTACCAGTCTGCCAGGCTAAGAGCCCATTCTAAGTGTGGGAAAGAAACTTCGAGGTGATGAGAACAAAGTAATAGAATTGTAAGCAAGTTTTTCTTTTTTCTTCTTCTGACTCTGGGGATTGAACCCAGTGTGCTCTTCCACTGAGTTACATCCCCAGCCCTTTTTTAAAAATTTGAAACAGGATCTTGCTAAGTTGCCTCAACCTTGTGCTTCTCCTGCCTTATAGCTGGGATTACAGGTGTGCACCACCACACCCAGCTGCAGGTAATTTTTTGTTTCAGCATTTATGCAGGTGCTTTTGAAAAAAATAAAATTGTTGTTGTGTTAGGGGTCAAACCCAGGGGCCTTGCACATGCTAGGTAAGTACTCTACCATTGAGCTACACCCCCAGCCCAAAAAAATTTTTTTAAAAGTCTCGATTCTATGCCAAATGTGGTGCTGTCAATGAAGTGATGTCAATGAAAATGCTTTCCAAAATAGTCTGTTGGTCAAATGCAACACATTTGGGCACAAAGGAAGTTCTCAGTATTACCAGATCAAGTTCATCATCCAAAAGCAACTCAGCTGGTGATGCAACTGTGAATGGTTACCTGCTTCCAGGGGCTGGTCTCATTTGCCAGTGCTGGGACGACTGACTATACTGTTTGGCAGTGAAACAGCAGAATGGAACCCTACCTTATATTCCAGAGTTTCTTTGAGCATGTTCTCTTCCTCTTGCGAAAAGTTCAGCAACACTGACACAGCTTTTATAAGATGAAAAGCCTGAAACAAAACAAGTTTTGCTTGGGGTGGAGGCAGACAGTAAGGGGGCTAAGTGGGACAGCATTTCCTGTTTGCCTTGATCAGGAAGGACAAGTGGGTGAAGTTTGTGCTTTCTGAAGTATGACAGCAATGATGTGCTGTTTCCCCTCCCATCTCTCGCTCTGGAGACTGGAAGGATCAAGAAGAGAACACCTGCACTATTCTGCCCTTGGCAGGACTCAGGAATGCTGGGTAGATGCTGTTCCCAAGACTCGCCTTGGCATTCAAGTTAAGATTTGAAAGTGGAACTCATATCTCCCCTTACGAGCCAGTTTCCTCCATGGTCTCCCCCTTCTTACTGCTCCATCAGCAGGCCACTGCTGGTGGGAGAAATAGCCAAATATCCACATGGAACATGGGGGTGGGGGAGAGAAGGAAGAGGACTGGGCAGGAAGCCGTGAGCAGAGCTGGTCTCTACCCAAAAGGCAGCTTGGAAGCTCTTTACCTCGGATTCTCGGCAGGACATGAATTTTAAAACAACATGTTTAAGGTATTCGAAGTTGATCTCCCGAGCATCAGTAAGGTCAGCATTATTCGTGACGGAAGGGGCCATGTTTGGCACCTCAGAGCCTGGCTTTTCCCGGACTTCAAAAAGCTCACTGTCAGGTCTGATTTTCTGAAAAACCAATGGGAAAGGTGTTATATCGAACCCTCCAAGACAGGTGTGAAATCACAGGGGAGGTTCCCTGGCCCCGGCTGTGATCACCTGCTGTTCCTCTGCCTAACCTGACCCTTATAGGACAAAAGGGCCCCACCTGGAACAGAGACGCTGCTCTCATCTCCTGTTGGTCCAAGCACTTACCATATACATACTGTACCAATACCACCACATGGACTCCTAGCGCAAGCCCCACTTGCAGATGAGGACACAGGCACAGAGAAGGCAGGCATGTGCCCGAGAATGCTGTCCCACAAGCCCACACCTGACCTCCTGAGATCCCTTGGCAATCAACTTGGGAAGCACCAGCAGGCAGGCAGGGACGGGAGAAGAGGAGCTGAGCACCTGGGTGGGTACATGGCATGGGCACTCACCAGCTCCTTCTGCAGAGTCTTCTTGAGTTCCAGCATCCTCTGCTGCATCTGCTTTATGGTCTGAGATAAGTCCCACCCCACCAAAACCCAATCGTTAGAGGCACATTTGACCATTTTCAAGGTGTGAATGAAAACAACAGAAATGCATCTGCTTCGATCCCCTGAACCCCTGCCACAAGTCTCTGGCTCAAGAGGCCCTCCCCAGAGGCTCATGCTCAGTTGTCACGTGCACATACCCATTACCCCAAGGTTCTTTCCCTCCCATGCTGCCATTCTTCAGTCCCCTGCTTTCTCAGGATCCACAGTGGTCACCACGATGCCCTGTTCCTCAGCGCCAGTGCTGCCCAACTGCCTCTTGTAAGCTCAGTCCTCAGGGCTGCTTCCAGTGCCTGAGCATGAGGGTAGCACAGCTGGGAGCAGCTCTGCACAACGTTTTTTGTCCTCAGAATTCTATTTATGGGGACTGAGAATGTAGCTCAGTGGTAAAGGGCTTGCCTAGCTTGTAGGAGGCCTGGGGTTCAATTCCCAGCGCTGTGCCCCAACCCAAAAAAAAAGTCTATTATGTGCCCTGATCCCCAAGTAGGCTACTTGGGCCAGAATTTGTGGTGCTCATCAGCATTGCTCTCCTGAAATACTATAATAATTTGCAATGCTATTTTGAACAGTGTATAAGACCAGTTTTTCTACACCATCCACCACCACTGGGTTTTCTATCATTTATTTTAAATTAATTAGCATTATGAGCCTTGAATATAATTTATTACAGATTCCATTATTCACTGGAAATGCTAACCTGTATTTTCTCAATTAAAAATTTCATCATCAGCAGTACAGGAATTGTTTTTTCTTTTGCAGGGCTGAGATTTGAACCCAGGTCCTTGAACATGCTAGGGAGCACTCTACCACTCAGCTACACTCCAGGCCTTTTTATTTCTCATTTTGAGACAGGGTCTCACTAAGCTGCCCAGGCTGGCCTTGAACCTGCAATCCTGCCTCATCCTCCTAAATTACTAAATTGCAGGCTGTACTACCATGCCTGGCTGGGAAATTTTATTTTTTTTTTGTTCTGCAGTTAGGAAGTGAGCCCAAGGAAAAATTTTTATTGATTGATTGATTGATTTATATGCAGTGCTGAGCATCAAACCTGGTGCCTCACATATGCTAGGCAAGTGCTCTACCACTAAGCCACAACCCCAGCGCCAAGAAAAAAAAATTTTAAGTATTTTTTTGAAATATTTTTTAGTTGTGGATAGACCTTTATTTTTATTCATTTCTTTATACGCAGTGCTGAGAATCAAACCCAGTGCCTCACACATGCTAGGCAAGTGCTCTACCACTGAGTCACAACCCCAGCACCCCCAGGAAAAATTTTTAAATAAAAATTTCTCCAAAATCTCACAATTGTAACATATCAAAATGGAGGGTTTCTTGTGTACTTTTTTTTTTAAATATATGTATTTTTAGTTGTAGATGAACACAATACCTTTATTTATTTATTTATTTGTGGCACTGAGAATCGAACCCAGTGCCTCACACATGCTAGGCAGGTGCTCTGCCACTAAGCCCCAGCCCCAGCTCCCTCTTGTGTATTTCTAATTCATGTTTCTAAATCTTGCATTGAGTCACTAGAATTTTGAACACTTTCAATTTTATCAGTTTTCACAGCTTTCTACTTTTCCCAGTGGTAGCTTTTAATGGGACAATAACTCTAGGGGATGACCCCTATCTTACTATGTGGCTGGGTTTCTAGTTTTATTTTACTATTATTGTGTGTGTATGTTGCAGGGGACTGAACTCCGGACCTTGCATGTGCTCGGCAAGGGCTTTGCCATTAAACTCTAACCCCAGCCCCTGGGTTCCCATGTTTAAACAAGGCTGGAATAAGCTTTGTTTCTTCAAGAGGTGTTCCCACGGGTTCTCCTGGGATTGAGATTCTGGAGACTCATGGCAATGCCTCTAGCTCCTGGACTGTCATGCATTTTAAACCACGTGCAACACACCTGGATATATAAAATGGCACCACGTGGTTTCAATTTATATTCTTTTGACTGACCACGAGGCTGGACAGTTCCCCACAGAATACATTTGATATTTTATCTTATGTTACTTGGTTTCCTGCTCATTCACGAATTCCCCTAATAATTACTGAGTCCCTACTATGTGCCAGATTCTGTCATGGAGCTAGAGAAAAAAGTAATAAAAAAGACAAGGACTGGGGATGTGGATCAGTGGTAGAATGCTTGCCTAGCGTGTTCAAGACCCTGGCTTCACCCACAGCACCCCTCCCCTCCAAAAAAATTCTACCCTCAGAGGGAAGAGAGTCAGTAAGTAGTATTTATCAGAAGGTAATAAAAGACACAGAGAGAAGCAACAAGGTAAGGGGTTAGGGCATTCTAATGGTGAGATCTGTCAGGGTGGCAAGGCCTTGTTGGTCAAGTGACACCATAAACGAAGTGAGGATAATCAGGGCAAGAATCTCATAGGCAGAGGCTCCGGAAACACAAAGGCCCTGAGGTGAGAGGGTGCTTGACATATTCATAGAAAGGCAAGGCTGAGAGGAGGCGATGGGGCAGGAGGAGATAAAGAAAGCGGACAAGATCACATAGGGCTTTGTGGCTACTGCAAAAGCACTTAGAAATTCAGCACCACCTTCCAGAGAAGAGATTGTGGCAACCTGGAGTAGGGGACAGTGGTGCCAGTGACGAGAAGAAGTTTCTTTTGGTACAGTGTAAAGGGAGGGTCAAGGTTTGCTACTGGTCAGATGTCGGTGATAGAGAACCAGGGATAAGGGTGACTCCCAGGGCTTTGCCATTTACTGGGACGGGAAAGATGGCGGGACAAGCTGTGGAGCATGGGGAAGCTCAGGTTTGCTTCTGGATTTAGATGGGTTTGTTTTCAGTTTTAGATGCCTTTTAAACACTCGTGGGGAAACAGCAGACACATCCACGGGGCTGTCTTATGAAGGCAGGGATGTGGCTGAGGAATGTGACATCCCCGAGGGAGAGGGAGAGTGCAGTGCAGAGAGGCTGGGAGTGGGGAGGACACGGCCCCTCAAGGAGCTGAGAAGGGTGGCCATCAGAGGTGAGCTTCCAGGCAGAAATGTCTGCCAAGGCTATCAATTAGAAGAAAAATTAGGAACTGACTTCTGGATTCAGCAACATGGATGTCGCCGATGAGCTTGGCAAGAGCTCTTCCTCTGTGCAGGGCGGGGAAGGCCTGACTGGGCTGGCTGAGAACGGGAGTGGAAAAGCAGGTGGCAAGTGTGCTGGAGGAGGTGGAGAGGTCTGGCGGTACTGGGAAGGGTTGGGAGTCAGAGCACGCGAAGTCTAGTCACCGTGTGCTGTCAGTGGACAGAGGCACTGGAAGAAAAAGCGATGACGGCGCAAGAGAGGCGAGAACAGCATCTGGACGGTGCGGTGAGGAGGTGAGAGGAGTGGGCTGCAAGGGGAGCTGGCTGCCATGCAGCGAGGCAGGACTGGAGGTTGAAGAGAAGGTAGAGGTGAAGCTGAATTCAGTTCATCAGGTGCAAAACTAAACTCTACGCCAGGAACGTGAGCTGAGGCAGTAGAACTAGAGAGAACAGGACGACCACTTCCACAGGAGTCAGGATTGTGTGACCAGGGGACCGTGTGGGGCCGGAGGGAGGCTTGGCTTCTGGGATGCCGGCAACGTCCTGATTGTGTTCGGGTGTCTGTGTTTGCTGTGTGTTAGTTCACTGACCCACAAATTGTTTTGTACTTTTTCTCTCTCTTTTTTATTTGCACTGGGGATGGAACCCAGAGGTGCTCTACCACTGAGCCACATCCCCAGTCTGTTTTGGTTTTTATTTTGAGACAGGGTCATGCTAAGTTGCCAAAGTTGACCTCGAACCTGCGATCCTCCTGTCTCAGCCTCCTGAGGTCCTGGGATTACAGGCGTGCGCTACTGTTTCACACATTTTATATTTCACATGAAGAGACTGATGGGTGGAATGAACACCTTTCTCCTTGATAATATAGGACCTGCCCCCACAAAATTTAGGGGCAGAATTTCAGGCCAGAGCAACATCCAGCTAGTACACTAAGTTTACAGGGCACTTTAAATGTCAGGATGAAATGAGATCCTGAATTCACAGGTGCAGATGCAGGGTTGGGTGGGGTGGAATCGGGACATTTATTGAGCTTCCACCAAATACCAGTTTTGCAGGACTGTTAGCAAACACTTCCTCTTATCCACCTCAACTCCTCAGAGGCCAGGATCAGTGCTGTTTCCAGCTGTGGAGAGGAAGTGCAGACTGTCCACATGGCCCAGCTGGGGGTCAGCAGGACAGCTGGGCTGACTGCTATTCAGGCTCTGACGCTCAAGGGGCCTGGGGGATGTGGAAGGAAGATGGGCGGGAGTGAGAAGAGGACAAGCAGGGGAAAGACCTTCTGAGAGCCAGGTAAAATCTCCTGAGAGGAGCTGGGGCCCCGGCAAAACCCTTGAGAAGAGATGGAACTCAGGGTGAGGGCAGGACAGAGACACAGAGGCAAAGTGCCACCTCACCTTATTTTTCTCTATAAGCTGCTGCTCCAAGTCCTGCTTTTCCTTCTGGAGCCGCCCTAGATCCATGGCCCCAACCTCTCCATTTGGTGTTCCTTCTGCAGTTGGAAGCTGGCACACGGGATCCTGCATGGCTTCTGAGGTTACCTGTGGGTGGTTGGTGGTAGCAAGTGAGAGCAGGACAGGTAATGCTGAAGTCAAGCTGCAGGGGTGTGGGGAGGGGGGCCGTTCATTTCACAGGTGTGGCCTCCCGAGCTGCCAGGAGCCAGCGTTCAACACAGACCAATCCAGCACCTTTCAGAGGGACCTGCACACCCACAGGTGCCACACATGATGGCCTGCAGGGCACCACAGCACAGAACAAGTGCCCCGTGTCTTGCTGCAGCACACAGCTGTGACTTACACATGGCTCCTGGCCCTGCAGCCCTGGCAGCTCCTGCACTGTGGCCACCAGGACTTCCTCCGCTCTCTGGCTCCTCAGGGCCTCCAGCTCACTCTGCAGCTGGTGCATCTGCAGCATGGCAGAGGCATGACCTAGGGTGGCAGAGGGAGCATACAGCATGAGCCCAGGCCCTCCCTGCTATGAGACAGGGCCAGCTTGGGGCAGGGACACCAGGAGCCGGCAGGAATCCACTCCTCACCTTTCTCCAGCTGGAGAATCTCCTGTTCCTTCTGGAGAAGTTCTTCGGCCTTTTCTCGCAAACTCTGCTCCTTCTTGTCTACCGAGGCTGTCAGCTCAGTAGCCTTGGAGGGGGGAAACGTGTGAGAGGGATTGAAGGCAGTACCCACAGGACCCCCAAGTCCACTACCTAGAACCATCCCAAGGAAATTCTGCTTCTGTAGACATGTGCAAACACATTCTTCTGGGCAGGGGCCCTGCTCTAGAGTGATCTCTTGGCCCACAGCGGGACAACCAGAGATGCAGTTGTCCCAACCAGCTCTCCAACATGTGGTCATGACCCTGATTTCCCCTACAGTAGTGAGTGGGCATTTGATGTACGATGTGAACTTCATTCAGTCTAGAAGGTATGGTATCTTAAAATCCTTTTCAGAGGAGACTCAGACTCGGATCTGTCAGACTCGCTGAATGCTTCAAGCTGGTAAACAAGCAGGAATGGGGCCAGAGGCTGTGTCTCCAAAGGCTGGCTTTCCCACACTTCTGCGGGAAGCTCAGCCCACTTGTACGGAGTCTTCAGTGGACATGGGTAGTGGTGGGCCACCTCATAGAATTAAGAGTCCAATAAGATCCTGTCTGAGGACTTTCCTTCAGGTAATGCTGAGACAATTAATAGCTGACCACCAAAATCAGAAACGGGCAACCTATAGCATAAGAGTTTCTTTGTAGCAAGATCTCCCAGCTTCTTAGAGACCACAGGGCCTCCCACAGCCAACTGCAGTCCCTGAGACTGGTGTCCACACCCACCAAGGACACTGGGGCACTGCAGGGGAGGGCATCACCACTTGGGCCCAAAGCCAGGTGTCAGACAGGACCCACCTGTTGCTGGAGCTCTTCCCTTTGCTTCCGCACTTCCTCCAGGGCTTGAGCCATGGCCACGCTCACAATTTCTCTTTGGCTCCACTCTTCCTACAATTCAGAAACACACAGGAGACTGAGCCCTAAAACTGAGTTCGCATTTCCTTAGCTGCATGCTTCACAACAGAGGGAGCTCTGCTTTGAAGGGCTAGACCAACATTATTCCTGCTTCCCTGCGCCTTGCTGATGACCGTCTTGGTAGATAACCCAGTAACTCCTTCGGACACAGGCACTCTTCTGAGGGCTGGTCATCCACAAGCGCACCAGCCAGTCCCCAGGACAAGACTAGGCCCAACTTGAGGTGGTCTAATAAAATCAACACAGCACATGTGAATGGACTGGAACAATCTGGTTATAGAAACCATAATAAGCAGTTACTATTTTAATAAGGCAAAATGTCACTGACTCATCAAAATGACCCTATTTTATGAGAGAGAAAATGCAGGCTGAGAGGTTATGATTTGCCCATGGTCCTAGAGGGCGGGCTCTGGATGCCAGACCCTCCCCACCCAGAGCCCCTGCTGTCTTCTCAGCCTTTCTCAAAATACTGCGGGATCACCCCTGAGATAAACTCATCCATCTCCTCCCTGAGATTGAGGCCTGTGTTTGCCAATCAGCCCTCAGCTGCAAAACACGACTTCTCGGGGCCTGACCACTGGTCAGAGAGATGATCTGGAGAGAACGTGAGCTGGTCTGCCGTTTGTCTTCCCAGAGCCCCCTGACCCTTTCCCCATTTCCACCCTGAAATTCCACGTGACTCTGATAGGGCTATCCATAATGATAGTTAATTTTCTGGCACGTGATTCAGGCCTGGCCAATCACAGTATCTTGGTCCCTTGACCAAATAAACATCTGTGACTCTGTCACCCAAGATGAATGATCAGAGTCTCTTCTTCTATTGAGACTCTTCTTTATACGCTGAAGCTGAGTGGGAAAAGCCCTCCTGCCACTGTGGGTGCTCAGCTGGAATGTTCCAAGCTTGGAGCTGTTGTGGCAGTGTCCACCCCACTTGCAGGTTGCGCCTACATGATGGAAAAAAAAGCTTGAACGATGGCAGCAAGAGAAAGGAGCCCAAAGGAGCCCACGGACCCCAGTTCCAGTCTGACAGGTCTTTCTGGTTCTGTGAGCTACTCCTCCTAAGAAACCTCCCTGTGTCAGCCTCAGCCACTGACACGCTGGCCCCACCCTGGAGCTGTCAGTCAAGACCTGGTGCCTGAAGCTGGGACGACACCCTTTCAAAGTCAGGGTCCTTCCACTCTCTCCCACTTCTAAGCATGGGTCTAGGGAGTGGCCCTGTTGATACAGGGGAAGGAGCAAGAGGTTTCAGCTTGGTGGAGAGGGTAAGAAGGTCCTGGAAGGGAAGATGCTGTGCCTGCTCAGGAGCCTTTCCTGAGGAAGGTTAGAAGAGACAATGTTGACTGCGGATGTCGAGGAGGGCAGAGCAGAGGCATGTGTGAGAAGACGGGAGGGTCAAGCCAGGGCAGGAAGCAGAGACTCAGTCAGGGCACTGCCCTTGGCGCTTTTCATCCATGGCCACGCTGGGGCCTTAGGAATCCTTTTGAGGCCAGGGGTTACCATTGTCGATTTAAAAAAGGGAAAATGGATTTCCTCAAGAGTCAGCTAGTGAGGGACTAGGCTGGCATATAATGCTGAGTACACATGGCTCTAAAGTCTGTGCTGGTGTCACAGAGCCACATAAGGCCTTAGACTGTGGGATTCAAGGTTGATATCTGCAGCTCTGGTTTACTGCAGCAGAAAGCATGGCAGGCATCGTGCAGGAGCCATGAGGCACCCCACACGTGGGAGCCTCTGCATCTGGGGTGAGTTTGGTGGGGGCTCAGGAAACATCTGATCTGAAAAATTAAAATTATTCTAAATATATATATACACAAAATGCAGTGCTTTAAAATGCACGAAGCTGCTCGGCATGGTGGTGCCCACTTACAAGTGACTCAGGAGACTACGAGAGGAGGATCACAAGTTTGAGGCCAGCCTGGAAATTTAGTGTGATTGTCTCAAAAAAACAAACAACAAAAACAAAACAAAGCAAAAAACTCCCTCCTTCTCACTCTTTCTGTCTCTCTCTGTGGTAAAGTGCACCTGGTCAATCCCCAGTACCAGAAGAAGCAAAGACTGACAGAACTAAAGGGAGAAAGCAAAATCCACAGCACAGTTAAGATTTAGTATGCTCTCTTCACAAGGAGCGAGTAGGCAAAAACAAACGAGGAACTACGGAGACTCGAGTATATTATCAACCAACTTGACCTAATTAGCATCCACAGAATACATAAGGCAGTAGAATATATACCTTTTTAAACATGATGAAATATTTACTAAAATGGACCATAAACTGGGTTATAAAATAAGTCAGAAGCCAGGCATAGTGGTGTAAATTTGTAATTCCAGCCGCTCCAGAGACTGAGGAGGGAAGATCACAAGTTCAAAGACAGCAACTCAGCAAGGCTCTGAGCAACTCAGCAAGACCGTGTCTCCAAATAAAATATAAAAAGGGCTGGGGATGCAGTTCAGTGGTTAAACATCTCTGAAGTTAATCCCTGGTACCAAAACAACAACAAAAAACAAGTCAATAAATATCAAGGACTGGGGAGATAGCTCAGTTGGTAGAGGGCCTGTCTCTCAAGCACAAGGCCCTGGGTTCAATCCCCAGCACCACAAAAATAAAAAAATAAATATCAAAGGACTGAAATAATTCAGAGCACTATTTGACTAAAAGCCAAATACCCAGAAAGTTCCCCCAACATTCGCGAATTAGTAGCATGTTTAAACAGCCCACTCGAGCTGGTGTTCGCGTGACTGCCTCTCAGCACACACCTGCCCTTTTATCTTCTCCCTGGGATGCTGGGCCTGGGGCTCTGCGAACCGCCTTGCAGGTCCAGCTGATTCCGTATAATCTCTGCCAACAGGGGGAGCA
Source organism: Sciurus carolinensis (assembly GCF_902686445.1). Classification (NCBI taxonomy): domain Eukaryota; kingdom Metazoa; phylum Chordata; class Mammalia; order Rodentia; family Sciuridae; genus Sciurus; species Sciurus carolinensis. The sequence goes on along the minus strand of NC_062226.1, from coordinate 9,872,829 downwards.
CCCGGGAGACTGGAGGGCAAAAGGTCCCGAAATAAAACTTGCCCTTCCTGCAGCTTCTGGGCTGAGTGAGGGTTAGCCCTGCAACAATTCCTCACCCAGACAGCAGCGATTTCTCCCAAAGCAGCAGCAGTTTTCCCAACACTTGCAGCTGAACCCCTTCAGGGCCTCACCCCAGCACACACAGCACCACCTGCACCACACCCCCTCCGAGCTCTGAGTGTCAGATGGGTGGGGCTCTGCCTCTTAGCTCTAAATTAATAATTCCAAAGTCTCCACGTCACTAAAGTTCCCTTAGTCCTGGGGTTGGAAGCTGATTTCTGCAGTTGCCACCTCTGTGACATCTCTGAAGTCTTTCAGCACTGACTGGGTTAAAAACTTCACATCTCACTCCTGTCTTCTAACTGGGCCATGAATGACACTGTGGGTCAGAATTTCCAGTTCTTCTAGTGTCAGGGTATTAAGTTTCCTGTAGCTGCTGAAATGAATTACCACAAACTTGATGGCTTAAAGATGACAAAGTTTATCATTTTACAGTTTTGGTGGTCAGAAATCTGAATGGAGCCCTGTGGGACTAAATCAAAGTGTCAGTAGAGCTGTGCTTCTAAGGAGACCCTGGGAAGTTTCATTTCCTTGAACCTTCCAGTGGCTAGAACTGCATTCTTTGGTCTGTGGCCCATTTTCCCATCTTCAAATCTCTATTTGCTTCCATTTCCTTTTGCCTTCTGTCTAAATTCTGCCTGTCTTGCCCCTATAAGGGCACTTGTAATTATTCAGGGCCCAAACAGATAATCCAGGATAAACTCCTGTCAAGATCCTCAACCACATCCACAGAGTTACCTTTGCTATATAAGGCAACTTTCAAAGGTGCTAGAGAATGGGATGTAGATATCTTTGGGGACCATTACTCTATCACAGTCAGTTTTGACAAGTTATATTTTTCTAGAATGTTACCATTTAAAATAAATTTTAAAATGTATTGGCATGAAGTATTTATTTCTTATCTTTTTGGTCTCAGGATATGTAGTAATGTTTTCTTTTTCATAACTGACATGGGCTATTTGTGCCACTGCCTTTTTTTTTCCTTGATTAGTCTCATCCAGAGTTTAAAAATTTTACTAAGTCTTCCAAGAAATCAACTTTGCCAGGCACAGTGGCACATGCCTGTAATCCCAGAGGCTCTGGAGGCTGACACAGGAAGGTTGGGAGTTCAAAGCCAGCCTCAGCAACTTAGCAAGGCCCTAAGCACCTCTGCAAGACTCTGTCTCTAAAAAAAAAAAAAATATTAAAAAGGGCTGGGGATGCGGCTCAGTGGTTAAGCACTCCCTGGGTTCAATCCCCAGTGCAAAAAAAAAAAAAAAAAAAAAAAAATCAGCTTCAAGATCCATTGCTCTTTATTACAAAGAGGGTCTCACTTCTCCTTTACTTCATTAATCTGTGCTCTTATATTTATCATTCCTCCCTTCTTTGAATTTTGTTTTTTAAATATCTTTTTTTTGTGTGTGTGTAATACTGGGGACTGAACCTAGCACATGTGCTCTACCACTGAGCTACACCCACAGCCCTTTAAAAATTTATTTATTTTTAATTAATTATTTTTTGATAGTGAGGGAGACTGATCCCAGGGTATCATGCTTGCTAGGCAGATGCTCTTATGCTGACCTATACTTCCAGCTCTCCAACCGTTTTTATTATTTTGAGACAGGGTCTTAGTAAGTTGTTAAGGCTGGCCTCATATTTCTGATCCTTCTACTTCAGTCTCCCAAGTACCTGGGATCACAGGTGTGCACAACTGACTTTAAGTGACTTCTTAGAATGGAAATGTGGTTCAATTCTCAGTCTTTCTTCCTGAATGATCCAAGTCAGACTAATATTTCCTTCTACATATTGCTTTATACTCCATTAGTTCTGATACATAGTATTCACATGATCTCAAATTTAGGTCTTTTTAATTTCTATTATGATTTTTTTCTATCACCCTGTGGGTGATTTGAAAGTGCATTTTTAAATTGGTTCTTTTTAGATACATGTGACAGTAGAATCTATTTTGATATATTCATACAATCATGGAATATATTTTATTCTAATTAGGATCCCGTCCTATGGATGTACACCATGGTGAGATTCACTGTATGTACCTAGGAAAGTTATGTCAGTTTCATTGCACTCTTTCCTATCCCCTCTCCTTTCCCTTCATTCTCCTTTGTCTAATCCACTTAACTTTCATCCCCTTTATTGTGGTTTAGCATCCACTTATCAGAGAAAATATTCATTTTGGGGGGTTGGTTTATTTCATTTAGCATGATAGTCTCCATATCCATCCATTTTCTGGCAAATGTCATAAAGTTATTCTTCTTTATGGCTGAGTAATATTCCATTTTATATATGTACCACATTTCTTTATCCATTCATCTGTTGATGGGCATCTAGGTTGGTTCCATACCTTAGCTACTGAGAATTGTGCTGTGTCACTGTAGTATGCTGATTTTAATTGACAAGTTGTTTAATTACATATGTTGTTTAACTCTATACTAAAACTTTCTGTTAACTTATTCTGTCAATTATAGAAATCTGTTAAAATATCCAAGATGGTAGATTTGTCTATTGACTTTTGGATTTCTGTTCATTTTTTGTGGGGCTGGGTACTGGGGACTGAACCCAGGGATGCTTCTCTACTGACCAACACCCCCAGCCTTTTTTTTTTTTTTTTTTTTTTTTTTAATTTTGAGACAGAATCAGGCTATCAGGCTAAATTGCTGAGAGCCTTTCTAAGTAGCAGGTCCAGCCTCCAAATTGTGATCCTCTTTCCTTAGCCTCTTGAGTCACTGGGATTACGGAATGTACCACTTGCCTAGTTTCCCAAACCTTTTATTTTCAATTCTTCTGTTTCCCTACTTCAGACATGACTCTGATAAATAGCAAATAGTTACATTAAAAATTGAAAATCTTTGTCTTTTAATTGTGGCATCTGGTTAAATACTGACATGTTTGGGTTTAAAATTACCATCTGAAGGCACTATTTGTCTCCTGTTTTATATTCATTTTTAACTCTTCATTTTCTATTCTGAATTTAAAAAAAATTTTTTCTTTTGTAAATCTGGAAGCTACATGCCTCTTTTTTTAAAAAAAAAAAAATTTAGTTGTAGATGGACACAATACCTTCGTTTTATTTATTCATTTTTATGTGGTACTAAGGATCAAACCCAGTGCCTCACATGTGCTAGGCAAGTGCTCTGCCACTGAGCTACAGCCCCAGCCCCAAAGGAGCATCTCTTCTTTTTTGTTTTCTTGCGGTGCTGGGGACTGAACCCAGGGCCTTGTGCTTGCAAGGCAACCACTCTACCATCTGAGCTACATCCCCAGTCCACTACATGCCCTTTTATTCCTTTTTTTAGTGATTAGCCTAGAGATTACAACATGTATCTCTGTCTTGCCAAAGTCTAGGCTTTCTTTTTTCTCGTTAGTGCAGAACCCAGGGCCTTCTGTGTGTTAAGTACCACTGAGCCACACACCCACACAAAATCCAGTCCTACTTGGTATTTTTGTGCTGTTCCCAGAAGATGTGAGTAGTTGAGAATACTGAATGCATTTATATTACCTGCCTTAAGTTATTTTTGTCTTACATTTTATTTTACATTAAATGTTTATCAAGATAAATAATTATTGCATTCCTTAAGCACAATGGACCCTCCAAGTGGGGGTCTTACATCCCTGTGAGGTTGAGTACCTGTGCTGCAAATGTCACACAAGAATATGGAGATTAAAGACCATGAAAAAAAATCATCATTTTTTTAAAAAGTCCATTTAGGTTTCTTCTTCATTCCCTCTTACCTCTTTACATCCTTTGTACTTCTATCTAGAATTTTCCTTCTTCTGAAAAATTCTCTTCTGTATTTCCTTTAGTGAAAGTCTGTTTGAGACTAATTCTTTGTTTTTGTTAGACCCAAACCATGTCCGGGTATGGATTTAAAATCTGGGCTGCTTGGATTTCTTCAGGGACTGTCTCTGGCTCTTCACTGACACACAATAAAACGTCCATGTCCTGTATGTCTCCTAGTTCTTTTGTGTGCCTCACTCTGGCTAGTTCGTTCTGCTCTCTACTCCATTTTGCTAATTCTCTCTTTAGTTCTAATCTGCTGTTGGACTCATTCAGTTTTTTAAACAGCTTTCCTGAAGGGTAACCGACCAAGGACAAGCTGCACTGCGTGGTGTGCAAGTGGACGAGTTGTGGGGCCACCACCATAGGAATAGCAAAAGAGCCACCGCCGTAAGAGCTCCCTTGTGCCCTTTGTAATTACTGCATTCATTTCAGTTATGTCTTTTTCAGCTCTAAAGTTTCATTTGATTCCTTTTCAAAATTGATATACTTTATTAGTTTCCAAATCTCTGCTGAAATTTGTAATTCTGTCTTATCTTCTTAAACATAATAAGCACAATAATATCTGAGCTGCTGTGAATCTGTTCTTTCTCTTCATGTTGTTTTATATTTCCTTTGGTCCTGTTCTACATACTCATTCCATGTCCTTTGGTTGTTAATCAAAAAATAAAAGTGTAACTGGGTGTGGTGCACACACTTGTAGTGCCTCAGGAGGTTGAGGCAGGAGCATCATGAGTTCAAAGCCAGTCTCAGCAACTGAGCGAGGCCCTAAGCAACTCACTAGGCCTTGTCTCTAAATAAAACATAAAAAGGGCTGGGATGTGGCTCAGTGGTTAAGCACCCTGGGTTCAATCCCTAGTACCAAAGGGGGAAACACTGTAATGACTTTCTACTTTATGTATCATTCTTGAACCTCTGCTGGTATTTCCACACTTGATAGCCAAAAGATGACCAGATATCTCCCAGACTCCTAGTGGTTCTTGGCCAGGCATGATACTGCCTCTCCAAGAGACAACTGGCAAAGTAGAGACCAAGATTCTCCTCAACAGCATGCACTGCACATTTGTAGCCCAGACTCCACCACAATCATCCGGCGCTGAGGTTGAGAAACCTTGAGCTACACACAAGCCTGGGAGTAGCCTCCAATTCCCTTTCCTCTCATCCCTTCATGGAAAGTCATAAAAGCTCCATATCAAATATACATCCTGAATCTGCACACTTTTTCCCAAAGCCACCACTAACATGTAGCCGTTGCAATGCTGGGAAGCCTCCGAAAAGCCCTTCTCCCTGTGCTTCCTTCCATGCCGCCCCCCGCCAACCTGGGCCAGGGAAGTCATTTTGAAACAAAACCCCTTATATCCCTTCTCTGCCTAAAACATACAGAGGCTGCCCACTGTACTTTCTTATCCCTGTGGCCTTCTCCCTCTCAGCCTCTGTGCTCCCCAGTGGCTCAGCTACAGCCACACTGGACTATTCTTGGAAAAGACCAAGTTTTCTTTCTGCCTCAGAACCTCTGTATTTGCTATTTCTTCTGTCTGGAACATTTCTTCTCCACATATCCACATTTCTGGCTTCTTCACACTAATCAGATCTTTGGCTCAAATGTCTCAGAAGCCTTCTTTGACCTGCACACTGAAAAGTGGCCTCGCCTCCCTCCTGTCTGTCCCTCACCCTGCCTTGTTTTCTTCATAACTGATCACTATTTGCAGTTGGTTTATTGTCTCTAGTTACAAGTTCCATGTAGGAGAAGTTCTGTCTTATCTGGTTCATTGCCAGATCTCTGCACCTAAAATGGTGCCTGGCACTTACTGGCACTCAAATGTTTGGTTAAGGAATGCATGAAACAATCTCTGACTCCAAGGTGCCTGCTGCCAATTGCTGACAATGCCTGGGCCACCCGTCAGATTACCAGTACTGAAAGCGCACGGGTCACTCAGCTATGAACATTCCCAGAGAACATCCCTTCCGACGGATATGCACCAAGCTGGGCAAGTATTCCAATGACCCATCATCCACAGGTGCAGGGAGAAGAGCCGGGGAAGCCTGGAGCATATATGACCAGGGATGTCAAGGGCATGAAGGAGGCAGGACCTGATTCATGCACCAGTGCACAGAAGGCAAGGGAAGCAGTCCAGTTGACAGTGTCTTCATTTCTGCACAAGGTCCCTGATACAAACAAGGTCTTCATGGACTTTTAAGACCTTGATTTACTTGTCTTACTAAAAAAACAAGTCCGAGAGGTGCTCTGACAGCATGGCATTCGGGTAACTGTTATAATGACACAGAGGAAGGAAGGACAGGGCCACCCTCATGGAGTGAAAGGTCAGATCAGCACGATCCCTAACTATGAAATTTGTTCAAATTACTTACACTTGGAACTTCAATGACATTAACTGCCAAATGAGCATATTTTTTTCTTTTTTCTTTTTTTTCCTGGTATTGGGAATTGAACACAACTCTTTTTGAATTGTATTTTAAGATGGTCTAACTTGCCAAGGATGGCCTTGAACTTGTGATTCTCCTGCCTCAGGCTCCCAAGTCACTGGGATTAAAGGTGTGTGCTACCACACCTGGTATGATTCTTAATATGGTCCTGGATCTCTGAGAGGACTCAAGGAGGTGAGGCTTTCTAGCAGCTGCCTATCTAAAGTTAGCTGCATGTTTCCACCGAAAGTATAGAACTTCTGTGATCACAGTACCTCCCCTGCCAGGTAAGTATCAAGGATAGGATTTTGGCTGATCTCTCCAAATACACATGTAAAAAAAGATACAAACACTTTTGTGAAACTGTAATTCAATTAGATAAATACCTTCAGCTTCTTTAGCTCAAACTGATGATGTTGTAAAGAACGTTCAAATTCATTTCTGCTTTCTTTAAGGGCTGCGTTTTCTTGTTCTAGCTCTCTCTGCAAATCAAGAACACATAAAAAGAAAAGATCAGCACCTCTGAAATGCCCTTTCTTTTGGTCACTGTAGGGATATGAGAGACAATAGGATGGGAGTAAGAAAGAGAAACACTGAAAAACTCTGGGGGCTGGGGTTTGGCTCAGTGGGAGAGCAGCTGCCTAGCATGCATGAGGTTCTGGGTTTCAACTCCAGCACTGCAAAAAAAAAAGAAAAAAGAAAAAATAATCCCCAGTACCACAAAAAAAGAAAAAGAAAAAAAATAAGCTGGATGTGGTGTGCATGCCTGTAATCCCAGCGGTTTGGGAGGCTGAGGCAAGAGGATGGCAAGTTCAAAGCCAGCCTCAGCAACTTAGCGAGGCCCTAAGCAATCTGGCAAGACCCTGTCTCAAAACAAAATGTACAAAGGGCTGGGGATGTGGCTCAGTGGATAAGCACCCCTGGGTTCAATCCCCACTACCAATAAAGAAAAAATTAAAAATAAATAAATAAAGTTCTCACAAGAAGGAATAACATGATTCTCAAAGCTGTGGGGCAGGGAGAGGGAGCAGAGAAAGGGAGAAGTCATTGGAGAGAAACAGTATCAGTTTCAGAAAGAACATGAAGAGGCTGAGGGGAATGGTCAGGAAGCACCAGGAAGTCCCTCTGGAACCCAAGGAGAAAGAAAATCCATCTATTTTGATTTCTGTAAAAAGTCGCCATTTCCCATGTTCTCATGAGCAGGTGCTGGTTGGAAAGGTCCCCGTGCTGTATGTGGCGGCTTCCAATCTGAGAGCGGCAGAGTTCCTGCTCCAGGCAGGCAGGGGCAGATGGGCTGTGCGGGCCCAGGGCTCCCGCTCAGCCTCCCACCATCCTCCACTCACCGTTCTGCACTCTGCCGCTGTCTGCTCGGCAGCCTGAGCCTGCTCCAGGGCGGCCACCTGGGCCTCCAGCCCTTGGGTGCGCTCCCTGCACTGTTGCTGCAGGGCGAGCGCCTGCTGCTGTGCGAGGCTGCTGTCCCGGTTTGCTGCCGCCTGCAGGGAACCAGAGTCCCTCAGTTAAGAGGAAAAAAATGTTTCTTTTGGGGGTATCCTCATTCTGGGTCTTGGTGGCCCAAAGATGGTACCCAACACAAACAGCTCCTCTTCCTAACCGCCTCCACCCAGGTGTTGCTGAGGAACCCCTGCAAGCTGTGCCTATGACGCCAGACCTGTCCTGTTCTGGGAGATGGCCTAGCGTGGGTCTTGTTTTTTTCTTGTTTCGCGCATGCTAGGCAAGCACTCCACTGAGCCACACCTCAGCCCCTGGTTCTGGGTTTGCTGCCACTGCTGTACCCTCATGGCGTGTGGGGAAGCTCTGGAAATTAGCCAGCTCCTGAAGCAGTCTTCCTTCACAGCTGCACAGTGTCCCTCTAGGCTGAGGCTTTTCTGGGGTGGCAGTAGAATACAGTGGTGAAGAACAGGGCTTTGCATAAGAGAGATGTGAGTCTTTCCACTTGCTCACTGTAAGCCCCTGGTCAGTGCCAAATCCTTCTGAACTGGCCTCTACAAAATGCAGATGACAGTGTGTGCCTCTTAGGTATGCTGCAAGGACTAAGTGAAATCCTGTGCAAAGTACTCAGCACAGTACTGGGATGTGGCAATCATGAAATCAGTTATGGCTGCTTTTTATTTATTTAATTTTATTTTTTTTGTGGCACTGAGGATTGAACCCAGGGCTTCAAAAATGCTTGGCAAGCAGTATACCACTGAGCTACATCCCCAGCCCTTTTTATTTTTAGACAGGGTCTTTCTAAGCTGCTGAAGTTGGCCTTGAACTTGTGATCCTCCTACCTTAGCTTCCTGAATTGCTGAGATGACAGGAGGGGACTCTGCACCTGGTTGCTGACCACTTTTTTTTTAAACTTTTTTTTTTAGTTGTTGATGGACCTTTACTTAGTCTATTTATGTGTGGCGCTGAGGCTCAAACCCAGTGCCTCACACACACTAGGCAAGCACTCTACCACTGAGCCACAACCCCAGCCCTAGCTGTGACAATACTTCTTTGCCCACCTTCTCCCTAGAGCCTCGACCAGTTCTCCACGCTTCTGAAGACAAGGTGAGATTGGACTCCTTGAAGAGCTACTGCCCCTAACTTCCCCAGAGTGGGGCAGGGCCTGAAGGTTGGCTATTGGTGGGAATCACCCAGTCAGTCCACATCTTCAGGTCACTGGGATCCTCCAGCAGCTTCTCTGTCCTTGACCTGCTCTGCCCGCATGCTCACGTCTAGTCCAATAACTATGTCCAAGGTCAGATCCAGACACTACGTCTGGGGCATCTGCACAGGATCAGTGGGAAAGCCCAAGACTTAGTGCCCAAGATGCACTCACGAGTTCCTGGATCTGCGCATCCTGTGCAGCCATGACATCCCTGCTCTGCCTGAGCTGCTCCTCAGAGGCTTGAAGGCTCCGTTCCAGTTCCTTCACCTAAGGAGAATAAAAGCATTCCTTCTGTTCACAGGAAGCTGAGCAGTTTTAACATACGGTTTTAAAATTCAAATTAGGCTGGGGAAATTAGGCAGTGGTACAGCATGTGCTTAGCAGGCGTAAGGCCCTGGCTTCCATCCCTAGCACCAAAACAGAACAAAACAAAAAAATTAGTGAACAGGTACATGACAAAAAAATGCAAACCGAGAAAAGAGATATCCAAAAGTTTACCATTATAAAATACTAGCATTTTAACATTGTCTCTTCTAGTCTTTTTTGTTTGAGATGGGATCTTGCTAAGTTGCCTAGGCTGAACCTATGACCCTCTTGCTTCAGCCTACAAGTAGCCATGATTACAGGTGTGCATCCGGGCACCTGGCAGTTGGGATTTTTGTTCTTTTGTGTGTGCTGGGGATGAAGCCCAGGGTCTCATGTGTGCTAGACCAATACTATGCTATGCTATGAGCTACCCCCCCAGGCCCTGAGAGGGACAGTTTTCAGCCTCAGATTCTTCACATACATCCACACTGAAGATTTCACTAAAATAATCCCATGAGACGGGGGTGACTATTTCCATGCTTAGACAACGGTAATGTTACTTGTCCAGGATTACAACTTTTAGTAGTGGTAGAGCCAGGATTAAAACCCAGCTTTTTCAATTCTTGGGTTCAGAAAATATATATTGAAATGGTACCCTCATAGTATGGATACAAACTCTATAAAGGTTCTAAGAGTTAAAAACTCAGTCAAGAAAATAAGACATCTAGTGGGAAAAATGTAAAATTTTAATCAAGAGTGCAAAATAATCTGAATAAATGGAATTTATATACATTCTCAGAAGGAAATCCTTAATATTATAAAAATGACAATTCTCCCACAGTCTACACATTTAATGTAACTCCACTAAAAATCCAGATTAAATTTTATGATCTCAAAACTTGAGAAATTTAAACTGAAAATTTCAAATTTTTGCAAATAGTTAAATCAACCTTCAAAGAAAAGAAGAAGATATCAGGTACCAAGATCTAGTACTGACAACACTACAGAAATAAACACATTGCAGAGTTTATATAACAGCAGATAGTCTGACCAAAGGAATACGCTGGAGAAGGCAGAGGCAAACCCATGTGCAAATGGAAACCTAGTATGTGCTAAGTCTAGCATGAGGATCAGTGTGGAAAGGATAGATTGTTCAGCAAATGATGTTGAGAAAGCTGGAGAAAAGTAAAGCCTGATTATTACTTAAAATCATACATATACACAGTTTGTACATGAATTAGAGATCTATTATATGAATAATAAAATTATAAAATTAGTAGAAAAAATACAGATGATCTCTGTGACTTAGAAACAAAAATGGATTTTTGGGGGGAGCGCTAGGCACTGAACCCAGGGACACTTTACCATTGAACCCTTTCTTCTTTTTTGAGACAGTGTCTTGCTAAGTTGCTTACAGTCTCACTAAGTTGCTGAGGCTGGCCTTGAACTTGCAATCCTCCTGCCTCAGACTTTGAGTTCCTAGCATTACAGGCATGCACCACCATACCCAGCAAGAATATATGTCTTAAATGGAACTTTGAAGCACATAGCAAAAAACACTGATGAGGCCTTTCTCTTTCTGCCATCTTGAAGCCTGTGGAGGCTGCTGGGAAAAGAATTCTAGAAGCCAAATATGTCTGGAAGCTATAAGCTGGGTCTTTGGAATCAAAAGGAGCACACAGCTCTTCTTAAAACTGAAGGTGTTTGGGCTGGGAATATAGCTCAGTTGGTAGAGTGCTTGCCTTGAATGCACAAGGCCCTGGGTTCAATTCCCAGCACCACCCCAAAAAAAAAAAAAAAAAATTGAAGGTGTTTATGCCAGAGATGGAACTGAATTCTACTTGGACAAGAGATGTGCTTATGTGTACAAAGCATAAAACAGAACAGTGACTCCTGGCAGTAAACCAAACAACACCAGAGTAATTTGGAGAAAGGGAACTTCAGACCTTGGAAACGGTGGCATGGTTTTGGTCAAACTCTAAAGGAACCTTCCTGCCAAGGCCACTAGACACAAAATCCATGTGACACTGTACCCCTCAAGGATCTAAACTGATTAAAATTAAGTAAAAATGGATTCATGCTCTTATTTTAAAAAGTTGATGAATTCAACTGTGTCAAACTTAAGAATTTCTGTTCAACAAAAGACACATGCCTAAAGTTAACAGATTAGTTCAGAACTGAAAACAACAAAATATTAGGAACTAGACTGTACAATGGAATCCTTCCAATGAAATAAAAGTCTGAAATACTCGAAGAAAAATAAGCACACAGTATGAATTGACAATACCAAAAGTAGAAACCCTAAGAGACCAGCAGTCATATAGTGATGGTCAAACTCATTAATAATGTTGGCAATGAAAATAAAGCAATGAACTATCACTTCACAACAAATAAACTGGCAAAAACTACAAGGCTGTGAAATGCCAATGCTGGAAAAGGCAGAAATGCAGATTAGAAACCTCGGGCTTGTTGGAGAAGGAAAGCCAGGTGCAGATCTTTGGGAACAATCTTGTCCTACTTAGTCACATTTTCTATCACCCTTAAAGAGATGGAACAGGTTAGTCATTGCAGTGTAATCTGTGCTGGCCAGAAGAGTGAGGCAGTCTGGATATCTATCATGTAACAGATAACTACACAGTAGAGTAGGTAAGAACAAGCAGCAGGCATGGACAGAAGACAGAGCAGATGAAGGTAACAGAGAAGACAAATCAATAGTTGTATCATTTACAGAGATTAAAAAAACATGGCCAGGCACAGTGGCGCACACCTATAATCCAAGCAACTCAGGAGACTGAAGGAGAAGGATTGCAAGTTCGAGGTCAGCTTCAGCAACTTAGCAAGACTCTGTTTCAAAATAAAAAAATTAAAAGGTCTGGGGATGTAGCTCAGTGGTAAAGCACCCCTCGATCAATCCCAGTACCAATAAGCAAAACAAATAAACCCGCACATGCACATGTAACAATGCTACCCAATTTAGGGCAACTGCACAATAAAAGGGTCTAAATTAACCACATTCAAGTGGTTTCAAGTGGTTTCCTATAGGAGGGAGGCCAATGGGAATAAAAAGGAATCAATAACCAAGAGAAAATTTTTTGTGGAGCAATGACGGTAATGTGGCAAGAGTAAAGAAAATAACCCTGTATAAGACCCAAAAAGTAAATGCTTGAAAGGGTAGAGCTGAACAGGGGATTCTTGGCCGCACCACATCAATCAGTTGGTTCCACCCACACACAGGGCACGCTGAGAGTAAGATCAGTACCCGAGTCTCCAGTACGTCAATGGCCTTGGCCTGACTACTTCTGGCTGCCAAAAGCTGCTGCCTGGTATCCTCCAAATTCTGTTCAGCAACAATTTTCTATAAGTTGAAAAACAAGCAAAAGAAAATAGTCATTTCTTAGAAGGCTGAGGCAGAAGGATCACAAATTTAAGGCTAGCCTGGGCAACTTAGCAAGACCCTGTCTCAAAATAAAATAATACGAAAAAGAAAATAGTCATTTCTCCACTGAGTAAGTATTTACTGATGCCTACAACATACCATGCTTTGTACCAGGTACAGGGATACATACCCACTGAAAACCCCAGCAATCTGAGATATAATTCACATATCATTTACAGTACCCACAGATAAATTTGGCACAGTTCTTTGTTCCTGAGGCTGGGGCAAATGACTAACAACAATAACAAAATTATACAGCAGAACGCAGTAAGTGTCTGCACAGAGGATACATGGCCGGGGAGATAAGGCTACAGGGTAAGTGGCAGTTCCTAACTGAAAGGCAGCCAGGGCAGGGAGCATCCAGGGCAGAGGGTGTCAACAGAGACAAGAGCTTGCTATGTTCAAGGAACTGCAACTCCTCACAAGTCAAGTGATAAAGGGTTTAGGTCAAGAATTGAGACTACAAAGTTGGGCAAGGGGCTGGTTAACAAGAGGGTTTTTAATGCTGCAAAAAGAAGTTTGAGCCAAGTGTAGAGGCACATGCCTGTAATCCCAGAGACTCGGGAGGATGAGGCCAGAGAACCGCAAGTTTCAGGCCAGGTTGAGCAACTTAGTGACACCCTGACTTAAAAAATAAAAAGGGCTGGGGATATAACTCAGTGGTGAAGTGCAACTGGGTTTAATCTCCAGTATTGGAAAAAAAAAGTTGAAACTTTATTCTGTACACAACATTTTTCAAAGTAGGGCCTTCCAAACCCTAGCATTAGATTTACCAGGGGTAGTTAGTTAAACTTGAGGCCTTATTTCGAGCCTACTGAAATGAGCATTTCTCAGGGTAGGGTCAGAGATACACACTTTAAGCAAACTCTCAAGTAACTCCTAGGCACTCTATAATAATGACGACTACAGAATAATTATTTTTACATTTTTTTTTTTTGCGGTACTGGGGATCGAACCCAGAGCCTTGTGCTTGCAAGGCAAGCACTCTACCGACTGAGCTATCTCCCCAGCCCCCAGAATAATTATTTTTTGTACTAGGTATTGAAGCCAGTATGCTTTACCACTGGGGCACATCCCCAGTCCAATTCACCTTTTGAGACAGGGTCTTGCTAAGTTACTTAGGGCCTTGCTAGACTGCTGAGTTTGGCCTAGAGCTTATGATCCTCCTGCCTCAGTTTCCCAAGTCAGTTGGACTATAGGCATGCACCACAGCACCCAGACACAAAAATGTTTATCATATTAATAAAGGACATGATACTGAGACCCTATTATGTTCCAATCATCAATCTAAGCACCTGACATGTTGTCACCTATCTAATCCTAACAATAATTCCGTGTTTGGTACAATAATAACTTTAATTTAACAGAAAAGGAAACAGACAAAGAGATTAAATTACTTGCTGTAAGTCACAAGCTAGGAAGTAGCAGAAGCAAGATATGAACACAGACATCTCATTCTAGAAATTCAGAACCCCAATATACTCACTGTAGACTGTTTAAGGGAATTGTGGAAGATGTTTAAGGGAGTGATATGGTCAGAAGTGCTGTTTAGGAAGGTCGGTTTGGCAGTAAGGTAGAAGACTGTGTCAGAGGGTGAAGGAGAGGCTGATGCTGGACAGCCAGTCTGGAGACGTCATGCACACTAGGCTAGCATTCTGGAAGCCCTGAAGTACAACAGTGGCAGGAGAGATGGAGTTATTCAGTTTTAATTGGAGACAGTAAATAAGGGTCTATTCTAGGCTGACCCCAAGGGCCTGACTTTAATGTCATGATGGGATCAATCACTGGGATACAAAGAGGAGCAGGGACAGAACACAGGCAGAGAATGACCTAAGACCTGAGGAGAAAGTTTATCTGCGATCACTGGGCAAAAGGCCAATCTATTCAACAGCCCCCTCAGCAGAGGTGCGTCCATTACCCAAGGTAATTTTTGCTCATGCCAAAGGAAGATGGTAATTATTATTTTCTTTGCCCAACAGAGAAGGAAGCAGGGTGAGGAAGGGAACAGGGCAGGAAGACAACTCAGCTCAAGTGGAGGTAAAAATCACTAGGTGACCAGGGGGCCATCTGCTCACATGTATCTCTGAACAAAGCTCTTCTCTTCCCTAAGAAGCACACAAGGGGGCAGAAGACTATGTTTTCTTTTTTTTTTTTTTTTTTTTATGATTCTAAGGATTGAATCCAGGGGTGTTCTACCACTAAGCTACAACCCCAGCCCTTTTGTTTTTTTATTTAGGGTCTGGCTAATTTGCAGCTGGCCTTGACCTTGCAATCCATCTGTCTCAGTCTCCTGAGTTGCTGGGCTGTTACAGGTGTTCACTACCAAACCTGGCCCCAAGGCTGTTTTGATGAAAGCAGGACAATCTAAAGTAGAAGAAGTGCCATGATACATGCCTGTAGGCCCAGACACTCAGGAGGCTAAGGCAGGAATAAAGCCTGACCACAGGAGTTTGGGGTCAGCGTAGGCAACAATGCAAGACCCCCATCTCAAAACAAAAACAAAACCCCACAAAGTTGAAGAGAACTCTCTTCTCACCAAGCTGCTTGCTGACCCTTTGACCCTCTGGCTCTGAAACTCTAGAATTTTTTTTTTTTTTGGTGCTGGGGGTTGAACCAGGGGCACTTTACCACTGAGCTACATCCCCAGCCCTTCTAATTTTTTATTTTGAAACAGTGTCTTGCTAAGTTTCCACAATGGTCTTGAACTTGCAATCCTCCTGCCTCAGCAGCCTGAGTCATTGGTATTAGAAGTGTGCACCACTGTGCGCGGCAAACTCTAGGGTCCACGGAACTCACCGTAGTCACAGTACCTTTCCAACATCTACCTGCAGGCATGGGGTGAAAATTACCTCTCTCAGAAGTTCCTGCACGTGTTCTTCTCCTGATAAGTTCTGTTCCAGTCTCTTCTCCAAGGATGCGACCTTCTCTTGCAAATGTGTGATGACTTTTTCCTTCTCCTGAGTTTCAGCAGTGACCTGTGGGAGAAAGCAGAGGTCATACTGGATCATAAGCCCTCCCCCTTCCTTTCTGTCCCCTCCTGGGCCATCACGTTTACCTGGAGGTCTGTTCTCAACTGCACCCTAGAAAAGCTCACAGTCAGAAAATCTGCCCTGACAATGGGACACAGGAGATGCCAGATTAGAACCCAGTGATCCAGTTCAGTCTCAGTTCAGCAAAAAGCAAGCACTCAACCAGATTTAAGCAACTGACTGCCTGAGAAGGAAAAAAGCCACTGTCTGTCTGGTAGAGGCCCCAGAGCTAATCCCACCCAAGAAGATCGCAGTCTGTTCTGCTTCTTGGGACCTACTGAACAATGCTTCTGGAAACAAATGACGGTATTTCCCTGGATTACAGCAGAGCTGCCCGGCTTGGCCCCAGATCAACAGTGCCCACTTCAGTCTGTCTCCTTAGCAACGATGGCAGTGGTGGTGGGAGATGGAATTAACTTGGTTCCTTTCACTAATACCAACTTATAATGTTGCTCAATGTCAGAACAGAGGATCTAGAAAGCTCTGAATATTCAGGTTCTCAGATCCCTAGTGATCCCCACGTCCACTGAGGATGCATGCTCTCCTCTCCCATGAAGGCAGCATGGTAGCTGTCTCTCCCCATGGAGTTCACTAGCTCACATTCACTCTGCTCACTCCAACCCTATGCTTCTGTTGCTCCATCTCAAGCAAGATATTCGTGTTCAGCTTGCAACCCAGTTAAACCCACCTCAGAATAAGATAAGAATAAGAATAAGAATAAGATGTAGTCATCTTTTGCCTAGGGTTCTGAGAAGCACCTGCTATTCTGAGTTGCTGCAGGGGTGAGAGTGGTGGTAGTGTGGAGGAGGCTAATAAATGATTCATGGTCTCACATTTCATTAAAGTTTTATCAGGAATAAATTCTTATCTGTTATCTTCTGGGGACAGAGGGCCT
The DNA here is from genome assembly GCF_902686445.1 of Sciurus carolinensis. Classification (NCBI taxonomy): domain Eukaryota; kingdom Metazoa; phylum Chordata; class Mammalia; order Rodentia; family Sciuridae; genus Sciurus; species Sciurus carolinensis. The sequence continues at coordinate 9,856,209 of NC_062226.1, read as the reverse complement.
GACCCACAAGAGCATGGAGGCTGGTGGTGGAGACAGATAAGCATATGATTAGGTATATGATAATACAACCATGTTGCAACAGGAGGACACACAAGGTGCTGTATGGAAGAACCAGAGCAAGCCACCTGAACAGGCAAGTCCTTGTGGGAGGGTGTGGGAGAAGCACCAGCACTCTGGATAAAGGGCAGCAGTGGGCAAAGAGGTAACAAAGTTCACCATGACCACAATGCTGGTGAGGAAGGAAGAGCAGACAACAACCCCCAGGCCAGAAACTGGACAAGGCATATGCAAGCCAGAGAGTTTACAAAAGATGGTGGTAGCCGTTACCTATATGAAAAACTACAGTCAGGGCTGGGGTTGTAGTTCAGTGGTGGAACACTTGCTGAACATGTGGGAGACACTGGGTTTGATTCTCAGTACCACATAAAAATAAATAAAATAAAGGTCCATCAATAACTAAAATGAAAAAAACTACAGTCAAAAAGAATAAGACAGAAAACACAACAGAAAAATAGGCAAAAGCTTTGAGCCAACACTTCACAGAAGAGCATGAATAACCGATATACACATGAAAAGATGCTCAACCTCACCAGTAATGTGGAAGAAGCAAATTAAAATGATGGTGAGAGGGGCTGGCTCAGTGGTAGATCGCTTGCCTGGCATGTGTGAGGCCCTGGGTTTGGTACTCAGCACCACATGTAAATAAATAAAATTGAATGAAAGACCCATTGACAACTAAAAAAATATTAAAAAAAAATCATGGTGAGATCTCTCATGTTCACCAGATTGGCAAAAATTAAAGTTCTGACAACTTTACATGTTGACAAGGAAGCAGAGAAACTCCTGCTGCTGGTAGGAGTGTGTACATTATCATAATAACAATAGGAAAAACTGAACATTAGCTCATAAAGCTAAAAAGGCACACATTAACATGACCCATGCTTTTGAGTGTGTGTGTGTGTGTGTGATTATTGATTATGGTCTGACTGTAGGTACCAAAAAAGGTAAGGGTAATTCTGCTCATCATGGTATTTCCAACAACCAGAGTAGAGCCTAGAATACAGTAAGGCTCCATTAACATTTTCAGGAAGAAAATATTAAATGTAACCATCATGTGACCATAATCTGGACGTCCCTGAGCCTCGTTTTTCCAATTATAAAAGGGATGGATGGCTGTAACTGAAACTGAAGGGTCCCTGAGTCCCAGTGTTGCTTATCTATTATGCCCTTCCTCTACTGCCTCAAATAGAAGCTGGACCCTTCTGCCTTCTCTCTTCTCATTTCACATCCATCCTTTACGCTTTAGTTTCTCCAGGAATACACTTTAGACTCCCTAATTGTTTATCTTTTGCACTTAAAAAATCTAGTTCACTTTTTTGGGACTTGTGATTTTTCTTTTCTTGAGGGTATAGGAGGTTTGAGTTTTATAATGAAACTAAGTTTCTGAGAGACAATATATATGTCTAGATTTTAAGTTCATTAGGGCCCTTGTATCCTAGTTGCTCATTCATGGAAGATATATTTATTAAGTGCTTTCTGTTTTGAAGTAACAAAATGTAGTAGAACAAGCCTAAATTTCTGAGTAAATCTTCGGTTAGAGGGCTGGGATGTAGCTTAGCAGCAGAGCATTGCCTAGTGAGGTCTTGGGTTTTTTAACCTCCAGGAATGCAAAAAAAAGACATGGGTTAGAAGCCAACCTGATTACTTATTGTGTAACTCTGAACAAGGTATGTAACCTTATTTCCATTTAGGTATCTCTAAGTATGACAATACTTACTAGGAAGGGGTATACAGACTTCAGTTTACATAATTCTTACTAGGTACTATACTATGCTGTAAATCTCTCTTCATTTGAGAGAAGCATTTCTCAAGAGACGAGAAGAGGGTGTATGGTACCATCTGACAGAGGGTGTTCTGTCACAGGAGAAGGTTGGGCTGTCAATGACTGAAGGAAGCTGTTGGTACACAGAATCCAGAAGCCAGGAAAAACATTTGTTTCCAACGTAAGAAAAAACCATATGATACAAATTGTTCTGTACAAAATGCCAATAAGAAACATAACTGAGAAACATTATTTAACACTCAATGTTTTTCCTACTGTTCATCTTTATATTCTTGGAATTTAGCACAGGCCTACAGCAAGACAGCAATAAATGTATGTTAACCGAATGAAAAATCAAGTTGTTAAGATATCAAATTGGATTAGAACCAAGTCTGTCAAAGGTAAAACTCTAGTCTACATCAACCACAGCTGTTTTTTTGTCCATGTGGTACTTTAATTCATATAGTATGCGTTGAGAATTCCTGTCAGGACAATACTGTCTTCTTTCTCAGAAATTCTTATCCTGTTGGGTAGCCATTTCCATCTGAATGTGGCCTTACTAGAACAGGAAGTAGGGCAATGTGGTCTGCATGAGACACATATGTTTTAGCAGTTTCAGTCTCACATATGTTTCCCCAAGGGGGAAATTTCTGGTGGAATTAATTTCTAACCCCCATTTATGAACCTTAGGAATTAAAGTCCACTATTCATACTCACCTTTTGCAAATCAATGGAAAGCTGCTGAATGAATGCTTGGAGCTCTTGTTCCTTTTGTTCCAGGGCTGTGATCTTATTTTCTGCACCTGCGTTCGAAGCTGTCACATGATCTCTTCAGTGAAAGGAAGCAGACAATGAACAAATTTGGATATCTCATCTATGACACACTCTCCAAAGGAAAACTGCAGATGGTGCCTTATATATAAGGGCTGCAAATATTAGTAGCCACACAAAGGTTATCAATAGAAAAGCCTACTTGGCTCTCTCTGAAGCAGAAGCCCAAAGACCACCCAGGTTTCAGCAAGAAATCCTAATCTGGGGCTGGGGTTGTGGCTTAGAGGAAGAATGCTCACCTAGCATGTGTGAGGCACTGGGCTCAATTCTCAGCACCACAAATAATAAATAAAAAAATAAAGGTATTGTGTCCATCTACAACTAAAAAAAAAAAAAAAAAAAAAAAAAAAAATATATATATATATATATATATATATATATATATATATATATATATATATATAAACCTAATCTGTCTTTGCTTACTCATTAACTTTAAAATTAAAAGCATACTGTATTGCTCAGTAGGACTGGAATGGTTATGAGCCTAGACCCATGAAGGGGAGAGAGGGTTGGGATGGGATGGCATGGAAGGCCTGAGTCCTAGGCAGGAAAGGACAATCTAGAAGTGTTTGCCAGCACTTAGGTCAGAAAGTGTTGCAATGAGCAAGGAGGACAGGGGGTGGGCTACAGACAAAGTTACACCAACACCTCTTCCCAAGGGCCCCACAGACCAAGCAAGAACCTCTGCTCTTCCAGCGCTGAGTAGCGTCTCTGCAATTCTTCTAACTTCTGACTTAAGTCCGATGACATCTGATGGGAGGTCATCAACTCTTTCTGGGTCTGATGAAGTTCTCTGGATCGTGCCTCCAGTTCTTGCTCCATCTTTCCCAGGTTCTCTTCTTTTTTTAAAAGCTGATACAAACACATAAAGTCTCACTAAGCTACTGCTAAGAAATATACTTTAAAAAAATGAATACCTAAATTTTTATAACATTTCTGTGAAATTAGAAGGGGGCTGAGCTGATAGAGTGGACTTGCAGCTATTCAGGAGGCTGAGGCAAGAAGATCATGAGTTGGTGGCCAGACTCTCTTATTTAAAAATAAAAAAACAAAACAGAAGGTTTATCCCTAGAACATAAGAAACAAACAAATGAAAAAACAAACAAACAATAACAAAGCAAAACAAAGAAAGAAAAGAAGAAAAAGGAAATAGAACTTTCCCTTCTAAAAAAAAAATTCAAATGTGATAAACACTAAGAACTACTAGGGCCGAGCACAGTAATTCCAGTAATGCCTGTAATTCCAGAGGCTCGGGAGGCTGAGGCAGGAGGATTGCAAGTTTAAAGCCAGCTTTAGCAACTTAGTGAGGCTCTAAGCAATTTAGCAAGACCCTGACTCAAAATAAAAAATAAAAAGGGCTGGGGATATGGCTCAAGATTAAGCACCCCTGAGTTCAATCCCCAGTACCACAAAGAAACAATCCCCCAAACCTACTAGAGATTATCAGCAATCACAGTGATGATTAGCAAAGCCAACAGTAAATAATCAAGGTTTCTTGTTCAGGAGTGTTATTTAGTACTGAGCTTCTTAACAAAAGTGCATACCATGTGCTTTACTTTACTTAGTTCCTGTTGCTGGAAACCCTCTAATTCATCCATTTCATCTCTCTTTTGAAAAAGATTCAAACTCTGGTTCTTCACTTCCTGTAGCTGAGCTGTCAAAAACCTTTTCTCCTATTTGGAAGAAGACATCAACTTAGACAATGAAAACATTAGAAATCTGTATTACACAAGTAGAATTCGTAAGAAAGGCAAATCTAAAGGAAATCTCATGCCAATAGACAAAATCACAGGATTAACAGGAAGCATTACAGCAATATGACCAACATGGCATCACTTAGAGTCCTTCAGTTAAAAATAAACATTTTAAGTGATAATTGTGAATAAAGGGAATAAGAGCAACAATTACTTAAAACCTTGTTGTTAAGACAGCTTTGCAACTCCTGATACATATTTTACATGTTGAACTGGCTGAAAACCATGAATAACTGGAGTAAGACTAAATGTCCTAAAAAACTATAGAATTTAGCAAGTAAAAGAAAAAAAAGTAGGCAGGGCTGGTGTTGTGGTTCAGTGGTAGCGTGCTTATTTGGCATTGTGTGAGGCACTAGGTTCAATCCTCAGCACCACATAAAAATAAATAAGTAAAATAAAGGTATTGTGCCCATCTACAACTAAAAAAAAAAAAAATTAAAAAAATTAGATTTGATTGGGGTGAGCAGGGTACTATTTCCTAAATGCTAGCTTTCCTAAGTACTAGGGCTAACACTGCTGCTACAGTTTTTAATTTTGCTTTCTTGGGGTACCAGGGATTGAACTCAGGGGTGCTTATCACTGAGTCACATCCCAAGCCCTTTTTTATATTTTATTTAGAGACATGGTCTCACTGAATTACTTAGGGTCTCACTAAGTTGCTGAGGCTGGCTTTGAACTTGTGATCCTCCTGCCTCAGCCTCCTGAGTCACTGGGATTATAAGTGTGTGCCACTGCACCCAGTTACATTTTCTAATTCTTGATTGAAAAGAAATTTAGAGTCTCAAAGTAACACCTCTAAAAAGAGATGTTTCAAAGACCTACAAAGAAGTTCATTACTCTTTCATGGTCTAAAATATTTCCATAATCCCTCCTTTGAAAAAACAAATTAAGAGAAAATCCTCTTAGTGAACTAAGATTATATTTGGTTCAATCCTAAGTGGATCTCCTTTACCATAAATTTTAAAAGCTACACATTTCAATGGGAATTTCACTTGTCATACACTAAGGGTTAATTTTTAGGACATGTAAACCTGCTGGGTGTGGTGGTGCATGCCTGAAATCCTAGCAACTTGGTAGGCTGAGGCAGGACGATTGCCAAGTTCAAAGCCAACTTTAGCAATTTAGCAAGACCTTCAGCAACTAAGCACTACACTGTGGAGATGTAGCTCAGTGGTAAAGTGTCTCTGGGTTCAATCCCCAACATTAAAGAAAAAACTAAATAAAAAAGAAGGCTTTACCCTAACTCTTATACCTCTATATTTAAGACCATCATTAACAATGTTCTGGATTTATTTTCCTTTTCCCTTTTTTTTTTTTTTTTTTTTTTGGTATTAGGGATTGAACCTAGGAGCACTTAACCACTCAGTCCCATCCCCACCCCTTTTTAATGTTTTATTTAGAGACAGGGTCTCACTGAGTTGCTTAGGGCCTCACTAAATTGCTGAGCTTGGCTTTGAACTGGTGATCCTCCTGTCTCAGTCTCCCAAGCCACTGGGATTAACAGTGTGCACCACCACCACTCAGCTTGGATTTATTTTCAAGTAGAACTTTCTTTGGAACTTGACTTTTCTGTACTCTTTTCTTACAGAATGCACAAAGAAAATCCTGGCTTAACTTGGTGTTTTATGGAAAGAATGGAGTTATAATACAACTAATTTGTCTAATAAAATTGACAGTGAATATACTTTGGAACTGAATATATCATTCTAAAAAAAGAATTTTTCTACCATGAATAATAATTTAGGAGTACTCAATGAAAGCAAGGAATGAATTAGGTAACAGCATATAATTTGTGTTGAAAGTGTTGGTTGTTGATTATTATAAAATTGTTTTTCCAATTGTAGGATTGAAATTTCATCTTCATGTTTATGTCTGAGAGTCAGAAACACATTACTTAAGGCACCTAAACAGTGGTATATAAGTTATGATCCTAGAATTCTCAGTTTTCCTCATCTCTGTCTAGCTAAGAGGTTCTCTTCATTGTTCCATGCTGAGCCTTGAGAAATGTTCTCATTTCCCATATTCTATCAGGACAAGTTCCTAATGGATCAATCAGGGTCTCCACAGGAAATAGACTCAAATTAGGTATTTTGAGGATGGGTCAATAAAGGGATGTATTAAAGTATGGGCTGGACAAGAAAGTCCCAAAGAGATAACATGCTAGTAACAGTTGGGGCCAAATGGATGAAGAGGTCACAAGAAACCTAGAGAGAGAAATGATGTCCAAAGATCCAACTGAACCTGTGACTTTTGGCCAAAGGATGCAAGAAGCCCAAAGGGAGCATGTAAGGACAAAGCTGGGGAATAAACATTCTGACTGAATTACCATGCACGAGGGCTGAACCCACTCAGAGGTCAGAGGGTACACAGAGAAGGGAAGAGAGGCGTCCATCAGGAAGAATAAACCAAAGGCATCCTGCACACCCACCAGGACAGAGGAAGGCACGAACTGTTCAAGTCAGTGTCTAATCCCACAATGCCCTGTTCCAGGAGGTGGTAATGCAATCAGTACTGTATACTGGTTACTGGAGAAAACATTTTCCAAGCACCAGAGACAAAACCAACATGAATGAGACAAAAATAAAGATGAACTAACCTTTTCAAGCAGATCCATCTTTTCTGACCATTCCTAAAACAAAACAAAACAAAAAGGTAGTTTCCAGGGAAGAGTATCTGAAACACTAGAATTTTCAGAAATTAAAACATAATCCCCCATCACCCTGAAAGCAAGCAACCAACCAATGAACAATGAATTAAAAAATAAAAAACAAAAAAAAGGGAAAGAAACCAGGAAGAACTTGGTAATATTAAAAAAGTTAAGAGTCCTAAAGGAGAAGAAAATGACTTTATATAAAATTCTAGACACAAATATAAACCTGCAGATTTCTAAACAGGGCACCCACACAAAGCTGTATCTGCTGTTTTCATGCAGCTTTTAGCTTATTCCTGAGAGTTTTCCCATGGGTACTGTTATTGTTTCTTGCTTCCTGGGAGTGGGCAGCTGGAACCAGCTGAGTTGGTAACTCTGCAACTGATGTTTAGAAATGAATTTACTGAAAGTGGCAGGGAGGATTATCAGCAGTACCTGATAATTATTTTCCTTCTTATCTTGATTTAACTAACATGCTTTATGCCTTCTGTTATATGTCAAGGGAAAAGGAATGATACCCTTTATTTAATAACCATTTTTAAATGGGGGAAAATAATCACTGGTACAGAAGACTGTACTGTCTATAATCAGAATCTACCAATTTAAATTACTTCTTTATTTGTATACACTTGTACCATGGTTACCCACAGAGTATTGGTAATGATATTCTTTTTCTGAACAGAAAATGTTCTAGGAAACGAATCTATACATTAAAACAAGTATATCACTTCATCACTGTATCTATTGTAGATAAAATTAATTATACATTTTCTTAGACAAAATGTAATATAATAAATTGATCCTTTCTTAGTAAATTAGGATTATTATAAAACACTGATGTTTACCTCAAATTTAAATGACATTATCTTGAGCAAAATATACTTAATTGTTGAAATAACCAGTAACAGTATTATACTCTTCTCATCATTCATCAGGGAATTTTTAGTGGATTTTTCTGTTGCGATTAAGAAATTCTCTTATTTGGGCACAGTGGAGCACATCTACAATTCATCTACTCAGGAGACTGAGGCAGGAGGATCACAAGTTCAAGGTCAGCCTCAGCAACTTAGAGAGACTCTGTCTCAAAATAAAATAAAAATGGGCTGGGATGTAGCTCAGTAGTAGAGCACTTGCCTTACATGTGCTAGGCCCTGGATTTAATCCCCAGAACCCCCCAAAAAAGGTCCTCTTAAATAAAAGGTGAGTGTCTGGGGTCAAGGCTCTGAGACTATTGTACATATTTGGGGCTCATCACTAGCTTATAGACAAACCATTCTGTTTTCAAGTTTACAAAGCTACACAGACACAGAGAAAGATATATTCTCCCATTCTGGACACATTCCATGACTAAAACTATAAAGTTCTACTTTATAAGAAAAAGTCAAATGAAATCTTAAAGAACATACATATCATTTCTTTTCTCCTAGGTTATAAATATTTCCTACCAGATTTATGTCATGATTTTTGAAGTCATGGCACTAAGTGAAATCTTTCCACCAGTCTTGGGCAGGCCACATACAAAATACCTGGTCCTTTCTGGCTAATGCCAAAGCCAGTCCTTCTGCCATTTTGGCTCTGTTGGCTTGGAATGTCTCATTCTGCTCTTGAAATTTCCGCATGGAAGCTGTTAACAAAGAGGCTCTATTTGAGATATGGAAATACTTCAGAAATAAAATGACAAATAGCCCATGTGATTACTTTACAAATGTCACCAGACAAAAAAGGCCAAGGTCACATAAGTGGACTGTGAGACTGGGAAACCCTACTCCATCTCAACTCCCAGAAGAACCTTTGGCCTTAGAAACAGACCAGGGTTTGGTTTGCTTCTTTTGTCCCTTGTTGGTTTTGTTTTCTGTAATAGCGAAGTATACACACTTAGGAAGATGTCAAAGGTAACTTTTTAAATGGTACAATGACAAAACACTTTGGGTAGGTTGCCAGAAAAGAACAATATTGTTGCTAAGTGACAGCTGCTACCCCTTTATCAGAACTTTTTAAAAACAAAAACAAAATCCAAAGAAAAACAAAAAAAGAAATCTTTTATTTTTCTTAAAAAATTTTTTAGTGTATAATCAACAAACACTTGACTCTTTACTTCTATTGGCATTTTTTTTGGATAGTACCCAAAGGAGAATACAGAACTTAGGGTACATTAAAGAAAATATATATTTGGTTTCTGAGGAGTGATGAGAAACTCTCTCTGTTTCCTATCATGGCAGTAATGAAGCTATGGCCAGAAACCAACGGCCAGGACTAGATGTTACAAAAAACTAAGACCAGCCAAGAAATGGCTCAACTGGATAGGCACAAGATGATGCATACAACGACCCCTTCTTAAGAAGTGTGCCCGAAAGCAATGTAAATACAAGTTTATATTTAATAAATATCAGAAAAATGTCATATCAACTTGATTCAGAAGTACACTATTTATAAAATAAAGATATGAGCTCTGAGGAAGGACAAATTTTAAAATACACTGTTTCATTTAAAAAACTAGCCCTAAAAAGATTGAGAAAAGCAGGAAATGAATACGTACAATCCTGGTGCTTTTCTAATGCAATTTCAAGCTTCTCTTTTATCTTCTGCAAGTTTCGGACCTGTTCAGCATAGTCTTGGGTGAGGAGGGTGACGCACATACCAGGAATGGACAAACATCAGGAAAGGAAGTTAATTAAACAAAAAAAAAAATGAATGAAAATGATGATGATTTTCTCAACCTGAAAACCAGTCCTGTTAAGGAAAGCTAGGTAGATAGCCTCCCATTAACAATGAGCAACACAGGCGAACAGGTATAGTACAAACTGCCCATAGTATAAACAGTGAATGCCAACAGGTAGATTTGTTTAGTCTTGAAAATGAACACGAATTAGTCTGGGCCTGGTCATCAGAAATACCCTGCTATGAAAACCACATTATTATCCCATTACTTAGTTTCAAGTCTCAATGTTCACTTCTCCTTTTGGCTTTTGCATAGGACAGATCAAGGGAACTCACTTAAAGCTTGCTTATCACCCACACAACTCAGCAACAGTGGTTAGGGCAAAAGTAAGCACCCTGGCATGGTACTGTCTATGGTGAAGGCACTTAATTCTATAGACAAGTATATAGGAACAGAGTTCCCTATGTCATTCCAAAGGTGAAAGTCACAATTAATTATCTGGGTAGCCAAAGAAGACAGCATGGTATAGTGAAAAAGTAGACAGAAAAAAATCCCAATTCAAATCCCCCTTGGTTGGGGACCTTAGGCAAAGTATTGTTCCTAAATATTAGTTTCTTCAAGCATTAAATTATACTATTAATTGTACCTACTTCAAAGAAAGCATTAGATAATAAAGTATTTCATATGCCTTAAATGCTTGGCACACAGTGCTCAATAAAAGGTGGGTGTTACTATTTTTGTTATTTTCACACTTAATGTCATGGGTATTCACCTACCACACTTAATGTCATGGGTAGGTGAATACCCATGACATTAAATGGACTCAATAAATGTCACCTCTCTTTCCTGTTCCTTTACTAACATAAGTTAAGTCCACTCTGTCTTAGGGAAGGTACATTACATATTACTTTATCACTATCTTTTCAACAATAAACACATACAGGTTACTTCACCTCTGTTGCTGATATCATTTCTGAGCAGGAGTAATAAGAGAGTACCAATAGATTTTCAGGCAGACTGTAAGAGTATAGACTCTACCATTAAGCAAGTCTGGGTCTGGATTTCAGCTCTATCACTAAATGCTTGTATGACCTTGACCCTAAGTTTAATAAGGTTACACTGAGAACAAAATGATTAAGACCATTGTGAACTATGCTCATATATAATTTGGCGAATTTGGTCTTCTACTTTCACTCCAGTAAAATGGGCATAAGGTCAAGGGACAAAAAGAGACACAAAAGCCAAGGACCACTTTACAGGATGAAGCTGTCAAAATATATCCATGGGCAGAGACTAAAATGAGAGCTCACAATTCTATCACAAACATGTCCTGTGTAGGCAAAGAATGTATGGGAGCTGTGTAAGTTGTAAACTGCACATGAAGACACAATGAGCATCACAGCTTCTATAGAAGGAGCTTAAGTTAGAAATTCCATTGAAAAGTGGCCTCCAAACCCAGAACAACACTTACACAGGTGATATGAGCTATAGCACCAATCTGCTCTGGAACTGATGAATCCGACATTTGTTTGGTCTTTCCCTATAAACACTATCCACTGCCCGCCTCTACCTGAGAGTAAGCTATGCTAATGGGGGAAGATGGTCAAATCTATTTTATGTGTGCTTTTAATAACTTATATCCATGGCTAGAAACCTCAGGAGCAGAAAAACAAGTTTAAAATAAAACAGACTTTCAAATTTAGTCTTGAATTGACACTATTCAGTACACTAAAAAAAATAAGGGAAAAAAGGGGGTACAGATTGTTTCTTTCTGACTAAGAAATGAAAATATTATGTCAAAATAATTATAAAGTTTATCCTATAGGCTATTTTATAGGGAGAAAGGGTCAGGAAAGGTAAGTCTCCTGTTGTTGACTATTTATGACTTCTTAGACATACCAGAAAGTCTGGCCTCTAACTTCCGGATCTGCTCATTTCTTCTCAAAAGTTGGGATGAAAGATCTTCTCTGGAGCTGCTTCCATCAGAAGCCTGTTGGACAGGCAGAAAGAAGGAGAGATCATATTCACATGAGGGTTTTCAGCAGTGTGAGATGCAACAATACTTTTTTTGTGTGTGTGGTGCTGGGGATCAAATGTATCACTTCACACTTGATAAGTAAGCACTCTACTACGGAGTCACATTCTCAGTCCTAATAATTCTTATTTTAGTTAATTAACTATGATTGCTAAAAACTTTAATTAACTATGATTGCTAAAAAACTTCTTAACATAAGTGGCCCTAGCTTCTCTAGCTGAAAAGTGAAAGCAACACTATCTGCCCCTGTAACATGAAGGTGAGATGAGATGCAAAATAGTAAGTCATGTGTGTGCATGCTACTGGAATAAATGGGAGCAAATAAACCCACTGTGACCATATTACAGAAAGAACACAATACAAAAAAGAAATCACTTTAGAGCCAGGGGTGCAAGCTCAGTGGTAGAGTACTTGCCTAGCAAGCTTGCAGTCCCAGGTTTGATCCCCAGTACCACAAACAAACAAACAAACAAAAAAACAAGAAATCACTTTTATTTTCGAAAGGTTAAACTCCTAGGAAAAAAGGGGAGAGTTCTTCAACAAGGGATCAAAGTCGTGTCTTTGACTGAGTCTATGTTGATACTAATAAAGCTTCAGTATCCTCAGCTATGAAAAGAAAAAGGATGTCACCTCAGGTTCTACAACGCATCAAAGACTTTAGTATTCAATATACTGATATATTAATAAAACATCTATTTTCCCCAGAAATCCATATGATGATGATGATGATGATGATGATGATGATGATTTGCAGTGCTGGGGATTGACCTGGGGACTTGTGTATGCTAAGCAAGTGCTCTACCACTGAGCAAAAATGCCAGGCCCAGGTTATTCTAAAACTTGCAAGTACTATTACTTTGGGCATTATGTGCTATTGCTAATAAATAACTGACTTTAAAAATCTTTTTACTAAGCCAGGTGTGGAGGCACACACCTGTAATCCCAGTGGCTCAGGAGGCTGAGGCAGGAGGATTGAGAGTTGTTCAAAGCCAACCTCAGTAACTTAGTGAGACACTATCTTTAAATATTAAAAAGAACTGGCAATGTGGCTCAGTGGTTAAGCACCCTGGGTTCAATTCCTGGTACCAAAAAATAAATAAACGAATGAATGAATGAACAAATAAAATCTTTAATTGAATGAATGAATGAACAAATAAATAAATAAATAAAATCTTTTTACTAGCTGGGCATTGTGGCACAAGTCTGTAATCCCAGTGACTCAGGAGGTTGCGGCATGAGGATCCCAAGTTTGAGGCCAGCCTCAGCAACTCAGTGAGGTTTTAAGCAATTTAATAAGACCCTGTCTCAAAGTAAAAAAATAAAAAGGGCTGGGGGTGTAGCTCAGTGGTAAGGTGCCCCTGGGTTCAATCCCTAGTATATCCCATCCAAAAATCTTTTTACTTTTTAAAAATGTTTTTATTAGTACATTACAGTTTTACATAATACTGGGGTTCATTTTGACATAATCATATGTACATGGAATATAATTAGTCCCTAGTACTTCCCCTTCCCCTTCCTTCCTCCCTCCCTGTTCCACTTCCTCTCTACCGGTCTTCCTTCTACTTTAGTGCTGTGGTTTTTTAAATTTGTGTTTTATTGAGATACATAAAGGTGAAATTAATTGTGGTAGATTCATATGTTATATAGCACAATTTGGTCAATTTCATTCTGCAGTTCCTTCCTTTCCATCCCTCCCCTCAATCTCCTTCCTCTACTTATTTCCCTCCTATTTTCATGAAATCCCCCCCAACACACACACACACACAAACACACTTTCCCCCCTTATTTTGGTCTAGTCTTCACATATGAGAGAAAGCATTGACCCTTGAGTTTCTGAGTCTGGCTTATTTCATTCAGCATGATGTTCTCCAGTTCCATCCATCTACCAGCAAATGCCATTATTTCATTTTCCTTTATTATTAAAACTCCATTGTAGTGGGAACCCCACTTCATTGTGTGTATATATACCACATTTTCTTTATCCATTCATCTGTTGATGGGTACCTGGGCTGGTTCCATACTTTGGCTATTGTGAATTGTGCTGATGTGACTGTATATCTATAGTATACTGATTTTAGTTCTTTGGGATAAATGCCGAGGAGTGGGATGGCTAGGTCATAAGATGGTTGTATTCCTAATCTTTTTACTTTTTTTAAATAGTCATTTTACTTTTTATTATAAAAGTTTTCAAAATACAGAAAAGCTAGGAGAATGGTTTAATGAACATTCTCCATTTACTTAAACAATTGCCCATGTTTTCTCATATTCTTATTTACTAAACTAGTTAAAAAAAAACCCAACATTATGACATTTTATCCTAAATACTTTGCTAAATATTTCTAAAAAATGAGAACCTTTTCTTGATAGCCTTAATACCATTACCACACCTAATAAACTTAAAATACTATTCAGTCTTTAATCATGTTTTCCCATTTTATCCCCAAAATGTTTTGAAAGGTGGTTGAACAACTCACAATTCACTTTAAATATTTACCAGCCACTTGTTCATCTACTATTTACTGAGCACCAGTACTGAAGACTGGTAGGAGGAATCTCTAGAGTCAAAAGGCCAGGGTTAAAGGCCCAGCTTACCACTTAAAGCTGGAAGAACCCCAGCCAATTACTCAACTTCCCTATGTGTTTCTTTCCTGATTTGTAAACTATAATAGCAAATATGGCCTACCTTGCTGAGCTGAGAGAGGATTAAATAAACCAATACCTGACAAATCTGTAAAACAGAGCCTGGCAGACAGTCAGTTTTAAGTGAGTCATCGATTGCTAGTTGTTTTAGTCTGTTCAGGCTACTATAAGAAAATACTATAAAGTGGGCAGTTTATAAGCCACAGAAATTTATTGTTCATAGTTTAAGACACTGGGAAGTCCAAGGTAAAGGCTCTAGCAGGTTCGGAGTCTGGGGAGGGCCCACTTTCTGTTTCACAGATGGCACCATTTAGCTGTTCCCACCTGGTGGAAGGTGAAAGGCAGCACTCTAGGCCCTTTTTTTAAGGGTACTTATAAAAGTGAGAGCTTCCAATTAACAACCTAAGAACCTTTCAAAGTCCCCACTACCTCATACCATCACACTGTTAACCATGGAGGGACATAAACATTCAGACCATAAAATTAGCAGTGTAAGAAACTATTATGATTATTACTGCTAGCGAGACTTACTAGGTCTCAGCATCATGCCAAGCATTAGGAACAGTGGTGACACAGGCCCTCCTTAAGACAGCAGCAGCAGCAACTAACCGTGAAATGCTTACCAAGAGCCAGGTACTAGGCTAAGTGCTTTATACACTATGAAAAAAGAGTTAACAAGGCCTGAGGCTGCTATCATTAAAAATGTCTTCTTGTAAAGTTGGAGCTTTGTTGGCAACTGGGGATGTAGACTTTGGTAACATTCCCATAATTCCTGATAGGAGTAGATAATTGTGTCTAAACTATTTGTGCATAAACATAGTTTATGCCAGACACCTTTCCTTCTGGAGTCTGGAATTTTGGTACATATTAGGCAGATGTACACCACCAGCATCTAGTAAAAACCCTGGACAGCAGGTCTCCAATGAGCTTCCCTACCAGACATTTTACCACGTTGTCGTAAGTTACTGCAGGAGGAGTTAACCATATGCTATGTACTTCACAGCAGCTGGAGCTGTGCTGGGCTCCCAGCTCTGCCCCACAAACCTTCACCCTACGCTGATTGTGCTTTGTATCCTTTTACTGTAAGAAATTACACCACTAAGTTCTGAGTCTTCTACTGAATAATGGAACCTGGGTGATTATAGAACCACTGACATAAAAGTTTAATACAGACTGACACAGGTTATTTCCCCCCACTTTTTTTCTTTTCAGTGTCAGGGATTGAAGCCAGGGGCACTCTACCACCCAGCTATATCCCCGATCCCTTTTCTAAAAATTTTATTTTGAGATACAGTCTTGCCAAGTTGCTGAGACTGATCTCAAACTTGTGATTCTCCTGCCTCGGCATCCTGAGTCATAGGGACCTATCCTCATTTTACAGATGTGGAAAGTACAGAAAAGCGAAGGAACTTGCCCACGGTCACACAATTATGATATAGCAGGGAACCACATTCAGGTCTGACTCTATAACCTGGCCTGAGTTCCTAAGAGCTTCACTTCATTCCCTCCCATGAAGCTCCCAGTTTTAGTAACAGAGACCAACAAACAAAATGTCACTACTAATGTAGTATATCAGATGTGCCACCACAGAGGTAAGCAGAAGGTGAGGCACCAAACTCAGTCAGAAGGGTGAGGGGTTGGGGGTAAAAGGGGGCAGGGATGAGGGGGCTTCCATGAGTAATATGTGAGCTAAGTCTTGAAGGCTGCAGAGTCTGTCAGAGGAATGCAAGAGTGAAATGAGGAGTATAGGATATTCCAGGAAGAGTGAACAGCATAGGCAAACACTGGTAGGCAGGATGTAATATGGGCCATTCCAGGAAGTTCAACAGATTCAGTCTGGCTCCAGCATGGGGTGTAGGAAAGCTGCGTGAGATGAGGTTGGATTGGTTAGCTAGGAAAAAAAACATGGCAGTTTATCATTACACGGTAATATATGAATTGGTTCTTCATCCTGAAAATGAGGAAGCCACCCAGTTTTAATCATCAAGAGATGTGAACAGATCTGCTTTTAGAAAGATCACTTTAGGGAGAAACTGGAGGCAGGAGCCCATATAGGCTGCTACTTTCCCCCAAGAAAGAAAGTCAGCCTGAAATAAAGTGGCCATGTTGGTAAATGCACTTGAAGAGGCATAAAGTGGTGAAGTTTGACAGATATTTGGGAAATGGAAACCCAAATACTTGACTGATAGATACCAAGACATGAAAGGAGGAAAGAGTATAAAAAAAAATCCATGGTTGGTGAGTTGGTAGGATGGAGATGGAGTTACTGAATTCAATTTTGTTCATTTAGAATGTCAGATAACAAATGGAAGGTATCTATTTGGAGAAATAAATGCAGTTGGATATAAAGACCTGTAGACATGGAGTAAGGATCAGTATAGGTAGTTAAGTTCAAAAAGGTTACTCAAAAAGTCTCGAAGCACTCAGGTCAATATTTATGTCTGGAACACATTCTAGATGAGAGTCTTGATATAGTATGTCAGAGTATGAGGGGAAAGCAGATCCTTCTGCTATATTTTTCAGGGTACTAGAGAGGTATCTGAGTGGTAGAAGCACTGGCCTAGCAAGTGCAAGGCCCTGGGTTCAATCCCCAGCACTGTGAAACAAATAAAACCTATATCCTTTAGTCTGGCGATCCAATTTTTACTTATATTTGATGCTAAATACAGGGGCAATCTAGATCATTTAATCTTATTGCTCTACCACAATAACCTAATAGTTTCTGTCATGTAATCTGACCAGGGATTCAGGTAATAAAAGGAAGGAGAGGGAAGATTCATTTGAACATGGAAACAACTCAAATGTCTATCACTGGGAGAAGATAGAAATAAATTGTGGCCTATTCAAATGCTGTAATCTTATGAAGTAAATAGCAATCAAAATAAATGAACCACAGCTTCATGCCACACAGATACATTTTGGAAACATGTTGAGTTAAAGAAAAAGTAAGTCCAAGAAGACTATGGTATACCATCTTTATAAAGTTCAAAAATAAGCAGTATTAAATAATAAATTACAGGGCATGGTGGTGCATGCCTGCAATTCCAGTACTTGGGGGCTGAGGCAAGAGGATCACAAGTTTGAGACCAGCCTGGACACTTAGCAAGACTCTTGTCTTTTTTTTAAAAAAAAGGGGGGGGGGGTGGCGCTGGTGTTGTGGCTCAGTGGTAGAGCGCATGCCTAGCATGTGTGAGGCTCTGGGTTCGATTCTCAGCACCACATATAATTAAATGAAAAACATAAAGGTCTATCAACATCTAAAAAAATATTAAAAAAAAAAAGAAGGGGCTAGGGATGTAGCTTAGTGATAGAGCACCCCTGGGTTCTTTCTCCAGTACCATGCAAACACAAAATTGTTTATGAATACATATGTATCTGTTAAGATATTTTAATTAGCATGGGAATGATAAACAAAATTTAGTGGTTATGGGTGGGGGAGGAGAAGGAAATAGAGAGTAGCATATAAATGGCTTCAACAGTATTGATAATGTTCTATTTCTTTGGTGGGAGACAGATTTACTTGCTTTATACATCACATATACATTATGCTTTGTCCCTTTTTTGTGGTGCTGGGGATCAAATCTGCTTTATGCTTTATATGTATATTAAGTGGATCCTTTTATATATATCAAGCATTATACATTTTTTTTAATTTGTAGACAATATCTTTATTTTGTTTATTTGTTTTTATGTGGTGCTGAGGATCAAACCCAGTGCCTCACATGTGCTAGGCAAGTGTGCTACCACTGAGCTACAACCCCAGCCCCTATAAGATCTTTTTTAAAGTCATCTAACTTATGAGGATCCTGTCATATGCCAAACATATATTTTAATCCTTAAGTGTGACATTTCTCTAACATGTCAGCATCATTTTTTAAATCTTATCAAACCAAAGGTACTTTACAAACAACATGACATACTATTCATAAGTGCCATCTTTCCATAAATTTTCCCAATAAAATAGTGCATTCTGGCATAATTCACAGGCCTTATTAAAGCAATAGTGACAAAGTATATGAGCCTGCATAGAAAACAGGCTCAGACATTTGGAAAGACTGAAACGTAAAAGAAGATGCACAAACTATACAGACAGAAAAGCAATACAAGAGGACAATGTACAGAATATGGAAAGGGATTCACTGAAAAATAAGAAAAAAAAGCTACCTTAATATTAACACCCAAACACTAACAAAAAGGTATCTTAAGTAGAGAATTAGACATGCAGGTTCTTAAGCAGCTATAAACTATAAAGCATATAAATCATGTAATAAAAAAATATATGTTGGAAGGATTCACTGCAATATTATTTTTAAAATGTTTTAAAGTCAGGGGGCTGGGGATATAGCTCATTTGGTAGAGTGCTTGCTTCAAGCACAAGGCCCTAGGTTCAAACCCCAGCTCCAAAAAAAAAAATACATATGTTTTGAAGCTAGGCATGGTGGTGTATGCTCATAATCTCAATAACTGAGGAGGTTGAGGCAGGAGGATTGCAAGTTTGAGAGCAGCCTCAGCAACTTAGGGGGACACTCAGCAACACAGCAAGACCTTGTTTTGAAATAAAAATAAAAAGGCCTAGGGATCTACCTTACTGGTAAAGCACCCTGGGTTCAACTCCCAGTACCAAAAATAAATAAATAAATTTAAAAAATTAATACTGCACCAAATATTCAAAGCTAGAGAAGATACTTACAAAGTCATCTCCTGAGTCAGCTCCCATAGAGGCTACTGATTCCTTGCTCACTGACCGTGGGATCCTTGTAGCACCTCCTGGTCTCTGAGTGACAGCAGTCTCTTCTGCAATTTTCTTCTTCAGTTTTGCAAACATTTTTGCTGTATGGCTATCCAGTACAGATGACCAGTTCTTGAACTACCAATAATTTTCAGTAACCAGTGTTCAGACAAAGGAGCCTAAAAAGTTTCAGACATCCAAGCAAGCTGGATTTCAACTTAAATGTGGGTCAAAGGCATATGGCAACACAGTATCTACAAATCAGATGAAAGAGATAGCTCTAAGTCAAACACAGGAAAGATTTCACATCTGAGTTGTTAAGTTTCAGGTTTCAAAATTAAGTTTCATAACTTAAATGTATACTTAGTAGAACAAAATTACTAAACATTTAAAAATCACTTAGGCGCTTCTCATGCAGATAAGGCAATCCAATCTCAAAGAGGTGAAGTAACCTGCCAAAGGCTATGTGGCTAAGTGACAGGGCTGGTATTTGAACACAGAGCTCTGACTCACAAGTCTCAACTTTTTTTTTTTTTTTAATTATACCATGTTGGCAGTGGCCTATGACAGTTAGTAAAATTTCTCAGGTTAACATCGCAAAATCATAAATTAATGATTTTGAATTCTTGCCTCAATAAGCTTAACCAGTGTTTAGGGCTTTTTTCCCTTTTTAAGCTGATGGCACAAACATGTAACTCAATATGAGGAAAATTCTATGTAATATTAGGTAATATTCTAATGTTCCAGGATGGTTTGCAATCACCTGTTTCTAGAAAAAAATCATAACCTAGAAAAAATCAGGCAAGCCAGAAAACCATGTATCAGGTATGAGATAGTCTTTAACTTTTCCTGGAAATACTATGTGGTTTTCTTTCAGTTTGCTAAAACTACCTCAATGCACAATCCCCATGACACCCCTACTCCAGGGGATCTAACCCAGGGGCACTTTATCACTGAGCTACATCTCCAGCTCTTTTTAATTTTTATGTTGAGACAGGGTATCACTAAGTTGCTTGAACTTGAGATCCTCCCTTCTCAGTCTCCCCAGAGGCTGGGATTATAGGCATGGGCCCCCATGCCCAGCACAATCTCTTTTCTTCAAAGCATCTGACATGGTAGTTAACATGAGATTCAAAAATTTCCCATTTAAATTTCCCTTAATTGTGTATAAAATACTAACAATCAGGTTTCAGCCTTAACTTTCCATGTTTTTTTTTTTTTTTTTTTTTGAAGATATCTAAACTCTGCTCTAAGATCTTCAAATGACTTTTTACCACTTAGGATCAAGTCTGTAGAATTTCTTCAAAACCTTCACCTTAACCAATTAGAACAAATTAAAAAAAAAAATAGGTAAACCACTTACTCACCTGGCTTATCTACTAGATTTAAAACAGCCTGGAGGTCGATGCATTCTGTCCTGCATGAAGACAAACATAAAGTGGGTTGCATATTCCAAACGAGGACAAAAGTGGTGGGTGGAGATGGGGCAGGGGAGTAGAGGACCCAGGAGGAAGGATTAAGTGGGGAAGAAAACTTGTCACTACCTCACCTCTCAGTGGACTACCGTCCCTCACCTTGGTCCCTGTGAATTGTGATTTGCCTACGAGTTTCATTCACAGTTACAAAGGGCAGAATTGCTCACCGCAGTAGACCTATGCCTAAATTCACTGCAACTTGAATGAGATTAAGGTTTCCCGGGGCCGGCGTTTATTTCTCAGCTGACGTTGACACAAACACTGTTTACCTGGCCAGACCCTGGGCTTGATTCGCACTTAGTCAGTTTCTGAGCAAAAGGACGGCAGAGTTGAGTAAAAGACAGGTAGGTCTTTTACTCACGTCTAGAGGTACCTGCCAAGGCACTTGGATCCCACTCCCCAGTCTCCCTCCAGCCACGCCCTTGCTTGGACTGTCAAAGAAGGGAAGGAACCAACATCTCTCCCACTTGACAGCAGGGAAACTCGGCCCCAGGGAGGAGGACTGGCTCATCCTCGGTCGCGCAGGGAGGAATCACGGAACCCTGGGCTCCGGACTCCAGGCCCGCGCAGCCCGCCTCCGCTCCCACCCGGTCCCTTACAGCACCTGGCACCGCCCCCCGGTTTGGGTCCTGGGCAACCCCGTCCAGGCCGCTTTGGGGACACTGAGGCCACCGGAAGAACGGGGGCCTGCTCGCGTCCCCGGAACCCCTGCCCGCGCACCTGCCGCTCTTTGGGCAGCCGGCAGAGCCCCGCCTCCAGGGCCTCTCGTGAGCGCAGGCCCGAGTCACCAGCCCCCACCGCCGGCCGGTGAGCCAGGCAGCGACCCGGAACCGCACGTCCCCCAGCGCGCCGGAAGTGCTGCGTGGGGTTGGCCCGCCGCGCGCATGCGCCCGTGTGCGCCTCCGCGGCCACAGCTAGAAGCCGCAGCCGGCAGGTGGCCGGAACGGCTGGAGGGCACAGGCGGTGCACCGGCCCTCCCTCAGGCGCAGTGGCCACGTCAGCGAGACTCCAGACCGGCAGGTGTCGACCGGGTCGCTTAGGCCGGTGGCTGTTCCTTTTTATTTTCTTTAAATGGGTGGTGCGGAGCGGGCGAAGAGGGACACCTGTGCAATCGGTGCCCTGGGCCAGCGTGGGCCCTGCCGGACCGAACCCCGGGCTGTGGCCGCGCGGCTCGGCCAGGCGCCAATCTGCACTCGGGTCCTGCCGCGCGCGCTACGCAGCCTCCTGTCAAGTAGGCGGTCTGGAAAACCTGTGCCCGCTGAAACTGGAACTGCTCCTTGCGTATTGTGACTCGTTTTTCTTTAACTTTCGCGTCTGACGTCCTGTCATTATACGTTTTATATCACAACCCAGCACACACATGGTGTACAGCTGAAAGGTTTCAAGACCTTTCCTTAGTTGTGAATGCCCTCTGATATATTGCTTGTTATGTAAACACATGGCCGCGACAATTTTACTGCCCATCAGTGAGCCGCCTCTTTGTAACAGGACGAAAACCCAAAACGCAAAAACTGCCTTGTTGAAAGTCACTGTGAATTTATTACCCCAAGACAGGTCTCCAGATTCCTCAACGCCAAGTTAGAGGTTGCACATTGAAGAACTTTTTAGTTCCTGGCCCAGACTCAACACCAGTGCAAGGGTCAATCAGTTCCACCAGATAGATTAATTGATCGATGGACTGATTTTTGGAACAGGGGGTTGAACCCACTGAATTACTTCCCCAGCCCATTTTAAAAATTTATTTTGAGATAGGGTCTCACTAATTGCCTAAAGCCTCCTAAATTGCTGAGGCTGCCTTCCAACCTGCAATCCTGTCTCAGTGTCCCTGGTATTACAGGCATGTGCCACTGGCCTGGCTCCACCAGGTTTTTGTTTTGTTTTGTTTTTTAACAGTCTTGCCCTACTCGTGTCCCAGTTCTGACCACCTGAAACAGGCCAGAGAAAAATAAAAATCAGGATGCAGAAGATATCTACAAACTAGAATAAGGACGGAATCCACAACCCTAAGATAGTTCAAAGCATCTGAGTCATCATCTGAAGAAGCAACCGTAACAGTTTAGCACTTATGTAGTCACCAATTCTGAAGAAGTACCCAAAACTTTAAGCAAATAATGTTTATTTTTATATTGATGATACACTTAATATATACGTGGATTCAAGATACAAAATTCATTTACAAGAGTTCACACCTGATGAATGTAGTCACATTCCTAGAGAACATTTATCAATGCAAAAACTTCTTTAATACACTGACAACAAAAATCAAATATTCTGTAATTCTGTTATTTAATAAAACATCAAAACAACAATGTTTTACTTTCCATCTTCTAATATTTAAGTGCCCTCCAGGTGGTAGGCACTGTATGACAGGAAAAAAACATAGGAAAGCCTTGGGAATCTGTTCTGCAGAATCACAGTGTTTACTTTGAAAGTCATATAGTGTAGTGAAAGGCTTGCTATCTTTTGTGACAAATCACATCATACAGAGCCAAAAGTGATGAACTCAAGGAAATGAAATGTTTCAAGAACTCAATTTCTAAAATCTATTAAGTATTAACTGTAACCGACAAAGCAGAAAGAGGCTGCTGGAAATGAACAAAACAAAAAACATCCTTGTTTAAGAGAACATATGGCTTAAACAGTTTAGAAACACCAACAGACAAGACTTTAGAACACCACAAAGGTTTAAGTTAAAATTATATTGACAATATAATTTTCCCCTTAGTCATTGGTGAATAGCCCCTTCAAAATGTATTCTAATAACACACATAAAAACTAATGAATCCAAAGAAATTTGCTGTCTAACAGAGCTGAGTTGATGGATTTTGTTCTAGAGTATTAACCTACAATACCCAAATGTTAATACAAATGAACAAGACTATGTCTCAAGGATTACAGTGAATAGCTAGGTAGGCAACCAAATAGCTTGATTATTTGCACGATGGATTAGCAGCATTTGGATAAAGTTTGTTACATGAAAATTATTGTGCTTCAATCTCTTGAGGAGAGCTAGTAGATATAACTCTAATCCCTATAGTGTTACAATTCTATAACATTTCAGTTACAAGCACAATTTTTTAAAAAGTATTTCACACCACTAGAAAATCAAGTAAGTATATTATCCTTCAGATGTAATTTCTCTATGATTTAAACAAGTGCATTTCTGCCTAAAATTCAAAATGTAGACAGTAGGTTCACCATTGTTTTCTGTGAAAAAAGATCAACTTGTTTCACTCCTACTTGATTAAATTAACCTTTAGTGATGCTTTGAATAAAGAAAAAGGATACTTAATTTTACAATGGGAACTGCTCAGAGAAAATAATACAGTGGCCTGAAATTATAATAATCTTTACAGCAAACTAAACAAATTATAACTGCTTAATCTGGTTTAATGATTAATGCAAGTCCTATTTATACCAGTGCTACACAAATGAAGACACCCTAGTTGGACAAATTCCTTCACTAATAAACTCTACTATGAAAATGGAAGGACATTGTATCTGTGTTTCTTATTATCTAAGCTCCTTTTCTACCTCAACTGGAAGAATCCTGAAAGATATAAGACTCTTTGATAGTTGAACAACAAGGTTTATTAAAAATAAAAAGTTGGTAAGCTAGTGGTATGGTCTATTTGGCAAAAGGAATGCATCCAGACAACTATAAAAAGTCATGAAAATTGGGTGGGAGAAATAGCTCAGTTGGTAGAGTGCTTGCCTTGCAAGCACAAGGCCCAGGGTTCAAATCCCCAGCACCGCAAAAAAAAAAAAAAAAAAAAAAAAAAAAAAAAAGTCATGAAAATCAAGTTCTGAATTATATTACTGAACTACTAGAAGGTAACTTTAATGACATAATAAGAGTTTTAAAAAAACTATTCTTCAGGAAATATTAATAAAAATTCTTATTGCACTACAACACTTTAAGCAAAATTTTCCTGCAGCTTTCTAATGCATCATACAGGATATGATAGATTTATAAAACAAAAAAAATCAATAGCATGTGCAGGAAGGTGGGAATAAGATTTTGAAAAAAATAGTTGTTATTTCTCTGTGATTTAGAAATACTTGGGGATTATCATATAAATCATTTCAGATTTTACAATGGTTATTAATATTCATTTGATGTTAAAGAAAATTTATGATTCAATTTATGATGTAATGTTTATGCCTGCAATTTCAGTGACTTGGGAGGCTGAGGCAGGATCAAAATTTAAGGCCAGCCCCAGCAACTTAACAAGACTCTTGTTTCAAAATAAAGAGGACTCAGTGGTAAAGTGCCCTTGGGTTTAATCCACAGTACCAAAAAAAGTTTTACAGACTTCAATTTTGAATCAGGGACAAGTGGACATTCACAAATTTCAGATGAGAAAAGAATATTAGTGATATACATAACATGTAAATACCTTTCACTGCATGCCTGTAAGAAGGCTAACCATAATTTCTAATCTCACTGTGAAAGTGATATAATAACCCAGCCTATTAATGTTCACTCTATAAGCCTTCGAGAAAAGTAAAAATCTGAAACCTGAAATTACCCATGTCTCCATAAATAATATTATACCTAAAAAAGATGATTGTCTTAGGATATAGACTGGAATTGTCCACTAAAACAGGAAAAATACTCCCACTTTATAGTCTGTGCTAGGACCAAATTCAGGCTTGATTGAGTGAATCTGTAGTATATAATGTAATATACATTTATTCATTAAAAAACTATGAATCTACCTTCAAATGTTTTAAAAAAATCATACTGCCTAGAGTAGTCAGATAACTACTTTTAAAATAATTTTTAAAAACACAAAAGAAATAAAAATATTTTAAAATTAAGAAGTGATGCTTCAATCAATGATTAAGTGACAATGTTACATAAAAATGGAATTCTCAAGTCAGTATTACACTGAACCAAAAAAAGGGAAAATACTAACTTCAGCCTTTAGAAAACTTTTCATATTTACAGAATTTCAAAGAAAATATTTCTGTGGCACCAACAAATTAGTTATATTTAATTTAATACACTTATCTTTACCTAATTAAACACATTCCCTATATCTTCCTGATACCCTTCCTGTCAACACTATTCACACATCCATCATTTTCCCTTAAATACAAGGCATGTTTAAATAAGTCTTTATGTTCAAAACTCAGTGAAGCTGGGAAATAGTATGATATTATGTCTTGAAATTCTAATTTGAGGAAGGTGAACTGCTCATGTTTTTAAAGTAAAGGAGTTTCAGTGCCCACTGTACGTACAGAATGTCAATGTGTATGAGTGCAGAATGTGGAAAGGGCCTGGGTTTCTCAGCAGCTCTATTTACTCTACTGCAAAGTTACTGGTTTTACAACTGTTGGGGTCAGAAGTCCTATCTGCAATTTCAGTCTTACCTACTGCACTTTTTCGTTTTTATTGCTACTATTCTCATCAAATTAATGTCCACATTGAGCCCAAGACAGTTCCATGGATTTTAAGTAGCATATTATTTGCTCTGCTACTAGTCTCCAACTGCAAAAAAATTATTTGGTTACTAAAACAGCAAAATATTAGTGTTTATGGGCATTTTCTCTGATTTCTCAGAAATAATACATCATTACATTTTAATATTTAAGAAAAAGGCTATAATAATTGCATTTTAAATTTAATACTATAATTGAAAAGTTATGTTTAATTAAAAATACAATGAGGAGGCAAATGTAACACTTTGGGGGTGGTAAAATTGACTCCTGAACTAATTTCTACCTTTAAGATAATATAATGTTGGATTAGGTAGATATAATCTTCTGAAGAATGGGGAAAAACGTTGCTCTGCAAGTTGTAACTTATCATGCAAAAATAACCTCTACTTAATTTCCACAGTGAGTGTATTCAAGTGTATACTAAACATCTCTTCTATTCATTCATACAAATAAACATATCAGCTGAAGACAGGAGTAACCCAACATTGATCCTCTGCAATAGCTCACAGATTCACAAATTGGCACTGCACTTTCTTTCTATAATCTTATGGGCCCAACCCCATCATCCTTGGTAGAGATTTCAAAGGCCAGGTATTTATAGCATACCATGCACCTAATATTAAGAGCTCTACTTCATGTGTGAATATATGGTCAGACTGCAGAACACAAGTGGTCTCATGGAGACTCAGCAATACAACTGGAGGCATTTTATTCTTTGGAAGCATTTTCTCAGATGAGCATACTCATCTTTGAAATGAAATTCCAATAAGAAAAATCTATAGTTGGAAATGCCAAGACAGGACTAAATTAATCACAGCTGCTATAAATATACAGATTAATAACCTCCTGTTCCTCATTAAATCCTACCCCACCTAGGTTAGGCCTTCCTTAGCTAATGCCCCTTTTTCTGCCTCACAGAGACACATATAAAATGAAGCATATTAATTAAAAACAATCCAAAATTAAAATTTAGTATCAGGTATTGAAGTGACAAGGAGGAACACATTTCCACCACTTAAAGGACATTTTCCTACCTATTTGAAAATGTGATCAACGAAACTTTTTCCATAACCCCTAGATTAATTCCCAACAAACAGTTATAACTATTCAGTAATAATGATAAATATGGGTCAAGTAAATAAAGAACTAATACAGCTTAGGAACCTGCTGGTGTCTCACTTCACATGTGTTTTTTTAGGGTTATATCATTAATTATTATCAATTTAAGTGGAAGTTTGCAAATGATTTTAAAGCTAAGAATGTCCAGCTTTCTGTTAAGATCTTCATATCCTAATTTCAACTCCAAATGAGCCCATTTTATCCCAACACAAGCCCCTCAAAACAGAGGCTTGTGAATGAGATCCAACCACAACCTAATTTCAGCAGCATGAACAATGCCACTAGGATGTCCTCACAGAACTTAAATAAATTCAGCCCACAATGGGTATGGGTATATAATATACACATACTACATAATTGCATACCAATATATTTACAGATATGTACATGTATGTACAAAAAGTATACACAGGGATTGCATTTAGCATCACAAAAATATACACATGCCATAAAAATAAAATAAGAATTTCAAATAAATAAGGTCAAAAAAGAGACCTCAACGTAAATATTATTTTCCAAGTAAACACACAGGAACATAAACATCCAAAATATCACGAGGAGACTAAAAGCATTCATATCAAATCTTTTACTCACATGGGGTGGGCGAATGATTCTGAATTATTGGCAGTGGCCAAGTTTTCAGACCTTGGTACCTTACTATATTTCCAGTCCAGAATGTTCTCTGGAGATCAGGCTGATTACAAGTCTCCATGCATAACCGAGTACTTGATTTTTTCAACTGGATCCAAACCACTCCTCAGAGACAGAAAATTACTAAATCACAAAGGTCAGAGATTAATCTAGAAGAAGAATGCTAAAGAAAGCCCCATAATTGATATACAAATTTGATTTGTCACTTTTCCCTTTACTTTAATTGAGCACAATTACCAAGTAATTTGTGTCAGGGAATTCTATTGCACAAAGAAAATAAACAGCAATCCACAGATGCAGGGGGGGATCCAGATCCTATATCAGAAATGGATTGCACTTTGTTTCTACAACCTCAAAATGGGATAGTTTGGGAAAAATATAAAGAACACAATGAATTCTGTGCTTTGAGAGTTTTGAGAGCACCACTTTCTAGGAGGAAAATACATACATCCTGGATGAAATCAAAGATAAAATAGCTGATTTTTATAAATACTAAATAAAAATTTAGGCTAATTCACTGGTTTCAGTATCTGATACAGTTAAAAAAAAAAAAAAAAAGGTACCAAAACCTTTTGTGCCAAAATATAAATCTCTAATAATTTCTTTCTTGTTCATTATAGACAACAGTCTGAGCTATTGGGAAGTTGGGCTGAGACTAAGAGACAGCTAGCTCCATCATTATGAATAATCAGATAGCTTTTTGGATCTCAACTTTCTTTTCTGTAAAACAGTGAAGATGGTTGCTTTACCAACTTCAGAAATATAAAGAAGCTGGATGTGGTGGCACCTATAATCCCAGTGTCATAGGAGGCTGGGACAGGAGGATCACAAGTTCAAGGCCAGCTTCAGCAACTTAGTGAGGCCCTAAGCAACTTAGGGAGACCCTGTCTCAAAAACAAAAACAAAAACAAAACCAATAAACAAAAAGGTCTGGGGATATAGCTCAGTGGTAAAAGCATACCTGGATTTAAAAAAAAAAAAAAAAAAAGGAGAGAGGTAAGGAAAATTCCATTGTGCTTCATTTTGTTTTGTTTATTACTGACGGTTTGCAATTTTATGCTTTCTAATTTGTTAATGTGATTCTTAAGAGAGACTAAAGACTGTATCAGAATCTCCAGGGAGTTTGTGCAATTTGAAAGCAAGTTGTTTCCCATTGCTTTGTTCTGCTCTTAGTTCCAATATTTAAATTTTTATGACTTCTAAAATTAAATAAATAGGGTTTAAAATTTTTATAAAGATAGGTGATGAGCAAGTAAAACACAAAATTCATTGGCATTGTCATACTGAGCCCATTAAGTGATTGTACTTTTACATTTCTTCTTCCTTGATTAATACTGTAAAACATAGAAGCTAGGTACAGGGCACAAGAAGGGTTGTTAATCTCTCTCTGTGTATAAAACTTTCCTAATAAAAAGTAAAGACAGAAATATGAAGTGTTTGTACAGAGGTGACTTTCTCATATGATGCCTACCCCAGTTTCTCTTTTAAACACTGATTTTCTCTCAAAAAACAAACAAAAGATTTCCCTTCCCATGATCTTAATTTTCTTCATCCTACTTGTCACTTGCTAACATAAATTTCACTTAAGTTTTCGCCTGACCTCTCCTTGAGAATGTGAACATCGTAAAGAACAAGAATTTTGTTTCTCCAGGGCCCAGAAGAAAATGTGGAACATAGTGGCTGGATAATAAACAATTTTCATGAAGACATGAATGAAACAATAGCTTGAAATTTTCTATGACAGTTTTGCTCTCCTTGAAGATTCAAGATACCTTCAGAACAATTTAGATTTCTGCCTACCAGTAAGGAATTACACTACTATTAGGTGAAAAGGCCATGTCAGAATCTAAATCCCTGTTGTTCTTTCTAAGATGGACAAGTTTCTAATCATGACAGTTACTTTCTTTAAGACAGTCTCTCTCCAAACTGGTCTCTAAAACTGCTAACTGGAATCCAAACTTTTTTTCCTTGAATAGAGTCTCAGTAAACATGAAAAGAATGCTGTGTGTGCTAAAAACAGTATTTTCCCTGGTAGCAAGGGTAAGGACGTCAGTATTTTTGGAACCAAGAATCCAAATTGTAGAATCACAGAGCTGTGAAGGACCTTGGATCACCCCCTCCATTGTTCATGGGAGAGTGCGAAAAGAGACATGAGCACACTTGTCAAAGGGCATAATGCCAGTTACTGGGAAAGCTAGGATCAGAACTCAGAACTCCTGGTTCTCACACCAGTGTTCCTTAAGCTTATCAGGTGAGGATACAACTCAGGACAATGAATACTAATTATTTTAAACACTAGACAACCAGGAAAATGTGCGTTGATAGAAATGTAAGTGGTACAGAAGTTCAGGGGATTTGGAACATGAGGCCAGTGAACTAATGACAGTCCACTGAGTCTACTGCTATGGTTCAGGTGAACGCTGTTATGAAAAGAATTCTGTGACATTTATTAAGGTATTAGAACAAAAGGAAAGCAGTCTACCTGAAAATGAAAACCCACCAGCAAAAGAAATCTCATTCTAAGATAACTTTTCCAAAGTATTCTGAAATACTGCTTGAAAGAACAAAAAGAATAACAACTTTTTAAAAGGTAAACAAAGCACCCTAAAATCCCTAAACCCAAGAACAATCAGTTTAAGACTTTGGATGAAAAAAATCAGCAAAGTGGAACAGGTATGGGGATAACAGCCCAAATTATTTGCCAGAGATGAAAACCATGTTAAAAATATTACAGTAAAATTTCCCTAGGGACACAAGAAAGGGGTACTAAAACCAATCACCTCATTTCCTCTGGGATAGTCAGAAGTAGAATGTGAAACCACAGAAAATTACATAGAAGGCCTTTTCATTCACAAATTTCTGAATATAAATACTGCACAAAGGAGGAGGAAAAACTGTCATAGTTTGTGCTGGTAAAATTATGAGGGGATGAAAGGAATTAAACCACAAAAATTTTTAAATATACATTGAATCCCATTTCAAATGAGAAAAAAAACTTCTGCATGAATATAAAGCAATTAAATACAAGGAGTTTAAACAAATCTTATTTCCAAAATTTCAATGCAAAATCAATTTATAATTTAGTTTTTATAAACACCCAGTTACCCTCAACCAAAAATAATATTATCTCTGACTCTGAAGTTTCATATATGTGGACTATACAAGGAAATCAGAAGCTGTCACTGAGCCACATCCCCAGCCAGTCAGTATTTAAACATGATCTCATAAACTAAGTATTTAAATTTAAATACAGTTCCTACTGGAGACTTGTATTATGAAATCAACAACCTGATTTTTTGACTGAAATGTTAAAAGCTGTTTTCCCTTTCATTTCCAGCAAAGACTACAAAGAAATCAAAATATGCAAAAAAAAAAAAAAACCCTCTTAACAACAACAGTACTCAGATATTCCAAATAATATTATCTCAAGTGAAAGATACAGCTTTCAGAGGCAAATCAATCCTAAATCATTTCTGAAATTTTGACAGTATTTAAAAGAATTCAATGATTTTAAGAACTGTCTTGACATCATGCTTCAAAGAATCATGTATTTCCTACCTACACACTTGGAATGAAAAGAAATATTATGGAAGGACTCTTATCCTAATTTTTAGTAGTCCATGCTGGCCAGTCTCATCATTATGAATAATTATATGTTTTCCAAATCTGGACATTTAAGGTCCAGGTCCAGGAGTTGGATTTTTCTCATTATACAAAAATAAAACAATTTACTCTTCTCAGAGTGAGAACAGTGACTATTTGAGTAAGTATCCATACATCAAAACCAAAACATAAAAATTACAAGATTAATTGAGTTTTTAAAAGACTTGAAAGATTGCATTTTAAAACAGTTACCCTAAAAGTTTGAACACTTTGTTTTTAGTTTGCTTTTAAAATGGTGGTCCTAAATTAAAAAATAAAAACTAAGTAACACACTATGTGTTTGTCATCACATTAGAAAACTGCACCATTTAAAATCTGTGGAAAATGAAAAATTTGTTTCAACAGGATTGTTTTGTTTTAATAGTCATCTATGGTATTTTCAAAGAAGACATTTCGAACATCCAGAATGGATGCTAATTCCAAAATGTGCTTCTGGAGATGAGGATTCTCCACTGTTTCATCCCTTGGCAGTTGTGGATATGATTCTGGATAATTTCGTGTTTCCTGGTAGGCAAAGAAGAGAAAAGTCAAGCTTTTTATCTATTAGAAGAAAATTATATGCAACAGGGACATGGTATTAAGAAGTAACCTAATATTTTCCTCTTTCATATTGGTATGATTACTTCTAGAAATATGTTTGTTGAACATGTTGAATTATGAATATTTGACCATTTTGACTTCTAAAAATTATAAATTCATATGGTTCAACAATATATTAATTGGTTCTTCCACAAACATTTGCTGAGGGCTGGGTGCTAGGCACGATGCTCTATATTATTTGGAAACTGTCTTTCCTTCTTACTGAGGGGAAAATCTTAGTAGATAGAGAATTTCAAAGTTTTTGTTCAATAAATGAATAGATGCTGAGGAAATCAAAAGGTAAAAGATAAGAGAAGCACCCATGAAGTAAGCTTAATGGTCTTGGTAACTATAGAAGAGGGAGATGTCAAAAATAAGATTGAGAAATGGATGACATGAGAGAAGAGCTGGGAGCTACTGAGAGAAAAAGGGAGATACAGGAGGATACAATTTAGGTATAGTATAAAGCTTCAGGTTTTAAGTGTATTTTATTTGAGATAATAGGGCAATACAGATTAGAAATGCCCCATAACCAGAATGTAAAAAATTCAGGGCTGTATCTCAAAAGACAGATTTAATCTGATTTAAATGTTGATATACTCTTCATTAAAATAAATACTGAAGCAATGAAAATGGATGAGATTTTGCAGATACTAGAAAAGGGAATGAAAAAAGGAGTTAAGTAGATATATATGAAGGTAAAAATTGGGGGGTGGGGGAAGCAGGCAGAAAAGGAATAAAACTGAAAAAGCTTAACATAGGGAAATTTGACATGAAAGCAAAAAGACCATTTCAAGAATCAGGTAATTCTTGCTTGGAAATTCTTCTTCACTTGGTAATTCTACAGACTATATTCTTGCCACACATTTACAATTTCCTAAAGAAATAAATTACTACTTTTCCATGTATCTCACGTGATAGTTCACATATTCAAATGTCACTTCTCTCTCTCTGCTTATAGGATTCACTCATAACATAACAAAGATAAAATTATTTTACTACACAAATACCATGAAGAACAGAAAATTGTAATGCTTCAAAACTTTAAAAAGAAAAAAATCAAGTGCTGTAGGACAATAAGCTGAACAATTCTCTCAACTTGGAGCTGGATGATGTCTGAGTTTATTAAACATCTTTCATAGTACAGAATATTTCCTGATATATAAAGAGACCTCAAAAGAATGACACCTCTAAAGTAGAGTTGGCAGAAGGGAGGAGGGATGGGAATGGGAAAGACAGTAGAATGAATCGGACATCACTTTTTTATGTCCCTATATGAATACATGACCAGTATAACTCCACAACATGTACAACCACAAAAGTGGGATGTTGTGCTCCATGTATGTATGATATATCAAAATAAATTCTACTGTCATGTATAACTAAAAAGAACAAATAAAAAAATCTTAAAAAAGAAAAAAAAAGTATGATGCCTCTTAGGCCTAAATAAGTCTACTCTAAGTCCACCCCTAAAAACTTAAAAGTAGCTATAAAAGATGAAAGAGATTCGTAACTAAAATAATTCTTGCAAGAATAAAGTCCAACACTTTATTTATTTAGGTAGGTAGGTACTGGGCATTGAACCCAAGGGTGCCTAATAGCTGAGCCACATCCCCAGCCCTTTATTCAATGTTGTTTTTTTTTTTTTTGGTGGGGGGGGGTACCAGGGATTGAACTCCTGGCACTCATCCATTGAGCCACATCCACAGCCCTATTTTGTATTTTATTTTAGAGAC
Source organism: Sciurus carolinensis (assembly GCF_902686445.1). Classification (NCBI taxonomy): domain Eukaryota; kingdom Metazoa; phylum Chordata; class Mammalia; order Rodentia; family Sciuridae; genus Sciurus; species Sciurus carolinensis. The sequence goes on along the minus strand of NC_062226.1, from coordinate 9,822,415 downwards.
AGGGTCTCACTGAGTTGCTTTTGAACCCTTGATCCTCCTGCCTCAGCGTCCCAAGCAGTTATCAGTGTTTTGAGACAGGGTCTCACTATGTTGCTTGGGGCCTTCCTAAGCAACTGGATAGTCTTGAACTTGTGATCCTCCTGCCTCATCCTCCTGAGTTACTGGGATTACAGGCAAGTACCACCACACCTGGCTTCTCCAACAATTTTTAAAGGAAGACAACAAAATCCAGAATTCAACATCATAAAATTCACAGTGTGTGATGGTGCTTGCCAGTAATCCTGGAGATAGGGAGGATTAAATGGGAACATGGCACATTCAAGGCCAGTGTCAGTAACTTAGCAAGATCCTATCTCAAAACAAAATATCAAAAAGGGTTAGGGGGGGCTGGGGAGATAGCTCAGTCGGTAGAGTGCTTGCCTTGCAAGCACAAGGCCCTGGGTTCAATCCCCAGCACCCAAAAAAAAAAAAAAAAAAAAAAAAAAAAAGGGTTAGGGATGTGGCTCAGCAATAAAGCTCCTCTGGGTAAATCCTCAGTACAAAAGATACATATAAAAAAATTAAAAAATGAAAAGGACTGGGGATATAGCTCAGGGGTAAAGTGTCCCTGCGTCAATTCCTAGTAACAAAAAAATGAATGAATGAACAAATAAAATTCACAATGTCTATTTTCTATGTTTTGTATATGTACAAATTTTGTAGATGTACAAAGAACCAGGAATACAAGACCTAAAACCTGTGGGAAAAACAATATAAGCAGACTTTTTTTTGGGGGGGCGGCGATGGGGGGTATGTACTGGAGGTATTATTGCACCTGGGCTGCTTAACCACTGAGCCGCATCCCGGCCCTGTTTATTTTTTGAGATAGGATCTTGATTAGATGCCGAGGGTCTCACTAAGTTGCTGAGGCTGGCTTCCAACTTGCAGTCCTCCTGCCTCAGTCTCCTGAGTCACTGAGATTACAGGTATGTGTCTCCATGCCTGGCTAGCTAACATCTGAAAAACCTCAATGAACAATGTTGTGTAGGTACAGGAATGCATAAAAAGAAACAGAACAAAATGACCTATCAAGTCAAGCAGAAGACTTGAGTACACTTGAACACAGAATAACACTTAGGAGAAGTTGCTCAACCTTGACAGTAATCCTGGAGATGAAAATTAAACCACAGTAACTTACTATTCTAGATACACCAGATTCACACAAAATGTAAAGGGTGAGTTCAACAAGGAAGATTCAGAGTAATAGCAACTTCTACACACTGCTAGTGTGTGTGAACAGGAACCCACTTTGGAAAATGCTAAATGTGCTTACATCCTCCAACTTTGCAATGCTGCCATTAGGTATATTCTACAGAGAACATTTTACATACGTGCACCAGGAAACTGACATGAGAATTTCATATCGGCATTATTTATATAATAATAACCTGGAAACAATCCACATATTCATTATCAGTAGAATAGATAAGTAATTTATGATATATAGTTAATAATGCCTCATATTGTGTAGCCAAAACAAATGAAAGAAAGCTGTAGTCATCAATATGGCTCAATCTCAAGAATACAACTGAAGGAAAAAAGGCAGTATGTTTCTATCAGTATCTTGTGCAGAAATACAAACATAAGCTGAGCACTGTGGTACACACTTCTAAAGCCCAGGTACTTGGGAGGCTAAGGCAGGAGGACCACAAATTCAAGCCAGCCTGGGCAGCTTAGCCAGATTCTGTATCAAAATATAAAATAAACAAGGGCTGAGGATATAGCTTAACAGTTGAGTGCCCCTGGGTTCAATCCTCAGTACTGTAAAAACAAAACAAAACACAAATACATGTGACAAAATTATAAAGCAAAGCAAATTGAATCATAAAATTCAGATGTCAATTGCATTTGCAAAGGAGATAGGATCAGAGGACCTAGAGAGGGCTTCAAAGTCAATGAAAATGTTCTTAAGTAGGAAGGCAGGTACTCAGATGTGTCTTGATATTATTAATCTTTATACTTTACATGTTCATTTCTAAACATTACTTTTGATCTATTTAGACTTTCTTTAATATAAGCAAAATATAATACATGATTCTTAAATAACTAAAATGGTAAAATTAGTGAAAATGGTAAATTAATATTCTTTGCCTACCCGAAAAATCTTGTGCATCCTCATGGTGGCTGAACAAAAGATAAATCTTGTGAGAAGTAAGCGAAGAAATTCATCTCCAAAAAACTGGAGAAATGCCTGATCTGCAAAGAGGACAAAGGTGACAGTAAAAGGAGGCTTATATAACAACTACATTTCAAAGGGGAAGAAACTTCAGGAAAGCCTTGACTTTCCTGCCTGGGACAAATACCTTTAAAAGTTCAAACAATTTAAAATAAGTAAGCATTTTAAGTCGTTACAGAACATTCTGTTATGTGTGCAGTTAGATTAGTAGGGTACCTATTGAACGTGAATGGGTCAGTAGCTGGGCAATATCACGGTTGATTTTTCGAAGATATTCTTGACATTTTTCCCATAGGCCTCTACGCATGCTTGACAATCCAGAGACAAACAGGAAGGCCATGAGAGGATTGTTCAAAAAGAGAGTGAAGAGGCTACCTCGTTGAGATTGATCTGCAATAACAAACATGTTATATATATAGACAGAAGTTTTGCAAAAGGTAAGACATACATCTGAGGAACATTTTAGTATACTGATAATATAAAAAATTAAAGCTATATCGTTAAAACATAATTCAACAAGGCAGATTCTGCAAGAATCTACAAAAACACACAACAAGCATGTTGTCTTCTGCTGAACAAACTTTTATTTTAGAGTCTAGAAAACAAATGTACATATTCCTTACTACTTTTTAACCCCAACTAACAAATTTAATCCAAATGTGGCCAAGATAATTTTTTTTTCGGGGTGGGGGATTAAACCCAGGGGCACTGAACCACCAAACCACATCCCCAGCCCTTTTTTATTTATTTATTTTTTTTAGTTATTGATGAACCTTTATTTATTCATATGTGGTGCTGAGATTGAACCCAGTGCCTTACACATGCTAGGCAAGCGCTCTTCCACTGAGCCACAACCCCAGCCCTTATTTTTTATTTTGAGAGTCTCCCTAAGTTGTTTAGGGTCTTGCTAAATTGTAGAGGCTGATCTTGAACTTGCAGTCCTCTTGCCTCACCCTCCCATGTCACTGGGATTACAGGTGTGCAACACCATGCCTGGCATGATAGATTATCCTGATGGGCTCTCCAAGATAGAATTCTTGGATAAGTACTACAGTTACCATTCATTTTCATTCTCCTTTGTTAGTTGTGCTTTCTCTGATTAGCCCTTAAATATCAACAGTCTCCTACTTTGGTCCTATATACTGCTGATCATACCAACTGCTGTTATTTTAGTCACCATTTATATGCCTACTGATTTGTAATTCTCTCCATGTGGCCCAGACTGACTTCCTTAGTTCTAGCACCATGGTGTCCTGTGGTATCTAGTGGACACTTAAAATGCGACTCCTCCAAGTTAAGATCCACTGAGACACACCAGATTTCAAAGTCAAGTCAAAGTACAAAAAGACGTATTATTTACACTCATTTCACCTGTTTTAGTTTAGTGTGTACCAGACATTTAAAATGAAATATGTAACTTTCTCTGTGTTTTATGGAACAGTGTTGCTCTAGTCTCCTTCGTTCAAACTGTCAGTGACATCTCAAACTCAACATGTCAGCAATTTTTAAGAAATAGATATTTTTAGATTTTTTAAAAATGTATTCTTTAGTTATAGGTGGACACAATATCTTTTTTTAGCTTTTATGTGGTGCTGAGGATTGAACCTGGGGCCTCGCGTGTGCTAAGCGAGGGTGCTACCACTGAGCCACAACCCCAGCCCAACATGCCAGCAATTTTAAGAAAACCCTTCCCCCTTTAGTTCGCCACAAATGTGCTTCTCCTCAAGTCTCATTATTCCTACTAGCGCTGAGCCAGAGACCTATAGTTTATTCCTCCTCCCTGTTCTTCCTTCATCTTACAACCACTTTATCACAGTATTGTTGGTTTGATGGGCATAGAGTCTGTTTTTTTTTTTTTTTTTTTTTTTTTTGTGGTGCTGGGGATTGAACCCAGGGCCTTGTGCTTGCAACTCTACCAACTAAGCTGCATCCCCAGCCCCGGGCTTAGAGTCTTTGATGCCAGCCACCCAGGCACTGCCCATGCCCTGGCCACCACCATCTCCCTATTCCCATCAGTGCTTCTCTCCAGTTCATCCTCTGGGGGCTGACTGAACGCTCTTACATGCTACTCCTCTGTATAAAATTTCTGTTGATGCCCATAGTCCTCCACTAAAATTACTTAACAAATTTTAAGAGATTTTTCATCTTCAGTTGCACGATCCCTAACTGTACCCTTCAGCTAGAAGAGCTCTCTCATCTCAGGATTACAGCACACTCTTGTTCAGTTACTCCCCATCCTCAGGTAATTCTGCGAGCCCTTGACGTCCACTTTAGACACCACCTGATCCCTCTGTCTCGCCCTCACATGCTGGTTAGGAGCTCCCTGCAGGCGTTCCTGTGCCGCCTCCTATGAAACACGTATAGCACTTAGGCACTTGCCTGTTAGGTTCTTGGCCTTCTAGACCATGGTTCTGTGGGAAACATGACTGTGTGTACCAGACCAGAGTCTACCCCCTAGAGCCTAACACGATGCCTGATAAATACATGTTGCATAACTGTGCTGAAAGAAGAAGCTAATCCTTGACTAATAAGGGCTGTAGGATTTAGATACTTGAAGTGCAGGAACCTCATCTGGCATTCCAATTACTTACCTATTTGCTAGTTTTGTGCCTACATGGAGGGAAATTCCCCTTTGCAGAGGTGAGGAGCAATAATGCCACTGGATAAATCCTAAATGATCGTCACATCAGAATTTTGAACTTGCCTATATAATTGAACAATTTATTTAATGTATCTGAGGTCTAATCTTTATAGTACAAGGACAAGGTCCTAAAGAAAAAGTATAAGGGACATTTATTACAACTAAGCATATTAATAATAATGATAGTACATACTGAATACCTAGCATTATTCTGTGAGGTAAGTACTACTATTATTTCCATTTGAAAGATAAGATTGCTGAGGGACAGAATGGCTGAGTAACTTCCCAAGGTCACACAGCAAGTAAGTGGCTAGGTGGGGATTCAAATTCAGTCTATGTTAAAGTCTGTGTTTTTTCTCTTCTACATAATAGAGTGTTTCAGATAAATAATCTTGGTATTAACCCCTTTGACCATGTAACTATTTTTTGTTTTGTTTTCATAGCACTGGGGATTGAACCCAGAGGCTCACAGATGCTAAGCAAGCATTCTACCGCTGAGCTACATCCCAAATCTTAAACATGTATTTTATTTATTTATTTGATTTTTTGGTGATGCTGGAGATCAAACCCAGGGCCTCTTGCATGCTATGCTAGGAAAGCACTCTCTACTGCTGAGCTACACCCACACATACACCCCTCCCCCTTTTTTCCCCCCAGTTTATCTTGAGATGGGGTCTTGCTAAGTTGCTGAGGCTGACCTTGAACTTACGATCCTCCTGTCTCAGACTCCTGAGTCACTGGGATTATAGTGTCACCACACCCAGCCCTGACCATGTAATTTGAACTAAAGTTACATCACCATAGGACAGAATGATAACAAAAAGCACAAGTAGCTGAAGGGGTTACATTCCTCCAGAAATAATAAGAAACAGGATAACAAAATCCTCAAAGCAGGAGAATTTTACCGTTGTTTGAAGGTAAGTTCTATCCCTTAGTAATCTGGCTTTTGGATACATGAACTTAGTATTTCTATATGTTTTTCCCTGTTAAACAGCAGAACTTACCTTAAAACAACGGTGAAAGTCTCCAGCTTCTCTCAGGCATTCAAATGCTGACCATCACTTCCTGTGTCAAACTATGTCAGCAGACAGGACTTCTGGCTGGGAAGTAGCAGTAAAATACCATCTCCCACAGAGAGACATCAGCACTATTCACAGTCAGGGAGATAGTGAGACAGTGACAAGTACTGCTGGAACAGCGTTCAGGTTGCTTAGAATTTCACCCACTAAATGACTGCCAGTTAGAATTAGGCCTTATGTGTTACCTATGAAATACAAATCAGTAAGGGCAAAAAGTCTGTCAGTTCTCAGCCACTGGAGAAAGGCCCAGCTGCTAACTTGTCTCTCTGGCAGACTTAGAAGAGGTTCTTTTATGTTAAAAAGTAATACGAGGTAAAAGTAGAGAAGAAAAGTAAACCCTTTAAAGTTATGCCATAAAGCTTCTCCTAACTCTGAGGCATAAGCTGAGAAGTTTCCTAGACCAGCAATCCTATGGTCTTAGAAGATGGCTAAAATATGTAATCAAAGATATGTATGGATATGAAAAGCAAATCAGAACACACACCTGTAAATCAAAATTACCGTTTATAAATCATGAGGTCCCCAACAGCAAGAGACCAACCACTTCTTTCTCAGGGAGGAATTATTTCAAGGTCTAACACATTAGGAAAGTCTGGTTGCTGGCAAGGTTTCTGGTTATATGTCAGATTGACACCTGCCACACTGAAACCATAAATTCACTTGTAATCATTGTGGGAGGGAAAAACAAAGATCAGTATTATTCAAATGCAGATACTATTCATTTGCAACCTACAGGTGTAACAGGCACTGAGCGAACATACCTTGTAAAGCTTTTGGGTATGCCGTAGGAGAAAGCAAGCAGACTAGTGGCTGTCCAAACAAGTTTGTGAAATTCTGTAATATATAAGAATTTAAAACTTTCATTAAAGCTTTGATCAACAGTGGTTACTCAGTAATTTCCCAAAGTACTCTGGTATGGATTTGGCCCTTTAACTCATGAACCATTGCAGAAACATCCGCACCCCTGCAGATGTGTCACTTCATATCTAAAGGCCATGCTGTACTTGCTGAAAGGGTCTTTTACTAAATGAACACTAATTTTTAAGTAAAGGCACACATATGATGGCAGCCCTGTTGGGGGAGGTCATCTGACTATCTACTAAGAAGCAGATAGTCACTGGGCAATATACAGCAGATATCCAAGGATGGATTTCCAAAATCTAGGTTCTGCCTTTCTGCATTGAAGGCTCCAAACTCTGAATTGCTGGTGTATGAGGCTACGGTCCATCTCTTGTTGCAGATCATAGTAACTGCTCATATAGGATACTCTTACAGTGGAATGCCAGTGTACTGACTTACAGTGAAAAGTGAGCTGGAAAACTAGAATATGCTTTGCATAATTAAGGATATTTTTTCCTTAAATGCCAATCTACATGGGAAGTAAAATCATACCCTGTTTGATAAAGGAACAAGAAAGACAAAATTTCTGGAGTAAACAGAATAAGAAATGGAAAAAAAAAAAAAAAAAAACTTGCAAACTTTAAAATGCTCCTACATGATAAAAATGAACACTTTAACAAATGGAAAGACAAACTATTTTTAGAGGCAAAACCATTCTAAAATGCATTATACTAATTTATTAAAATTTAAACCCATCTCAATAAAAATAGCCACATACTTTTTTCCCTGCAAGTGAAAAGGTAATTCCAAAGTTCATATGCAAAAATTAGATTAGTCAGGAAACTGAAAAAGAGAAGCAGAGGAGGAAAGTCTCCAAGTCTAAAGCATACCTTAAAGCCACATAACTAAAAATGTGTGGCACTAGTACAAAAGCATGCAGAAAACCAATAGAACAGAACCAATGTCCAAAATTAAACCCAAAACACTTAGGACTTCTGTGTCTATACTAGTAACAACTCAAAATGGCTGGAAAAAATTGGATGGCATCTTGAAAAAAAGCTGACTCAATACTTCATGCCACACACTAGGATAAATTCCAAATACATCCAAGATGTGAATGCAAAAAGTTAAACAATAAAAGTGGTGAAAGAAAATATGAATTATTTTGGTGACCTAGAAGACCTTCCTATTAAGACTGACAAAGTTACAGAAAAATTGTGCATAGGACAATGCAGCATCAACTAAAATCAAAAGCCAATCGATGAACTGAGGAAAAGATCTGAAACACATCATGAAGGACTAATCTTCATATAGAAAGACCTTCTCCAAATCCATAAGAAAAAAGTTCACTGACTCAATACAAAAATGAGTAGAAGGGCTGGGGATATAGCTCAGTTGGTAGAGTGTAAGCACAAGGCCCTGGGTTCAATCCCCAGCACTGCAAAAAAAAAAAAAAAAAAAAAAAAAAAAATGAGTAGAAGAAAACAGAATTTATAGAAAGAGGAATACGATTGGTGGAAATAGAAGACCTAAACTTTGCTGATAAAAAGAAAAATAAAATCAAAGCTATGCTAAAATATCATTTTGATTTGCCAGTTTAGCAAAATTTCCACAGTTTGAGAATATATTACAAGAATGCGGGGGAAAATACTCATGTTTAGATTGGTACAAACACTTTAGAAATTAGTAGTATCTATTAAAATCAAATATATAGGACAGGTACAGTGGTGCACACCTGTAATCCCAGCATCTTGGGAGGTTGAGACAGGAGAATTGCAAGTTGGAGGCCAGCCTCAGCAACTTAGTGAGACCCTCAGAAACTTGGTGAGATCCTGTCTCAAAGTAAAAAAACAAAAAGAACTGAGAATGTAGCTCAGTGGTAGAGTGCCCTGAGTTAAAGACCCAGAACCAAAACCATAAACAAAATGTTGACCATTATATTTTCACTTCCATAAATAACATTTGGTTCCTTTTTTATTTTTGGTACTGGGACTGAACCCAGGGGTGCTTTACTACTGAGCCACATCCCCAGCTCTTTTAGCTTTTTACTTTGAGACAGGGCCTCACCACGTTGCTTAGGGCCTCACCATGTTGCTTAGGATGGCTTTAAACTTGTGGTCCTCTTGCCTCAGCTTCCTGAGTCACTGCGAGCATAGGCGCACACCACCATTTGGTTTCTTTTTCCAAATATTCCTCAACACTTAAAAAGGTCTTTTGCAACTTTTAGTTTTCTGGGGATTGAACTGAGGAGTGCTCTACCAATGACCTACATCCCCAGCCCTTTTTAAATTTAATTTAATTTAACTTGGAGACAGGGTCTCACTAAATTGCCCAGGCTGGCCTTGAACTTTGGGTCCTCCTGCCTCAGCCTCCCAAGTAGCTGGGATTAGAGCCATGAGCCACTGTGCCCAGTTCCTATTCGAAATTTTTGATTTTTGTGACTTTGAGAATATAAAGCCAATACCAAAATATTAAACAAATAATTAAGATAATTTAGAAATATCTTATAATCAAAACAAAGGAGCATGCCTGTAATCCCAGCAACTTTGGAGGCTAAGCCTCTAAGCAACTTGATGAGAGCCTGTCTCTAACTAAAATAGGAAGAGGGTTGGGGAAGTGGCTCAGTGGTAGAGCACCCCTGGGGTTCAATCCCCAATACCCCAAAAAACTCAAAGGGAATAATCCGAATGACATTAAGGATCTCTCGGAGAAGATAGATTGACTAAGGCATTCTTCCACCCTGAGAAGACGGCTTTTGGATCCTTGACCATGCTGTTCATGTTCTTGAAATGGTGTTGAAATACACATCACTGTTATTTCCCCAGTTATCATCTCTAATTTTCTTGCTCATCAACCACTCTCTTCTTAAATACTATATACAGAACAGTTTCCACAGTAGGCCCAACTGCCTTCCTCTGAAAGGTCTGCTTACAAAGTTGACCTTTGGCTGGCTTCTGGGAACTGTTTGTTTTTGGGGTGCTGGGGAAGGGACCCAAGGCCTATCCTTTAAGCAAGCACTCTACCACTGAGCTACACCCCCTGTCTGTTTTTCTTTCTTTCTTTTAAATTTTGAGATGGGTCTAGTTAAGTTGCTGAGGCTGGCCTTGAACTTGTGATCCTCCTGCCTCAGCCTCCGGAGTTGCTGGGATTACAGGTGTGGGCCACCTCACCCGGCTTCTCTCTCCTGTTTTGTATCCTTTTTTACTAGTGTGAACAGCTATTATGGTTTTATTCTGAAAATTTCATGAAATTTTGATCAGAACTAAAATAAGGTTACAAATAATAGTAATAGCAAACGATCTTTTTCTTCCTTATTTTAATTAGGGATACTTTCGGTGTTCCTCAGTGTATGTACAAAGTTGATTAGTATACATCAACTTTTACCACCAGCTCTTTATCATCAGCTTGGTGTTTTAGTTAAGAATGGACACTAAATTTTATTAGGTTTTTACAAAATGACTAGAGATAAGGATGTTACATTCTTATTTATCCTACTGACATAGTTTACATTGATTTTCACATACTTAACCTTCAGACATGATTCAGATAATCTCTTTTCATATATTGTACTATTAATAAGCCTATTTGCTAGTTTATTTAAATACATCTACTCTATATTGATAAACTAATTTGTGGTAGGTTTTTTGGATGTGTGTGTATAGTTTTTGTCTAGAAATAGTGTCATTATCACAATAATTTCTACCATTTACTAAGTGCTACCTACGATTACTGCAGCTTTCCAGATCCTGACCTGTAGTTGTAACAACCCCAAGAGATCAGTGTTAGCAGTCTCTTCTACAGGGCAGGCAGCGGCTCAGAGCAGAGTGACCACATGCTGAAGTCCATGAGTGCCTGGTGACTTCACTGCTACACAATGAACGCTTGGTTCTGATCCTTTTCATCACCCTGTGTCTGACTGCAAAGGTTTACAAGTATTCAGTGGTATCCAAGCAGGGATGGAAGCCCTTCAGGTGGGGGGAAAGTAGATGACTTTGATAACTGTCCTCCATTCATGCTCAGTGATGGGTATTTTCAGATTTCCTTCATTGCTCATTTCTTTTCCCCCAGTAAATTATCTTGAGATATTAAAACGTATTAATGTACTACAGTCTATATAGTGTCCTTTATAAGATTTTTATTCAACAAACACTCATGGAACCAATGAGCCAGACACTGTTCTAGATACTAGAGATACAACAGTAAACAAAACAGAAGAAACCATCTTATTGGAGCTGACATTTTGATAAGTATCCAGGTGCAGACCCCCAGGGAATAAAATGAATAAGTTGCATAAAACCAAGATATGACAAGTGCAAACCAGGCACAGTGGCACACTCCTGTAATCCCAGCAACTTGCGAAGCTGAGGCAAGAAGATTCCAAGCTTGAGACCAGCCTCTGAAATTTAGCAGGAGCCTCACCAATTTAGCAAAACCCAGTCTCAAAATTAAAAATAAAATGTGGCTCAGTGGTAAAGCATCTCTAGTTTCAATCCCTAGTAACCAGCTCTTCCCCCAAGAGAGACAAGTGCTATGGGCACACAGCATGAATGGCCGAGGCTTCACAGTCGGGTTGTGGGTTCACTCCCACCTTGGTCACCAAACAGGCCTATATGTGATCCTGGGAAAAATTATGTAACCTTTCTGTGCCTTGATTTTCTTATCAGTGAAATGAGGATAATAAAGCAACATGTTGGTTGTGTGAGGACTAGTTGGGTACATACAAAGTGCTTAGAACAATGACCGTACCAGGAGTCACGATATAAATGTCAGCTGTTACAATTATTAAGTAAAAAAAATAGTAAGGCAGATGAGGAGTGTGGGGAAGGCACAGGGCTGGCAACAGGGTGATGAGGAAGACCTTCTAGGAAGCTGCATCTGCTCCATATCTGAATCGCCATGTGGGTGCCTCTGGCAGAGAACTCAAGGCAGCAGGAACAGAACACAGAGCCTGTGGAGCCAGTCTGCATAGAATACTGAGGACTGGGAAGGAGGTCAGTGTGGCTGTGGAGAACTGAGCAATCAGGAGACCAGCAAGGGAGAAGATCAGAGAAGTCTTGGGGAGAGAGGGAGTATGTGTGAGCACAAAAAGTAAGGCCTTCGTTCTGAGTGAGAGGAGACACCACTGCAAGTGTCAAGCAGAAGAGGGGTATACCTGACCCACAGGCATACTTGCAGTAGAATAAGGCAGGAGGGACAGCAGTTGGGAAGGTAATGCAACAGTTCAGGTGAGTGACAGTGGTGGAAGGGGTAGATGTGGAAGTGATGAAATTCTGGATATTTAGTCAGAGACAAAAGGGTTTTCCCAAATGGAAGTGGGATGGGAAGGAGTTCCATCTCAAGTTCTCATGAGAAAACCAGCATGAGAGCCGCTACTGAAATGGGGGACAATGGAGGCAGAACTGGTGTAGGAATTCTGTCCCGGGCATGGGCACCTTGCAAATTTCCAACTAGAGATGTAGAGTAGGTAGATGATATTTGACTCAAGCTCCCGAGAGAGTTCTGGCCTAAAGATAAAAAAATTTGGACGCAGCCAGCATAGATACAGTAATTAAAATAATGAAACTAGATAAAGAGAAGATGGTGGTGGGCTCGGTGTGTGGTGCAGTGGTAGAGAGCTTGCCTAGCATGCACAAAGACCTGGGTTCCATCCCCACCCAGAAATAAAAGTATCAGTGGGGTCAGCATATAGGGGATTGAACTCAGGGGCACTCAACCACTAAGCCACATCCCTAGCTCTATTTTATTTAGAGATAGGGTCTCACTGAGTTGCTCAGCACCTTGCTTTTGCTGAGGCTGGCTTTGAACTGAAGAACCTCCTGCCTCAGCCTCCTGAGCAGCTGGGATTACAGATGTGTACCACTGAGCCCAGGAGGTACCTTCATCTTAAGGCACTGTGAACTTCCTACAAACAATTCTAAGGACAATGAGAAAAGATAGTCAAAAACAATTGAGCATACAGGGACACAAAAAGAGCAAAGGGTATCTTACTTAAACAGCAAAATCAGATTTGAGGTGTAGGAATTACCATGTATAATAAACAATATTTACTAAGTTCAAATAAAGAATAAGATTAAAGATAGGAAACTATAAAAAGGGCAGGAATTGTTGAAAAGGAACCACAGAAAACTTTAGAAGTGAAAAATAACATACCAACATAAAACTCAATAAATGGATTTAATAGTGTTAGAGCTAAAGAGGGAATTTTTGAACTAAAACTAGATCAGAATTTATACAAATCTTAAACAAGAAAACCAAATGATGGAAAAAGCTTTAGAGTCTTGGAAAACATGATGTTAGTGTCTAATATGCATATTTAATCAGAATTCCAGTAAGAGACTGGAGAGAGGCTTGAGTAGTTTGTATCTGAATAGACAGTGCCTGAGGATTTCCCAGCAGTAATGAAAAACTCCAATCTAACAATTCACAAAAAGTCCAACAAACCCCAAAGGGTTAAACTAAACCTAGAAATATCACATTAACTGCAGGACCAGAAACACAGAGGTCCTTCAAAACAGCAAGAAAGAAACAGAATGAGAGTGAGCCTGGTAGACAGAGGGGCTCCTGAATACTGGATCTCTGGGAGCATCCGAACAGACTGCAGCAACCTGCAAGCACCAGTCAGATGTTCAGGACGAGGTTGTTCCAATAAATACACCTGTTCTGACAAACATGTTATATCATTTTGACCAGCAGAGATCCAGCTCTGTCATAAGTATTTAAATACTCAAAAGGATTCTATTCTTCCAAGGAAAAGGAAGTAGAACTAAAGAAATATTGCCCAGAATCACTGAGGGCCTTTTTTCTGTTAAACTCCACTACTACATATAAGGATAATCAATTGCCTGTTTTAACTCTAAGGGAAACCTGAGAGTCAAAATATGCTTGTCAAAATTGCTTGTTAAGCAGATCTTGGTATTTCAGTCACTCCCTTACTGTGATACAAGGCTCAGACTAGCATGAAGAGCACCTTTGCTCCTATGTACCAAGAGCAGGGAGGGGCCCTGGAATGAGAAAGACTGGTTCTGGAAGTGTTAGGCGAGATTCTTAACCTCTACACACAGTTTCCTCAAGTTTAACAGTGCTTTCACTTCAACACACACTTACTAAGAATCTTTAAGTGTGAGGCACTGGTGACACAAAGATAAATGTCTGTAAGCACACACGTACCCAAGCACATACCCACACTTCTAGGAAACCACAGCATATGCTTGTAGTCAGATCTTTACATTCCACACACAATAGCTGAGTTTTCTCTGGTAAATATGACCAGACCATAAAGAAAAACCTAATGATGCTAACACCAAAGATTACTAACCAACTAAATGATAAGTGCTGCTCACTCCCTCAGAGTACCAAGGTGCTAGCCTACACTCTTAAAACAAAATCAGACAATTGAAGATTATATTTTTGAGAAAAGTCTCCAATAAGAAAGATGGAGGCAAAATAAACAGAAACAACTGGATACTGAGAAGAATTTTAAAATGATCACTGACATTCTTAAAGGTACAAGAAGGTATTTTATTTTATTTTTTTTGGGTGCTGGGGATCGAACCTAGGGCCTTGTGCTTACAAGGCAAGCACTCTACCGACTGAGCTATCTCCCCAGCCCCACAAGAAGGTATTTTAATCATGATTAAAACACAAGATAATTATTTATGTGTGCTATATATGTGTACATGTGTGTATATGTAGCACACATATATATACACACATGCATGTGCTACATATACACATACACAAGTGTATGTAGCACATATACACACATGCACACATACAAATACACATATATAGCACACACATGTACATACATATATAGTATATATCTACATGCACACACATAGCACATGTACACACATACATATATATATGCCACACACACCCATACATTCTCAATACACAAATACATATATACACATACATTGGTTTTTCTGTGTCATACACATTGATTTCTATATCTTTATGAAAGGAAAATTTAGTAAACAAATGAAAAATCTTTTAAAAAGGATTAGAAGGTATAACAAAGGAATTTCCTAAAGAACAAAATATTACCAAACAGCAAAAATACAAAAAATAAAAAACAAGAAAATCAGAGTACTAGAAGATCCAATATATGAATAAAATTTCTCTGTATGTTTCATACTTCTCAAGAATATCAAAGGCTAGAAAATACTGCAGATGCAGACAGGAAATAATTTCCAACCTAACCAAAGCTGTGGTTCCAGTATGAGGTGAGCCCAAGACACATGCACACGTGCTCCGCCTCAAGTGTTTTCCCTCATGCTGACCTGCCTCAGGAAGACACAGATACTACAGGGCATGCCATCCCAAAATAAGGCAGTGAACCAAGAAAGAGGAACATGGGATACCAGAAGAGGGAATCCAAACAGAAGAGAAATGAAGAATGCTAAAACAAAGAAGAAAAGAGGTCGGGGAAGACTGCTGTGTGGTGTGTGTGGAGGGAGACCAGTGAGAGACGACGGGAGGCCATTCATTAGAACAGTGAAACTGAAGCTAGCTGACCCCTGCACAACCTGAAAGCAGATCCAGATGAAAAGCAAGGAGACTGGGGTTGAATTATTGATAAATGCAGAAAATATCAAGAAAGACAATTGTCTCAGAAAAAGTACAAAGTTTCATAGGAAAGGAAATGTAATCACAGTTTACTATGTTGCTTAGCTGTTCAAAGCATTTTACAGTCATTATAAGCAATAAATATTTAGCTAATCAAGACTATATAGATAGTTATTAAGATTATTATGTAAGCTGGGCACGGTGACACATGCCTATAATCCTAGTGACTTGGGAGGCTGAGGCAGGAGGATCTCAAGTTGAAATCCAGCTTCGGCAACTTAGTGAGGCCCTAAGCAACTCAGCGAGACTCCGACACTAATAAAATATATAATAAAGGGCTGGGGATGTGGCTCAGTGGTTAAGTGTCCCCTGGTTTAATCCCTGGTATCTAAATAAATGCATAAATAAGTAAATAAATTATTGTTTGAATAAAATGATGCAAAGGGCAGAAATGTGAGTTGAGGACAGGAAGAGCAAAGAGTTCAATTTCTTTCATAGTAGGAAATCAATACATAATTCCTAAAACTGAAGAATCAAGAGCTATCAGTATTAACAGAATACTTAGAAAAATGGTAGTTAAAGACCAAGATGTACATGGTGATCTCTGGGAAGAAACAAATAGGGGTAGAGCAAACGAGTAGGTGACTCCTGTTTTTAGCAACAAAACTGAAGGAAATTTCCACCATAATTCTTACTATGACAGCACAATGAAATTAGCCTTAACCAGGTGTGGTGGCATAGGTCTGCATTCCTGGTTACTAGGAGGCTGAGGCAGGAGGACTGCTTAAGCCCAGGAGTTAGAGGCCAGCCTAGGCAACACAGAGAAATCCTTTCTGACCCCTCATACACGCCCTGCCCCCCAAAAAAATGCTGATTGCTGAAGCCTGCCCCAGGAGAACTGAATCTGAATCACAAGATATGTGGCTTGGGTACAAATGGCTTTGAAAAGGGTTCTGAGTGTTTTTGATACATAGAAAGAATTGACAGAACTATAGTTTGAAACTATATACACGAGTTACTTTCATAAAAATTAAAAGTAATATTTAAATGAAGAAATACACCTGAAATATTTGTGTTTAAATGAAGAAACATTTAGCAAACACGTATGTCCATAAATATCCATATAAACAAAAACACATATAAAACAAAGTATGTACTCAAATAATAATACATCAGTCACGGAGTTCTCCTTTTTACATTAATAACTTCCAAAGTGGTTTTTAAGATTTCTTTATACAAGCTTTTGTGGGAAAAGTAAATATCAGGATAACTTCAGGTGTTCCCCCAGGGAACTGAAGATGTGAATGGGATGCTTTAGTGATACTCATGGTGAAAAAGTTCAGATTGGTCTGATTGGCCTAGGTGGACTCCCCACTTGGGTTCTGAAGATGGGCACACTCTGTTTTATTTAACCCTTTAGAGGAATGACACCACATGGGGCTTCAAAAACATCAAACACACCAAGTCCTTTCTATTCTTCTACAGTTGCCCTAGGCAGCACAATTTTGAAATCTAGAATGAAATCATGATGCATAATTAAGTAAAAACATTTTTAATTATGCACAATAATATTTTAAAAATCAGCAATCAACATTTTACATTCAAGATGTGCTCTGAAAATAGCAGGCACATACGACAAATGGCATTCATGAAGTCATAAAAGGTGGCATTCAATAATGTCCAATCAAATGGAGAGAAATCAGTAGGTTTCTAAATTATTCTAGATCATCTTAAACAATACAATTGGTGTATCAACAAATTCTGTCACATCATCAAAATGTAACAACTCATTCCTTTCAATTGACAAAGGCATAGGATGCTGCCTGTGAACCCTGGGAAGACACATATGACCCGGACTTCTGGTTTTTTGTTTTTTTTTTTTAAGTTTAAATGGGGCAGCCAATACACCTATTCCTTCAGCAGCCTGTCTCCCCTGCCTCTTACAACAAAATACACACTTAACAAAATGTGTAAATAACTGGCCTAAAAATCAAAAGTTATAACATTAAACTTGATAAAATGGGTACCAGGAAATGTGCTAAAAAATTTAGGGTGGGTTGGATGCTCATACTTCGGAGTTTACTTAAAAAAATGAAACTAAGGGGAATGAAGGGAGGGGAGGGAAAGTGGAAATAGGAAAGATAGTAGAAGGAATGGTACATTACTATCCTATGTGCATATACGATTTCATGAACGATGTAATTCTACATCATGTATCGCCAGAAGAACCAGAAGTTATACTCTGTATATGTATAATATGTCAAAATACACTCTATCATGTATAACTAATAAGAACAAATTAAAAAATATTAAAAAATAATGTACTTTGCCTGTTTGTTACAAGGAAAAAAAAAAAAACTAAACATGAAAACGAAATGGGAAACATTTACATGGGGCCAACTCCTGCTGCAGACATTTCCACTGCTCTGCTGACATTAGCCTACTAAGGCCTGCTTTTCCATCTAACTGCACGTAGGAACACCCACAACAGAAACAGCACAGGTGGCAGTCTCAGCACCCAGTTTATTTAAGAGCTTCTTTTTCACTAATAAAACATTCCAACATCATACAAAGTGCCCCATCTATTTCCTACCACTCCAACACTTGACATGATTCTGTTGGAGTAGAGGATTCAACATTTGACATGGTTATGTTGAAAGGAAAGATCATCCTCCCTCTTGGAGGCCATAGGCGAGGCATGTCTCCATGTGCAGTTTTTAATATTAATAATCAATATATCCTTAGATTCAGATTATAGAGAATACTGGGGAGATTTCATGGGTTGGGACACAAAAATAAAATACAATAATATTAATACTTGGATGAAATCATAAATAAGCAATAGATTTGCTCAAATTTGTAAGGAGCCTATGATTTCTTTTAGTATACAAATTCTCTAAAAGTTATATATAAGAGTGTATTCCTCTGAGTTTTGATGTGGTGTTTGGTCTTCATTGCTTTCTTAGTGTTTATGATTAAGTTTAAGGATATTTTTCCCACTTAATAAATAAATAGGTCAATCATAAGTACAATTTGTATTCTTCCTATATCTAGTTAGAGTTTTAGTCTGTCATTGAGTACATGAAACAGAATAAATATTAATTATTAGCTGACTCCTCTATTCTCTGTTAGTAATAACAAAAACATTCCACTTAACAGTAACTAACATTAGCGGTCTTGAAAGGGGTAACTTCTATAACAACTTAATGACGTATTCTTTCAGGGAAATTAAAACTAAACGAGCATGGTGCCCTCTACCTTGCTGGGAACTGTTTTTCTTTTTAAGCTATCCTACAGTAAAAACATGTTTCTTGAATAAGATCATTAATTATACTCTGGAAGAGTTTTTACTTAACATTTCCTTGTATTAACCATAAAAGATATAATCAATACCAAAGAAAAAACATACAAAAAGACTCTGTGAACAATAAAGATTCAGACTCAGCCTCAGAACACTTGGTGTCTCTGTGTGCTGTTTCTCCACCGTGCCGACGCCTCCCACCCACCTCAGACCCCCGACTGCTGCTAGGGCTGGACCCCAGCAACAAAGGACTCTAAAAAAATGCGTTTTCATTTCCCTATAAATTATCAAGGTCTGCATTCTTACATCCAACTTTAAAGTTTTTCATTGCTGGCATTCTTTTTATAATCATGAAAAAGCATCATTTCAATAGCAAAGTATTTTTTAAAAAAGAATATTTAAGTTATATCCCTGTCATTTACTTCGGTATTCAGGGTCATCATTCTTTAAACTGATTGCCAAAACTTTATCTAAAAAATTAAAGGTATGTAAAACAACATGTTAATGTTCAAAGACTATCACTGCATAACAAGAGACAGAAGTGTCAAACTACAGTGACTTGATGTGTAGAAGGGGAAAATGTTTGAAAATTAGAAAATAAAATTCACCCATATATCTCTACCTCTATAAAGAAAATTATTCTGGGTTATATAACAAAAATAAACCTCCCACCAGAGATCTTGGAAATCTTGATTTTTTTTTTCCTGCAGGAGGATTTATTATTTTCCACTGAGTGTCCATTCATGCGTTTTCTTCTTATTTCTATTCATAGCACCAGATCCTGACTAGCATGCACAACCTCAAAAGAAAAGAAACACTAAATACAAACTGTGTAAAATTAAGTAAAATAAAGCAAAACAAAAGGAAGGTGGTAGGAGTAGGTGCCCTTGGGCTGGTGCATAAGGTCCAATGTGCTCCCAGGGAACTCACCTTGTAGGCAACGCTGTTGGAGGAGTCCACGATGATAAACAGGGGCTTCCTCGTGAAAGGGTAGAGATCTCCAGGATGGAGGCTGGGGAAACGACAACAACAGTGAGAGGTTGTGCACTCAGGCCAGCCAAGTCTCAGAAATCAGCTACAGTTTGGTCGGCTCAAGCTCCTTTACATGAGAGCACTGAGAGAAAAAGGAAGGTGGATCAAGCAAAGGACAAAAAAATCTCTGTATTTCCCAGATAGGCAAGCTGGCTTTATTTGGGGGGGAAAAGTTCAGAAACAATTATTGAGAACATCTAAGTTAAGAAGAAGTCTATATGCTTAAAAATGACTAAACACACAGCATGAAAACCTCAGAACTCAACATATGGTTACTTGCCTCATAGATATCAATACTCCCTCTAAGAACATATTTTGAAAATAAGACAATAACACAATCAGAGTTGCATTTTAATGAGTCTTCAAAATATGTATCTAGGGTTTTCGGTACGTTTGTGAATAAGTCGGGGCAGGGGTTATGGCGATGGATCAGGGCCTCACACATGCAAGGCTCAATCACTGAGCCACGTCACCGCCCTTTTTATTTTATTTCACTTTGAGCCAGGGTCCCCCAGTCCCCAGACCGAGGAAACCACCTTTCTACTCTCTGTTTCTGAGTTTGACTTTAAAAAATTACAAAGAAGTGAAATCATACAGTATTTATCTTTCTGTGTTTGGCTTATTTCACTTTATGTCCTCCAGGTTCACAGGTGTTGTCACAAATGGCAGGATTTTCTTCTTTTTCATGGCTGAAAAATATTCCTCTGTGTGTGTATACATGTGTGTCAGCCACATTAGACACTTAGGTTGTTCCATATCTTGGAGACTGTAATAATGGATATTGTTACTAATGTTGCAATGAGTTGAGAGTGCAATTTCTTTGACACATTTCACTGAGGAGATATAATTTTATTTCCTTGGATCATGATAGTTCTATTTTTATTATTTTTTTGCAGTACTAGGGACTGAGCCCAGGGGTGCTCTAACACTGAGCAACATCCCCAGCCCGGATTTCTTTCCTTTTCCTTCTTTCCCCTTCCCCATCCCCCTCCCCTCCCCTCTCTCTCCCTCCCTCTTCCTTCCTTCCTTCTTTCTTCCCTCCCTCCCTTTCATCCTTCCTTCCTTCCTTCCTCCCTTCCTTCCCTCCCTCCCTCCATATTTATTTATTTATTTTGGTACCAGGGTTTGAACTCAGGGGCACTGGACCACTGAGCCACATTCCCAGCCTTATTTTGTATTTTATTTAGAGATGGGGTCTCACTGAGTTGCTTAGCTGTTCAATTTTGCTGAGGCTGGTTTTGAACCCACGGTGCTCCTGCCTCAGTCTCCTGAGTTGCTGGGATTACAGGCGTGTACCACTGCGCCCAGTCCTTTTTATTTTTATTATTTATTTATTTTTAAATTTTTTTTTTTAGTTGTAGATGGACACAATACCTTTATTTATTTTTATGTGGTGCTGAGGATCGAACCCAGTGCCTCACACATGCCAGGCAAACACTCTACCACTGAGCCACAACCCCAGCCCCAGCCCTTTTTATATTAAGACAGGGCCTCCTTAAGTTGACCAGGCTGGTCTCAAACTTATGGTTCTCCTGCCTCAACCTTCTGAGTAAATGGAAATACAAACACTCACCATTTTACCCAGCTTTTTCAATTTTTTTGAGAAATCTCCACATTATTTTCTGTAATAGCTGTACCAACTTACATTTTTACCAGCAGTCTACAAGGGCTCCCTGTTCTCCACACCATCACTAATACTTACCTCTTTTCTTTTTGGTAATAGCCATCCTTACAGGTAGTAAGTGATTTATTCTTATAGGTTTTAATTTGCATTCCCTGATGATTATTGCTGTTGAGAACATTTTCATTTATCCATTAACTTTACCTAATATGAATAATTCAAAACTAAGGTCAACAACAGCATCAATATGTGGCTGGGGGGAACTTTAATCTGAAACATCACCTGCCTGATCTCCCTTCCCTATTCTTCAATATGAACAGTTGACATTTTTACATCAGGTGTTACTAGGAATGGAATTTCAGACATGTTCATTTTTTTAATAATGATTGTTCTCTCTTAGCAATCATTTGATTTTAGAGAAATTCTAGAACTAATAATGGCCCAAGCAGTCAAGGTATTGTGCTTAGAAAGAGAGTCAACTTGGGGCTGGCGTTGTGGCTCAGTGGCAGCATGTGTGAGGGACCAGGTTCAATCCTCAGCACCATGTAAAAATAAATAAATAAGTAAAATGAAGTTATAAAAAAAAAAAATGTTGAGCTGGGATTGTGGCTCAGTGGTAGAGCACTTGCCTGGCACATGTGAGGCCCTGGGTTCGATCCTCAGCACCACATAAAAATAAAATAAAGGTATTGTATCCATCTACAACTAAGAAAATAAATATATATCTAAAGAAAATGTTCATATTGGGCTGGAGGAATAGTTCAGTAGCAGTGCTTGCCCAGCATGCAGGCGTCCCTGGACTCAATACCTCACACCAAAAAACAAAAAGGTTCATATTAATGTTAACAGGAATTAGGATCTGACACATTATTTAACTGATGTACATTTTACTGACTCCTACAACTGCAATTCAGTTTTGTTCACTGTTACACTAGCAATGCTTCAATAGTGCCTGTCATAGAGTAGATAACTCAATAAAATATTTGTTTAATTAACATCAGCCCCAAATTCTAATTTTCTAGGATAGAGACTGAAACATTGCTGGAATCCATATAAGTATTAGTAGTAGTAGTAAAGGGAATTTTTCCAGTACTAGAAAAAAGTGTCCATTTCACTTTAATATTTTTAAAGAGAGAGCCATAATTATAAGGAGATTACCAGAATACATACCAGTGCATTTCCTTATGGGACTGATTTCGTTTGTGGATAGCATCTCCATTTATAATATCCCGGTTACTATTAGTAAGTACACCTCCAAAATCATAAGGACCTATAAAAACAAAGGGAAGAATCCTAGACTTCAACTGGAGGGTGACACTGATCTGATGTTCAGATGCAAAAGTACTACATAAACCTCTCAGTGATACAACTTGACAATAATTACAAAGTGTTTCAATTATTTTTGACATTTTAATTTAATCCAATATTTAAATGATCTCAACACATTGCTTATTTTGACATTTTAAGAAATCATCTAGGGCTGGGGTTGTGGCTCAGTCGTAGAGCGCTTGCCTAGCACATGTGAGGCACTGGGTTCCATCCCTAGCACCACATAAAAAACTAAATAAACATCATCTAATTATTATTTCTTCATATAAAACATAATGAGAAACAAAACAAGAATATACTACATCCTATTAATTTAGGTAGTAAAAGGCATGAAGACCTGGGATGCTGAAATGACTTTTACATTTTAGGCAAAATCTAGCCAGGCATGGTGGCACATGCCTATAATCCCATATTCTTGGAAGACTGAGGCAGAGGGATTATAAGCCTGAGACCAGCCTCAGCAAATTCCTGAGACCCTGTCTCAAAATTAAAAATAAAAAGGTCAGGGAATGTATCTCAGTGGTAGAGCAACCTGGGTTAAATCCCAAGTACCACACACACACATACACACACACAAAAGAAAAAGAAGGAGAGAAGGAAGAGGAGGAAGAGGAGGAAGAGGAGGAAGAGGAGGAAGAGGAGGAAGAGGAGGAGGAGGAGGAGGAGGAGGAAGGAAAGAAATTCAAGCAAAATTTAAATCTCTGGTTTCAAAAAATTATTTTAAAAAAGAAAAGTTGTAGATTGATTTTTTTTTTTTTTTTTTTTTTTGTACTGGAAATTGAACTCAGGGACACTTACCAGTTACATTCCCAGTCCTTCTTACTTTTTATTTTGAGAAAGGGTCTCATTAAATTGCTAAGGCTGATCTCAAACTTGGAATCCTCCTGCCTCAGCCTGAGTCAATGCAGTTACAGGTGTGTGCCACCATGCCTGACTATAGACTAAAATCTTAATCTCTTAAAATAAATGTAATTTTAAATGAGTTAATTGTAACAGTTAGAGAAAAATTTTAATGGAATTGAGAATCTGATAAAAACTTCCTTTTTAAGAAATGTATTGCCAAATTTCAGTGGATGAAAAATCCGTTATCACTATTATATCAATCACTTCAGTTCTAGTTTTCCCACTGGTCATATAGATTAGCTAATTCTTGTCTAATGGAACAACAATTATGGGATGCATGGATAATTTCTCTCAAATAAACATTCTATGATTATCTATTGTGCTTTGAAAAAGTAAAATAAGAAATCAATACATCAAGTAGGAACCCAGAACACATGATTTAACAGTACAAGATATAAGACATGAAAAGTTACTTATAAGTAAAATTACTAACTTTATTATACAAAAGACCTAAAGTAGTTTAAAATTTTGCATCACTGCCAAACTTAAGTTTTGTATTTTATGGTTTTAAAACATCATATCAATGAAAAGATCATAGAGATTCGATCTGCTTTGTTTTCCTTTTAACATTTTAAGAGAATCTGTAGGTCATGCAAGGAAGATGGCAGGGACATGCACTTCATAAAGGAATGCAAACTTCAACAAACAGATGAGGAGGAAAATGTTAAGAAATTGTTTTTCCCCAAAGATTTAATTGACTTCTTTACATCCAGCTAATCATCTATTCTGACCAATTTCTGGATCATATATTTGGACAGTTTTTAGTCTTTGTTCTGAAACAGCATCCCAATATTCCACAGACTAAATCCATAAAAACAAAATAAAGGACTGAAAACGAAAGCATAACAAGGACTTGAACTTTCACAGTTACAAAAGTACACTGATTTCTACAAAGACTGTTAGCCGTAATGTAGCCACTGACAGACCCTGTAAAGTACTAAAGGCTCAGGAAAAAACAAATCACTCACGTTTAAGTCAGTGATTAGGCTTGATTATTCCATCACCCTTTTCCACTTTATTTTGATTTATTTTTTGGTGTTGGGGATTGAACCCAGATTTCTTAACCACTGAGTCACATTCCCAGCCCTTTTTATTTTGAGACAGGGTCTCACTAAGTCACTTAGGACCTCACTAAATTGCTGAGGCTGGCCTTAAACTTGTGATCCTCCTGTCTCAAGCCTCCTAAATTGCTGGGATTACAGGCGTGTGCCACCCATGCACAGCTACCCCTTTCTACTTTAAAACATCACAATCTACAATGCTTTTGGGCAAATTTGATAGTGAAGCATGCATTTAAATTAATTTTCTGATGATTTATGGAATTCAAGGTAAAATAATATTTCAGTAAATAACACAGACTAGGGTATCTGCAAGATTGCCAACTAAACAAATAGAACCATTTTCAAATCTGGAAGCCTCTTTAGAAAGTGTGAGATGGTCTGTGGGCTGTGGGCCATTGTCTTGTAGAAAAGAAAGAGAATTCAAGCCCTGCTCACAACAGGGAGCATTCCTTTATTGTACCTTCACTATCAGAACGACCTGTGGGGAAAACGCCAGTGGCTGACAGGTAAATCAGAAGCACACTATTGGCAGGCAGCTCCTGAAATTAAAGAAAATCACATATACAAAACAACAAACATGGAAAAGCAACACAGTTTTATTGGGCATTTTATGTTGTGGGGAAAACAAAAATGTACGTTAACATATCATCTTTTCCAAGGGAAAAGTCACTTGCTGGGTCTGACTTAGAACTACCTATAAGGCAAAGGTTTGTTATCAATCTATAATGTATAACTCTCGCCAAAAGCTATGAAGACATTCTCTGCATCAGAACCTTCACCACTTAGACAATGTTCTCTGAAAACCTGAAGTACAGAAGTAAAGATCTTTTTCTGATACTTGGGATGGAACCCAGGGGTGCTCTACCACTGAGCTACATACCCAGTCCTTTTTATTTATTAATTTGAGACACAGTCTTGCTAAGTTGCTGAGGCTGGCCTCCAACTTGTGATCCTCCTGTCTTAGCCTCCCAAGTCTCCAGGATTACAGGTGTGAACTGCACCTGGGCTGGAGAAGTAAAGATCTTCATCATAGGTCTATACCTCTCTACAGCTTTCTCTAGATTAACCTAGAAGCACACTACCATTTCTCATAATTTTTCAGATGATTAAAATGTTTCACAGAGTTGCCTGAATATATGACATGCTATGCAACCTACTCTTGGTTTTCAGTTCTGCACTAACTGCTAAGCCTAAAGTAGTTTAGCAATAAAACCTGAAGGCTGGAGAATGACAACTACTCAATGTTCTCATTAACTCATAGTCAGAAACATTCACAAGTCATAAGCAATTTTCATTCCAAAAATAGCTATGTTTAGGACTATTATTCTAAAGTTTTTCATTTTCACATCTTACCTAAACTCCTGACTCAAATATTCAGATAAGAGTGACTCTCAGATTCCCCTTAGGGCACACTTCCCCCACACAGGAAAAAGTGTTATATTAAATATACCTTAAAAGATGCTGCTAAGAATGTGTACAGCTGGCTGAAGGTCGGTTTGTAGAGCAGATACTTGTGGGGATTTTCTCGTCTGGTAGGCTTGTCAGCTGATTCCTGTATTTACACACAAAAAACAATACACACAAAAGCATATTTGACAGATGAATGATCAACGCCTACATTCCTTCTCCTCCCTATCAAACATCCTCTTATTTATGCTCAGTACAGTGATTCTCCTTGTCTTTTCAAGAGAGAGCTCTGCATTCACATTCGTGCATTGGAAGGTAACCAGGGGAAGAACAGGGAGGCAGCAAGAGTGTCACCTGCATTCCTGGCTTATTCATCTGGGAAGCTAAGTTCATGGGCTCTCTCTCCAGGGCTTGTAACATCCGAAACATGTCGACTGTTAGCTCACTGAACTTAACCTGCAAGTAAAACAGACCCAGGCATTAATGTAGCATGCAGCCCTTTTGGCTTTTTGCTTTTTTGTTTTGTTTTGTTTTCCTTTTTCAATACAGGGGATTGACCCAGGACTTACTTGGCAATGCACGACTGCTGAGGTATGCCCAACCTCAGCCCCTGTGGTCTTTAATTACGTTATTACTCTTGACTTTCATGTGCACTTAATGGCATTGAGTATTTGGGAATTTTCAAAAGACAGGAAGGGTAAAGAAGTATGCAGTGACACCCACGTGCTTATCTTCCAGATTCTCTCATTTGTGGTTGCTGTTGTTGGCTCATCTCTGCATCCCTCGGCTGAGTCATTCATTTCCTTAGGGTTTTTTTTTTTGGCCTCCCCCTCCCCCGCGCCCGCCCCTGCAGTAGTGCATGACACCCACGGTCTCACACATGATCACAGTAGTGCACAACAAGCTACAGCCCCTCCTTAGGTTTTGTTCAGTACTGGGATTCCAACCCAGGGGCACTCTACCACTGAACTACCTGATCAGCCCTTTTTATTTATTTATTTTTAATTTTGGGGGTGCCAGGGATTAAACTCAGGGGCACCTGGCCACTGAGCCAACCCCCCCCCCCGTTCTATTTTGTATTTTATTTAGAGACAGGTCTCACTGAATTGCTTAGCGCCTCACTTTTGCTGAGGCTGGCCTCAAACCTGGGATCCTCCGTCTCCACAGCCTCTGGGATTACAATCGTGTGCCACTGTGCCAGCCTCAGGTATTTTTAAAAATAACAAAAAAGTAGTTACAGAACTATACTCGGTCCTACAAAACATGCCGATTCTTAGCTAGGCTGAGATATACGTGGACTCACATTTAACAATATCTTCAGTATATTCTGGCACTATACAATACTTAAAACTGCATCCCTTTCCATTTTCAATAACACTTATACACAACTTCAGGTAGGAACATGTACCCATTTCTATGGAATCAAAGGAGAATTTTTTTAGTTAAGTCAAGAATCCATTTATGAAAAATATTCACTAGAGTTTCAAACTTTTAACTCATTTAACATATCTATCCATACACATGTCTATATCTACCTTTTTTTCCCTCTCAGTGCTGGGTATGGAACCCAGGGCCTTGTGCATGCTAAACAATGCTCCACCACTGAGTCACAGACCTCAGGCCCTCAATGAACATACTTTTAATCAGACTAAACAAATTTTTTAATTCTTCTCAAACCTACATAAAATAAAGTCACATAGATGAGCATTTCTGATCATGCTTAATATATCTACTTGAGTTTTCTGAAATGTGATAATACTGCCCTAAAGAGTTACATATTCACCACCTATTACCTCTGCACAAGAGAATGAAACAAGACCATTTAGATCAGGGCTTAGAGATTAAAAACTCTTGTCACCTGTTCTTTTTCTTTGTCTAAAAGGAGGCACAGAAGTAAGAGCACTTGCTCCAGAGTATGACTAACACTATCCACCATGTGACGGTACTAAGGAACAGACGCCATGCACAAGAGAGTTACAGATCCCCACATTAACCTGGCAACTGCTACCCTTCTTGAAACATATTATTTTCCTGCCAAATGAACACATTGCACTTCATAGTTCAAGCCTCTTGGTCCTTGTCTGAGACGTCACGCCAGGACTCACTTGAATTTCTCTATTTCCTGTTCCTCAAAGCTAGGAAAACTTCCTTCAGTTCTGTAGCTCCTTACTAGCTAGACCTTTAATTGTCCTCTACATCTACCTATCTACCCGCACACCAAGCCAGAACCCCAAATCATCTTTGACATCTATTCTTTCTGTCCTTCTGTATCCAACAGTCTTAGGACTGTGGAGTGAACCCAGGGGTACTTTACCACTAAGCCCCATTCTGAGCCCCCTTTTTACATTTTGAGATAGGGTCCTACAAAGTTTCTGAGGCTGGCCTTAAACTTGAGATCCTCCTGCCTCAGTCTCTGAGTTGCTGGGATTATAGGTCTGTGTCACAACACTCTACATATTTCTCGAAACCATTCTCCATTATCACCACCACCCCTTTAGTAAAGGATAGTATTATCATGTGCCAAGATCACTGCACAGGAGTCAATCAAAAATCAGCACGCAAGCAAAGACTCAAGACAATAAAACGGAATTAAGAAAGAAAAACAGGCAGTAGAACAGAACCATAGGTGATCTAGACAATGCAGTTAACAGAAAAACCTTTAAAGGAACTAATACAAAGGAAGGATAGACAGACACAGTGGCACATGCCTGTAATCTCAATTTGAGGGGCAGAAACAGGAACTACAGCCAGACCTGTCTCAAAAAAAAAAAAAAAAAAAAAAAAAAAAAAAAAAAAAAAAAAAAATCCCCAAACCAAAAAGAAAACAACAACAAAATGGGAGGTGGGTGGTCTGGGGATGTGCTTAGTGGCAGAGTGCCCCCGGGTTCAATCCCCATAACCACACCCCCCAAAAGAAGAAAATCTAAAATTAGACACAGTAGCACACAAATAAGAGAGCTTCGTTAGAAAATTAATATCTATACAGATAGAATGAAATGGAAAGCTATGGAACTAAGAAAGACCACATATGAAATTGAAACTGAGTAAAAGGCTTAACAGATCAGACACAAGAAAACTAGTGAAGTGGAAAAGAAAAAAAGTGAAGTTAAAATAATTAGAAAAGCAAAATTACAGAAAATATAGAAAAGAATGTAATAGCCATAGGTGTCACTGTGAAAGTGTCTACAGACATGCAACTGGAGTCCTAAAAGTAGAAGAGAAAAAGAATGGAAAGAGAAATGGTATTTGGAGACAAAAAAAAAATCTATCTTAAAATAGATGAAAGATATCAACCTATAGATTCTAGAAACTGTAAACTTCAAGCTGGTAAAAAAACAACAAAAAAACCAAACAAATGAAAACAAAACTGCATTTGCCACAGTAAAACTTCAAGAACCAAAGATAGTAAGAAAATCTTTAAAGAACATACAGGAAAGAAATATTTCCTTAAAATATGTGATGAATAATAAATCTAACAGATAATTTCTCAACAGAAATAAAACAAGAAGAAAATGGAATTAAATCTAGAAAATGCCAATGGAATCAAGCTCAAGTTATAGAGCTAACAAATTACAGGGCAATAAACATATTTTGGGAAAAATAAAAACTGAGAAAATTCATTCAAAGTACATGTGAAAACATATTTTGAAGAAAAAAATCAATCCCCAATGCAAACATGAAATTCAAGAAGGAATTAAAAACAAGAGAAAGAAGTCAAATGAGAACAAATACAAATAAATATCAAGTGTACAAAACAATATGAATAATTTCTTATATAATATGAAATAGAGAATTAAAATGTTAAACAAAATTAATGCAAATAGATCAATCAGGCTTCACCTAGTCAAGTTTTTTTTTTACATACACAATGTTTTATTTACTACCTCAACTTTTATCAAAAGTTATTAAACACTGCCAACAAGTAGGAAACTGACCAGTAATAAAGAAAATAATCAATCAATAGATGCAGACCTAGAAATCATGGAGAACTATTAGACAAGGCTGTTAAAGTAGGTATTTTTTGGGGGGAGAAGAGGATACCAGGGATTGAACTCAGGAGCACTCAAGCACTGAGTCACATCTCCAGCTCTATTTTGCATTTTATTTAGAGACAGGGTCTCACTGAGTTGCTTAGAGCCTCACTATTGCTGAGGCTGGGTTTGAACTCATGATCCTCCTGTCTCAGCCTCCCCAGTTGCTGGGATTGCAGGCATGTGCCACCACGCCTGGCAAAACAGGTATTTTAACTAAGCAGTTATTTAAAGCAAATATACATAATGAGACAGAAACAGTATTAAAAAAAAAAATGGAACCTCTAGATATGAAAACAAAATATCTGAAATAAACATGCTTTTGAATGAAAACATAATATCTGAAATAAACATGTTTTTGGATGGGATTAACAACACACTGAATACTGTGAAATGAAAAAGAAAATATCAGTGAACTAAAGTTAAAAGCAATAGAATCATTCCAAAAGAAGGACAGGAAAAACGCTTTAGGACTATAGGTATCACTTAGTAGTATTTACCCAGAATGTGTGTAAGGCCCTGGGTGTGAGCCCCAGTACCACAGAAAATAAAATGAAAATTAAATTAAATTTAAAAGCTTCATTGACTTAAGGAATAACATCAAAGTCTAACAATTTGAGCCACAGTCTCAAAAACAGAAAAGTGAGGCAGGGACAGAAAGTATTTGAGAAAATAGTACCTGAAAAAATTTCAAGTTTGAGGAAAATTATAAACACATATATCTAAGATAATAAACAAATCCAAAAAGGATAAACACACATACACACACACACACACACACACAATTAAAATCATAATCACACTGCTGAAAACAGTGATAATGCAGCCAAATGAAAAATAACACAGTAAAGGAGAATTTTTCAGAGTGCTGATCATAAATTATGCAAGTAAAAGATAATCAGGGGGCTGGGGTTTTGGTTCATGGCAGAGCACTTGCCTAGCATGGGTCAGGCACTGGGTTCAATTTAAAAAAAAAGAATAAAAAAATAAAAGTATTGTGCCCATCCATAACTAAAAAATTTTAAAATACAATTAAACGAAATCTTTAAACTGTTGAAAAGAAAAAAATGGCCCAGAATCTTGTATACAGTGAAAAACACTTTCAAAAATAAAAATGAAGTAAATGGGAAAAAACTTTAAAGCAAAACAAAAACAAAACAAAGCCAAGTGATTTCATTACTAGAATACCTGCATTATAAGAAATATTAAAGGAACCTTTGCAGAAGGAAGTAGTAACACATGGCAACTCAATTCTACACTAAAAATTGTAGGATGGATAGCACAAATAAGTTGGTAAATCTTAAACAGATTTCAATGTCATTTGTAATTTTTTTTTTTTTTTTTGGAGATGGTCTTGTGATGTTGCCCCAGACTGGTCTCAAACTGACAATACTCCTCCCTCAGCCTCCATAATGGCTGTGACTATAGATAGACATGTACCACCAAGCCTGGCTCATATGTAAATTCTATTTTTTCTATTCATTTTCATATTTTCAAAAGATAATTCGGGTTGGGTACAGTGGCACACGACTGTAATCCCAGCTACTCAGGAGTCTGAGGCAAGAGGATTACACATCTGTTAAGGCCAACATGGGCAATATAGCAAAACTCTGTCTGAATAAAATCAAAGAGTTAGGGAAGTAGCTCAGTGGTAGAGCACCGAGGCCCTGAGTTCAATCCCCAGTAATGAAAAAAGTAAATAAACTATTTTAGCTTTTAAAAAAAACTGGGATATACTGAGGTTCATAACATGAGTTTGAAGGTATGTCAACAAGAGCAAAAAGGATGGCTTGTACAGTGTACTGTTATAAGTCATGAAAGTCACAGGAAATTTAGGGAACATTTTGAACTGAAAGAAAACAAAAAATACAAATTATCAAAATCTGTGGAATGAAGTTCAAGTAATGTTTAAAGGGAATTTTATTTCTATTTTTATACTAGAGGAAAAAAAGTTTTAAGATCTACTATCCCAAGATCTATCTATTAGAAGAAAAAGAAAAAACAAATGAAACTCAAAGTTGGAGGAAGGAAACAATACAGACAAGAGCAGAAATCAACAAAAGAGAAAACCAAGAATAGAGAAACATCGATATTTCACTGACCACAGATATCAAGGCCCAATAGGATGCTACAATAATGAAGTTGGGCATGGTGGCATACTCCTGGAATC
Organism: Sciurus carolinensis; assembly: GCF_902686445.1. Taxonomy (NCBI): domain Eukaryota; kingdom Metazoa; phylum Chordata; class Mammalia; order Rodentia; family Sciuridae; genus Sciurus; species Sciurus carolinensis. The sequence continues at coordinate 9,790,214 of NC_062226.1, read as the reverse complement.
CCAGCATTTCAGGAGGTCGAGGATGAAGATTGCAAGTTCAAGGCCAGTCTCTGCAACTCAGGGAGGCCCTAAGCAACCTAGTAAGACCTTGACCAAAATAAAAAAATAAGAAGAGCTGGGGAAAGGGGCATAGCTCAGTGGTAATGTCCCTGAGTACGATTCCCAGTACCAAAAAAAAAAAACAATGCTGATAATTGATAATTAGTCAATAATTAGGTCAATGTTAAATTAACATAGAAGACAGACCAAAAGAACAGAATCAGATTCAAACATATTTGACACAGATTTATGATAAAAGTGACACTACAGTGTGGTTGGGAAAAGATGGTCTATTTAGAAAATGGTCTAAAGTCTACTGAGATCAACATGGAAATTTTTAACGATATTTTACACCAAAATAAAAACAACTTCCAGAGTGACCACAGATGTAAATGTAAAAGGTAAAGTAATAAAGTATTTTTTGTTTTGTTTTGTCTTTTGTATCACGGATTGAACCCAGGGGCACTTCCACTGAGCTACATCCGCAATCCTTATTTTTTATTTTTAGATGGGGTCTTGCTAAGTCGCTGAGGCTGGTCTTGAACTTGTGATCTTCCTGCCTCAGACTCCAAGTGTCTAGGATTACAGGAACATGCCACTGAGACCAGCTCATTAGGTTTTCATTTACATTTCCTTGATTAGTAAAATTTCCTTTGATTAAATTTTCTTTGAATAAAAAATGTGAGAAAAATACTGATCCTTCAGATAATATAACTAAACCAACGACATATGTTTCAAAATCTGCACATAATTTCAAAAATTTTAATTTAGAAATTGGAAAAACAATAGCTATAAAAATAAAAAATGGAAGAGTACTTACTAGAAAAATATGATAAGAAAAATGATAGGCACTATGGTAGTTTCTAAAATTAATGAGTTAATAACACATATGGAAAATTCATGGGCTGGGGTTGTGGCTCAGTGGTAGAGCACTTGCCTCACACATATGAGGCAATGACTTTGATTCTCAGCACCACATAAAAATAAAATAAAGGTATTGTGGCCACCTACAACTAAAAAATATTTAATAAAAGGAAAAATTCATGACGTTTTCAACACCTGATAGTTTTTAGTAAATTACATTTCTAGTACATTAAATCCTCATCATCATGCTATTGTTTTATCATGAAAAAAAATTCCCGGGCTGGGGAGATAGCTCAGTCGGTAGAGTGCTTGCCTTGCAAGCACAAGGCCCTGGGTTCAATCCCCAGCACCACAAAAAAAAAAAAAAAAAAAAAAAAAAAAAATCTCAAACTCACTTTTCATAAATGCACTCAAAAGCAACTCCTCTCTCACTTTTGCCTGATTGTGAATAAAGTATATATAACTCTTAGCTTAGAAAGTTGCAAAGAACAAAATAAAAGATACTCGTAATTCTGATATTGAGAGGTAGACATTTTAGATATTGGTAAATTTCTTGCTATTCCTTTTCCTGTGTATATATGTATATAGATTTTCTTTTTTTTTTTTTTTTTTCTTTTTATTGTAAACAAATGGGATACATGTTGTTTCTCTGTTTGTACATGGCGTAAAGGCATACCATTTGTGTAATCATAAATTTACATAGGGTAATGTTGTTTGATTCATTCTGCCATTTGTATATAGATTTTCTAACACATGAAATAATTTTATTTACATACTTCCATAGAAAATTTTTACTTAACATAAATATCTTCCTATGTTACTAAAAATTCATACTAAACCATTCAATTTCAGTAATATGTACACAACATTAGTCCTTTTTGTTTGTATTTCAAGACAAGATCCTGCTAAGTTTCCTCCAACTTGCCGGTGCATGCTAGGCAAACAACTCTACCAACTGAGTGGTATCTCTAGCCTTCCTCCAACTTCTGATCCTCCTGCCTCAGCCTCCCGAGTCGCCACACATGCACAATGAATAATTTAAATCATCATTTTCTCACTGATAGATATTAGGATATTTACAAGGAAAGAATTCTGTGATGATAAAAAAACTATTTTTAAAAAATTTTTTTAGTTGTCAATGGACCTTTATTTTACTTATTTATATGCAGTGCTGAGAATTATGCTAGGCAAGTGCTCCACCACAGAGTTACAATCCCAGCCCATTTAAAAAACAAAAAACAAACAAACAAAAAAACTATTTTTAAAGTGAATTTTAAGCATAATTCCTTCACAATTCTTTACCTGATTATTACAATTACCAATAATGAGTGCATCAGCCAGAGACAACTGTCCCACAATCATGCCCTGCTCCAGCAATGGGGCTCCTGTTTCAGCAAGGCGATTGGATGTGATAACAATGGTATTATCATCATTTAACACCATTACAGGGTCCGCCTAAAGAAAAAGGAAGAAGCTAATGGTGAGACAAAAATCACTATATTAATTTACTCCTTTTTCTTGACATACATATACAACAAAAACATACACCACATGGTCATTTCCTTATCCATAATTAATACAACCTTTCTTTCAATCACTGACCTCAATGAAAGCTGCTACTTCTTGAAGCACCAAGTTCCATTCCACTTGATCTTCAGTATTAAACCGGTGAGTATAATCCTCAATTTCATCTGACAATTCCTGATTTTAAATACCACGAAGAGAAGAGGTTACTTTAAAAAACAAACATAAAAATACATATCTATATTGTAACATTCTTGACAGAAAATGATATAGTTAAGGGGCATGGTTATTTTTAATACACAGTTCCAATAATAACTAAAAACAAAAACAGCATGGTTTTGCTTAAAAACTCAAAATAATACACAGAATGATACATATCAAATAAGATCTTTATAGAGACCCAATGCCTACTTAGCACTACATCAACAAAAATTTTTAATAGGAAAGTCTGAAAGGAAAAACTAAAAAATTTTAATGTTGAAAAATACTCCCTGATATTAGTTGGCTTTATATCATACTGTATTTGGGAAGGAATATTATTCGTAACTGGGGGTAGAGGAGGACAGAGGAAGATTATATAGGGTTATTTCTGATGGCTTTGTGAAAACTAGTAGGTCATGCTCGAAAACCAAATATTAAGAAATATAAAAGCACTATTAGTAGAGCAAGGTGAGTTTAGTATGCAGTAATCATACATGAATCCTTAAGATGGTTAGCTTTTAATCACCTGAGTGAATGGAGGACAGATGACATAGATAAAATAAAATTTCATTCACAATATTGCGGTAAAATTTTATGGATTTTTTTCAACCTAACCTTTCAATCACTTTCTCCTAAATAAAGTATTTCAAATTTGTTTACACTTCTCAACAATCCATTGATGGTCTGCAAAATGTAAAACATGCTGAAGGGACAAAAGGAATTAAGATAATTAATTATCTAGGAGTAGTATAAATATGTTTGAAATATGGAGAGAGTTGGGAAACTTTTTATCATTACCTTTGTCAGAGGTTAATTGTACTTTGAATGATGTAACTAGATATATCAAAATTAGTTTAGGGGTGGAGGTAGCTCAGTGGTAGAGTACATGTTTATCATGCCTTTAGCCCTGGGTTAGAGCTCCAATACCACACATATGTACAAATTAGGTTAATCTGCAGCACTGAGGTTGAACCAAGGGCCTCGTGCATGCTAGACAAGTGCTCTGGCATTGAACTATATCCTCAGAACTTTTTATTTTTTATTTTGAGGGTGCCACTAAGTTGCTGAGGTAGACCTTGAACTTGTGATCTTTGTGCCTCAGCCTCCCGAGAGCTAGGATTATAGGCATGCACCACTACACCCAGGATAAAATCTATTTTTAATAAAACTATCTGTATACAATTAGAGATTAGGATTTTTCTTATTTTAAAGAACGTTACCTTTACCAGATCCTTCACAACATCCATTTTGTTGAGAAGAAGACAAACTACTATGAATCTTGCATAGTATCGGAGTTTCTTGACTACTAACTCAGGTCTATGGCAGATAAATGGAAAAATCTCATTAGATGAAAACAGACTAAAAGGTTTTTAAAATTTTTAAACTTTCTGATGGTTTTTAAAACTCTGCCATTTTTTGGACAGTTATAATCATTTCTACATAGAACTACATGGCCTTTTTAACACAGTTCTTCATGATTAAGTCATCATTCGTATATATTTATTCACTCAACAAATATCTATTGAGAACTTAGGTGTATTAGGCACTTTGTCTTTTCTAAGACAGAAAAGTACTTCAAGTTCAGAGACATCAGATAGATACCTAAAACACAGTAAAGTAAACATGACAACAAAAGGAACAGAGTGCTACTGGAGCTCACAGGACTGGATCTTGGGTGAGAAAAGGCTTCCTGGAGAAAATAGTGAGTGTTTAAGACGACAAAGAAGAGCAGAGGACTACAGGAGGAAAAATATGAAGTGAAAGTAAGTCCAGGAAGATCAATCTTGGTCTTAAAGTCCCATTTTGTTGACATAAATCAATCCAGCTCCTCATGCTTACTGTTGGTATGACAAGCCTTTTCCAACACTTCTACTTTCCATTCTCTGTGACTTTTGATTAAGTGCATGTTTTGGATGAATCAGTATATAGTGAGGGCTTGCCTTTTTATCTCCTTCGGACAATTTCTGCCTTGTACCTGATGTACTCAAACCACTGACATGTGATGCTGTCACGGCTTTAGCTGGGTCTGTCAACCGCCTTGCAGATCATCTGCTCCCTCTTTGCCCCTCTGTTTTAGAGTTCCTCTATTATTCTTCATGGCTTTCCTTAATTAATAAAGCATTTTTTAGTATTCCATTTTATATCCTCTATTGGCTTCTTGCTCATACCTCTTCTTGGTTTTTATACTTTCAGAGGTTACTAGGAATAGCAATACGCACTAACTTACCAAGATTGTACCTGTTCACACCTGACACTTAACACGCAGGCATTCTCAATCCAAATGTGACATTTCCAACATCCACTTCCTTCTTTCCATCTCCCACATCACAAATACAATAAGCTTACAGACTAGAATTTCATATATTTTTGTCATTTTCCATAGTAAAAAAAAAAATTGACTCATGAGTACTTAAAAATGTGGCTACTCACCCCAGTAGGGTGGGGGGGAAGGAAAAAATAACAGAATGAATCAAACATCATTACCCTATATAAATGTACGATTATGCAAATGGTATGCCTTTACTCCATGTACAAACAGAAACAACATGTATCCCATTTGTTTACAATAAAAATAAATTAAAAAAAAAAAGAATCAGAAGCAGAGGGTGACGTGGTAAGAACAGACTAAAAGGCAGGCAAAATAATAAACTTATAAGATAACCCCTGAAAGGAGAAATAGTAAACAACGAACAACAACAAAAAGTAAACAATAAAAAGTAAACAATGCATTACCATATTTTGGAGGCAATAGATAAATAATAATGTTTTAGAATAATGGTGTGAGAAACAAACTTGCTTCAAAACAAGTAAATTTCTAACTTATGAAAAATAAAGAACAGAAGGAAAAATCCAATGCCATTATAGAAGAGAATATCCATAAAGTATGAAAAAGATTAAATATCCTGGCTCACTATATTTCTTATTTTCCAAGTAATGTGCCCAATAAACAAGCATACCATTGTAATTTTTTTAGAGCACTTAAATATGCAATCCTTAAGTTCATACATTAGGAAGAATAAAATGGGGGTGGGGGCTGTGGGGAGTGAGAGAAAGAATGAAGGAATTCTAGATTATGTAAAAGGAAATGAGAGGGAGGGGGGTATGAAAATGGTGGAATGAGACAGACATCATTACCCTGTGTACATGTATGATTACATGAATGGTATGAATCTACGTCGTGTACAACCATAGAAACAAAATGATGTACCCCATCTGTGTACAGTGAATCAAAATGCAGTCTGTAAAACATTAAAAAATAAAATTTAAAAAGTGGCTACTAACTGACAAATGCATTCATTTTTTTTTAAAGCTTTTTCTTATTTTTAATGGAATCACACCATGGCTGGAAAACATTTACTTGAAAATCTATTGAATCTTATTTTGTGGCAAATTTATGTCAATTCATATAGCTTGGAAATAACATACATTCCCTTATTGTTGCCTAGTTTTATGCACACAGAATAAGTCTTCGATTGTTACTCAAACTTTCTTATAATTTTTGTCTTAATATATAAATTATTAAATATGACATACCAAAATTTTCCACATACATTAGACCATTTACCAATTTCACAATTTTTGCTTTATTATACTGCTATGGTATTACGCATACACAAGTTTAGAATTTTTATATTTTCCTGGTTGTTCCTTTTGTCTTTATGGAATAAACATCCTTAATATTTTATGCATTAAATAAATATATAATTACACTAAAAGTTCTTTTTTTTTTAGGAAATATCTCATTTTTTCTTTTCTGTGCACCTAATGTTTTTGGACAATCTCTTATTAACAGTATTATGGGTTGGAGTTGTGATTCAGTGTACTTGTCTGTCACGTGTGATGCCCTGGGTTTGACCCTCAGCACCACTTGTAAATAAATAAATAAAATAAACGTCCATCAACAACTAAAAATATATACATATATTTTAAAAAACAGTATTATAGCTAAAAAAGGTAAACTGGTAATTTGTCATTTATCTGGGAAGTTCAGATCACTTTCACTTACTATGATTACCACTATATTTGAATTTGTGTTTATTTTATCATTTTGTGCTACACATTTTAGGTATTTTCTCCTTTCCTGCATGCTGGTATACAATGATATTGTAAAAGTCCCTTTTTTTCCTTCTACTTGTTCCAAAGTTACACATTCTTCTTATATTTTTAAAATTTTTTTCTTAAGATTTTAATAGCAAACTTTACTCACTCTATGCTTCTTCTAGACTATAAATGAATTTTATTAGAACAGGTTAATTCTATAATTTTTTTTTTTTTTTTTTTTTTGGTACTGGGGATTGAACTTACGGGCACTCAACCACTGAGCCATACTCCCAGCCACATTTTGTATTTTATTTAGAGACAGGGTCTCACTGAGTTGCTTAGGGCCTCATTTTTGCTGAGGCTGGTTTTGAACTCATGATCCTCCTGCCTCAGCCTCCTGAGCCACTGGGATTACAGGCGTGTGTCACCACACCTGGTCCATTTATTGAATATTGATTTTAGTTCTTGCAGCTTTAGGTGTCTTAATAAGGAAGTCAGTTCCTAAGCTGACATGGTGAAGATTTGGGCCTACTTTTTCTTCTAGTAGGTGCAGAGTCTCTGTTTTAGTATATAAGTCCTTGAACCACTTTGAGTTGTTTTGTGCAGGGTGAGAGATAGGGGTTTAATTTCATTTTGCTACATATGGATTTACAGTTTTCCCAGCACCATTTGTTGAAAAGGTTATCTTTTATCCAATGAATATTTTTGGCACCTTTGTTTAGTATGAGATAAGTGTATTTATGTGGGTTTGTCTGTGTCTTCTATTCTGTACCATTGGTCTACATGTCTGTTTTGGTGCCAGTACTCTGTTTTTATTACTATACTCTGTAGTATAGTTTAAGGTCTGGTATTGTGATGCCTCCTGCTTCACTTTTTTTGCTATGGTTATTCTGGGTCTCTCATTTTTCTAAATGAATTTCATGATTGTTTTTTCTTATGAAGAATGTCATTGGGATTTTAATAGGGATTGCATTAAATCTGTGTAACATTTTTGGTAGTATGGACATTTTGACAATATTAATTCTACCTATGCAAGAGCATGGGAGATCTTTCCATTTTCTAAGGTCTTCTATTTCTTTATTTAGTGTTCCATAGTTTTCACTGTAGAGGTCTTTTATTAGATTGAGTACCCAATGTTTTTTTTTTTTCTTAATCTATTGTGAATGGGGTAGTTTCCCTAATTTCCCTTTCAGTGGATTCATCACTGATGTACAGGAACACATTGATTTAGGGGTGTGAATTTTATATCCTGCCACTTTGCTGAATTCGCTTATTAGTTCTAGATGTTTTCTGGTAGAATTTTTTGGATCCTCTAAATATAGAATCATGTCATAGGCAAATGGTGATAGTTTGAGTTCTTCTTTTCCTATTTGTATTACTTTAATTTCTTTCTTTTAATTGCTCAGGCTAAAGATTCAAGATGATGTTGAATAAAAGTGGCGAAAGAGGGTATCCTTGTCTTATTCCAGTTCTTAGAGGGAATGCTTTCAATTTTCCTCCACTTAGAACGATGTTGGCTTTGGGTTTAGAATATACAACTTTTACAATGCTGGGTATGGTCCTACTATCCCTTAGTTTTCCTAGTGTTTTGAGCATGAAGGGGTGGTATATTTTGTCAAATGCTTTTTCTGTACCTACTGAGATGATCAGATCGATTCTTGTCTTTAAATCTATTGATGTGATGAATTACGTTCATTTATTTCAATATGTTGAACCAACCTTGCATCCCTGGAATGAATCCCACTTGATCATGGTACACTCCAGATACTGACTACTTAAATCTCTGCAGGCCATATATGGCATCTATAGTACATTATCCTTTTCATTTTTTATAATCTTTTAAAATGTAATAGCAATTCTAAGCTGTCAGGCAGCAGAAAAATCAGGCAAGCAGGCCTAGTTTGCTAATCTCTACATTAAATGATCATACAGAAGCAAATGGGTAACTCTATTCTGGAAGCCACTATGTTGAACTGCAGCAAAACACAGATTAGATTCATCAGTGCCATGCACTCATTTGTGTAAGAGGCCATTCCCATTATGCCTGACAACCAGAACCTGTTGGCTGACTACAGATGAGACCCTCACTGGAAAGGACCACATCAAGTCCTCTTCATCATCAATCCCACCACAAAAGTGCCAAAGCCTTCTACTTTAGATTCATGTTTCTCACTTTAAGAAAAGAAACTTCAATACTGTCACCACTAATGTTGAAATCATGTTGTTCTTAACTAACTCTGGACTCCAGCTTTGCCCAACCTGCCAGGCCCATGACTTATATGACATGGACTCTTTAACTTCACATTTACCTGGAAAAGTCTGTTCCTCCAGGTAGCTTCTTGCAACCTCTCTCCATAGTCTCCTGTGTGCTCGGCCACTTCCATATCTAACTCTGCCCAGGTGCAGACATGGCCATTTGCAACAGTCAGGGTTTGCAGCTTCCAGAATGAGTGACTATGTGTTAGTATCTCCCCTTCTAAGCAGGATGGCAAGAGAGTGGGACATTCTGCAAGCAACCCATGCTTAGTGACAGACCCTCACCTTGGTGAGTGCTGGAACACTGGCCTCCACATAATCCTTAGGTGCTGAGACAGTGCAGAAAGAACTTTCTGCTTTTGTGGAGGGAAGATTTTTTCCTTTTAAATGAATTGTAAAATTGTGGAATACCTTTATAGTGGATTTTATCTAGTGGTCACTGATCTTAGTTTTAGTTAGCAACTGTTGCTGACTACTACCTTAATTGGTATCCTTGCTCCTGTAAACTAAGAACAATCTTCCAAATGAAGAAAGCCCTTTCTAAGCACACAGAACAAAGTCAAGGTTTTACACACTGGATTATCCTTTGATTCTAATTTGTTGGTCCAAAGCAAGAAATTTTGTCATTCTGGTTCCAAATAGTTCTAGCTCTTCTAGATATGCACTGCTGTAGGAGGCAGCAAAGGAAAATAATTCAGATGTGGTATTTGCTACTACAGTAGAAAATGACTGCAATAAATCAAACTGTTGGGTTTTAAGCCAAGGGGCTCAAGGCCAATTTCCCTTCTGGCACATCAGAAAATGCAGAAAAGTGAATTACATAAGGTATTTTGCTATTGCTTAAAATAATTCTCTGCTTATATGTATTTTTAATTTTAATAAAATGCTACACAGCCCTTTTGCATATTTTAGAGGTACAATTTATCTTGCCAAGAATTAAGATAAATGGCACTGGGGATGTAGCTCAGTGGTACAGCTCTTGTCTCGCATGCATGAGTACAAAAAAATAAGATAATAACATGAACATAAAAAAAAAAGTGTTGGAGAAAATATACCTGTAGTGAAAACATGTAAAGCAAAGAATCATAAAACCTGAAAGAAATGTAACTGATGGAACTTCAATATGGGATGAAGTAAAGGGATGGAAAAAGATACCAGGAGACAAACTTAAGTCCTTATGTGAAACATCTAGTCTTTCTAGATGTTTAGAAGTACATGAAGTATGTTTAAAGTATAGGTAGTAAATAAAACATTTTGTAGATATCTTTTTGTTAAAATTCATAATGATATAACTATCTTTTGGACAGCTGTAAATGGAATGATCGAAATACTTCTCTGAGCCATGCATATTATGTTTGTGTTGGTTCAGGGAGGAAGAAGGAAAAGAATATGCAAAGGGCTTTATACCAATGTATTTTCTGTGCAGCAAGATTGACCACTGTCCCTTAAATAACAACAACAAAAAGACACTAGGAGAAAATGTAGAATTCACATCTATGCATCATACTGTATCAACCAAAGTCCCCTAGAGTGGTCCAAACAAAATAGACAAGGGAATTGAAGGGAATTTATCAGAGTGAGCTTTCCAAAAAACACTGCTGTTTACCTGGAAAGTTTAACAAGTTTAACAATAGTCAACCACAAAGTTGCCCTAGAAAAACATATCAAAACTGTTTTCTTCTATTGCTGAGACGATATAATCTTTTTACTATATAACCACTGTGAGTTCTTTTGTGGGAAGTAGATAGAACACACAGACCTTCTAAACCTGAACTTTCTCCTCCAACAATTCTTGGAAAGCTAGCAATAAAGACCCTCCAGATCCCTGATTTCATCTACCATTCCATTCTTGCCTAAACACTACAATTCACCTGTACCCCAAATATGTCCATACCCCACTAGAAGATAAACTTTTAAAAGGGAACTAATATGCCTTCTTTTTTCTCTTTCACCCAAGTACTTGCCACAGTGCCAGATACAAAATACTGCTCAATAGATTTCTATGGAACAGTGACTTCCATATGATTCTTTTTTAAACAGTGGAGCTACACAACTGTTAAAACAGTATCAGGTTTACAAAAGAAAACTCACATGGCATCAGAACTTTTTTTTTTTTTTTTGGTCTTACATAACAGTTGTCAACGGCCTTTGAAAATAGAAGAATTAAGATTACACAAGCTAAAAAGAACAAAGACTATTAGCTAAGCCTCACTTTGGAGTCGATTCTTTTCTATGAAATCAGTATGACTTCGATCTTCTGTAAAGAAATAAACCCCAACACTCCTTTGTGCTATGACTGCACTCTGGAATTGTGACATATATTATAATATTTATATTATGGCTTTTAGGTGACATATGCCCCTGTATACTTTAGAAGGCCTGCTACATAGTAGGTACTCAATAAAGCCTATTAAATGAATGAAAGTTATAAACAAATGTGTGCTTTTCTGTACAATTTCCACATAGACTTCAGACTCTGTCTTATCCTCATCTTTCTAAAAGCACAGTAGATACATACCTGTCTTCTTTATTGACTTGAGAATAATAAGATCTTTGTCTGATCGCAGAATAGAAGGAGAAAGCCTCATTCAGATAGCTGGTCTCAGATGTGCGTAAGCTATGAGAAAAAGAATATTAAATATGACTGAAAAATGAAGCTCCACACCATGATAAAGACTTGTTCCATATTACTTATTCTGCTACACAAAGGGATAGGAATGACTATCCAAAATTTGAATCATCCTTAAAATGTATAATAATAATAGTAATAATGGCCCCCACCCCCACTCCCAAGTCTTTTTGGATACCAATCAAAGTACACATCTTTCTCATTCTGTGAAGGGACCCTCCAAACAGCATTCTACCTGGTTATATCTGCTCCTAGGACCAGACCTTCCACGACATTCGCCAAATTCACTGTCACTTGAACTTTGACCTACTTTAGTGTTTTTCCTCACAAAACTCATAAAAGGACTAACCCACATTAATCTCCAGTGAATTCTACTGAGTTGTGTTCTATGTTTAGTATTTCTAGTTTTATGAGGAGATTTTAAGGCCATGTTCTAACCAAAAGAGTGATTTTAAGCATGGGCATTTTGGGTGATACATCAAAATGTAGGAAAATGAACTTTTCTGCCTTTTCAGTTGTAAATGGTCCAAGCCTTTTTTATTATCACTTCTTTCCGTGGCTCAAGGGTGGAACTATACAGATATCACTCCTCTACGGATATAATCCAAAGTGTCTTCATTTACCTCATGTAACCTTTCAAAATATCCTGTATGAATTTTTAAAAGCATCCTTCAAAAAAACCACTCATTCATAATATGTAAGTTATGCTTCTGCATAGTATCAAGACTTAGGAAAAGCTATAAGAACAATAAATTCATTTAGTACTAATCAAAACTTGAGAACAAAATACAACTTAAAAAAAAAAAATCAAGGCTAAATTTCTTTAAGTTTGACCAAATGAACTGTTAAACAGCAACAGCCCTTGAAGCAAGTACTATAATTTGGATTACGGAAGGTCATTTCATGATACTGTAATGATTGATCTGGTTTGAACCAGATTTCATTCATAACTCACTGTCTTCTCTCCTAGCAAGTGAGTAACTATGCAGACTCCTGCATGCTCTATTTTTATCACGGCAACACTTGATTCTCTCCATTAGCAATTCACTTACTAATAATGGTAGTATAGCTGCCCGATCTTAGAAGCGATTTCCCCTATTTGCCACCGCTTCAAGCCATACCGATTATCCAACACTTGTCTGTTTTATACAGGAGATAAGAAAATAGAAATAAGAATTATAAATATCAAATAACCAAATCTGTAAATTCAATAGAATAAAAACCATCAGAAAAGCTCATGAATTTCTCATGAGGTTTCAACATAATCATTCAACCAAAAAAGCATTTGTTAAATATCTATTTAAAGTAAGTTGAAATATAAAAGAAACTACTCTGAGCTATGTCCTTGAAAATTGGAAACAACAATCCCTCCCCAAATAGCTCTGGCCATTAGATTTTAGGATGAAACCATGGACCATCCCACCCACGTGAGAGTTAATCTAACATTCCAGATAACAACACTGTGTTTAGCAATCAGATAAAAACACTATATTTTAGCTAGGCACAGTGGTGCATGCCTATCAACTCAGGGATGCTGAGGAAGGAGAATCACAAGTTTGAGACCAGACTTGGCAATTTAGCTAGAACTTAGTGAGACCCTCTCTCAAAATTTTAAAGAATAAAATGAATAGGGCTGTGGGGGATGTAGCTCAACAGCTCTTTGGTGAATTATTGCTGGGTTAAATACCCAGTACAAAAACAACAACAAAACCCAAACCACTATTTTTAAAATCCTAAAAAAACAGGGAAAAACAGCACTTTGCTTTCATTTGACTCATGACAGTGAAATATATTATTTTAAAAGTACCAAGATAAAAAACATTGAGATAGTTAAAGGTCAAAACTGCGACAACTATAAAGCAGGCCTACACTTTCCCTTAACTATAAAATTCCTTTACCGATGCTGCTGCTGGAACTTCCAGAGTTTGGTGTAAACATCAAAAGTTCTTCCAAAATAGGACTGCCACTGCTTCTGTCCATATTGTGGCAAATCTCTGTAATAACAAAAAAGCATCTATTAACTTTAAGTCTCTTATGCTTTTTGGAAATTCTATCTTGTGATGGTACAAACTGGATAGATTTAAAGTACTTGAATTTAGGTTTTCTTTTTTAAAAGTTATAAATTTTAGAGCAAAAAATAGTTCTATGACAAAGGTCCAGGTGACTTTCTTCCCTAGCTACTCCACTACCCCTCCCAGCTCAGGCCCAGTGTCCTTCACAGGTACCTTTCCCAGGAGGATCTGGCACTCTCTTCCCTCTCCCTGGATTATCTTATTTATGCTCACACACATAGTGATAACTTCCAAATGTTTATCTTCAGCTAAGACCTCAGGAGCTTGAAAATGCTGCTTTAGAAGTGTTTTAGAAGTGGGTGTGCAGATAAATGGTTTCAGTTGTCAACTACACCATCCTCTTCTTATGAGAGAAATAAAATCCCTGTCCTTGGGCTTGGTGACTTACAGTACATGCCTTTGAGAGACAAACACTCCCTAAACACAAACTGAGCTTGGTCACATTAACCTGCTTTGGTCAGTGAAATACAATTGCAAATTATCTACATCACGTCTAAGGAAAAGATGAAGAAACAGTACATGATTCAACATTTTTACCTTACTCCTAGGACTGAATGCTCTTCACTCTGGAACACTGAAAGAGACACTTAATGGAGTCTCAGAACCACAGACATCATGTAGTTAACATGAGAGCTAGAAATAAATCTCTATTGTAGTAAGGTATAAAATTTGGGGGTTGTTATAGCAACCTTAGTTAGGGAAAGCTACTACAGAAACTAGAAGCAGGAGTAGGTTACTGCCATAAGTCATAACATGTGACACTGGCATTGGGCTGACAGTAACTGTTACCAAAAGTTGAAAAAACAAGAACCTATATAACAATGAGAATCTATATAATACGGTGGCAAAATTACATTTGCCTGCAGTTTACTCAAAGGCAGATAATGGGACTGAGGATCTTGTGGATTTAGATAAAGTCAGGAAATCGTATGGAACTAGCCCTGGGTGCTATCAGTTGCAATTAACAAAATACAAGGAAAATGAACTTGACAAATAACTGGCTGAGAGAAGTTGAAAAGGAAAAGAAAATCCACACATTCAAGAACTTTCAGGACTGAAAGATACAATTACTAATGTTCAAATATAAAAGACACAACTGATAAATGCTAGCCACAAATGCCCCTTAAGACAGCCTCACCTTCAGGGCAAAGGCCCTTCAGTTAAATTCTCTGACTAACAGCAGGTGACCCCCCCACATTCACATGTTGGGACAAGATAGATCAGGGAAAAGACTCCAAGGATTTGGCAGACTTGTAGAAGCCTCATAAGCTCAAGTACCTGCCATAAGGTCTAGAGACAGAAAGAAACGTGTCGATGGCTCTTTGCAGTACCAAATCCGCGGGTATTTGTCACCGCCTGCAGCAACAATTTGCGTGGGTCTTTATCGGTGGTGGACGGGAAACAAACTACTTTAACTATGTTTCTTTAGTGGGCTGCTTTCTCGCTTATTCGCTTATTCCCTGGGCTATAGAGGAAGAAAGGCTTTTCTTAGGGAGAGAGAGAGAGAGACTTTGCATAAGAAAGAATCTTTGAGGGGAGAGACACTGAGAGAAAGATAGAGAAAGAAAGGCTTCTATGCTTATCAGAGATCTATTTCTTCTTAGGCTTCTGCAGCTTCTTCTTAAAGGTACATCCTGCATCCTGTGAACTAAAGGTGCATGCTAGGAGTATGTGCTAAAGGTGCACTGCTTCTCTCTGCTTGCCGCTGCCCCTACTCGCTGCTTCTCTTTCTGCTTGTCGCTTTTCTCTGCCTGCTGCTGCTCCTTACTGTCGTGTGCCACCTTCCGCCTACAGCCCGCTTATATCTCCTCCAGGAGGCGGAGAGTAGGGCCACGCCTCTTATGCAAAGATTAGGCAAGAAGCTAGATGTCCAAGCAGGCACGATTAGGAGTGCTCGAGAACACATGCACATGCATTGTGTGCATGGATGATAAATCACCTGAGTGTGCTTATGTCAATTAACCTCCTCGCTGCCACAACCTCTGGCTGACTGCCAGGCAACATCCTGGCGCCGTGTGCATGGCACAGTCCTCAATAGACACGTCTCAGAAGCAGTATGCATAGTTATTGGTACGTGAAAGTAACTTGAATGAAACAGTCAACACATTGTTGTGCTGCTCAAAATCACGTGCTCCAAAATAGGGGCCATACCTGTTCACTGGTTGGAGCATATTTCTCATTCCAGTCTGAGTAGTCACCTCATTTTTATTGAAAAAAATTTAATGGGTACTTAACAAATGTATCAGTCTTTATTTTAGTGGTTAATTCTTTTTCATCCCCCCAAGCCCCAGTACTAGAGATTGAACCCAGGCCTCATGCATGGTAGGCAAATGATCTATTATTGAGCTAATTTCTCAGACCTTTTAAAAAATTTTTATTTTGATACAGATTCTCTTGAATTTGCCCAGGCTGGCCTCAAACTTGCAATCTTCCTGCTTCACCTCTCAAGTAGCTAGAATTATAGGAGTGCACCACTATGCCCAGCCCTCTTCTATCTTTTTAAATAAATCTATCTATACAATAGTATTGTCTTCTAAAAGAGGTAAAGGTTTAATTTTCAAATTTAACACTAATACAGACCAAACTGGGTTCTTTTTCTAAAGTTTTATACATATATGTATATATTTTTTAGTTGTTAATGAACCTTTATTTATTTATATGTGGTGCTAAGAATCGGACCCAGTGCCTCACACATGCCAGGCAAGTGCTCTACCACTGAGCCACAACCCCAGCCCCAAACTGGGTTTTAGATATGTGTAACAAATTATGTTTGAATGATTTTTTTAAAACACATATTCTTTTAGACTGATATGGCAGCTCTGAAATTGATGTCATCAATTGCTTGTATCTCAGATCTTTTTATTCAACTGCTTTCTTTCTATTTCTTCCTTATCATTTTGTTAGATACTATAGCTTTATAATAAGTATAGCATATTTCTCTTTTTTTCAGGAGTGCTTTAGCTATTCTTGGTTATTTGTATTTGCATATGAATGCAAATTTTAAAATCAGCTTAACAAATTCTACAAAAAAACTTAATGAATTCTAATGGGAACTGCATAGATCTAGAGGTCAATTTAGAGAACTGACATTTTTCATAATTTTGAGTATCAACAGTAATTCATTCCATTTATGTTGAAAATACTGTCATTTTTCAAATTTGATAACTTTTTCCATAAAGGTCTTATATTTGTTACTTTTGTGAAAGATACCACTGAATTGTATACATGCAAGTATATGGTATTTGACTAATACCTCAATAAAGCTGTTCTTCAAAAAAGTAAGATAATAAAAAAGCAAGGCATGATCTCTGCTCTCTCTCCAGAATCTATATAAAAAAAATAAAAAGAGGGAGACAATCAACAGATGAGAGATTTCAACAAATTTTTGGAAGAACAACATGAGATGAAGAAATAACATTGTTTTATGAAGAAATGTCAACATTATTATTGCCTGTCATTCAAAATCCTGGCAGGAAACAGATGAAGCACACAAATGAGTGACTGAGAAGAGTTCAATACGGGGGCCACAGAGGTGTGAACAGGAGATGGGAAACCACAGGAGTGCTGAGGTGCCCTCGGGCCAAGTTACCGCACCTGATGCCCACTGCAGCAGGGTAGGGACAGCCCTGTGATTCCTAGCATAGAGCAGAGAAAGCCGGCACCTAGGAAACACATAAGAGGAGCTAAAAAGAAGTTACAAAAAAAAGCAGAAGGAATTAAAGTGCTTCAAACAAGAATGCTAACTTAAGGTTTACATAAGAACCACTTGCTGCTAGGCACACATGCCTTGTAATCCCGGCATCTCAGAGAGGGGAGGCAGGAGAATCTCAAGTTCCAGGCCTGCCTGGGCAATTTAGCAAGACCCTATCTCAAAATAAAAAACAGAAAGGGCTGGGGGTATAGCTCAGTGAGAGAACATACCTGGGTTCAATCCCCAGTACTGCGAAAACAAAACAAAACAATTTATCCCCCCCATCTCCACCCCAAATGCCAACTACCTCAGCAGTTGTCCTCCTAGGCACAGGGAAAGGGAGAGGGGAGGGAAAGGACCAGAAGGAAGGAGGGGGAGAGAGGTTTTTCATTAGAGAAACTGGATAAGCTTCTCTTCTGGCATTGATTAGGGTGGGAGTGAACCCAGAATAGATTTAGCCTGTTTAGCATAAGGCAAATCTCTCCATCAAATACTGGGCCTAAGTAAATAGTGAGCTTGGTCAACTGTCTATCATGTCATTCTTCAATAAGAATCGGTTAGACATTGGAGGAAAGTTTGCAACATAACAAAACATAATTCAGAGAACAGGATAAAAAAACAAAATTAACAATTCAAATTAGTATTCTCAGAATTTATATGTTCATAAAAATAAGAACAAGATTAATGAGAGAAGGAACTCAGAACAAAGAAGTTGGAAATTTTTAAAATTATGATTACTGAAGGTCATCATAAGATAATGATGAAAAATACTAAAAAGCTAAAGGAAAAACAATGAAATGGAGAATAGAAAAGAGCAATAATAGAGTGACCACCCCCCCAAAAAAATTAGAGCAATAAACTAAAGGAAGCAATAGCTACAAATTAAGACATACCAAGTAGCAAACTAGATGAATAAAAAATGACCTATTTCATGAAATGCAGGGCAGGAAGAACAAATTACAGAATAGGACATAAGAATCAGACCAGCACCAGAGTTTTCATCAGAAATGCTGTATTAATGGGCTGGGGATGTAGTTCAGTTGGTAGAGTACTTGCCTCTCTCAAGCACAAGTCCCTGGGTTCAATTCCCAGCATTACCAAACAAAAAAGAAATGCTGTATTAAAACAATACCAAAAAAAAAAAAAAAAAAAAAAAAAAGGGAAAACTGCCTTCAAAGTTATTAATCATGTAAAAGGAATAATACTGAAATTTCCAGGCATGGAAGGACCCAGAAGAGCACCTCCACACACCCATTCTTGAGAAGAGGCCTGAGTGAGCTGGGCACGGTGGTGCACACCTGTTATCACAGCAACTCAGGAGGCTGAGACAGTAGGACCACAAGTTCGAGGCCAGTTCAGTAATTTAGTGAGACCCTATCTCAAAATTAAATATATATATATATTGAAAAGGACTGGGAAAGTAGCACAGTGGTAAAGTGTCCCTGGATTCAATCCTAGTACCTAAAAATTAAAAAGAGAGAAGTAGCCTGAGGATGTGTTCCACCAAAAGAGAACCAGGTATGGTGAGTACAGAATCTTGAAATAGTAGGTCCAACCCACAAGAACAGTGTTAGTAAAGACACGCAGTTTGTATGTACTACGTAATTTAATCCAAAAACTATTAAATTGCACAACTTTAAGTAACAAATAGGGTTAAAATGAGTGATGCATTTGAATTTGAATCTATGAATGAATGCCTTTGAGTCATATGTTGGAGTTACAGAGAAGAAAAGGTAATCATTGCTCAATTCCTGGCTCTGCAATGTAAAATATTTAGTCATATGTCAAAATGCTGTTTATTACTCATTTTCAACTTTTAGAATTCACATACAGAAAAAACACAAAATATTTAACTCAGATTATAAAATGGTAAGTATATTTTATGTTCCAGAAAATGAAACTGTAAAGTTATAACTGACAAAAATTAAGGATGGAAGAAGAGGAGAAAAGATGAAGAAAATAGCAGGAGTGATAACTTCCTCATCCCATTAAATGCGGAGCCAAAGGAATGCCATTGAGATGATATATGAGTTGAGGGAATGGCTTGCTGCTAACCATCTGTGTGACCCAAGCAAGCAAACTGTCAGAGGTCCCCGTCTGTAAAAGAGGAATACAAACCCAGTTCGGCTTACCTGGAATGCTTGAGGCTAACAGTGCTTCTGATTTTGGATTTTGGGATATTCATACATATGTAATGAGATATGTTGGAGATGGGACCCTAACCCAAATATCAAAGCCATTTAGGTTTCATAGACCTTTTTTTACACCTAGCCTAAAGGTAACTTGATATAACTTTTTATTTTTTTGAGATAGGGACTGACTATGCTTCCCTGGCTGCTCTTGAACCCCTGACCTCAAGAAATCCTTGAGTCAAGGCCAGTAGGGCTAGGGTATTAGATACTATTACTGCTGTTATTTATTTTTTTCTTCTTCCTCTTCTTTTGTGGTGCTGTGGATTGAACTCAGGGCTTTGTACTTGCAAGGCAAGCACTCTACCAACTGAGCCATATCCCCAGCCCAACAGCTGTTATTTCTATGGAAAATTCTAACCAGGGGAAAGAATAGTTTTTGGGCAAATGAGATCTTCATTTTATCATGCCAGATTGCCAACAGAAAATAGGCAAACTGGTAAACCAAGAAATAATGATAAAAACATATTAACCTGAGAAATGGAGATAAACACCAGGAAAAGTGAAATCAGAAGCAGTCAAAAATGTTTGCCTCTGAAAACCAGGACTCAAGGGGGGAAGGAGGTCAGAGTACTGCTATTGTTTGCATGAGCTCTTTATATTATTCCACTTTCTTTCATGTAGTGCTGGGGATTCCATTCAGGGTCTCCTGCATGCTAAGCATACACTCTAACATTGAGCTACATTCCAACTCTCACCTTTTTAAAAAAATATGCTTTTTTAAATTGTAGAATTATATTTTCATCCATTTTAGTACTTTAAAGACATAGTATAAAATTCAAAAGGCACAAAAGGTGTGTAGAAGGTTTTCCCCACTAGAAGTCCTCACTTATTTATTTACAAGTATGCATATGTTACTTTGAAAATGTTTTAAACAAATACATTTACACTAAGAAAAAAGTACAAGATGAAAAGAACAAACCATGACCTAATCAATTAAAATGTAGTATTTTAGCATGTTTCTTGTCAGACTGTTTTCTAGTCATACTTGTTTCACTGCTTTAAATAAATGGTGCTTCTATTTTGTTAGTTGTCTGTAACTATTAGTAATCTTTGCCTGAAGCAAAGGGTTTTAAAGATACATTTCTTGTACCCAATTTTGGGATTATTAAAATTAAAAATGACAAGTCAAAAAAATGCTAGCTTTTCAGGCCTCCTTGAGACCCCCATTAAACAGGATCCGTCTGTGCAGCTAGTTCAACCTGCTGTGTTTTGCTAGAAAGCCTCTATATGAAGAATTGGATGCAGTGTGTTTTGGCAGTTGCACATGGGTAGTTTACTAAGCCTATAATACCATCACATTGTAATTTATGATTTCCTTCTTAGTTTTTATTTCTTGACCAGCAGCTGTAAGTCTCCAAATATTTTTTTTCCTCCAAACCAGCATGTTTTTGAATATGTTCTCTTGATTTGTTTACTGAGATGTTTTTCAAATGATGCAAAACTTTGGGGGGTTTCATCTTTACATTTTCTATTCCAATTTTTCTGGTTTCTCCATAAAAAATTTTGACAATTCTTCAGGTGTATTTCATTCATTTTTTTACTCCAATTTTATTGTTTTTCTCCTTGGATACTGAAAGATCATCTTCAATTTTTCATAAACATCACTAATTTAATGTCTCTAAGTAGTATCAGTTCTACTCTTTGTCCTTGATGTGAATTTTAATCCTGATACTGTATTTTTGGTTTCCTAAAAGTCTTTCTTGCCTTTTTAATTTTAATTTTTGCTTTTGATGGTGCAGGGGATGGAACTCAAGGCCTTGGGCATGCTATGCAAGTGCTCTCCCACTGAACCACGATCTGCAGCATTTTATTGCAGAAGAGAAATTTACAGACTTTGCTTAGTTTCTATTGTAGATAATTTTCAGAGGTCTGAGCCTTGAAGAAGTTGTTTCATTCCCATGTGGGTATGAAAGGGTAAGGGGGTGTGACTCCGTTTTGGAATGAGCCCGTTTGGGGATCTGATTCCTCCTCGTAGGAGGTATCAGCACTCCATGCTGTGTTGGCTATATCATCTTCCCAGAGCATGTCTGTTGGGTGAGGGAGGAGGATAAATCAAATCCTTTCCTCAAATCTACACATGGACTGCAGCTCCTAGAACAATTAGTCCAGCAGGTTTGTATCAACTATCATCAGAGCAGCTGGATAAAGCTGAGAGCTTCACAGTTTAGCCCTCTGACACTCTGAACCAGAAAATTCTTTGTCTTTCCCAAAGAATTGTGCCTTATTCATGGGCTTTATAGCTCTCAGTATGTATAATGTTAACCATACTAATATTTCTTTCTGCTTTACTAATTTTTAAGAGTAGTAATCTATCTACCTCAAATACACAATACATAGAAGACCTAGGTGATGATTTTATGATTGAAGACTTTATCAGTTAACTTTTTTCCTTTTCTTTTTCTCTTTTTTTAAATGAGACAGGGTCTCACTATGTTGTCAAGGCTTCCCTTGAACATCTAGGCTCAAGTGATCTTCCTGCCCTACTTAGTGCCTTTTGAGTAGCTGGGACCACAGAAGTGTGCTTCACTGCTCAATACTTCAGCTCCTTTTTGCTGCATAATGAAACACTTCAATACTAAGCAGTTTAAACAGGGGGTGGTGGTGCATTCTTGTAATCACAGCAACTCCAGAGTGTGAGGCAGGAGGATAAGTTTGAGATCAGCTTCAGCAATTTAGCAAGATCCTCTCTCAAATAAAATTTTTAAAACAGGGCTGAGCAAGTAGCTCAGAGGCAAAGAACTCTTGGTTTTAATCCCAAGTACTATACAACAAAAAACAAACAAACAAAAAATATCATGAAGGCAAACAAACCCAAACAAAACAAACAACAACAACAAAAAAGCAGTGTAAAACAAAACCATTTATTAGCTAGTGATTTTGTGACTGGTGGTTTGAGTTAGGTTCAGGTGGACAGTTCTAGTGGTCTCAGCCAGACTTCACTCATGTAACTCAGACAGCTAGTAGTCAATGGCCTCCCTCAAAACTAGCATTGCCTCCTTGTTCAATCACGTGGGCTTCATCATCCAGCAGGCTAACTTGGTTTGGTAAGATAATATGCGGGCTGTTGCAAGTGTCTCAAAGAAGGACAAGCTCTAATGTGTGTTTTCTTTTAAGTCCTCGTTTCATATTTGCTACTGTCCCATCAGCCAAAGCAAATCCCGTAAGAAGCTCAGAGACAGTGTGGAAGGAGACTATTCACAGCTGTGTATCTAGGGAAGGCAACGGTTTTTGTTTTTGTTTTTGTTTTTCACAAACACTATCAGAGATTTTACGCTTCTTTCTACTTTTAAAAGTTGTAGTGATTAATATTTATTTTCTATATTGATGAAAAATTATCCAATTCTAGTAGTCACAGAACAATCATGACTTAAATTTATATAATTTACATAACCAATTTCATGCACTTCTAAAACTCTGACCGGATTTCTGACAGTTATGAATCATTTACCCCTCTATAAAAATGAAGACGGCTCTCATGTCTGCCCATCTGTAGCCATCTCTGGGCATAGTTCCACAGTGCTCCTCCTTGTGTAGACATCAGGCACCTGAAAGTGTTCACAGTAAGACTGCAGGCCAACGAACCCTGCCACCTGCAAGGTCAGCCACGGGGACTAGAGGACCCTCTGGTAGGAAGGCAGTCGAGGTAGACAACTTTCTTTCTTTTTGATTTTACTGTGCCTGCATTTACTCTTTCATCTCTTCCTTCAATGCCTGCATTTGCTCTTTCATCTCCTCATTTGCTTCCCTGATTGTTTTAATTATGTACATTCTGAACTCCCTTTCTGACATTTCTTCTGCTGTGCTGTCATTGGGTTTTATTGATATAGTATCTAGGTTTGTTCAGGACATTTTCTTCCCTTGTTTTCTCATATTGGTCAGATATCAGTGGGACTCTGAGATATTGCAGATTTCCTCTATTGGCTTATAGAGTCCCTGTAGATTTCCAGTATATCACCTCCCAGCCTTCAGTAGCCTGAAGTCTTGGAGGAACTTGATAATGCAGTGTTTCCGAAGAAAGTTGCCCCTATCCCACTACTGGTTCCAGGGCTTGGAGCTGGTTCTGTGTGGAAAAGCTCTCACTGGGCTGTCTGCTCCGAGAAGCTGGCCTTGGAAGGAGTCTGCCGCCGGAGGGAGCAGTGCTGCTTGGAGAAGTCTCTGGGTGCCCTGCCCTGATCCCAGAGGCTGCCTGCGGGCTGGAGCTCGCCGCTGGCTCCAGGACTTGGAGCTGGCTCTGTGCAGAAAGGGTCTCATTGGGCTACCTGCTCCGAGAAGCTGGCCGTGGAAGGAGCCGACCGCCGGAGGGAGCGCAGCTGCCTGGGGAAGACTTTAGCTGCCCTGCACTTCTCTGAGAAGCCGCCCCTGTCCGGGCCTGTCGCCCGGGTCGATCTTCAGCCGGTGGGGGAGACTCTCCCCGTGGCTCTATGTTAGTTCGGGTCTCTCAATGCCTCCTCTTGAATCCTGGGTTCTACAGCGACAGGAGATGCAGTCACCCTGTAGTCCGCCATCTTGGATCCCCAAATCATTCTTTTTTTTTTTTTTTTTTTTGCAGTGCTGGGGATTGAACCCAAGGCCTTGTGCTTATGAGGCAAGCACTCTACCAACTGAGCTATATCCCCAACCCCCCCAAATCATTCTTAATGGAGAAAAACTGAAACCATTCCCTTTAAAAACGGGAACAACACAGGGATGTCCTCTTTCTCCACTTCTTTTCAACATTGTCCTCGAGACTCTAGCCAGAGCAATTAGGCAGACTAAAGAAATTAAAGGGATACGAATAGGAAAAGAGGAACTTAAACTGTCACTGTTTGCCGATGACATGATTCTATATTTAGAGGATCCAAAAACTCCTCCAGAACACTTCTAGACCTCATCAATGAATTCAGCAAAATAGCAGGCTATAAAATCAACATGGATAAATCTAAAGCATTTTTTATACGCAAGCGAAGAAACAGCTGAAAGGGATATGAGGAAAACAACTCCATCTGCAATAGTTTCAAAAAATATATAATACTTGAGCATCAATCTAACCAGAGGTAAAATATCTCTACAATGAAAACTACAAAACATTGAAGTAAGAAAATGAGGAATACCTTAGAAGATGGAAAGATCTCCCATGTTCTTGGTTAGGCAGAATTAATATTGTCAAAATGGCCATACTACCAAAAGTACTATACAGATTCAATGCAATTCCAATTAAAATCCCAATGATGTACCTCATAGAAATAGAGCAAGCAATCATGAAATTCATCTGGAAGAATAAGAAACCCAGAATAGCTAAAAAAAATCCTTAGCAGGAAGAATGAAGCAGGGGGTATCGCAATACCAGATCTTCAACTCTACTACAAAGCAATAGTAACAAAAACGGCATGGTATTGGCACCAAAATAGACAGTTAGATCAATGGTACAGAATATAGGACAAGTACACAAACCCAAATAAATATAATTTTCTAATACTAGACAAAGGTGCCAAAAATATGCAATGGAGAAAAGATAGCCTATTCAACAAATGGTGCTCGGAAAACTGGAAATCCATATGCAACAGATTGAAACTAAACCCCTATCTCTCACCCTGCACCAAAATCAACTCACAATGGATCAAGGACCCCAAAATCAGACCAGAGACCTTGCATCTTTTTTTTTTTTTTTTTTTTTTTTGGGAAATCACATAAGGGAGTTTATTAAGTAAACAGAGCATCTCCCTGCAGGGTAAGAGAGAAAATGAGAGGAAAATAAAGGGAAAGAGAAAGGGCACACGCTAGAGAGAGTGGAAAGCAAGGATGAGGAAGAAAGTGAGTCGGGGAGAGAAAAGCAAGAGCGAGACCTTGCATCTTATAGAAGAAAAGGTAGGTCCAAATCTTCACCTTGTTGGCTTAGGATCAGACTTCCTTAACAGGACTCCCATAGCACAAGAAATAAAAGCAAGAATCAACAACTGGGATAGATTCAAACTAAAAAGCTTTCTCTTAGCAAAAGAAACTACCAGCAATGCAAAGAGAGAGCCTACAGAGTGGGAGAATATCTTTGCCTCTCATACTTCAGATAGAGCACTAATTTCCAGAATATATAAAGAACTCAAAAAACTCTACACGAAGAATACAAATAACCAAATCAACAAGTGGGCTAAGGATATGAACAGATGCTTAACAGAAGAAGATGTACAAGCAATCAACAAACATATGAAAAAATGTTCACCATCTTTCGTAATAAGAGAAATGCAAATCAAAACCACCCGAAGATTCCATCTCACCCCAATTAGAATGGCGATTATCAAGAATACAAGCAACAAGAGAGTTTCAAGATGGCGGACTAGAGGGTGGCTGCATTTCATGTTACTCCAGTACTCAACATTAAGATGAGGAGATACTGAGAGACTTGGGACCAACTCAAAGCCACCAGTAAACTCGCACACCTGGGATTATCGTAAAGGAGGCCACTCAGCACAACGCTTGGACTCGGAGCAACCACTGGGGCTCCGGGCGGCTGCCCAGAGGAAGAGCTGCACGGTGAGCTGTTTGGACTCAGAGCGACCGCTCCTGAACACCCGGGGGGGGGGGGGTGGGCGGCGGCTGCCCAGAGGAGGAGGAGGAGCATGGCGGGTTGCTTGGACTCGGAGTGACTGCACCAGGGCTACGGGCAGTTGTTGGGAGGAGGAGGTGCGCAGTGAGTTGCTTGGACTCCTAGCGACCACACCGGAACACTGGGTGGCTGCCCGGAGGAAGAGGCGTGCGGCGGGTCACTGGGACTCGGAGCTACTGTCCAGGGCTCCAGGTGGCTGCTCAGAGGAGGGGCCACATAGCCAGGCGATTAGGTGCAGAGCACGGTCCCAGTACCTAGGAGGCTTCTTGGTAGATGAGCCGCACAGAGACAAGCTGAGGGGCAGAGCAAAGGTTCCAGGACTGCAGGCAGATTCTCTGAGGAGGGGCAGCCTAAGGAGACTTGTCTGCGAAGGGTGAGGCTCCCAGGCCCAGGAGGTAGGTCCGGGTTCCTGGGAACGTTGCAGGCGGTAGTTGTGGATTGAGGGGAACCTCTAGGAGGGGAACTGACCAGTGAGACCTCCCTACTGGGTGATTCTTCCCTGCCGAGTGAGGTTTTCTCACAAGGACAGTAAAACCAGAGACACGGGCCCAAACAGGCCTTGCCTCAGCCCGCAGCCTAGTTCCCCTTTGGATGACCATTGGTCAACAAGTTGAGGCACTTCTGCCCACTAGCAGGGAATATACCCCACCTGAAGGCCACCACCCCTAGAGAGGCAGCTTCCTTCTGGAGCACAGCATTATCAACTTTCTCCAAGACTTCAAGCTACTGAAGGGTAAGAGGGGATACACTAGAAATCTTCAGGGACATTATAAATCAATAGAGGAAATCTGCAATATGTCAGCGGTCCACTGATACCTGAACAATATGAGAAAACGAGGGGAGAAAATGCCCCAAACAAATCTAGATGTTACATCAATAAAATCCAATGAGAGCACAGCAGAAGAAATGACAGGGAGTTCAGAATGTACATAATTAAAATGATCAGGGAAGCAAACGATGAGATGAAAGAGCAAATGCAGGCATTGAATGACGAGATGAAAGAACAAATGCTGGCACTGAATGATCGCACCAATCAACAGTTAAAAGAGCAAATACAGGAAGCAAAAGATCATTTCAATAAAGAGAGATATTGAAAAAAAGCAAACAAATCATTGAAATGAAGGAAACAATAAACCAAATTAAGAACTCCATAGAAAGCATAACCAATAGGATAGAACACCTGGAAGACAGAACCTCAGATATTGAAGACAAAATATTTAACCTTGAAAACAAAGTTGACCAAACAGAGAAGATAGTAAGAAAATTATGAACAGAATCTACAAGAACTATGGGATATCATGAAAAGGCCAAATTTAAGAATTATTGGGATTGAGGAAGGCTTAGAGAAACAAACCAAAGGAATGAACAATCTATTCAATGAAATAATATCAGAAAATTTCCAAATCTGAAGAATGAAATGGCAAAACCAAGTACAAGAGGCCTATAGGACTCCAAATATACAAAATTACAACAGACCCACACCAAGGCACATTATAATGAAAATACCTAACATACAAAATAAAGACAGAATTTTAAAGGCTGTGAGAGAAAAGAATCAAATTACATTCAGGGGGAAAACAATAAGAATATCAGCAGATTTTGCAATCCAGACCCTAAAAGCTAGAAGGGCCTGGAACAACATTTTTCAAGCCCTGAATGAAAATGCATGCCACCAAGAATCTTATACCCAGCAAAACCTACTTTCAGATTTGACGACAAAATAAGATCCTTCCATGATAAACAAAAGCTAAAGGAATTTACAAAAAGAAAGCCGGCATTACTGAACATTCTCAGCACAATATTCCATGAGGAAGAGATGAAAACAACAATGCAAATCAGCAACGGGAGGAACTAGCCTAAAGGAATAGCCAAATAAAGGAGAAACCAAATCATGTCAAAAAGCAAAAATGAGTCAAATGACTGGGAATACAAATCATATCTCAATAATAACCCTGAACGTTAATGGCCTGAACTCATCAATCAAAAGACATAGACTGGCAGATTGGATTAAAAAGAAAAATCCAACAATGTGTTGCCTGCAAGAGACTCACCTCATAGAAAGAGATACCCATAGACTAAAGGTGAAAGGATGGGGAAAAACATACCATGCACATGGACTCAGCAAAAAAGCTGGAGTATCCATCCTCATTTCAGATAATGTGGACTTCAAGCCAAAACTAGTCAGAAGGGAAGCATAAATCAGCAAGACATAACAATCGTAAATATCTATGCTCCCAATATTAGCTCATCCATGAACGTCAAACAAATCCTTCTTAATTCCAGAAATCAAATACACCACAACACAATAATACTAGGTGATTTTAACACACCTCTCTCACCACTGGATAGATCTTCCAAACAAAAATTGAATAAAGAAACCACAGATCTCAATAACACAATCAACAATTTAGACTTAATGGACATATATAGAATGTACCATTCAACAAAGAACGAATACACTTTCTTCTCAGCAGCACATGGATCCTTCTCTAAAATTGACCATATTTTATGACACAAAGCTACTGTAAGCAAATGCAAGAAGATAGAGATACTACCTTGTATTCTATCAGATCATAATAGATTGAAATTAGAAATAAATGACAGAATAAAAAACAGAAACTTCTCCAATACCTGGAGATTAAATAATACACTATTATATGATGAATGGATAATAAAAGACATCAGGAGGGAAATAAAAAAATCCTTAGAAGTAAACAAGAACAAACACACATCATATCAAAATCTCTGGGACACTATGAAAGCAGTACTTAGAGGAAAATTTATTTCATGGAGCGCTTTTAATAAAAGAAGTAGAAATCAACAAATAAACGACCTAACACTACAGCTCAAAGTCCTAGAAAAAGAGGAACAGACCAACACCAAAAGTAGTAGAAGACAGGAAATAGTTAAACTCAGAACTGAAATCAACAAAATTGAAAGAAAAGAAACAATACAAAAAATTAACAAAATAAATAGTTGGTTCTTCGAAAAAATAAACAAAATTGATAAACCTTTAGCCACACTAACAAAGAGAAGACGAGAGAAAACTCAAATTACTAAAATTCGGAATGAACAAGGAAATATCACAACAGACATGACTGAAATACAAAACATAATTAGAAGCTATTTTGAAAATCTATACTCCAACAAAATAGAAAATTTCGAAGACATCAACAGGTTTCTAGAGACATATGAATTGCCTAAGTTGAACGAGGAGGACATACACAATTTAAATAGACTAATTTCAAGTAAAAAAATAGAAGAAGTCATCAAAAGCCTACCAACAAAGAAAAGTTCAGGACCAGATGGGTTCTCAGCCGAGTTCTAAAAACCTTTAAACAAGAGCTCATTCCAATACTACTCAAAGTAATCCATAAAATAGAAGAGGAGGGAACTCTCCCAAATTCATTCTATGAAGCCAATATCACCCTGATACCTAAACCAGACAGAGACACATCGAGGAAAGAAAATTTCAGACCAATATCCCTAATGAACATCGATGCAAAAATTCTCAACAAAATTTTAGCAAATCACATAAAAAATATATTAAAAAATATATTAATAAATATATTTTAAAATAAATATATATTAAAATATATTAAAAATATATTAAAATTCACTCTTAGTGAATTCAGTAAAGTAGCAGGTTATAAGATCAATGCTCATAAATCCAATGCATTTTTATACATAAGTGATGAATCTTTAGAAAGAGAAGTTAGGAAAACTACCCCATTCACAATAGCATTGAAAACATAAAATACTTGGAAATCAATCTCACAAAACAGGTGAAAGACGTCTACACTGCACCATAATCAAGTGGGTTTTATCCCAGGGACGCAAGGTTGGTTCAATATCCGGAAATCAATAAATGTCATTCACCATATCAACAGACTTAAAGTTAAGAATCACATGATTATTTCGATAGATGCAGAAAAAGCATTTGATAAAATACAGCATCCCTTCATGCTCAAAACACTAGAAAAAATTGGGATAGTGGGAACATTCCTTAACATTGTAAAGTCCATCTATGCTAAGCCCATGGCCAATATCATTCTAAATGGTGAAAAACTGAAAGCATTCCCCTTAAAAACTTGAACAAGGCATGGATGCCCTCTTTCACCACTTCTATTCAACATCGTCCTTAAAACTCTAGCCAGAGCAATTAGACAGACCAAAGAAATTAAAGGGATACGAATTGGAAAAGAAGAACTCAAACTATCCCTGTTAGCTGATGACATGATTATATACTTAGAGGAACCTGGAAATTCCACCAGAAAACTTTTAGAACTCATAAGTGAATTCAGTAAAGTAGCAGGTTATAAGATGAATGCTCATAAATCCAATGCATTTTTATACATAAGTGATGAATCTTTAGAAAGAGAAGTTAGGAAAACTACCCCATTCACAATAGCATTGAAAAAATAAAATACTTGGGAATCAATCTCACAAAAGAGGTGAAAGAACTCTACAATGAGAACTACAGAACACTAAAGAAAGAAATTAAAGAAAACCTTAGAAGATGGAAAGATCTCCCATGTTCTTGGATAGGAAGAATTAATATTGTCAAAACGGCCATACTACCAAAAGTGCTATACAGATTCAATGCAATTCCACTTAAAATCCCAATGACGTACCTTACAGAAATAGAGCAAGCAATTATGAAATTGATCTGGAAGAATAAGAAACCCAGAATAGCGAAACAGCCCTCAGTAGAAAGAGCAAAGCAGGGGGTATCGCAATACCAGATCTTCAACTCTACTACAAAGCAATAGTAACAAAAACGGCATGGTATTGGTACCAAAATAGACAGTTAGGGCTGGGGAGATAGCTCAGTCAGTAGAGTGCTTGCCTTGCAAGCACAAGGCTCTGGGTTTGATCCCCAGCACCGCAAAAAAAAAAAAAAAAAAAGAGCAATTTCCAAAATAGCCAGTTAGATCAATGGTACAGAATAGAGGACATGGACACAAAACCAAATAAATACAATTTTCTCATACTAGACAAAGGTGTCAAAAATATGCAATGGAGAAAAGATAGCCTCTTCAACAAATGGTGCTGGGAAAACTGGAAAATCATATGCAACAGAATGAAATTAAACCCCTATCTCTCACCCTGCACAAAACTCAACTCAAAGTGGATCAAGGACCTCGGAATCAGACCAGAAACCCTGCAGATTATAGAACAAAAAGTAGGTCCAAATCTTCAACTTGTTGGCTTAGGATCAGACTTCCTTAACAGGACTCCCGTAGCACAAGAAATAAAAGCAAGAATCAACAACTGGGATAGATTCAAACTAAAAAGCTTTCTCTCAGCAAAGGAAACTATCAGTAATGTGAAGAGAGAGCCTACAGAGTGGGAGAATATCTTTGCCTCTCATACTTCAGATAGAGCGCTAATTTCCAGAATATATAAAGAACTCAAAAAACTCTACACGAAGAATACAAATAATCCAATCAACAAATGGGCTAAGGAAATGAACAGACACTTCACAGAAGAAGATGTACAAGCAATCAACAGATATATGAAAAAATTTTCAATATCTCTAGTAATAAGAGAAATGCAAATCAAAACCACCCTAAGATTCCATCTCACCCCAATTAGAATGGCGATTATCAAGAATACAAGCAACAACAGGTGTTGGAGAGGATGTGGGGAGAAAGGTACACTCTTACATTGCTGGTGGGGCTGCAAATTAGTGCAGCCACTCTGGAAAGCAGTGTGGAGACTCCTTAGAAAACTTGGAATGGAACCACCATTTGACCCAGCTATCCCACTCCTTGGCCTATACCCAAAGGACTTAAAATCAGCATATTACAGAGATACAGCCACATCAATGTTCATAGCTGATCAGTTCACAATAGCCAGATTGTGGAACCAACCTAGATGTCCTTCAATTGATGAATGGATAAAGAAAATGTGGTATATATATACAATGGAATATTACTCAGCCATAAAGAATGATAAAATTATGGCATTTGCAGGCAAATGGATGAAACTGGAGAATATCATGCTAAGTGAGATAAGCCAATGTCAAAAAACCAATGGACGAATGATATCGCTAATAAGTGGATGATGACACAGAATGGGGGGTGGGAGGGGTTAGTGTTAGGGTTAGAGTTAGGGTTAGGGAGGGGGGCAAGAATGGAGGAAGGAAGGACTGTATAGAGGGAAAAGAGGGGTGGGAGGGGTGGGGGGGAAGGGGAAAAAAATAACAGAATGAATCAAACAACATTACCCTATGTAAATTTATGATTACACAAATGGTATGCCTTTACGCCATGTACAAACAGAGAAACAACATGTATCCCATTTGTTTACAATAATAAAAAATAAAATAAAATAAAATAAAATAAAAAGAAAAAAAGAAATACAGGGTGTTAAATTACTTGTTCAAGATTCCAAAGCCAGCTGGGTGCCACTGTGCACACCTGTAATCCCAGCAATTGGGGAGGCTGAGACAGAAGGATCACAAATTCAAGGTCAGTTTTGACAATTTAGTAAGATCCTGTCTTAAAAAACAAAAAGGGGTAGGGACATAACTCACTGGTAAAGCTCCCCTGGGCTCAATCCCCAGTAGTGCACACACACATAGATCCCAAAGCCACCAAGTGCCAGAGTCAGAATGACTCCCCAGTTTATCCTGCTAACCCTTTTCTATTCCATCTCTTAAGAATGTATCAACTTACATGATTCTCACATGCACAAAAAAGTATGCTTTTAATACATTTAGTTACCAACTAAAATATGGTCACACAAACTAGTCACTGGAGTTAAGGTGATGCCTCTCTTTGGAAGGTTGCCAGTACCTACACTGACAGGGCACATCAGTAATTATCATTTATTTTGGTACTGGTGATTGACCCAGGGGTACGTGACCCACTGAGTCACATCCCCAGCTATTTTTTACTTTTTGTTTAGAGACAGGGTCTCACTAAGTTGCTAAGGGCCTCACTAAATTGCCTTGAACCTGTGATCCTCCTGCCTCAGCCTCCTAAATTGCTGGGATTACGGGCAAACATCACTACACCTGGCAGTAATTAATGTCATTAAATCAACCCTCTGCAGTTTAAATATGTTCATTGCAGCACTATTCACAAGAATCAAGAAATAGAATCAAACTGCATGTCCTGTAGCTGATAAACAGACAAAGAAAATGTGTTATATATTTAGTTCAATACTACTCATCCCCCCCAAAAAAGGACAACCTGTCATTTGTGACAATTTAGTGCACATTATGCTATGAGAAGTCAGGGAAAGAAAGACAAATATGCATGATCTCATTTATATGTGGGATCTAAAAACTTCAAACTCTAGAAGCAGAGTGGTGGTTGCCAGAGATTAAGTAGGCAGGGAGGTGAGAAAATGCTGGTCAAAGCAGTTTCAGTGTGAAAGGATGACTGAGTTCTAGAGAGCTAGTGTATAGCATGGTGACTGTAGTTAACAATAATAATGGATTATGGACATGAAAACTGGTTAAAAATGCAGATCTTAGGAGTTCTCAACACACACGCATATGTAATGATGATGATTATTAGTGGTGGTGAATATTATAATTAACTTGATTATGGCAATCATTTCACAATGTATATGCACATATATCAAAACATCATGTACACTGGAAATATAATTTGTATTTGTCAATTATCCTTCAATAAAGAAAAAAGAACATTAATATATGAAAATTAAAAAAAAAAAAGAAATTGGATGTTAGCATGCAAAGAAGGGAGAAAGAGACTCTGAAGGAACAAGTAAACAAAAGGAAAAGAGAGCAAGAAAAGTAAAGAAATAAAAACTTAATTTTTTTCAATAAGGAGAAAAAAGAAAATCTACAGTATAACAGTCATATAGTAATGAAACCTCCCAGTGTTCAGTAGCCTGATGCATGAGAGGTACCTGACAATGAGCTTCTAGTCTCCAGCAGGCATTTCAGGGTGGGATTTGCCTCACCTAAAGATCGGAGCTAAGGCTTCCAGGATTATCCAAGATGGCGCTCTGGCTTTGAAATGTGTTGGCAAATGGGGAGCTGCAGCTCAGAGTGTGGACGTGGTCAGCTGGAGGTCCTGGAGGTGGGATGCGGTTGGTCAGGCAGGGGCCCTGGAGGTCCGGTGTGTTTGGTGTGGTTGTGGAATCCTGGAGGCCGGGTGCAATCAGTCGGTCTGGGGTCCTAGTGATAGGGTGCAGTCAGTTGGTCTGGTGGTCCTGGCGGCAGGGAGCAGTCAGTTGATGTGAGGGCCCCAGAGGCAGGAAGTGATCGATCGGGCTGGGGGATCCTGGAGACGGGGCTCAGTCAGTCTGGCCAGGGGTCCTACGAAGCCTAGCTGTTATATCAAAATGGCAGCAGCCACGTGTAATCAAACCTGCAGGTACTGTAACAGTGAACTTCTGCAACAGCAGACAGCTGGTGCTCCACTGGCGGTCAGCAATCAGTTTGCTGACTGTTGTTGGACGATCGGGAGGCAAACCTCGTGCGTTGGGTAATGGATAGGTGTAAGGCAGGCGATTGACCGGCCAGAGGCAGGCAAATGGCAGATGGTAGGTGCCTGACAGTGAGCAATCTGCACTCAAAAAAGGCATCGATATGCTGGCAGACTGCAGGTCATATCACAGCAGACAAAAGGGGTAAATACCAGGGAATCGATAAGCAGTAAAAACTGCCTCACAAAGAAACAGATATCCTCCGCTTGAAACTGGAGTTACGGAGCGACAAGGAACGCAGCCTCCCTCTAGTCCACCATCTTGGATTTCCCCGTATGTATTTATGTAAATACATACACTGTGTTCCCCAGTCCCGGGCAAATATCTACATTTCTGTACCAGAGGTTAAGACAATGGATAAGAAAGCAAAAGTTTTCCTGTCTAAAATTTTCACACATACCAAGAATGGGCTAATAATTACATTTTAAATCCATTTCTATTATCCTTGTGATAAGCAAAAATTCAATTCAGATTATACAAATAGGTTAACTACAGCTATTAGTTTTCCCCATTTATTTCAAGTTTTCACGTCTCTGTGGATCTCTGGTGAGAGGCTGCTTTGGGAAGACCTAATAAGATGTTTCCACACAGAAGATGTGGCTAGGCTCTTTAGACTCCATGCAACTGCTGTTAGGAAGCTGTACTGTTATATAAAAGCACTTGTCAGCACCATCAACTGTTTGACAACTGACAATTATTGAGTGCCTCTTTAAAATATAAAGTCTTTTGACAAATTTTCAAAAAGAATTTGCCTGCAAGTTCCTTTGCGTTTCTTCAACTGACAAATGTAATAAACTCAGTAGTACATCCTGTCAAGGAGCACACAAAACCAGAGCCAGCATTTTTTTCATGACTGTGTATTTTCAGGTGTACAGCAGAGAGTAGAGGGGAAGGGACTTTTGTGTGAGGGCTAAAAAGTACACAGAGAGTGACTTAAAAGTCTCAAAGTTCCTATAGTTAATGTATTTTCCGATCGATAGCTATGACCAATGTTGCCAAAATTTTCTGTTTTCCTCAAAAGAATTCAGAATATCTACCTCTCCAGTCTAAAGAATCAGTTGTATAGAGAGCAGTTTCGTTTTGTTTCACAAAACAGGTTGATTTTTTTTTTTTAATTTCATGAAGGCTAAATCCTATGATCACCCTTTTCCTAATGAGACATACAGAAGCTAAATCACAAACTGCTTTAATATGATTAGAGTCTAAAATTAACTCAGGTACTTTATAAAGAGTTTTAGACAAAATTTTCTTCCTATTCAGAGCTTGACTCTGGTTTTAAATTCTGAATATATCATCTGGTCATTATGACTGTCAGTAGAGATAGGAAATTAATGGGCCATGAAATTAAATTAAATGGGGCTCTGTGAATTACCCCGTAAGTTAAATGACCTTGTATTATACATTTGCAAAGGCACCTCTGTTATAAATTGGCTGCACATATTCTTTTTCAAAGGTTTTAGGGGAAAGTGGAAGTATGGCAATAATCTCTTTAAATCCTCGGTGCTATCAACAGAAGTCAGGAGACTATGGCAGGAAGAAATGCTTAAAGCTGATTCTCAGACATGTTTCAAATATAGAGTTGAGATGTCAAAACTCAGAAAGTTTCTTCAAGTTTCTATAAATCCACTCTCTTTACTAGCCTGAACCAATGGTGCCTCCTGTACCTAGAATCCAAGCCCAGCAGACTCTTCCATCCTTCTTACAGTTCTCTGGGCTATGACACTGTTCACCACTTCCTCACCATTTTGCCACTCTTTTCTTTCTCTAATTGTGATCTATTCCATTGGCTTCTCTTGCCTTATTCTGGTCCTTAAAATGCTTGGTTTTCTCAAGGTAAGTATGTATTTATAGGTTTATGTACAAATATACATAAATGTACATACACACACATCCATATGGTAAATAACTTAGGAATTGTGGCCAGGAAGTTTTAAAGTTACGATTCAAATCCAAACCTTCCCTCATAATTCAATACTCTCGTCTTCTTCCAAGTACCGGGGATTGAACCCAGGGCCTTACACACTACAGGCAAGTGCTCTGCCACTGAGCTACATCCTCATTCATTCATTTTGAGACAGGGTCTCACTATGTTGCCTAGGTTTGCCTCAAACTTGTGATCCTCCTGCCTCAGCTTCCCAAGCAGCTAGGGTTACAGGTGTGCACCACCACACCTCCAGCTATTCTCTCTTTTCTACCAGATGAAACAATCACGTAGATTTTCTGTATCAGTACTTTTTTCTGGGATCTAGTTCTGCTCCCCAGGTTTTAGGATGCTGCTGACCTTCAAAGAGCTATGGTCAAAGACCAAGCAATGAGCTAACTTCTCAGAATCAAGGAGCACAGTGCCCACTCCCACACTGTTATTTACAGGGAGCACTACATGACAGGGACAGCTTGGCTCCAATCTGCTTATATGTTCATGTCTACACCAGATGAAACAGTATTTGAGACTGATAAAACCCAACTGAGCATTTCCTTGTTTGGCACCAGCACTTTTTTTTTTTTTTAACCCATTGGTATGCTTAGCTTTAAAATTCAGGAATAGGAATGGATTTATAAGTTTGAAAATGCCAAGGGGATGACAGACACAGGCTAAAAAGGTTGAATGTTTCTTACAGGGCAGGATACCTCAATGATGCCATTATATCAATTTCTGTGTTTATTTAAAAGCAAGCAAAGTTTTTTTGGAGTGGGGGGTTACTGGAGATTGAACCCAAGGATGCTTAAACACTGAACCACACCACCAGCCCTTTTTTAGATTTAATTTGGAGACAGGGTCTCACTGAGTTGCTTAGGGTCCTCACTAAATTGCTGAGGCTGGCTTTGAACTCCTGATGCTCTTGCTTCAGGCTCCCAAGCTGCTGGGATTACAGATGTGTGTCACCACACCCGGTAAGCAAAGCTTTTTTTGAATGAGGAAAAAGGTCCACTAGTGTTGGGTTCACGTAAAGGCAGGCACTCTGTTTATCTTCGTATCCTTCCCTACGCCCAGCCCAGAACCCAGAATGGCACTGGCACAGGAAAGGCACTAAGTACACTGCTCATTCCTAATAGTGGCTTTCAAAGTTGAGTAGCCTTGAATAACTGCTCCCCGTCTGAATTTCGATAAGCCACGTAATGTGAGGCTATGGAGTGGCATCTCCTCCTCCTATGAACCAGTTCCAAGGGAGGCATTACATTTAGACACAGAGCTACTAATAACTCTATTTTCAAATGGTATCATGCTCACAGAACAAGAGATTGACAATCCCTCCAGGTCCTCTGTGCTACGGACTGAACTCAGGGCTTCGCAAGTGCTCGACTACTGAATTATATCTCAAGCTCTTTACTCTTTGAGACTGGCTCTCACTACAGCATTGCCCAGGTTGACCTCAAACTTGGAATCCTCTTGTCTCACCCTCGAGTAACTGGGAATACAGGCATGTACCACCATTCCTGGCTAAATTCCTTGCTCCTTCTTGGGGTTTGGGGCCTCACTTATCTTGGCAAATTTCCATGACATTTTTGTAGGTGTGGTGAGACTGAAAGGAACGTCAGGGATGTGGATTCCTCTGAGGATCGAAGCAAGTCTGAGAAGTCAGGAAGTCATCGAGAATTGACCTGTGTTTGGGAGTCTTACTGCTACTTTGCAGAAAAACTAATGTTTAAGGCAGCACTTCCAAAATTATAATCCACAATATTAACATGGGGTATTACTTTATCTGTCAAAAGCTCTGATTTTCTCATCTGTAAAATCAAGGAAATATACACTAATG
Source organism: Sciurus carolinensis (assembly GCF_902686445.1). NCBI lineage: Eukaryota > Metazoa > Chordata > Mammalia > Rodentia > Sciuridae > Sciurus > Sciurus carolinensis. The sequence continues at coordinate 9,751,901 of NC_062226.1, read as the reverse complement.
AAGTTGTTCAGAGAACATAATGAATTCTTCAGCATTCTTTACATAATTTTTTAAATTTTCTCTCTTAATAATTTTCCTGGAGGACCTTAAAAACTAACCACAAATACCAATCCCTGATCCAGCTTCCACCAGCAACTTAAAAGATAGCCTAGCTTTGTTTCTAGTCAGACCTGACAATTAAGATCTTAAAGGAACCAACTTATAAGATCATGTTATGTTGACCTTTGATAGCAAAAACTAAGTTGAGTCTGTTTTAGTATTCGATATTTTAGTGCAGTATTTAAAGAGCTGATTTTCTAGGGGCTGGGGAGATAGCTCAGTCGGTAGAGTGCTTGCCTTGTAAGCACAAGGCCCTGGGTTCGAACCCCAGCACCCCCCCCAAAAAAAAGAGCTGATTTTCTGGACTCTGGAGAAATAATGACAGAATAGTTCTGAATCAACTCAGATATCTTCCCAAAGCCGACAGAACAATTAGATAATAAATTTGAAAACCCACAGACAACATTTTCAGCAAAACTAAGTGTTATGGGCCAAACTGCTTATCCCCCAAATTCCCATGTTGAAGCTCTAATCCCAAGTACCTCAGAATATGACTGCATTTGGAGATGGGTCTTTTAAGAGATTAAGTTGAAATGAGGTCTATATTAGAGTAGGCTCTAATATAGGACAACTTGTGTTCTTCTAAGAAGAGATTAGAACTCAGAGAAATGCCAGGGGTTCACAAACACATGATGACTGATGGTTTAGTGAGGACACAGCAGGAAGGCAGCCATTTGCAAGCCAAAGAAGAAACTAAACCTCCCAACATCTTGCTCTTGAACTTCAACAACCAGAATTGTGATAAAATAAATTTCTATTGTTTAAGTGACCCAATCTGTGGTGTTTTGTGATGACACCTAGCAAATGAACATAGTAAATGCTAAGGTATCTGTCAAATCCCCAAATCCAGATGGGTGGGGACAAATTACCAACAGCCAAGAGAGACTTGCACACTCTCAGCATCTACACAGGAGGAAGCACAGGATGCAAATGGAGACATGTGATGAACCAGGGAAGAAGAGAACCCCAAAAGGGTCAACATGGATTCACCAGAAAGCAGAGTGGGCCACTTTGAGAGCAGAAGCTAACGCTGGGAAGAACCATGCCTGAGCCATGAGCTGTGCATGGCCACTAAGCACCAGAAATGTGGGCTGATCTGATATAAAACGCCTATGTGTGAAAACACTCACTTATTTCAAATACTTAGTATGAAAAAGAAAAGTATAACTTCTCTTTAAAAATTTTTCTACATTGATTACATGTTGAAATAAAACATTTTGACATTCTTTACCAAATAAAATGTTATTAAATTTAACTTGTTTCCTTTATCTTTTTGTGGTGCTAGGGATCGAACCCAGGTCCTCACACATTCCAGGCAAGCACTCTACCACTGAGCCACATCCCCAGCCCATGCTTCTTTTACATTTTTAACATGGTTAGAAAATTAGACATTGCCTTCATGGCTCACATTAAATTTCCATTAGCCAGTGTTTTTCCAGACCATGCAATGAGAGTACCTAATGCACTAGCAAGTCTAATTATTTTGAGTGGTAAGCCATATAAAATGAAAGCAGACATCACAAGTTTGTATAGGTAGTTTAGCATATAATCTCTGAAAAAAACGTTAGCCCGATTATAGAACTTGCCTCTGGGAGAATGTTAGTCTTCTCAAGAAGAAAGAGACGGAAGAGAGAAGGAAAGAAAAATACAGAAGAAAATAGCAGAGGAGGGGGGAAAAGGGAAGAAGAGAACATACTTCCAATTGCTCAGTTATCCTCTTATTTAGGAAAAGAGAATCCTAAAAATGGCTTCTAAAGAAGTGGTATGATGATTTCTTAATTTGAATATTAGAAGCATATTTAATATAAAATAATTTCTGTAATTACTTTTATCTAAGACCATTACATAAACAAAATCGTGTAGTCCTCTGCTTTTGTAAAGCACCACAAGTTAGAGATATCACTGGAAGGCGCAGCTGCAGTTCTCAAACACAGGTCTTGAGATGCTGCCTTACATAATCCTACCAAGTATTCTGTTCTGCTTTGACAGTCTTAATCACCATGGCAACCAGAACCCTGGAAGTACTTGGGTTTTTGATCATTTTCTGACAGTATTCAAATCTTTTCCTAACATTATTCTCACTTTATCACTACTATAACTACATGCAAACACTATTATAAGCAAAACACCATTCATTTTACTCATTTTGCTCTCTAGAGTATGTTTTCTTACACAACAAATGGAAAGAGGAGCTAATTTATTATGCATATATTATGAAAAGTTTTTTTTTTTTTTTTTTTTTTTTTGGATGCTGGGGATCGAACCCAGGTCCTTGTGCTTACAAGGCAAGCACTCTACCGACTGAGCTATCTCTCCAGCCCCGAAAAGGTATTTTTGATCAAGAAAAATGCTTCATTAAGAGTCACAGCTGGGAAAATGAAAGGCTCTGAGAACTCAGGTGAACAGCTCATATAAGGTAGAAAGATGCATTTCCAAGGTAAAAAGTGAAATTACTGTATCTCAAACAAGCCACTATACAGAAAATCTGAAGCTCTGTATGCATTGAACACACTTTTTGGCTCAGCTCGTATAGGTAAAAAGTGCAAGGGAGAGGGAATCAAGGGGGTTTCTGAGGCTGGCTAGTATTTTATCTCTTTAAGTGCAAGTCACATGGGGATGATCAAGTTGAAAAAACACTCTTATGTGCACTTTCCTGCAAACATTTTATACCCCAGTACTAACTTCAGCTGGTGATGTAGCTCAGTAGAACAGCATTTGCATAAGACTCTGGGTTCGATCCCCAGAACTGAAAAAAAAAAAAAAGTTTAATGCCCACTTCATGAACTGGAGAAAGAAAAAACAACACAAAGGTAAGTTAGCAAAAAGACATGCACTAGCAGTGAAAGGAATGTCCAGGAAAGGACCCAGTGTTAAAAGCTGACATCATTCCAGCTTGATTCCACTTCACCCCTTTTCCCAGGCTGACTAGTCCCAACCACCACCAACATGGTCCACACTCTGTATAAGCACCAAGATCCTGTTTTCTATTCAGGCTAACACAGCTATGGAAAGAGGGGACAACCAAAAAATCCTTCCCCTAGTTATTCCAAAGAGTTCTTGTCTATTGCAAAATAAATGCTTAAAACTATATGAAGGCTTAAAAGTAGGTGTTTAATTCACACAACTCAAAGATCTTGGCAAGGCAACATAGTGAATAGTTTGAGAACACTACAGATGCCTCCAATCGGCCACCAAGTGGAACCCCAAGGAAGACAGAGAGAACAGATAAAGACAGCTTATTCCAAGTACTTTCTAAACAAAGTCTAATACTGAACAAAGAAAATCACATTTACATAAACATGGAAAATAGACACATTCACACACAGTGGACACCGGGAGAAAACCAGCCTCTCAGGAGAAAGAGGCCAACCTGGGCACTAAGGGCAAATTATCCTACTAAGTTTTTATGGTATGTATAAAACTAAATTAATACAGAATTTTTGGAAGACAAGATTATGTAATACATACTATTTTTGCAAATTTGGTTTTTTTCCCATTTATTCATACCACATAGGCAACTTTTCATTTATATCTCTGCCAAAAGTTTGGAAAAATTCCATATTAAAAGATAGATGGGGGGACTTGGTAGAGTGATTGCCTCACAGCACCACCAAAAAGAGAGAGAGAGAGAGAGAGAGAGAGAGAGAGAGAGAGAGAGACAGACAGACACTTTGGGGTTGTAGCTCAGTGGTAGAGCACTTGTGTAGCATGTGTGAGGCACTGGGTTTGATCCTCAGCACCACATAAAAATGAATAAGTAAATTAATAAGTTATAAAAAATTGTTTTAAAAAAGGTAGTTGGAGACATGTAGGTATGCTATAATATAAAACTATTTTGAAAAAAGAACTGTCTAGAATGAATCAAACATAACTTTCCTGTGCTCATATATGAACACACGACCAGTGTTAACTCCACATCAAGTACAGCCACAGGATGGGAAGTTATACTTCACATAGGTAAGATATATCAAAACAGACGCTAGTGTATATCTAAAAAGAACAGATTTTTAAAATATTGTTTAAAAAAAAAGGAATTGTCTGATGTTATTAAAAGTGAAAAGAATACGGAAAAGTCAAAATGCTAAACTCTCAGTAAACTGCAGGCCTCTGCTGCCCAACAGGGAAGTCATGAGCCAATCCTGCTCCAAACCCAAAACACTCAGGAGAAGATGTGTATTTTACTCACCACAGACGGATATTTTTGTAGAGATAACTGAGGCTCATTTATATTAAGAGTGTCATTCACATAAAACACTGAAACTTAATCCCTGGTAGATTTTCTTACCTACTATTCCAGGTAAAAGATCAAAATTTATCATTATTAGTATCATCAAATTTTAAACAGCACTTTGGGAAGACACTGTTCTGTGTCTGGGAGGCAACCAATTTTTAGAAAGACACTGGTTTCAAGGTGATGATCTGTGACATCTGCAAATTACACATATATACTGACAGACTTTCTAACTTTTTAACTAAGATGTTAAATGTCAATTTCCAACACCCCCCCCCTTTTTTTTGTATACCAGGGATTGAACTCAGGGGCACTTGACCACTAAGCCACATCCCCAGCCCTATTTTGTATTTTATTTATAGACAGGGTCTCACTGAGTTGCTCAACACCTCACTTTTGCTGAGGCTGATTTTGAACTCTCCATCCTCCTGCCTCAGCCTCCCAAGTCGCTGGGATTATAGGTGTGCACCACTGTGCCTGGATTAAATGTCAACTTTAATGTTTCTTTACTGATTTATTTCAGAGAACAAGAGCCAAAAGGATTAATTCCCAATCAGATTAGTTTTAAACACTCAAGAATTAAATTGTAATCAATGTTCAATCACATTATTATACATTTCTCCACAACAAATAAGCAATCCTAAAGATTATCTTCTGTTATTTCTACAGGTACATTGTACTCTACAATTACTTGAAAAATAAATATAATCTGTCTTATAGTTAAAATGGCACTTAAAGAAAAGATCAGAATAAGAGCCCATTTGACCTGTGAAAATATATTTAAAAAACCAAAAGAACATTTCAAAAAGAAGGTGAAATACAAGTCAGTTTTAAATAACAGATGGCTTTGGTATTATACACTGCAGTCATGTGGCCAAAAAATAAAGATGTAACCGAAACTGACTCAAACTATGGATTGCTGTGTGCAAATGTGTCTGTCACTGTCACTGTTGAACACCATGCACCCACAGTAGACTACCTAGACTACCCACAGACCTAAACATAAGAGCTAAAACTACAGTCATAGTTGGTGGCACACAACTAATTCCACTAACACAGGAGGCGGATATAGGGGGATCTCCAGTGGAGACCAGCCTCAGCAACTTAGCAAGGCCCTAAGCAATTTAGCGAGACCCTATCTCAAAATAAAAAATAAAAAGGACTGGAGATGTGGCTCAGTGGTAAAGTGCCCCTGGGTTCAATCCCCAGTACAAGAAGAAGAGGAGGAAGAGGAAGAGGAGAAGAAAGAGGAAGAGGAGGAAGAAAAAGAAGAAATAATAATAATAATAATAATAATAATATAAATGGCTAACACACACATGAAAAGACTATTCAACATAGCTATTTTGGAAAAGCAAATTAAAACCACAAAGACACCACTGTAACTCAGTAAGATGTCTAATAAAAAATGAGTTGGTGGGGACCTGGAAACTGCTAACTCTCATACGTTGCTGGTGGTGTAGCCACTTTGGAAAACAGTTCGGCAGTTCCTCAAAAGGTTAGTTACCATAAGACCCAGAAATTCTACTCCTTGGTATATAGCAAAAAGAACTGAAAATCTGTATCCATGTAAAAACCTGTGCACAAATATTCATAGCACTATTATTTATAATAGTCAAAAAGTCTAAAACAACTCAAATGTCTTCCAAAGATGACTGAATAAACAAAATGTGGCAAATGCTTACCATGGAATATTAAATGGTAATCAAAAGAATGAATTACCAATACACACTATAACATAGATGGACTTCATAAGCATTAGGTTAAATTAAAGAAGCCAATAATAAAAGACCACATATGATATGATTCCTCTTACATGAAAGGGTCAATGTAAGTAAATCCATAAAGACAGTAGATTGATTCATGGTTGTCAGGGTTAGTGTTTGGGGGAATGGAGATTGACGGCTGACAAGTATTGGATTTCTTCTGGAGTTGAATAAAATGTTCTAAACTGACATGGTGGGGATGGCTGCGTAATTCTGTAAATACACTAAATTGTTTAATAGTAAATTTGGGGGAATTTTACTGTGTGTAAATTTAGTTCCATAAAGCTGAAGGAGAGGAAGAGAAGGAAGGGCGAGAGCTACATAATTACGTTCGGGCTTGAAGACTTTGAGAGCCGGTGGTGGTGCTGCTGGTCCAGCACACCTGCGATCCAAGTCACCTGGAAGGCTGAGGCAGGAGGATCACAAGCCCTCGTCCAGACCAGCAATTTAGTGAAACCCTAACTCAAATGTTTTAAAAATACAAAGGGCTGCAGATGTAGCTCAGGGATAAAGTAGCCCTGGGTTCAACCCCCAGCAAAACACACACACACACACACACACACACACACACACAACACATAGTGCCAAAAATTATGCAAGGAATTTCACACAAGTTTTTAAATGCATTCCTACCCTTTAAATCTACCACTCCTTTAACATTTTGCCTTAATTTCCACAGGCACACAGAGTTATACAGGAAATATGCTCAATCGATAGGCAAAATCAGGCTAGTAGTGAGTGAAAGGCTGCCTTGAGCTTTGTTTTTTGTAATTTCCTCATGAAGTATTTCAGAGAAGAAAGTTTTATCTGATTTTTCTGTACCCAATATAGAATGTGGTACATACTGGGTGCCAGAACAAAGTTGAATATATAAATATATCTGTACAATAAGGCAGGACAAAGAAAACAAATCAAGGTATGCAGACATAAAAGGTTCAAAACAGACTGGAACCAACCTAAATACCCTTCCAAATGAATGGATGAAGAAACTGTGCTATATATACACAATGGAATATTACTCAGCCCATAAAGGAGAATAAAATTATTGCATTTGCAGGTAAATGAACAGAGTTGGAAAATATGCTAAGTAAAATAATCCCAAAAAACTAAAGGCTGTATGTTTTCTCTGATAAGAGACTACTGATACATAGCGGGGGGAGAGGGTGGGGAAGGGAAGAATGGAGGAACGTTGGATTGTGTAGAGGAAAATGAAGGGAGGGGAGAAGAAGGGGGAGGAAAGATGGTGAAATGAGACAAACATCATTACCCTACATACGTGTATGATTACACGAATGGTGTGATTCTACATCATATACAACCAAAGAAATGAGAAGTTATACTCCTTTAGGGTACAATGAATCAAAATTCATTCTGCTGTCATGTATAACTAAATAGAACAAACAATTTTAAAAAAAAAGGTTCAAAATATTTAAGAAAACAAGAGAAAAAACCTAGGCCTACCAAGTTGAATTATAATGGTGAAAAACAATGTTCCTTAAAAAATAAATAAGCCTATAACACAAAAGAAAAGGTTGATCTCAGGAGCAAACTGTAGGAGGTAAGAATACTATCTTGGGAAGTCAAAATTAACAAAGTACCTACAGCATGCAAGACACTGGCTAATGTGCTAGAGAGACAGTGACAAACACTTCATTTTAATATAGGGGAGACATAATCAGCAAATACAACAATTTGAAGAAATGATGATCATTATGGAAAAAATTAAATGAATACAGGGAGAAGAAAATGCCTGAAAGGGTGGCTCAACAAGGTAGCTACAGAATAGCTATCTGACAATCACTTAAACACTGCCAGCACATTTCTAAACCTGGGGGTATATAATACAATTATAAAATTTAGGAGAAGCAGATTGCATTCTCACCCACAAATAAACTGTAAATTAAAATAATTCACTATTTTTAAAATCATTTATTCCTATATAAATGTTCAAAAAATAAAACCTGTTTGCACTTAGTATTTTAGCTAATGCATGGATCTGTTTTTGACTAAACTGAACTAGAAGTAAATGAATATTCTAAGAATCTAAGGACTGAACCATGGGCTAACAAACTTAAATAAAACAAAATGGTGGAAAATTATTTACCCATCATACACAAGAGTGCACAATCAAAAATGTTTTACAAAAGCACACATGGCATTAGCTGCCCGTCTTCTCACTGTCAAGAACACCCCATCATTACTTTGGTCAGATGTGTTATCCCCACAAAATAAAAGTGAAAGAAACAGCCAAGTAAACAAATATACAAAACTGCAACAAGAGATTCCACATTTAATATATAAATATACCTAAATTTCTAAGCTCCTTGGACCTCAATACTTTAATGCATAAAATTAGATTTAATTGGGTACGCAAGTTATGTATATAAAACCACAAACAAATAGCTCAAGTAAAGTTTTCTTCCTTTCCTATTGTCTTTTTACCTAAGATTAAGTAGTGTCGAAGGAAAAAAAAGTTAATATTACTCCTACTACAAGTATTTATTCATATTTTATCCATAACTTTCAGACACACAAACTAGCCAGAAAACAATGCAGAACTAGAGAAAAGTTTAAAGCATCAAGAATCCACTAACCTTAACCCGTTGAACAGCTGCTTGGATTTATCCAGAAGATAACAAAAATCTGTAACTGTTTTCCTCTCTCCCTGTGGGATGTCATCCTCGGCACCTCCAGAGGACATGATTTCTTTAAGAGCAAATTCAGTCCTGTAAGAAAACACATATTCATTTACCCTGTCGGTAAAAATAAAAACAGAAGCAAAACTTAGCTACACAATCTGATGGTATTTTTTTCCCAAGATAAATAAAGAATTATTCTAATTATATTCAAATCACCAAAATAATTTTATAAGATGGTGTTGGAAAATAGATAATCTTGTGTCACTGATGGGAACAAAAATTGGTAGCAATTTTTTATAATATTCTTAGTAAATATCATTTGAATACCTATTCTGTTCTAGGCACTCCTGTGTACAGTTAACAAATCTAAATTATTGATACTTTTTACCTATTTGTTCAATTGATCCAATCTGTAAATCCATTCTGGAAAATGACTACAAATGGAGACTATCTTATCCACATTTCATTATCACAACAAATTTTTTTTTTTTTTTCTGGCTGTATTGAGGATTGAATCCATGGGTGCTTTACTACTAAACTACCTCCCAGACCTTTTTTTATTTTTATTTTTAAAATTAAAAAAAAATTTTTTTTTGTAGTGCTGGTGATAGAACCCAGGGTCTAATGCATGCTAGGTAGACACTCTTAACACTGAGCCACACTCCCAGCCCATCCCCAGCCCATTTTATGTTTTATTTTGAGACGGGGTCTCACGAAGTTGCTGAGATTGGCTTAGAATTATTGATCCTCCTGCCTCAGCCTTCAAAATTGCAGGGATTACAGGTGTGCTCTACTGCATCCAGATTAATTTCGTTTTTGGGACAAGGTCTAAATTGCCAGGCTTAAACCTGCACTCTTCCTGCCTCAGTCTCCCAAGTCACTGTGATTATAGACATGTACCACCATGCCCAATTTACTACAACAATTGAAAACTGAAAACAACTTAAAGGCCCCCAAAAGGGAAACTGTTAATTCCTTTCCTTAACAATCATTACATGCTACTCTATCACTAACTCACATTTATATTCAAGAAAGTAGGGCAATAATGCAAGGATACTTCAGTATGAAAGTGACACAAAATCACCCTACATACACAGAGGCATATATTAAAACTGTTTTATTGAATCCATACTATCAATTATATTAACCAGTCATTAGTATAGTAAGCTATACTAAATTTAAAAAAGAAAACCTCATTTTTTTACAGACAGGAATTTCTTGGACAAAATAGGGAAATTTTGTCCCAGTGTAGGGTGAAAAAATAAGTAGAGGAGACAAGGGCCAGAAAGCAGAGCTACAAGTTAGGGTGTGGTACAGTTATTTTGGTGAATATTTTTCTCTCCAACGCTGTCCTGAACAGGCAATTATGGTTGCAAGGCAGGAAAACTGTCAGCAAGCCTAGCTGTCACAGAGCTTCAGGGTAACACAGGGTGGCACTGGAGCCAGCTGGTAGTGTCCTTTATAACACTGGAACAGCACTGGGTCTCTGAATGTGCAGGGGTCCCCTCTTCCCTCCACTTCTTTCCTCACTCCACAGACTGGAGGGAAACAGATGTTGAAAAGTGCAGCCTAGGAAGGGGGTTTACAAAATAACAGAAAGAACGCTGGCACTGAGTAGGTCTACTCCCCAACACACACCCAGCATCCCATTCATTTCCTAAACCCAGCAGGAAAGGCACCAACAAGGCGCCAATCAGGCTGCAGCTTTCCCTATTCCATCTCATAATCTTGCCAGCAAATGTCCCTAGGATACATGAGTTTGCAAGAGAGAAAAAAATTAAACATGTTTCGGCCAGGTGCTGTGGTAGAGACTATGGCAGGAGTTCTACCAGGTTCAGGTCAGCCTCAGCAACTTAGCAAGACTCTTGTCTCAAAATTTAAAAACGACAAGTTAAATATTAGGACTAGGAATGTAGCTCAGTGGTAAAAGCATTTGTTTAGCATGTAGCAGGACCTGGGTTCCATCCCCAGTACTGGGGGGGAAAATTGTCTAATAAGGGAGAATATTAGAAATAAAACAGGAAGAAACTCATGAGGCAAATAAAATACTAGGGATGAAAAATACAAACAATAAAATAATGAATTTAATGGATTGAAAAGCAGAAAGTACACAGTTGAACAAATTAATAAGCTAAAAATATCAGGTTTAAGGTACTCTGCCAAAAGATGTTAGAAAGAAATAAGAAACACTGAAGGAAAAATCAAGAGGTATAGAATAGAGTGATGAGGCTGAGGTAGGAAATCACAAGTTTAAGGCCAGTCTCGGCAACTTAGTGAGAACCTGTCTCAAAATGACTTTTTCTTTTTTTTCTAAGCCTGGGTATATAACAAGTTTTATATCCAGTTTTACCAGCTGATAGGGGTACGGCATCTCTGGGTTCAATCCTTGCAGGCGCACACACGCCCGCACTTGAGATAAGAGAACAGAGAAATGAGGGAAACTGGCCTCCACTTAATAGTATACATGGAAGGAAGGAAAAAACAAGGGGAGGTAAAGAAATATTTCCAGAAGCAATGACTAAATTTCCCAAAATTAGAGATAATACAAGACCAAAAACTGAAAGGCTCAAAGAATAAAAATAAAAATAGAAGAATGAATTCCAGAATTAGAAACATTGAAGTAATCTTAAGAAATCCAGAGGAATCCCCTCCCCTTCCTCAAAGATTCTCTCTGTATCTATTAGGTGTCTGTCTACGCAGGGGTAGCCTGCGTGGGAGTCAGAATTAAGCAATGGGAGGAGTTCACGCACTCAGAGGGCCAGTCTGCATGGGCTGCTAAAGCCTGAGCCAGGAGGGAGGGCATGCGGGAGGGTGGAGAGTGGGAAGGAGGAGGGGATCATGAGCAGCTGAGCGGGACACCGCCACACGGTACGGCTAAGAAGCAGCAACGGGAGGGGGACATCAATCAGACAAGCTAACAAGGACAATGGGACCCAGAGTTCTGGAGGAGAGAGACAAAACATGGAAACAGAAAAGGTTAGAAGAAACTATGGATTGCAATTAGAGGTATGGGTAAACTGATGGATTTCTAAATATACAGACATAAGTGTGCAGTGTGTGTGCGTGTGTGTAGTACACACACATGCACACTCCATAGCTCTGTGAGCCTTTCTACTGTAAGCACCGGGTAAGTGGCTACTTGCCCTCCCCAACAGTATGAATACATTGAGAACCTAACTCCTGCCTTCTAATTCTATTCTCCAATAAAACGTACCAAGGAGCTGGAGTAGTGGTGCATGTCTGTAATCCCAGCAGCTCTGGAGGTTGAGGAAGGAGGATCCTGAGTTCAAAGCCAGCATTGGCAATTTTTTTTTTTTTTTTTTTTTTTTGTACCCAGGATTGAACCCAGGAGCACTTCACCACTGAGTCACATCCCCAGCCTTTTTTATATTTTATTTAGAGACAGGGTCTCGCTGAGTTGCTTAGGGCCTCACTAAGTTGCTGAGGCTGGCTTTGAACTCACAATTCTCTTGCCTCAGCGCCCCCAGCTACTGAGATTATAGGCATGCATCACTGGGTCCAGCTAGCCCCAGCAATTTAGTGAGGCCCTAAGCAACTAACTCAGTGAGACCCTGTCTCTAAATAAAATAGAAAGAAGGGCTAGGAATATGGCTCAGGGGTTAAGTGTCCCTGAGTTCAATTTCCCAGTACCAAAAAAAAAAAAAAAAAAAAAAGAGTACCAAGGCTCCTTGCAGTATTGTAACTGGCTAATTACAGAAGTAGGGTAGGAAAGTACAAGATGATCTGGAGTATGTTATGCCAAAAAGAAAGAAAGTGCTCAAAAACTGATAGAGACATATCGAAAGGACTGAGGATCCAACCTGAAGATTCCACTGGCCAAAATGGAAGGATTTCATCATCAAAACAAATAAATCATAAGGCATTACCAATATGAATGAATGAATAAATCAATGGAAACTTTGACAATGAGATTATTTCAGAGTTCTTCCCCACAAAATACACATTAATTACAAAAGGGAAAAGTAACTTCGGGTAATAAAACCTGGCAGACATCGCCTTGATCAAGTGAGCAGAGTGAACATTGTTAGTAATCAAGCCAAGTCCAAGTCCTGTACAGTGAGATGTTCCTGTCAGACACATAACCTGAATCTACTCATCCTCATGAGACAAATCCAACCTGGAAGACACACTACAAAATAACCAATTTATAAATCTTCAAAATGTCAAAACTCCTCTCCAAACGAAGTTTAAGACCAGATAGAATGCCTGGCTCTGAACTGTTCCTTCTGCTATAAATAATGTTACTGAGACAACTGGTAAGGCTTGAAAGGGGTCTGAGGGCTAGATAAGAGTAATAAATCAATATTAATAAGAAAAATATTAAATCTCAGCAGTAAGGGACAAAATGCAAACCAAGTACAACAAAATCAGCACATTAAAAATACATTAGTTATAGCAGCTGAGTAACTGAAACCAGCATATTTGCTAGAGGCAGTGTAAATTAGTTCAAACCCAAGGGTTTCACTGAATGTATAAGGGCATTTGGAATAGTCATTCTATTAGACACAGCGATTACACTTTTGGAAATTTATCTTATGAAGATGTTAACTATCATTACTGATAAATTACTGTTAGTATAGGGAACTGATGAAGAATTGCTAGCTTGCTGGACAGTCCCAACTTAGCATATGTCATCCTTCTCTCCTTCCAGTCTTACCTACTACTTGAACTCAATTACTGTTCTCCAACTATAATGAAATATTGCAAGTCTGTGAACAAATCCTACTCTTTTACATTACTCCTTCTGCCTATTTTGTTCATCTGGCAAATTTATATCATAATTAAAGATATTATTCAAATGACATCTTTTCAGTAAACTTTCCTTCACAATGTAATCTCTTCCTGGCAATACGAAGTTCTTTGGTTTTTCCATAAGAAACCAAAACAACAATCATTTGTTCAAAAAAAAAAAGTGGGGGGGGGGCACCTGCCTGTAATCCCAGCTACTCATGAGGTTGAGGCAGGAGAACTGCAAGTTCAAGGCCAAGCAGAACAACACCTGAGACCTCATGTCAACAAGAGGAAAAAGTTATGGTGCATGCCTGTGATCCCAGCTACTTGGGAGGATGAGGTAGAAAGATCCCAAGTTTTGAGGCCAGCCTCAGCAACACTGTGAGAGACCCTGTCACAATATAAAATTTAAAAACAGCCAGGGCTGTACTCATTTATAGTGCCTGCCTAGCACGCGTGAGGCCCCACTACCACCACAAATGAAAAAGAAGGAAAGAAAGATAGATAGATATGGGATGCATCTCCAGCAAAGCTTCCCTAAAGGAAATAGTATCCTTTAAGCAAAAGGGAAAACAATAACAAATGAAAGTCTGAAGATACAGGAAGAAATATAAAGCAAGAGATAGAAAATGTATGAGTAAATCTTAATGAATACAGATAGTATGAAGCAACCAAAACGAATATTTATAGTATAAAACAAAAATAAGCCAGATGTGGTAGCACCCACCTATAATCCCAGCAACCTGGGGGGCTGAGGCAGAAGGATTGCAAGTTTAAGGGCAACCTCAGCAACTAAGCAAGGCACTAAGAAATTCAGGGAGACTGCTGTCTCAAAACTTTTTTTAAAAGATAGGGGGGTAGAGTGCTTGCCTAGCATGTGTGAGGCACTGGGTTTGATCCTGAGCACCACATAAAAATAAAATAAAGGTATCATGTACATCTGCAACAACAAAATAAAACAAACAAAACAAACAAACAAACAAACAAAAACCAGAATGAGGTGAGAGGGAGGCGCAAGCGTCCGCTAGGGAGCGAAGGGGTTCCCCAGCATCCCGAAGCTCCTCGGCGGAGGGTGGCAGTCCTGGGATGCGGGCGAGGCAGGGGCTGGCAGTCGTGGTGTCCTGGAAGCTAAAGTAGAACTCTGGAGAATCCCTTTGCAAATTATACGCGAGGGGAAGTACTCCGGGTGGGTGCCAACCACTTCTTGGCCCTCGTGGATGCCCTGGCAATAACGGGTCCGGCGGGGCTTCGGGGGTAGTGATGCCTCCCAAGTTTTGCTTTCAGCAGTAGCGCAGTCCCATAGGCAATTGGCGCTTCGCATGCACCCCTCATTATCCCAGCCCCACCCCGAGTCCTGTCCTCAACCACTCTCGTGACAGCCTGGCAAAGGAGCTCGGTGAACTGCAGCAGGATTCTGATCTGCAGCCTCCTCTTGCCCCGAGCTACCCAGGTCTTGGCAGTTGAAACTGGCTTAACTCCCAGTCTCTCCTTCATGGGCTTTGCTGGCACGTTCACCAACAAGCGAAAGGCTTACTCAGAGCATAGGATCATGGGGTACTCAATGCAGGAGATGTATGGAGTGGAGTCCAAGGTCCAGGAGTATCGCAAGTTTGTGCCCTGGTGTAATAAGTCTGGTAGTATCCAGTCGTAAGGGTCACCTTAAGGCCCAGTTGGAGGTTAGCTTTCCACCTGTCCTGGAACATTACACCTCTGCAGTTTCCCTGGTCAAACCTCACATGGTCAAGGCTGTTTGTAGATGCCAAGCTCTTCAACCACTTAGAGACTATTTGGCGATTCGCCCGGTATTCCTGCCTACCCCCGAACCTGCACTGTGGACTTTTCCATTTCCTTTGAATTTTGTTCTCTGCTGCACTCCCAGCTGGCCACCATGCTTTTTGATGAGGCTGTCAAACAGAATGCTGCTGCCTTCCAGCGACGGACAGTCACCAAGTGTGGTCCAAAAACAGCCAGGCTTGCTAACTGATTTTCCATGAGGTGCATCAGACTTGAGGCAAAAGATTGTTCCCTAGTCTCTCCTCTCCTCCCGCTTCCCACCCAATTTTCTTATTTATTTGGCTCTACTCCTGCTCCAGTCTGAGAGGAGTCTATTCATGACACTGTTCCTCTCAATTCCCCAGAAGTTAGGCTTTACACTGGAAATGTTGGGGGAAAGGCAGTGGGTATGAATATGGAAATGAGACATGCCTAGGAAAGGTCAGGTTTATCCTGAAAGCTCCATATGCCTGCAACCTTTTCACACTGAATTAGGATCAGGGCTATGTGGTTCTCTGGGCCCTGTCAGGAGATCATAGTATCTGACCAGGGGAAGACAGCGACTTCTTGAAGGTTTGGATAAATCAAGCTTTTCCTCTGGCACAGAGGTCCTGGGTGGTATGTGACTTTTGCCTGGCTTGAGATTCCTCAGGAGAAAAGGCAACCTGCCCCCAGCCTGAAATCCATATTGCCTCAGTTTTAAGAATATTTCCGTGCTGCCTTGTTAATAGAATGAGGAGCTGCATCACCATCTCGGCAATAGGACTGAGGAGAAAAAAAGCATTGAACAAGGCTGTCCTTGTACTCTTGGGTTGTACCATATTCCTCACTTGCCCTGAGTTTTTATAAAATTTCAATAAATTTTGAGTGTGAATTTGAAAAAAAAAAGGTATTGTGTTTATCAACAACAACAACAAAAGGAAATTTTTTAAAAGATGAGGTCTAGAAACCTTTTAAAAAATGTTTTTAAAATAAAAAATAAGGACTAGGGATATAGTTCAGTATTAAGTGCCCTGGGTTCAATACCAAGGAAGGAAGGAAGGAAGGAAGGGAGGGAGGGAGGGAGGGGAGAGAAAGCAATTAGTTAAATACAAAACATATATACAATAGCATCAACAAATCACTGATTCTTTGAAAGATTAAAAACCCTGCAAGATGAGCTAGGGTAGCTCAGTGGTGGAGCATGTGCTTGACATATTCAAAGTCCTTGGTTTGATTTCTTGCACTGGGGGGAAAAAAAAACAAAAAAACAACTCTGGAAAAATGAGTTAGAGAAAAACAGAATAAATAACCACTATCAAAAAAATGAAAAAGGGGCCAGCCTTGATGGCACATGCCTATAATCCCAGTGGCTGAGGAGGCTGAGGCAGGAGGATCACAAGTTCAAAGCCAGCCTCAGCAAAAGGGAGATACAAAAACACTCAGTGAGACCCTGTGTCTAAATAAAATATGAAAAAGGGTTAGGGATATGGCTCAGGGGTCAAGTGTCCCTGAGTTCAATCCCCAGTACCAAAAAAAAAAAAAAAAAGAAAGAAATGGGGAGAGAGAGAGAAAGGGATATTATTACAGAATAAAAAGATTGTAAGCAGAAATATTGTGCATAACTTTATGCCCATCGATTTGAACATTTAGGAAAATAAAGTGAGAGAAACACTTTTTACTTAACGTGGTGCAAAAAGAACTAGGAAATTTAAATAGTTCTCTATTAAAGAAATTGACAGCCTAACTGAAAACCTATCCATGACAAAAACTCCAGTCCCAAATGATTTCACCAGCAAATTATATAAAATATTTAAAGAAGAAAGAAAATACCAATCTTATACAAACTATTAAAGAACATGGAAGAAGGTACATTCCAACTCATTTTATGAGACCAACACAACTTTGACACCAATAGTTAACAAGTATATTATGAGAGAGTACAATTACAGGCCATTCCAACTAATGAAGACAGATGCAAATATACTAACCCAAATGTTCACAAGTCCAACTCAGCAATATATAAAAAGAACATGGCAAAACTGGGCTTATTTTAGGAATCTTGAGCTGATTTGGTATTTGAAAATCAATCACTGCAATCACTTACCACATGAGGAGAATGCAGGAGAAAAATCACACGACAGTTGCTCAACAGATGCAGAGCACGCATTTGATAAAATCTAACGGTGACTCACAAATAAGAAAAAACATTCAGGAAACTAGGAACAAAAAGGGAACTTCTTACATTCACAATGAACATGGATTTTAAAACTACAACAACAATCATGCTCTCTGGTAAAATGGTGATCCCTTTCCCCATGAGCTTGTGAATGCCTGCTATCACCAGCATCTCTGATACAGAACTGAAGAGAAAAGGAAAGAGCACAAAGACTAAAAAGAGACAGAAAGCTGTCAGAATCTGGATTCTGATACAAACATTTCCACAGAAATTTCAAAAGAATCTATGTAGAAATTATCAGAATTAACTACTGAGTTAAGAAAAATTACCGAATATAAGGTCAAAACAGAAAAATCAACTATATTTCTCTATCTTTAGGAACAAATTACTGGATAGCATAATGATGTTGAACAGATCCCCACTGGGTCATATGGAGGTCTTGATCAAGTATTATTCTCACTGTACCTCAAATTATGATTCATTCATTTGCTAGATATTAAGTATCTACAATATCCTACATAATGAAGACAGTTATGTAAAAAGAAATAAGGAATATCTTCATATATTGCTTTTTTCTTTGAAATATAATACATAATTAACATCTTAATTTTCCAATTGTATTATTTAATTAGTTACTATTTAAGTGAAAAAAAAAAAAAAAAAGAAGAAGAAGAAAAGAGCATTTAGTTGGGCCTGTAATCCCAGAGACTCAGAAGGCTGAGGCAGGAGGATCACAAGTTCAGCCTCAGCAACTTGATCCTGTCTCAAAATAAAACAGGTTGGGGGTATAGCCCAATGGGTAAAGTATCCCTGGGTTCAATACTCAGTATGGGGTCGGGGGTTAAGGGGCGGAGCATGGGAGACTGTCTTCAGACTTTGGGGTAAAGAGGAATTTCTTAAACAGGATACCAAAAGGATTCATCATGTAGGATAAGTGTACCACTTTAAAAATTAAGATTTTTGTCTATTAAAAGACATCCCTAAAAAAGCAAAAAGGCAAGTCATTGAGTAAAAGATTATATTTGCAATACAAGAATCTGACAAAGGACTTGTACCCAAAATTTATGAAAAACCCCTACAAATTGGTAAGAAAAAAAGCCAAACTTCCCTCCCTTCCCCAAATGGGCAAAAAGACTTGAATAGACGTTTTGCAAAGAAGGTAGCCAAATGATCAATAAAAACATGAAAGGGTAGAAGTTTCCATTAGTCATCAGAGAAATGCCAAATTAAAGTCCAAAAAAGATAGTGCTGCATATCTAATATATCTACCAGAATGCCTCAGATATTTAAGAACTGACAATCCCAAATGGTGGAAGAATGGGCAGCAACAGGAACTATTAGAAAACAATTTAGCAGTATCCACTAAAACAAATCCTGTGACTCAACTAGGAATATATTCACTGATATGCAACCTACGCACTACAGGAGACATGTACAAGGGTGTTCACAGAAGACAATTTTTAATTGTCAAAATCTGAAAGCAAGCCGAGCACGGTGGCACACGCCTATAATCCCAGTGGTGGGGAAGTGAGGCAGGAGCACCGCTAGTTCAAAGTCAGCCTCAGCAAGTTAGTGAGGCCCTAAGCAACTCAGCAAGACCCTGTCTCTAAATAAAATACATAAAGGGCTGGGATGTGGCTCAGTGGTTAAGCACCTGTGAGTTCAATACCCCATACCAAAAAAAAAAAAAAAAAAAACCCAAAAAACAAAAAAAATGAAAGCAACCAAATATCCATATGATAAAATGAATAAAATAGGTGAAATGCTATAATATAATATAATGAAAATTAAGACTAACAGCTACCTACAGTAATGCAGATTAAAATGTTGGGTGAAAAAGTAACACAAAAGAATACATTCTATATGATTTCAAGACAAAGTACATAAAAAAAAAGACAAAAACTATGGTACTTGGTAGATTCTTCAGAATAGTGTTTACCTTTAAAGAGGTGACAAGAAATAATTAAGAGGATGCTAGCAACATTGTATTTTTTTATTTTCTCCTCCCACTCCTTTTTTTTTTTTTTTTTTTGGTACCAAGGATTGAACCCAGGGGCACTTAACCACTGAGACACATCCCCAGCCTTTCTTATTTTATTTTGAGACTGGGTCTCACTAAGTTGCTTAGGGCCTAGCTAAACTGCTGAGGCTGGTCTCAAACTCCTGCTTCAGCCTCCTGAGCTGCTGGGATTACA
This sequence comes from Sciurus carolinensis, assembly GCF_902686445.1. Lineage (NCBI taxonomy): Eukaryota > Metazoa > Chordata > Mammalia > Rodentia > Sciuridae > Sciurus > Sciurus carolinensis. The sequence continues at coordinate 9,732,288 of NC_062226.1, read as the reverse complement.
GGTGTGTGCCACCACACCCAGCTTTCTTCTTTTTACTTTTTGAGACAGGGTCTCAATAATTGTTCAAGTTGGCCTCAAACCTGAGATCTTCCTGTCTCAGCATCCCTAGGCATCCAGCTGCAGTACTGTATTTCTTGCCCTAGAATTAACATTGTGAAAATTCATTGACTATATACTTATTATCTGCATACTTTTCTGAATGTTTTTGTGTATGTTTGTGTATGGAATTGAACCCAAGCACTGTGAAGCTAGACAAGCACTCTACCTAAGATACATTCCAGCCTTTTAAAATATTTGAGACAGGGTCTTACTAAATTGCTCAAACTTCTGGTCCTCCTGTATCAGTGTCCTACATAGCTGGGATTACAGACGTGCACCACCAAGTCTGGTTTTGGGTTGTTCTTTTTTTTTCTTCTTCTTCTTTTCTTCCTGTGTTATTCCCAAATAAAAAGACCTGGGGCTGGGATATGGCTTAGTGGTAGCACGCTCGCCTAGCATGCATGAGGCTCTGGGTTCAACACTCAGTACCACATAAAAATTTAAAAAACAAAGATATTGTGTCCACCTACAACTAAAAAAGAAAATTTTTTAAAAATATATAAAATAAAAAGATTTCAAAAAGAAAAAGGATTGAAGGAAAAAGAAGGAAGAAGGGAAGAAAAGCGCCAGACCCAGGTAGTTTCACAATTGAGTTTACCAACATGTTTAAAAACACATTAACAGTGAATACATTTCTTTCTTAATGATTGTTTTAACATGGCTAATGTAACCCTGATACCAAAATCAAACAAGGGTAATTTTGAAAAGCACAAGAACAGGTCAAAAACCTGTTCTTATATATTGTATACATATTGTATATAAGGGCTGTTTAGCCCTTATATCAGCTGTAATATTAATAGATCATCAATAATTGAAAATTTAACCTAAGGCACCAAATAATAAATGGTGAGGCCTGGGAGTTTAGCTCAGTGGTAGAGCACTTGCCTGGCACGTGCGAGGCCCTGGGTTCAACCCCTGGCACTACACTCACTCAATCACTAAGACTTATGAATAAAATTAAATCATGTGATAAAATACATATAAACAAAGTCAGTTCAGGTTGGGGAGATAGCTCAGCTGGTAGAGTGCTTGCCTCGCAAGCACAAGGCCCTGAGTTCGATCCCCAGTACGGCAAAAAAAAAAAACCAAAAAAAAAAAAACAAAGTCAGTTCAATAGATAGTTATGGGAAGCCCATGGATGAACATCACATGGGAAAGAGATCCCTAAAAAGACATGGTTGGGGGCTGAATTGCCTCTCCCAATAAGATATGTTGAAGTCCTCATCCCTGATTCCTATGAATGTGACTGATTTGAAAATAGGGTTTTGCAGATGTAGTTGAAGTATAAGGTAAGATGAGGAAATACTTTTCATCCAATGTGACTGCTGTCCTCATATGAAAAGAGACAGACAGACACACAGAGAGGAGAAAGTCATGTAAAAATACACGCAGAGAGAAGACAGTCATGAGAAGATGGGAGCCCAGATGAGTTACATACCTGGAAGCCAGAGAACACCAAGGACTGCTAGTAAATACCAGAAGCTCAGAGAAAGGCACAGATAGAGTCTCCTTCTGAGCCCTTAAGACGGAACCAGTTCTGCAACACCTTAATTTTGGACTCTGGCCTCCTAAACTATAAGAATATAAATTTCTCTTATTTTAACCTGCCCAAACTGTCATTTCTCATTTTAGCTTTAATTAGCATTTCTCTCCTGACTAATAAGGTTCAGTTTCCTTTTCTCTGTTATAGCAGGTCTAGGAAACTAATGCTTAGACATATAATATAAAGAGTCCTAACAAGATTACGAGATGGCAAAACAAGCAAAATGCCAGTAAGTGAGGACAACTGTTCTACGACCTGCTTTGTTAAACAGAAAATTTGGCAAATTATTGATCTGTCTGATTGACAATTTCTTTTTATGGGAAGTCTTTTAACAAAGCAACAAGAGAAACTGCTACTCTGGATCTAATTCTGAGCAAGAGGTTTGCAAGATGGAAGTTTAAAAGAAATCTGGAGAGAAAATGATACATCTGTATCCTCCTTTGTATTCCCTATATCATCAGAGAAGAAGCGAAGTCATGGCCATGGGAAGAGTCCTGGAGAGGAGAGAGAAGCCCGTGCATTTCTGTCCTAACTCTTTTTAGTAACTTCAGCTAACACTTCCAGTCAACCCACCAAAAGAAGCAATTTATACCTGTCCTGCCAACTTAGATAACTGTAATAAAGATTAAAAGGAGATTACTGGATGTGAAAGAAATTTGAAAACACTACCCAATGTTTATCCTATCATTATTATTCTGCAGTTAGTGATTTTTTAAAACAGGAAGGACTGTCCCTATGATTAGACTTAAAAAGAAAACAGGCTGACAAAAATATGTTAAGTACACGGGAAATTAAATAAAAATATAATGCAAAATTCATTCTGACAAACAAAAGAAGATATTTACAGAAAACAGAAGCTAAGAAAGAGATCATTTTCTGGCAGTCATCAGGAATACAGATGCTAGAAAATAAGGGCAAGAAGGTGGAGGGATCAGATATCATGAACAGACAGGGAAGATAAGTGGAGTATAAGGAGAACAAGGGAGGGAGAAAGGATAAGGGGAAGAAATACAGAATGAATCCAACAAAATCATGTTCTATGCATATGCAAATGTACCAAAGGGAATCTCACCTTGATGTATATGTAGAACGTCCCAGTCAAAAATAAATAAAAGAACAAAAGGAAGATCAGTGGAGTACAGGAGGGAGGTGCGGACTGAAATCAAATTTTTTGCATGTATGATTTTGTCAAAATGAACCCAACTACTATGTATAATTATAATTCTCTAATAAGAATAAAAATAATAATAAATGATGTAGAGGATGTGGAGAAAAAGTAACACTTTCACTCTGTTTGTGAGATTGTAAATTAGTACAACCACTATGGAAATCAGTATGGAGGCTCCTCAAAACATTAAGCATGGAGGGACTGGGCTGTCACTCAGTGGTACAGCGCTTGCCTAGCACATGTGAGGTGCTGGGTTGGATCCTCAGTACCACATAAAAATAAATAAATATTGTATACAACTACAACTAAAAAATATTTTTTAAAAAAGATTAAGCATGGAACTACCATGTAATCCAGTTATACCACTCCTTGGTATTTATTCTAAAGAATTAAAGTCATCATATTATAGGGATGTATGCATACCCATGTTTATAGCAGCACAATTCAAAACAGCCAAGCCTGAGTGTCCATCAACCAAAGTGGCCATCTACAGGTGAATAGATACAGAAAATGTAGTACATATACACACACATTATATACATACAATGAAGTTTTATTCAGTCGTAAAGAAAAATCAAATTATGCCATTTGCAGGAAAAAGGATGAAGCTTGAGACCATTATGTTAAGCAAAATAAACCAACTCAGAAGGTCAAAAGTTGTTATGTTTTCTCTCATATGTGGAAGTTAGAGAGGAAAAAGGAAAAGAAAGGTGTGGTGGTGGGTCTCATGAAGATTAGAGATCAGTAGTGGACCAGGGGAGGGAAAAGGGGAAGGAAAGGGAAATTCTGGGGAATGATATTGGTTAAATCATAGTGTTACACTGTGTGCATGTAGGAATACATAAGCAAACCTCATCATTATGTGCAACTATAATGCATCAGTTTTTAAAATATGGAAAAAGACACCCGCCCCCCACCAGAAAAGGAAAGAGGTCATTTTCTTATGAGTTTAGAATTTTAAGAGAAACGTAAAGAGATGGGATGGCCATATAATTACACATGAACAGAGTATCACACGTGTTTTCTCAGATGTAAAAATGTAATATTAGCAATATCTATTTAATAAAGCCATTGGACAATAAAATGAGCTAATGGATGCAAAATTGTACTAAAATTATAATGTACTCTTAAACTGTTATAAAATTGTCATGAATGTGCTCAAAAATAGAACATTAACTAAAAAATACCAAAAACAAGAAAAGGAGGGGTCATGGGTTTGCCATATTTGGTGTAAAAGGAACAAGAAGCTATGCTTGGTGCAGATGGTATTCCTATAATATGAACAAATGACAGAGCTCCAAAACCTGGTCCTTTTGAGTATGAAGCATCTTCGTGCATTAAGGAGAGCATAAAATTATCATGAATCATGTATAAATCATTTTCTAAAAACAAATTTTATGGCTTATTCCAAAAGTGTTATTAAATTAAATGTTAAAATAAGTAGAAAAGAAGTCCACAGTTACCAAACTTCTCACTGATTGATGTATAAAGAAACTGTGGCTCGGGTGTAGTTCAGACCATATAGGTAGACCATGTAGTTAACATGGGCAAAGTCTTAGGTTTGATCCCCAGCACACACAAAAAAAAAGTACAAGGAAACCACTAATACCATGAGGCCAAAAACAGTTTAAAAAGCCAAAGGAGTCAGGGCATGGTGCAAAAGTAAAGAACAGTCAGAAGGCCATTTATAATATATTGTCCAAGAGACTGTGAAGATACCATTCTGCCTACCAAATATGGAAAAGAGATGTGTCTATCTAACACACAAATATGCAGATTCCAGTACTAATTCCATGGAGACACAGTACAACTAACAGAAAGCTCTGCAGTGAAAGGAGCGGAAGGCAAGAAGAAAGAGGAAAGCACAGAGCCAAGCAAGGGCTGGTGAGAGCCGATTCTACTCCACTTACTGCATCCTGCATCCTCCCTATGCCTGTCCACCAGCACACACTAGGGTGACTAGTCTGTGCTGACTGAGGAAACAACTGTGATCAGCATGAGGAACAGATCCTCTATTGAAGGCAAATGAGTGTGCATGTATCTGCTGTACCCAGGACCAGTAAGGAAAACAAAAAGGGACAAGAGAAAAGGGACAGGAAAGAAGAGATTTTAATTAATGAGAAAAGATGTAGCTGTGTTAAAATTTTTTCTCTTGCCCAACTAAATGTAATAGGGATTAAATCATTCTGATGTACAAAAGTAACAATCAAGCCAAGAAAACAGGGTATGATGATTTAGAGCATACATGAAGGCATGCATAGAAGAAATGGAAAAACGCAGAAAACCACTTATGAAAATTTATTCCTATGACTTTTTTTACTTTTTTGGATCATGGTAAAATACAAATATAAAAATTTACCATCTTAATCATTTTTAAGTGTACAGTTCAATGATTTTATTAAATATATTCAAAATGCTATACAATCATCGCAAACATCAATATTTATAACTCTCTTCATCTTGTAAAACTGAAATTCTATACCCATGAAATAATGACTCCTCCTTCCCCCTCACACCAGTCCCTGGCAACCACCATTCCAGCTTCTGTCTCTATGCTTCTGACCTCATACCTCATATAACTAGAATCATGCGTATTTGTCTTTTTGTGACTTCCCTGTTTCACGGAGCATAATGTTCCCAGGGTTCCTCCATGCTACAGCACACATCAGAATACCCTTCCTTTTTAAGGTTGAATAACATGCCATTACATGGAAATAACATATTCTGTGTGTCCCTTTGTCTGTCAATGGACACTTAAGTTGCCTCCACATTTTAGTTGTTGTAAATAAAGCTGCTATGCACATAGGCTTACAAGTATCTCTTCAAGACCCTCTTCAATTCTTTGGGGTATGCGCCTAGAAGTGGAACGCTGGATCATATGGAAATTCTATTTTTAAACCTATCACACTGTTTTCTACCGCAGCTTTATCATTTCACATTCCCAAAATGATGCACAAAGAGTTTCAACTTTTCCACATCCTCACCAATGCTCATTTTCTGTTTGTTGCTTGTTTGTAATAATCATTTGAATGGGTGTGAGGTAGTCTCTCATTGTGGTTTTGATTTGCATTCCTATAATAAGTGACATGGAACATCTTTCATGTGCTTATTAGCCATATGCAGATCTTCTCTGGAGGAAAGTCTATCCTATTTTTATGTAGCAACAAGATACTTACATAATAGCATTTAAAGAATAACTAATTTGCAGGTCAGGATAGAAAATAATCCCAGCTACTTGAAAGGCTAAGGCAGGCCGATCACAAGTTTGAGGCCAAGACCCTGTCTCAAAATAAAAAATAAAATCAGTCACGGTTGCAAAGGCCTGTAATTCCAGTGACTTGGGAGGCAAGAGGTTTGCAAGTTAGAGGCCAGTCAAAGCAATTTAGCGAGGACCTAAGCAACTTAGAGAGATACTGTTTTAAAATAAAAAGTATATGGGCTGGGGCTGTGGTTCAGTGGTAGAGCACTTGCCTAGCATATATAAGGCACAGGGTTCAATTCTCAGCACTGCACATACATAAATAAAATAAAGATCCATCAACAAATAAAAATTTTTTAAAAATATATTAAAAATAAATAAAAAGCATAAAATAAAAAATAAAAAGGACTGGGGATGTAGTTCAGTGGTAGACTACCCCTGGGCTCAATCCCCTCCCGCCACACACACACAGAATAAGTATAATCTAAATCAAATGAAGGGGCTGAGGGTATAGCTCGTTGGTAGAGTGAAGGTCCTGGGTTCAATTCCCAGCACCAAAATAAATAAACAAATAAATAAATAAAATGTATAGGATTTAATTACTCTGAAAGTTTTTTCTTCCCAGATAAATGAAATAGGCTTGTATTCTGCAGATTGCAGTCCTCTCTTCCAAATATTTTCAATTTCCTTGACTTTTATAATACGCACTCTCATTCTTTCTTACTTTCAGAATACTTACTACTTCTTTCATTGGCAAAAAACAGAAAGAATGTCCTAAGAATTCCAGGCTTGAAGTTAGAAGCTGGTCCCTGCATTCACCAAAGCACATACTACAATATGCTCCATTATGATCTGATCAGAAAAAAAAAAACAAAAAATCTACAATCAAAACTATAATCAAGGGCTGGGGATGTGGCTCAGTTGGTAGAGTGACTGCCTCGCAAGCACAAGGCCCTGGGTTCAATCCCCAGCACCGCAAAAAAAAAGAAAAAAAAAAACTATAATCAAGATGGAAAGCTGAGATATAGTTAGGTAATTATCTAAAAGGAATAAAGATAAGCAGACACATGCAAGCTATATTTATGAAACTAAGGAGCCTAGATACACAAAATGGAAGAAAACATAAAAAATATGAATCCTAGAGACTATTATGAGAAAACGGGACCTCAAGTAGCCTACTGCTAACAAATCATTAAAACTGTTTCCAGCAGAGAATCCACGGAGGCTGTAGTCAAATATAAGTAACTCAATTTGTATGTGTGCGTGCGTGTGTGTATGATGAGTTCTCTCTATGTTGCCCAGGCAGCTCTCAATCTCCAGGGCTCGAGCAGTCCTCCTGCCTCAGTTCCTGGGAGCTGGGGTTACAGGTGTATGCCACCATGCTAGTTTTCATGTACCTCAATTTAAATAGCCAATGGGTTATCTAGCATGTTCAAGGTACTGTGTTTGATACTCCAACAACAAAACAAAAAAAAGTCATTTATTTTTTTTTTTTAATTTTTTTCAGCTGTAGATGGACAAAATACCTTTATTTTATTTATTCATTTTATGCGGTGGTGAGGATTGAACCCAGTGCCTCACACGTGTGAGGCAAGCAGTCTACCACTGAGCCACGATCCCAGCCCAGTCATTTACTTATAGCATGAAAATTCAGAGAGGAAACATGACATGCAGGCAAGAGCCTCAGTCAATCACCAAGCAAGAAGACATTTCTCCTATTCAGCATATAAAGAAGTACAGGCCGCAGAGACATTTCATTCTTAATTATAGACAAAAATAGCAGCAGCATCCATAGGCCTGTGTATATAATTTGACTAAAGAAGACATGAAAATAAATGGGAACAGGAAGGATAGTAGAGTAAAACAGATATTTTTACCTCCTGTACATGTGTGACTACATGACCAAAGTGATCCTACAATATGCACAATCAGGAAAATGAGCAATTACACTCTATTTATGTATGATTTATCAAAATGCATAAATGCATTCCACTGTCATGTACAACTAATCAGAACAAATTTTAAAAATTATTTTAAAAAAGAAAATATGAAAATAATTTGAGGCAGCCCCATATCAATATCTCAGCATGCAATGAGAGAAAATCATTAGTTATGAAAATGTTACCTTATACCCCATGTGTACTAAGTAGAAAAAACAACCTACTAAAAGATACTTATGATCTACACTGTGGCAATCTTGCTTTCTTAAATTATAAATTTTGTTTTGTCTGCATAAGCCAGGAGCAAAACACAATTTTTTAAAAAGAAAAGAAGAAACTCTTCCTCAAAGTGTTAGGGCATGGTGGCACATGCCTGTAATCCCAGGGACTCAAGAGGTTAAGATAGGAGGATCACAAGTTCGATGCCAGCCAGGACAACTTCATGAGATCTTGTCTCAAAATAAAATAAAGGGCTGGAACAGATATGCCCAATATGCACAGTCCTGGGATCAGTCCCCACTACCCCACCACCACACACAAAGAGTTTATAATGTGGGCTGGGGTTGTGGTTCAGTGGTAGAGCACTTGCCTAGCATTGGGTTTGATCCTCAGCACCACATATAAATAAATAAATAAAATAAAGGTATTGTGTCCATCTAAACTAAAAATTTTTTTTTTTTTTTTTTTTTTTTTTTTCAGTGCTGGGGATTGAACCCAAGGCCTTGTGCTTGCGAGGCAGGCACTCTACCAACTGAGCTGTATCCCCAGCCCCTAAAAATATTTTTTAAAAAGGAATTTATAATGTGAGATGATCACAACTTTCAATGTTCTTCTTTGCCTTGATATTGATTAAATTTCTTTTAATTTAGTAAGTTAAAATAAGATCAGGTGTGTACTGGATTTGAATCCTGAAGACATGAAGTTCCAATTGTATTTTAGAGATGGGAGTGTAGCTCAGTGATAGAGCACTTGCCTAGCATGTAGAAGGCCTGGGACTTGATCCCTGAACTTGATCCCCAACACACACACACACACACACACACACACACACACACGATTTTTTCCCCATTTTCCCCAAAGTCACACAGCTCACAATTACACCTAACTTCAGTTTCCTCATTTGTAAAGCAAGGATAATGAACACTTCTGTATCTTACCAGACTATGTATAAGTTCTATTCAAATGTAATCATTTTTTCTTATCAAGATGTCAAGTAGAAGAGTAAAAAAGCAAATGTAATTATATTGTACTAAAAGCAGACAATGTTTTCATTAGGCAAAAAGACCTTCTGGGTATCAATTGACTTTAAACTAAGAGGTCAGCTGCGGCAGAGTTCCGTTTGTTCCTGCAGCTACAGCACACCTAGCAGGTCAAAGTGTGCCACAAGGGTGATGATGACAACATAAAGCAAAACAGGTCTGCTGGCCTAGGATTTCTCACAGGTATCCAACCGTTTTCTCCAGATGAATGACCAAGCAGGTCTCACCCGACCGCCAAGCCTCTACACTGGGCAAACTTAAGGCCCATTCTTAGACAGGAAATAGAAACTTTCTAGCCAATTTATTCCCAAGTTTTCAATTCTGCAACTATTTCAATGTAACTGACACAGGCTCTTTAAATAGGTTGGATCATAATATAGCGTTTATACATATTATTTTATAATTATAGTCTTTCTACTATTTTTAATTACATTGTATGTTATATAATTTACACTAGATTTGTTTTACAGGTGTGCCACATCTGAGACAATGGGACAAAATGGGTTAAACTGGTTTAAGTGCCCACTTCCATAAAATTTTTCGGGCTCAGACCTGTCTGAAACCATTTGTTTTTCTCCACACTCTTAAGTGACTTTCTCAAGCAGCTTAGTTGCTTTATATCATGGTTATTTGTGCATATTCATTATACCTTTACTGAATGGGAAGTTATTTGAAAGTTAATAGCTTACTAGCTGTGTCAAATAATTTCTTCCTCAAAGTCCCTTATGAAAGTGCATTGAACATGGTTCCCAGACAATTTCAAAATAGGAACTGATCCAAGTCAGTGAAAAGTCTGTGTAGACCTGTGTAGACCTATGGCAGATACTGTTCTAGATGCTGGGAGGCTAGGTGTGAGTGAATTTGTTGTTGTTATTGTTACTGAGGATTGAACTGAGCTACATCTCCAGTCCTTTTTATTTTTTATTTGGACACAGGGTCTCACTAAGTTGCTGAGGCTGGCCTTGAACTTGCAATCTTCCTCAACCTCCCACGTGGCTGGGATTACAAGTACTCACCCTCGCACTGAGCATACGCATGAATTTAAGATACCAGAGACAACCAGAAGGAAGTAACTGAGACTTGAGAAACACTGGAAAAGAAAGACCATCTGAAAAAACAGATGTAGGAAAAGAAATATAATGCATTTCATTATTTTACATGGCATATCCAAATAGATTAAGACATGCTAGAAGAAAATCCAGAAAGTATTTATGGCAGGTAGTTTTTGTTTTGGCCTACGTAGCATTCATTCTCCTTTCTTTTTTTTTTAAGTATTTTTTTAGATGTTGATAGATCTTTATTTTATTCTTTTATTTATATGTGGTGCTGAGAATTGAACCCAGTGCCTCACACATGCCAGGCAAGCGCTCTACCACTGAGCCACAACTCCAGCCCTCATTCTCCTTTCTTGGTAAAATTAGTGAAATTAATTATCTTTTGTTATGTGCAATCTCATTAGAGAAAACTAACAATCTGAAAGAAAACAGAATGAGGTGGATAGGGAGAAAGAAAGTATTAGGAATTGGTAATTCTATGTGTGTGAAATGGATCAAACAAAGTCTGTATGTTTCAGAGACACATACTGAAATAGTGACAGATGAAATGATGTGATGTCTGGGATTTGCTTCAAAATACTCAATTAGGTGAGTGGGTGTGGATGTAGATGAAATAAAACTGACCAGAATTCATGATTCTTGAAGTTAGGTGATGAATACATGGGAGGTAATGATTCTATTTTATTTATTTCTGTATGTTTAAATTTTTTCATAAGAGAAAGTTTTTTTAGTATTCTATGGTCTCAGTTTGATTCTTCTATATTCTTCTATCTGTGTATTCATAGATATCTGGGATAATGTTTACCCACAGTTAAGGATGGATATTTCCATGTGGTAAGATTAAGAAGAACTTCATTACTTTCACCCTTGAACTTTCTACATTGTTTGAATTCAAAATAATAATTATGTATTGTTTTCTCAAAAATAAATATGGTGATATTTCTTAAACCACAAAACTGAAAGGTTAATACAGGGTAATTATGATTGGTAGAAATATATATGAATATATACATACACACACATATGTATACACACCTGTATATATATTTATACACATATATATACACACACATATACTTACACATGGGTACTGGGGATTGAACTCAGGGGTACTTAACCATTGACCTACATCCCCAACCCCTTTTATTTTTTATTTTGAGACAGGGCCTCAATAAGTGTTTAGGGCCTCACTAAGTTGCTGAAGGTAGCCTTGAATTTGCGTTCCTTCTGCCTCAGCCTCTCGAGTTGATTAGACATACACCATGCTGAACGATTATATTCTATTGGTACTTTCTATGTTAGTTTTAATTTTAAAACAAAATAACCAAGTATTTGTGTAAACGCTTTTACATAGGGCTTCCTTGAACTACTGACCTTTGGGGCTACATATCTTTGTTTTGGGGCGTTGCCTGGTGCATTGTAGGGTGTTGAGCAGCATGCCTGAATTCTACCAACTACATGCCTGTAGTACCACAACCACTCCATCTGTTGTGATAACTAAAAATGTCTCCTGATATGGCCAAATATGAGAGGCAAAATCACCACCAGCTAAGAAGCAATGCTCTAGCAAAGCACTCTTGAACCCTACAAAACATACATCTCCCAATCCTAAGGTAGATTTTGCATTTCTAATAATAATTTTCAACAGGATATCTTTCTTATTCTTATTTTGTTACTAACTCAAGTAAATAAGTCAATTTTGCTGCTGCAAATTTAATGATTCAATAAACATCATCCTGTCTCTGATACTTTTCTTTTATTCATTTGGAAAGCATGAAACTATAATCCTTAAGCTATATATAGTACTATAACCTTTGAGAACATGGGAGGAAAGCAGGAAAAGGTTATATAATTCAATCTTCCTAAAATGTACTAACTCAACCTTTGGTCAAATTAAACAACCAAAAAACATGCCCCAGAGTAGAATAACCCATGCTAAGATAAAAGTACAAAGAATCTTATAATTGTCATCTAGCTTCTTACCACTCAAAATGAGATCCACAGAACAGCAACAGCATCACCCCAGAGCACAACCGAAAGAAGAATCTCAGCCCCACCCCAAACCTACTAAATCATAACCTGCATTTTAACAAGTTCTCCAGATGATCTGTATGCATATTAAGTTTGAAAAGCATTGAATCTAGCTGTTTCTATACTAATTTGCTTGAAGCTGAAAGTTAGTGGGCTATATTCTTATAATATAGAGAATAAGTTTCTCCTACTTAGGAAGATGAAATAAAAACTGTATATTACAAAATAGCCACAGGTTATGAAACAAAGTAATTAAATCTACTTTCTTTCTCACCCCAAAAACCTATCTATAATCTTATGAAGCCAATTTCAAAAGTAAGACATACCTTGTTTAATTTTCCTTCTTTTGTGGTGTTGGGGATCAAACCCCTGTTCTCATGCATGCTAAGCAAGCACTCTACCACTGAGCCCCAGACCCCATATTGTTAAATTAAACTGAGAAATCCAAATATTCATTTATAATGGATCCCTCCAATTAATAATTAACTAACCATCCTGGTAAAAAGTAAAGCTTGTCCGAATAGCATAAATAAAAATTTCTAAACCTGAATGACCATCCTGCAGTGTATATATTTTTTTAAAGATATAGATTTCTGGAACTTAGTTATCATGCATATGATTCAAAAGGGTTGGAATTCTTTGCTGTTTTGTTTATTTGATTGATTGTGGTACTGGGGATTGAAAACAGGGGAATTCTACCACTAACCTACATGCCCAGCATTTTTTATGGAGACAGGGTCTCACTAAATTGCCCAGGCTGAACCCTTGCAATCCTCCTGCCCAAGCCTCCTGGGCAGATGGGATTACCAGGATGTATAACCTCAACATGCTGGAATTCTGTATTTTTTAAAAATTATCTTAGTTATTTCTGAGGATATATGACAGTCTTAAAAAGATTTTTAAAAAAATATAATATTCTTTCTTATTATTTTGAAGATAATGGATATACATTTAATTTATTTTAAAGAACCAATGTGTAAGTGACTACAAAATGAGTGCTGGGAAACAAAGTTGAGATGAAAGTAGATCATGTGTTGTACATATGTATGTATGTATGTATGTATGTATGTATTTAGAAATAGGTGCCAAGTTGGCCTCAAACCCCTGGGTTCCAGCAATCCTCCTGCCTCAACTTCCTGAGTAGCTAGAATTACAGGCACGGGCAACTGTGCCCGGCTCTATATCATGTATTCTTACTTATCCATACCTAGAAAAAAGAAAGTTGGTTAACATAGTCAGCAATCACGTGGTGGTCTTGAAACCAGTCATTTTTGAGTGTCTACATTCGAAGTCCATTCTAGAATGACTAAAACTAGCAACCTCCTTTGGCACAATAGTGTATACAACAGTAAAAGCTTAGAAATATTTATTTAATGAACAGATACAAACATTGCAGAATTTTATGAAATGTTAGATAAGCAACACTGTCCTGTGCAAGACAGCATTGATTTTATAAAGGTATCCAAGAAGGTCTGAGTTTCAAGAAAAGAGGCAAGTATAAGAGGAAAGAGGAAGAAGATGATGAACTGGAACAGTAAAAGGAGGAAAAATATGTTTTCTCTATACGAGAACTTTAGCAACAGCCTAGTGGGCCATCTTATACATCTGTCTGTTGCTTTTCCTTGCCACTGTCACTATGCTAATGATCTAAGTCAACATCATCTATTTTGGAATTTCTTGACTCATTCTCACATCTCCACTCTTGAACCTGAACTCCTATTACAATCTTAACATAGCAGTCAGAATGATCTTTTTAAAGGTCTCTGAGATAGAGCCAGGTGATTCAAATCCGAAAGAAAGGCTCAGAAATCATCTCTCTAACAGCTGTAATACCTGAACTCAGAAACAGTATCAAGCACCATGCACAGTGGCAATGCCTGTAGTCTCAGCAACTTGGGAGGCCGAGACTGGAGAATTTCGAGTTCAAGGTCAGCCCCGGCAACTCAAAAAAATAAAAATAAAAATAAAAAAGCCTGGGGATATGACTCAATGATAAATCGTCCCTGGGTTCAATCTCCAATTAAAAACAAGAAAGAAATGGTAGCAACAGCATCCCAACCAGACCTCTCCTCCAGCAGCATGACTGTGACAGCAATGCCAGATCTTTTGACTCCCTTGGTTTCTGCCTGTTTTCTGAACAAGATTAGACTTTCTATTGGTGCTATGAGGTACTTGACAACCTTCCAAAAAATCCCTTGTCTGCTTATGTTGGCCAGAATTAGGACCTGTAATTTTCATCCAAACATCCAAAAATTTTTCCTGGAAAAATGCTGCGCCTTTTTTTTCCCCAATGACCTGTCACTTACTACAGTTAGCCTTCCAAAATGCATATAATTAAAAACCTGAAATTCTAAATACCATTCACATCACCAACATCCTGAAAGCAGCTTTCAAAATGAATAGTTTTATTACCTGATTAAATCCAAACCTCTACCTTCTCTGTGCTTACACCTGAGCAGCTAAATATGGCTGAAGAAACACACTGTGGTCATGATGACTGGTCTCACTTTTGACTCTTGACCCAGAATGGACACTCCGCTCCATTCCCTAGCCCATTCACTCTCACTTTCTTAGAGCGCTATTTCCACTTTTAAACAGCTGACATCCTATCCCTATCCTCACTCTTTTAGCAGATGGCAGCTGTTCTACATGAATTGGGAAGCAGAGGCAATCAGTAAAGATCTTCCACACATACCCAGGCACCTGTGTTCTAATATACTACTCATTGTAAATTACAAAATAAATATATGGTATTATGCCAGTCTCCAGAATACCTGCCCCAGTCTCCAGCTATTCTGGAGGCTGGCGCAGGAGGATTACAAATTCAAGGTCAGCCTGTTTCAAAATAAAAAGGATTGGGATGTAGCTCAGTGTTTGCCTAGCATTTGCAAGGTCCTAGGTTCAATTCTCTGGGGGGGGGGGGGTAATTACTTCTGCACATGGCCACCAAAATGTCCCTTAAAGAATGAACTTGCTGGGAATGCAGATGGCCCCTGTCAGGATCACCTCTGCACAGCTGCCTTGCCCCAGGTCACATCCTTCCATGGTAGCCCATACAATGACCAGCAGAGACAGGGTTATAGGACCTCCCAGTTTCCCCTCACTTTCTTTCATGTCTTAACTAAAGATCAGAGACAGTTTGGGGTACTCCCTCATGAAACTCTGCTACTAACACATTTGGGGAGACTCAGCTGCAAGTTCATCAGAACAAAACACAAGGAGATAAACAGTCCAGCTCTTTCAGCTCAATGCAGGACCACTCCAGGGCTCCCTGTGGAGTGGCCAAGGCTACTGTTCAGAACCATGGCACAGTGCAGCTTCTCCTTTTGCTGAATCTTGCTTCTTTCCCTTCCTTTCCATGGCTGTTGAGCCTAAGAGCACTCCTTAACATTTTATACATCAAATTCTATCTGAAACTCTGCTTCCTGGAGACCTGAACCTGTGACACAGTTAAAATATACAGGCCTGCTGTTAAAACTAAGAAAGAAACCATATCGCTAAGAAAATGAACATCCCTACAATAGATAGTTCTACAATATGTGTTCTTCCCTAATTCGGAAACAGTTGCATAATGGTCTCCTATTTTTAACTGGACATAAGGCCAACCAGAATAAAAACTATTTTTCCTTGCATCCAAGTGTGGGTATGTAACTAAATTATGGCCAGTGGAATTTAAGCTGAAGTGAGATATGCAGATTCCCAAACTGGTCTTTTGAGAAATTAGTATGATCCTTCCCCCTTTCTTCTAATGGAAATATGGATATAATTTTGAGCATCCTGGACCACAAAGAAGTAGGCAATAACCAAGTGACAGCAGAGCAAAGACAGAAGAAGCCTGGATCTCTGTGGAGCCACCATACAGCCTTGGATGGCTTGAACTGGACAAGTACACAAGAAAAACTAAACCTTTATTTTGTTTAAATCCCTGCAACATGGGTGAACAGATACAATTACTATTGGGGACTCCTACTCACATATCCTGCCAACCCCCAGCTCTCTTTCCTAACATCCAGCACTTCAGTTCTTATAAAAGCACTATATTCCTCCTCCCCCAGATGGTCCTTAAGCAATGACTGATGAGCACTGGAATATAAAATCTCCATTTTCTTTTTCTTTCTCTTTCTCTGGGGTGTGTATGGGGATCAAACCCAGGGCCTCTCACATGCTTGGCAAGTAGTCTACCACTGAGTTACATTTCTAGCCCTTTTATTAATTTTACTTTGAGTCAGGGTCTCACTCAGTTGCCCAAACTGGCCTCCAAATTGAGATCCTCCTGCCTCAGGCTCCTGCTGCAATTACAGATGTGTGCCACCATGCCTGGCTTCTATCTTCTTTCTTTGGTTCCTGACAATGACCACTCTTAGATGTAAGCTTCAGGACTACCTAAAGGACGGAGTCCAAACTGTCCCCCTCGAGGCTTTGCTTGATATTATATCGTTGCTTGGCCTCCAGCCTCCTCCTCTCCTCCCAGTCTTACTTTCCAACTCCTTACCAGGATTCCCTGACACTCTTCTAGAAAGTTACTTTCCAGGAACCCTCATGTCAATTCTATGTCAGGGAAGCCAACCAGAGGCAGGTGGTTTCTATTTCATTCTCCAGGGCTCATCACCATCAACAACTGTACATACTCACAAACCTTTTTTAATTTGCATACCAAAAATAATTTTAAAATGTAAATTGTTGAATAAATTGCATGATATAAACTATGTAATTTGTCCTTTTCACTTAAAATGTCAGACCATATTCAATGACAACACACACAACACACACACCCTCATTATTTTTCAGGATGCACAACTACCTACAATTACAAATCTAAGTAAATATTTAAAACATTTTTGAGGGCTGGGGATGTAGTTCAGTGGTAGAGTGTTTACCCAGCATGAGGCAGGCCCTGAGTTTATTCCTCAGCACCACAAAAAAAAACAAGATAAAACAATTATTTGTTTAAAAAAACAACAAATATTTTTGGAAGAGAAAAGTTGAAGAGGAGTTTTAAAAAGAAAGGAAACTTCTTTGGTTCACTCTTCCAGTTCTGCTCATCAAGGAGAGAAGGAAGATTATATTACATGTGTGTGTCTAGTGACTTCTGGGAACACTAGAAAACAGCAATGCAGAATCTAAAGACAGGAGTTTAAAGGTCTGAAATATATCAATTTATATGTATATGTAATCTTCAATACATTAATGCTTAAATATATAACTCCTTATAGAGATACATAAGATTTGTGTCAAAGCCAGGTGGAGGCACACACTTGTAATCCTAGCAGCTTGGGAGGCTGAGGCAGGAGAATCACAAGTTCAAAGACAGCCTCAGCAAAAGCAAGGTGCTAAGCAACTCAGTGAGACCTTGTCTCTAAATAAAAAACAAAATAGGGCTGGGGATGTGGCTCAGTGGTCAAGTACCACAGAGTTCAATCCCTAGTTACCGCCCCCCAAAAAAATGATTTGTGTCAAAAATCAGGATGATGACTGGGTATAGTGGCACATTCTGTAATCCCAGTGACTATGAAGGCTGAGGCAGACGGGTCTCAAGTAACTGAAGCTACTTAGGAAGACCTTGTCTCAAAACAAAATAAAAGGTGCTGGGGGTCAGAGTAGTTGCCTAGCTTGTGAGAGGGCCTGGTGCAATCCCTGGTACTACCAAAAAAAAAAAAAAAAAAAAAAAGAAAGAAGAAAGAAAAAATCAGAATGCTCTTCCTCTGAGTCTTGTGATTTAAGGAGGCAGGCAGAAAAGAAAGAAGAATTACATATAAGTCTAATTTCAATTAGAACTATGGTGTTTCTAAGACATATTCTTTTATTATTGGTATATTCTGGATATTTCAGAAGGATATGTTGCCTAAACTATACCTACACTTCAAGGAAAGAGTGAAACTCTAGGAATTAAAATAATAGATATACAATATAAATTTCAATATTTCAATATCAAAAACATAAACTTG
Organism: Sciurus carolinensis; assembly: GCF_902686445.1. NCBI lineage: Eukaryota > Metazoa > Chordata > Mammalia > Rodentia > Sciuridae > Sciurus > Sciurus carolinensis. The sequence continues at coordinate 9,714,049 of NC_062226.1, read as the reverse complement.
TGCACTGGAGTCATGGCTCAGTGGTAAAGCACTCGCCTGGCATGTGTGAGGCACCGGGTTCAATCTCAGCACCATATATAAATAAATAAAATAAAGTCCACTGACAACTAAAAAATATTTTTAAAAATAAAAAAGAAGAACATAAACTTACTTAGAATATAATTGAAACTATAATTTAAATGATTTCTTATTGGACAGTAAATCTGAATTTTAAGTGAAAAAAGTGACTGAATAAAGCAGCGTAACATGCCGGGCATAGTAGCACATGCCTATAATCCCAGCACCTTGGGAGGCTGAGGCAGGAGGACCACAAGTTCAAAGCCAGCCTCAGCAACTTAGTGAGGCCCTAAGCAACTTAGCAAGGCCCTGTCTTGAAATTAAAAAAAAAAAAAAAAAAAAAGATTGGGGATGTGGTTCTGTGGTTAAAGAGTCTCTAGGTTCAACCCCTGGTACCAAGAGGGGGAAAAAATGCAGTACAATATTGATTTTCCACAAAATGTCTATCTGGGGCACAAAATCAAAAAGAAGCCTTCAACAACGAGTGATAAGATTGTTTTAATCTCATTTTTAACTATACAATGTAACCCATTAAACCTTTCAGAGGGCCAACAACCTGTAATATAGTTTAAGAATGCTAAAATGAGACATGGAATCAAAGTGCAGACACACTGCTGGTAAACTCAGAAATGGGGGAGGTGAGATGTGGGCGAGAACGTCTGTGGTGGTGTTTTTCCTATTTGTGTACTGCAAAGGGAAGCCTCCAATCCAGTTATTAAACTTTCACTCTGTCTGAGGTAATAGCTGTTGTGCCAAAGGCAATTACACAGGCTAGAATGGAGACGAGAGGGGTTTGTTGCTGGCAGTTTAGCGGAAGTCAGATAATTCCTGGGTTTGTACAAATGTGCCCTTATCCCTTAATCAGCAAGTGCACCTACAACATCAAACATCAGAACTCTCCCTTCCTCTTTGTAGTTCTTCTCAATTAGCAAAATCACCTATTAAATAAATAAGTAAATAAAAAAGAAAACAAAGGAATGATTTCCTTTGATAAATGTGATAGACATTGTCTTTGATACAAATGTTTTAGTTTTTTGGTCCTAAGGATTGAACCCAGGGGGGCTTTACCATTAAACTACATCACTGGTCTGGGGTTGTGGCTCAGTGGTAGAACACTGGCCTAGCATGTGTGAGGCACTGGGTTCAATTCTCAGCACCACATAAAAATAAATAAATAAAAAATAAAGGTATTGTGTCCATCTAAAACTAAAGAAAAGGGGCTGGGGAGATAGCTCAGTCGGTAGAGTGCTTGCCTTGCAACCACAAGGCCCTGGGTTCAATCCCCAGCAACCAAAAAATAAAAAAAATAAAAATAAAGAAAAAATATGAAAAAAAAAAAAAAAACTACATCCCCAGTTCAATTTTTTTTTAAATATTTATTTAGTTGTAGGTGGAGACAACGACTTTATTTTATTATTTTATGTGGTGCTGAGGATCAAACCCAGTGTCCCGCACATGGTAGGCAGGCATTCTACCACAGAGCCACAACCCCAGGCCCCAGTCCTTTTTATTTATTTTGAGATAGGGTCTTGCTCAGTTGCCAAGGACCTCACTAAATTGCTGAGGCTGGCCTTGAACTTGCAATCCTCCTGCCTCAGCCTCCCAAGGTGCTGGGATTATAGGCGTGCATCACCATACCCAGCTGAGATCATTTTTAAAAAACAGATTTACTTGTAGGGGATTGAGCTGAAAAGCAGAGAAGTGACTGCAGTTCCTTGAGGTTTATTTTTGATACTGTAAGCTATGTTCTTAACATCCTTTAAAAATACATATCCATTGGCGCATGCCTGTAATCCCCACACTCAGAAGACTGAGGCAGGAGGATCTCAAGTTCAAAAATCCAGCCTCAGCAAAAACAAGGTGCTAAGCAACTCAGTGAGACCCTGTCTCTAAATAAAATACAAAATAGGGTCAGAGATGTAGCTCGGTGGTCAAGTGCCCCTGAGTTCAATCCCTGGTACTCCTCCCAAAAAAAAACTATTCATATATGGAAAAAATAGAAAAATATACATATATATGCAGATACTCCTCCAAATTAAACCAATCACAATGCAATTCCTACAGAATTGCTTTATGAAAGGAATAACTATTTTTCAAACAATAACAAACATGCCATTTACTTCATAAGAATTATCAATGAAATCTTGGCTTAGATTCTGTGTGGACTTGAACATTCCAAATTTGGGATGAGTAATAAACACGGGGCAATTATGTGCCTGTTGGTAAGGTGTATTCAACTCTATGAATCTGACTACTTTATATACTTCATATAAATGGAATCATATATAACATTTGTCATTTTGGGTCTGGCTTATTTCACTTAGTGTAATGTATTCAAGGTTTATCTGTGTTATAGCATGTGTCAGAATTTCATTACTTTTTACCACTGAACAATATTCAATCGTAAGTGTGTATGTATCTTGTGTATCCACTCATCTAGCAATGGTCATTTGGGCTTTTCCAACTTTTAGCTACTGAGAACAATACTGCTATGAACATTGTTAAACATATCTGCTTGAATCCTGCTTTCATTTGCTTTGGATATATACCCAGAAGTTGAATTGACTGATGACACGATAATTCTGTTTAATTTTTTGAGGAACTACCATATTCTACCGTAAGATTTTAAAGCACAAAGATCAATGTATTCTATAGATCTGTGAAAAGTAGCTCTGGTATCCTGTGTTGACTATTCACGTGGCCTAGAGTTACTTTCAAATTGCAACTTATAATACATACTTAGGTCAAAAGTGACCTAGGATGCCACACTCGGAAAAGAAAAATTAGTCATCATTTATTGACTTTTTGTTGTCATTGTTTTGTTTAGATACTGGGGATTGAACCCATGGGTGCTCTACCTTTAAGCTACATCCCTATCCCTTTTGTTTTTGAGAGAGGGTCTTGCTAAGTTGATGAAAATGGCCTCAAACTTGCAATTCTCCTGCCTCAGCCTCCTGAGTCACTGGGATTACAAGCATGTGCCAACATGATGAGCCATTAACTGTTAATTACATCCCAGATTTGGAGCTAAGATCTTTACAAAGATTCTTAGATTGAATCCTGCAGGCAAACCTATACGGTTCCTACTAGTTTCATTTCACAGATGAACAGATAAGGCAGAGAAATTGCAAGATATACTGAAGATTATAAAGCAAATCAGTGTTAGCGTTAGAACTTACATTCAGATCTAAGTCAGTCTCTGCTTTATCCTTATTCATTCTTTCAACAATCATTTATTGAAGGACTACTGCATGCCAGGCAGTATTCAGGTTTTCAACTGTCCATCAGATCCTGTTGCTCCTTTCTTCCCTCTGCATACAGAGGTGACCCAGCAATGAACAAAACTCATATAAAAAAGTCTTGGCCTAGCAGAATTTACCTCTAGTCAGGGGAGACAGTACAAATGCATAAGTAAATTACATAGCCTGCTAGAAGGTAATAAGTGGTCTGGAGAAAAAGAAAGCAAATAAGGGAGGTAAGAAGGCTGCAACTAGAAACAGGCTAGGTCACAGAAAAGACAAGCACAAACCTACAGAAGGTGAAAGAATAGGCCATGATGGAAACATGGTAGATTATTTTAGGCAGAGAGCAGAGCGAGTGCACAGGACCCGAGTCAGCCTTCGTGGTGTGTCTGAGCAACAGCTGGAACATCAAGTGTGAGTGAAGTGGAACCAGCCACAGACTGAGGCAGAGTGGATGAGGTCAGAGGGGCACTAGAGGAGCCAGCTTGTATGCAGCTACATGGGCCATGAAAGGACTTCAGCTCCCGTGCAGAGGGAAGAGGGGGCAACATGATCTGAAGGATGGTTGAAAAGGATCCTGTTGGATACAGTGCTGGGAGGACAGAAGCAGGGAGCCAGGCTGGGTGCTACTCTAACCACCCAGGAACCGTTGACGGTAGCAGAGGGAGAGTGGGAAATGGCCAAACTATGAATATTTGATAGAGATAGATAAGAGATTTACTAATGGGCTGCATGTAGAGGATAAGAAAAAGTAAAGAATGATGCCAAGGCCTCAAGCCTGAGCCACGGAAAGATGCAACAGTCACTCTTGGGATGCACAGAGGACTGCAGGGACTGTCAGAAGTCCCACTTTGAATCTGTGAAGTCTGAGACACTACTGGGCATCTGTGTACTCTAGAGTACAAGGGAAGGGCATGGGCTAGTCATAAAATTGGGAGCTGCCAGCCTATGGTAAGTATTGCCTCCTAATAATTATCTTTAAAAATACCATATGCTCAACTGTAAACAAAATTATGTCACAAATAAATCTGATAAAAGTTGAATTTAAAACCATAATTCAGTTCAACAAAACGTGCCAGGCCTTGTACTCCAAACTAGAAGTACAAAGATGAATAGCGAGAAGCAGCTGGCAGAGGGACGAAGGTGCACCCACTCCTCAATACTTTCCTCAAGGCAGCCACCTTAACAGAAGAGGGCGGGCAGTCAGCTGGACAGCTGAGGCTTTCTCCTGAGCAACTTCAGACTAATCCCTAACGGTAACTTTCAAAGAGGAAGTATATCGGGGAAAAAAAATATATATATATCACTGTCAAAAAAAAGTTAATGAAAAAAATAAAAGTTAAAAACAACAGTAAAAAAAAAAAAAGAGGAAGTATATCGCGCTGTTATTCAAACTACTGGGCTTTTGCTTAAAAGTAACCTAGTCTAGGGCAAGGGTTTCAATCACACACTCCCTAACATCTGGGACACAGCCATTCTTTGAAGCGGGAAGCAGTCCTGTGCTCTGTTGTACAGTTAGCAGCACCCCTGACCTCTGCACCCTAGATGCTAGTAGTATACCCGCACCATGTGACAATTCTAGACACTAAATGTCCCCTGGAGAACAAAACTGTCCCCAGTTGAGAACCATTGGTATAATGTTACAATATGTGTTTTTATAGGAAACGAACAATATTCTCTAGTGTGTGTATGGCACTGGGGTTTGAGGGATTGAACTCAGGGGTACTCCACTCCTGAGCTACACCACCAGCCCTTTTTAAATGTTATTTTGAGACAGGGCCTTATCACATTGCCAAGGTAGACCCTGAACTTCCAATTCTCCTGTCTCAGCCTCCAAAATCACTGGACTACTGGCAAGTGCCATGGTGCCTAGCCAAAATCCTTTCTTTATAAGTTGATTTTTACTTATTTAGCAAAAAATGATCTATTCAATCTATTCTAATTATTTCAATAAGTTCATTATCTACTTCTCTATTTAAATAGAGGCCATTAGACATGAATTTCCTCATTTTGCCCTCCAGTCTCAAATTGACATATTTTCCTCATTCCTTCTCTTCTGCAAAAGAACAGCTGGTTCTCTCAGCCCCCACCTGTGCCTTGGAGGCTATTCCTGCCTGCCTCTTACCATGACCTGCCCATCGCTTACTCTCTGTCAAGGATTAATTTCTCCCTTGGGCTCCAAACATGCTAATTTTTTCCTTTCCTAAACAAAACAAATTCAAATACTTCCTCTTCTGCTTTAAGTTATTTTTCCTTCTCTATATATCTGCTATGGTTTGAATGAGTCCTCCAAACAGTATGTGCTGGAAATATAGTCCCCACTGCAAAAACATGGGGAGGCAGAGCCTATTGAGAGGTGTTTAGGTCATGAGGGTTCCTCCAGCCTCATGAATGGAATAATGTAAACTATAAAAAGGTTTGAGGCTGAGAGTGCATGTGTGTATATTAGGTAGGGATGCTTATTCCTCTCCTCTCCCTCCAGCCCCCTCTCTCTCTCCTGCCCTTCTGCCTTCTGCCATGGAATGATATAGCAAGAAGGTCCTTGCAAGATGCCAGCACCTTAAGCTTGGCCTTCACCATCTCCAAAACTGTGAACCAAAAAATTTCTCTTCGTTATGTATTACCCAGTCTCAGGGATTATTACGGCAGAACCAAATGGACTAAGAAGGCAACAACCAAACTTTCGCAAGGATCCAGTCAACATTCATGGCCTCCATTTTTCCTCATGTCTACCTCTCTACCTGATAAAATCTAGGTCTACAGACTTTTCTTCTCTCTCAAAAATCAAATCCCCTACCTTCCCTTTTCAATAGTTTCTGGATCCTTCCACTATGTGGCATTGCCTTTTAAAGAAACTAAAGAAACCACATGAGACCTGGTAAGCAATTATTCCTTGAATTCCATAATATTAACCTCTAAGTTCTCTCTTCCCCTCACGGATGGCTCTCTCTCAGTTTGTTTTCCTGTTTCTTCTGCTTTCACTGAATATAAGTAGTTCTTTGGGGATGACTTTTAGTCCTCTAAAAGTCATGATTTCCATGACTCCAAATACTCCTAGGAATTCCTTGTTTATCTCTAAAATCATACTACATTGTGAGCTCCAAATTAAGATTTCTCTCTCTTTTTTTTTTTTGTACTGGAGATTGAACTCAGAGACACTTTACCTGTGAGCTACATTCCCAGCCCTTTTTATTTTGAGACAGGATCTCAGTGAGTTGCTTAGGGCCTCACTAAGTTGCTGAGGCTGTCCTTGAACTCACAATCCTTCTGCCTCAGTCTCCCAAGTTGGTGGAATTATAGACATGCCTACCATACCTGGCATTTGGCAGATTTTTTAATTAAAGGAGCCAAAAATGATATCAATGCCGCCAAAAATGCCTTGAATAGGACTGGGGACATAGCTCAGTTGGTAGAGTACTTGCTTTGCAAGCACAAGGCCCTGGATTCAAACCCCAGCACCGCAAAAAAAAAAAAAAAAAAAAAAAAAAAAAAAAAAAAGGCTTGAATATGTGAGGCACTGAAGAAGCTTTTTAAAATTTTATAAATATTAACTCACTTAATTTACTCCTTAATGACCCTATGAAGTAGGCCTTACTAGCCTAACCATTGAAATGAAGTTACAGTCTCGGACAGGTTAAGTAACTTTCTTACATAAATTATAAATCTAGAATTGAAGCTACATTTGATTTTAAAACCAATTATTTTCTTAATCAAGTAACATCATATCTTTTTTAATATATATTTTTAGTTGTAGATGGACATGCTACCTTTATTTTATCTATTTATTTATTTTATGTGGTGCTTAGGATGGAACCCAGTGCCTCGCACATGACAAGCAAGTCCTCTACCACTGAGCCACAATCCTAGCCTATGACATCATATCTTACCTTTTCAATTTCTCCTCAAAATTCAGTTCTCTTAGGAGTTTCGTAATTTCGCAAATTGAAAGGACAATTTAAGGTCAGTATTGTAAATTGTACACTCTTGGCCTCTGTATTAAAGAAAAAATATTTTCCTAAGAACCCTAGGGCTGGGTGGAAGCCAGGGTTACATACTTCATCTCTAAGCCTGCAGGGAGAATTCTATCTAACCTATTCCAGACAGATGGGTATCTTCTATTTTTAATGCTATCTAGGAAAGGAGAGTCTTGCCTACTAAATTTAGATTCTGAGCCAAAGGAAGGAAGCACATCTAATTTTATTCTTCGTATAGCTACACCTTCATATATAGTTGGCAAGATGCATCCTAACAGGATTATTACAAGCAGAAATTACACTTAAAAACTACACACCAAAAATAAAGCCAGTCACTAGAAAGTGATTCAACTGCACTCAAGTTGACAAGAGAACAAAATCATTCTAATTCAAAGCACATGGGGGGGCTGTAGAGTGCTTGCCTTGTAAGCACAAGGCCCTGGGTTCAATCCCCAGCACCCAAAACAAACAAACAAAAAAGCACATGGGGCTCACATCACAATAATTCTTCCTACTGTATTAAAACCCATCTCCCCAGAAGTAACTGGAAAAATGACAAAACAGTATCCAGTATGACACATACCTGTCACGTGGCTATAACTAGATTTTATAAGTAAAAGCCACATTTACTGGAGCAGAGGCATAAGTGCATCCTAACTCAGTGATACTTTAAAGGCTACGGTTTTGCTTTTACCATTACCTTTTGTTAGCTCTTGGCTTTAGAATCATATACACTTCATAATCCCCCAACACATTCTGGTCTAATTCTGCCTGTCAGATCATCTTTGCTGGATCATCTTTGCCTCAACACACTGAAGGAAAATACAAAATCCACAAATGTTCAAAATGAAGAGATTTCTGAGAGCAAGTTGAACTGGCAGGGTGGGGAACTCTTTGCACTATTAAAGCATAAAACTAAACTCACTTTAAGATAATTTTCTTCAAGAAGCTACTGGCTAGTTCTGATACAGAAGATTAGCTGGCCCTAAGTCAAACACCTTGCAAGTTTAATCACTTGAGCTTGCATTTTTCCAAGTTAGGAGGGTATTAGTATTACTTCAAATAACATAAACCCCTGGTCAAATCAAGTTCATCATTTTTCTAATGATAAGAAGAAATTACAAAGTGAATAATCACATAAGTACAAACAAATATATCTTTTGACCTCTAGTAGTGCATTAAAATCTGGCACAGAGTAACAATATATGAAAATTGATAAAGTTAGGGTAATGTTTATATATTACAATAGTATTAGTACATTTCAAAAACCTGAGTCATAGCTCAACCATCTTTTAAAACAAATATTCATCAGAAGTAACATATAAAATGTAAGATGAAAATATTGATGTGACTCAATCAGACAAAATCACCAAAATACTTTTATGAAAGTAATCCACGTTGCCGGGCATGGTGGTGTGTGCCTGTAATCCCAGCAGCTGGGGAGCCCGAGACAGGAGGATCACAAGTTCAAAGCCAGCCTCAGCAACTTAGCAAAGCCCTAAGCGACTTAGCGAGACCCTATCTCAAAATAAAAAATAAAAAGGGCTGGGGATATGGCTCAGTGGTAAAGCACCCCTGAGTTCAATCTCTACTTCTTTCCCAAAAGAGAGCATCTAATTCTAAGTACAATATTGAGGTAGGATATATGTGGCCAAAAGAGTTCTTTCTGCTGTTTGTTTAGTGAATGATTTGACAATAAATTGGAATTAAAGGGACAAAGTTTTATTTTGTAATATTCTAACATTATAATCATTCGCCTAAATGAAATCCTTCTATAAATATAAAATATACATAGTAGTCCCCCTTTATCTACAGGTGATAGGTTCTGAGACCCAGTAGAGGTCTTGAACTGAAGACTGAGTGTCAAACTGTAAATAATTTCCTGCATTGCTTAATGATGGGGGTGTATTCTGAGAAACATGTCACTCGTTGATTTCATTGGGACAGTATCCTTATAGAAACTTAGGAAGCTTGAAGGTCACTAGGTGATATAATCTTATATGACCACCATCACATATGTAGTCTGTCATTTACAAAAATGCTATGTGGTGCATATATGTACTGTTTTTTTTCTATACATACACACAATAAAGTTTAATTTATAAATTAGACACAATAAGATTAACAATAATAACTAATCATAAAATAGAACAATTACAACAATATACTGTAATAAGATTTCCAGCATCCCTATCCTTGCCCTTTGGTGTCATTACTAAGTAAAATAAGGGTTACTTTAACACAAGCATTGAGATACTGTGACATTCAATCTAGTAAGCAAGATGGCCACTAAGTGACTGATGGACAGGTGGTACACACAGCACTGATACACTGGACGAAGACATGATTTATGCCCTGGGCTGGACACAGGACTATGCAAGATTTTATCACACTACTCAGAACAGCAAGGAATTTAAAACTTACAAATTGTTTATATCTGGAATTTTCCCTTCAATATTTTCAGGCTATAGTTGAAACTATAGTTTCAGGTAACCGAAACTACAGAAAGGGAAACCATGGATAAGAAGGGAATATGGTATTTCGAACCAACAAGTGTTTTCAAATTTTAAACTAAAATGGCCCGCCTGCCCCAATAATCTAAACAACAAAAACGTTACGCCATACAATGACAACTTTATAATGCCGGGTTTAACCTGTAACTGCTGGAGCATCAGTAATTATTTTCCCAGATGCTTCTCAGTCATCATCTGATATACAGGTAGTAAACTGCTATATGATTCCAATTCATATTTTGTCACAAAACAACCTTTTATTACTCATTTAAGTAAGCTACCCATAACACTAAGGTTTATCGATAATAGCTTAATTAAGACGTGATTCGTATAACATAAAGCTCTGTAAAGTATATAACTTAATGGTTTTTACTGAACTTCAAGGGACACTCAGGGCAGAAGATGGGGGAGTGTGTCACTAATGTAGAAGCAGTCTAGCAGGTTTAATAATTTAACAGTAACCTCTAAGTTCTGAGAACCTAAAGCCATTCTTAATTTATTTAAAATGTCAACACTGTTTGTTTCCTGAATAATACTGGCGTACAAAGGGGTTTGACAGTTTTTAACCTCCACTGGGGGTACATGGATGCATCAACTTTCAGAAGTCAGTGGGTGGTGAGAAAATCAAGGCTATTATACACCACTGAAATTTTAAGTAACTCACAACTGAAATAAAGATTAAGGACAGGCTCTATTTTCCTAAGTGCTAAATCCATTCCTATTCCCTCAGGACGCTGAGCAAATCATCTGTACTTTAACAGCACCTAGTCTCATTTCTCTTCCCCAAAAAATAAAAGAATTCAAATAGATGTTCTCTAAAAGGCCTTCAGGCTCAAAGTCCTGAAATTCTGTATAGCGTTTCTGAACACACAGCATACAGAAATGGGACATGCTGGATTTCAGAAATAAAAAGAGAACCGCAGATGCTCTGGCATAATTGCTTATACGTGTTTTCTATACCTCCATTTTGACATACAACAGGAAATTACTTAAATACTATATTTTATCCCAAGAACTTAAAGTCCCTTTCCTCATAAATTTCCAAACCTTAATTTCAAAGGATAAACACTGTCTGGAAAAAGATATTTTAAAAGTCAATATTTAGCCAATATGCTCTTAGAAAATTTGTGAAATTTTAGTTCAAATTACATAAGTGTACGTAACTGCCGATTCAACATAAAAGCATGATAAAAAAAAAAAGCATTGGAAGATACATTTCCAATAGATTTGCACAACCAGTAAAATTATTTTAGCATTGTATGTTTACCTCTGTCTGACATCCTCAGGAATCTAGTTTGACAGCTCCTCTGCACAATTTCTACTATGAGACTTCTCTGTCCCTCTCATTGCATGTGAACTGTTGCTCGGTAATATTGCCTTTGGCAACAAACCACCTACATACTTCACAGAAACAGACCTTCAATTGAACCCTCACTGCTCAGACCCACATTCTTCCCTAACATGTGAATTTTAAACTAAGTTTTGAATAACAAGATATGGTACTGAAATGTTAACATATTCATTAAAATTTACAGAACGAAGGATTCAATTCAAGTTACAATCTCTCATAAATAGAAGAAATGGTTTTCGTAAATCATATTCTATCTGAACTTGAGTTGTTTTTCTTTCACTTGCTCTAGAATTATGGGGAGATATCGATTATACTGTTTTTACAAAATAAAAATAAAATTAAATACAATCTAAAAAAAGAAATAATATAAATGGTATTTCCAAAATCTAAGAACCATACTTTCAATTCACTAGTCCCACCTTAATATTTGGGGGGGAAGGGAGTAGGTACTAGGGATTGAACCATTGAATTATAGCCCTTTTAGCTTATTTATCTATTTCATTTTGAGAAAGGGTGTTACTAAGTTGCTAAGGGCCTCATTACTTGCTAAGGCTGGCTTTGAACTTGCAATCCTCCTGTCTCAGCCTCCCAAATTGCTGGGATTACAGGTGCGCACTATTATGTCTACCTTAGTCTCACCTTATTCAATACACACGCTAACATGTCTTTCCCTAATCAATAGTAACCAAGGCTAAAGAAGCAAAATGTACATTTTAAGTACTGACAAAGCCCAAATGCACTGATACAACTACTTAAGTCAAAGTTCCTCCTTATAAAGCCTCAATATAATCCCACATATGTTCTAACTTAATTCAAGTATCTATTTAGCTCTAGGCTTCAGATGATACAAAGTTTTACCAGACATAGAATCTTCCTACTAGTTTATGTTCTAGTGGAGAGGATGAAGAATATACAAATTTAAATATACATACTTGGCATGACACAGTTGTAAATGGTACATTCTGGAGAGGTTTGTTCATTATACAGTGTATGACCTTGAACAGGTCATTTTTCTTCCTAAAAAAAGCACAGCTGACAAAAACTGAAACAAAAGCAAATGGAAAATCTGAATATCCTATATCTATTAAACAGCTTTCCAAATAAAACAGAGAATGTGTCTAATCATTTAAGGAAGAAAAAAATCAGTGTTAGGGAAACTTTTCTACAGAAAAAGAAAGAACACTTCCCAATCTGTTTTATAAGCTTTGATGATCTTGTATGAGAATAATCTTGAAGTCAAACCCTGAATAGGGGCCATAATGACATGAACATATACACAAAAATTTTCATATGTATATTAGCAAATTAAATACAGCAACCTATATGAAAGGATCATGACTCAAGCAATTAGGGTTTATTCCAGAAATGCAAGATTAGTTTAATATTAGGAAAAAAAAATTACTGAATGTAATTCAACACATTAGCAAAAAGGAAAAGGAGGAATAAAATCATAATCCTCTCATCAGACACAAAAAAGCCATCTGATAAAATTAAATACTCATTCAGGAATTTAAATAAAAGATCTAAGGACTTCCACTTCAGGCCAAGATGTAGTAACAGGGACCAGATTTACCCTACCTCAAACAGCTAAAGGAAAGCAGATGAAGTAGACTAAACGGTTTTCAAGACACTGGACTCAGACTCTCTGGGGACAAAACCCAAAAACGATTGCCTGGTTCATTGCCTTAGAGTTCTTTCAGGGTGTGGCACAGGCAGGGGAACAAGGCAGAGGCCAAAGGATGACCTGAGTTGAAGAGAGGGAACTCAAAGTCCAAGGCAGCTAAGGATCACAGGCAGAGTATCACAAAGGAGAAAGCTGCAGAGAGAGAAAATGCTGGAGAGTTGCGCAGAGTTCAAGTATTCTGTTAAGTACTGACTAGCTCATGTACACTACCAAAGGCAGAAGAAAGAACAGCCTATTTCGATTGAACAGAGTCTGAAGCTCACACAGAACCAGTAACAATGTCTGTTCCCACCAGCCAGACTTGGGAAACCTTGTAGTTTCAGGTAAAGTTAATTAAGAAGGGTCTTGCCAGAGAGTACAAAATGATAAGCCCTAGTGATGACAGCCCTCAGTGCTGCTCTGGTTCCACCTAACAAAGTTTAAAAGTATGACCTGAAAGGATCAAAACATTTCCAAACGATTTAACTCCCAGGGAAAAAAAATCTCAAGATTAACAGGAAAGAAAAAAAAGGTACCCAGTACTTCTACAATGTGTGGCATCTAAGCAAAGATTAACAGGCATACTAAGAAGTCAGGAAATATGAGAGAAAACCTGTCAAAACAACTGAGAAGCCAGGTTTGGAGGTACACACCTGTAATCTCAGCTACTTAGGAGGCTGAAGACAGGACGATTTGAGGTTGAAGCTAACCTCAGTAACTTCGTGAGACCTATCTCAAAAGAATTGACATTAGGGCTGGGGTTGTGGCTCAGTGGTAGAGTGCTCGCCTAGCCTGTGTTTGGCAGTGGGTTCAATCCTCAGCACCACATAAAAATAAATAAAATAAACATATTGTGTTCATCTATGATTTCAAAAAAAGTAACCAAATAATTATAGGAGTTAACAACTTTTTTCTGTAACAGGCATATAAAAAGTATTTTAGATTTTATGAGCCATCGAGTCAATGCAGCTGAGTGCTACTATGCTCATGCCTGTGATCCCAGCAGCTCAAAAAGCTGAGACAGGAGGATCACAAGTTCAAGGTCAGCTTTAATAACTTAGTGAGACCTTAAGCAACCTAGCAAGACCCTGTCTCAAAATGAAAAATAAAAAGGGCTGGGGATATTGCTCACTGGTTAAGTGCCCTGGATTCAGTTCCTGGTACCAAAACCGAACAACAACAAAAACTACTCAATGCTGGGCAGGTCCTGAACAGGCTTGTCACTTGACAAATAGGCTATGTAAATAACAATAAACATATACAATGGTGGATGACTTCATTCATCATCAAAATAATGCAAATCAAAATCACATTGTGACCCAAGCATGGTGGCTCACATCTGTAATCCCAGTGACTCAGGAGGCTGAGGCAGGAAGATCACCAGTTCAAAGCCAGCATCAGCAACTTAGCAAGACTCTAAGCAACTCAGTGAGACCCTGTCTCAAAATAAAACATAAAAATGGGCTGAGGATGTGGTTCAGTGGTTAAGCACCTCTGGGTCCAATTCCCAGTACAAAAAAAAAACACACACATTGTGCCCCAATAACAACAAGCACACCCAACACCCAGATCTTGGCTTCTCATACCATTCTCTAGTAACAGGAACCAGGGATCTTTGGAGAAATGTCTGAATCCAGGACTGAAGCAAGAAATATACCAGATGATCCTTTAGTATCTTGTAGTGCCAGAAAGTAAGTTAGTACTTAAAACAAAATCAACCTACAATAGTTGCTGCATGCCAAAGGGACACAGCAGCTAACTGAAAGGCTTCTTGGATGGTCAAAGCTGGAGCTATTAGAGCAACAAAATAAATAAAGCAGTTCTGGATTATAACCCAAAGTATAAAATAAACATCCATGAGTCAAATACATGATTAAATATGAAGAATCAAAATTAATTTCTGCAGATACTTTGCCTTCAAGGAAGTGGAATACAGCTGTCAATGTGGAGTATACATAGTGACTTCTTCCAGGTTCAAAAGGAAGAGACTGACAACCCTATCTCATCGTGTCATCCAGGTTAACATCAACTGTCATAAGTCATGTACAGAGCAGGTACCTTTGACATGATGTGATGAGAATGGTACTTTACCTCTGTGGTCCTTCTCCCCAAAAATCCATAACCCCAGTCTAATCATGAGAAAAACACCAGACAAATTCCATCTGAGAAACATTCTACAAAATACTCCTCAAAACTAAGAAGGGTCTGAGAAACTGTCACTGTCAAGAGAAACTTGAAGAACTATGATGACTAGATGTAATGCAGTATCCTGGGTGGAAAAGCAAAAGGATATTAGACAAGAGTTTTTTTTGTAGTTGTAGAAGTACAGCATGCCTTTATTTTGTTTACTTTTATGTGGTGCTAAGGATTGAACCTAGTACCTCACACATGCTAGGCAAGCACTCTGCCACTGAGCTACAGCACCAGCCCTGGACAAAAAATTTTTAAAAAGTGGAATAAAGTATAAATTTTTGTTAAAAAGTTTTATAAGAACATAAAATCATATTTTTCTGATATCTTGTGTTATATGTGGTAAATTCAGAAAGTATAAAGGAATAAATAATGATTATCAAAAATTCTATTCCCTGAAGGTAATCACAATTCCAAGGTCACAGTTTCCATACTGTGTGCTCTGGCACCTCATGGCACCACATCAAATTGACAGTCATATTGCCAAATATTTTTAAATTTCAAGGGAAATACAGTGACATCTGTCGGATAATATACAAAGTACAGGTAGTTCAGTTTTTACATTAACTCTATATTCTTTTTACTAATGTCTTATCTTGGCAAAGCTTATTTTTCATGACTACTAATTAAAAAACAAACAAACAAACAAACAAATAAAAAAAAAAAAACGCTGGGTGTGATGGTACATGCCTATAATCCCAGGGTCTCAGCAGGCTGAGGTAGGAGGATAGCAAGTTCAAGTTCAGTCTCAGCAACAGAACAAGACCCTGTCTCAAAATAAATTAAGCTGGGCACAGTGGCACACATCTGTAATCCCAGCAGCTCGGGAGGCTGAGGCAGAAGGATTTCAGGTTCAAAGTCAGACTTGGCAACAGCAAGGTGCTAAGCAACTCAGTGAGACCCTGTCTCTAAATAAAACACAAAATGTGGGCTAGGGATGTGGCTCAGTGGTTAAGTGCCCGAGTTCAATCCCCAGTACCAAAAAAAAAAAAAAAATTAAAAAATTAAAAATGGATTGGGGATGTAGCTTAGTTGTAAAGTGCCCCCAGGTTCAATCCTCAGTACAAAAAATAAATATATGTTTATCTCATGACAATCACATAGCACAAGAAATCAGGTGAACCCAATATGATTCCAAGATAGAAAGTATACAGTACTTAACACACATACCATTATTAATTGTGGTTATTGAAGAATTAAATCATTTTTTCACAAAACCACAGGGATACTGTACACCTACTATAATAGTTAAAATTTTAAAATACCAAGTGCTGGCTACAGAAACTGGAACCTTTAAGAGAAGCAGCTAAAAGGAAGGTTTACATTCTGTTGGTACCAACACTTTTAGAAAATGACTGTCAAAATTTAGTTGACAATGTTCATTTTGTATGATCCAGAAACTCTTTAGATAGATACCCTAAAGAAACTCTTGCATATGTTTATCAGTATGTTTTTTTAATACGTTTTTTATGACTTTTATTTATTTTTTTATGTGGTGCTAAGGATCAAACCCAGAGCCTTACACAGAATAGGCAAGTACTCTACCACTGAGCCACAACCCAGCCCCACCTATGGACTTTTAAAATGTTCCTGATTGCATTGTTGGTGTTTTAGAAACAAATCAATTACCCACATAGAAGAATGGACAAATTGTAACACACTCATGTAAACTGAGTACCATAACAGTGAAAATAAATGAAACATATTTATGTGCACCAAAATGAATGAATCTTGAACTGCTAATAATGAATGAATAAAGAAAACCAAAGAATGTATATAAAGCTTAACAAATTTAAAACCAAAAAATATATTTATAATTAAATCCATAATCAATTATTTCTAATATATTTACAATTATGTCCACATGTAAAGTCACCCTCAAAATTTTTTTTTTTTTTTTTTTTTTTTGTACTGGGGATTAACTCAGGATGGTGCACCACCACGCCTGGCCCTTTAATTTAATTTTTTTTGTGGGAGTGGGTGAATGAACTGGGAATTGAACCCAGGGGTACTTTACCACTGAGCTACATTCCCAGCCCTTCTTATTTTTTATTTTGAGACAGGATCTCACTAAGTTGCTGAGGCTGGCCTTGAACAGATCCTCCTGCCTCAGTCTCCTGAGCCACTGGGATTACAGACATGTGCCACTGCACCTGGCATCATCATCTTTTTAAAATTCTTTCTCTGGTCCTGGGATGGAACCCACAGTCTGGAGCTTGCTAGGGGCACACTCTACCACCAAGCTACACCTCAGTATGCCACCCCCTCCCCCGACTTTTTTTCTTTCTTCTTTTTTTTTTTTGGTGAGATAAGGTCTTGCTTAATTGCCCAGACTTGCCTCAAACTCTTGGATCCTCCTGCCTCAGTCTTCCAGGTGGCTGGCACTATACCTGTGCACCACCATGTCCTACTGTAAAATCATTTTTTTAAAGGCAAGGTAATGAAAATAATGGTAAATGCTACAGAAAAGAACATCAAAACTTCCAAGATATTGAAATGTATTATTTTTTAAATTGACCAATGGGAACAAAGAGGTTTATTATTATTCTTTAAACTATACATGTCATGCATACTTTCTGTATATTAGATTTCATTTAAAATAATTACAAATACATATCATCCACTCAACAAAATACTTGTTGAATATCTACTGTGTTCTACATATTTTCTGTGCTTTAGAAACAAACATCCCTGCCCTCTAGCAGAGGGAGAGAAAGCAAAACTCAGACTGAATGATTGGGGGGAAAAATACAGACGCACATACGCTTTTCTTTCTTTTTTTAAAATTTATTATTTATTTGTGTGTGTGTGTGTGTGTGTGTGTGTGATTGGGTAGCAGAAATACTAGGATTGAACCCAGGGCACTGTGTTTTGAGACAGGGTCGCACTAAGTTGTCCAGGCCAGCTTCAAACTTGGGATCCTCCTGCCTCAGTCTCCCAAGTCATTGGGATTACAAGCACGCAATGTGGTGTCTGACTTCTTTATTATTTAAAAAATAAAATACAGAACAGAGAAAAGAGTATCAAGAGTATGAGACAGATTATAATGACAAATACTTTAAATGTTTAATTAAATATTTATTACAAATAAAATTTATTACAAAAGCAGATTTGTTTAAAAAAAAAACTAGGAAAAGTCTAAGAAATGAAACCAATAACAATATATTAAAACTAAAAACTAAATGATGGCAACAAGTAATGATTTCCAGTACCACTGCCTAATCTATCAGTAAATCCCTGATACTAACACTATAAAGAGGTCTAAAAACAAGTACCAGCTCACCCCACCCTGGTTTAGAAATCTCTCCATTACCTCCTTCCTAATCTTTTCTCCCAAAGAGTCATTCTGGTCTTCACTTCTTCATTGAATCTTTAAGCCTGGAGAAATCTAAAACACACCTATTTTAATTCCTCAGTCCCTTCAGCCTCCCTAGCATCCCTCTGTGCCAAAGTTCTTGGGAGTTGTTCACTCTGGGGGTGTAATTCATTTCAGATTGCACCCTTTCTGCTGATACTCCTTCCCCCTCCCTAGTCTGAAAATAATAACGCCCACACTAGTAGTAGCTGCAGTAGTAGTGGTGACTATAAGTAGAAAGGAAGAGTCAACATCTTGTGGGAGGAACCATCTAAACACTTTACACTCACAGATCATCTATGAAGTGGATACCATTTCTCCAGAAGAAGCTGATTTACAAAGAGGATATTGCCTTACAAGGTTACACACTTGGTCTGAATCAATCCAAAGTCACTGCTTATTATTAAGATACAATAACCGTCTACATTAGAACACAAGAATAGAGTTAGCAGGACACAGGTATTATTGTCTAATTTTTACTTTGTTTAGTAAAAAAAAAAATTCACAGTATAATAAATATGTAAAATGCAAATCAATGAAGTAATAATAATCAGTAAGGGAAGAAATCAGGTTCAGTGGTACACAACTGTAATCCTAGCAACACAGGAGTCTGTGGAAAGAGAATCACAAATTCAAGGTCAGCTTGGGCAACTTGGTGAGATCTTATTTTAAAATAAAAAATAAAAAGGAGGACTGCATATATAGCTCAGTCGGTAGAGTGCTTGCCTCACAAGCACAAGGCCCTGGGTTCAATCCTCAGCACCACAAAAAATAAAAAAAATAAAATAATAAAAAGGGCTGGGGATATAGTTCAGTGGCAGAGTGCTCCTGGGTTCAATCCTCAGTATCAAAATAAATAAGCAAATAAAATAAGAGGACACCAAATCCATTTTTCCTCTCAGATAAGTAACAATGTTCCTGAAGGTAGAAACACATCTTGTTTTTAGGGTTGAAAGCCTAATATATAGAGTGATCTCAACAATCTGGCAAAACAGAATACCAATCCAATTATCTACTGCTATACAACTCAGTCTTTTACCATGCTCATGAGTCTGCACCATGGATAGGATTTGGCAGGGACACTGCATCTCTGCTCTACAAGGCACCCCCAGGGCACTTTCATGGTGATATGGAGGAGTGGGATCTGATTTTAGGACAGTTCATGCATGTGCCTGGCAAGCAGAAGCTGGATGTCAGCTGGGAGCTTCACGGGGCTGAAGGCCAGAAGCTTTCAGTCTCTCCCACCTAGGCCTCTCATGACTGTTTGGGTTCCTCACACCACAGCATGCTAGATGGTTCCAGAAGTAAATGCACCAAGAGAAAAAGACAGAAGGTACATAGCATTTTTATGACTTAGCCCCCAAATCACACAGCAGTACTGGAGTCACCAACATGTCATTGGTGGAAGTAGTTACAAAAGCCTGAGAGATGGGGACTTGGTCTTTATGAGACGGGGAGCAGTGGCAAAGTCACACTGTCAGTAAAACATGTAGACTGAAAGACACTGCTGTAGACATCCTTGGGAAATACAACCTGTCATACCAATGGAATGACTATACATCAGAATATACCAAAGCTGATGTTTTGCTAACAGTGTTTATTGGTTTTTATTAAGTATTCTTTTCCTATAAAAAAGCAAAGGGCAAAGAAACTGAAGACAATAATCTGGAGTTTCTCCTCCCCTTTGACTAAACAAATTCAATTGCTTATTAGTAACTATCTTCACAGTCGAACTATAGAGAAAAAGAGGATAAAAGATGTGTAGGTATTTCCCAGGATGAAAGTAATAAGGCTGGGCAGGATAGAGCACTCAATGATTTGGGGAGGCTGAGGCCAGAGGATCATCGAGTTCAAGGTCAGCCTTGGCAAGATGGGGAGACTCTGTCTCAAAATTAAAAAATTAAAAAGGACTGGAAATACAGGTCAGGAGAGTGCCCTTGTGTTCAGTTCCCAATACCACAAAACAAATGAACAAAAATAAATAAAAGAGTAATAAAATAAGGAAAATACATAAACTCCCACTAAAAATTAAACATTTGAGTTGGAAGAACCTTTTGACACCACTTAGTTCTAGTCACTACCAGAAAACAGATGTTCTCATTTAACTTTCAATGAAGGTCAGGAAACCCTCTTATCTTTAATAAAATTCTAAAACGAGCAAATTATTATTTGCTCATTTGAGTCTCTGTTGTTACTAATGGCAAAAACCCTTTAAAATGAAATAGTGTCAAATTTCCTTAAGGTAAAGGAAAAGCTAAGGCACCTGCATCCTATTTCAAAGAAGGGTTTATAGGCAGAGAGACAACAGGTAACAGATTACATAAAGGATGTTGGGATACATGAACCAAACCCCTAGGGCATGCAGACAAGCACAGGAGTGACAAGCACCCTGCCAGCTCTGGGGATTTCACCAGCACCGGTGCTTCCTGCTCTGTAAACCAGTTCTTACACAGACTCAAGCTTGAAGCTGTAGTCCTCTTTCTACATACTAGAGCAAAGAATGGCTCCAGAGAGCATTTAGTCCAGTGGTTTCCAATGTTTTCAAGAGCAAGGACCTGTTTTCAAAAGTGAAAATTCTGTGCACATCTATATGACAACTATTGTTCACTGAGAAAAATCAATAAGGACATGCATTCTCAAGAACATCTACTAAATGTAATAAGTATTTTATCACAAGAGTTTTTACATACAATAGTATAAACACAAAACATTTGATTTGGATAAACTTCTTCGTAAGTACTGAACACATGGCAATTATTGTTAAACATGTTGTAACTGTTGATTTGAATTGTCAACTTGATTGTATTAAGAGATGCAGAAGATTAAGAAGCTCCTGGGTGTGTCAATGAGGGTGTGTCTAAGAACGATGGGCATGCGGGGATAGCCAAGTGAAGTGGAGACCCTCCCTAAGCGTGGGAAGCACCATCCAATAGGATGGTGGCTTGGATGGAATAAAAGCTGGAAGAACAAGGAAGCAGCAGTAGATGCAAGCTTGATTCTTCTTGGACAGGTTTTTGATTGCTGCTGTGATTGCCTGAAGACATCAGACTCTTGCTCCTTCACTCTCCCAAAGCAAACTCTGTCAGTGACTCTCCAGGGAGCTTTCAGAAACCTTTGAACTGGGGGAGAATCGTTGATCCCTCTTGTTCTGAGGCATCAAAATCTTGGACTGCACAGTTACTGGCTCCTCCAGCTCTTCAGCCTATAGATGGTCATCGTGGACTTTCCAGCTTCTGGTCATGTAAGCCAATCTAATAAATCTCCATTTTATAAACGTATCTGTTGATTCTCTTCCTCTAGAGAACCCTGACTAATATACAAACTATACTTGAAAAGACTGTAATGGAATTTTTTTTTTTTTTTTTTTTTTTTTTTTACAGTACTGGGGATTGAACCCAAGAGGCCTCAGCCTCCCAAATCACTGGAATTACAGGTGTGCATCACCATGCCCAACTATGATGGGAACTTCTAAGGACTTTGTTTTCAATGTTACCCTAGGACTTTACCTACTGTGCATGTGCCTGGACTCAAAAACTAATTTCTTGCAATATTGATCCTATACTTCTTTTACAAATTATTAATATCACCACGCATGGTGGCACATGCCTGTAATCCCAACTATTTGGGAAGCTGAGGCAGGAGGATCACAAAAATTCTGAGTCAACCTAGGGAACTTAGCAAGACCATGGTTCAAAATAAAAAATAAAAAGAGCTGGAGATGTAGCTCAGTGGTAGAGGGCTTGCCGACCAGGCACAAGGCTCTGGGTGTGATCCCCAATATCATGAAACACATAAATAAATAAAGCTATTTCCCCTTCTTTTAAACTTATATCTTATTCATTTAGTACTGGTTTTAGACAATATGGATGTATATTCAGCCATATTGAATATACATAAAAAGAAACTCAGCCAAGCATGGTAGCACTTATCTCCCAGAGTGGGAGGCTTAGGCAGGAGGATCACAGGTTCTAAGCCTAGACAACTTGGCAAGACAGTTTCAAAATAAAAAAATAAAACAGGCTAGGGATAAAACTTGGAAGCTGAGCACCTCTAGGGTAAATCCCAAGTACTGCCAAAAACAAAAACAAAAAAAACCCAAGAAACCCTTTTTTTGTTTACTTGAGTGTTTTTTTGTTGTTTCTTTTTTTTTTGTGGGGGGGGGTAGAGTGGTGCTGGGGACTGAGCTCACACATGCTACCTACTACTGCGCTACATCCCCAACCCTACAGATAACAATTTTATTATTACCAACCACCAGTTACATCAATAAACTGCTTATCTGATGCCAAGGAGACAAGCTAATTGAAATTATTCTAAATCTAAAATCTTTGTTTTTGGTAACTTTTTAAAAAATTCCATATACTACAGTTTGGAAATTCCAAACTACAGTTTGGGAATCATCACAATATAATAATATTAAGGACCTGACTGCTATTTTGTAGGCTTTTGGGAAACCATGTATAAGCACTTTCAACATGGACCTCTATCTGGAGACCTAAGACACTACCCGTAACAGTGTGGCACTAGGATCTGGACTGTCCCCTAAGGCCCAGGTAAAAGGACAGCTCCCCAACCTGGCCTGGGAGGCAGAGGGAACTTCAGGAGATAGGGCACAGCAGGAGGTCTTCAGGTCATTAGGGGCACGCCTTTTAATGTGCTTATGGGACCCCGGTTCTTCCTCTTTCTTTTGCTACCTGGCCATGAGGGGAGTAGCTTTGCTCTGCCCTGTATTTCCACCACGATGTCCCACGAAGCCCAAGAGCATCAGGGTCAACCAATCGTGGACTGAGCCAAAATCACTCTATTTGTGGGGCTAGGGATGTGGCTCAGTGGTAGAGCATTTACCTGGCATGTGTGAAGCTCTGGGTTCAATCCCTACCACAATAAATAAACCTTTTCCTTTTTTTTTTTTTTTTTTTGGTACTGGGGATTAAACCCAGGTTGCTGCCCACTGAGTAACATTACCAGCCCTTCTTTTACGTTTTATTTGGAGACAGGGTCTCGCTAAGTCCTTAGGGCCTCACTAAATTGCTGGTGCTGGCCTCGAACTCGTGATCCTCCTGCCTTAGCCTCCTGAGTTGCTGGGACTACAAGCCTGAGCCATCACACCTGGTCGTTTTCCCTGTTTGTAAGTTGATTACCTCAGGTATCTGTTATAGTGATGGAAAGTAACTTAACACAGGCACATGCGCTTTCAAAGCCTGTGGAATATATCAAGAGAGAGTTTAGGGGGAAAGAAACCCAATAAGAATGCCGAAAGTGGTGTCTTGCCTTAGAGTAAAATGTTTCCAAAACAGCTGCCAAGTTCGTGAAAATCTGTGTCCCTCTCCTTTGCTTAGCTTGTGGTGAAGATGGTCACATCAGAAGAGATCCCACAGCTAGTAACATGGAAGCACTGACAAGTTTGGGAGCACTTTGGAAACCTGGGATCAAAGAGAGAGCAAGACCATAAAAGAATAGGCTTATTGCTAGGTGTGGCAGTGCATACCTATAATCCCAGCAGCTCAGGTGGCTGAGGCAGGAGGATCACAAGTTTAAGGTCAGCATCGGCAATTTAGTAAGACCCTGTCTCAAAACAAAAACAAAAGAAGGACTGGGGACGTAGCTCAGTAGTAAAATGCTGTGGCAGTAACAACAACAACAACAATAACAACAACAAAGCTAGGTTCTGTATTAGTCAGGGTTCTCCAGAGAAACAGATCCAAAGAGATTCATTATAAGAAATTGGTTAATGTAATTAAGAGGCTCAGAAGTCCCAAGATCAGTAGTTGTAGGTGTTGTTCTAGAGCAAGTCTGAAGGCCTGAGGACCAAGAGAGCCAATGGAGTAAGATCTAGTTCAAGAGCCAAAGATTTGGTTTGAGCCCAAAGTCAGGAAAAGACCAATGACCCAGCTCCAGGAGTCAGGTCGGAGGAGTTCTGTCTTATTTAGCCCTTTTGCTCTGGTCAGGTCTTCGAATAATTAAGTAAGTCTCATACACATGAAGGAGGTCAATCTGCTTTACTCAACCTTCTAATTTAAATGTGAGCATCATCCACCAATACACCTAGAACAATGTTTGAACAAATATCTGGGTACCCCGTGGCCCAGTCAAGTTGACACATGAAATTTATCATCATAGTTTTCTTGACTTTACAAGTCTGACTTGACTTATTTCATAACTACTCCTAGACTGTCAAGAGGATGATGAGAGTTTAAAACCTGGTGACAAACCCAGGTAAGGGACCACCTCCCAATCTGAGGCAGGAGAGCAGGGAGGGCAATGACTGTGAAGCCAAGAGTGAACGGCTCATTGCTCAGTTTTAGGACAGGCAGCATCACTGCCTGAAACTGAACTGCCCCTCAGGGCCTGGAACCAAAAGATGCCTGTTTCCAAAACACAGGCAAGCTCTTGCACTCACCCTCTTGCACATACATGCATGCGCTCACTCTCTCTGTGCCCAGGAGAGGCCTACTCAGAATGAGAGAAAACTTGGCACTGAGTCCCTTAGGTACAGTGCTTACAGAAAGGAGACTCTCCAAGGAAACTCACAGGCTCACATAACCCAGCCTCTGAAGCCAGGACAATGAGTCAAGCTTGCGGCCAGAACTACTGGCATCTCAAAGCTCAACCAGAGGAAGGGGATCCCCTTCCAGGCTCACTCGTGTGAGCCACTTGCAGGCTGCCGGCAGACTGCAGATCTGCCTCCACGCTCACTCTTGTGGCTGCTGGCAGGCCTCACTTCCCCACCACATGGCCCTCCCCATGGCCTGCCTGGTTTCCCCCTCTCCAGAGCTGCTTCACATAATGGCAGCAGGCCTTCCCCAGAGCAAGTGAAGAGAGAGAAAAGAGAGCAAGTGAAGAGAGAGACAAAGAGAAGGGGTAGGGGAGCCCAAGGTGGAAACCAGTCTTTTTGATACCCCACACTGGGAAGTGTGCCTCATCACTCTGCTGCATTCTGTTCTCTGGAAGTACATCACCGAGTCAGCCCACATTCAAGGGCAGCAGAACTAAGCTCCATCTTTTAAAGAAAGCAAAATCAAAGAATTTGTGTATGGATCTTTTAAAAAATCACCACAGGGACCCAAAGAATTCAGGAGGGGGAGAAAGGTCACTCTATTAAGGCATCAGAAGGTGTTTTACTCTGTATTCCCCAGTCCCCAAGAGGAGTCCTCCTATTTGCTTCCTCAAGGGAGGTTTGTTTGTTTTCTGAGAATGTGAACTCCTTGAGGAGCGTGCTGAAGAGAGACGGTGGAAGGAAGAGTGTCTTTGAGGGGAGAAGGGTAGAAACAAGAAGAAAAAGCAAGTAATTTATCTGGAAAGGGAAGAAAATCTTAGGGACCTTTCAAAGAGGGGGCCTGCAACCTCATTTCCCAGCAGGGCTATAGATACATGGCGAGTCCTTCCAGGGACATGGTGTACCAAGGAAAGCTGAAACCCAGATACCAGAATCCCACAGGAACTCAAACCTGAGGTTGGCCACGACCATTATAGACACCAGACTACAAAGACTCACATCTTCTGAGACAATATACTTACTAGACACAGCCAAATGGACTGAACACTCATCTTCTACCCTTCTCCTGGCACCTCCTAAGCCTCTCAGATTCGTCTATAACCCTAAGGAGAAGTGGGTGCCCATTATTAATCACTGAGACTGAATTTCTCATCAGTTTGCTGGAATTGGGGAGTAGGAGGGAACAGGATTGGATTTAATTTTACTTAAAGGAAATAAAATACTGTAACATTTCCGGATTACATGATTTTCTAAACTAAGATTCCTGCTTGCTATGTGGTCAATTAATGTACTAAACTAGGGATACCTTTTACAAACAAGGAATCTTGGTGGTTTCAAAGTAAGTTCCAACAAGCTGCTCCATCAAAACATTAAGATTTTTGCCAGGTGTGATGGCACACACCTGCAATCCCAGTGACTCAGGAGGCTGAAGCAGGAGAATCACAAGAGCACATGCAAAGCAGGCCATGGGGTCAATCTCCAGCACCAAAAAAAATAAATAAATAATAAAAAATTTTTAAAATCTAAGTTAACAAGGAAAACATTTTTCTAGAAAGTACGCCAGCTAATAATGAAGGAATGAAAGAATTAGATGATACTCATCTGCAATGCCTAAAGAAATAAGTCTAGACACTGGATACTATGGATTCCTAATATGAGAAAAGAAAAGAGCCTCAATGAAGGTACACACCACTCCTATGATATATTCTTTCCAGAAAAAAAGAAAATTTAAATCTGGATTTCATCAAGTCTCTAGAACTAGCTCTAACTACCAGTTTACAAGACACAAAGAGAAAAACATGCTAAAGGATCCCCTGGGGATAAGGTCTACTAGATTCAAACTAGAAAAAATGGTCAGTGCTTGCCAAGTGGTCAGGGGGACAGAAGAGAAATTTGGGGATTGATGGCACTACTCTATACTATGATTACAGTTGTACTTATGCATCTGCATTTGTTGAAATTTATAGGTCTACAATGCTAACATAGTTGAATTTACCATGTGTAAAAATTATAATTCAACTTTTTTTTTTTGGGGGGGGTACCAGGGATTGAACTCAGGGTCATTCAACTACTAAGCCACATCCCCAACTCTATTTTGTATTTTATTTAGAGACAGGGTCTCACTGAGTTGCTTAGCACCTTGCTTTTGCTGAGGCTGGTTTTGAACTCGAGATCCTCCTGTCTCAACCTCCAGAGCAGCTGCAATTACAGGCGTGTGCCACTGCGCCTGGGCATACTTCAACTTTTTAAAAAATTAAAAATGCAGACTGCAGGACACTCTTAATAACAAACATGCTTTCTTCAATGAACTAACAGCACAGAGAAAAAGAGGAGTGGGAAATCTGTAGATTAAAAAGGATTGCAAGTGTTTTGCTCTACCACTGTGGGTCACTGGTAGAGCAGAACACTTGCCTAGCAAGCATGAGGCCCTAGGTTCAACCCCTAGTAAATAAAAAAGAAAAAAAGACTTAAGATTTAATCCACTAACTTTAAATTACCAACATTATCTGGATCCTGTTTGAACAAAAATATTTTTTTAAAAATGACTGGCCAGGGGCTGGAGTTGTAGCTCAGTGGTAAAGCATTTACCTAGCACATGTGAAGCACTGGGTTCGATCCTCAGCACCAGATAAAAATAAATAAATAAAATAAAGATATTGTGTCCATCTACAACTAAAAAAATATTTTTAAAAAAATGACTGGCCAACTATGGAAACCTGAACACTGATGAGATATTTGATTATATTAAGAGAATATTAGTAATTAAGTTATTGTTAATGGGTTATGTGTTCCAAAAGAGTTCTTTTCAAGTCAGGCATGATGGCACACATCTGTAATTCCAGCAACTCAAGAGGTTGAAGCAGGAGGATCAAAAGTTAGAGCAAGACCCTGTCTCAAAATAAAAAATAAAAGAGACTAGGGGTCTGGGGTTGTAGCTCAGTGGTAGATCACTTACCTAGCATGTGTAAGGCATTGGGTTCGATCCTCAGCACCACATAAAAATAAATGAATAAAATAAAGATATTGTGTCCATCTATAACTAAAACAGAATATGTGTGTATAAAAATAAAAATATATATAAAGAAATATATACATAAAAAGGGGGAACTAGGGATGTAGTTCAGCAGTACAGCTCCTCTAGGTTAAAAAACAGTACCAACAAAAAAATAAGTAAATAAAAGATTTCTTACCTTTAAACAATACATACTAAAATCTTTACAGATGAATAAGGTAATGTATGGAATATGCTTCAGGTAGAGTAAGGAGTGTAAAGATGAAAGAGGAGTAAGTCCCCAATTATTACAGTTGAGTGAAGAACGATTCAGGTTCATGCAGTTAGTATTCCAACTCTACTTAAAATGTACACCCACACTTGCAAAAAATAGAAGTGAAGCCTTAGAGGCTTGCTTAACCTTCTTCTGGCTATTCCTGGCACTTCACCCTCCAGGGGTGAATGAACACCTCTGAAATCACTCCTTGACTTTTCTAGGTTTCATTCTTAAACATTGCCATGAAAATTCTACACTCTGACCATGCTATCTTGGCTCCTGCAGAACCTGCTTTCAAAGAATTGAATCTGGCACTGTGCCCTCAGTTTTCACTAACACATGCTACAAGAAACAGCTCCACCAAAACCACTGCATTGGCTGCAGGGATGTTGCTGAGGCACACTCTAGCACAAAGAAGTTCTGTAAACAGAGGAGAGTCCTGTGTTTCAGTGTAGTTCAAAAACGTTTTCCCAATTTTCCATGCAAGTACCTCCAGAATCTTGGTTTCCTAACAGAGCACAGAGATCTATCGCCTAGGGATAAATACTACCCATCTTGCCCTGTGCTCAATCCCCAGCACCAAGACCCTGCAGCAGACAGACAATACTGCAGAGAAAGAGAAAACACAAGAGACAAAGCAGTTTGTTCTATTTCCACAGTGTTATTTTTGTTTTGGTACAGAAGAAAATTGAACACAGGCACTCTGCCACTGAACTATATCCCCGGCTCTTTTTTATTTTTTATTTTGAGATAGGATCTCATTAAGTTGCTTAGGGTCTCACTAAATATACTGAGGCTAGCCTCGAATTTGCGATCCTCCTTCCTCAGCCTCCTGAGTTTCTGGGATTACAGGCTATGCAACCATGCCCATCTATTTCCACACTGTGTTACCATAACATTATGTTTCTCTGCATTTCACTCAACATGCCCTCCCCAGGTTATCTGGTTCGCTTTCATGGCTTGGATCACCAAGTGTTTGCTAAGGACTTCTGATCTCTTTTCTAGGCAAAAGACTGGTGTTTTTACCTGACTGGTTAGAGATGGTTCACTGACACACACTTGAGATAGCCCAAATAAATTCATACTCACCCTCCCCAACTTGTTCTTGCTCTACATCTGCTGCCTCAATAGAAAGCATTCCCATTCAACCTACTCTTCAAGCTAAAATTGCCTCAATATACTGTGAAGAAAATTAAAAGGTGAGCTATAGAAGGGAGAAAATACCTGTAAAATATATACCTGATTTAAAAAGTTGTTTCCAGAATACACAGAGAATACTTTTGACCACCAATGAAGACAAATAAAACTGATAAAACATGGGCAAAAGACTGCAATGTTTCACATAAGTTATATGAATGGAAAATTAGCCCAAGCAAAGATACTGAACATAATTATTCATCAGGGAAAAGGAAATTTAAACCACAATGATATGTACCACTATACACTCACAGAATGGCAAATAACAGTGACAGTATCAAGGGTCCAAAACTTATCAAACTGTACACTTTAAAAATGTGCAGCTTATTATATGCCAATTATTCTGTAATAAAGCTGTTTAAAAAGAAAAAATAACAATATCAAGTACTGGTGAGAACACCAGAGAAAGGAACTCTCACACATTGCTGGTGGGAATATAACTTTGGAAAACAGTTTAGCAACTACTGAAAAGTTAAACATATATTTACCAAAAGACCTAACAAGTTCACTCCTAAGCATTCACTCAAAAGAAATGAAAACCCGTATCTCAAAAGACCCAATGTTCCCAACAGTTGCTGTCATACTAACCAAATGCTGGAAATAAGCCCAACGGCAATCAACTGGTAAATGGATAAAGAACTGGTGATAAAAATCACACCATGGGATGTTCTTCTTCAACAATAAAAAAGAATTAACTATATTACACACAGTAACAAGGATGACTTGCAAAAACATTAAGAAGGTAATGTTCCAAGGGTAAGAAGCTAGACACAAAAGATTACTGCATGTTGCTACTCAGATGAAATTCTAGAGAAGGTTGACTTTCATCACACACACACACACACACACACACACACACACACACACACAAAGTCAGTGCTTGCCAGAGCCACGACTATGAAGGAACATGAGGAAATCTGGAGGTGGAAAGGGAAGCAATGGCAACGTTCTACATCATGACTGCCATGGTTACACAACTGTACACACTGGTCAAACTCACTAAACTGTGCACTTAAAATGGGGAACTGAGGGCTGGGGATATAGCTCAGTTGGTAGAGTGTCTGCCTCGCATGCAGAAGGCCCTGGGTTTGATCCCCAGCACAAAAACAATAACAAAAAAAAGTGGGGAACTTTATCATATGTAAATACCTCAGTAAAGCTAATTGTTTCAAAGAATGGAAGAAAAAGCAAAATAAAAATATTTAAGTTGGATGGGCTCAGTGGTTCATGCCTGTAATCCCAGTAGCTCTGGAGGCTGAGACAGGAGGATCACGAGTTCAAAACCAACCTCAGCAAAAACAAGGTGCTAAGCAATTCAGTGAGACCCTGTCTCTAAATAAAATACAAAATAGGGCTGGGGATGTGGCTCAGTGGCCAAATGCCCAAGTTCAATCCCCAGTACCCACCCCCCAAAAAATTTTTAAGTGAATGATGGTCACAGTCATGGCTTACTGAGTCTCTCCACTTGGCACACATTAGTTCACTGAACTATCCAAATAAGAATGGTTGAGTACCTACTATGTGTGGAAGCTGGGGATATTGGAGTACATAGAACAGACAAAACTCTGCACTCAGAGCGTATATTTAGAGAATAATAATCTAGGGCTGGGGATATGGCTCAGTTGGTAGAGTGCTTGCCTTGCATGCACAAGGCCCTGGGTTTAATCACCAGCAACATCAAAAAAAAAAAAAAAATACTGAGAATAATAATCTACCAGAGATACTATGATTACCTTCATTTTGCTGAAAAACAAACAGGTTCAGAGGTGTAATACTTTGTTCAAGAGCCCAAAGTTAGTATTTGGAAGCACTGAGATTCAGACTCTAGTTCAGGATCGCTCAGTTTTAGGGTCACTGACATTTTGAGCTGGGTAATTCTTGGCCTAGGAGGCTGTCCTGTGCACTGCAGGCTCTTTAGCAGCATTCTTCTACCCTCAAGAGGCCCCCAAATTTCTCTATTTGCCAAACATCCCTTAAGAGGCAAAAGCTCCCTTAGCTGGGAACCACTGTTTAGTTGACACACCTCTTCAAACACCTTTCTTCAAATGCCCCTGGTTCAGATGTCCAGTGCAGCTCACCCAGGAGTCATTAGTCAGGCTTTTGTCTCCAACATTTCAACACTATCACCAAAATTAACCTTTTAAATCTTCAGATCTAGATTAATATTTGTTGATACTGCCCTCACTACCAGTTATGCAGAATTACTACAAACCCTTTATAAACACTGTATAAACTTTGGTATATAAACAAAGTCATTACACTGTCTCATATTTCAGTGTCTGTTTTCCCCACTAATAAATGAGTTGCCACCCAGCAAGGGCCATATCTCACTCATGTACATCTACTGTCCCAGATGTTTGTGTGTAGTGGGGTGGTACTGGGGGTTGAATCCAGGGTCTCAAAAGTGCTAGGCAAGTGCTCTACCACTGAGCTATATCCCCAACTCTTTTAAAATTTTTTTTGAGGCAGAGTCTTGCTAAATTGCCCAAGCTGGCCTCAAGAGATGCTTCTCCTTCAACCTCCTAAGCAGCTGAGATTATAGATGTGTGCCACTAAGCCTGACACAGATGTTTCTTCAAGAAATTACACATACCATCAAAATACTTGAATCCTTTTGATT
Source organism: Sciurus carolinensis (assembly GCF_902686445.1). NCBI lineage: Eukaryota > Metazoa > Chordata > Mammalia > Rodentia > Sciuridae > Sciurus > Sciurus carolinensis. The sequence goes on along the minus strand of NC_062226.1, from coordinate 9,682,122 downwards.
TTAAATATATAACCAAAAAGGAAAACAAGAAAGAAAATAAAGGTCAGGTGTGTACTAGTGCATGCCTGTAATCCCAGCCACTTGGGGGGCTAAGGCAGGAGGACCTCAAATTCAAGAAGAATGAACCCAGGCCCTTGTGCATCAGATAAGCTTTAATCAACAAATGGATCTGTTTCAAAGAGAATATGAAAGAATTCTCTAATTCATAATACAAACACTACCAGCAGACTACGTTAAACTCTTCAGAAATTTAAAATACCACACAGAAGCTATGTGTTCCTAACCTTAATACTCCTGTTGGTCTAGTCAGGAGCATTCAATACTATGACATGATTTTGGACCACCAAAGCCCCATCCCACACTAATTCCTCCTGCCACAAATGCATATATTGGTTCAACAGTTTTTTTGTTGTTTTTGTTTGGTACTGGGGATTGAACCCAAGGGTAATTTACCACAGAGGCACATTCCCAGCCCTTTTTATTTTAGTTTTTGAGACAGGGTCTCACTAAACTGCTGAGGGCCTCACTCTGTTGCTGAACCTGGTCTTTAACTTGTGATCTTTATATCTTAACCTCCAGTGCTGCTGGGATTACAGGCATGTGCCACCACACCAGCTGGGTCACTAGTTTTACTGAGTTAAGTACAAAGAATGTGTGTGTGTGTGTGTGTGTGCTGTTGTCGTTTTTGTTACCGGGACTGAGCCCAGGGGTGCTCTACCTTTGAGCTACATCTCAGGCACTTTTCAAAATTTTTATTTTATTTCTTGGCACCAGAATTGAACCCAGGGGCACTCAACCACTGAGCCACATTCCCAGTCCTTTTTGGTATTTTGTTTAGACAGGGTCTTATTGAGTTGCTTAGGGCCTCGCTAAATTGCTGTGCTAGCTTTGAACTCACAATTCTCCTACCTCAGACTCCTAAGCCACTGGGATCATAGGCATGTGCCACTGCATCGGCCTATTTTTTAAAAATTTTGAGACAGGTTCCCACTGAAGAGACCAGTCTCAAACTTATGATCCTCCAGCCTCAGCCTCAACCTCCCAAGTCACTGGGATTACTGGCACAGGCAGGGCACAGTTAAGAATGTGTGTTTTCTACTAGGTACAAAACAGTACTAGGTACAAAGATGAACCAAGACAAGGAAATGAAAGTTTCAAGGAGAGCTGGGGGAAGTGGCTCAGTGGTACCACGCTTGCCTGGCTTGCAGGAGGCCCAGCAAAAAAAAAAAAAAAACAATTTTTTTTCAAGGAAATAATAATAGGGCATGGAATGCCTTTGCAGACTGTTCACAGGCATACCCTAACTAGGACTGAGAAGCATTCTGAGAAGCAATCTTTAAAATTTCAGTGGCAGAGCACTTGCCTAGCATGCACAAGGCCCTGGGTTTGATCCCCAGCATGACAAAAAAAAAAAAAGTGTGTGTGTGTGCGTGTGCACATGCATATGTATACATACGTACATATATCATTGGGACTGTTTCCCCACAAAACTACAGTGTCCCCAGTATGAAGACCAGTAAGAGGAATGTGTCTCAGGTTTAAAAGGCAAAAAAGAAAAAAAAAAAAATTTGTGCTTTTGAATACATATTTGATTTTTATAGACACCATGAATCTGGAAATTGGACTTTATTTACTTCCTCCCTTTGCTCCAGGAAACTCAGAGGTGGATGTGGAATCTACTTTTAGTAACTATATAGTACTTTCTGATATGTATACTAATTTTGCCTCTGCTTTAATTTTATTCTTCTCTCATTTCCTCTTTGCTGTAATTTATTTGTAAACCTCCAGAATGTACAGATTTTGAAGAGATGAGAAATAAAAGGTATTTGAAATTGAGTGTGGTGATATACAGCTATAGTCCCAGCTACTAAGGAGGCTGAGACAGGAGTACTGCATTTGAGGCCAGTCTGGGCAACTTAGGAAGATCCTGTCTTAAAACAAAAATGGGGTACAGAGTGCTTGCCTAGCATGATAAAGCCCTGGGTCCAATCCCCAGTACTGGAAAAAGAGAGAGAGAAAGAAAAAGAGAGAGGAAATTGTATTTGAAAGGTGCTTTTTTTAGATGGGAATCTTGCTGTGATGGCCAGGCTGGCCTGGAATTTGAAATCCTTCTGAGTAGCTGGGATTATAGATGTGAGCCATGGTGTTCGGCTTTATTGTTGCTTTTTAACCCCAAATTTACTGTGTACACATACAAAATGCCCTGGGTTCAATCCCCAGCACCACACACAAAAAATTAAGTAATTTTTAAAAATAATGTACCATGTACATAGAAATGTGTTCTAGGCACTTTACAATCCTAGAACAATTGAACCATTATTATTTCCACTATATAGATGAGGAACCTGAGAATCAGAGTGTTTGTAACTTACATATAATTACAACTTGTACCTGACAGAGGTGGATCCAAATTCATGGGTAATGGCAAACCCATTAGAAGTATCTGTACATACAGGATACCACTGGAGGAAATTAGAGCAGAGGGAGGAAAAGGACAGGATGGGGAGAGTCCTCACTGAGGAAATGATGGTGAGCTAAGTTCTAAAGAGCTTGTCAAAGAGCAAGGAGAAACGATTCCAAAAAGAAATCATGTACAAATACCCAAAGCAGAGAGAACATAAGTTCTGGAAAAGGCAAACAGAACCTACATCCAGCAATTCATTCATCCATCTTAAAGAGTTCATCAGAAAGTAAAAGTATTTTAAGAGTAGAGAATTAATATGTTCACTACCGAGAATTTCTATGGCCTCAGTACTAATCTGTGGCTGGAAAGGTAGGTGGAAATAAAATAAAGACTGTCCTTTACTCTAATTAGGCTAAAATTATGTGCAGTACTTTACTATAATTAGGCTAAAATTAGTCTGAATTATGTTCAATAGCAATAGGGAACCACAGAAAACACCCAACTATGAGAATTACACGATTGACTTACACAGAATGGTGAATAAGTTACAGATTGGAAAGCAGGGAAAGCAGATAGGAAGCTACCGGTGATGGGGTTAAACCAGGACTGTCCAGAAGAAATACAATGCAAACCATATGTGTAATTTTTCTTTATTTTCTAGTGGCTGCCATGAGAAAAAAAGAAATAAGTGGAAATGATTTCACTGATGTATTACAATTCATTGAACTCGATATACCAAACATTACTTCTCCATGTAAGTATTCAAATTTGGACTAAGAAATTTTACTTTTTTTTTTTGGTACAAACTTGAAATCTAGTGTATATTTATATTTATCTCATTTTAGACACTAAATTTTCTTTCTTTCCTTCCTGCACCCAACTCCACCCTATACTGGGGATTGAACCCAACATCTCACATGTGCTAGGAAGTGTTCTGCCACTGAGTTGTATCTCCATTCCTTTTTATTTTGAGACACAGTCTTACTAAACAGCCCACACTGGCCTTGAACATTCAATCTTCCTGTCTCAGCCTCCCCAGTAGCCAGAATCAGAAGTGTGTACCACTGTGCCTGGCTCAGACACTAAATTTTCACCGGAAATATTTGATCATTATTTAGTCTTCATAAAATTTACAGATGATAGGGTAGCTTCACATACCCAAGGAGGCTCAAGACATACTTAAAACAATTTCCAATAAGTGGTCAGTCTATAAATTTAAATTAATTACAATTAAATTAAAAATTCAGTTCCTCAGACATGCAATTCACATTTCGAGGGCTCAGTAGCTGCATGTGACTATCATATTGGCCTAACAAGTAGCAAAAGTACTTTGGCTACTGGTACTTCTACTATCAGTATTTCATATCTAACTAATGTCGAAGATTTCTGAGCAATATCTTGACAGGTATTAATTATGAAAACAGTCCTGGTCACACTGTCGCTATTGTAGCTTACTTTCTCTAATCCAACATATTGAAAAAAAGGAATCTCCTAATGACTCCACAGAATTGCTGTGTGGTACCTGCCACACTGAATGCACTCAAAAATATCTGTGGAATGAATATTCTCCATTACTCAAGGAATAATTCACTTGTTTGTGGCCTACTTATGCTCTTTGTTACCTTCTATTTTCCTAAGGTTCAACCATTTTAGTTTATTCTGTTTTCTATATATGATAAAAAAGAAATCAATAATGAAATGTATTTGTAAATGTGTATTAGAGGCATTACAGTATAATGGTTAAGAGCTTAAGCTCTGCAATCAGACTGCCTGGATTCAAATCTTTGTTCCATCATTTATTAGACAAATGTGCGATCTTGTGTATATACTTGGCCTCTTTGTGACTTAATTCCTTATTCTGCAAATGACGACAGTACCTATGTACTATCTTGAGTCTCCTCATGGATTACAGGCAATAACACACATAAAGCACTTGCACATAGTACTGGCACACGGCAGCTGTGTGCTTTCAAACAGAGATGGTAGAGAAGTTGAAATTATGACTAAAGAAAAAAACTAGGATTTCTCAATTTTTTCATGTTTCCCACATTCTCTTCAATTAAAAAAAAAAAAAAAAAGTAAGAGGTAGTAATTTGAAGTCCTCAAAAAGAAAACCCTGCATGTAGTTATATTCACTAAAAAAAGAGCTAAATAAGAAACTTCATCTCCTGCCCATGTACAATTATGCAGTATGGCACAGGTGCAATCAGGCAGATAGAAAAACACGAACACGAAGCAAAAGAGGAAGGCGTTTATTGGCCTTACCTGCTTTTCCGTTTTCGAGGTGGTTTCTCCACTGTGCCAGTCAGTCTACAGACCAAACAAACGAGATGGTAACTAAAAGTTAACATACAAGAACACATCGCCAGGCTCCACTGTGCCAGTCAATAACTAAATGACCACCCTCTGGGACCACAGGCTCGCCATGCCCACACCTGACCTTACAAACACCTGACGCCTCGTTTCCTCTATTCACCAACACCAAGCAAACCTGGGACTCACCGTTCTCCAAGGACCCCCTCAGCCGAAACCCTGCTCTCCGCCTCCGGATCCCTCAGCCCATCCTCGGACCGCATTCGTCAGAGTCCAGCTCCCTAAAACCACCCACCTCCACCTACCTACTCATTGTCTGCCTCGCCAACCCCGCAAGCCCCCTCCCAGCCTTCCCTTCCCATGCCCACCCCCTCCCGGCCCTGCTCGGCCCCTCCGAGCCCCGCCCCTCCAGGCCGGGCGCCCCCAGCATTCCACGGCCCCTCCGCGGGGCGCGCGCCCTGCCCCTCCGGCCCAGCGCCCCCAGCCTCAGCCCTCGGCGCCCCCTCCCCCTCACGTCGCTCTCACCCGCCTGCAGCAAGCGACCGCCCCGGTCCCTAGGCGCCCCCAGACGTCCCCAGCCTGCACCCCCGCCTCTCCAGCCTCGGCGCCCCGAAAGCTCGGCGGCCCCAGCCGCTGCCCCTGGGCCCACTCCCTCGCCCCCGCCCCAGCCCCGAGCCCGGCCTGCACCCAGCCCCCGCCCCACCTGGGGGCCAGGCGACTCCGCGGCTGCTGGGGCTGCCGGGCTCCTCTGACCATCCGGCTCCTGCTCCGCCGCGGGAGCTGCTCCGGCGGCCGCAGGGCTCGCTCGGGAAGCTGAGGCGGCGGAGGCTGGAGTAGGCGGAGAGGCGGGAGGAGGGCCTCGCGCCTCTGCCAGGCTTGCCGCGGGGCCCGCCTCCTCCGCGCATCTCCTCGGCTCCCATTGGCTGCATCCGTAGTGTGGCCGAAAGCCTGGCCTCTGATTGGCCGCTCGGGCCGTCAAATCCCGCGCTGCCCACCCAGAGGTTTGGTTGAGACTGCAGGTGGCGGCGGAGGTGCCTTAGAGACTGCTAGCAGAGCCAGAGGAGACCGAAGCGCCACCGTGCGCCGGAACGTGGGAACCGCATCTCCGGCACCAGACACCTGCCCGCAGGTTCTCTTGGCTCCGCGTCTGACGCCCAGACACCTGCGGGCACCTACCACCTCCCACCGCTCCAGAGCCTAAAGTCAGGCACTGTAATTTCTCCAAACACCTCTGGCAGGTACCGCACAAATGCAGCTCTCCCAAATGAACTTCCTTTTGAACCACCTCGGATGCAGTCCCTGTCTACATCTTGCGGAAATGTCTCAGCTCAGTCTATGCTTCATAGAGGATCTAGTCACAAAATGTTAAGAATCCACCAAAACACAGCATGATGTGGCTGCTCAGTTCTCTTCAGAAAAGATCACAAGCTTGGGTGCAGGCTCTTAAGAAAGGACGGAATTATTTTTTTTAATTACCGTCAAAAAAAATCAACCCTGCAAACGGAACCAATGCCCTAACTAGAAGGAATGTGTTCCATTTGAAAGGCCTAAACAGACCTGATTCCCGAGTGTGTACTAGCCATTCTGTGATACGGTACATGATTAAGTTCTACACCAATTAACCAATTTTAAAATAAATTTTACTGCATTTTTTCACCTATGCATGCAAAACTACCCTATGTAAGCCCAACAAATCTCTTCTGACAAGACCATCCTTGAAAATGAGGCATAACTCACTAATATAAAATTCTTCCTTCAAGGTAAGACTCTTCTACATCTCTATTCCAGTGTACAGTTTGTGCATCTTATCTGTTTGGAGTTGAGAAGAGGCATAAAACTTTCTCTTAAGCCACTTTCATTTTATTCATGCATCAGTAAGGTGACAGCCTATAGCACCAGGATACACCGAAGAGTGGTGGACAAATTTCTCATTGATCTTCATAAATGGCAAAAATCAAGACACTAGTTTTTCACCAAACCAAATGTATTTGGTATAAATGACTGTTCTTAATTTTTGGATCCTCAATGTTAAAACAGCCTTTCTTTTATGAATAGTGATGGTAAACTGTAGTGGTTATTTTTTATTTATTTATTTTTTTTAATTTTTTGTGGTGCTGAGGATTGAACCCAGGGCCTGGAATGCTAGACAAGTACTCTACATCTGAGCTACCTACACCCCCAGCCCTCTTGGGGAATTTTAAAAATGGATTTGACTAGGAAAAAAATGTTATTAAACCCCTAACGTTCCCTCATGTCTTATGTAATTCTAAAGTCACAGAACTACAAATCACCTCAATCCTGTTCCACCCATATTAGAAATCCAGAAAGGTGGCCAGGCATGGTGGTACACACCTGTAATCCCAGTGACTCTGGAGGCTGAAGCACGAGAATACCAAGTTTGAGGCCAGCCTCAGCAATTCAGTGAGACCCTGTCTCAAAATAAAAATAAAAAGGGCTGGGAATTTGGCCCAGTGAATTCAATCCCTAGTACCAAAAAACAAAAATTAAGTCCAGAAAAGGTGTAATAACTCCAAAATAGTCAGTCAAGAGGAAAAGTAAAAGGAGTTCTGATGAGGATCATCAACTAACTCACTAGGGAAATAATATTGAAATATCACTATTCTGGTTTCTTATAGAAAGTGACTATAATCCTATGCCTACTTTTCCAAGTCTTTCATGATTTGCTAGTCCTCTCTGATACACAGAGACAGGGTCAACAGAACCACAACTATTCTTACACCTTCCCAAGTACCCTCAAGTCTTATCTTCATGTTGTGTTCAAGTTCTGATAATCTCTACTTCAATCTTTTATGTCAGAAAACATGTATATCCCATCATTCCAGTCAACATTCCACACTTCTTTTTAAATATTCCTCCAATCACTCCATCCTATAGCAAACATTTCCTTCTCCAAATTGGTTTTATTTACAAAGCTCTGCTGTTAGCCATTGTTTCATCTCTTCCAAACCACATGATTTTGGGCAAGGTGTGATTCCACAATAAACTGGCATCTTAGGGCCAGGTTCTGAGCCCAAGGGGACTTTACCACTGATCTACATCCCATCCTTTTAAAATTTGAGACAGGGTCTCACTAAATTGCTGAGGCTTGGCCTTGAACTTTTTTTGTTGTTGTTGTTGTTGTTGTGCTGGGGATTGAACCCGGGGCCTTATGCTTGCAAGGCAAGCACTCTACCAACTGAGCTATATCCCCAGTCAGCCTTGAACCTTCGATCCTCCTGCCTTAGCCTCCTGAGCGTGCCACTATGCCCAGCTGTTTTTTTTTTTTGTTGTTGTTGTTGTTGTTGTTGTTTTAATAGGAGCGCACCACTATGCCCAGCTACTGTGTTTTTTTTTTTTTTTTTTTTTTTTGCGGTGCTAGGGATCAAACTCAGGGCCTTGTGCTTGAGAGGTAAGCACTCTACTGACTGAGCTATCTCCCCAGCCCTACTGTGGTATTTTTTATACTGAGATCAACCTTGTATTGTACTCTCTTATTTTAGACACAGAAATTTAAGATTCAGAGAATCCAACTTGCTCAGGGTCACACAGCTACAAAAACCATACTGCTTAAAATAGAAGGCTTAAGATGTATTCTGGTGTGCTCTATAGGCATTCAAGTTCCAGCTCCCCTGTGCAACCTTCGACAAGTTTCCTGTCCTCTCTAAGCCTGTATCCTTGTCTGAGAAAAACATAAGAGAGAGGTAACACAGTCACAGACTATGGTAAGGGTACCACAAAATAGGGCATCTACAACGTTTAGCTAAGTGTGCTCAATACAGGTGTCTCTTATACCCATTCCCATTTATACAGAAAATCAGAGTGCTGAGAACCATAGTGGGTACCCAGGAATTTATACTATGTAAGAAACACTTTTGTTGAAATGAACAAATCTGCTATAAAATTTTCATGCATTTTTGAATCAAGAAAACATTTCAATGACCTAAACCAACATAAGCTTACTCTCATGCAGGGAAGAAAGGCACACATTCATCAACTGATTAACAAAGAAACATAAAATGAACAAATGGGGTATAAGGAACCAACCTTCCTCAAGCATCTAGTAGTGTGTTTGGCATGATGCTAGGGGAATTTCCAAATGTTTCTTTTTGGTTCTTTTTTACTCCTGTATATTTCATTAATATTACTGTATTCTGCAAACACACAATTGAAAGAGTTGTGATGATCTCACGAAGCATGGTTCTGGGTACTGCATCCAGGCTGTAACAAAAATATGCTTCTATGAAATAGAACACAGTCCAGAGCCAATTGCAGAACAATGATTTCACTTTTGTTGATCAGTCAAGCAACCAGGTGAAAGAATAAGCATTTTTAATTTAAATTATGTGATATAAAACACTAACTTTTTATCAGGATATACTATAGACTATGCTTTAGATAAAATTATTTTTTGACAAAATTCCTATAATCTTTTTATTAATTTACACTGAGGGAATATAGCACCTTTCATCCAAAGAACTGAAGGTACTTTACAAACATTAGTATTTAAAAAACAATTACATTTTAAAAATCTGGATTCTTGCTGTTAAATCTCTTTGACTTGATACACAATTTTCTGGATGCTGATGGAAAGTGATTCTATTTCTGACAATGACAGAGGCTCAGAAAGAGTCTTGATTTGCTTTCACATTATCAGCATTTTCCAAAACCTGTGCTGGGCTGAGAACGCAAAAACACACAAATCTTAATGCAATAAACAAAATCTTGAACCTTATTTCAAAAGTAAAACTCAACTTTTAAGATGTCAAATCTTCCAACAGTTCTAGACATCCAGATGGAATAGGAGCTGATGCAGGGTGCATACTAGATGTACTCTTGATTCAGGCATTTTAGGATCACATCCAGGAACACAAAAGTAGTGAGATTTTTCAGGAAAACACACTGACCTATAAAAAACTAGCCAAGGGCATATTGGTCAAAAGAGGAAAGGGAGTAGATGGCAATTCAAAGTAGACAGTTCTCACTAGAGCCTAGGACACTTTATTAGAAACCAAGTATATATATCATAGGCAAATAAAAATAGTTCTTACCCCCCTTAATACAACAAAAAGGATTTTACATTCAGCCTAAATACAGGGAGTAACAGATCCTTTTGCCTACAAATCTATGACTTGCAAGTATCTTCCACCACATGATTAACTCTATATAATACATAGCCCTTATTTATTAGAGGGATCCAAATATTCCTTTTAGGCTTACAAAGTCTAATACATTCACTCTCTCTTCCCTTTACAAGTCTAATAGTAAAAACTATTCTTCTTTTCCATGCAAAAAGCCATTATTCAGTTGAAATCAGGCAAAACAGAGATGGCAGTTAAGGAATGGACAGAATATTATTGGCACATGCCCAGCTAGTGACAAACAAATGCAGTACACCATGACTTAAAAATAAAAGTCACATTACAGGGAGAATGAAAACTACTACATCAATCTAAACTAAGGAGTGTCAAATGGAAAAGTAGGTCTGAGGGTTACCAGTTTTATTGGTACAAATTAAAAGCAGTGGAGGGCAAGCACTTAAATACAATATATGGTAACAGGAAAAAAATACTGCAGAGAGCTATTCAAAGACCACACCAAGTTGTCTGCATCATTAATTTCCAGTGTTTCACAATTAGTAAAATACATAGCTACATATCCCTGTGAGATAAACACCTTTCCACCTGAATTACACTGGGGTCAGGGCAGTAACACAAAGCTACTGACCCACCATGAGTTCAAATGTGTGCAGCAAATGTCTTAGTACTTCTTTCATATAGCTATACAATTAAAAACTGTACAAGGAGCTGGGTGGTTGGGGAAAAATAAAAAGCTATTGTGCTCATTCAGTAAAACAAAACCCTGATGAAAAATTATGTGCCAAGAAGCTTAGACTATAAAGATTTTTATTGCATTTTTAGGTAACCTGGAAGTTCTCATCCTGAAGGGCAAAAGTGGGGTTTAAAACTACCTGAACACATGCTAAAGTGCTTTATTAATTGGCTGGCTTCACACGGATTTCCTGGGATGACAAAAATAGTAGTAAAGGGATACCAATTATTTAACAAAATGGTACATTCCAACATCATTTATGACCACTGTCATAGAGATACTGGAACACTTGTCCTTATTAAGTGGACAGTTGCATATCAAGAACTGATCATCACAACCCTTTGGATATTCAAATTACTTACACAAAGCCGAAATATGTTATCACGGACCTTTACAAAAAAGGACAGTTTTATTCCTTCTACATTTTAAATAATCTGCTTCAGATTACACTTCACAAATAAAAGAGTCCTGACTTTTCAACCTTTCCAGTTGCAGTTAAAAATGTACACTTCCTAAAAGTTAAGATCAAGTGTTACAGCAAGAAAAGAATGGTTCCCATTGAAAAGTACATATATTTTTACTCAATGATACTCATGATTGATTGTAAACTGGATTGATCACATTCTACTCAACTGGTATCAAATGAACACATCAGCATTACAAGTATTAAATGTTTTTCTATTATTATAGAGGATATAAACCAAAACATTAATATGGCAGTTATGTTCTTTAGGCACAGTTTAGTGATTTTTTTAAAAAATAAATACTATTGAATTTCAATTGAAGTTTTAAACTCAATAACCAAAGGGTCAAGAATTCTAATTAGGAAAAAAGAAAAGAGTAACTTTAAGCTAACAATGCAAGCTGTTTAAAATTTCTAACACTTAACCTGTCTGAGTTTAAGATTACTTTATTAAAAAATACAAGGAATCTGAAAAAGATCAATACAATTATCTTAATGTACAAAGTCATAAGCTGTAGCAGTTTTTAACTAAAATTTAAAAACACAACAAGGAGGGCAGCCCTTTAGACCAATTTATTTTATATCCTTTTAAAATATCATCCAACAAAGGACAATGAAGTTTACAGCTGGGACAGGTATACATAACTCGAGGCATCTGTAGTCCATCGTGCCCACTGAATAACAACTTTGCTGCTGAAATTTCTTAAAACTTACCAAACTAAAAGAAAAGGCTGAATGATACAAAAGGAGAAGTATTTCGGTGTAATTGTCAATTGGCTTTTTAAAAAAAGGAAACACATCCTGTTTCCCCAGACCAGTAAATAAGCAAGAGCTACATGCAGCAGTGTGAATATTAAGACATTTCTCAAGTCTTCTCAAATGAGTCCAAGGTGGGGATGGGATGAGGGAGAAAATTGATAGAAAAACATTGCTATAGACACCATAACAAACAATAAATTTAGATAATTTAAAATTAAAAAAAAAAGGCAAGAGGCAGCATTTCAGCAGCAAAGTGCTTGATAAAAAGTATATTGTAGAGGGTAATACAAGAAAGTTGGGGTAAGAAGAGGACAGAAAAATGGGTCAGCAGGATGGGCGAAGGCCTCAAAGGAAATACGGCGTCGTCGTTCTGGGAGGAATAACACGTTCTGAATCTGGAACTGCCCGGAATAACTTTGGTTCTCTTGTATTAACATCTTTGAAGACCATGATGGAAGCAATATTTCCACAGCGATAGCAGTAGTTAGGAGCAGACCACACAGTAACCAGCTTCTCATCAAACATAAACTTATAGCCTTCATGCACAAGCTGATGTGCTCTGCAGATGAGTTTTAAGTTGTTGATATGAACAAACTGCAATTTAGAAAGACTTCATTAAGTATTCAGCATTTTTTTAAAATCTACCTACATATATACTATTTAAAGAAGTAACAAATCATGTTACTACTAAAATTCTTATGATTTTGGTAACCATTATATGTTTATAATTAGTTGAGAATATAATTATCCTCAATAATTTCAAACAACTTTAGGCAAACAGTCATTCTGGCCTGATTCAATTACAGTTATAGAAACTACATGGCCAGTGGGCGAATAGCTCATCCTGTAGAGCACTCGCGGAGCATGTGCACAGACCCGGGTTCAGATCCCCGGCACCTGGGAGAAGAACCAATAAGCGTAACTACATGGCCATATAATTAATTTGCTGAAGTTTCTGAGCTAGGTGCAATGCTCCACAACTTACTCCCAGCTAGTACTTTTATTTTTTAATTGGCAGTGCTTGGGATCAAACCCTGGGATGCTCTATCACTGAACTACATCTCCAGTCATTTTTATTTTGAGGCAGGGTCTCACTAAATTTCCAAAGCTGGCCTCAAACTTGCCATCTTCCTGTCTCGGCCTCCCGAGTCATTGGGATTACAGGCATGTGCTGCCTTGCTTGGCTAGTCCCAGTTACTTGGGAGACTGAGGCAGAAGGACTGCTTGAGCCCACGAGTTTGAGATCAGGCTCGGCAACATAGAGAGATCCCATTTTCAAAAATGAAAAAGAAGTTTCTGGAAGAAAAGCATTCCATAAGTACTATCAAAAATGAAACAAAGTTTTGCTTTTTATGGTTTAATAACAAAGATACTGCTAACTATCTTACTTACTGAGTATTTAGCATTTGCATTTCTTGCAATAACTCTGAGATTTATTTTCACTCTTTTGCAACTTGAGGGGAAAAACTCTCACACTAAATGACTTTACCCAAATAAAGTCACATCGATGGAACCAGAAACTAGTTTTCTGATTCCAATGTGTGCATATGTATGTGTGCATGTATGATTGTTGGGAAGTTTTCTTGTATGTATTTTACTTGTTTTTGTGGTACTGGGATTGAACCAGGGATGCTTTACCACTAAACTGCATTCCCAACCCTTGTCTGAGACTATCTCACAAAGCTGCCCAGGCTGGTCTCAAACTTGCCATCCTCCTAAGAAGCACTGGACTGTGTTTATTTGTTTAAACAATTTTATTTGTTTATTTGTTCTTTGTGGTGCTCGGGATGGAACATAGGGCCTCATGCATACTACACACTCTATCTTGAGGCACATCCCCAACCCTGTGTACATGTGTAACTGAACACAGATGAACTTCAAAAGTTGCCTATTGGGCTGGGGAGATAGCTCAGTTGGTAGAGTGCTTGCCTTGCAAGCACAAGGCCCTGGGTTCAATTCCCAGTACCGCAAAAAAAAGAAAAAAAAAAAAAAGTTGCCTATTTTGCCCTTGCTATCTTGTTACTTAACATGTTACTCATATTACCAAAAAGATGCTGCAGTAGGTGCATTCACCACTTAACCATTAAGGAAACACATAAATGAATACACTGACTAAAAATTTTCTATCCACAATCACCATAGTTTGAATAGACTACATACAGATTTGTTATTTGGGGTCACTAAAGTTCTTTCAGCAACCAACAAACTACTTTTCCAAAAACATTGGCTTTACCTCATTTGTGACTTTTGCTCCAAAAAGCCAACCTGCTCCTCGAGGACTGATTGCCCAAGTATCCACGTCTTCAGGATCTGACCAAACCAGGTCACAAAATGCCCCTTTATGAGGAATTTCTTGATTCCGTTCAATGGTTCTAATTTGATCCAGTGTTTTGATATCAGGAGATAAGCCACCATGAACACACAAAATCTGTTCATCTATTAACTAGCAAATGAGAATAATAAAGGATTAAATGTATAATAATAAATTCGGTCTTATCTAAATTAATCAATGACTGCTAAGGATATCAATGTAATTGATAATGACAATTAGATAAGAAAATGCAATGTGTTACTAACAGGAAAATACCTTTTGTGTGTGTGTGCGCGCACGCGAGCATGGTACTGGGGAATTAAACCTAGAGGCGTTTTACCACTGAGTTACATACCCAGTCTTTTTTTGTATTTTGAGACAGGGTCTTGCTAAATTGCTAAGATAGCCTCGAATTTGCCCTGCTGAAGGCTCCAGAGTTGCTGGTATTACAGGCATGCATCACTGTGCCGGACAAATTTTAAGAAGACTCATATAAACTTACAGCTGCTACTGTGAGCATATCAAAAACTTTGGTACAGTATCTCCAGGCATTAGCATTTCCATATTTGGTTTGGCACTCATCTGTGAAGAAAAACAGAAGTGTTCTCATTAATGAAGTTCTGAATCTGCCAATAGAAATAAGTAATACATCTAATACTGGAGTAGCATTCAGTACAACAGAAATTTGGCTTAGACTAAGAGAGAAAATTACAAAACACAGCTAACCCTAACAGGCCCGCCTCAAGAGCTAAAAGATGTCTAGTGTCTAACTATAAATGTCCTGAAGACATGGTAAATGGTCCTAAGAAGTAGCCAAAATGCTATCATCAGAAAACTATGAATTTCATGCAATCCAAAGTAAATGTCTGGGCAGTCATGTTAATATGAGGCAATTCATCAAACAGATGCATTTATTTAATGTGACTAACTCACTCCACCAGATAATCAAATCAAACAAATTATGGGACCTTTAATTATAGGAGCATAGCATAGCATAGATAGCATATTGCTATCTCAATATTTCAAGAGCCTAAGTTATCTTTTCTGAGATTGCAAACTGTGAAACTAAGTACGTGAGGTACTGCAAGTACATCTGTAGTCATCACTAGGGACAAACTATCAATCAGGTCCTCACATATTCCCAGTTGAACATTTTCTCTTGGTCTATGTAGTTAACTTTTTGAAGTAATACCAGAAGAGTTCTGCTCTTTGGCTTCAAACTTAATTTTGAAATAAAAATGGATATACCATTATTGCCTTAAGTGCAGCTGAAAATGATATAGAACAGAAGCCCTTGGGTTATGGTTAATCCTCACAATTTCCTAATTTATCTATGTGAAGTAAGATCCTTATGCAAACTTGTCATGAGAGAGCTGTACCATGGAGATCAGTTTGTAGGAAGGAGCCTTGTATTTTTAATATTCAAAGTTCATAAAATTGTCCAGTGTATGTTCATCATTGTGAACTAAGCACCCAATATAATTAATAGACATATATGACTTTAAATCAATGTAAATTTCATGACCACTAAAATCATCTCCTTTCTGAGGAGCTACTGGACTTCCTTTTATGAAACAAAACCATAAATGAACATAGATGAACACAGCTTTGGAAATAAGAAAATTAAATACCAAACTGTGCTGTCATTTTCCTCAGTCAAAACATCTTGACTAATGTCCTCTTCTCCCTTTTCCCTCCTTTTTCCCTACACTGATGAACACTGGTCAAATTCTGTAGCATAATTTTACATCTATACATATATACACACACACATATATATATATTTGTCTTATATACGTATATAAGACTGTGTGTATGTATATATAAATGGTCTTACATATATAGATTACTAATTTAAAAACCTGAATTCTTATAAATACTCTAAAATCCAAAACTTTTTGAAAATTCCACACCAGGCCTCACATGACAGGTCTCAATCAAAACGCAAGCATAAAAATACAGGTTAAGTAGGCCTCATCAGAAATGCTTGGGAATAAGCTGGGAGTGGCACATGACTGGAATCTCAGCAACTAGGGAGTAAGACAGGAGGATCACAAGTTCAAGGAAGCCTCAGAATCCATGTCAAAATAAAAAATAAAAAGGGCTGGGAGTATAGCTCAGTGGTAAAGTGCCCCTGTATATAATCCGCAGCACCAAAAAACAAAACAAAACAAAACAAAACAAAACCTTGGGAACAGAAATGTTTCAGATTTTGTAGTTTTTTTCCCTCTTTACTAATTTTGAAATATTTGCATAGTGTTTACTGGTTGAACATCTCTGATCTGAAAATTTGGAATCCAAAACACTACAAATCTGACACTTTTCAGTGTCATGATAGCAATCAATGTTTCAGATTTTAGAGTTAACGATTTTGAATTTCAGACTTTTGGATTTGGGATGCTCAAACTAGATCCTGCAAAATTGCCTTCAGTCTATGTGTATAAAGTGAACACAAAATGTAAATGAATTCTGTGTTTAGATTTGGGTCTCATTCCCAAGATATCTCATCATGAAATTTCAAAATCTGAAACACTTCTGGTCCCAAGTATTTCAGATGAGGAAGGATACTCAACTTGTATAACATTACATTATATACAATATGAGTCTTATTCGTAAGTCTTATACGTAATATATTTACTAGCCTTATATATAACATTACATTTTATATAACATATTACATATATAAGTTATATACAGTCATGCACTACCAACATTTAACAAAAGACCAAATATATAACAAAAGTCCCATAAGATTATATTACCATCTACTCAGCAGCATCTTTTTTTTTTTTTTTTTTTTTTTTTTTTTGGTACCAGGGATTGAACACAGGGCACTTAACCACCAAGTCATATCCCCAGCCCTAACCTTGCTAAACTGCTGAAGCTGGCTTTGAACTTGTGATCCTCCTGCCTCAGCCTCCCAAGTCACTGAGATTACAGGCACAAGTGACCACATGGATCTCAGCCATCTTAATAAGTATACTCTATGATGTCCACACAATAATGAAATTATCAAATAATACATTTCTCAGAATTTATATTAGTCTTGCTTTACTGACCTAACACCACAGTATACATTCCAAAATGCTGATTATTTTACAAGACTCAATAACTTTTATTCAAATAGTGTATGGTATGTTTAAATGAAATAACAAAAGGCAGTCATAGCCAGGTAGCGCACACCTGTTATCCCAGCTGCTCAGGAGACTGAGGCAGGATAATCACAAATTCAAAGTCACTGAAACAGCAAGGGGCTGAGCAACTCAGTAAGACCCTGTCTCTAAATAAAATACAAAATAGGGTTGGGGATGTGGCTCAGAGGTTGAGTGATCCTGAGTTCAATTCCTGGTACCCCCCAAAAAAGTAAGTCATATAAGGGAGACAAATATTAATCATGTAATTTCACAATTAATATTAAAATTTAATATAAAAGCCAGAAACGGTGGTACATGCTTGTAATTCCAGGTACCAGGGAGATTGAGGCAGGAGAATTACAAGTTTGAGTCCAGCCTGGGTAACAAGACTCTGTCTCAAAAATAAAAAAATTTTAAAAGGGCTGGCTATGTAACTCAGTGTCAGAATACTTGACTACCATGTCTGAAGTTTAGGCCCTGTGCTCAATCCCCAATACTGAAAAAAACCCAAAACAACAACAAACTTATATAAGAACAATAAATTACCAAAATTTCTCAGTTTAACAATTGATCATGGCACACAAACTGAAGAGAATTTATGCTATCTTTATAATAACAGAAGATAATTCAAAATATAAATAAGGTCTGGGGATGTAGCTCAGTAGTAGGGTGCTTGTTAAGCATGTTCAAGGCCTGGGTTCAATCCCAATACTACGAAAACAAAAAAAAAATGTATCCGTATACATATATCTATGAAATCTAAGACTTAAGGGTTCTGAAATTAATATTTTCAAATTTATTAATATCAAATTTGTGCTCAAGAAAAATCCAAATTCATAATCTCAACAGTTCTATTGTTTATCTCCTTCAAGGAGTTTCCTAATAAGCCTTCTTTATTTTGGTGATGCTAGTGATTGGATCCACAGTCTCATGCATGCTAGGTAAGTGCTTTACCACTGAGTTGTACCTCCAACACTAGTTCTTTTATTCTTTTAACTTTCAACCAAATAAATGTTTTAGCTAGGCCAGTTCACAGACTTATACGTATATGTAAAAGGATGTCTATAACGGCAACTTAAAAACAACTCAGTGTTCAATGATAAAGGGGCTGCTTAAATCGGTTGTGGCACATCCATATACTACAATACACACTGTAGGGCTGGGGAGATAGCTCAGTAGGTAGAGTGCTTGCCTCACAAGCACAAGGCCCTGGGTTCAATCCCCAGCACCACAAAAAAAAAATACACACCGTAATAAAAATAACATGAAAGAAGTGAAAAGTCTGGTCAAAATATAGCAGTAAGAGAAAAAACATAGGTAAAACTCCATCTGTGCGTGTATGTGTGTTTCTATGTGTTCACATATGTGCACATGCACACACACAAAATAGATTAGAATGAGCCCTCATGAGCTGGGGTTGTGGCTCAGTGGTAGAGCACTTGCCTAGCATGTGTGAAGCACTGGGTTCAATCCTCAGCATCACATATAACAATAAATAAAATCAAGTTATTGTGCCCATGTACAACTAAAAACATTATAAAAAAAAAAAAGTGAGCCCTTAAACTTGAATGTGCAGAACATTTACCATTAGTAGATTCTAAGTTCCAACCTCAAAAGATTTTGATGATTAAGCTTGACATGGAACCCAGCAATCTATACATTCTTTTAATGTTATTGAGTTTTTTTATATCTTTATTTTATTTATTTATTTTTATGTGGTGCTGAGGATCGATCCCAGTGTCTCGCACATGATAGGCAAGTGCTCTACCACAAAGCTACAACCACAGCACAGCAATCTATATTTTTAACAAGCAACTGGGTGATTCAAATGAGGCAAATTTAAGACTACACCCTCACACTGATTTAGAAAAATGTATACACCAAAAATTTAACAGAGGTCTCTCTATAACAAAATTTTCAGTTGATTGGGGGAAGTGGGAAAGTTAAGGAATGAGGAAGTGGAGGGAAAAAAAGCTCGTGTATGACTCCTGCAGCTTTTTTTCCAAAAGTAAAACAATATTCATAATCAGTGAAATAGACGATCTTACCATAAAATCCATACACCTGTGTTATCTGTCTACTCTCATGATTTCCTCGTAAAAGTGTAATACGATCAGGCCATTTAGCCTTTAGTGCAAGAAGGTAAGTGAAGGTCTCCAAACTATAGTAACCTCTGTCTACAAAATCACCCTGTAAAGTAAAAATTCACAGTTACAAACAACACAATAGCTATAAAAGTCTTTTAAAATTATATCAAAGTATACGAACTCAGAGACATAGTCCTAAATAACAATGAAGAGTTATACATAAAATCATTTGGAAATTGTGTCTTTACAAAAAATTCAAACAGAAGTAAAAGCTGATTCTACTAAATGTTTTTGCTACACTTACACAACAAGAGGCCTACAGAAATTTGCTGTCCAATTTTCTCAAGAATTTTCCTTGTAAAACCATCATTTTTGCATCCTTTCTTAACTACATTAGTAGACGTTAGTAAACGGTCATGTGAGTAAACTGTTTTAATTCACTTTCAATTTTAAAAATCATTTTAACTGTATCCAAGGAGTTGCCTACTTAAAAATTCTTTTGTTTTGTTTTGTTTTGTTTGCAAAATCAAGTACCATCCTTCTAACAGCACTCTACTGCACTGGTATCTAACAACCACACGTAATGACACACTATTTAAACTTCCCATTAATGTCCAACTTGAGTCAATATGACACCAATAGGAAAACAGCTAAGAGAATATAAAGATGACCCAGAAATTTCCAGAAGAAATGATAATGAAGGATTCAGAAAAATTTCAACAATAACATTACATTAAAGAAGAAAATTAAGCAAACACCAACCATCCAAGCAAATGTATATTAGGAAAAGTACAGAACACAAAAACATACTTGTGTATATTCCTCTATCCACAGATTAGTAAAAGGAGAAAATGAATGCTCAAAAAAGTTTCATGAAATAATGGTATTTGAAGATTTATGGCTAGTGGTGCTAGGTTATTTTTCTGCCTGTTATGAAAGCTGCAACCCAGTCCCATTTGGATATTGGTTTACTAAAAGCAGTTCTCAACTAGAGGATGTGGCAAAATGTAGAAAAGTACAGAATCATCTTTTCATTTATTTAAATAGAAGCTGTCACAAGAAAATGCAATTATTATGCAATTTACATGAATAAGTCAGATCCTTTCAATTTTAAATAAGCCCTTGATATTATTGGTGTTTACATACCATAAATATGTAGTTTGTGTCAGGAACCTGACCTCCAGTTCTGAATAGTTCACAAAGGTCATAAAACTATAAAAGAAAGGCAATATATGCTGATTACAAGTTCCTAGTAAGGAATAAATTACACTTAAAAGATTATCCCTTAAACTTCTAACACTTAAAACAGTACAGAAATCTTAAGACACATTAAACAAAACTGAAGTTTAAACTTCTACAATGTTTCATAAGTCTAAAGTACTTACTTTTCAGATTTAAAAAAAATAGACTTTAGGGAATATAAATTTTATCATCTTAAAATTAGCAATCAAACTAATTAAACAAGCATTTAACTTCAGTCAAACAAATATTTTATTTTAAAATATTTGTTGCTACTTTGTACTATGTGGAGTCCCTCTCTATATAAGGAAAATACTTTCTACCCCATATAAGTTTATATAGTTTGTATACCATCTATCACATATATAAACAGTAAGAGCAATAAAGAAAACCCATACATATATATAATTTCCTATAATATATACTTATATATACTTATTATCTTTTTTTTTTTCCCCTAGACAATACTTTGCTACATTGCCCAGGCTACTCTGAACTCCTGAGCTCAAGCAATCCCCGCCAGCGCTGGGTCTATAAGCATGTGCCATCATACCAGGCTCAACTTTTTAGAAAGCAATCTGTTGAAACATTTCAAAGTCTATTAAAATGCTCATCAACTCTGGCCTAGTAATTCTACTTCTGTGGCCATATACTAAAGGGAAAAAATATATATATGAAATGCTATGTAAATGTATTTTTAAATGTGTTATGACATCACTTATAATAACAAAAGAAATAACCTTCAAGACTAACATAAAGAAATATTTTAGGGGCTGGGGCTGTGGCTCAGTGGTAGAGCATTTGCCTAGCACGTGTGAGACACTGGGTTCGATCCCCAGCACCACATACAACTAAATAAACCAAATAAAGGTATTGTGAAAAAAGAAAAGAAAAGAAATATTTTAAATTATGATCTACCAACTCAAGGACTTTTAGTCATGAATAGGTATCATGAAAACTATGGAGCAAAATGAAAAATGACTAAGGAAAAATATGGAACGCAAAGCTAAACTTATAATGTAACTACACAATTTTACTATGTAAAACAGTGAGTATCTGCAGGCCAACTGCAAGAAGGGAACCTGGTAAATTTTATGAGTCAGCTGCTTTCATAAAATTGTTGAGAAATGCAGGCACAGAGGCCCAAGATTGTAATCTCGTCAACTCTGGAGGCTGAGGCAGGTGGATTGTAAGTTCCAAGCCTAGGAAACAGCAAGACTCTGTCTCAAAAGTAAGAATAAAAAGGGCTGGATATATAGCTCAGTGGTAGACTACCCTTGGTTCAATCCCCTGGGTTCAATTCCCAGTACTGCAGCAGGGGGAGTACTGTTAAACTTTTCTATTGATATTTATAGAAACCTGTTCCTGAACATAAGCTTTCTAAGTTTCCATTTACTCTCTATATAAAATAGGTGATTAAATAATCTGTTTCAGTGACCCACAATTCTTACTCCATATTATAAGTTTTTTTCCCAAATTTCATTAATATAATGAATAATTAATGAGAACAAGTACAGACAATAGCCCTCATCCCACATTACTGGAAGTCCATCTCATCATTTCACAAATAAACTATGATTTTCATATCTTTGACACACTGTAAATATTCTCATTTTAAACCAAAAGCAATAGTGAGAAGCAAATTGTATTCCATCATGACAGGCAAGAAAACAGCCAAGCAGTTTAGTACTACTTTTTTTTTTTTTTTAAGTTAGTTATAGATGGACACAATACCTTTATTTTATTTATTATTTTTATGTGGTGCTGATGATCAAACCCAGTGCCTCACACATGCCAGGTGATCAGTCTACCACTAAGACACAAATCCAGCCCCAGTTTAGTACTTCTTAAACTTTGTTTCCAGGACTTATTCACAGTCTTAAAATGCAGAGGTACCAAAAAAGCTTTAAATTATGTAGGCAATACAAATTGGTATGCAATATATTAGAAATGAAAACCAAGAAATTTTTAATGTTTAAATTTTAAAAATCAATGAGAAAAACCCTTAGGTAGGCCTGGTGGTGCACACCTGTAATCTCAGTGACTCAGGAGGTTGAGGCAAGAGATTTCAAGTGTCAGGCTGGCCTGGGTCTTAGAGAGACCCTGTCTCACAAGAAAAGTAAAAATAGCTGAGAATGTAGTTCAGTGGTAAAGCAGCTCTGGGTTCAATCCATGGCACCACAATAAATAAATAAATAAACAAACAAACCATTAAATAGTAATATTTTAACAGAAGTAAACTTTTTTTCCCCAAAACTAGTCATTTACTGAGAAGAGAACTGGCATTATTTTACATTTTTGAAAATGTCTTTACTGTCTACCCAACTAGAATCAGATGGAGTTTCATGACCTGCCTCTACAATCTGTTGAGAAATACTGATTAAAGTACATGAATAAAATCCAGTTTCACACAAATACGTAGTTATAAAAGGGAGAAGTATTTGATAACATTTTCAGATAATTGTGCATATTCTTTTAATGTTATACTAAAATTCAACAAGTGGTAGCTTAATAAAATTAAAGAATAATTACAATATGAAAACTAAAATCATCTCTCAATGAATCTGAAAACATACTACCACTTGGTAGTAGTGGTATATTCATACCCTGTTAGATTGGCATCTGTTAAGCTTTCAGTGAAAAATACACTGGTCATTTGAAAGATGGAAATGGTATTTCATTACATATCCTCAAAAAAACTACATTTGTCCCAGCGCTATGGCACGTGCCTATAATCCCAATAACTTGGGAGGCTGGGCATGAGGATCACAAGTTCAAGGTCAGCTTCAGGAACTTAGAGTGGCCCTAAGCAACTTAGCAAGATCCTATCTCAAAAAATAAAAAGGGGGGCTGGGGATGTAGCACAGTTGGTGCTACAGGTGATTACTCTACCACTAAGACACAAATCCAGCCCCAGTTTAGTAAAATAAAATAAAATAGGCAGGGCATAAAGTTCAGTGGTTAAGCAGCACTGGATTCAATCCCTAGTACAAAAAAAAAAAAAAAAAAAAAAACCCTAAACATTTGTTGATATCACCACTTGCTGTCAGGCACGTGGTGGTGTACATATGTAATCCCAGCAGTTCAGAAGGCTGAGGCAGGAGGATCACAAGTTCAAACACATCTCAACTTACCTCATCAGGAAAGTCTTTAAAAGTATCAGAAACTGGGAGCTTCGTGATAGACTCACATTTTCCAAAACTCTGAATTCTCATTAATAAATTCAAATATTGTCATTGGCAACAAACACAGTCAACTGCTTTCTTTGAAATGACTAAGCTTACTTCCTTCACTTCTGCAAAAATGGTTGCCAAATACCCAAGTCTGAATAACCATAGTCTATCATTAGTTCTTTTAAGTAAAAAGAATGTGTAATAAAAAAGGAGTGCACAACATTTTTTTGAGTTTGCTCTTATGTTTTAAGAGATGCCAGGGATATATTTTACACTGAAATCTAAAGATGTTTTAAAAAACACTTTTCACAAAAATAGTCTTTTGTCATTAACTCATGTTTTGTACATTTTTGTATGTTAATTTATGAATGATTTTTTCAGTAAAAAAATAAACCAAAAAACCACAAAGAGTGCACAAATATTTTGCCTTGAGTAAAATCAACTTTCTTCACTACGCAGCAGATATACTTTATGTATACTTCCCACTGCATCACCCGGCAAAACCCAAAGATGAACGCGTTCGAGGGCTGAGAGTTAATACGATCAATACTTCCTGCTTCATCAAGGACATGTGTAAATGAAATTGATATTTTATTTTACTGTACATGTATGCTGGTGAAGAACAGAATGAGAGTCAGCAGAGTCCAGTGCCACTCTCTTGTTTCATGCTGAGGTACCAGAAGTTTTACCCTCCTTTGCTTTTGAACTACCTGCAAAGAAATCTGTAGGCCACACTTAAGGAATCCTTGTGCTAACCGATGTGGCTTTTTACATGGCTAGTATGTGGTCAAAGTCAAACTGTGTCTGACTTTGGTCTGTAATCTCCTCCCTAGATTACACTACTTCAAGGCTTCTCAGCTCCATGTATTGCCAACATGTTCATTCATACTCAACTGAATCCTGCAATTCCTGAACGGGCCCAAGGGGTTAGACAAGGGGTTAGGCAAGACCCAAAGGATATATCCTACATCTGATTTAATCCATCAGTAGCTGTTTAGAAGCTCAAGTCCCATGACTTTGATTAGCAATTATTTTTAGGAATCAAGTATAAGCAAAACGATGTTCACAGTTGGGTGATTGTCTTAAAATAAAATATGCAACAGGAAACCAAATGTGTTTCAAATCTCAGTTCTGCCCCTTAACAGCTGTGTAAATTTGGGCTAATTCTTTAGTTTTTCATAGTCTCTGTTTCACTCTCTGAAAACATATAGATTGAAACAATTTGACATTGAATGTGTAAAAAAGCCCACCATTAACCTCAAAACTCAAGATAAAAGTTAGCAAGAATTGTAAATCTGATTGAAAGTATATGTAATGCAGAAATACAATTGTTTGCTTTTAATTTATTTTAGTAGTTTGAGGTTGTGTCTAACTTTCTGATCTTTGATGTGGCTGTAATTCACATATTGTAGAGTCCTTGATAACACAAGTAACTCCTCAATTTTAATATTATAACCAGGGGAAAACATTACTTGGTTTATTCCAGTTTTTAGAAATGTATAGTATGATGGGTTGGGGTTGTAACTCAGAGGTAGAGCACTTGCCTAGCACGTGTCAGGCACTGGGTTTGATCCTCAGCACCACATTAAAAAATAATAAAAATAAAGGTATATAAAAAAGATGTATAGTAGGCACTGCTAATATTAATATCCTTTATGTTAGCAAAATACAAATGCTTATAACATTTTTATAATACTTTTAGAGAGAAATTATATAGAAAGTTGAAGAAATTCATTCCTAAAGTCTACTCTAGAGAATTTCTATTTTAACAAATCAAAGATGACATAATAGGGCCTCTATTTAGGAACTGATGATATACAAATGTTAAGATTAATTATAATCTCACCATTCAGAAAATAGCTTGAAAAAGCAAAAAGGAAGCAGATTTATAAGTAGTCAAAATAGGATTTTATTTATGGAGCAGCCCCTAATCAGGGACAATTTAGATACATTTCTGCTCCTTCACATAGTCATATTTAAGACAGACCAAGTCCTGCTGGCATCCATAAGGACTGTAATATAGCCAGGTGCCAAGGTTCACACTTATAATCCCAGCAACTCTCAGGAGGCTAAGGCAGGAGGATAGCAAATTCCAGGCCAGCCTGGACAACTCAGACCCTGTCTCAAAATAAAAAATACAAAGGGCTCGGGATGTAGCTCAATGGTAGAGTACTCTTGTGTTCGATACCAGTTCCAAAAAACATGTTAAAAGACTAGATTGTGCAACATGTATTCTAGGTCTTACAGATCCAACTACATTGCACAGGCTATGAATGACCCGTTCACCTTTTACTTCACAGTGAAAAAATTCTAAATATACATGTAAGGTTTCCAACTAGGCTAAATACTGACAGCAGAGCCTAACAGTGACGTGTGCCCCTCCTGTCACTGCTTTAAAACAAACAAAATCCTAGCAGATGGGGGAGAAAAACGAACTAAATCTTTTTCATCTCATTCTATCAATAATTTGCTGTGAGGACTGGGGAGATAGCTCAGTTGGTAGAGTGCTTGCCTCGCAAGCACAAGGCCCTGGGTTCAATCCCCAGCACTGCAAAATAATAATAATAATAATAATAATAATAATAATAATAATAATAATTTGCTGTGAAAGTATGCACCAACAATTTTATTTTTCTAAAATTTTGCTATTCTCATTCTGACAAAAGAAATGATAAAATGTTGATAATATGTGACAAGAACAAAAAGAACAGCAATGCATAGAATGAAAGGGGGGACATCTCCTATTAATCATAATTACTACAAGTAGTTCCTATTTGTATTTTATATCTTCTAACCTGCACCAGAAAGTCCTGTCATTCCACAGAACAATTAACAGAGCATTTTATTCAATTTACAAATTTAATTTTAAAAAACTCCATGAATACTTTTGATCACTGCTTTTATTTTCCAGAACAGTAAGACAGTACCATTAATACCACAGAGACTGAGGCAACTTAACTACAAATTACATTTTTCTGCTGTACTGGAAATTTTTGTTAGCTGTTTTTTTTTTTTTTTTTCTTTTTTAAACTTTGCAATGCAAGTAGTAACACGAATAGATCATAGACAACACAAAATGTTAAAAATCCTTTATGAAAATTTTACCTGTCCATGTATGTCTCCGCACACTGTTACTGGTGTTGATACTGGCTGAACATTTGACTCCTCCAAGAGAAGGTCACAAACATAATCACATAGCCGCTGAAAGAAGAAAAATAAAATGCAAACTTTTAGTAAAATATTAAAACCAAGGGCCAAGTATAAAAAATACAAGGACTAATATTTAGAATGACTAAGTATAATTTTTGAAAAGAAACTATCCTATGATAATTCTGGGGTTAGTTTTCTGTCCGTTTTCAAATATAGTTCATAATGCATAAGAATGACACAATTACTATTTCAAAATGCAAATCCCCTGGCTACATAATAGGTTCTAGGAGACAAAACTTTACAAAGAACTGTAAAATAATGTTTTTCACCAAATTAAAAAAATAAATCCAGGAATATGTAATGTTAAGTAAAAGGTTTTTAAATTTAAAAGTAAACCATATACTTACCATGACCCAGGAATTACACTCCTGACAATAAAACTTTAAGTACCAAATAAAAAATATTGGTATAGTCCATCATGGAATACTACCTAACAATAAAAAGACGTGAACTATTGCCATACAACAACCTGGATTAATTTTGAGGTATTTATGCCAAGTGAAAAAGCCTATCTCAGACATACTATATGATGCCATTTATATAACATTCTTAAAATGACAAAATTTTTAGAAATGGAGAACAGATTAGTGGTTGCCAAGAACCAAAAGTTTCCAGCAATAGGAAACAAGAGGGTGTGGTTATAAAAGGAAAACAAAAGGAATTCTGATGATGGAACTATTATCTATCTGGAATATAGTACTGGATACATAAAACTACAAATACAATAAGATTATAGAGAATATACACACACATAAGCAAAGCTAGAATAGGAACAATATGTGTCCTGTGGGATGGGGATATAACTCAGAGGTACAGCACTTGCCTAGCATGCACAAGGCCTGGGTAAGGTAGTGTTGGGAGGGGGGGATTTATATTTGTTCTGTTTCACACTCACACCAAAGAAATAAGGTTTCAGAGAAAACATATTCTCACAATAGCATTCTAAGAGAGAGAAATATATCCCTGCTATACATAGGGAAGTGGATAGGAATCTTCCATCTAAAACCAGTTTATACTACTCTACTACCAGAGGCCTACTAGATTTTATGATATTTCTGTCAAGAAAGGAGAAATTAATCTAATAAGCGAAAAGATATTATTTAAACACTAAGGAATCTAAATTCTATAGTCTTTTTAATATATAAGAGATACACTTTAACAGTTTTAAAACTTAAACAGAGGCAAGCATGAAATACAATTCATAATGGAAGAGGAGGAGGAAAATAATGAAAAAATGCCCCCCAAAAGAAAATGAGAAAATCTACAGCTGTTTATTTCCTACATATTAGACAACAAAACAGCAAACTTCAAAATAAAGTGGTTTGTTCTTATTCCAATGATAAGTTCTTGATCTTCATTAGCACCTCAAAGACAAGATCTTAGTGCAGGCCATACCCCACCTAGTAGAGTGCCTGCCTCTCATGCTGGAGGCCCAGGTTCGAGTCCCGAGCACTGTGGGATTGTGGAAATAACAAAGACAAGATCTTCCTTTTGGCTTGTTGTCATTCTGACCTTTAGTCCCAAACCCCCAGATGCTTCATCAAACCAACCTATAGTCCTGTCATCCATCATTAGTATCTGTTCCCTGTTCACAGGAACAGATACTACTGAATAAAACAATGTTTCTGAACTCTAACTCTTACTATCCTAAGGAAAGACTGACTCCAAGAGTTCCTACAGTTACAAAATTCTGTCTTGCATTAAAAAGCACCTATGTCAAATCTCATGACTGGGACCCACAAAGATTAAGATCACAAAGCTACTCAATCTTAGGAACAGATTTGGAAGCCAGGTTTCTTACCTTTTCCACTATACTATCTTGAATACTTAGTTGTTCAATGCAACACATAATTTACAAATATTATCAGGTATTGTTCTGGACACTAAGTAAATGACAATAATCAAGATGAACCTAAACCCTGCTTTCAAGGGGTTTATATTACAATAGGGAAAGAGACAATAAATAAGTAAAGTGTACGGCTGGGGTTGTAGTTTAGTGGTGGAGCACTTGCTGAGGCACTGAGTTTGATCCTCAGCACCACATAAAATAAATATAATATAATATAATATCTACAACTAAAAATATTTTTTAAAAATAAAGTGTATATAGTAATTTGTTACATGGAACTATGACCTATGGAGAAAACTGAAGCACTGGAAGAGGGATATGGAATGTGAGTAGTTGAGTAGTGGAAGGTAGGTGGTGATATTTTAAATAAGGAGAGCACAGAACCCTTACTGATAAAAGTGACTTTTGAGCAAAAATCTAAAGGAGGTAAGGCTATGGGACAGAGCACTGCAGGCAGAGGGACAACAAATAGGTACAAAAAGCCCTGACATAAAGCAGACTTGCTGTCTGAGAAACATGGAAGCTCATGTGGTTATAAATTGAATAAGATTCTGAAAAACAGGAGAGCGCCACAAAATTGTAAAGGTCACTGGGGTGAATATAAGAACCTGGGCTTCTACTGAGAGTCATGGGAAACCATTACAAAGTCCTGAAAGAGGACTGACATGACTATAAGTAGAAGTCTATTGTAGAAAACAGACTATTGAGGGGCAGGAGTGGTGAGTAGTAAAGGAAAAAAACAGAAGTAAGAAGACTAGTTAGATGGTTTATACAATAAGTTAATCCTGGCTTGGACCAGGGTAGTAAAAGCAGGAAGTGGTGACAAATAGACATATTCAGATTTCTTTTTTAATGTAGCATTTGCAAGATTTTTGACTGGATACAAGGTGTTAAGAAATAAAAGGAATTGAGAGTAACTTAAGGTTTCTGGTCTAAGCAACTACAAAGATGGAAACAGTTGTTACTGAGAGAGTTAAGACTCCAAGGAAAGCAGATTTTTAAAATTGTTTTTCCCCTTTTAAATAGACTATATTTTAGAGCAATTTCAGGTTCACAGCAAAATTAAGCAGAAAGTACAGAGTTCCCAAACACTCAAACACAGACACACAAAACCTCCCCACTATCAACATCCTGCACCTAAAAGGTACATTTGTCACAAGTGAAGAAATTACATGGACACATCATTACTAAAGTCCGCAGTTTGTTTACATTAAGATTCACTCTTGGTGATGTACATTCTCTAAGTTTTGACAAAGGTATAATGACATATCCACCATCATAGTATTATAGAGTAGTTTCACTACCCTGAAAATCCTGTACTTCACATATTCATCCTTACCTCCCTCCAACTCCTAGAAACCACTGGTCTTTCTATTGTTTCAATAGTTTTACCTTTCTCAGAATGTCATATAGTTGGAATCGTACACATGTAGCCTTTTCAGGCTGGATTCTTTCAGTTAGTTATATGCATTTAAAATTTCTCCATGTCTTCTCATGGTTTGTTAGCTCATTCACTACATTCAGTGTATACCACTGTCTGGATGTTCCAGTCTGTTCACCCATTCACCTACTGAAGGACAACCTGATTGCTTTCAAGTTTTGGCAATTCTGAGCAAAGCTGCGGTAGCATCTATATATAGCTTTTGGTGTGGAGACAGGTTTTCAATTCATGTGAGTGAATACCAAAAAGCAGAATTGCTGGATCATATGGTAATAGCATGTTCAATTTTGTAAGAAACTTCCAAACTGAGTTCCAAAGAGGCTGTATCATTTTGCATTTCCACTAGCAATGACCAAGTGCTCCCCTTGCTCCACAATTTCATCAACATTTAGAGTTGTCAAATTGAGATCTTCCTAGTCTCCCCACTAGCTAGGATTACAAGTATGTACCCAGTTTATTTTTGAATTTTAAGAGTTTTTTGTCTATTTTGGATAATAATCCTGTTTTATGTCCCGCAAATTTTATCCAAGTCTGTGGCTTATCTTCCCATTCTCTTAACAAGAATTTTTCACAGAACAAAAAATTTTTTATTTTAATAAAGTCTTTCTTATGAACTATTTCATAAGCATATTGTTTTAATCTATTTGGGTTTGGTTTGTACAGTGGGAAACTAGAAATGAGATTCATTTTTTAAAACTTATTGAAATAATTTACATACCATAAAATTCATGGCTTATAGTACAAAATTCAATGGTTTTAGGCATATTCAGTGTTATCATACCATCACCATAATAAATTTTAAAACTTTTTTTAAAATTTTTTTTAGTTGCAGATCAACACAATACCTTTATTTTACTTATTATTTTTATGTGGTACTAAGGATCAAACCCAGTGCCTCACGCATGCTAGGCAAGCGCTCTACCACTAAGCCACAACTAAGCCCCAATTTTAGAACGTTTTCATCGCCCCAAAAAGAAACTCCAAATATCCATTGGCAGTTACTCCCCATTCTCCACAATCACTTTCTAAGCAATCACAAATCACTTTTCAATAAGAAAAAATAAATATTACATATTAAAATTAATTATTACCACCTTGACCACAAACACATAATTTAGGCTCTTTGATTATACTGTCTTTCCAATTACAAAAGATCAGAGTTATACAAGCATCATATTCCCATTAATAATCTATTGGATATAATTTTTAATTTCTTATTTAATTTTTTTTTGGGGGGTGGTATTGGGAATTTAACCTCAGGTCTCTCACCTGCTAGGTAAGAGTATACTTTACCACTAAATTCCCAGTCCTTTGTAAAAATTTCTCCCTAAATTGCCCAGGGTGGCCTCCAACTTTCAGTTCTACTGCTTTAGCCTCCTGAGTAGCTGGGATTACAGGCATGCACCACCATAACCAGTTTAAATTTTTATTGATTTCATAGTAATTAACATCTAAAATTTATACCTATTTGCATTTTTTAAATCCAAATTGACTTCCTTCTAGCTTAAGGGCAGTTCCAAAGAACAAATATACCACAAACTGATGAATAATTCTGTTTGACCTGTAATTTTTTTATAGTTCTTCATCACCACCTCCCTCTTCTTTACTCTGCCAAAATAAAAAGCACTATTCTTTTTAGATTAGCTTCCCAGCAACAGTTAATGCTTTGAATTCTTTTTCTGATATTATATAATTTTAAAATTAAAATAATACAGTGATGTTTGAAGGTACCTATCTCAGGACAATAGCCACCTTCTTTGGGTACAATGTTTTACTCAATTAACATCTGCATTATTGTTTCTGGTACATGCACCAAGTTTCCTCAAAGAATTCCACCAAGGTATTTTGGAAGTGCTCTGCTGTAAGTTAAACCAGAATGAAGATTGAGCAGAGTTTTCGTTTCCAAGTCTGTTCATGAGGACTTCAAGCTATCAGTTACTTGTCCTAGCCATACTGCCTTTCAGATTTAAGACTAGGCCTGCTTGGGGGTGAGGCTGTAGCCCCGTGGTGCTCGCCTAGCACCTGTGAGGCACTGGGTTCAATTCTCAGCACCACATAAAAAGAAATAAATAAAATAAAGGTTTAAAAAAAAAAATAGGCCTGCTGGAGATGGGCACCTCGGCACACGCCTGTAATCCCAAAAGTTGAGAGGCCAAAGCAGGAAGATCACAGGTTGAAAGGCAGCCTCAGCAATTTAGTGAGACCCTCAACAACTTACCCTGTTTCAAAGAAAACATAAAATGGGCCGGGGATGTTGCCCAGTGATAAAGTGCCTCTAGGTTCAATCCCAAGTACCAAAAAAAGAAAAAGAAAAAAAAACAAAAAATAGGACTAGCAACCACCAGTTAGTCTGAGCCAGTACCAGAAATACAAACGATATTTTCTTCCAACATATCCTCTGATATAAGCCACCAAAGAAGCTTGATTTCCATTCTCAGAGGCCTATCTTCACCCTGCATAATACTGCCCTCCTTTCCCAATTGCTTTCTCCCAAATTACACAACGATGTCATGTCATCATCAGCTGTAGTAACTCACATGTTTCTATGACAGGATAAATCCTCTATAGAGCTTACTACTATGTAGACCACGGACAGGGTGCACAGAATACTGTGATTAAGCAATAGCCTTCAAAGAGGACTCAGGGGAAGAAAGTCTCTGTTTCCTCTATCAGGGATAGATGTAATTACTCTGAGAAACTTATTTGTACTTATCCTCTTACAGACTCTAGTGCATTTTTTAAAATATTTTTTGAGATGTTGATAGACCTTTATTTTATTCATTTATTTATATATGGTGCTAGGAATAAAACCCAGTGCCTCACATATGCTAGGCAAGAGCTCTACTGGTAACCTGAGCCACAACCCCAGCCCCTCAGTGTGTTTTTAAATTGATCAGTTTCCATCATTCTGGAGGCAGTTAGAAAGCTTAGGGACTAATCTTTAAGATGTAACCTGAGAGGACTGGGGTTGTAGCTCAGTGGTAAGTGCTTGTCTAGCACATGTGAGGGACTGGGTTCAATCCTCAGGACCACATAAAAATAAATAAATAAAACAAAGGTATTGTATCTACCTACAACTAAAAATATATATATTTTTAAATGTAACCTGGGGGCTGGGGCTGTAGTTCAGTGGCACAGCATTTGCCTACCAGTATGAGCTTACTATACTCTGGGTTCTTACTGGGTTCAATCCTTAGCACCACATAAAAATAAATAAAATAAAGGAATTCTGCCCACATACAACTACAAAAAAATTAAAAAAAAAAAACGAAGTAGTAACCTGGTCATCACAAATTTTATTTAAGTAATATTCTTACTTTTACTGCTAGTTCCATCTTGGTTTCCTATCTTTATTTTCTCTGACTCATTTTTCTTATTTATCCTAAATTTAATTTATAGTGCTACACTGTATGCATCTTTGTAAACCACCCTATATCCTTTTTGGAACAAAGTGAGTTATCATTTAATTAACATATTGAAAGTAGTCACAACAAAGAATCCTGAGGGACTGCATGGTTCCTATGTTCCAATGGGCCATGATTCACATACATTCACAAGTGACTGACTCTCCTAGGATGTAAAGCCTCCTAACCTGCAAGTCCTGTCTGATGACTGGCCCACACTCTCAGTGCTGATTTGTAAGTAATACTGGACCAAATGCACTAGTGCACGCGTAATTCCAGTGCTCAGGACACTAAAACAGGAAGACCGCAAGTTCAAGACCAGTCTAGAAAACTTAGCAAGACGGACTCGAAATAAAAAATAAACTGGACTAGGGATGTAGCTCAGTCATACGATGCCCCTGGACTCAATCCCTAGACCCATTCAAAAAAAGAAAAGTAAAAAAGAAACAAAGGACCAAAGATTGAAGAATATCACAGTGAAACCCTATAAATCTCAAAGCTTCTCTGGAGAAAACATAAAAAACTACTTAGGCAGCATCCTTCACCTGGAGCCCAGGCGTGCTAACTAGAGTAAAAATGCAGCTGCCGCTTATGACTGCCACTTCTGCAGACCCCAACTACAGATTTACAGAGCTAAGTCTCTAAGTCAAAGCTCCTACCCCTCATCATAACCAGTACACACAAAAATAAGAAAAATCTATAAAATTTCAGTATAAACCTTATGTAGTTCACCAATATACCAGGTGACCTCAGAGTCCAGCCGTGCCATGGGTACAACATTTGCTCTTCCCCTCCCAAGCCCTTCATAGCTTTGTTCTACTTCCTTGGTTTGCAGAAAGCATGGCTTCCTTTACTTCTCAAACACACTCACTGAGAAAAGATTCTAAATGTTATTCCAAATTGAAGGCAAACTATGCTCCTCTCTCTTCATCACGTCCAATTAATTGCTAACCCTTGAATAAAAAGAGGTTTGTGGCCCCATTCTTGGGAGATCTTATTTTTCTTCTCTACTTTGTCCTCAAAATATTTGTTTATGGCCAGGCACAGTGGCACACACCCATAATTCAAACTACTTGGAATGTTGAGGCCAAGCTTGGAAACTTAGCAACTTAGCAAGATTCTCTCTCAAAATTAAAAGAAAAAAAAAATGTAAAAGATGTAGCTCAGTGAGTCAGTGAGCACCCCTTGGTTCAATCCCCAGAGCAGTCCCCTTAAAAAAAAAAAAAAAAAAGTACTTGTTTGTGGTTCCATTCTACACTCTGTTCCTGTCTCCTTGTTCCCTCTTGGTCCTCAAATATACTGGGTTCTACATTTTTCAAATTCTTCACTTTGCTGATCTTGCTATCTAAAACTTTTCTTTTTTCTTTTTTTTCAGACAAAGCCTCGCTAAGTTGCTGAAGCTGGCCTCAAAACTGTGATTCTCTTGCCTCAGCCTCCCAAGTTGCTGGGATTACAGGTATGCCACCCAGCTAAAACTTTTATATACTGGTATTTATAATAAACCCATAGCTTAAGAAATAAAAATCTATCCTAAATTTTATTTTATATGGTCTATACTATAATACAAATTACTGGAATAAGGGATCCTTGATGACAGTAATATTCACAGCCTTATGATCCATAAAGTGACATTTGTATCTTCAGGCCAAACTGTTTCTCAACCATGGCACTACTAATTCTTTATTGTGGGGGCTGCTGTCCTATACAACAGCAACATCCCTAACTTCTATACCTACTATATACTCACAACATTCATGCCCCCAGCTGTAACAGCCAAAACTGTCTACAGACATTGCCAAATATCCCCTTGGGGACAAAACTATCCCCCTGGGGACAAAACTGTCATCAGTTGAGCACCACTGGTCTAGATCTTTCCTCCAATTAGAACAGTGTTTGGAGCACATCTGGCAACCAAGAAGTATTTGTTGACAGGTGAGATGAGACACACCTGTAATCTCAGCAACTCAGGATGCTGAGGCAGGAAGATTGCAAGATCAAGGCCAGCCCGGACAACATAGCGAGACCCGTCTCAAAGTAAAAACTGAAAAGGGCTGGGGTGTAGCTTAGTGATGGAACACTTGCCTAGTATGCCAAAGACCAAGGTCCTGGATTCAATTCCCTGTACTACAAAAAAAAAAAAAAAGAAAAAAAAGAGCATGTTTTCAGAAGATAGCAGTCCAATGCGCTTAAAACAGAAAGTAAAAAGAAAGGTGATGTAACAGAAGATGTACTTAGAAAAGCAAGTTATGAGCTATCCTAAAAAGGTTATCAACGCCCAGCACGGTGGCACATGCCTATAATCCCAGCAGTTGGGGAGAATGAGCGAGGCAGGAGGATGGCAAGTTCAAAGACAGCCTCAGCAATTTAGTGAGGCCCTAAGTTAACTCAGTGAGATCCTGTCTCTAAACAAAATACAAAATAGGGCTGAGGATGTTAACTCAGTGAGATCCTGTCTCTAAACAAAATACAAAATAGGGCTGGGGATGTGGCTCAGTGGCCGAGTGCCCCTAAGTTCAATCCCAGGTACCAAAAAAAAAAAAAAAAAAAATTTGAGGCTTATGTTTGTGAGCGTTACATTTATATTAGGTTATAAGTCATTATAAATCATTTTCAGAGAACACAAGAGAATGTGATTCTAGGTCTAAAAGTCAAACAAAATGCCAGACATTATCAGAAAGAGTCTTCAAAACAGAAAATACTCTTCTAGTCCTATACAAAGCCATGGTGTGTACCCAACTACTGTACTGTGTCTGGTTTTCCCAGCTGTACCTGAAGAAAGATTTGATGCAGGAACTGGGGATGTAGCTCAGTAGTAAAGTGTATACACAGCAAGCAAGAGGCCCAAGGTTTAATCTCCAGCAGCACACACACACACACACACACACACACACACACAAAGTTCAATGCAAGACCAAACTACTTAGCTAAACAGAATGGTCACCAAGAAGGCAATAAGGAGTGACAAAACAGTCTTCAATGTGGAAGGATAAAAACTACTGTAGATGATAAGAATATATAAAATGTACTGCTCACGCCTGTAACTTCAGCTACTGTTGAGGCTGAGACAGGAGAATTCCAAGTTCAAGATCAGCCTAAGCAACTTAGCAAGGCCCTTAACAATTTAGCAAGATCCTGTCTCAAAATAAAAAATAAGCCGGGCACAGTGGTACATGGCTGTAATGCCAGCAATTCAGAATGCTGAGATAGGAGAATCCCAAGTTTGAGGTCAGCCTCAAAGGTAACTTAACCAGAACCTCAGCAATTTAGGAAGACCTTGTCTCAAAACAAAAAAATTTTAAAAAGGGTTAGGGATGTAGTTCAGTGGTAAAACACCCCTGGATTAGATTCCCAGTGCAAAAACAAATAAATAAATAAGTAAATAAATAAATAAATAAATAAATAAAATGGGTTGGGGATGTAGTTCAATTGGTAAAATGCCCCTAGGTTCAATTCCCAGTACTAAAAAATATTAAGTTATACAGAAGCTAATAGAAGAAGTAGAAAAAGTCTATTGACTGTATCTTAGAAAAAAGGGTGAATTCTCTGAAGTTTTATGAGGCATTTCACACAGAAGCACAACTCTGCAAAGCAAGTAACTATATATGAAAAACAAAAATGATGGAAATGATTTTTTTTTTTCCACTACCGGGGTACCACTGAGTTAGATTCCCCCAGCCCTTTTTATTTTTTATTTTGAGACAGGCCTTGCTAAATAGCCAAGGCTGGTCTCAAACTTGCCATCCTCCTGCCTCAGTCTCCTGAGTTGCTGGTATTATAGGCATGTGCCAATGTGCTTGGCTAAAGATAAAAAACATTTTTTTGCAGGTGGGTGGTGCTAGGGATTGAACCCAGGACCTTGTGCTTTCGAGGTAAGCACTCTACCAACTGAGCTATATCCCCATACCTTAAAAAAAAAAGCTACTTGGGAGACTGACATAGGAGGATGGCAATGTCTCAAAAAATAAAAAATAAAAAGGGCTGGGGATGTCACTAAGTGTAAAATGCCCTGGGTTCAATCCCAAAAATTCTCTCTCTCTCTCTCTTACACATACACACACACACACACACACACAACTGAAAGATGGCTAAGACTTAAACATAAAAGTGAGTTCCAAAAAAGATCACATTAATTATTAATCCATAAAATTTGTTACAATTATTTATGTAGCATCCTTGAGAGAGACCCTAGTATTTTCCCAAGCCCATCTATAATAACTGTCTTCAGCTTCTCAGTGGGGAAAAAAAAAAAAAACTGAACAGTAATTCATTGTGCAACTTCTTTATGTACATGTCTCCTTTAAGAACTGTCCAACAGATCAGACCATCTTCAAGTTATAGAACTCCTCCCAAAACTCCATAGGTTTAGGGCTCCTCAGTGGCAGAACCCTTCCCCAGAAGTAGGGGGCAGGGGGGAATACTACCAAAATTCTTTAAGTATCCAGCAAATCTGCCTTTTATCATTCATTCTTTTACTTGGCCAGGTATGAAATCTGTACCTGTAGTCTCTAAAATCTTTCCTGTGGATGAGAATCACACGAGTTCTTTACAAAAGAGAAGAGGTTACACTGCTGTCTGCTTGCTTTATACATTTCATTCTTATTCCTTCAAAGCAGATAGAGTCCATCTGGTACTAGTGATCTGACCATTTCTAATTAGGCAATTGAGAAACTGATTAGATCTAGACATGTGTATTTATTGTTTGATCTAGTACTGCCTACATCTGATCAATTTCTGTCTTCTTTTCTACCAGAAAAAAATAATCATCTTTTCCATCATGTTGATTAAGTGGCCCCAATTTCATTTCTTCCTCTGACAGAATCTTTTATTTTGTTAAAGACTCAGAAAAGTACTCCTGTAACACTTTCTTGGCCTACCTATTTTTAGTTTGCACTGATGCCAAGAAACAGAAACAAAATTAAATTTCTTTAAATACACCAGAGACATGCAGCAGAAAAAATTAATCTGATAAAAACATTTCCAGGACAGAAGAAATGTCTCTTTTTGCAAAGAAAAACCCAGAATTCTTTTCTAAGTTACAAAAGGTTAGGGAGGAAATAGTTTGTTAAGAAACAGATAAAAGCTAAGTACAGTCCAATTGTGTTTCAACAGGAAATAAAATGGTTTAATAACTATATTTCCTTAAGGTAGGAATGAAAATAATGTTGGTCAAACTAAGAAGTCTAAAGAAAATCTCGCTGATTATTTTTCAAATTGTTTCAGTGTCCAATGTCAAGTTAATATCAAAATACATACCAGGTGTCAATGGGATACCCTGTAATCCCAGCAACTCAGGAGGTTGCAGCAGGAAGGTCATAAAGTCAAGGCCAGCCTCAGCGATTTAGGGAGACAATGTCAAAATAAAAAATAAAAAGAGCTGGGGATGCAGGTCACCCTGTAGAGCACCCCTGAGTTCAATCCCTAGTTCTGGGAGGTAGGGGGAATCAAGATACATTTTCATAATAAAAAGGAACATTTTACATAAATTATAAACAACGCATAAAACAGCTTAATACACAATTTAAAAAATCCCAGTCAATTCACTAACATGCAATAATTGACTGCACCTATGGCATCAAAAACAAAACAATGCCATCAAAAGAGGTCTGGTTAGTTTTTCATTAATTAGGTCTCACGGTTAGTTGTGTTGTTTCCTAAAAAAGCACATAACAGAAAGAAGCCACCAACTGATGACTGAGAAACTAGGATGAATATGAATGCTGCATTACTCCGAGTAAAGGTTTTCTCCTCATTTTAGTTAAATCCTTGTATTAAAAATGGAAAAAAGCACAAGAAAGACTCCCCTATTAACATATATAGTTAATGCGAAGAGTGCAATTCAGTTACATTCACAAAGCACACGTGGCCTTAACGTTTTGCATACTTGTTGACTGATGTTAAATATCAACCTTCTGTACCAAAGGATATGGGAGCTGGGGAAGAACACAGTAAAATCTTCCTTAAGAGAAATAATTCACTGACAAATGTAACTTTTATTTCTGGAAAGATAAATTGTTTTAAACCCACAGCTTAAAAGTATAAAATGAACTCAAGCTATCAACAGTTTACCCATTTGCCACATACCAAAGTCCACGTTAACTGAACAAATCAGACACTAGCACTAGCGGGTCAACACTGCTGGGAATCTTAGCACCGGTTTTATCCAAAGCACAGAAACACTTCAAAAAAGCAGTATATCGCTTACATTCCTCTATCTTTACATTCATTCCTTACCCACATATTCATATCTTACTTGGACTCAGTAATAACAAGGAATAAGTTCCCTCCTTTAGAGAACCAAGAAAACGAATTCTTGAGTTAAGAGGTTATGGGGGGACAACTTAAAGGGCAGAAAAGTATCTGCACTCATTGTCGACCGACTGCTCACTGAAACAAGCTCGGAAACGGGATTCGGATTGAAGTAGCACAACACACACACTCACGAAAAGCGACGTGCCGGAGTGTAAGGTAAAAGGGGCAACTTGACATTCTGTCACATCACTGCCACACTGCTGCGGCCACCTCTTCCCACTCCTCAGTAACCCGTTTCCCGGGGGCGGGCGGTACTCCTGTCAGATGCCGGCCACCCGCTGTCACCTCTGGTGGGGATGGCCCCCTCCCGGCTCACCGCCCGCCGGGCTCGGCTCCGACTCGGGGGACCCGGGCGTGCGGCGGGAGAAGTCCTTTAAGCAAAGCTCTTGGGGCAGCCCGAAGGCCAGAAGGGGCGACCCCGGGGCAGAGGCCGCGACACCCCTCGGGATCACAGCTCAGGGAACCGGAACAGCATTCGGAGGACTCCTGCTCCCCCGGCTCTCCGCGTGACGCCAAGGCGGACCGCGTCGTCAGACACAGCGGAGGGCCCTCCACCGCGACCCGCCGGTATACCCGGCAGGGGTCCCGCGGAGAAGAAGGGCGGGCCGGCGGACGCCCCACAGCCGGAAGGGGCGAGCCCCGCAAGTGGGGCTCCCTCCGGTCGAGCTCACCTTCAGGTCGTTCTCCGGCAGGTACTTGCACAGCCGCGCTATCTCCACATACTTGTCCAGATCTAGCGGCGCCATTTTAGGAATCACAAGCCGCGGCGGCGGCGGCGGCGGCGCTGGAGTAGCGGAGGCAGCGGCGGAGGCCGAGGCCGGAACTCTCCCTACGTCACGTCCGGTCCGTGAGTGGCGTCTGCGCAGCGACGTCAGAACTTGGTCGATTCTCCCCGCCGCCTCGACCAGCCCCGCGCCCTCTCTGGCTGAAGCCGGGTGACAATCCCGAAATGACCCCCTCATTCCGGCCAGCGAAACCGGCTGGGACCCGTAGTTGTCTACCGCGAGGCGAGCTGGGATTTGTAGTTTTTAAGTGTGGCCAACTATTCTTTTTCTTCCCTTCCTTCAGACTCTCCTGGGGGAACCGGCGAGACTTTTCCGAGGCAGAACGGCGAAGTGGGTGACTGGGCATTCACTCGTTTCTCATGCCGACCCTGTTAAGCACTCTCCCATCAGAACATCTTCAGTTAAAAATTGGGTAAGCCTGGCTATAGCAACCTGTTTGCACCTTTCCAAGGCCTTGTGAAGACCTTGTCTAGACCTGTGGCACGGATGTCAAGACTCCCAGTTCTCCGACTAGGAAGGAAGGGAAACAAATATTAAAGTGCTATACAGAAGCTATTTTTTCCCCCTCTTAATCCTTGTAACGATTGGTAAGGCTGCGAGGCCGGAGATGTTAAACTTGCCCAATCTCATAGGAAAGAAAAGGTGGATCCAGGAATAGAAAATGGGCTACTGACTTAAGCGTACTTCTGTATGAGTCCTACGAGGGTAGGGAGGTATTTCTATTGTATCCCCAGTACCAAGAACAGTACCTGGCACTTCGTATACCCTTAACGCTAGTTTATTCTACAGCTACCTATGGAGCACCAGCTATGTACTATATGCAGTTGTAGACACTTGAGTTACTCAGCGAACACAGAATACAAAAATCTTTATCCTCAACCTTTAGTTTACATTCTAGAAGAGAAAGACAATATAAACAATAAATTACTATGGCATTAAAACGTGCTAGGAGAGAAAAAAACAGGGGAAGAGAGATGGGGTAATGCATTTTTAAGAAATAACAAAGACGTGGGGGAGTTAATTAAGCAGATACCTGGAGGAAATCGTATGGAAGAGCTGATGCAGAAGTGGAAGCATATCTAAAGTTTTGGGGTACAAGCAATGCTAGTGTAGTTGGAGCAAAGTAAGCGTAAGGAAGATCAGAGAGATATGGAGTATTTTTTTTTTTTAACTTTTGATGTAATGGGAAGTTATTGCAGGTTTTAAACAGGAGTAAAACTATCTAACTTGTTTAGTAAGGCTGCTGTATAGTACTATAAAAGGGCAGTAGTTGCAACTGAGATAATAGAAGACTTACATGGTCCATAGTAGCAAGTGCACCATCAGTATTTGTTGCTCAAGAGACTCAGGATTGCCGGGCATGGTGGCACATGCTTATAATCCCAGTAAGGAAGAAGAATCACAAGTTTAAGGCCAGCCTCAACAATTTAGCATGACCCTGTCTCAAAATAAAAAGGGACTAGGGATGTAGCTTAGT
Source organism: Sciurus carolinensis (assembly GCF_902686445.1). Classification (NCBI taxonomy): domain Eukaryota; kingdom Metazoa; phylum Chordata; class Mammalia; order Rodentia; family Sciuridae; genus Sciurus; species Sciurus carolinensis. The sequence continues at coordinate 9,639,935 of NC_062226.1, read as the reverse complement.
GGTAAAGCACCCCTAAATTCAATCCCCAGTGCAAAAAGAGAAAGAGATCCAGGACTGAATCCTCTTGTTCTAGAGTGTCTTTTGGAGACCATAGGGTAAACTTTTCCCCACTGTGGCGCCAGGGCTCAAACCCAGGACCCCCTACACGCTAGGCAAGCACTCTATCACTGAGCTATCCCTCTAACCTTGATGGAATTTTTTTTTTAAGAATTTTATAACAGGGGATTGAACCTAGGGCACTTTGCCACTGAGCCACATCCCCAGCCTGTTTTTTATTTGTTTGTTTGTTTGTTTTTTATTTTGAGACAGGATCTTGCTAAGTTACTTAGGTCCTCATTATTTGGCTGATGCTGACTTTGAACTTGTGATCCTCCTGTCTCAGGCTTCTGAGTCACTGGGATTATAGGCATACACACTGTACCCAGCTCGATGGAAAAAATTTTAATGAGATTTCTGAATGAAGTTCTTTGCATAATTCTTGCAAGTGTGAGTATGAAATTGTTTCAAAGTAAAATTAACTTGAAAAAGATTGTTACAAAATGAATAATGCCCCAAAGCATTCATTTCCTCATTCATTCAACACATAGTTTATGTAGTGCCTATGATGTGAATAAGGTAGATAAGGCCCCTGCCCTAATGGGGCTTACAGTTTGGTAGGGAAGGCAAACAAAAAACACAGAAATGAGCAAATATTTAATTGCAAAGTGTGATTAGTACTCAAAAGGGAAATAAGGAGATATTATGAGTTAAGAAAATTGGAGTAGAGGAAGCATACTATAGGTTGACAAGATTATCAGAAATAAAGTTTGCAGGCTCTAGCACTAGATGATCAGAGTTCAAGTCCAGGTTCTACTACTTACCGTGTGACTTTGAGCAAGTTATTTATCCTTTTGAGCTCCAGTTTTCCCAGTTGCAACGTGTCAATAATAATAATAGTGCCTGCCTCATAGAGATGTAAATAATACCTCATAGGCTTGTACTGAAGTTTAAAACATAGAGTTAATATATGAAAATGACTTAAAACAACATCTAGCACAGAGTAAAGGCTCTACAATTGTTAGCACTGAGTATTGTGTGGACAGGAAAGGTTTTTTTTTTGCAATTTTTAAAATTATTTTTAGTTGTAGATAGACATAATAACTTTTATTTATTTTTGTGTGGTGCTGAGGATCAAACCAGTGCCTCACACATGCTAGGCAAGCGAACTACCACTGAGCCACAACCCCAGCCCAGGGAAGATTTTTCTCAAGAGGTAACATTAAGACTTTGAAAAAATAAAAGGATAACATACTCAATTTCTTTGGGAAAAAATTTGCAAATGGGAAAAAGATGCTATTAATTGGTCTTCTTTTTATTGCAATCCTCTTGAGAAAGCTGGTAATTCACTTTTCATCTCTGAACTTTAATAATTAGGAATAAATTCTACTCAAGATACCTTCTCAGAATGGAAAAGACCAAAAGGAGGATGAATATGAGCTTCTATATAAACTGCGAAGTGCTTAAAAGGAAGTGTCACCGGCATTCATTGCTGGTAAATCAGTGAATGGGCCAGTGGTGTACCCTCTGGTGAAGAGAAGTGGCAGTGCATTACTAAACTGGCAGCAAGAAGCCCCTTTTGCAGACCCACCTCACTGAGTGAACCTCACTCTTCACGTCCACAGCAGAGAGGAGGAAGGCATCCCTCAGAGTGTTGGGCATGTTCTTAGGGAAGGCGAGATACATTGAATGGTTTGGGTCAGAAAGAGTACACAGAGTTCAATGACTGCAAAGTGTTCTTTGTCTTCTTTCCATAGAACAGAGGATCTGGGCTGCTCCCAGTTCTGCCATTTACGTGGTAAGTAATTTTTACTTTGTTAGGCCTTGAATTTCATTTTAGTGTCTTGTTTTGTTGTCATATTTTGTTTGGTACTGGGGATTGAACCCAGGGGCATTAACCACTGAACTACATCCCTAACCCTTCTTATTTTTTATTTTCAGACAGGGGCTTGCTAAGTTGCTTAAGGTCTCGCTAATTTGCTGAGGCTGGCTTTGGACTTGCAGTCCTCCTGCCTCAGCTTCCCAAGTCACTAGGATTACATGTGTGCACCCCGATGCCTGCTTGACTCACATTTTTTTTTTTTTTGAGAATTTCTGGATTCATGCTTTATTTAAAAACTTTAAAATGTGATACTACAAGTCCAGTAACAGATTGCAAAATCTCATGCTGTTTTTAACACATTGCACGCACGCGCACACACACACACACACAAAAAAAAAAAAACCAACAAATAAAAAATAGGAATGGAATTTAATCAATGTAATTTTAATATTGAGTTTCCATTTTAGATCCTGTTCAGTGATATTCTTGTTGCACAGGATTCTTTCTATTGGAAAGAATTTTTCACACTTTCGCTTTCTTGTCCTAATTTTTATTTCTTACAGTTACACAAGGAAATAACGTAGTTCATGGGCTCCAAGTATTACCCAATGATTTCTAGGGAAGATTGTGCCTGTGTACTCTGCCAATGCTGACTGGGGCAGAGACCCCATGTCTTCTGGTCCTTCCCCGCTGGGCATTTCTGTGCCTCTCCTGTCTTTGCTGGAATCATGGTACACTGATGAGATTCTATGTTCTCTGCCCACCTCTGGGGCTCTTTGTCATTGCCTACAGTGGGTTCATCTGCCTGCTAATCTTCTTTCTCCTGCTGGTCTCCTACGTGGTCATCCTGTGCTCTCTGAGGACACAGAGTCCTGTATTTACCTGATCAGTTCCTTCTTTGTAACTCGAGTTCCCGGGTTTCAGCTCCACTTATGATCGCCCACCGCCTGCAGGGACAATCACAACGCATATGCTCTTCTGGATCACAGGAACCAAAAAGCTTGACTCATATTTTTAAAACAGATTTCAAATGTTCCTTCCAGAATTCTCAAATGTGATTTTTAGTCCAAAACCACAGGGAAGAGTGGTTACTATTTTTTGTTGCTGGTATTGTTGTTGTTTGTATTTTGGTGCTAGGGATTGAACCCAAGGACAGTTTACCACTTTACCACTGAGCTACATCTCCAGCCCTTGTTTTTTAATTTTGAGACAGAGTCTCACCAAGTTGCTCAGGGCCTCACTAAATTGCTGAGACTTGCTTTGAACTTGCAGACCTTCTGCCTCAGCCTCCTGAGTTGCTGGAATTATAGGCATGCGCCACCTTACCTGACTGTTTTTCTCTCACAGACCTTTTCTGGTTTTTCTTAACATGATACTTCATGCCACATATAGCATGACACCTTGAAGTAGACCTAGCAAAAAGATCCAGGAGACCAGAGTATTCTGCAGCTCTGTGCAGAAATCACTGTCTAGATGTGTGTGGACATAATGCACAGCCAACCTTAGTTTTCTTTCCTGAAGGAGAGCAGAATGGATGGATACCCCTAAACTCTTCTTTGACAGTGAGTGGGGTCTTCTCCATTAACAGGGAATTCATGAAGACTCTAGGTGTTGGAAATAGGATCATTGAGCAGTGAGGAGAGCTGCAGCCTTCAAATTTCACTTTGTTCATAAAATTTGGTTATGCTTTCAAGTAGTTAAAAAATTTACCAAAATGACCTTTCACCTGTATTTTCAAATCCCCTCCACCCCTCTCTCTGTATGGTCGGTATTATTATCCCCATCACATAGATGAGGAAACTACGGTTCAAGGAGGGCAATAAAGTTGCCCAGTGTCAGAATTTGATGGTTCATGCTAGAGCCTGGATTTGAACACAAGTAATTCTGACCTCTTTCCACTAAACTACTGTAGTACCATAGTCCTACAGTTCCTACTGTTTCCACTCTTAGTTATTTCCTCTAGTACCTAGGACACAACACTATTGCTCAAGAGTGTGGTTCTCTGAATCAGACATAGGTGAGCCACCCTTTCAGGAAAGTCACAAGGAACCTATGGTTAGGATGTGGATCAGAGATAGTGCAGGAGCTGAAGGTGTAGCTCAGCGATAGAGTGCTCGCCTAGTGCACACAGGCCCTGAGTTTGATCCTGAGCACTACAAAAAAGACAGCAATAAGATAAGGTTGCATATGATTTCATTGTGGTTAGTGAGGCCTAACTTGTTAGCCCAGCCCTAAATTAAAAAATAAAAAGCTAATCCTGGGTGGCTGTAATCCCAGTGTCTAGAGAATCTGAGGCAGGAGGAAGGCAAGTTCAAAGCCCACTTGGGTACCTTAGCAAGACTCAGTCTCAAAAAAAAAAAAAAAAAAAAAAAAAAAAAGACTTGGGGATATAGTTTCCTGGATTCAATCCCCAGTGGGAAAAATTAATTAGAATTTAAAAATACAGATGAGCATACCTACCCACAGTAGTTCGTGTATTGCCCCAAAGAGCCTTATCCCTTCACATTGGACCTGCTCGGTGCCAGCACCTGGGTGCTGAGCACTTTATCTACTGCATTCCCTAGCACGACTGATAGAAATCTGATTAGCTCCATGTTGTAGAGGACACTGAGTCCCGGAATAAGTCACTTCTCCGAGAAGTGATAAGCATTTTAATTCCTTGCACTCTTTACAATCATTCCTAGTTGTCTTTTTGTTTAACCTTTCTCAAGTTGGACTGTAAACTCCTAAAGGCCAGGCACGTTATCGGAGTCCGCTGTAATTACAAATGGCAATTAACGGAGTGAGTCAGCTACTTAAGGCACCAAACTTGAACTGGCCTTGAGGACAGACCAGCTGCCCAAGCAGACGTTTGTATGTCGTTTCCAAGTAACCCTGGCTTATTTTCTCCGTCGGGGAGGGAGGACCCCAGGGAGAGCCCGACCGGTTCCTAGAGGACATGGGTCCCGAGCGTCCCCTTTGCGCATCCCCCTCAGGCCGCTAACAGCCAGAGACGCAGAGCTGTTGGCCCCGACCTGCTTCCGGGGCCTGTGGGGTGGGGCGATGGCCTGAGTCCCGCCCCTGCGGGGGCGGAGCCACGGCCAGGGACTGGCCCAAGCTGCGCAGGTAAAGTAGTCCTGAACTGGGAATCGCTGGGCCTGGGTTCTGAGCGCGATGCCAGGGACTGTCGGGCGCATTCTTTACTTGGGAGTGGACCCAAGAGGTTTGGAAAGGGCTGCTTCCGGATCTCCGACCTGGCCTCCAGCATTTCTTTCTCGCCCTGTATCCTGTCCCTTAGAGCTACCACGCGCAAGAATGGGACTCCGGGAGGGGGCTAGCAGGGGCGGCTGCAAGAGGCCTCTGTCCTCGCAAAGACCTCCCACTGAGCTTTGAGTTCTCGGGACAGTAGTCAGTGTCCTAGGCCTCAGTGCGTATTTATCCTTTTATCTTTTCATAATTCATTTTCTTTCTTCATTCACTCATCCCTCACTTCTGCTCTATTCCGGGGCCATTGGTAAGTTCTCAGAACAAATCATACTGGCCCAGCACTCTAGGAATTTAATCTAGAACCTAATATAGAGACTTTTGAATAGATAATTATATCCAGAATAATTCCTGAAATAGTAGCTTAAAAGAAAATGTCAGAGCCCTGCGATAGGAGGAAATAACTTGGGGGAGTAGAAGTGGAAAGCAAAAAACCAGAGGTTTATCTTGAAGGAATACTTGAACTGGGCTTTAAAGGTTGACTGGAAGTTTGGGAGTATACAAGAAGGGAAAGGACATTCCACATATGGGAAGCTGCTCAGGCTGCAAGTCATAAAATGGGCTGCCATATTATAGGAGCAACAAAAAGCCCAGTATTGCAAGAGAGTGTGGAAGTGAGTTTGCAGAGAATAGATTAACATCAGAAGGCCTGACCTTCTGTTATGATGAGGCCAAGATTTATCCCAGAGTTCAATATTTCTCAGTCTCTTAGGATGTTTTATCTTTTGATAAACATAAACATCTTACAAACTCTAAAATTTTGGTATATGTCCCTTCCCCCTGAGAATCACAGGATACATAGAAAAATTTTAGCCAACAAAACTTATGTAGTTATATCAAGAAAGTTATGGGGCTGGGGAGATAGCTCAGTGGTAGAGTGCTTGCCTTGTAAGCACAAGGCCCTGGGTTCGATCCCCAGCACCCAAAAAAAAAAAGAAAGTTACGTAGGCTGGGGATATAGCTCAGTTGGTAGAGTGCTTGCCTCCAAGCATAAGACCTTGGGTTCAAATCCCCAGCACTTCAAAAAAAATAAATAAATAAATAAGAAAATTATGTTAAAGCTGTAGGGTAAAGCTCAAAGGTAGAGGACTCACCTAGCAACTTACTAGGTAAGGGTTCAACCCCCAGCACTGCAAAAGAAAAATATATCAAAAGGTTCATGATTCATATTCAGATTAATCAGGCCTTAGACATTGGTACATTCAACAGGAAAGTTTTGTTTGTTTTGCGGTATTGGACATCAAATCTAGGGCCTTATGCCTGCTAGGCAAGCACTGCACCACTGAACTATACCCCCAGCCCCTCAACAGGAGAGGTTTTAAAAGGGAGAGTAACCTGATTTGTTCTGTATATTAGGAAGAAAATAATCATACATGTCTAAAAAGTGCCTTTCCTTCTTATATACAGGACACCATGAAGCAGCTGCCAGTCTTGGAACCTGGAGAAAAGCCCAGGAAAGCAACATGGTCTGTAAAAAAAGAATCTCTCTCTCTCTCTCTCTCTCTCTCTCTCTCTCTTCTCTCTCTCTCACACACACACATACACACAGAGTTTTTATTTCATTTATAAGTGCTTACTAACATATTTGGTCATCAATGAATAAAGGTAGAGATGAAACTGTCTGAGAAGGTCTTCAGAGGAAAGATGGGGGGCAATAATTATCATAGAGCAGATGTTAATTTTATTAAAATCCATTTACCAAGAAGAGCAAGGCACTGACCATCTGGCATCCTTAGCTCCAATGTGGTGTCTTCCCCCGAGCTGTGACTCATTTTTAAAAATTTTAGGGAATTGAATATGCATTAAACTGGCTTCACTGTTTCTTAGATGTTTTTTCAACCAACCCTTCATTCAGCAACACTGGCCTGACAGGGGCAACTGCTGTGGAGGTCCTGCAGGTCCAAAGATCAACAGTCTCTGTGTGGTGGGGGCTATAGACTAAGCAGGTGATGGTGATGGCAGGTGATCATTGCTGAGTCAGGGTCAAAGAAAACTGCAGAGAAGTGGCAGTGTTTCCACAGGACCTTGAAGGAAAACCTTCCATGGCTACCCAGTATTCATCCTGTTCAGGACCCAACACATATCTGATCATGGCATTCGCTAGCTTAAAACCCTTTTGAGGGCTGGGGGTGGAGCCCAGTGGCAGAGTGTTTACCTAGCATGTGCAAGGTCCTGGGTTCCATTCCTAGCACTGGAAAAAAAGAAAAATCGACAGACTGCTTATATTCTTCCACTGGCCCCTGCATAATCAGTTCTGCCTTTCCTTCCTACTTTAAATATCCTTATCTATTCTTTTTCTCTCTCTTTCTTTAGCATTTTCGTCAGTGTCCTACTCAGGCACTGTACATGCTGGTCCTTTCTTTCCCTCCAACTTTCATCCCTTTTCCCCAGCTAATTTCTACTCCTACTTCACATCTCAGTTCAAATGGTCCTTCTTCAGGAAGCCTCGTCTGACCATTCCATTCCCATCTCTCATTACAGGGTCAGGCCCTCTGTGATACATTCCCATACTATTTGTCTTGTACTGGACAAATAGTCTAGTCTTGTCCTGAAATAGATATTTGTGAACTCATTTACTATTTTTTCCCAACTAGTTTGTAAGGGCTTTGAGGCCTGTCTTATTCACCATCTGTCTGGATGTGTATGTGTTCTGAGGTAAGTTATTTGATCTTTGGGCTTTTCTAAGCCTCAATTCCTCAGTCATAAAACTCAAACAGTGATAATAGTACTGATCCTCAAAGTGCTTCTATACATATGAAATGAAACCAGGGTTGTGATTTCAGCAGGCTGGGCACATTGTTAGTAATTATTCAGGTGGTAATGGGGTATGCAGATCTGGAAGTCAAAAGAAATCTGAACAAGAAATAGAGATTGGGAGGCTGGGGTTGTGACTCAGTGGTAAAGAGCTTGCCTAGCATGTGTGAGGCACTGGGTTCGGTTATCAGTACCACATATAAATAAATGTCTATCGACATCTAAAAAAATATTTTAAAAAAAAGAAATAGAGATTTGGAAACCATGGATGATTATAGAGGTGGGTGGCAATTGAAGCAAATTTAGACTGAGGAAAAGAGGTTTCTGAGGATATTGAGAATTAGGAGGAGATTGTCAGGAAACAGAAAAAGGCACCAGAAAAGTGAGTAGAGATTCAAAAGGTAGGGGTGTGCGGAAGCAAGATTGGGGGAAAGGTAGAAGAAATAGAGGAGGATTAGGAGTACCAAACATCAGAGATGTCAACAAAACATGGTCTGAAAAACAGCTAGGGAATTTTCTAATCATGAAACTTAAAATGTGTTTTCTCAGTTAGCATCCAGGAATGACTGGATCCTGTATTTGACTTTTCAAGACTTAGCTTTGCTTGCATCAGGTTGAGCTTTGTGAGTGATCTGTAAAGGCTCTTAAAATCCTCAGATTCTAGAAAATGTTTCTGGACAGGTAGACATCATTGGTTAGTGGCAAGAGCCTTAGGGCTGTAGGTGTCCTTGTGAAGGCACTTAGTGCTCTAGCCACCCTTTACCAAAACCCTCTGTACACTGCTACTGGTGTTGAGTTTTCATGACCACCTTTTGAGGTAAGAAATGTTGCTCTCCTTGTTTTACAAATGAAGAAAGTGAAGTTCAGAAAGGTTAAGGGACTTCCAAAAGGTCACACATCTAGAAAGTACTGGAGCTGAGACTTGAATTCATAAACCATGTTTATGATCCCTGCACTGTTGTGCCAAGACATAACAGTGAACATTAGTGGATGTTATTTTTCCTGTCCACCATATGGGTCGTTACCAGCTCAGCGTATCTCCCTTAGATTACTACAAGATGGAAGTAGTGACAAAATTGAAAAACCAAAGGCTGTGAGCAGAAGGAAGATACTACTATTGATCAGGGAAGTGCTGCATTGCTGGATACAATTAAAGTGTCTGTGTATGTATCCAGTCCCTTCACTCTGTGAACATTTCATGAGGAATGAAAAGAACACACCCGCTACACTTGTTCTGTGCTCAGGCCTCCTGACTACATCCTCTTTTTGGCAGGTACACCTTGACTCCCCCTGGAGACAACCCCTGTGCTCGAGTTGGCCATAGTTGCTCATATTTACCCCCAGTTGGCAATGCCAAGAGAGGGAAGGTCGTCATTGTTGGAGGAGCAAATCCAAACAGAAGCTTCTCAGATGTGCACACCATGAATCTGGGTAAGATGAACAGCTACAGAACACAGCTGGCTTTGGGCTACCAGGTGTGAGCAGAGCATTCTTCACAATACCAGCTCTGACCTAACAGCAGGGTTTTCCTTTAAAAAAAAAAAGTGCATCACTGACAGGTTTCAGCAGACCTCTGGCACATATCCACCTGACCAGGACCTCCTTGTTTCAGGGGTCAGACCCCATATGGGCCTATATGGAGCCCAGAACATCCAATCACTGATTCATTATATATTTCTCCAGGGTACATCTGTGACTCCTACCTCTCCTTCCATCCACATATCCAATGAATTATCAGGTTGCCAATATATCCTATCTTCATCCATGTTGGTCCATTCTCACTACTACCACTATAGTCCAAGCCACTGTTACCTCTTAACTAGACTGTTACAATCACTTCCTTGCTGGTCTCCCTGCCTCCAAGTTTACCCACAGTACAGTGCATTTTCCAAACCAGAATTTCCAGAGAATGTTGTCTTAAATACAAGTGCAACCCCATCAGGCCCCTCTCAAGCCTTTCCCAGCCTCATTTCTTGGTGCACACATTTGCTGCACTAAATAGCCTTCATTTCCTTGAATACATCTTGAATATCCCACCTCCAAGCCATGCATATCCTGACTATTCCCTCTGCATGGAAAGCTCTTCCCAAATCCCAGATTAAATGTCATTTCTGACCAGGTATGGTGGCTCATGCCTGTAATCCCAGCAGCTCAGGAAGTCGAAGCAGGAGAATCCCAAGTTCAAAGCCAGCCTCAGCAACTTAGGAAGACCCTATTTCAAAAAATGAAAAGGGCTGGGGATGTGGCTCAGCAGTTAAGCCCTCCTGGGTTCAATCCCTGATACTAAAAAAAAAAAAAAAAAAAGTAAAGTTGTTTCTGTCAGGAAGCTTTCCCTGGTACTTTTGGATAGTTTTGTCACTACTTTCTTCTGTGGTCCACAGTATTCTACTCTCCCATCCTCTTCCCCCTTCATAGTCCATAGCACATGGGATTGTTTCCTAAGGATCTTCCCCACAGAGTATTACCTCCTTGGAAACAAGGAAACGTGGTTATTTTATTCATCATTGTATCCCCAGCCACTACCAGAGCAATTAGCACAGAGCAGATGCTATATTAGTATTTGGGTGAATGAATGAATCAATCATTGAATGAACGAATGAGTAAGTGAACAAACTAATGAACCAGTGACTACTATGTGCTATGCATAGGGAAAAAGTTAAAAAACTGGTGATCCACATATATGTATTATTAGTTCCATGTAATATTTGTTTTTGTTTTAGTCATGTGTTGATTACAAATCAATTGTAAGGAGTGTACATTTAAAAATTGATGGGCTTGGGACATAGTTCAGTGATAGAATGCTTGCCTAGAACATGCAAGGCCTACCACACACATACGCACAAAAATTATCCTAAGAAACCAGACCATTTTTTTTGGTTGTTTTGTTTTTTATTTTTCCAGTACTGGGCATCAAACCCAGGGCTTTGCACATGCTAGGCAAGCATTCTACCACTGAGTTACATACCCAGCCCAAAGTTACACCTTGTAACTTGTTACTAGCTTTGTGATCCTGGCTAAACCATCTGGACCTCAGTGTACAATGTGGTGTGGATATAACCTGCTTAAGTTGGCCACCATAATGATCCAAAAAGATAGTGCCTGTGAACACCCTATGGAAAGGGTTTACTAACTAAAACATCTGATAGGTTAGGTGTTAGTAAAACAACTGATAGGTCAGGTGTTATTGTTCAGTGAACTTGGTTCAAACAAAAATCATCTAGTTGCAGTTAAGAGAAACCCGCTTAAACCAGCAAAGAGAGAGAGAAATTTATAGAGATACCAGAGATGTTTTGCAGAATCCAGGGGCAAGAAGCACATCCCAACCTCATGAGAGAGTAGAAACAATGGATCTGATTGGCCATTTAGGTTAACTGGCTACCTCTGACTCAGTTAACTAAGACTAGAAAGTCAATGTGTTGCACAAACATTTTGTCTAGGCTCTACCCATGTGGTTGGAAGGGAGAGTGGGGACAGTTTCCATAGAAGAGGGCTTATGGACTAGGCAGATAGCCCCCAAAATGTCTACTATCAATCTTCTCAGAGGTTGACCACATTCCCTTAGGTGACTTAATAGTTGTTCGTTTGGGCGATCAGTCTTTTGTTAACTACCCTCCCCAAATTTGTCAATCAACATAAGCATTTGACAGCTCCAACTGAGGAACTGGGTGAAATGTTTTCTAGGGACACATCAGTGGGATTTACCCACCTGCGGGGGCCTCTTGCCACGGTACGAGCATGCCAGCTTCATTCCCTCCTGCACACCTGGCAACATCTGGGTATTTGGAGGGGCCGACCAGTCAGGAAACCGAAATTGTCTTCAAGTTCTGAATCCTGGTAAGTTACCAACAGTTGGTTTATTTTCATCATGCACACATAAATCTACTTTCAATTCCAGTATGTTCAGATTGTACTAATTAATCCATTTAACTTTTCTGACCTCATAAAACACAGGAATTTATCAACTCTTCAAATATCCAAACTGGAAGGAACTTCAGAGAACAGCTATGCTAAGTGTGCAGCTCAGATCCAGGGAGAGGGATGTAACTTTCCTAAAGTTACCAGGGAGTCAGTGACTGAACCAGGCTAGAACCCAGATCACCTAGATCAGTGTTCTCTAGTGGGGGCTTTTATGCCCCACATGGGAGATTAGACCATATCTGGAAATATTTTTGTTTTTGACAGTTGGGGTCAGGGTAGCTATGGCATCAAGTATTTGGAGCCCAGAGATGCTACTATATGTCCTCTAAGGACAGGACTGCTCTAAAATGTCAGTAAATGCCAAAGTTAAGATACTCTGCCTCAGGACTTGTTGGTATGCTTCTTTAAGCCAAAATTGCCTGGTCCCTGACTGGTCTCACTGATAGTTTTATCAAAGGGAAAGCAATTTGAGAGCATCACTCCCAGGAGGTTGCTCAGCTACCTACAGGAGGTGAACTTGTTTGTTTGTTTGTTTTTTCCCTAAATTTTTAGTTGTAGATAGACACAATACCTTTATTTTATTTACTTTTCTGTGGTGCTGAGGATCAAATCCAGTGCCTCACGCATGTGAGGCAAGTGCTCTACCACTGAGCCACAACCCCAGCCCTGAACTTTTCTGTAATTTTTTTAAATTACAGAAAATTTTTTAAATTTTGTTTTATTTTTCTCTTTATGAATATTATTTACAAGCTAGATGTGGTGGCACATGCCTATAATCTCAGCTACTTAGGAAGCTGAGTCAGGAGGATTGCAAGTTTGAGGCCAGCCTGGGCAATTTAGAAAAACCCAGTCTCAAAATAAAAGGGTATGTAGCCCAGTGATAGAGCACTTGCCTAGCATGCGTGAGTCCCAGGTTTTAATCCCTAGCACCACACACACACACAAACACACACACACAAAATAAATACAGGCGAGAGCAGGCATGGTGGCAAATACCTATAATCCCAGCAGCTCAGGAGCCTGAGACAGGAGGATCGAGAGTTCAGAGCCAATCACAGCAAAAGCAAGGCACTAAGCAACTCAGTGAGACCCTGGTTCTAAACAAATTACAAGAAGGATGTTGCTCAATGGTCAGTGCCCCTGAGTTCAATTACTAGTACCCCCCAAAAAAAATGCAGATCAAGATCTCCTCTTCTAGGTACTATCCATGACCTTCAGCTAGTATTTTAACCTCTCTCTGCTTAAGATTTATTTTCCGTCACATCAGGATAGTAATGTTTCATCCCTTGTTAATTTCTCAAGGGTTCAAATTAACCTGATATCTGGCAAAGAGTTAAAACTCTCAGTATTTGTTAGTTGTTATGGTTAATGTAGGTATGATTTGGAAAATGGAAATCAGTTCTGGAACCCTACCCTTTTGATTCTCATTGATGGTATTCATTTAAATAAAATATTGTGAGCTAGGCGTAGTGGCACACACCTATAATCCCCTGGACTTGGGAGTCTGAGGCAGGAAGGTCTCAAGTTCAAGGCCAGCCTTAGCAAATTAGTGAGGCTCTAAACAAAATGTTTTAAAGGACTGGGTATGGCTAAGTGCTAAGTGTCCCTGGGTTCAATCCACAGTAGCAACAAAAACAAAAACGAAAACACAGTGAGACTTTGGAAAGTTTCTATCAAAGGAATTGATTTCCTCACCATATCCTTTTTCCTCCTGGAAAGTATAATTGACACAGTACCCAAGAAACATGGAAAATCTGAGTTGTTAGTTGCTTTTGTTGCCAGGGCAAGTCCTTCAAATGGCTTAAGACTCCTTTGTGGATTGTGCTGATGTTTGACTTGTGTACCTTCTAAATCTAAGACCCAAAAACTGTCCAACATCCATAGCTACCAACATGATTATCTTTTGCTTTGAATGTAGGCTGGGATTTGTTAAGTCTCCAGGTTCATGTTTGAGTTCTACACGTACTGCAGATGCTTCGTGCAGCATTTTGCATATTGAATGCAGACCTTTTACAAAAGGCATAGAATTTTCCAGGCAAGAAATAATCCTCAGGCTGGATACAGTGGCACATGCCTGCAATCCCAGTGAAGCAGGAGGATTGCAAGTTCAAAGCTGCCTCAGCAACTTAGCAAGACCCTGGTCTCAAAATAAAAAATAAAAAGTTACCAAAAAAAAAGAACTAATCCTTGGGATGCTGGGTTGGAGCCATTGTGGGACTCTGACAGACATGAGTTTAAGCTCCTTCTCAGAAGTGCTGTGACCTGGGAGACAGAATTTTAAGTTTCTGAGTTTCAGTTTCCTCATTGCAAAATGGAAATACTTTTTACCCACCTCCAAGGGTTGAGTGAGGAAATTTGGAATGGCAGAGTGTTCAGGGCAAAGAAGGTGTTCAGTTAATACATCTGTTTCTATAGAGTTCATGTTTTATTCTAAAGAGAAAGAAGAAACTTCTATGTATCTACCAGGTGGTGAGCTTTCATTTTCAAGTCAGAAGAGGAGAATAATAGATCCTAGTGTTATTAAAGTAGTTTAAATCCCAACTCAACCATTTACTAGCCATGTCACCTTGAATAAGTGATAAATCTATCTCTGCTTAAATTTCCTTCTGTATAACAGGGGAAATCTAACATTTATTTAGTACTTTGTGTGTGTACATGTGTGTGTGCTACAGGAATTGAACCTAGGGATGCTTTACCATTGAGCTAAGCTACCTCCTCAGCCCTTTCTAAAGTTTTTTTTTTTTTTTTTTTTTTTTTTTTTTTTTTTTAAGTTTTGAGATTGGGTCTCATTAAGTTGTCCTGGCTGACCTCAAATTTGCCATCCTCCTCCTTCAGCCTCCCGAATCTCTGGGATTACAGGTGTGCACCACTGCACTGCTTTATTTAGCACTTATTATCTTATAAGAACTCTTATTATTGGTACTGAAACTGTAATAATATTGTCTACTTTCATTTAATGGCTACATTTTCTGGGGAATTTGGCACATTTGGACTCTGGCATCTAATTGGAATGAATTTTAGCAAATTTTGAGCTCCTCTGAGTGAACTCAGGGAAGGGTAGTCAATCAAGTATTAAAAGGGTTGAAAGGGGATATTGACTTTTTGTTGTTGTTGTTGGGGGAGCTGGTACTGGGTATTGAACTCAGTGGCACTTGACCACTGAGCCAAATTCCCAGCCCTATTTTGTATTTTATTTAGAGCCAGGATCTCACTAAGTTGCTCAGTGCCTCGCTTTTACTGAGTCTGGCTTTGAACTCTCAATCCTCCTGCCTCAGCCTCCTGAGCTGCAGGGATTACAGGCATGTGCCACCGCACCTGGCTAAGTTTGAGCTTCTTACCTAAAACTCCATTGTCCCTCTAAAGGATCAGGGTAATAAAGTGACCCTACCTACCTCTACCAAGAGTCAAGGTCAAGGACTGAGACTGTAGATCAATAGCAGACTGCTTGCCTTGCATGCACAAGACCCTGGGTTCAGTCACTAGCACCCCCACACACAAAAAAAAGAGTAAGCCTGGAGTTTTAGAACCCTGCCTTTTCTCTGGACCAGAAACTGGGACTTGGACGACACCAGAAGTGACCAGCCCCCCACCATCTCCAAGAACATTCCACACATCATCGGCAGCTATTGGAAACCAGCTGTATGTCTTTGGGGGTGGAGAGAGAGGTGCCCAGCCTGTGCAGGATGTGAAGCTGCATGTGTTTGATGCAAGTATGAACTAGCAGGAACCTCAGGGATGCCACTTAACCTGCTCAGGACTGTCTTGGCCTGCAGTTTACCCATGTATAGGAAGCAAAGATAGAAAGTGAAACTGTGGCCAAGTTCCCGCTTCTAGACTCCTTTGGTATATTCCTTAGCTGATATATAGATTCTTTTTGTAGCAACATTTGCATTGAAAAGATATCCATGATCAATTTTAAAAATTCAAACAGTAAAGTTCATAGAGTAGAAAAGTAAATGCTTCCTCTTCAGCCTTTCCCTAGTACTCTTTAGACAAGTAAACACCATTAGCAGTTTCTTACCTCTCCTTCCAGACTTTTTTATGCACTTATAAATCATACAGTCTTGTGTACAGGTGCATATGTGAATTTTCTGTGAATTTTGAAATTATAAAAACTTTAAAAACACATACATGGAATCCAATTATACATGCTGTTCTGCAGCTTGTATTCATTTATCTATTTTCTTGCACTGGGAATTGAAAACAGGGACCAATGAGCTACACCACCAGTTTTTTTATTTTTTATTTTGAGACATGGTCTCTCTAAGTTGCTTAGGGCCCCTTAAAGTGCTGACGCTGGTCTTGAATTTGAGATCCTCCTGCCTTAGCCTTCTGAGTCACTGGGATTGCAGGCATGTGCCACCATACCCAGAAGTACATCTTTCTTTTAGAGTAGAGGTAGGTCTTGGTAGTTGAAAGCATAAACTTTGAAACCACACAACCCGAATTAAAACCAGATCTGATACAAGGTTTCTTTGTTACTTTAGGCTAATGACTTAATCTCTCTTGGCCTTAGTCTGCTTACTTGTAAAATAGAGAAAATAGTAGTGCTTACCACAAATTTTTTTTTTTTTTTGAATCACAGATTAAACCCAGGGGCAATTAACCACTGAGCCACATTCCCAGCCCTTTTTAATATTTTATTAAGAGACAGGGTCTGGCTAAGTTGTTCAGACCCTTCCTAAATTGCTGAGGCTGACTTTGAACTTGTGATCCTTCTGCCTCAGCCTCCCCAGCTACTGGATGTGGCACTGCACCTGACTTGTTAGGTTTTTTATTTTGAGACAGTCTTGCTAAGTTGTTGAAGGTCCTGCTAAATTGCTGAGGCTGGCCTTGAACTTACGATACTCCTGCCTCAGCCTCCCAAGTCACACAACAGCAAGAGGTTGTAAAGATTAAATGAGATAATATGATAAAGTATATAGCACACAACCTGGGACATAAAAAGTACCTAATAAATATTAACTATATTATTGTTGTTGTTATTTCTTTTTTAAATTATGCTTTATGAATATCTAAGTCAGTACCAATTTCCATGCAAAGCATATCCTTCTATGTGTATCTTTTATTCATTCATTTTCCTACTGATTAGCTTTTTGCTGACATTGGTACAGTGAACATTTGTATATATTAATCTTTGTATGTGTTACAAACATTTATATAAAATAGATACACTATGTACACAATCTCATTTAATGCACACCTCAACCCTGAAAATTAGGTATTGCCTCTATCCCCATTTTACACCTATAGAAACTAAATCCTACCCAGGTGCCATAGCGCATGCCTGTAATTCCAGCTACTCAGGAAACTGAGGCAGGAGGATCACAAGTTCCAGGCCAGTCTCAGCAATTTACCAAGACCCTGAGCAACTTAGTGAGACCCTGCCTCAAAATAAAAAGGGCAGGGAATGGCTAGGTGTGGTGGCACATGCCTATAATCTCAGCAGTTCAGGAGACTGAGGCAGGAGGGTGGCAAGCTGAAAGCAACTTTGCAAGACCTTGTCTCAAAATTAAAAATATATAAAGGGCTGGGAATGTGGCTCAGTAGTTGAACACCCCTGGGTACAATCCCTGTTACAAAAAAAAAAAAAAAAATCTTGTTTCAGAAGAAGTCTACTTGTTCATTTTAACTTTTGGGAAGTTCTAGATTGAAGCTTCAGGGGAGATTATTTCAATTAAAAACAAGAAATGGCCTCCTAACTCCCCAAAGAAGGGGCAAACATGTTAGTTAGTGTGCCCTCCAGCCCTGGAAGCATCCAGGCAGAGGCTGTGCAGGCTGCAGAGTAAGGGAAATATGTTCTGGATGCTCAGGTTGGTCTCTAAGAAGGAAGCTCCTCCTATAGTATCTCTGCTTGCTGGGAGGGATAAAGAAGCTTGGGTATGTTTCTTGCTTCATAGCTTTGCCACTTGATGCCAGTGAATTTACCTTTCTAGATACTCTGACCTGGTCACAGCCAAAGACATCTGGAAGTCCTCCATCTCCCCGGCATGGTCATGTGATGGTAGCAGCAGGGACAAAGCTCTTCATCCATGGAGGCTTGGCAGGGGACAAATTCTTTGATGACCTCCATTGCATCAATACAAGTAAGTAGGGTGGAAAGCATGGACACTTGTCTGCTTAAAATTTATTTATTTATTTATTTATTTATTTTTAATTTATTTATTTTTTGGTGGTACTGGGATTGAACCCCATTTTAAGACAGGGTCTTGCTAGGTTGGTTGCCCAGGTTGGCTTAGAACTTGTGATCCTCCTGCCTCAGTCTCCCAAGTAGCTGGGATTATAGGCATGCTCCATCACTCCTGGCTGCTTTTTTTTTTTTTTTTTTAAACAAACTTGGGCACAGTGGTGGATACCTGGAATCCCAACTTTTCCAGAGACTGAGGCAGGAGGCTAGTAAGATGAAGGCCAGCCTAGGCTACTTAGTGAGACCCTGTCTCAACATAAAAAGGGATGGGGATCCAGCTCAGGGGTAGAGTACTTGCCTAGCATGCACAAGGCGCTGGACTCAATCCCCTGTATCAAAAAACAAAAACAGACAAACAAACAAACAAAAAAACAAACTCTATTAGATGTGCTTTTCTTTTTTATTTTTGGTAATGAGGATTGAACCAGGTGTGCTTAACCACTGAGAGCCCCTAGCCCCTTATATTTTTTATTTTTGAGACAGGACCCCTCTGAGTTGCCAAGCCTGATCTAGAACTTGCAATCCTCCTGCCTCAGCCTCCCCAGTCACTGGGATTACAGGAATGCACCACTATGCCGTGCTCATTATGGTTTGTGTTCTCCAACTGAATTTCAGGCATTCATCATTACCCACACAGGACCAGGGTAACATTTTAGGATATGTCTGAAGGTGAAAGACCAGAATTGCGTGCTTCTCAGGCTAAACATTTGAAAACACAAGAAAAAGAAAATTAGAACATGAGAATTGTCTTTAAGTAGCTGAAGGACACTGCCAGGCCCTGGAGAGCCTGGTCTCCCTCTGGGTCATTCCTTTGGGTTGTGAGCTCCTTTTGGTCAGGGACTCATCTCTTGTTAACAGGTGTATTTTTAGCACTTAGCACAGTGTCTGGAACATTCTGGGTGATGGATATACGTCTGTTCATGAGTGGATAGATTAATAAATGAACAGTTCTGCATTGCTCTAGACTCCAAGACCAATGAAACCATGGGCAAAAGGCATGGGCACTCCTATGCAGACAACCTTACCAAGCACTGGGTTCTTTGAAGCCTGGGGATGCTGGCTGGGATTCCTGCACTGGCCAGCATTATGGCCCCAAATACTTGACCCTGTCTCATTTTGACAGATGGAAAGGATCTTCAGTCTTTAGAGAAGCATTTCTTGCAGGCAGTCACTTGGGGTTTCATGCTTATTTTTAAAAAGGAAGTCCTTTTCTCTTGTGCTGAAGAACTATTTCCTGTCTATTTTTCCTATTTACTCAAATAGTTCTCTAAACCTAAAATATAGTAATATACTAATTTTGCTTCTTAAATTCTTGTTTGAAAAATGCAAATCATCTCTGCAAAAATAGATAGAAGCAAGGCATGGTGTCGCACACATGTAATCTCAGAGACTTGAGAGGCTAAGGCAGGTGGTTTGCAAATTTGAGGCCAGTCTAAGCAATTTAGCAAGGCCCTAAGCAATTTAGTGAGACCTTGTCTCAAAATAAATAAAATAAAAAAGACTGGGGATGTAGCTCAGAGGTAGAGCACCCTTGGGCTTCCCAGTACAAAAAAAAAAAAAAAAAAAAAAAAAAAAAAATTTTTGCAAGTAGGTGCTGAGGTAGCAAATTGAAGTGTAGAGGACTCAGGTTTTGGAGCAGGACCTCAGAATGTGTGTCTAGCTCTACCACTTACAAGCTGTGGGATCTTAAGCAAGCCTCTTTCCCTCTCTAATAATCCCTTGTGCTCATCCGTAAGAAGTGGGTAGGCACAAATAATAGCAATTCACCGAGCTGTTATGAGAATTAAGTGAACAAGATACTGAAAGTAACCAGCCAGTACTTACAAAGTTGCTTTCTGAATAACTTAGTATTGAAAACACATAAGCATGTGTTACACCTTTTTTTTTTTTTCCAAATATTTTTTTTGGTGTAGGTAGACACCTGTTTTTATTTATTTTTATGTGGTGCTGGGGATCGAACCCAGCGCCTCACCTACTGCCAAGTCATAACCCCAGCCCCTGTACATGTGTTTTAAATGCTCAGTTTACCAAACAAAGATGATAGTCATTATGTAAGGTTGCATCATATTTCTCAATGTGTTCCAGAGACCACTACAGCAGAATCCTGTAGATTAGTTGCAAAAACTATAGATCACTGAGCATTTCCCTCCCTCCCTAGACTACCCATTCAAGCCCCACTCCCAAGTAATTCTTATGCACACTAGACCTTGCTCTGTCACCTCTCATGAGTTCCTAGTGAATGACCTCAGTGATTGATTTGCAAACTGCATTAAATAAGTTTGAAACCACATTTTAGCCCATACTGTGCCAAAACTCTCTCTCCACAGGTGACATGAAGTGGCAGAAGCTCAGTCCCACAGGGGCTGCTCCAGCAGGCTGTGCTGCCCACTCAGCTGTGACTTTGGGAAAACATATATATGTCTTTGGAGGAATGACTCCCACTGGAGCACTGGACACAATGTACCAGTATCACATAGGTGAGTGGTGCAAACAAGCTTTGCAAAGTGACATAGTGCTTTGGCTTTTCAGTTTAGTTCCTCCATGTCTAAATCTAAAGAAATAAAAGTTAAACTTACAGGGAATGACATCATTAAAACAGTAACACTATCTGTAGGGTTTTTTTCCCCCCTCATTAGCTGATGCAGTAAATTACTGAGCATCTCTTGAAATGTTTTTAATATTTAGTAGTTGATGGACCTTTTTTTCATATATTTATATGTGGTGCTGAGACTCAAACACAGTGTCTCACACACGAGGCAAGTGCTCTACCACTGAGCCACAACCCCAGCCCTTGAAATTTCTTAACATGCACCTTTGGTTCTTTACCCCTAACAGAAAAGAAGCATTGGACCCTGCTTAAATTTGATACTTTGCTGCCCTCTGGACGTTTGGATCATTCCATGTGTATCATTCCATGGCCAGTGACATCTACTTCTGAAAAAGAAGACTCAAATTCAGTTTCCCTAAACTGTGAAATTGAGAAAGGGGATTCCACCGACAGAGTGGCACAATGTGGCAGCTCACCTGAGGAAGGTCGGAGTGACATACTGCTCTGTTTTGTGTTTGGTGGTATGAATACAGAAGGGGAAATCTATAATGATTGTATTGTGACGGTAATTGACTAAAAAAATGTTTGTTACTTTCATAAAAGTTAAGTGAAACCTTAACGGTTTTATGCCTTCAAAATATTTTCTGTACAATATATCCATCTTGCTTTTACCTAGTTTGGTAAGTAAAGAAACAACTAGACAGCCTAACACAGAAAGTTCCATTGTAAAAAAGGTTTTACCAGCAGTAAAACCTAGGTAAAAATGAGCCTTGGTGGCAAATGTCTGTAATCCCTGTGACTTTGAACCTCCCAGGAGGCTCAAAAGTTCGAGGCCGGCTTGGGCAACTCAGTGACTCCATCTCAAAATAAAAAAGGGCTGAGGATGTATGTAGTAGCTTAGTGGTAGACACCCCTGGGTTTAATCCCCAGTACTGGCAGGGGTTGGCGGGGGGGCTGGTGCTAAATGAAGACAAGTCACAGGCATTAGAGTAGACATTTACCAGTTGAAGTTCTTGCTAATATTCATTAGTTGATCCTTATAGAGAGGGGCAGACTATTTGATGCACAGTAGTGATAGCCTGTGGGGATAGGTCACTTTTAACATTTGATTAGGCTTGGCCTGCAGACCTTCTCTTACACTATAGGCCTACCCAAATGCTTTTGAGACAATGCAGAAGTATAAGCCTTAGTATTCAGAAAAAATTGGTGTTGGGCCCAGTCTACCATCCTTAGCAAGTTAACCTTCCAGCTGGTTACCCCTCTACATAATACTTATCCTTGGGCAGTCTAGGATTTCATGTTAGCACCAGACAATAAAGATGGCATTTATTGAGCATACTTACCACCCACCTAAACCATCCCTTTTCTCGAGAAGCCAACTCAAATAGTCCTAAGACTAACACAACCACAGCCTTTGTCTTACAAGTGGGACAGTTTAGTATTTGGCTCACCATCTAGATGCTACCCTACTACCACTGAAAATTTTCATTAAGAGATACTAGTGTAGCTGGGCTCAAAGTACATCTTGTTTACCTTTTAAGATTATAAAATGAGTCCAACTAAGTGGCACAGTGCATGCTTGGTTAAGTGCAAAGCCTTGGATTTGATCCCCAGCACCACAAAAATTAAAAATAAATGAAAATCTAAGTGTGTAAAAGTTATCATTGATCAGGCCCCTTCCTTTTTTTTTTTGGGGGGGGGGGGCAAGTATTTTTAAATTGAAAATCTAACAAAACCTCCATCAATTCTTAAGAGAATCAAGCCAGGCACAATGACCTATCCCTGTAATCCCAGTGACAAGAGAGCTGAGGCAGGAAGACTGCCAACTTTGGAACCAGCTAAGCAACTTAGGGTCTTCTTGTCTAAATGTAGAAAATTAGACCCTGTCTAAATGTAGAAAATAAGGGCTGGGATATAGCTCAGTGTAGACAGTCTGAGGGTTCAATACTGAGAGGAAGGGGCTGGGGTTGTAGCTCTGGTAGAGCACTTGCCTAGCATGTTTGAGGCACTGGGTTCAATTCTTGGCACCACATAAAAGGTCCATCAACAACAACAAAAAAGGGGCGGGGGGGAACCCAAGCAGCTATAGCATTATTTGTAAGTCACCAGAAAGGAATTTTTATGAAGGGGAAGTAAGAAATTTTAATTATATTCAAGAAAACACCACTCTTGGCCTCTGAAATGGCCCTTGTGTAGTTAAGAATACAGTGAACCTCCTCCCCTATTCTTAGATTAAAACAACAAATTCCCTGAAGTATTAAACAGAAATGTTTCCTTACTCCAACATTTCAAATAACCCCGACAAGTTCTCACAAATGAGAACCTTTAGTTATCATACTAAAAACAAATGATTGATCTAATTAGACGCTTTTCACAAAAATTAGACCAGTGTAAATTACAAACATTTATTGGTGTCACTTATGGTAGAAAAAAGTTCCTACACCAGATGTGCATGACCCAATTGTTAAATAGAACATTTCTGAGGTGAACACACATCCTGACCCATGTTTTTATATCCAGTTTTTAAGACAGCCAATTCCTCCTCTCCCCCCACCCCAAAACATGTGAGCAACTGCTAATGAAAAGCAGTAAACAGCCACTTGGGCTATAGCATTTTCAACTCCACTCTGAGGTGAAGATTCCAATTACATTCGAGACTTAAGTTCTCTCAATTTTCTCCTAACGAAAGTTCCTGAGTCCAGTATTTACAATATTACAACACTAGCAGATCAGTGTCTACAACTCGTCTTTTTCTGATGTATCCTCTTCACCAGTTGGGGGAGGGCCTGCGCTTCCATAGAGTTTGCTGATAATTGGCTGAACAATTTCTTCTAGTTCCTTCTTTTTAGCTTTGAAGTCTTCAATGTCAGCATCTTGGTGACTTTCCAGCCATTCAATCTTTTCCTCTACAGCTTTTTCCATGGTCTCCTTATCTTCAGAGGAAAGTTTACCTCCCAACTTTTCTTTATCTCCAATCTGATTCTTTAGAGAGTAGGCGTAGCTTTCCAACTCATTCCTAGTATCAATGCGTTCCTTGAGTCTTTTGTCTTCCTCAGCAAACTTCTCAGCATCATTAACCATTCTTTCAATTTCTTCAGGTGTCAGGCGATTTTGGTCATTAGTAATTGTGATCTTATTTTTGTTCCCTGTACCTTTGTCTTCAGCTGTGACCCGAAGAATACCATTCACATCTATCTCAAAAGTGACTTCAATCTGGG
Source organism: Sciurus carolinensis (assembly GCF_902686445.1). Taxonomy (NCBI): domain Eukaryota; kingdom Metazoa; phylum Chordata; class Mammalia; order Rodentia; family Sciuridae; genus Sciurus; species Sciurus carolinensis. Next base: position 9,616,209 of record NC_062226.1, on the reverse strand, counting down.
GGACCCCACGGGGAGCAGGAGGAATTCCAGTGAGATCAAATGTACCCAGAAGGTGGTTGTCTTTGGTCAGGGGTCGTTCACCTAGAAGTTACACACAGAAAAACTTGTCACTGACTATCTAGATCCCTACATTTCAGTCTGTTAGAACATATAGTGGGGCAAGGGCACTTCAAGCCAAAGTGACTCAGTATTGGTCTACAAAGAGCAGCAACGAGGTGACATTATTGCTAACTCTTAACTCAATTTCATCTATTTTAAAGTACTGTAAACCCCCTTTTGTTCTTGTATTCTAGGAGCCAACTCAGAAGTTATTTCTAATGGGAAAAAGTGCTAAATAAGTACTGACTACATGAGACTCAGCACCAGCTTTAAGGACCTCCCCCACCTTAAAAACAGCAGCTCCTCCTTTACCTAGCCATTTTAATACTGTGTATTAAACAAGAAGTCACATTCTTTTAAAGCATATCACAACATTAACAAATGTAATTACCTTCATAGACCTTGATTGTAACAGTAGGTTGATTATCAGAAGCTGTAGAAAAGATCTGAGACTTCTTGGTGGGTACCACAGTGTTCCTTGGTATCAGTTTGGTCATGACACCTCCCACAGTTTCAATACCAAGTGTCAGGGGACACACATCAAGCAGTACTAGGTCACCTGGCAAAGGCAAATCGATCAAGGTCAAGAACATACCAAGCAATCTCCCCACAAACTTAAAAGCTTACTTTTTCTGTTATTTTTTTAGGTTCTTGGCATAAACATTTTAGGGTAAATCAATTAAACAGTTGTTGCTGAGGATCTAAAGACTGTACCAGGTCTTGTCTTCACTGTACCTTTACTAGCTGGGTGACCTTGTGGCTCACATCTTTTGTTTTCTAAGACAATTAGTAATTATATTCTTCTCATCAAGCTACCAGAGCATTGTAACCTACCTGTATCTTGATCACCAGAGAGTACACCAGCCTGGACAGCAGCACCATATGCAACAGCCTCATCTGGGTTTATGCCACGGGATGGCTCCTTGCCATTGAAAAACTCTTTAACCAGTTGCTGAATCTTTGGAATTCGAGTAGAGCCACCAACAAGAACAATCTCATCAATATCAGACTTCTTCAAATCAGAATCCTCCAGTACTTTCTGGACAGGCTTCATGGTAGATCGGAACAGGTCCTAAAATAAGAGACATGGTCATTGTGATGCCTGTTATACCTATATATTAGATGCATTACCTTAAATTCAGTCTGAATACATCTCATTAGCAAAGCAGAAAACAAGGAACACACCATGTTTAGCTCTTCAAATTTGGCCCGAGTCAGGGTTTCAGAAAAGTCTTCTCCTTCATAGAAGGACTCAATTTCAATTCTTGCTTGATGTTGAGAAGACAAGGCCCGCTTGGCCTTTTCTACCTCACGCCGGAGTTTCTGCACAGCTCTGTTGTCTTTCCTAACATCTTTGCCAGTCTTCTTTTTGTACAACTTGATGAAGTGTTCCATAACACGCTGATCAAAGTCTTCTCCACCCAGATGAGTATCTCCATTAGTGGCCACGACTTCGAAGACACCATTGTCAATGGTGAGAAGAGACACATCGAAGGTTCCACCACCCAGATCAAACACCAGAATATTCTTCTCCCCCTCCCTCTTGTCCAGGCCATATGCAATAGCAGCTGCTGTACTGTTAGAATGAAAAAGGGGGAAAGTGCTTAGTCAGGTTCATGTTTCCCCTACTTGGCAAATATGCCATGTCCTTTAATTTGATACTTACGGCTCATTGATGATCCTCATAACATTCAGGCCAGCAATAGTTCCAGCATCTTTGGTTGCTTGCCTTTGGGCATCATTAAAATAGGCTGGTACAGTAACAACTGCATGAGTAACCTAAAAGAATAACAAAAGGAAAATAAGTATATTATTATCACATGGTTTAATCCTTATTTAAATTAGTCAAACCACCACTCTAGTATCTACGCCAGTTCATTGGTAAGAAGAGTATATTATATACCACTTTATATCCAGAAAATTGCACAAATTAAATGATAACACATGAAAAATATCTGGCCAGTTTGGCCTATGGTCAAGCACTAACGTTAACCTGACAAATGTGGATGTCATTCAGACTCAAATTTTTAACACCATGAAGGCATCCACAAGTCAACCAAGAATCAAATACTCTTTAATAAAAAAAATAAACATTTATCATTGTTCTAGAAATATTTACCTTCTTTCCCAAATAAGCCTCAGCAGTCTCTTTCATTTTAGTGAGAACCATGGCAGAAATTTCTTCTGGAGCAAATGTCTTAGTTTGGCCACCTCCAATATCAACCTGAATGTACGGTTTAGTTTTCTTTTCAACCACCTATTTTAAAGAATGATTTAATAAGTAATATTTCAGATAGTGAAGCAATGACATTTCAGGCTTCAAAAAGACTCAATTTCTCCCCCATAGTTTGATTTAGTTTGGTCACTTGAAGCTGAACATTGACTAGAAATACCTGGGGTATATAGGTCTCTTAAAAACTTTCTTCAGATTGTCTTTTAATCCTAAATTATTGTGAGCACACTGTTGGCCAACTACAAGGTTCTGTTTCGTAACATACTAAAAAAGTATTAAATTACATCTTGTCCCCATCCTTTCTTGTTTTCTGAACACTGTTTTTAGCCATTTCTTAACCCTAAATACTCCCACTACCCCCACCCAACCTCTAGCAGGAGTTGAAAAGCTCGATCGGACCTTGAAAGGCAAGAACTTGATGTCTTGCTGCACAGAGGGGTCATTCCAAGTGCGGCCGATGAGCCGCTTGGCATCGAAGACCGTGTTCTCAGGATTGGAAGTGAGCTGATTCTTGGCCGCATCGCCGATCAGACGTTCCCCCTCAGGGGTGAAGGCCACATAAGACGGCGTGATGCGGTTGCCTTGATCGTTGGCGATGATCTCCACGCGGCCATTCTTGAACACCCCGACACTGGCGGAAAAACCCAACAGCAAAGGAATCAGTACTGCACTTCTCACACCAGCCGAGGAGGCCACGCCCCATTCTCCCCCTTCTACAAACCCGACTTACCAGGAGTAAGTGGTCCCCAGATCGATGCCGACCACCGTACCCACGTCCTCCTTCTTGTCTTCCTCCTCGGCCCGCGCCGCGCAGAGCAACAGTAGCACCGCGGCTACCAGAGAGAGCTTCATCTTGCCGTAGCTGTCGGCCACTTGCTCTCGGTCAGCAGGCAGGGAGGCAGACAGGCAGAAGTCGCAGGAAATCCAGCAACAGGCCGCAGAACCGAGCGCAGTGAGGTTACGGGTCTGTGAACCGCAAGGGCACCAGATCAGGAAGAGCTGCGAACAAGGTAAAAGGTAGGCCCGGGGAAAGCAGGCCGCTGCACTTACCTCTCACACTCGTCACACCTCAACTCTGTCTGTCTGTGTTGTCTCCGCCAGTGTCGAGCGCGCCGTCGCCTACTCGGCTTATATACCCTGCCCCCAGCCCCGTCGTGGAGGCCCGCGATTGGTGAAAGTGCTGCTTGTTGGAGGCCGCTGATTGGCCCAGGGCACCAAGCTGGCCGCCGCCGATTCGAAGCGGCCTCCTCCGCAATCTACGTCACCGCTACGCCCCCCGGGCAGACTCATTGGCTACTAGTGGTTCTCAGCAGCCACCAATGAGAGGCAACATCCGCTCCGTGGGCTGGTCCCATTGGTTCAGCAGCTGCCTCTCTCACCACCGCGTGACCTCTCACCCCGACGCGGCTTCCGCTGGTAACCGCTCGGAACCTTCCTTCACTGTGGGCCTTGGGGGACTGGCGCCGGTTCCGTGCTCCTGTTCCTTCAGGGTTGTGGGACCTGAGTCCGTGCTTTACTGCCTGTCTTCCCCTTCCCTGTTTCTCATCCCAGAGGAGGAAGCTGCTTTTTCTGCTCTCGGGTTCCATTCCTCCCAATCAGACTGGCTTCAGCGTAGATGCCGTGATCGCCCCAGAACACTTTTTCTCCGCCCTTCGCCTCCACTGCCGATTCTGGGTGTCCGAACCTCAAGGCCCTTTGTTATTCACCAGCCCTCTACTCTCAAACTTGGGCCTGTCTTGGGCTGTCCGGCAGAGAATCACAGCTCCTCCCAACTAGTTGGGTCACCCCTGTACCCCTGCCCGGCTATTTTTGTCTATTTCGACCCTCTTCAGAGTGCCCTGACCCCCCTCCCTACTGTGGCAACCTTCTCCTGAGAATTTATTAAAGCCACTTGCCACCTCTTCTCCCCAGCCCATCATTTCTTTTTCTGGCTCAGGTTATCATTTACAAGTTCTTCCTGTCCCTTCTGGACACCTTTCTGTCTTCACTCCTGAACAATACATGATGTCCTAAATGCATTTGGCAGACGAAGATCGTCTTGATAATGCTTTACTCTTTTTATAATATGTTGCAGAAAATAATAGAGGACGCTACTTACTTTGCTTACTATGTGCCGAGTATTGTTTTGTATGCTTTTCATTTGTTATTTGATCCTTACAGTTCAGTCATTGGTAGGCTGAAAGTGGGAAATCCATTTTCCAGGTGAGAACATTCAGACTAAAATATGATTAAATAATTGGACCAGTCCTGATCTGGTGAGTGATGGAGTTGGTATTGATATTCAGGTCAACTTTATCCCATAGCCACTGCTCTTAGTAACTTTTTGTTTTAATTCATTGATTCAACAAATATTTCACAGAATCTCCTGTGGGCTGGCCAAAAGCCCTGATAACAAAATATTTTTAGATATTTACAGAAGATGTTTGGTACCTTATCACAGGAACTGATGACTGCAGTATTGCTATTAAATGCATTTTTAAAAATATTTTTTGTAGTTGTAGATAGCCAGTTACCTTTATTTTATTTATTTTTAGGTGGTGCTGAGGATCAAACCCGGGGCCTCACATGCTAGGCAAGCACTCTGCCACTGAGCTACAGCCCCAACCCTAAATGCATTCTAAGGTTTAGAGGTATGTTGTATCCAAATGGTAAAGAAACATACACAGTTCACTATGATGTTGAGCCCATAAGTCAGTACTTAAGAATTCTGCTTTCTCCATTAGTGCCCCTGAAAGATTATAATGATGACTCAGAGTTGACTCCATTCTTACTGTAGAGGTTGCATCATGCATCTCTTTCAACAGGGCTTGTAATACTGCAGCAACATTGACCCCTCTTTGGGTTACATCAGTCCAGTAGCAAGATAGAAATCACCATTTGGCTATGTTACAGCTTTAAGTCATTTCAATTCTTTTTTTATCAAAAATCAAACTCATGGCACATTACTATAATCCCACCAATTCAGGAGGCTGAGGCAGGAGGATTGCAAGTTCAAGGTCAGCCTTAGCAACTTAGCATGACCCTGTCTTGAAAAAAATAAAAAGGGCTGCAGATGTACCTCAGTGGCAGAGCACCCCTGGATATTCAGTCCCCAGTACTAAAAAAAAAAAAAATTCTTCACTTCAGTCTCACCCTTGATTAATAAAGTGAACTTTTGCAACTCTACTTTTTCTAAGATTTAGAAAATAATCGACTAACTGCCAAAGAATTGGAAATTAAGTATTTTGTGTATATTATAGTTCCTAGTGTACCTTCCAAAGCTTGATCATTTATGGATCAAACAAATTTCATAGATAGAACCAATTTGCTGAATGTTAAAGGCCATTAATAGCTGGGTGCAATGGTGCACACCTGTAATCCCAGCAGCTTGGGAGGCTGAGGCAGGAGGATCTCCAGTTCAAAATCAGCTTCAGCAACAGTGAGGCACTAAGCAAGAGTGACCCTGTCTCTAAATAAAATACAAAAAAGGACTGGAGATGTGGCTCAGTTTGAGTGCTTCTGAGTTAAGTCTCCAGTATTCCCCCAGCAAGAAAAAAAAAAAAAAAGGTCAATAACAGTATATGACAAGTTACCATGCCAAATTATAAATAATTAAGTGCTAGAGACTGTGATAAATACTTATACATATTTATTTTAATTCTTTTAATATTTTTTAGTTGTAGGTGGACACAATACCTTTTTTTTTTTTTTTTTTTTAGATGTTGATGGATCTTTATTATTTATATGTGGTGCTGAGAATCAAACCCAGTGCCTCACACATGCTAGGCAAGTGCTCCACTACTGAGCCAAAACCCCAGCCCTCTTTTAGTTATTATGAAAACATTTTTTTACCCCTATTTTGGAACTAAGGAATCTGAAACTTGCCCAGGAGATCACACAGCTGTGAAGAGTTGGGCCCCAAATTGACCCTTGGAAGTTTGATTTCTAACCTTTGTAGTCCAGGTCATCATCCTGAGCTTCAGGTTTATAGGATACATAGTCACATATTTTGATAATTTATGATGGCTAAGTGCAACTTGCCTAATTTAAATGAGCTCATTTAATTTGTGCTTCTATGGATTAAAAAGAAATAGATTTCAATTTGCCATTTCAGAGAGCTAAAGTAGGACTGATTAGGATTGGATATCATTTACCTCCTATCATTTACCTCTTCTTTTCTGAAGAAAACAATAATTGAAGTCAGAGAGCAAGAAGGAAAATGGAAGGGCCTGTGTAATTTATAAGTTGACCATTTAGACCCTGATAATTGAGAATCTTCCACATGTTTTGTTGGAGAGAACATGAAACTAGAAGATAGGGTACATGACCTTGCGGGAGGAAGCTTTTCGGAGCCCCAGTTTTGTTTTGCTTTTTGTTTGTTTGTTTTTGGCTCTTTTTAGTTATACATGACATTAGTAGAATCCATTTTGATAAAATTATAGAAGCATGGAATATATCTTATTCTAATTAGGACCCATGCTTGTGGTTTACATGATGGTCGGATTCACTTAGGTATTTTCATATATGTACATAGGAAACCTAGTTTCTCCATCTATTTAATGTGTTTTTCCCTCTCTTGTCTGTCTTAGTTGTTTCAAGGTTCAGATGAAATGCTGTATGTGAAAGTTCTTTGAAAATTGTGGAATCATGGTAATGCTGTCATTAGTGATACACCGAGAAGAAATTTTAGAAGCTCTTCAAATGTCACCTCTTGAGGATCAGCTTTCAAGATTTCATTTAATGGAAAAATATAGTGATTATTTTGAATTTGACAAAGATTTTTGTAAATGCTTTTAAAGTGAGTGGAACATCTACTTACTTTCATATATTGGGCACATAGGTGCATTTTTTAAAATATATTTTTTAGTTGTTGATGGACCTTTATTTTATTAATTTATTTACATGCAGTGCTGAGTATTGAACCCAGTGCCTCACACATGCTAGGCAAGTGCTCTACCACTGAGCCACAACCCCAGTCTCATAGATCCATTTTTGTTTAAGGAACTGGCAGTAATTAACTTACTTCATCAAACTACTCAAGAGGAAAAAGTTTCACTCTATAACACCTAAGCTGGAAATAATAGTAGGGATAAATCATGTAGTCTTTTCGTGTGTGTGTAATTCTCAAAGTAAAATTGCTGCTGAATGTGGTGGTACATGCCTGTAAGCTGAACTACTTGGAAAGCTGAAGTAGGAGGCTTGCAAGTTTGAGGTCAGCCTGGGAAATTTAGCAAGAACTTGTCTTGAAAAAAAATGACTGGGAATGTAACTCAGTGGTAGAGTGCCCCAGAGTTTCTTTTCTACTACAGGGGTGGGGGAACAGAAAAGTTTGAATATCTTCCACTGTAGCAGGTTATGACAAACTTGCTTTCCAGAGTGGTTAAATGTATACACTCACTAGAAATCTACAAGACTTTCTAGTATTCCATATCACCATCCTCATTTAATACAAGATGGGTGTGATGGTGCATGCTTCTAATCCCAGCAGCTCCAGAGGCTGAGGCAGGAAGACAGCAAGTTGGAGGCCAGCCTCAGCAAATTAGCGAGGCTTTAATGAGACTCTGTCTCAAAATATTAAATAAAAAGGAGTGGGGGATGTAGCTCAGTGGTTAAGTGCCCCTGGGCTCAATCCTGGGTACCTGCCCCAAAAGCATTTAATATAACTGTTTTATTTGACAGTCCATGGATGTGTACTGGCATCTCATTGTGGTTTAAATTTTTATTTTTCTGATTACTCAAGCTCAAGTGATCCACCACAGCCTCTCCAGTAGCTGGAATTACAAGTATGTGCAACTACACCCTTTTTAAGATATTCTTTTCCCTTTTTAAATTATTATTTAAAAATTTTTTTCTTTAGTTATAGATAGACACAATACCTTTATTTTATTTATTTTTATGTGGTACCCAGGATTGAATCCAGTGCTTCACAAGTGCTAGGCAAGTGCTAGGCAAGTGCTCTACCACTGAGCTACAACCCCAGCTCTATTCTTTTATTTTCTAAAAACTCTTTTTTTTTTTTTTTTTTTCTCAGTAGTGGGGATTGAACCCAGGTCCTTGTGCTTGACATGGCAAGTCCTCTACCAACTGAGCTATATCCCCAGCCCTAAAAACTCATTTTTATAACCTCTTTTAGAGTTTTAGGTCACCTGGAATTGAATATATATATATGGGATGCACATGGTATGAGTCAAATTCATTTTTTCCCTCATGGATAGCCAATTGTCCCAGCATCATTTTTCATATTAGTATATTCGTTAACCTTTATCTTAATCACTATAGCTTAATAGTAAGTCTTGATATCTGGAAGAATAAACCTTCACATTGCTCTTCCTCAGGAATGCTTCTGACTATTCTTGGAGATTTGTGTTTCCATGTAAGTTTAAGAATCAGCTTGTCGATGTTCACAAAACAAATCTGTTATATACTGTTAAGTTTAAAAAATGGGTTATGGTATAGCAAAAGTATAACATTATTTATTTCTATTATTATTATTATTATTATTATTTTGGCACTAGGGATTGAACCCAGCTGCACTTTACCAGTGAGCACATCCCCAACCCTTTTTATTTTTTATTTTTTATTTTGAGACAGGATGGCTTGATAAGTTACTTTAGGGCCTCTCTAAGTTGCTGAGGCTGGCCTTGAACTTGTGATCCTCCTGCTTCAGCCTCCTGAATCAAGGAAATTATAGGCATGCATCACCATGCCCAGCCCTATAACATTTATTTATAAAATAAACTTTACAAAGTCTTAAATTTCTCTTTAACTCTTCTATATTTTAGTATTTTTAGAAAATTTGCATGGATTTTGTCAGAAATAATTTCTATTTTGAAACAACAAATTATGATTTATCAGTCGGGCACAGTGGTGCATCCTGAATCCCTGCAATTTAGGAGGCTGAGGCAGGAGGGTCACAAGTTCAAAACCAGCCTCAGCAATTTAGAAAAGCCCCAAGCAACTTAGCAAGACTGTCTCAAAATAAAAAATAAAAAGGGGTAGGGATGTAGATCAGTGGTAAAGCACCCCTGGGCTCAATCCCTAGTGCCCCCACCCAAGAAAAAAGCTTCCCAATTTCTAGCCAGTTGTGGTTTTGCACACCTGTAATCCCAAATTCAAGTCCTTCCTGGGCAACTTAGTGAGACCCTGTTCTCTCAAGTTTAAGGCTTTTGTTGCCCTCAATTTGTCCAATAATTTTAAATTCCTTGGCAAATGCTGTAAATCCATGTAACTACCTGAATACGTCCCTCAGGCCTTGGAAGGGTTGCCAGGCAAGTAAGGGATCTTAAATCATATCTCTATCAGTGTCATGGTAAATTGACCTCCTGAGTACTATTATTTATCAGCCAGTCAACGCAGGACAACCAAGGGCCAAGAACATACATGGGCTAAGGCTGTAACTGGTATCCTGTCCTGTTTTCCCTGTTTTCAAAGTGCAGAAGAGTTTTTTGTTTTATGTTTTTTGTTTTTTGTTTTTTGTTTTTGGTACCAGGGATTGAACACAGAGAGTTTAACCACTGAGCCTGGACCACATATCTCCCTCCTTTATATTTTTTATTTTGAGACAGGGGTCTCACTATGTTGCTTAGGGCCTTACTAAGAGGCTGGCTTTGAACTTATGATCTTCCTGTCTTAGCCTCCCAAGTTGCTGGGATTAGAGGCATGCACCACTGTGCACAGCAGGAAAAGGACCTTTTTAACGGATAGTTTTATGCCACCTTGGTATTAGGACAGCTTCCACACATGTCTTTCTGGATTTTTTTTTACTTACAGGATTCCCGAGCTTTAGAAATATTTGACCATTAAAAAATTTTCTTTTACATTTATACATGGTTAATTTACTTGTATCTTTTTGTAATTCAAAATGTCATGAATCAACCTATTTGTCCATCAGTATGAAATGCTGAATTAGCTATGGTAGATTACACTATCTACCATCGATATTTAGGTGGCACATGCCTGTAATCAAAGCAGTTTGGGTGGCTGGGGCAGGAGAGTCATGAGTTCAAGGCCAGCATAGCAATTTAGCCAGGCCCTAAGCAACTCAGTAAGACCTTGTTTAAACAAAATACAAAAAAGGGCTGGGGATGTGGCTCATTGGTTGAGTTCACTCCTTGGTACAAAAAAAAAAGTAAGTGTGAAGTTTGGAAAATAAAAGAAATTTTTACACACTGATATGGAAGGATACCTTTGATTTATTTATTTATTTAGTGAGACTGGGGATTGAACAAAAAAAAAAAAAAAACTACCACTGAGTCACATCCTCAGCCCAAGTTTCTGGGTTTACAGGCAACTGGCTAAGATTTATTACTAAATAAGAAAAGCCAGCTGTAGTGTGTAAAATTTGATCTTATTTGTGTTAAACACACACACACACACACACACACACACACACACAGCAAATTTGGACAGATACCTGTGAAATTGACAACAGTGTCCTTCCTGGGTGTAATTAGATACATTATTTTAAGAGCAAAAATGGATTCCTCTATTATTTGATTGAAATCTTTCCAAGATGTAGTGAACTGTAAAGGACTTGTTGCCTTCAGCATTTTTTAAAATATTTTTTTAGCTGTCAATGGACCTTTATTTTATTTATTTACATGCAGTGCTGAGAATCAAACCCAGCACCACACACATGCTAGGCAAGTGCGCTACTACTGAGCTGCAGCCCAGCCCAGCACTGGATGTTTTAAATGCTTATCTGGTGTTTATGAGTTTGAACCACAGCACAATATAACATCTTACACTTTTGTTTTGCTTTATGGTAACAGCTTTGACCTGCATCCTTTGTTCTTGTTTTGAGTTGAATTGAATTGAGGTCTTACTGTGTTGCCCCCTTTAGTCTTGAATTCCTGGGCTCAAGCAATCCTCCTGCCTCAACCTCCTGAGAACTGGGACTATAGGCATGTACTACTGTGCCTGGCAGTCATTTGATCTTATCTTCATACCTACTGGGTGGGATAGATAGTATTGGTAACATCTGTGTTGCCATTGAAAATATAGTTTTGGACTTATTTCATGGTAAAGTTATGGATTCTGTGCTATACTGGTGTCTATGTTATAGCTGCATTTGCTTATCACTTAACCTATCATTTAATTGACTCAGATGAGACACTTATCTTTCCACAAGCAAAGGTGTTACAGGTGTATACTAACATTTCAGTGTTTTCTTTCTCAAACAGTGTGCTCAATAGATAAAAACATGTCATAGGTTAGATCCTTGTTTCTTTTTTCTTCCTCTTCCTAATCTTTCTTTCTTTCTAGATGCAGCCCTGCTTTTCTTTCTGGTATGGTTTGCTCTCAGTTAACTGTCATATTTTCCTTTTTGTAGGTGCATAATATCTTAATGTTACTTTTCCTAGTGGCATATACATTTTCAGTAGGCTGTCTTGAAGAACAGCTTCCAAATTCCAAGAGAAAGAGTGTGCAGAGTAGATGATCTCTGAGATTCTGAGTTTTAATAGATCATTTAAAAATAGGCAAATATTTATTTCTAGGTAGCATATCAGGTTCCAGGAAAACAATGGTGAATAAGATGACCTCAGGGAATACTATTTATTGATTTTGAGCAAGTTTTTACCTCTATGGTTAGCCTCTTTGATTCAAAATATCTATAATGACAAAGTTTGGGGGTCTTTGACAGACCTGGTGATAGTGTTTTTGTCCAGAAACATTTGCCAGAGGCCCCTCAAATCACCTGGCAAAGACATTTGCTTTTTATTTTGCTTCTAAGACTGGCTATGGACATACAGAGATTTTTTAATATTTAAATTCTGATTTTGTCATTGCTCTGTGATTCTGAGCAGGATACTTTAATGGCAAATGTGGAGCTGGAAGTCGAGAACTAAACTGTCATCAAGATTCAGTGTGAATTTGTGACTATGGACAAATAATTTTATATCCCTTTATGTCAGGGATGGCTAAGTGGTATATTGGAAAGAAAATGGACAGAGTTCATAGTTTATTCATCCCACTCATTTGAAAAACAAAATAGTTTGGTGTGGTGTTACACACCTGAAATTCCAGTGACTTAGGAGACTGAGGCAAGAGGATCACTAGTTCAAGGTCAGCCTCTGCAATTTAGTGAGGCCCTAAGCAACTTAGTGAGACCCTGTCTCAAAAAAAAAAAAAAAAAAAAAAAAAAAAAAGTGCTGGGAATGTGGCTCAGTGACTAAGTGCCCCTTGGTTTAATCCCTAGTACCAAATAAGTAATAATAAAAAAACAAAAATAGCTATACATTGTGGCACATGCCTATAATCCCAGCAACTCAGGAGACCAAAATAGGAGGAATGCAAGTTTGAGATCAGCCTCAATGAAAAGGACTGTGTTAGCTAACTCAGTAGTTAAAGGTGCCTGTGGGGGGCTGCTAGGGTTGTAGCTCAGTGGTAGAGCACTTGCCTAGCATGTGTTAGGCACTGGTTTCCATTCTCAGCACCACATATAAATAAATAAAATTAGAAAATAAAGATTCATTGACAACTAAAAAATATTTAAAAGGAAGTGCCTATGGGTTCAATCCCCAATACCAAAAACCAAAAATCAAGAAAAACAGAATACAAAAATCTCCGTAAGTCCCTGCTCCCAAGAAATATTATTATGACAGGTTCCAGGGAGACAGCAGGGTTTCCTGCCCAGAGGAGTAAAATGTGGTGAATGTATTACCTAGTCCATGTTCTGCAAGAATCGCTGCTGTAAATCCACCGCCCTGGTAGGAGAATTGAATTCCTTGCGTGTGCTGAATGGAAAGAAGATTGGAAACTTTATCTAGCTCAAGTTCTTCATTCATAGGTGACAGAATAGGGCTTAGAGTGATTAATTAACCATTCCAGTTCTCTTTTCACTTGCTATTGCATAATGTAGTTTGTTGTGGACGCTCAAGATCCTTGTGGCACTTTGGAGGCCTTTTATTCCCTCTTCTCTGGCCTATGTGCTCCAATCTGTCTAGAGTACCCAGTGTTCCAGAGCTCATTATGAACAAGTTCATTTTATTCAGGCTGGGTTCTTCATTAGCAATCCATTTTCCATCTCGAATCCAGCCATTAATTTACTTCCAAGTGTCACCTTCTCCATAAGGACAACCTGATGAGATCTGGGAATCTCCTAGCATGCCTACCTCAGTTTACCACCCTTACTCTGTGGGAGTTTCTTTCCACTTTAGGTTATAAATTGTATCCTGTTGCTTTTTTTTATATACCTTTATTTATTTATTTTTATGTGGTGCTGAGGATGGAACACAGTGCTTCACACGTGCTAGGCAAGCGCTCTACCACCTAGCCCTATCCTGTTGCTTTTTTCATCTTGCCCCTGCCTTGTACAATGTAACAAGAACTGGTAAATAATCTTTGAATTCTTGAATCAGTTGATGGCAACATGATAGCATTAACACCTGACTAGCTACCAGAGAATAAAGCAAATTCTGACCATCTTTAAAGTGGGTACGACAAGGAAGGTGAATAGATGGAGAGAGCAATCTGGGATTTGATTCATATCTGAAATGGTAGGGAAAAAGATTTTTTAAATTATTTTTTTCTTTTGTGCTTAGAGGCTCCCAGTGTTTGGAGTTTTTAAAAGGGTTGCCAAGGGGAAAACATTGTGTACTGCTCCAGGCAGTATAACTACTAGCAAAGGAAAGAAGTTAAAGGGAAGCAGATTTCAGCTCAGCAGGAGGTGGAACTTTCTAACATTTAGAGCTGTCCAACAGTGGAACAAGCTGCAATACTTAGGAGCTCCCTGAAATGTGAACTGTTAAAAAAGATGACCATTTGGCTAAATGTACAAGAGGGAATTCCTTCCTGGAAGGAGTTTGCACCAATGACCTTTAAGGTGTCTTCCAATTTTAAGGTTTTTATGTCTATTCAACTGGGCTAACCTAACTTCTGAATAGATCTGAGTATTTTGTTAGGAAGTTATTGGATAAATCGTCAACTGACTTAAAATAACTAGAAGGTCAAGTTTACCATATGTAAAATTCAATAAAGTGACAAGGGGGAAACCAGGTTTAATACTGCAAATCCAGATGCCACCCAAACCACTTCCCGACGCCTTTCAACCGAAAGCCAGAAAGTGTACCAACGGAGGGGCGAGTGGGAAAATCATTTAAGTAACGTTGCTGGCAAGTGAGAGTCTAAGTCTTTGTTGGGGCGGATTTTTCACGGCCAGAATTCCTGAGCGCAGAGGCGAGGGCCCGGGTGTCGTAAGCAGTTCTGGGGAAGGCGAAACCGGACGAGACGCGCGCGGCGGCCCGGCCAGCGGCGGGCAGTGGAAGGTAAGCCGCGGGTAGCCGGGCCGGGCCGCGCCGCCGATCCCAGGGGCCCCCGCGGCTCTGCGCACGCGCGCTGGCGTGGCGGCAGCGCCGCCGCAGGACGCAGGGAACCCGACTGGCGAGCGGCGGCGGCGGCGGCGGCGGCGGCGGTGGCGGTTCTCGGCAAGGGCGACGGCTTGGTGGCCGAGCGGCTGTCCGACGCGGACTTCGGTGCCCTCCTCCGCATGCGCCCGTCGGTGAGCGCGCGTCCCGGGCTATCCTGCGCTGAGTGCGCGGCTCCGTGCCGGGCAGCCCGGCAGCTCCGGCCTAGGGCCGCATCCTGCGCCTGACGGCTGGGCGGCCCGGTGCAGCTGACCCCTGGGCCCTGCGCGCTTCCCTCCGGTGTTGGGCGAGGCGGGGGTGGGGGGACACGCGGCGAGGCCCGGGGGGCGATGAGGCAACGCGCAGGGGCCAGGGCGCCCGGCCTGGGGCGGGCGGAGGGAGGGACGTGTGGGGGATGGGGTGGGAAGGGGCCGAGGACCGCCGCGCGGCTTGGGGTGCGCGCCAGGGCGAGCTCCGGGCAGACGGGACACCGAGCACCCGAGGCGAGAAGCGGGTGGGGTGCCTTCTGAAGGACGCTGGCGGGGATGTCGTGCTTCGCGGAATCTTGACAAGCTGGACGCACGGGTCTGGGGCAGCCCATCTACCGTAACCGCGCACACTATACTTGGCATTTTTCCACTTGTGGGTGGAGGTCTGGAAGTGAGGGTCTGTGGGTCGTTTGCATCTGTTTTCCTTCAACTTTACGTTTTATTGACTGGCAAAATTGTAATGAGTGCTGGCTAGGCAAACCCCAGAAATAAACAGGATTTTATGCATAAATCTGCATGAGAACAAGGAGACATGGTGTTATATTCAATGAGAGGAATCAGTGTTTTAAAATTGGGGACAAAAATCAGTTTGAGCAGGGCTTCCAAAGAGTTTTTAATCTGGGATTCACCAACAGATAGAATGTGGATAGAATTCAAGGGTCCTATAACAAGACTGGGGGTAAAATTGAATCTTTTTATTGACCACTAGCTGAAATTTATTATTTCCTTCAGTTAGGAAAGTGGGCAACAAACCACAGTAGTATTGGCAATGACTGTGACTTTGTTACCAATAAAAATTACAGGTATTGTTGTATCATGTTTATGGTTGATGTAGATATCTCAAAATGTTCTTTATGCGTATCATTTCTTTGAATTTATGGGCATTACCAGATCTTGTTATTTCATGTGATGATAAAGCTGCATGTATATTGCCATATCATGTTTTTATTGTTTTGCTAGTATTTCTGTATAATATATTTTTTTCATATTCATACATATTGTGCATTTAAAATCAATCTGAGAAAGGGACCATAGGCTTCACCAGACTTCCAAAGAGGTCCATAACACAAAATGGTTAAAAACACCTGAAAAATACGGAGGTTTTGGGGGATCTATGAGTTCCTGGAAGAATATGTGTTTCTTAGGTAAAAAAGAAGACAAAGTAGACAGGATAATAGTATAGATGAAAAAGAATTTCTTAATCAGGGACATCAAAGATTTGGATAGAATCAGAGTAGTAGGTTCATAGTTGTTCTTTGTACCAGAGTGGGAGTTTGAAAAGACAGACAACAGACATTTCAATCAGAGTACTGATAATCAGCAAAAGAATCAGAGGAAGAAAGGGAAGTGAATATTTTGGCTCTCAGATTTTTAAGGCACCTCCCTAATAAGCCTCCAAGTGATCTAAGTCCTCCAAGCTCTTGTGTAATCTTGTGAAAGGAAATGTTAGTGTTTGCTGATTTTTTTCTTAAAATCATGAGAGTGGTATGGTTTTTAAAGAGGAAGATATCCTAATTTCTTTACCTTTATTTAGTTTTTTTTTTTTTTTTTAATGTGGTGCTGGGGATTGAACCCAGTGCCTCACACGTGCTAGGCAAGTGCTCTACCATTGAACCACAGCTCCAGCCCCATTTCTTTACCTTTAAGAGAAAAATAAGAGTCTCTGTCTAAATTTATCTTCCTGTTACCCTTTTTTTTCATATATGATAGGAAGTACATGTATTCATTATGGAGTTGGAGAGTTGGTAAGTCATTTTCTTAATTCTATTTCAAATTCTTGGAGTTTTTCATTTTGGCATCAGTCTTCTCACTGATAAATCACTCAGCATTTTTTCAGATATGTGTATCTTAAACTGTATTTTGTGAAGCACCTGTCAACATTTTGTGAGATTTTTCCACCTCTAAAATAAGAACAGTAATCAAAAACTACTGCAGCAACTTTTTCTGGAAAAAATCAAGGGGGAGTATGAAAAAGTAAAACTATTTTATGAAACATGATTGGTATTTGTGTTGAATTGAACATACCATATTATGAGTCACTGCCTGGGAGAGTCTTCCCTGTCACTTTCTGTGCCCTTACACTGCTGTCTTTATCATTCTTTGTTCACTGCCTTTGTGTTTTGTTTATGGCATGTGTCTATCTAATGTTATTTATGTATTTGTTGAATATTTTAATCTTTTTCTTTTCTACTTGTATGTTGGCTCCGTGGCAATAGGGACCTTGTCTTCACTGCTGTGTCATAATAAGGGGTGGCACGTAACAGGTGCTCAGTAAATATTTATTGAATACATGTGTTAATTCATAGGAACTAGATTTTTTATTTCTAGGAATAAAGTACTTTTTTTTAAGTGTTGAAAATAGTATTATTCCTATTGAATCGAAATGGAAACTTTTCATTTTATTTTTTTGGGGGGAGATACTAGGGATTGAACCCAGAGGTATGTTACTATTGAACAACATCCTCAGCCCTTTTTATTTTGAGACAGTGTCTCTCACTAAGTTGCTTTGGGCCTCACTAAGTTGCTGAGTTTGTCCTCAAACTTGCTTTCCTCCTTCCACAGCCTTCCAAGCCACTGGGATTACAGGAGTGTGCCACCATGCCTGACTTCATCTTATATATTTTTTAAAAGATAGAATATTATTTCCTGAACATCATGTAGTGCTTTTGGTTCCGTTTAGGTAGTATTTATTTATTTATTTATTTATTTATTTAAAATTTGTGGTACTGGGGATTGAATCTGTGGCCTTGGGCATGCTAAGGCAAGTGCTCTATCACTGAGGTATTATTCCCCAGCTGTGGGTACTACTAATTTTAGTGCTTGCTGCTATGCAGGTTTTGGTTGTCCTTAACTTTCTATGATGATGTAATAAAAGAAAGTCTCTGCTTCGCTTTACTGTGTGATCCTAGGTTGGTGGTTTTACTTCCTAATTACTCTGCTGTTCTCCCCACTCAGGGGTGCTGTATCACTTAGCTATGTCCCCAGTTGCTCCTGGTCTCAAACTTGTGATCCAACTTTCTCATCTTCCTGAGGAGTTACCACACACACATCTAGTTACATTCTATATATTGAGGCCTACAGATTCGCCTGTGTCAAAAAGAAGAAAAGTAACTCTAAGGAATACTAGTATACTGGGTACAGTGGCACATGCCTCTAATCCCAGGGATTTAGGAGGCTGAGGCAGGAGTATCCCAAGTTCAAAGCCAATGTGGGCAGCTTAGTGAGACCCTGACTCAGAACTAAAAACAGGACTGGGGATGTAGTTCAGAGGTAGAACACCCTGGGTTCAATCCCTAGTAACACACACACCCACACACATACACACCTGCAAACCTACAGAAGACTAGTACATAAACACATATTTATCCTTCACCTGTATCTGCTAATTGCTAACATTTTGTCATTTTTGCTTTACACCTAGGATACACACATTACTTGATGAACCATTTGAAAGTTAGGTGTGAATATGGACACTGTTTGATCTCTTTACCCTCAAAATACTTTAGCTTTTATTTCCCAGGAACAAGGACTTCTATATAGCTATAATTTAGTTGTCACACTTAAGATTTTTAACATGGATGTAGTATGATTACTTAATGCACAGTCTGTTTTTCAATTTGTCCCAATACTGTCCTTACTTTGTTGTTGTTTTTTGTTTTTGATCCAAGACCCAGTTAAAAATCTTGCATGGTATTATTGCATGGTATCAAATCTAGGATCATTTTCCAGCCCTTTTTAGGGTGTCTTATGACACTAACATTTTAATATTTTAATATTTGTGGTGCTGGGGACTGAACCCAGGTCCTCAAGCATGCAAAGCACTTGTTCCACCCTTGAACTTCATCCCCAGCCCCAGACAGTAACATTTTTAAAGCATCTGTACCACTTGTTTTGTAGAATGCTTGTCAATTTCCGTTCCTCTGAACATTCAGATTAAACATTTTGACTGTAATTTGACACAAGTGATTTTAGGTCTCTTTTAGTGTAGCTCATCAGGGACATATGATGGCCAGTTTTGTTATTCATGTAAATCTGATTGATTAAGGTAACATTTAGATTTCTCTTGTAAAGTCATCTTTTTTCCTTTGTAATCAATAAGTAATCTATGAAGTGATCATCTTTTTTTACTTTCTCAGTTGTGATTTCTAGCCAGGCGTGGTAGCACATGTCTACTATCACAATGACTGAGGAGGCCAAGACAGGAGAGTCACAAGTTTGAGGTCACCCACAGCAACTTAGCAAGGCTCTCAGCAATTTATTGAAACCCTGTCTCAAAATAAAAAGGACTGGAGATGTATCTGAGTGGCAAAGTGCCCCTAGGTTCCCCCATACCAAAAAAAAAAATCATGATTTCTTAATAGAGGTACTTGTCAAAAGGGTCAAGAAAATGTAGATTGGAGATACTTGCTACTAAATGGGAGAGTGAGGAATCCAGGAAAGCCGTGGGGAGAAAATGACATTTGACCTGCACCTTGAGGTGCTGGGGAGATAGCTCAGTTGGTAGAGTGCTTGCCTTGTAAGTACAAGGCCCTGGGTTCGATCCCCAGCACCCCCCCCCAAAAAAAAAAAAAAAAAGAAAGAAAGTGAGTGTGAACTGCACCTTGAGTCATATGTGTAATGGCTATAGGGATATTAGAGAAAGATTCCAAGTGGAGAAGC
The DNA here is from genome assembly GCF_902686445.1 of Sciurus carolinensis. Classification (NCBI taxonomy): domain Eukaryota; kingdom Metazoa; phylum Chordata; class Mammalia; order Rodentia; family Sciuridae; genus Sciurus; species Sciurus carolinensis. The sequence goes on along the minus strand of NC_062226.1, from coordinate 9,596,626 downwards.
AACTTGAACAAAGACAAGGACAGAGGAAATTATAAACTGAATGAAAATATCCAGGTCCTTTTCAGGGGCCTAATTTATTAAATCTTTGAAAGAGTAAAGTGGGAGGAAAGTTTATAAAGGTAGTTTGGGATGAAGAAATGCTGAAAAATCTGGGCCGCACAGCTTCTCTCTCCATTGTAACCAGAAGTTCACTGTGGGAGTGATGGTTCTCCTCAGGGCACTACCCTAGCCCATTGCAGTGAATTGCTCCCGGGGAGCCTGAACTCTGTGTACTGCAAAGAACCACAGAGGCAGCATGGGGAAATGAAGAGTGTGGGACTTTGGTGTCAGATCTGAGTTTGAATCCCTTCTTTGCTACATGATAACTGAATGATCAGGCAGTAAGTTATCTGACTTTTCTGAATCTTTTTCCTCATCTGTAAAGTGGAGGAGTTGCATACCTACCAAGTAGGATTAAATCTACTAATAACATAGGAAAATCATCAGGAACATGACTTTCTCTCAGTCATTAATAGTTATCATTAGGTGCTCTACCTCTGATTCTACTTCCATTACTTTTCTTCCTTGGTACCACATTCCAAACTTTAAAACAAATCCTATTCTTTTGGTGCCTTCTTGGCTACTGTCATAGTACTCTCACATCCTGCTTCACCGACAGGCTCTGCTGAGCGTTGTGAACTGTGGTTCAGTGATGGCACACAGCACTTACTATCTTACAAGGTGCTATTGCCTGATAATGGCATTCTGGAAATTGTGACAATATATACTAATTTGTATATAAAGTTAACAACATGAAGGCTTTTTTTTTTTTTTGTGGTACTGGGGATCGAACTCAGGGCCCTGTGCTTGCAAGGCAAGCACTCTACCAACTGATCTATCTCCCCAGCCCAATATGAAGTTTTTACCAGGAATTGAACCCAGGGATGCCACATCCCTAGCCCATTTAATTTTTTATTTTGAGACAGGGTCTTCCTAAGTTACCTAAGTCCTCACTGAGTTTCTGAGGCTGGCTTTGAACTTGTGATCCTCCTGTCTCAGCCTCCAGAGCTGCTGGGATTACAGGCATGCTCCACCTGGCCCAGCAAGTTTTTTACTTTTTAAACGTAATATGCTATAGTTTACTTAGTTCATTTTGAAAAACTACACCAAATGTTTTTAGCAAGTTTAAGAGGTATGTTCTGGTGGTAAGACGTTTACTTCTTTTTTTTTTTCTTTTTTTTCCCTTTAAAGGGTGAATATATTTGAGAGAGTTGGTTATACATTTATACATTCTAGGAATCTCAAAGGTAAAGTATGATACAATTGTGTGTGTGGCACTGGGAATTGAACCCAGGGCCTTGCACATACTAGGCAAGTACTCTACCACTGTCTACTGAGTTGCATCCCCAGTCCTTTTTTTGGTGGGGTGGCGGTACTAGGGATTAAACCCAGGGTTGCTCTACCCTTTAGCTGTATCCTCAGTTTTTTTTATTTTTTATTTTGAGCAGTGTCTCAGTAAGTTGCCGAGGCAGGCTTCAAACTTGCAGTCCTCCTGGCTTATCCTCTTGAGTCACTGGGATTACAGATAGATGCCACTGCACCTGACTTATCCCTTCTCTTTAAAGAACTTTAAAAAAAAAATGCTTATTTGAGGGCTGGGGTTGTAGCTCAGTGACAGAGTGCTTGTCCAGCATGTGTGAGGCACTGGGTTCGATCCTCAGTACCACATTAAATAAATAAATTAAATAAAGGTATTGTGTCCATCTACAACTAAAAGTATTTTTAAAAACGCTTATTTGTATTTTCTAATTTTTCTCAATGTGATTCAATATGTATTATAATTTTGTAAAGACATTTTCAGAAGGACATTTCTTTTTTGTTCCTAAACTGAAACCTAATTTTGAACTCTGCAGTGCAGTGGTCAGAGTAAGTGATGAATATCTATTGCTACTTCAGCCTTCTCCTGGTAAATATATATAAATGATGGCTGAACAAAATTTTGATAAAGGAAAACAGCACACTTCATAGGAGGCTCTAAAATGTCTTTTTAAAATTTAGTTCCAAGGTGAACCAGATACCTTAAGTACTTATAACTGAAAGAAAACAGCTTAATTTTAGACCCCATATATGTGTGTGTGCATGTGTGCTTGTGTGTTGGCTGTGTTGTGATTGAACACAGGACCTTGAGCATGCTACACAAGCGTAGGCAAGTGCTCTACCATTGGACTGCACCCCAAGTCCTTGTGTGTGTGTTTCTATGCACACCTTTTAGTATTCTATATTCTTAATATAAGACTTTAAACATACTCTTGTATCTGTTATAACAGTCATGATGTCTGCTCATTACCTAAGATGTCTGTCCAAAAAGGTGCTTTCTTTGTCTTGCTCCCATAAAATGCTGGTACACCCATGCAGACTAGTGGAAAGCATGTTGTCAAACGTGTTCAGTTCTTTTTTTTCCCCCCATACTAATTTGTTTTATTAATTATTTTCTGTGAATCTTTGGAAGGATTAAACTGTGGTTTTTCTATTGGAAAATTTAAAACACAAATTAGTCAAGGGATATTAGACTGTTTCAGGGTCAGAGTTCCTCCAAGCAATCTTTTTTTTTTTTTTTTGAGGAGGGGTGAGGGGAAGAAATGGGGTCTAGCTGTATTGCCCAGGCTGGTCTCAAATTCCTATGGCCCCAGCAATCCTCTTGCCTCATTTTCACAAGTAGTTGGGACTATAACACCCACCCACAATCTTTGTTTTTTTTAAATACTAGAGATTGAGCCCAGGGGCACTTTCCTATTGAGCTACATCCCCAACCCTTTTTATTTTTTATTTTGAGACAGAGTCTCCCTAAGGTGCTTAGGGTCTTGCTAAATTGCTGAGACTAGCCTTGTACTTGTGATTCTCCTGCCACAGCCTCTTGAGTTGCTGGGATTACAAGTGTGTGCCACCTCACCTTACTTAAATTCATCTATTTTTATCCCACTTTGAACTGTGTCTTTTCCCTTTCTAATGCAGCATTTTGATCTATCTCTTGATTTCACTCTATTTTAAATTTATTAATCTTGACTACTGTTCAGAAAAATATTAAGTTTAAAAGTCATAGTACCTAAGGCAGTGTTGCAAAATATTTACAAATGCATATTTCTGGACCAGATAAACTTGGGAGAGAATGGATTTTTTTTTTTTTTTTTTTTAATATATCAGGGATTGGACTCAGAGATGCTTAAGGCTGGGCAAGGTGGCACTTGCTTATAATCTCAGCAGACTCAGAAGGCTAGGCAGAGGATTCTAAATTCAAAGCCAGACTCAGCAATAATGAGGCCCTGAACAATTTAGCGAGAACCTGTCTCAAAATAAAAAATAAAAAATAGATTGGGGATGAGGCACAGGGGCCCTTGGTTCAATCTCTGTCACACACACACCAAAAAAAAAAAAAAAAAAGAGCCACATCCCCAGCCCCTTTTATTTTATATTGAGACAGGGTCTCACTAAGTTACTGAGGCTACCTTTGAACTTGCAATCCTCCTGCCTCAGCCTCCGGAGCTGCTGGGATTACAGATGTGCACCACTGCACCTGGTGGATTAATTCCTTTTGCAGAATATTTTTTCATCTTTACTGCCTTCCTTTGAACCCAAAGAATCTGTAAGTTTGAGTTCTCTAAAGTTTTTTTTTTTTTTTTTGGTGTTGGGGATTGAACTCAAGGGCACTCAACCACTGAGCCATATCCCCAGCCCTGTTTTGCTGAGGCTAGCTTTGAACTTGTGATCCTCCTGCCTCAGCCTCCCAGTCAGGCGTGCTCCACTGAGTCCAGCTCTAAAGTGTTTTTTTAACATCTAACCATTTAATGTGATGGAACAAGTTGAATTCTGACACTTAAAACATTATGGTAGTGGTAATGATAATAGTAGATAATATTTATTAAGTTCCTTTTCTTTTTCTTAGCTATTTTGTGAACTGTTCAAAATTATGAATTCTCAAAATAAAAAAAGAACAAATATTTGTAAGTTCTATGAAATACCATTCTGGTAACTGTAATGAAATGGACATGATGGCCTATTTGCTTACATGCTTTAATTTTGAGGTGGACTCCTGAGTCTGAAAGAGGCTTTGCTGGAAGTACTGCTCAGCAAAAACGCAGCAGAAGCTCAGAGTTCTCTTTCTGCTCCCCCATTTGGTTGTTTTGTACGCCCACTATATTTATGGGAGAAGCTAAGTTTATCCACGGGACTAGAGCTTCCTCAAAGCATGTGGGTGGTGAAATGTTCCTCTCAGAAATTTCCAGAGAGTTCTGAGGATTTTTATTTCATTTTTAATTTTTTTGTGGTGCAGGAGATCCAACCTAGGGCCTCTCAAATGCTGGACAGGTGCTTTACCACTGAACTGCATTGCCAGCCCCTGAGGATTTTAGATTTTTCTTCGTTATTTGGTTCATCTTGATCTCAAAATTTATATATATATATATATATATATATATATATATATAATCATTAGAGATTGTTGAATTGGAGGAGAATGGATTAGTGGTATTTAATTTCAACCTAATAAAATTAATGGAAATTTATCTAATTATGAAAGTTCCTGATACCCTTTTCTAGATTGCATGAATAGTTTTATATCATTTATTTTCTCTGGAAAATAAAGGGATATAATTTTAATGTCCAGGCAGTTCTGCTTACTGGTTTGTAGCTTGTTATTGTTGAACTGTGCTTTATTTGGAAATTAAGTACTATGTCTTTTCTATTGCACTTGAAAGTTTTTCTCCAATATTTAAAAAAAGTTAGATGTTGATAGACCTTTATTTTATTCATTTATCTATATGTGGTGCTGAGACTGGAACCCAGTGCCTTGCACATGCTAGTCAAGTGCTTCACCACCAAGCTTCAACTCCAGCCCTTAATATGTTTTTATTCACAGAATTTATCTGATTCTATTCCAGTAATTGCATTAAGTGATCTTCAGCAAACAAGATCTCAGTGCCAAGTTTTTATTATTATTTATTTTATTTTATTTTATTTTTTGGTACTGGTGATTGAACCCAAGGGCACTTAATTACTGAGCCTTTTTATATTTTATTTAGAGACAGTGTCTTGCTAAGTTGCTTAAGGCCTCACTAAATTGTTGAGGCTGGCCTTGAACTCTCAATCCTCTTGCCTCAGCCTCCTAAGCCACTGGGATTACAGGTGTGTGCCACCATGCCAAGTTTATTTTTATTTTATTTTTTTAGATTTTTTTGTTGTTGTCAATGGGCCTTTATTTTACTTATTTATATGTGGTGCTGAGAATCGAACCCAGTGCCTCACACATGCTAGGCAAGTGCTCTACCACTGAACCACCACCCCAGCCCTTATTTTACTCACTACCTCTGAGCTACATCCCCAGCCCTTTTTATGTTTTATTTTGAAACAGGGTCTGCTGAGTTACTGAGACTGGCCTTTGACATTTGATCATCCTGCCTCGGGCTCCTGAATAGCTGAAATTATAGATAGGTGTGCACCACTGTGGGTTTTTATTTTTTTAATTACTAAAGTAAGCAATATTCTTTGTTTTAAAAAAATGCAAATATGAAAACTTTTCTTTTTTGTGTAGTACTGGGGATTGATCCCAGGGGCATTCTGCCATTGAGCTGTATCCCCACACCTTTTTTATTTTTTATTCTGAGACACTAAATGGCCCACACTGGCCTCAAACTTGTGATCTTCCTGCCTCAGCCTCCCAAGTCGCTGGGATTATAGGAGTGCATGACTGTGCCCAGCAAATTGCTTCCCCACAAATACATGCATATACTATGTGATATGAAGCTTTTCTTTTATTCCCCAGAATCATTGTTGAAATCATATACACACTTTTGCTTATTTAACTTTCAGCATTCTGTGAACATATCTTATATAGTAGGTTGTATTTTATCTATTTGCAGATGAAGAAAGCTAGGCATAGAGAAGTAAAACATCTAGCCAAATGTTGCACAGCTCCTGAGTGGCAAAGCTGAGATTTGAGCCCAAGTAGCTTGCCAAGTAGTAGAGTGCCTTTGGGATTTTACCATGCTTCGTGTTTTATAGTTTGTTTTTTCACTGATAAGGAGCATCTTTTTTTTTTTTTTTTTTTTAAAGGAAAGTGGGGGTGGGTAATTTTTTTTTTAAATATATTTTTAGGTGTTGATGTGCCTTTATTTTATTCATTAGTTATATGCGGTGCTGAGAATCAAACCCAGTGCCTCACACATGCAAGGCAAGTGCTCTACCCCTGAGCCACAGCCCAGTCCCTGGGTAATTTTTTTTAAGTTGTTAATGGACCTTTATTTTATTCTTTTATTTATATGTTGTGCTGAGGATTGAACCCAGTGCCTCACACATGCTGGGCAAGCGTTTGGTAGAGCCACAACCCCAGCCCTTTCTTTTTTTATTTTTCTTTCTTTCTTTTTTTTTTTTTTTTAGTTTTTTTTTGTTTTAGTTGTTGATGGACCTTTATTTTATTTATTTATATGTGGTGCTGAGAACTGAACCCAGTGCCTCACACATACTAGGCATGTGCTCTACCACTGAGCCACAACTGTAGCCCACAAGGAACATCTTTCTTTGTAATTCTACCTCCTTAAAACTAGTATTCTGTGATATGATGTACTGGAACTTATTTAATTTCATGATCTTGAAACTTAATTCTACTAATCCCATTTAAAATGATTTTGAGTAAAATTAAAAAAAAAAAATAAAGGATTTTGAATTGTCATGGTGAGAAAACATTGTTCTTTTTTTCTGTAGGGGCTGGTACTGGGGATTGAGCTCAGGGGCACTCAACCACTGAGCCACATCCCCAGGCCTTTTTTTGTATTTTATTTAGAGACATGGTCTCACTGAGTTACTTAGCACCTTGCTGTTGCTGAGTCTGGTTTTGAACTCAAGATCCTCCTGCCTCAATCTCCTGAGCTGCTGAGACTACAGGTTTGTCCATGGTGTCCAGCTCTTTCTTTGCTTAATTTTTTTTTTTTTTTTTGTAGTTGTAGATGGAGCATGCCTTTATTTTATTTGTTTACTTTTTTATGTGGTGCCAAGGATTGAACCCAGTGTCTCACACATGCTAGGCAAGCACTCTGCCACTGAGCCACAACTCCAACCCAACATTGTTATTTGCAAGTATTTCATATTAGCTATTCAAGGTTTGCCTTTTTTTTTTTTTTTTTGTACTGGGGATTGCACTCAGGGCCACTCGATCACTGAGCCATATCCTGGCCCTATTTCTTGTATTTTATTTAGAGACAGGGTCTCCCTGTGTTGCTTAGCACCTTGCTGTTGCTGAGACTGGCTTTGAACTCGAGATTCTCCTGTCTCAGCTTCCTGAGCTGCTGGGATTATAAGTTTGCACCACTGTGCCTGGCATCAAGTATTTTCATATTGTTTTTAGGGTAATAAAATTTGAGCTTAGTCCACACATGAGTTTCATTATTTTTGTGGTTAGCACATCTTGTTTAGCTCTGGAAAATTAGTATATTGAGGTAAAATCAGTGTCTGTTTTAATTTTCATTACTTTTGGTGATCTGGAATTCCTATGTCATAACAAGAGGTCTGTTATAATGTTAATTTGAAATCTGAATACTGACTTTTTGTTAGTAGTATCTTCGAAATAATGGACCTTTTGGGTTTTTGTATTTTTTCCAGTCAGGAATATTTGGTATTAAGCACATTCTTTTTTTCTGCCATGTTTTACTTTTATTTCAAATGCACCAGCTGACGATATTAAAGTATCACGTTTCAAATTTTATTCTTCATTAATATTTATTTTAAAATTTTGAACAAAAACTTTCTTCAGTACTTTAATGATTCTTTTTTTTGTGATTCTGGGGATTGAACCCTGGGCTTTGTGCATGCTAGGCAAACTCTGTACCACTGAGCTACAGCCCTACTACCAGAATGATTTCAAATTGGAAAGTTAGAATATATTTTCTTTTCTTTCTTTTTTTTTGGGGGGGTGGGTGTGTACTTGACCACTGAGCCCCAGCCCCAGCCCTATTTTGTATTTTATTTAGAGCAGGATCTCACGGAGTTGCTTAGTGCCTCACCTTTGCTGAGGCTGGCTTTGAACTCTTCCTGCCTCAGCCTCCAGAGCTGCTGGGATTACAGGCATGCGCCACTCTGCCCGGCAAGAATATATCTTCAACTTAAATTTAGTTACTGTTTTTTAATCATTTTGGAACTTATTAGGAACAGCATGGATAATTTTTAATCTGAAGTATTGCTCTTCAGTCTTCATTGTTCAGTCTTTTGTGTGTGTTTGTGTATGTGGTGGGGTGTTAGGGATGGAACCCAGGGTCTTGTGCATGCTAGGCAAGCACTCTTCCACTGAGCTACATCCTCAACTTTTCTTCAGTTTTTTAAAAAAATTAATTATTTATAAACTCAGACATTTATTTAGCACCTGCTATGTGCCAGTCACTATGCTGAGTAATGGGGGGTACTAAGATGGGTATGTCCCTACTTCAGGAAACTTGAGAGTATTATCATAAAAACACATTTTGTTGCAAACAGTGTGAAATTGCAATGGGAGAGGTGGGCCCAAATGAGGAAGTGTGTGAGTAAGGAAATGGTGGGTTAAGCCTCTGTTGGTTTGAGCTCTGCCAGATGCCTATGTGGGGTCTAACTCATTGAAGGGAGTAGACAGAGCATCTAAATTGAGGACACACAGAGGACTGTCTTGTGAGAACCAGTTGAAGTTGTCATTGGAGTGTCGTGTATCCCTAAGAGAATGTGAGCCCCTCAAGAACAGACCTTGTCTGTTATGTTCATCACTGCCTAGCACACAGTAGGTATTTAATAATAAGCATTCATTAAATAAATCAGTGAAGGAGTGTTAATGTTCATTGTACCTGTCTCAATTTTTTGGAAAGAGAATTAATTTATTATATTAGTATGTTATTACCTGGCAATTTTTAGATCATGAAATATAATAAAACATTATAAAATGAATAAGAAATGTTCTAGCACTAAAGGAGACAGTGTTGTAAGGGAAACAAGTGTAGACAAATTTGTAATTCAGCATGGTATCTATAAAAATATTTGCAAGGGACATTGATCTCTTATATTAATTGGTTAGATTACTCAGTTACACTGTTGAGTAATTAAAAAGCTTAAGTTAAAATTGACAGAACGCCAGATACAACATTGTAACAGGTCACAAAAAATGGTAATCCTGTCCTTTTTGCCCTGTCACATTAATATGAATATCATATAAGTACTATGAGGAAAAGTGTGTGTATAATTTTATTTATTTATTTATTGGTACTGGGGATTTAACCCAGAAGTGCTTTACCACTGAGTGATATCCCCAGCACTTTTTATTTTTTATTTTGAGACAGGATCTCACAGAGTTGCTAAGGTTGGTATCAAACTTGCTCTATCCTCCTGCTTCAGCCTCCCGAGTTGCTGGGATTACAGGCGTGTGCCACTGTGCCTGGCAGTGTAATTTTAAAAATGACAGTTCTATGAAGATGTAGCCATCAGTATATAAAAATCTTTCCCATGCTTAATCTTTTAGTAGCATGATCTTATTTTTTCCAAACCTTACTTAATGACTTTTTCTTTTCTTTTTCTTTTTTTTGGTACTGGGGATTAAACCCAGGGGCATTCTACCACAGAGCTACATCCCCTGCCCTTTTTACTTATTTTTACTTTTTGTTCTGAGAAAGGGTCTTGCTACTTGCTGAGACTGGCCTTGAACTTGTAATTCTCCTGCATTAGCCTCACAACATACTGGGAATACAGTTATGCACCACCATGTCTGACTTTAGTGGCTTTTTTTTGATAGGCACTCTTTCTTTCTCTCTCTCTTCATATTGTTTGTTTTTTGGATATATTTTGTGTATGGGGAGTACTGAGGTTTGAACTCTTCCATGGCCTTATTATACATGCTAGTCTAGTACCCTGCCCTAAGCAGCATCTCTAGCCCTTCTTAAAATTTTGACACAGCGTCTCACCTAAGTTATCCAGGCTGGCTTTGAACTTGCCTTAGTTCTCTCCCTAACCCAGTAGCTGGAATTACAGGTGTGTATCACCATGCTTGGCTATATAGCTAGTTTGGGGCTCATTGCGTTATTCTTTAGAATCTTTCTATTTGGAACTTCATTAGTATATTTAATTCTTAAAATTATGTAGGACCTGTTGTGTATGACTGAGTGTGTTTATTATCTGGGCAACATTGTGTATTAATTCCTAAGAACTTTTTATAAACTTCCATGTAGCATGTTTCCTTAGAATTTGAGGGAATTTGCTTAGTCCTGAAGTCCCGCTAACCCCTACTTTGTCAGACAATTGGAAGCTTTCCAAGAAAGTGGAGAGTTGTCCACCTGCTGACTTATTTATTAATAGTTGAAGAAAGAGTAAGGCAATTATAAGTAGTAACCTTGACCATAAATTACTCATTATTAAGAGTTGATTGGCTTAGTAGTTTAGTTAAAATCTGATTTCTGAAGCCAGATAGACTTGGGTTGTGTTCTTAACTTTGCTAGTAACTAATTTGATTTTGGGAAAATACTTAATTTTTTCAGTTTCCCTGGCTGTGAAATGTGATTAAGAATATCTTTTTAACGGCTGGGGATATATCTCAGTTCATAGAGTGCTTGCCTGTCAAGCACAAGGCCCTGGGTTCAATCTCCAGCACTGCAAAAAAAAAAAAAAAAAAGAATGTCTTTTAGGCTGGGGATATAACACAGTGGTAGAATGTGTACTTAACATGCAAAAGGACCTTGGTTCAATCCAAAAGCAAAACAAAACTTAATTTTCTGGAGTGTTTGGAGTGTTACATAGATGAGTGAGAACATCCATGAGAAACCCTGAGTTGGTGCCTACTGCATGCCTGAAATGTGTGGTTGTTACTATTTTTATTTCCTAAGCACCCATATATTTTACTGCCACTAGTCAGGTAAAAACCCTTCAGTCTCAACCATTACTATTTATAATGACTTATAAAAAGATTTACTATTAGTAATTTACTATTACTCAACCACTGAGCCACATCCCAGCCCTATTTTTTGTATTTTATTTAGTAAATCTGACTTTTCAGGGCTTGCTATAATTTAGTGGAAGAGCACTTCCTAAGCACGTACAAGGCCCTGGGTTGGACCCCAGCTACAAAAAAATTAAAAAGAAAAATTTTAAGAAGAAAAACCTGTTTCTTCTTTTCTTTGTTTGTTTCTTTCTTTTTGTAGTACTGGGGATTGAACCCAATGGTGCTCTACCACTAAGCTACATCCCTGGCTCTTTTTTAAATTTCGAGATTGGATCTTGCTGAGTTGCCCAGGTTGGGCTCAAACTTGTGATCCTCCTGCCTCAACCTTTCAAAACCTGTCTTGTCTTGTTTCTTTTCTTCTCTCTCTCTCTCTCTCTCTCTCTTCTTTCTAATAACTTTTACTTATTTATTTATTTATTTTTTATGTGGTACTGAGCATCAAACCTAGTGCCTAACACATGCTGGGCAAGCGCTCTACCACTGAGCCACAACCCCAACCTACCTGGCTTTTCTTAAACAAGAAATTGAAGAAACTGATTTTGCCTTCCTTCAGTACAGCAGACATTAGTGCAAAATGTAGTATGGTTATAGAAATTTTGTGTCAAATTTATGTATCTTATTTATGATCACAGTTAATTAGAAGAATATTTTTGTGTGATGCTTAAAACATTGCAATATATAACCAGATGTTAATGAGTTCTGGAACATCACATGGTATCTGGTCCCTTTTCTAGGTGGTGGTTTCTTATTTGTTTTGTTTTCTGGAGATTTGGGGGATTGAACTCGGGGCACTCAACCACTGAGCCACATCCCAGCCCTATTTTTTGTATTTTATTTAGAGAGAGGGTCTCACTGAGTTGCGTAGCACCTCTCTGTTCCTGAGGCTGGCTTTGAACTTGAGGTTCACCTGCCTCAGTCTCTCTAGCTGCTAGGATTACAGGAGCATGCCACTGCGCCTGGCTAGGTGCAGTGGTAAATTATAGTGTTCAAATTCATTTCAAATTCATGAAGTTTTTGAAGTTTGTGTGATTTTTCTTACTGAAAATAGTTGCTAAATTGGATGTTTGAAGTTTGCAATATATTATTTATGTAATTAAAAAATTAAGTAGACTTATTTTTTAGAACAGTTTAAGATTTATAGGAAAATTAGAGAGTCCCCTTAGACCTAGTACCATATTCCCTTTATTACTAATGTTTTACCTTAATATGGTATACTTGTTACAAAGAAGGAACTGATATTGATATATTATTATTCACTAAAATTCATATTGTATTCAGATTTCTTTGGTTTATACCTAATGTTGTTTTTCTATTCCAGCATACTATATTTAGTTGTCATTGTGTAATTTTTAATTGGATTATCTTAAATTAGACACATTAATCTTTGCAAATGATGCTTTATTCTCAAATTTCAAAGCCGTATTATGTGTGCTGAGGCTTATTATTTTACTGATAACACTCTTAGAGTGAAGGTAATTGGCCCTTTAATTTCACTTTTAGCTTTTCTCAAGTGTAGGCTCCATAATGTTAGCAAATAGTCTGTCTTACCACTTTAGTTATGACTTTTATATTTCCCACTTACTTTTATGAAAAGGTTCATTTTGGTGAATTCTGTCATTTGATGGACATAGAGTCTGCCTTGTTCCAGTGAAATAATAAAAATTACTTTTTACTTGACAAGAATAAGGACATCCTTCACCGTGCAGTCATTTACACTTTTTAGTCCTTTCATGGTTTACTGTGTGAGATAGATAAGAGTATTATCTCAACTTTCATGAAGTGAGTGGCCACAAGTTACCTTGCCAGTGGGCGTCAAAGCCTGGTCTTAAACTCCTCAGATCTTCTGATTGCAGTTTTGGTATCCTTTCCACTATGTTGACTAAAGTATTCTGTATTAAATTAAGAAAGTAGGAAGTGGTCTTCTTGTATTGACTCTCTTAATGTTATTCCTAAGTATATTAGATTAATAAAGAGGTGATTAGTTTGTTTACTGAACTCTAGCTGTCACTTATAGTTTAGAACTCCTGGATATATATAATTAAGTTGGGATGCCTTTAATTAGAAATTCTCAATAGTAAGAACATGGAATGTGATTCTTATCCCATAGATACTTTAAAATATTTTTCCTGCTTTTGAGACCTTGTTTTAAGTCTTAGGAATTCATTTAAGTATAGTTATTGACATTTCTAATATGTTTACTCTCCTTGGAATTTTTTATTTTTGGTACCAGGGATTGAACCCAGGGATGCTTAACCACTGAGCCACATCCCCAGTCCCTTTTTTTTTTTTTTTTAAATAATTTATTTAGATACTGGGTCTTACTGAGTCGCTGAGGCTAGCTTTGAACTCATGGTCCTCCTGCCTCAGCCTCCCAAGCTGCTGGGATTACAGGCATGTGGCACTGCGCCTGACCCTCCTTGGAACTTTTAATGTATTTCATGATTCACAAATTTCACCTTATCAGACTGTGCTTCCTCTCCATGCTCTGCATTGGTGTAGGAATGATTGTTTATCATGCCAACTTAAAACAAGTTGGCAAACTTTTTTTTTCTGTAGAGGGCCAGATAGTAAATATTTTAGGCTTATGGACCATAATGACTTAGGAGGAGTCTGGCAACTATTCAACTTTACCATTGTGACTGAATGGTATGAATGCAGCCAGACAATATATACGCAAATAGACTTGAATTTATTCCAGTAAAACTTCATTTAGGGGCTAGGGTTGTGGCTCAGTGATAGAGCATTTGCCTAGCATGTCTGAGGCAATGGGTTTGATCCTCAGCACCACATATAAATAAAATAAAGGTCCATCAACAATTAAAAATATTTTTAAAAAACCCTTAATTTATATAAAACCACAGGCTTAATTTGGCTCACAAGCCATGGTTTGCTGGTCCCTACAATGTAGAAACTCATTGTGTTTCACTCTTTCCACTAAAATCTCTCCACTGGGCTCTCAGTGATAAATATTAATTATATAAGTTGAAAAGCTTAAATTTATTCCTCAAAATTTTAATATTTAATATGCATGGGTATAATCTATTTAGTTTTATTAATTAATTCATTTCTGAGAACTAGGGATTGAAACCCAGGAGCACTTTACTACTGAGTTCATTCCCAGCCCTTTTTATATTTTATTTTGAGAGAAGGTCTTGCTAAGTTGTTGAGACTGGCCTTGAATTTACAATCTTCCTGCCTCAGCCTCCCAAGTAGATAGAATTATAGTTGGGATTACACCACTCCAACTCTATTTGATTTTTGTAGAAAAAGTGGTAAATAGTATTAAATTTAAGTGGTCAAAGTCTAGTTTTTGACCATTTTAAAAGAAATTATCTAGTCAGGGATGGTGGATCATGTTAATCCCTGTTAGTTAGGAGGCTGAGGTAGGAGATCACACGTTGGAGGCCAGTTTTAGCAATTTAATGAGCCGCTTAGCAGCGGAATGAGACCCTCCCTCAAAAAGGACTGGGGAAATAGCTCAGTGGTAAAGCACCCCTGGGTTCAATCCCCAGTAAACCCCCCCCAAAAAAATCAGAAAATGCTTGCAAATTTTAGGAAAATATTATATATTATTTTTAGGTATACCTAAGTTTCATTTTATAGTTCTTGATATTATTTATGCTCTTTTTCACACAGCAGTTTGTGACAGTGCGAATCTTAGCAGAGGTGTATTAAGAACTTGTTTGGCCATGGTATTTGGATGGGGCAAAACTTACAGGTCTAAGAGATGCTGTCACATTTTGAAGGGACATTCTTTCTTGCTGGAAAAGTAGGATGTGGACACTCAAGATGAAAAAAAAAGAAAGAAAAAAACAGTTTCAAATTAGTGATACGGATAATGAGTGCTTCGTGAGTTAAGAGTTGGGATTTGTCACTGGGGTTAGCCTGTGTGGGTGGGAAGGAAGGTTTTATTGAGCCAGGCCTTAGAAATTAGAGGATGTAGATTAGATGGGGGCTGATATAAATATGAAGTTGAATTGAAAATAAAAATGAGAAGGCCTAACTTACTGAACTATTTTAAATATAAGGAAATAGTGTAAAATAGGATTGGAGGGGTAGGCCAAGGCAAGATTGAACCTTGAACATTAAACTTAGGAATTTGGAAATTATCCTCTTGGAAGTAAGGAATAATTGAAAATTATGAGCACCATCACTTTTCCTTTAAGTCTTTCATGAAACTCACAGATGTGATTTTTAATGTTTTCAGTATAATGCACTTACTTTAGTTAGCATTTAAAGATAATTTCATACTGTTCACCTTTTTTTTTTTTTTTTTTTTTTTCTTTCTTACCCACCAAAGGACAGTCTTGTCCAGACAAAATATGCAGGGAACAAGAGAAAAGAGTGAAAATGATGACAGTTTTTTTGGTCTGAACAGTTGGAAGAAGGGGGAGTTGCCATTGATAGAAATGAAGAAGGCTGTTTTTTTTGTGGGGTGGGAAGGGTTGGGAAAGCAGGTTTTTTTGGGGGGAAGATGAGCTCAGTTTTGAACATTAAATGTGAGATGTTGAGTAGGCAGTTGCATATACACATCTGTTATTCAGGGTAAAAGTTTAAGACTGGTGAAATTAATTGGAGAGTTGTCAACTCCCCCCCCCCCCCCCCAGTACTGGGGATTGAACTGGGGTGCCATATCACTGAGCTATATCCCTATCCCTTTTATTTTGAGACAGAGTCTTACTAAATTACTAAAACTGGCCTTGAATTTACAATCCTCCTCCTCCCATTTTCCTAGTCACTGGGATTAGAGGTGTACACCACCACACCTAGTTGTTGTCAGCATTTTGATGGCAGAATCACGAGATTGAATGAGATTGCTTGGGCAGTATGTATAAAAAGAGAATGAGGTCTGACTCTTGAACCTTGGGGTGCTCCAAGTGTGTTTTTTTTTTTTTTTTTTTTTTGTGTGTGTGTGTGTGTGTGTGTACGTACCAGAGACTGAACCCAGAGGCATTTAACCACTGAACTATATCCCAAGCCCTTTTTTGTTTTTTTGTTTTTTTTGAGACAGGGTATCACTAGGTTGCTTACAACTTCGCTGAATTGCAGATGCTGACTTTGAACCTTTGATCCTTCTGCCTCAGCCTCCTGAGCCACTGAGATTACAGGTGTGTTCCACCATGCCTGGTGCTCCAAGTGTTTTTGATATTAGGGAGGAAACTAGTGTTCATAAGAGGGTTGGGGGCTGGGGTTGTGGCTCAGTGGTAGAGCATTTGCCTAGCATATGTGAGGCACTGGGTTCGATTTTCAGTACCACATATGAATAAATAAGTAAAATAAAGGTCCATCAACAACTTAAAAAATATTTTAAAAAGAGAGGGTTGATTTTGACCAGCAGAAAGGCAAAGCATTTCATTCCGAAAAAGAGCTCAGCACACACATGTATGTACTGATGTATGTGTGTACGTATGTATATATGTATATATGCATACATCTATGCCTATGGTACTGTGGGAAATCCTGTTGCTTCAGTTTTCTTAGTGAGGTAGAAATCAAGGAGCTGAGAATAAGGATGGGTGGGTTTGTGGAGAAGACGATATGAATTCACTGACTGGAGAGAGGGAGAACGGTGGATGAACTGGAAGTAGAGTGTGCATGCTGCGCAGAAATAAGGGCCCATCTGGAGTTTATGTTCATCAATTGGAGGTGATGCTGTGCAGAGCACATGTGTGCACGCATGCACGTGTGTGTGTGTGCGTGTGTGTGTGTGTGTGTGTGTGTGTTTTCCTATCCACAGGTGTTGACAAGGCAGAACATTGAATTTAACTGGAATTGTGGTTTAGTGAGGGGCAAATTGAGGGTGCATTCAAGAAAGTTATTAAAATGTTTGCCATTGAATTTATGCCAGGTAAGTAAGACAGGGAAGGGTAAAGTTAAAAAGGTGGTAGGATCAACAGTTTTGAAAGTCATGGTGGGGTCACGTGATTGTAGATGATTGGGGTGTAAGAAAAGATTGTCATATAGTCTATATGAGAGCCAAAGTTGGGTTTTTTAGTGGATGAGGAAGGAGAATGGTGCAACAACGCTTTTGAGAGTGTGAAAGGTGTGGGAGAGAAAACAGCTATGCTTGAGATGTTTATAAAAGAAGCAATGTTCCTGTGGAGAAGCCAGGATTCAGTTAAAGCAAGAAGGTAAAGGAATTCTTTCCCGAAAAGGTGCAAGTTGTAGGGAATTTTCTGATCATTCACTTTGTGCTATAGATATCACTGTGAAAAGGATGGAAAAGATGGGTAGGGCAGGAGGTGAGGTTAGAAGGGGGTAAGGTACAAAGCTGTCTAGGAATTGGGTTCTGTGGGATAAAGTGTGTGGGATTTCTGGGCTTCTTGTGTGAAGGACAATAAGTAAAGGCTTATTTTAGACTTCAGACCTGGTCAGGCTAGGGCAGGTTTTGGTGAACTTGGTAAGGGGTGAGAGAAGATGGGGGATTCTCTTGCTAAATACATGAAAATTTTTCTGGGGTTTGGATTTGATTCCTGTGATTGGAAGCATGAAGAGGCAAACTTAATGGAGCACGCAGGTTCCCACTGGACATCTGCATATGTTTTAACACTACTAAGAAGTCAGTAGTGTCTTTTAAAGGGAACTTGGGAGGGATTGGAAGGTTTATTTCAGAGATGTTTTGGAAATACTAATCTGTCAATGTGGGATGGATTGGAGAGAGAAGAAACTAAGTAGAGTACGTATTAGGAAATTTTTTCAATTATCATGGATACATGCTAATGAATATGATTATTTGCAGCGGAATTAGAAAGTTGAGGACAGATATGAGGGTTGAACTTGATGATAGCTTTGTTGCTGAGAAGAAGGATGGGTTCTAAGTTTTGAAACTTAGGAATCTGTAATAAAAATAAGACCAATATAAGAAGGTCTGAAACAGTTGCTGGTTTTATGAGGGAAATTGTTGTGCTCTGTTTTGGAGATTTTTGAATGTTAGACTCTTATCTCCCCTTTTGTCATAATTTACTTGCTCTGACTTCAAAACTAAGTTTGCTTTATGAGAACAGAGGTTGTGTCTTTATTGTTCTGAACTGTGTTATCAGTTTGTCATAGTGAAACAACTTCAGAAAAAGTTTGTGAATTAAATTAAATTGGAGAAAATGTTGGGTTTGCTTTTTTTTTTTTTTTTGCTATACTGGAGATTGAACCTGGGGATGTTAGGCAAGTGTTCTACAACTTAGGTACATCCCAACCCTTTCTTTCTTTCTTTCTTTCTTTCTTTCTTTTTTGTGGTGCTGGGGATTGAACCCAGGGCCTTGTGAATGCAAAGCAGGCACTCTACCAACTGAGCTATGTCCCCAGCCCCCAACCCTTTATTTTATTTCATTTTGAGACAGAGTCTCACGAAGTTGTCCAGACTGGCCTCAAACTTGCCGTGCTCCTACCTCAACCTCCTAAATAAGCAGGTATTACAGAGGTGTGCTATTGTGCCTGGAAAGAGAAGATAGTTTTTAATAGTCTTTCCAATTCTGAGATTCTAGTTTCATATCAGGATGTTTTGCAGATACAAGAAATAGAGTATTTGGGGATGGTATAGCTTATTGATACAGTGTTTGCCTTGCATGCTTGAGACCCTGGGTTCAATTCCTAGCACTGCAAGAAAAGAAAAAAGAATGTAAGTTCCTATGAGGGCTGGGGATCCCTGTTGCTTTATATGGTATTTTGTTTTTCAAATTTATTTTTTTAATTGACATAAAATTATATGCTTATCATGAACAACACGATGTCTTTTTTTAGATGTTGATAGAACTTTATTTTATTTATTTATTGTATGTGGTGCTGAGAATCAAACACAGTGCCTCACACATGCCAGGCAAGTGCTCCACCACTGAACCACAACCCAGCCCACCAACATGCTATCTCGAAGCATGTTTATTGTCAAGTGGTTAAAGCTAGCTAAAAACATGTTCTTTACATGATGTAGTTAAACATTTTTTGTGTTGAGATCACTTAACATCCACACTGCTGGCATTTCTCACGAATATGCTGTATCATCATTAACTACAGTTAACATGCTGTAATATAGATCTCTTGTATTTATTCCTCCTAACTATTATTTTATATGCTTTACTAAACATCTGCCCTATCCCAGACACCAGCCTATGGAAACTATCATTCTGTTCTCTATTTCTATAAGATCAGCTTTTTAAAATTCCACATAAGATTATTTGGTACTTGTCTATCGGTATCTGGCTTAATGATCTTCAGTTCCATCCATATTGTTGTAAATGATAGGATCCCCTGACCCCCGTTCCAGTGATTGAACTCAGAGGGCTTTACCATTGAGCTACATCCCCAGTCCTTTTTTTTTCTTTTTTAAAATTTTTAAATTTGAGACAGTGTCTCCCTAAGTGTCTAACAGCCTTGCTAAATTGCTGAGGCTACCTTGAACTTGTGGTCCTCCTACCTCAGCCTCCCCAGTTTCTGGGATTACAGGTGTGCACCACCACCCCCAGCTTTTTTTTTTTTTTTTAAATGGTTGAATCTCATTAATATTCCATTGTGTATATATGCCACATTTTGTTTGTCCATTCATGCGTATGTTGGTCATTGTGAATAGTGCTTCAGTAAACATGGAAATACAGATATAGTGTTGCCATACTGACTTCCTTTGGATATGTACGTAGTAGTGGGATTGCTGGATCAAGTAGTAGTTCTATTTTTCATTTTTTTGAGGAACCTTCCTGCTATTTTCCATAGCGGCTATACAAAATTACATTCTCACCCACAGTGTGCAAGGGTTCAATTTTCCCTACCTCCTTGCCAATTTATATGGTATTTGAGGGAAAACTCAAATGACGTAGATATTGCCAGAAGCCAAAGTTCTGTAAAAACTGATAGTGAAAAACAAACAAATAAAAAAACTTGAGGGAGTCAGTTTTTAACATAATTGGAAATTAAAGTAGATGTTGCTGGGGCTGGGGTTGTGGCTCAGTGATAGAGCGCTTGCCTAGCATGTGTGAGGCACTGGGTTCAATTTTCAGCACCACATATAAATAAATGCATAAGATAAAGGTCCATCAACAACTAAAAAAAATATTAAAAAAAAAAAGCAGATGTTGCTGACAAAAAGTTTTAAGTTCGTTGGTTGAGAGCAAGTGCTTCTTTGGAGTAGAAATTGAATCCTTTGAATCTGTGTTATGACTTGGCTACTTACTACACTTGTCAATACCTTCCTAAACTGTCAGATGGGGATAAGGGGAACTCACAAGACACAGGTTTGTGAGGGCTCAGTGAGGAAAAACAGCAGAATTCTTGTCATAATTAGTCTAAAGAAATGTTAGTTTAATGTTAATATTTTATTGTTCTGATATTGTTACTGCATTTTTTTTCTGCATTGCAGATTGAACCCTGGGGCACTCTACTGCTGAAATACATCCCCAGTCCATCCGGTCCTTTTCATTTATAATCTTTACACAGGGTCTTGCAAAGTTGCCCAAAGTGGCTTTAACATTCAGTCCTTCTGCCTCAAACTCCCGAGTTGCTGGGATTACAGGCATGTGCCACTTTTAAATAAACTTATTTGCCAGTTGTCTCTGCTTTCCTGTCATCATCAGTTTGGTAAATTTTTTCTACTTTTAGTTATTTATGTCTATATTTTATTTATTTATTTATTTGGGTGCCGGGGATTGAACTCAACCCTATTTTGTATTTTATTTAGAGACAGGGTCTCACTAGGTTGCTTAGGGCCTTGATAAGTTGGTGAAGCTGGCTTTGAATTTGTGATCCTCCTGTCTCAGCCTCCAGAGCTCCTGGGATTACAGGCAGGGGCATGGGTATATTTTATTTATTCTATTCCTTAACTTTTGACTATTAAATTCTTTTGTGTTTTAAGTGGTGTCTTAGAAGAGCAAAGCAACTTTATTTATTTACTTTTTTTTTTTTTTTTGTAATACTTAAGATTGAACCTAGGGCCTTGCACATGCTATGCAAATGCTCTATCACCAGAGCTACATTCTCCGCCATTTTATAAAATTAATTAATTTATGGCACTAGGGATTGAACCCAGGGGTGCCCTACCAGTGATCTATATCCCTGCCTTCTTTCTTTTGTACTGAGGTTTGAACACAAGTACATTTAATCACTGATCCACATCCCCAGTCTCTTTGATTTTATATTTTGAGACAGGATCTCACTAAGTTGCTTAGGGTCTTGCTAAGTTGCTAAGGCTGGCCTGGAACTTGAGATCCTCCTGCCTCAGCCTCCTGAGTTACAGGGATTGCAGTGTGGGCCACCACATCTGGCTCATTTTTTAATTTTGACAGTTTCTTGCTTAGATGCCTGGATTGGCCTCAACCTTGTGATCTTCCTACCCTGGCCTCTTTAGTAGCTGGAATTTCAGCTGTGTACCCAGCAAACCCTTTTCCTTAGTTTTTTTTTTTTTTTTTTTCCTGGTGTTGGGTATTGAACCTAAGGCCTAGCATGCCACACATGTACTCTATGACACATGTACTCTATGACACTGAGGTACATTCCTACCTCTGCAACTGTTGTTTTTAAAAAGTATCTGTTTGCTATTGTTAAATATTTTATGTGTTTTTTTTTTTTTTCAAATTATGCAAGTCAGTAGATTTAGTACTAGCTGAATTGAGTTCAGTGAACATTTCTGAACTTCTGTCATCAACTATACTAGGTGCTGAGTTGAGTAAGTCTTTTTTTTTAAATAACTTATTTATTTGTTTGTTTATTTATTTTTATGTGGTGCTGAGGATCAAACCCAGTGCTTCCACACACTAGGAAAGCATTCTACCACTGAACTACAGCCCCAGCCTCTGAGTTGAGTTAGTCTTTATCCTGAGTTTAGTCTAACGGGAGCAGTAGAGAAAGGTGCAATATCATTGTAATGAGGCACATGCTATTTATTACACAGAATAGGATTCCAAGTATGAATCCAAATATGTCCCATGAGGCATGCTTTGTAATCCCAGCAACTCAGGAGGCTGAGGCAGGAGGTTTGCAATTCAGGGGCACTCTACCACTGAGCCTCATCCACAGCCTTTTTTGGGTCCTGCTAAGTTGCCCAGGCTGACCTCCTGTCTCAGGATCCTTCTGCCTTAGCCTCTCAAGTATTTGGGATTATGGCATGTACCATTATGCTTAGCTCCTGTTTTTAGTTACGAAAATTTTGAAACATACAAAAACTTGAAGGATAATCACCATAACCCACTACTCATTTCAGCAGTATTCAATAGTATACTCACAACTCATTTTACATTTTGCTACTTTAAAAAAATTTGTATTTTACTTTTTGCTGAACCATCTTAGTTGCAGATATCTTAACACTTCATTTCTAAATACTTGAGTTCATCTCTCTCTCTCCCCTTTTTTTATAGTGCTGGGAATCAAACCTAGGACCTCATACATGCTAGGCAAGCACTGTACCACTGAGCTACATTCCAGCCCTTGAGTGCCTTGCCTTCCCTTTCTACCACACCTTGTTTTTTTTTTCCCCTTCGGTACCAGGGATTGAATCCAGGGTTGCTTAACCACTGAGCCACATCCCCAATCCTTTTTATTTTTTATTTTGAGACAAGGTCTTGCTCAGTTGGTTAGGGTCTAAGTTGCTGAGACTGTTTTTGAACTTGTGATCCTCTCCCTCAGCCTCCCAAACTGCTGGGCTTATAGGTATGTGCCACTGCATCCTGTTGAGTGCATTTCTTAAAAGTACAATATTCTCCTATTGTAAACTACAATACAGTGTATTCATAATAAAATCAACACTATTTTTCTAATACAGATATCTAATCCATATTAAGTTTTCTCTGGTGTCACTAAAATGGCTTTTTTCTCTCTTTTTCCTCAATCTAGAGCCCATCAAGACTCTTGCATTGTCTGGTGTGGTGGTGCATGCTTGTAATCCCAGCTGTTGGGAAGACTGAGGCAGGAGGATCACAAGTCCAAAGCCAGCCTCAGCCACTTAGGGAGGTTTTGTCTTAAAATAAAATGTGCTGGGGATGAGGCTCAGTGATTAAGCACCCATGTGTTCATTCTCTGGTACCCGCCCCTCCTTCACCCCCTGCCAAAAAAAATTATAGTGCTCTGAGTTAAAAAGCAAAAGAATCTTAGGAATCCTTTTGCTAATATAACAGAAAAACTTATATGAACACTAATCTGGCAAGGTAAACTTGCTTGTATTGAATTGAAATGAAAGAAACAGGTACTTTTAAAGTGCTTATTCTGTGTGAGATACTTTTTTTTTTTTTTTTTGAGGAGTTCAGAGATGATTCAGACATTTTTTGTGCCCTAGAGCAGTGGTATTCAATAGAATTATCTGTGATGTGAAAGTGTTCTGTGTCTGCACTGTCTAACATAGTAGCTGCTAGCTATATATGGTTCTTTAGTAATGGAAATGGTGGCTGGTATGACTATGAAACTGAATTTAAATTCAACTAAAATGTTTTATGAAAGTCGAATTTTCCAGGCATGGTGGTGCATGCCTGTGACCCCAGTGACTTGGGAGACTGAGGCAGGAGGATTACAAGTTTGAGGACAGCCTACCAATTGGTGAGATCCTGTCTCAAAATGAAGTAAAAAGAGCTGGGGATGTAGTTCAGTAGTAAAGTACTGTTCAATCCTCAGTACAAAAAAATAAACAAATGTCTAGAGTTCTAGTTCAGTGTTGGTATGTTTGCCTAGCATGTGGGAGGCACTGGGTTTGATCCTTAGCACCACCTAAAAATAAATAAATGAAGGTGTTGTGCTCATCTACAACTAAAAATGTAAATAAATAAATAAATAGCATGTATCATACATTTTTATAGTTTTTTAAGTATATTTTTTAGTTGTAGATGGACCCAATACCTTTATTTTATGTATTTATTCTTTTTGTGTTGCTGAGGATTGAACCCAGTGCCTCACATGTGCTAGGCAAAAGATCTACCACTGAGCCACATCCCAGCTCCTGTATTATACATTTTTAAATTTGATTTTAATTCAACAATTTCATGTGTCTAGTGGCTAAAATATTAGACATCATAGCCTGAAAGTCTTTGAATCTATTTTCAGAAGGTGATAGGATGTGAACATGTGAAATATAAGTTAGTAGGATACTTAAATAGCAGTCAGGGCAATAGAAGGGTATACTGCAGGGCATATTTGATTATCAGGTTAGTACTGCAGAAATGTAGGGCATGCAAGGTCACCGAAAAAGGGTTTCTGTTAGGATTTCAAGTTAAAAAATTTTTGTGAATTTAAAAGATTCATATAATGGAGCAATGGAAGGTAGATTATTTGGGACCAGGCTTCAGAAGGCTGTAAATGCCATATACCTAAATATTGAGCTGTTTGCTTGAAAGTAATAGAAAACCATTGAAAATGTTGAAAGTAGAAAAGTAACATAATGGCGGTGGTCCTTTAAATATATTAATTTGGTGGTGTGTTAAATAATTGAGACAAAGTTTGGCTGTAGGGATGGAACTTTTTTCTGGGGTGGGTATGGGGGATTGGACTCAGGGGCACTCAACCACTGAGCCACATCTCCAACCCTGTTTTGTATTTTATTTAGAGACAGGGTCTCACTGAGTTGCTTAGCACTTCACCGTTGCTGAGGCTGGCTTTGAACTCAAGATCCTCCTGCCTCGGCCTCCCAAGCTGCTAGGATTACAGGTGTGTGCCACTGTGCCCGGCTAAGGATGGGATTTATTTATTTATTTATTTATTTTTTTTGCGGTACTGGGGATTTGAACCCAGGGCCTTGTGCTTGCGAGGCAAGCACTCAACCAACTGAGCTATATCCCCAGCCCCTAGGATGGGATTTAAGTGTCAAATGACACACTATGAAGAAGAATGCTGACAGGAGATAGAGCAAGAGGATTCTACAGGAAGAATAGTAGTTGTTAACAGATGTTGAAAAGTTGGAAAACAAGGGTTTTGGAGAGATTGTGGTTTCAGAGGAGAAGAGTATTTTTTTTTTTTTAATAAACATAATTGAGTTTAAAGTGATGGAAAGTTGTTCAAGGCGTATGTAGAGATCATATGGTTCTCTCAGCTCTCACCTATGTGGTGTGAGCCAAGTTTCTTGATATCCCTGGACTTGGTTAGATTCCTAAGCTATAAAGTACCTGTCTCAGGATTGTTGTGAAAATTAAATGTGCACATTTCTAAGAATTTTGAACCATTCCAGGAACAATTTTCTGTTTATAAAATATTTTCTCATGTACTCAGTTATGATGAATAACACCACACCCTCTTTGTCTACCAGAGTTGGAAATTTCTACCTTACTTCTTCCATATGTAGGTGTCAACAGATCTTGAATTTTCTACCTCCTTACATCTTTCGAATTTGTCCTGTTTTCCTATTGCCCAACTGCAACATTCCTTGCTGATGAACAGTTTCTTAGTCTGTCTTCATTTACTCTCATCCCCACTTCTTCCTCTCTCTCTCTTTTTAATATTTTTTTAGTTGTCCATGGACCTTTATTTATTTATATGTAGTGCTGAGAATTGAACTCAGTGCCTCCCACTTGCTAGGCAAGCACTCTACTGCTGAGCCATAACCCCAGCCCATCTTTTTTTTTTTTTTTTCTGGTACTAAGAATCAAACCTGGGCCTCCTACATACTTGGTGAGTGCTCTGTCACTGAGCTATATTCCCAGCCCTTTTAATTTTGAGTCAGGGTGTCATTAAATTGCCAAGACTGCAATGAAACTTGTAATTCTCCTGCCTTAGCCTCTTGAGTAGTTGGAGTTACAAGTGTGTGCCACTGTACCCTGCTTCTTCATCTTTTATATTCTCAGATATAAATTTAATCATGTTAATCCCATTTAAAGTTCTTCCCATTAACAGTGATAGTGCAAAATTCAAGTTTCTTAACTGTAACTTATGGGTACCCTCTATCCCTGCAGCCTTCTCTCCCTTTATACATTTTTTTGTTTGTTTGTTTGTTTATTTTTTTTGGGTGCTGGGGATCGAACCCAGGGCCTTATGCTTACAAGGCAAGCACTCTACCGACTGAGCTATTTCCCCAACCCCCACATTTTTTTCTTTCTCAGTTCTCACTCTTAACACATACACACACATATAACCCCAGGCTATAGCAAGCTATGTGTATGTATCTAAATGTACTATCATAATTTTTATCATTTGGAACCCAGGGCCTTAAGTATGCTAGGCAAGCACTCCTCTACTGAGCGAAATCCCCAGCCCCTATGACTATACTTTGTTGCACATACATGCCTTTGCTTGGTTTGTTTCTACCTGCCCACCATCCTTTTTACGTCTGGCAAATATTCACTTTTCTTTCTTTTTTTTTCTCCTTTTTTGGTACTGGAAATTTACCTGGGGGCGCTTTATCTTTGAACTATGTCCCCAGCCCTTTTTATTATTTTGAGACAGATTCTTACTAAGTTGCTTAGGGTCTTGCTAAGTTGCTGAGGCTGGCCTTGAATTTGCAGTCTTCTTACCTCCGCCTTCCAAGTTGCTAGGATTACAGGTATGCATCACCATGACAGGCATGTTTCATTTTTAATGTGTCTCTGGACACACGACACTGTGTTCTGTGATCTGTCATGGATGCATGACATTGTGTTCTGTGATCTGTCATAGATGTTTCTATTATTGATTCAAAACATTTGTCATACATTCTAGGTTCAAGAGTATATCTTAAATAATAATGCTTAAAAAATATGTACTATTTATCCGTTTAGCCACTAGATAAACAAAATTTGTGTGATTTCATTTATATCTTTGGCAAATATTTGTTCAGTCCTGGCCCTGGTGGCATTTACTGTTTAGTGGAGAAGCCATCCAAAAAGTACAATTAACATGCAAGTAAATGTCTGCAGTAGAATACTATCTAGGGGCAAGTGCTTTTAGGAAGTAATCTTTTCTACTTTAGAAACAGTTGTCTGAGTAGGTCTAAGTAAATATGTAAGCAAGAGAAACCTGTTTAAAGTGAAGGCACTAGTCTTGGAGCTAGAAGAAATGAAATACCTTTTAGACAGGGATCAGAGACTTTAAGGGAGGACCAGCTTGACCTGTTCAGGAGACAGCAAGGAGACAGGTATGTCTGAAGCTGCATGAGCTACAGTGAAACGGTGGAGATGAGACTGGAGAGGTAGCTGGGGAGGTCAGGTAGGACTTTCAGATTTCATTCTAAATGTGAGGTAAGTCTTCGGGTGGTTTCCTGCTGGAATAAAGTGATCTGAGTTAACCCTATGAAGAGAATGGACTCCAGATGTTCAAAAAAGGAAGCAGGGAGGTGAGTTAGGAGTTGGTGATCATAGACCTCTGGGTGAGAGGTGGTGGTTGGCTAGCAGTGGAAGTAGGGAATAGTCAGATTTGAGATATATTTTGAAGATAGAATCAACAGAATGTGTTGATTGTGATGTGAAAGGGCACGGTCAAGGATGACTACAGGGCTAGTAGGTAGATACTGGATTTAAAAGTGTTTGTAGAAGCTGTCTCTGAACAATGACCTTATTAGGAACTTTTTTCCTGCCTGTGTTTATCAATTTTAAAAACTAAACCTGTAATAACTTTTGTAATAAAAATATGTAGGTTATTTTAAAAATTAATTAATAGTGGTACTAAGTGTAATCTAAATCTTAGTGTATTCTACCCCTTTTGATTTTAGAAGAGAATTTACATGACAAACAAATTTTGTCTTTTTACTTTTAGTGATCGATTTTGTACCTTTTCCACGTTTGAAAATGGTGAAACTCGATATTCATACTTTGGCCCATCACCTCAAGCAGGAGCGCTTATATGTAAACTCTGAGAAACAGCTCATTCAGAGGCTCAATGCAGATGTACTTAAGACAGCTGAAAAGTTGTATCGTACAGCATGGATTGCAAAGCAACAGAGAATTAATTTGGATCGGCTTATCATAACCAGGTAAAGACAATATTTTCAGGTTAGAAATTCTGAACCATTCTAACACTATGCTAACTGTAACTCACAATTTATTTCCAATCAAGTGTATGAAGAGAGTTTGAATCAGTGTTGAGTCTGTGCTTATAAAACAGTTTATTTTATCAATTAAGTAGCATTAACATTTTATACCACACTAACTTTGTCTCTACATATGATATTTTATTGTTGTAGAGAGTAAATTACATTGTATTCTACTTTTCTCATATATATTATTTAATATATACACTTCCATGTTTTGATGTTATATATGTACATTTTAGGTTTAGAAACCACCTATTTTATTGTGTTAATACCTCAGTGTTGGGCTGGGGAGATAGCTCAGTTGGTAGAGTGCTTGCCTCGCAAGCATAAGGCCATGGGTTCAATCCCCAGCACCAAAAAAAAACAAAAACAAAAACAAAAAAAAAAACCTCAGTGTTCTGTTGTTCCAGGAAGCAGTGTTTAAGAATAGGAGAGTTGTTAGGTGCACACCTGTTATTCCAGTATCTCAGCAGATTGAGTTAGGAGGATCACAAGGTTGTGGCTAGCCTGGGCAATTTAGGGAGGCCTGGTCTCAAATAAAAAATAAAAAGGACTGGGAATGTAGTTCAGTGGTGGGTGGTTCACTCCTGGGTTCAATCCCCATTATTGCAAGGGGAAAAAAAAAAGAATAATAGTGCCGAGGTATAATGTTAAGTCATATATTAAAAAATGTCATTTTGAAATTCAAAAAGAAACAGAACTGATCTTTGATAATGAAAATTGGAATAATTGTTACTTCTTGCACTTGCAAGGATGGTATTGACTGGGAATGGGCATGCAAAAGCATTCTTTGGGTACTTAAATGGTGCATGTCTTCTTTGTTTTGATTTGTTTTTGAGATGAGGTCAGGCTATGTTGCCCAGGCTAGTCTCAGACTCCTGGGCTCAACTAATCCTGTCTTAATCTCCCAAGTAGCTGGGACTACAGGTGTGTACCACTGAATCCAACTGTTAACATCTTAATTCTGAGTTTTGTAACTGGATACATAAATATATAAAAACCAATCAAGCTGCACACTTGAGGTTTAGGCACTGTGTTATACCTTAGTAAAGGTAAGTTGGGGGTGGGGGTAGGGGTGGATAGCGCTGCTGTAAACAGTGTTGTAGATTTTTACATCCTGTTTTAGGCTTATATTATTAAGATTTGCTTTCAGAAGTAAAAAACCTGGTTGAAGGATGTGATTCTATAGCTTATTTATATACCAACACAGAAAGGTTGAACGATATACCACACATAGACCTAATTATTATTATTTTTTTAATAATTTTTAGTTGTCAGTGAACCTTTATTTTTATTTATATGTGGTGCTGAGGATCAAACCTAGTGCCTTACACATGCTAAGTAAGTGCTTTTCCATTGAGTCACAACCCCAGCCTAGACTTAGTTTTGATTACTTTTTTAGTACTTGAATATTTATAAATTTTCTTGTGTTCAAAACCATAAATAAACAGTTTTTAACTATAGCAATTTTTTTTTTAAACTGGAAATTGAACCCAGGGGTTCTTTACCAATGAACCACATCTCCAGCCCTTTTTATTTTTTATTTTGAAACAAGTTCTTGCTAAGTTGATGAGGACCTCATTAAGTTGCTGAGGCTGGCCTTAAACTCATGGTCCTCTTGCCTCAGCCTTCTGAGTAGCTGGGCTTATAGGCATTACCACTGTACCTGGCACAGTTTTTTCTTTTTTTGGGGGGGGTGTTGGTGCTGGGGATTGAACCCAGGGCCTTGTGTTTGACAGTCAAGCACTCTACAAACTGAGCTATATCCCCAGCCCCTGGCACAGTTTTTTAATTAATCAATAGAGTGCAGCTCTGGGCAATATTTGTTAGTATATACAAATTGATACTTTTCATTGAACTTGATTTTATATGAAGAAATTAGACTCCTTTGTACTTCATAGTTTTAATCTTTACTAATTCATATGGTATTGCTCTAAAAGATTTTAGTGGTTTATAGTGATCTCTTGGTTGGGACTACAGTCAACTCAAAGTTTCATGATTCAGTATAGTATGTATATTATTGCTATTGATATTATTTTGCCTGTTTGATATTATTTTTTTTAGTGCTGAAGCTTCCCCTGCTGAATGTTGCCAGCATGCCAAGATTTTGGAAGATACACAGTTTGTTGATGGTTATAAGCAGTTGGGATTTCAGGAGACTGCTTATGGAGAATTCTTGAGTCGACTAAGGGAAAATCCTCGTCTTATTGCCTCCTCTTTGGTTGCTGGAGAAAAACTTAATCAGGAGAACACACAAAGTGTTATTTACACAGTTTTTACCTCCCTGTATGGCAACTGTATCATGCAAGAAGATGAAAGCTACCTCCTTCAGGTTTTGCGATACTTGATTGAATTTGAACTTAAAGAAAGTGACAACCCCAGGCGACTTTTGAGGAGAGGAACCTGTGCCTTCAGCATCTTATTTAAACTTTTTTCTGAGGGACTCTTTTCTGCCAAACTTTTCCTCACAGCTACTTTACATGAGCCAATCATGCAACTGCTTGTCGAAGATGAAGATCACCTGGAAACAGATCCAAACAAGTTAATTGAGAGATTCTCCCCATATCAACAGGAAAAACTCTTTGGAGAGAAAGGCTCAGATAGATTTAGGCAAAAGGTTCAAGAGATGGTGGAATCCAATGAGGCCAAACTGGTGGCATTGGTGAACAAATTTATTGGTTATCTCAAACAGAATACATATTGCTTTCCACATAGTTTGAGGTGGATTGTGTCACAGATGTATAAAACTCTTTCCTGTGTAGATAGACTGGAAGTCGGGGAGGTCAGGGCAATGTGTACTGATCTCCTGTTGGCTTGCTTCATTTGTCCTGCAGTTGTCAATCCAGAACAGTATGGCATAATTTCTGATGCTCCTATTAATGAAGTGGCAAGATTTAATCTAATGCAGGTATGCTTTTGCTATTATTATTAATGTGGCACTTAGTTTAAAATCAGTTGATTGGGCAGTGGGGGTGGGAACAGAGAACATGATGATAGTGTTCATATATTCTTATTTCTTTTCCTCCAACTGTCCTACAAATTTGCTTCTTATGAAATAAAAGCAATCATATTGGAATTTTAAAATAGTGTAGTCATAGAAAATTTGGGATTAATTTAAAAAAGGAATACTTACACTCTTAAATTATATCTATATGTAAATATTGATTTGATTTTCTGAGACAAGTCTACCATCCCTGTTCTATATTTTCAAATTCAGAATGATTAAAAACTGAGAATGTCTTTTGTACTTCATGTGGTGGAGCAAACATGAGCTGAACTAATACAAGACTACTTATAATTGGTATTCCTTTTATTTATTATTATTATTTTTTGCAGTGCTAGGGACGGAACCCAGAAGTGTTAGGCAAGCACTCTCAGCCCTGGTATGCCTTTTAATGCTAGCAGATACTTAAATTTTGTTGCAGATAGGTTAATATGTTTGACTATACGATGGCACCACCCTACGTACCAGATGTTTTGCACATATACACGAAATTATCTTTCTAAAATCTCTTAAATTCTGAGCTCTGATGCTGTTTTAGATCTAAGAGTTTCAAAAAGAGGATTTAAAAAAATTTTTTAGTTGAATTTTATTTATTTATCTTTATGTGGTGCTGAGGATCAAACCCAGTGCCTCACACATGCTAAATAAGCAAGTGCTCTACCACTGAGCCACAACCACAGCCCCTCAAAAAGAGGATTTTAATCATCTGAACTATTGAAATCATGTTGTTTCTGCAGAGAATCTTTTTTCTTTCTTCTTTTGGTGTTGGGTGTTGACGCCAAGGCCTCATTTATGCTATAAGCACATGCTCTACTACTGAGCTACTCCCTATGTCTTCTAATCATATTTTATTCCCCAGAAATACCATGACCAAGAGATTTAGTTTATTCAGAATAGACTATCATTGGAACTTTTTTTTTTTAATATATATATATTTCTAATTGTCAATGGACCTTTATTTTATTTATTTATATGTGGTGCTGAGAATTGAACCCAGGGCCTCATGCATGCTAGGTGAGTGCTGTACCACTGAGCCACAACCCCAGCCCCTGGAATTTTTTTTTTTTTTTTTTTAATTTTTTTTATTGTAAACAAATGGGATACATATTGTTTCTCTGTTTGTACATGGCGTAAAGGCATACCATTTGTGTAATCATAATGGAATTTTTTTTTAAGGTAGTAATAAGTCTTTTTTCATGACCATTTTTATCACCTGGAGATTTAGCAATTCACTATATGGAAATCCCTGAAATAAATTTTTAATTTTTTGTCATCTGTGAATATTACATTTATCCTTATGATAGTATTTGTAGTTTTATTTTTATCATTTTAGAACATATTGAATAGCATATTTCCAAAATGCATGAAAAGAGAGTTATCGCAGGTACTAAGAAGATAAAACTAATGGTGTTAACTTTCTACACAGAGTCCTTAAATCCTTAAAGAGAGTAGATTAATAATTCACTTTTGGCAGTAAGTAACTTACTCTATGAATTAGTATTTATTTTATTAACAGCTTATGTTCTGCAGGAATTGTTTACATTTAAATCGAGAAAAAGAATATTCTACTTTTTCTGGGCACCAGTAGCTGTAATGCAGCTACTGGGAAGGCTGAGACAAGAGAATTGCAAGTTTGAGGCCAGCTTCGGCGACTTAGCAAGACCCTGTCCCAAGATAAAAAATAAAAAAGACTGAGGATGTAGCTCAGTGGTAGAGTGCCCCTGGATTTAATCTCTAGTACAGCAAAACCAAACAAAGACTTATACCATGAGTGCTTTGTGGACCCTACAGGGAAAAGTTCTTCATGTTACCTTGAAGCAGTTTAGTGAGTCTTTCTTTCTTTTTTTTTTTTTTTTGTGGTGCTGGGGATTGAACCCAGGGCCTTGTGCTTGCAAGGTACTCTACCAACTGAGCTATCTCCCCAGCCCTAGTGAGTCATTCTTTATAAATGAATTTTTAAATTTTTCAAACATATGAAAAGTATAAGATCAGAAACAAATATACTTTTAATTTCCTTTCATGTTAATATCATGTGTTAAAGAGAAGTTACAGCAAAATTTTCTACTCATCTCTATAACAATCTGAAAATAGTAAAAGTTGACATAGAGAAGATACACATTTTATTGGAGACACTATTTTGTATGCCTGATCAGGAGGGTGTGAATGTTATTATGAAACAAATTTAGAATAGAACAGGAGTACTTTCATAGAGTAGAATTTGTGATTATCTGTAGTGTGTGTCTGCCCACCACTGCTTTGGGTTGCAGGTTGGCCGCCTTCTGCAGCAGTTAGCAATGACTGGTTCTGAAGAGGGAGATCCCCGGACAAAAAGCAGCCTTGGAAAATTTGACAAAGTAAGAAGAGTATCGTGCCATGTGAAAAACTATTTATAGAAAATTCTGGCAAAGTATCATTGATCCTAACTTTTCTCTTTGTTAAATCTTGCTCCTTAGGGGATTATAAACTAATGAATACAGTGATTAATTAGCTTTTTAATTAGCTACAGTATTTGGATCAGCAGCATTTTAAATTTAGGAAGATTTCATTAAAGATTACTACTCTCCCTTACAGATTTATTGAAGAGATGTCATTTTAATGAGAATGAAAGAACTATTAAGATTATTGTATTTTAAATTTTACTTTAAAAAAAATTGTCACAAAACCAACCTATGGATATATCAATCAGCAAAAATTTTATAATTTTTAGTGTATTTCATAAATTAACATGTATGGCATTTTTCAGTTAGTTTAGTTAAATAAATATTTTACCAGTCAGATTTTGAGTAGGCTATTTTATATCTACCTATCTATCCATATATATAGTTGTAGATGGACACAATACCTTTATTTTATTTTTGTGTCGTTCTGAGGCTTGAACCCAGAGCCTCGCACGTGAGTACCAGTGAGCCACAACCCTAGCCCTTGAGTAGGCTATTCGTTTAATCTGATTTACAATTCAAAGGTTATTCGGTGGAATTTCCCTTCCACCTCTCATCTAGAGCCTTCTTTTCTTTTTCAAAATGTTCTTCAAGTTCTTGGTCTTTTTTGTGTATCTAGAGGTCTAGGTATATATGCAAATTCCTACATAAACTCTCCTACTCACCACCTATCTCCCTCCCTTTTCAGAAATGGCACATGTAGACAGTGTTCCCTGTCATACTTATTTACCTTGCCCAAATATCTTGAGATTGTTCTTTATTGCTACATAAAGAGTTTCATTTTTAAGTGTTGAGTTTAAAATAATTTTCATTGTTAAACTTTTCTACGCTTGTGCCCTCTTTTTTTTTTTTTTGGGAGGTGCTGGGGATCGAACCCAGGGCTTTGTGCTTGCAAGGCAAGCACTCTACCGACTGAGCTATCTCCCCAGCCCCTGCTTATGCCCTCTTAATCAGAAAATTTGTTCCAGTATTTTAAAGGGGAAGTTTTTCACTTTAATATTTTCCTGTTTTAACAGAGCTGTGTTGCTGCCTTCCTTGATGTTGTGATTGGGGGCCGTGCAGTGGAGACCCCTCCTATGTCCTCTGTTAATCTTCTGGAAGGGTTGAGCAGAACTGTAGTTTATATAACCTACAGTCAGCTTATTACTCTGGTAATGGATTTATTCTTTAATAGGATTTTCTCAAAATTCTTTTAGCTAAGCATGCAGTGGGTCATAGATGAATACATTGTGTGAGAAATATAAATTATATTTATGTTTGAAAAATTGATTTCACTAGCCGGTGTTTTTTTTTTTTACTTTTGCCAGGTAAATTTTATGAAGAGTGTGATGTCTGGAGATCAACTGAGAGAAGACAGAATGGCTCTTGACAATTTATTGGCAAACCTACCCCAGGCTAAGCCAGGAAAAAGCAGCAGTTTAGAAATGACTCCTTACAATACTCCTCAGCTGTCCCCAGCAACTACTCCAGCAAATAAAAAGAATCGACTACCTATAGGTAATGAGACTTTCTCATATTGGAGCTTTTCCTTAAATTTGCTATTTCTTCATTAGCCCCTATTATGGCTTTGTTTTAGAATGTAGTTTTAAATACTTTGAAAAAATCCTCTTTTTCCATGTTTACTGATAATATTTCAGTTTTTAAAAATTATACAAGATTAGTTAAGGTGTATCAGCAGTCTTTATTTAGGCATAGTTTTCATAATCAGTTGAAATCATACCACGCAGAGTATACTTCGTTTAAACTTTAGTGCTTTTTCTTGGAAGAATTTCAAAAACATCATTTCTTATAAGTAATCATTATTTTACTTAGGTAGCACTTTCCTTTCTATAAAGTTCTAAATAATGTAATAGTATAATAAGTAATGTTCTTAGGAGTTTGCATTAATTAGGTAGAAAATAATAGGTACTATTTTCCATTATTTTCTTTCTTTCTTTTTTTTTTTTAAGTGCCTTTAAGAATCTAATTTTATTTTTCTGCATTTAGTGATCTGGTTGTTCCTAGCTGCTCCTAAACATTCACCATTCATTGTGATATCACTTTTTTTTCCCATTGTTTTCATTACTCATCAGTCTCTTATTAGTTCAACTAAAGTATCTTAATGTTGTAAAATAAAGCAAAAGTTTCACTTTATGTCTTATTTATTCATTCAAAAATTATGTCTATTAAGCTTTATTCACTTAGCAAGCATTTATTATCCATCTACCTGCACATACACAAAAATTAATCGAGCATGTAGCATGTACCTTCATAAGGTAAGACCTTCATAAATGTTGTGTTATTTTAGCCATGCAGGTGTCCTATGAGGACAGCTGTAATCTCTATCTTGCACATGAAGCACTGTGTTAGACCCTGGGGATAAAAAGAGTGTTAGGACACACCCATACTCTCAAGTTAGCTGCTGATAGGAATTTGGGAAAAACAAGACCAGTGCCCTTCATAATACTAAGCTGTTCTGATGGAGATAAGCTTGGGGATCCTAATTTGTGCAAATAGTGGTGGTATAGGAGAAGGTCTTGAAGTTGACACTCTCTTGAGGGATGAATGAAAGTTAGAGTAAACAAGCAGGAAAGGTTTCAGGCCAGGGGAGCAGAGTGTTTTATAAGGATATGAGGAGGTCAGCAACATGTAGGATTATGAGTTGTCATTATAATTTATACATTTTGAAGAATAGAATTTTATTTTTTAAAATTTCATGAGCTGATTTGTTAAGAATAACTCTTAAAATTAATCTACCTTACATTTAATATAATATGGAATATATCGTCAGGTATATAGTATATTCTTCAAGTCTGGTTTTATGCATCTCAAAATGTCAGTTCGGTACTTAAGATAGAAAAAAAATTGACATTTTACACTTAGTAATCATTAATATTATGGGCTTTTTTTACTCTGTTAACATGAATAAATAAATGATTTTTGGTAAATAAGAGTCCCCCCCCCCCCATTGTTCATTGCTGTGCATTAGTTTTTTCATTTCTTGTCATCCCATAGTGTCATTAAAATTGTGTCTAAAGGAAAGGAAATTTCAAATATTTGCCCAGTATTATTTTGTAGAACCATGTAACCTGGTCATTGCATTTATTACATACTTTAAAAAAATGTATTCATTGTTCAAAGGGCTGATTTTCTTTCTATTTAATGCTTTCGCAACCCAGGACAACAGTTAGCAGCCATCACTGCCTGGGATTCCTCAGCCACCAATCTTACTGCTCATATTACACTAGTAACCCCATTTGGTGGGTAACAGGCTGTTCTTTCTCTTATATAACTTTTATTTAAGAAATAGTGTTTACAAGTATGCTCCACGTGCATGTTGCTTTTGCTTTCTATTAAGTTGCTACTTGAAATTATTATTATTATTTTTGGAATACTGGGAACTGAACTCAGGGGCACTCAACCACTGAGCCACATCCCGAACCCTATTTTGTGTTTTATTTAGAGACAAGGTCTCCCTGAGTTACTTAGCACCTCCCTGTTGCTGAGACTGACTTTGAACTCATGATTCTACTGCCTCAGACTCCAGAGCCGCTAGTGTGCCACTGTGCCGGCTGCTACTTAAAATTTGATTACTTGCATTTTTACAAGTTATAAAGTTTAAGATTCATAGTCTTGCTCATAAAGTTAAATTTAAGTTCACAGTTCAGTAGAAGATAGTGAAAGTCATCAAATAAAGTTGTGAATAGGCCTGTTTTAGACTTTTGGAAATTGATATGTGTCCTGAAGTTTCAGACTAAAAGTGATGAACTAATTTACAACATCCTGAATTAAAGACAGTTGTTTACTTTTCTGCCTCTGTCTGTCTTCAAGGAGGTCAGATTTTACTCAGAGTAAAGTTGAAAGACTCTTGTTCCTACAGAGTGTTTTTGATTTATCTCTGTTTTGATTATTTTGCAATGAAAGAGAATTCCTTTCTTTTTTTTTATTTTTGTTTTTGGGTACTTGGATTGAAGTCAGGGACACTTGACTGAGCCACATCCCCAGCCCTTTGTTGTATTTTATTTAGAGGCAGGATCTCATTGAGTTGCTTAGCGCCTCACTTTTGCTGAGGCTAACTTTGAACTCACGATCCTCTTGCCTCAGCCTCCAGAGCTGCTGCGATTACCTCTGTGCCCAGCTTAGAATTTCTATTTAGTATTCTAGTTGTATTGAATTTTATTGCTTTGAGGAAAAAATGGAAACTTATCACAAAACACCAAAACTCTTAAGAGAAGTTGTCATAAGCAATCTAAATGTTTCAGTGTCCAAAAGTTCTTAAAAGATATTCTCTGGAAGTACCTTAGTGGTAGAGTGCTTGCCTAGCATGTGTAAAGCCTGGGTTCAATCCCAGTACCAACGCCCAAAAAAGTTCTTAAAAGATATATAGGGTGTTTTTTTTTTTTTTCTTTTCTCCTCTTTTTTTTTTTTTTTTTTTTTTAAAGTATTGTTTGTTTAATTAAAGTCCAGGGGAAAACAGCAAAAATAATTGAATCCTTTATTTATTTAAAATGTTTCCATAAAGTAGAAAGAACCTCATAGTCAAACATAAGGAGAACTTCTCTTGCATCTCTGGAAAGAGGTTAATACATTTCAGGAAAAAAAATGTGCTTTCAAAAACTGATTCTGGTTCTGTGTGTAGCTGTCTAAAGTATATTACTTTATATGCTTATCATATTTCTACATGAAAATTTTTCTTTCTTTTTCTGTAGTGGGTATTGAAGCCAGGGACACTTTACCATGGAGCTACATCTCCCTTTCTTTTTATTTTTTGTTTTGAGACAGAGTCTCACTAAGGTTGCTGAGGGTGGTCTTGAACTTGTGATTCTCCTGCTCCAGGGTCTGGAGTTGCTGCAATTACAGATGTGTGCTACCACATGTAGCTCCACATGAAAGTTTCTAACACTTATAAGTTAAGTTAATAGCATAGGAGGCCTGTGGCAGATAAATCACTTTATAGGAAAAGTAGTGAAGGCTTTCTACAAAGTAAGAAATAAGGTAGTGCTTTTCTTGTTATCCCAAAGTCTTAAATCAATAGGGATGTATTTACTGTACTGCAAATGTGATTATGTGACTCTCCCTGTCCAGTGGACTTGGATCATTGTTTTTGTTTATCAATTCTGAAGGAGAATTTGTATTATAGTCATCAGTGTAGTAACTGGGAGGATCTAATTTTTGGTTTTGTTTTGCTTCTTCTTATTCATGTTTTCATCTATTGTTTTTTATGTGCATGTGCAAATGTTTGACCCTAGTACATTTTTTTATTCATTGTGCTATTTTCTTCATTTTGATTTTTTATCTAAATTATTTGGTTTGGTTTGATTTGATTTGTTAGCAACTCGGAGCAGAAGCCGCACTAATATGCTAATGGACCTACATATGGACCATGAAGGATCATCTCAAGAAACCATCCAGGAGGTCCAACCAGAAGAAGTATTGGTCATTTCCTTAGGGACAGGTCCCCAACTTACTCCAGGGATGATGTCAGAAAATGAGGTATGAATGTGTTGCTCCAGTTAACTTAACAACCATCAGTATTAAGAAATTTAATTTTTTTTTTTTTTTTTTTTTTGCGGTGCTGAGGATTGAACCCAGGGCATTGTGCTTGCAAGGCAAGCACTCTACCGACTGAGCTATCTCCCCAGCCCTTAATTATTTTCTTTAAATTAATGGTCACTTGCTTTTACAAATCAATATTTATGTCTTAGTCTGTTTAGGCTGCTGGATAAAACACTAGAGTTTGGGTGGTTTATCAATAACAAATTTATTTCTCACAGTTTCGGAGGCTGGAAATTTCGAAATTAAGCTAGATTTGGTGTTTTGTGAGAGTCCAATTCCTGGTTCTTAGATGGTACCTCTGCACTGTGTCCTTGCATGGTGGAAAGGGCAAATGAACTCCCTTGGGCCTGTTTCATAGGGTGAATCCCATGCATGAGGGCTCTAGGCTGTACCCTCATGATCCAGTTGCCCACCCAAAGACTCCACTTTCTAATACATCATCTTGGAGGGTAGGATTTCACCATATCAATTCTGGAAAAACTGAAAACATTTAGAACCCAGTAATATATTTAATGCATATTCTTCATTATCTTTAATGGGTCTGTTGATGCCTCACCATCAAAGACTAAGCTTGCTGAGATCAGTTGCAGAGGAGGCCCTTCACATTAATACATCTACGGCACCAAAGTTACTGGACAGGCCTCCCGCAAAAGGCATTTTCATAGTAGTAAAAGAGCCAGGAAGCCAAGAAATTGTGCTGTGGAGATTGAAGAGACTTTTCTAGTGATTTGCAGGAAATGTTTTGTGTTTACTTATTCATTTTTTTCTGATGTTATATTAGTGGTATTCCTGTTTTACAGAGCTAAAAATTTTTTTTTTTTGGTAGTACTGGGGATTGAATCCAGGGGCACTGTACCAGTGAGCTACACCCCCAACCCTTTTAATTTTTTGTTCTGAGACAAGATTGCTGACGCTAGCCTTGAACTTGCAATCCTGCCTCAACCTCCCAAGTACCTAGGATTATAGGCGTGCTCCATCATGTCCAGCTTTCTTGGTTTTCTTTTCAGTTATCTCTTCCATTTTTTTCCTGATCAGCCAAAGAATAGAAAGTATACTTCAAGAATAAAATTATGGCATTTGCTGGTAAATGGATGAAGTTGGAAAATATCATGCTAAGTGAAATAGGCCAAACCCAAAAAAACCAAAGGCCTAATGTTTTCTCTGATAAGTGGATGATGATACATAACGAAGCAGGGGTAGCAGGGGGGAAGAGAAGAATGAAGGAACTTTGGATGGTGTAGAGGAAAATGGGGCAGAGGGGGTGGGGGAAGGAAAGATAAAGTAGAATGAGACAGTATTACCTAATGTATATGTATGACTACATGAATGGTGTGACTCTACATTGTGTACAACCATAGAAATGAAAAGTTGTACAATGAATCAAAATGCAGTCTGTAAAAATTTTTAAAAAAGTATATTTCAAGAATTTTTTTGCTATGTAAGTCAGGTGTAGTTTATACACCTGTAATCCCAGCTACTTGGGAAATTGAACCAGAAACAGCTTCAAAAACATAGTGAGACCCTGTCTCAAAATTAAAAATTAAGAAAGAGCTGGAAGTGTAGCTCAGTGGTAGAACACTCATATGTAATGAGCAGTATGAACCTTATTTTCAAAGAATCACGGTTTTGAGTTTTATCTGTCTGGTAGATCCTTGAAGGATTAGCTCAAGGGCTTGTCTTTGTTTCTCCTGCCTCTGATGTTCCCCAGTACTGCAGCACTTTGAGTTGGCATTTGTCAGAAGCATGGAGGGGCTGAGGATATAGCTTAGTAGTAAAGCATATACTTAGCATGCATGAGGCCCTAGGTTCCATCCCTAACACCACTACCACCAAAAAAGAAAAAAAAGCTTCAGAAGCAGCAGACAAATGAAAAAGCAGAAGGAAAAGACTGGGGAAAGACATACTGTGGGACATAGGGCATTAAAAAACTCTCATGTTCTAGAGACTACAGAAGCCTGTCAATACACTTGTGAAAGACTGTAGAAGACTACCAGCATATGGTGAAGGGTAAGATGCAGTTTCAGGCTGCCTGGTTAAGGTAGAAGAAGTGCCCAATCAGAGCCAGTCTGCAGTGACTTGGAAAGGTTTTCTGTTGTTTTGTTTTGGATTCCAGGTGTTATATCTGCCAAATCACTTGCTGACCACTAAGCTAACAGAACAGACTTCTGTGGTCACACATGACATGACACAAAGAAAGACACTGAAGCCTTCCAATCTGTAGTCCTAACCACTGTTCATTCTGTGCCTAATTGTTCAGCCTATGACACTGGTGGAGTAATGGAAGGCATAGCTTCCATTGTTTCAAGACTTTTGTTCCATGGGTATTTAAAAGCTTGACAAACATTATAAATGAATTTTTTTTGGTGAGGAGTACTGGGGATTGAACTCAGGGGCCCTCGACCACTGAGCCCAGCTCTGTTTTATATTTTATTTAGAGACAGGGTCTCACTGAGTTGCTTGGCGCAACTCACTTTTGCTGAGGCTGGCTTTGACTCGTGATCCTCCTGTCTCAGCCTCCTGAGCTGCTGGGATTATAGGCGTGCGACACTGCACCCTATAATGAGTCTTAGTTAAAAATGATGTTTTACGATTAAGAAGAAAAGAAGATGAAGAAAAACTGAAATAAGAATTTTCTGTGGTTTATTTTATTTGCAGTCTTTCATTTGTGATAAACCAAATTTGATGTTTTGTTTTTCAGGTCCTAAACATGCAGCTTTCGGATGGAGGACAAGGAGATGTCCCTGTTGATGAAAACAAACTCCACGGTAAACCTGATAAAACCTTGCGCTTTTCCCTCTGCAGTGATAATCTGGAAGGCATATCTGAAGGTGAAGGGTTACTTCATTCAAGGAGTTGTGTGATTCAAGTAATACTTTGTTTTGTGTTCTTTAAAGGAGCCTTATAAATTATAATTATACCATCTGTGCCTCTCACTGAGGAGAGTAATGAAATTTTCCTCTAATGAGCTTGAACAGTTGGCTGTAAAGATTGTATCCTGAATAAAATTAAGATTGCAAGAGGCTGTTGGTTATATAAAATGAAGATATAAGTCTTCATTCATATTTAAATAGAATAATAGCAAGTTTTATTTCTCAGTATGAATATATACCAAAGCTTATAGCGCTCCTTTAGAAGGATGTAATGCATGTACACATGGGGAGAAATGAACTTACTAGTATTTCAGGATGTTGTATATACTTTTAATGTTCTGCATTCCTCTGTTCACACACACCTTCATGAAGTAGGAAACAATGAAAGTAGGAATTAAAAAAGAAAATTGCAAGCCAAGATTGTTAAGTGAGAACATGTCATTCCACATATTAGGACAAATTTTCTTTTTTAATGAAAAAAAGTCCAAGTTTACTAACATTTAAGAGTAAATATAATTGTAATTACTTCTTTTTTCTAACTTTTTAAAAAGTTATATAAGTAACATTCACTTCAGGAAAGAGATAAAATCATCTATAATCTTACTGTTCTGTTAATATCAGTTAACACTGACTTATTTGTAGCAAAATTGTGATGTTTCATAACCTTTATTGTTCAATAATATAGCATTAACATTTTCTTTTGTAATTTTACATTATTGAATAACATTGAATTCAACTGACTTTTTTCTTTAACTCCAAATGGGCATATGATAGTTTATTTCAGCATTCTTCTGAGTAAATGGGTGAATTGCTTCTGCTTTTTAGACATTATAAATTCTGCAACAAGCCATCTTAGATTAATTTTTTTCTTTTTCTTTTTCTTTTTTTTTTTTTGGTGGGAGAGGGATTGGGGATTGAACCCAGGGGTACTTTACCACTAAACTATTTCCCCAGCCCTTTTTATTTTTATTTTGAGACCGGGTCTCGCTAAGTTGCTGAGGATCTTGCTAAGTTGCTAAGGCTGACCTTGAACTAGTGATACTTTTGACTTAGTCACCCAAGTCATGGTGATTAGAGGCTTGAACCATACTCTGCTTAATTTTTAATTATTTCCTTAGGATAAATTCCTAGATGCAGAATTGCTATCTCAAAGGGCATGCGTATTTTTATTATAGCATTAAAAACACTTTAGTATTTAATCTCTTATTCAAGGCATGAAAAATTGCATGGTGACTCATGAATATTTTAAAAAGATTGCTCATAGGGTAAACATTTCTCTAGGTCCTTCAAATCGTTCCAACTCAGTGTCCTCTCTAGACCTGGAAGGAGAGTCTGTATCAGAACTTGGAGCAGGACCTTCTGGGAGTAATGGAGTTGAAGCTCTACAACTATTAGAACATGAACAAGGTAAGGTGAAGTTGAACACAGTTGTACAAGTAGAAAAGAATTCACCTGATTGCAAGGTGAACAATATGTTTGCATGGAAGTTGACTGTATTCAGTAAGAGAGTATATTTGATTATATAATGACCATTAAACTTGTATTTATTCATGTTCCTTTATTTCTTAAAAATATATTTAAGTCATTAAGTGAATTGTTTAGGTTTAAATTACAAACAACAGTATGAATTACTTTTTTTAAAAAATTTTTGTTTTTCATTTGTTGATGAAAATTTGTTGTTGACCTTTATTTTATTTATTTATATCCAGTGCTGAGGATTGAACCCAGTGCCTCACACCTACTAGGCAAGCACTCTACCACTGAGCCACAACCCCAGCTTAATGAATTAATTTTAATTCTGTTATATTATCTCAATTCTGTCATATTTAAAGAATACAGCAATAAATACTCAGGGCTCAAGGAACTAGAATAATGCAAGAATGGTACACAAATGATTGAAGGTATGAGAGGACTGTTTTGGTGGTTGAAGTATCGATAAAAGCATATTGGAAAAACACACTAGCCTGAAGGCCAGTGGCACTCAGTGGGCAGAAGTAGGACAGAGGACCAGTATGCAGTTAAAAGAAGTGAAACCATGGAGCATACTCAGGTGTCAACAACGGGTGAGGTAAATGTTCGAAAGTAGGCAGATCCCTGTTGAGGAATCTGGAGAGGAGGAAGTCAACACCTGAATTGCAACCTAGAAGCACTGAAAGATTTTTTTCAATGAAGATGAGGGGTTGAGGATGTGCTTTAGGGAAGATTAATTTGAAACATTTTTTTTTTTATTTTTTCATTTTATGATTTCTGGTTTGGGGCACATACCCCTAATGAGGTTTGAGACAGTGATTCTTAGACTTTAGTGTACATGAGAATTATCTGGGGAGCATTTTAAAAATTCTGTTTCCCAAGTTTTTTTTCTAGAAATCCTGGTTCAGTCCATTTTTAGAAAAGAATGTTGGCATTAGATTGTGTGTGACTTGAGTAGAAGTATTGCTGTATTTTACAGGACCAGTTTATCAATATATCAATTAGGATTAAATTCTCTGCAAATAACAGAAAAACTTGAAATAATATTAGCTTATGACAGAAGCTGAATAAATA
Source organism: Sciurus carolinensis (assembly GCF_902686445.1). NCBI lineage: Eukaryota > Metazoa > Chordata > Mammalia > Rodentia > Sciuridae > Sciurus > Sciurus carolinensis. Next base: position 9,552,375 of record NC_062226.1, on the reverse strand, counting down.
TCATTTCTTTAATAAGCTTACTGGATGATCCTGAAAGGTAGTTGGCAGTTTACATTTTGTGTAATACTAAGTTAAGAAGTAAGTTGACATAGGCCCTGGGTTCAGTCCCATTCCCTAGCACCAAAAATGGAAACAAAGAAAAAAACATGAATTGATGGAAATTGATCCAGATAGAATTGAAAACTCTAGAAAGCAAATAGCAGTTATTCAAGTCAAGTGAAAAACATTTTTAGTGTGGGTTTATCAACTAATTATTACTACATGAATCCTATACAGTAAACCACACCAAAACATTTTTGCTCTCAGATTTGGGTCATCTGGTTGGTTCTTCTCATTTGCACTAGACTCACTTAGATATCTATAGTCTCCAGTAGTGATGGTGGTGGGGAGCTCTGTTAATCTTAGCTGGGGGTCAGTTGGTCAGTCAGACTGACCCACTAGATGTAGAATGGTATGGTCCTACATGCCTAGTGATGATCAAATATGTAACCTGAAGTTCAAAGATACGTTCTTTAATGTTGATTAAAATATCAATTTAAAAGTCCTAGCTGTGCTTCCATTGTCAAATTGCTGAATTTTGTTTTTGATAGCTACAACACAAGATAATCTCGATGATAAGCTAAGGAAGTTTGAGATTCGTGACATGATGGGACTAACAGATGACAGGGACATATCAGAAACAGTGAGTGAGACCTGGAGTACAGATGTCTTGGGAAGTGACTTTGACCCTAACATTGATGAAGATCGCTTGCAAGAAATTGCAGGTAACTGCTATTTGGTGTCTCTAGAAGACTGCTCTTGAGTTGTTCAATCCACCCACCCTTGATGGATTGGAGTGTTTGTGCTTCTCACACAGATAGGGTGTATATGTTAGCACTAACTGGGAAACTGTGGTTAAACATATGGAATAAGACATTTGGCTGCTTTTTTCTTTATCTAAATCTAGGTAGCATTTTTCCTTTCTGCATTTAATCTCCTGGCCCATTATTATTTGCAATTCTTTTCTGATTTATCTTTTTTTTTTTGTTATTAAAAAGTTTATTTAACAAAAAGTTTAATATGAAAATGTACATGACCCGATTTTTATGTCATAGTTAAACAGGCCCTCTGGAAATGGGACATGGATTTCTGTGCTGAATAGTCATTATTTATACTCGTTCCAAGGCTTCTAACATGATGATACTATTTCCTCATATTACCACCATTCCAATATTGTTCTGTTGCCTACTAGTTGCCATCTCCATACATTCGTCTATCACAAGATTCATAAAGGGGTCAAATCCCCCCAATATTCCTTGGACATGTCTGCCACCATTTAATTTCAATGATAACTTCTTGTCCATAAATTTTTTCAGCTCGGGAGGGTGAGCTTTGCTCATGCTGTCTACTCCACAGGCTCAGAGATGCTTTGAAACGGAATTGGCGGCCCTGATTTCTCTTTAAAAAAATTTTTTTTTGTAGTTGTAGATGTACAGCATGCCTTTATTTTGTTTGTTTATTTTTTTAATGTGGTGCTAAGGATCAATCCAGTATCCCATACATGCTAGGCAAGCACTCTACCACTGAACCCCAACCCCGGCCCTTTGATTTATCTTTAAAAGATAACTTTTTACTCGTCACTTTTTCTTTTCTTTCTTTTTTCCCTCAGTATTGGGAACTGAACCCAATGCCTGATGTATGGTAGGCAAGGGTTCTACCATGAACTCCATCCTGGCCCTTTTGATTTTTATTTTGAGACAGAGTCTTGCTAAGATGCCCAGGCTGACCTTGAGCTTGTGGTCCTCTTGCCTCAGTCTCCCAAGTAACTGAGATAATAGATACACACCACTGCTCTTGGCTTTCAAAATATTTTCATATAGTGAAGTAGAATTACTATTTTATTAGGTCTAATCAAATGTATGGAGCATTCTTATCTTGAGTATTTTTAATACAAGCATACAATAATATTTAATCCCTTTTATATTCTTAAGTAGTGTAAATAGATTTCTTAATTGGTTTTTGCACTACTTTGTTCCAGATGCCAAAGTAGTATTGTTCTTGGCAGTAAGCTGTATTTGAGCAATAAGCTGTATTTGCATTTGAGTGAGTAGTATAAAGGAGCTGTGTGTTTTCCTGCAAATATATTTTATTGCTCTGAATATGTGACTAATGTGCCAGAAGAAAACATATTGGGCCAGTGTAACTTTCTATGGTTAAATCTCTCTGTTTGTAATCCCTGTAGGACTATACATTTTAGAAAGCACTTTAGGACACATATAAAATTTGCTGAAAATACAAAGATTTGTTTTCTCTGTGGAGGGTCAAGGCTGAGCAGGAAGAACCTGATAAAAAGGAGGTTCTGCCATTGTGAACAGAGTAGGAACTTTGTGTTGTTAGTGGTATGCCTAACTGAGATCACTCTTATTTTGGCTTCTTTCTTGTGGGTAGAGAAGAAAGTATGCTGGCTTCGTGTTTGGCCTTTCCCCAGCATCACTATCTCTTTGTCAGATCTCTGTTAATGCTTTGCTCCCACTGGTCACACAGGTGCAGCCGCAGAGAACATGTTGGGCAGTTTGCTATGCCTCCCAGGTTCAGGCTCAGTACTTCTGGACCCCTGCACTGGTTCTACCATCTCAGAGACGACAAGTGAAGCTTGGAGTGTAGAGGTACTACCAAGTGACTCAGGTTAGTATGCTGTCATTGTTTGCTTTTTCATTTGCACAGAAGTTTTAAATGTAAGGCTTCCTAATTTCTATGTTAGATATGTCAAATATGCCCTTGGGGCTGGAGTTGTGGCTCAGTGATAGAGCGCTTGCCTAGCATGTATGAGGCTCTGGTTTCGAATCTCAGCACCACATATAAATAAATGAATAAAAATAAAGGTCTATCCACATCTAAAAAATATGTTTAAAAAACTTTATAAAAAATCCAAAAAACAAATATACATTTGACAAGTGGAAGACAATCACATTAGTAAGAATTTCAAATGGAAAATTAGAGCATTTATGTAAGAAAAAATGCATTGTTGGGTACATAGACTAAGATGACAGGTGCTTTCTGACTGTGTTCAGTTATTTTGGAAACAATTGTTTGTAACTCATCGGGATTCTACATGGGTCACTGAGTTTAGTGTCTCCCACCAACTCATCTCAGAATAAGAGTAGCAACACAGCTTAGGTCCTGAGTGGTTGACTTCCTGTGAGCATGCCTAGGTTTATCTTAGGGGAGAACTTGACTCTTTAAAAGATGTTTAAATGTATGTTTGAAACACTTTAAAATTGAGGCTCTGTAGTCCTAAGAATTTGTTCTCCTGTGTAGCTTTTTTTATAAATATATATCAAGTGTTTTGTACTTTCTTTTTTCTTATGTGTATATTACAGTCCTACTTTTTTCTGATTATGAAGACAAATCTTTGCCTTCAACTAAATGTCAACTAGGAGAATGCAAATATAAGTAACTATGTATCTGCATTACATTCTATCTGACTTGTTTGGTTTAAGAATGATTAAGTAATCCTGATATGTTTTATATTGCTATACTAAAGCATTCAAACATGCTAACCTTGTCAGGAGACAAGTGCAGGACAGTAGGATTAGCTCATCATCTATCAGGTATCCATCTAAGTACAAGTTCATTTTTAGGAGGTGGTTGATTGATTGCTAAGCTGTTCTGTACACTTTAGTCCAATTTACCTGTTAACCAACAGCATACTTTATAACAGTGCTCTCGAAACAGTTTTCCTCTGTACACAACAAACTGACTTACATTGGAATGAAATCATAACCATGACTTCTTTAACACTTACTCTAACTAGCTTTGTTAACTTGCCTAGACTTAAAAAGCTGTTTATACTGATTACATTCATACCTGGTGAGCTTTGTTTATCTACATCAGAAAAGCTGAAATTGTGGCATGTTGACAGAATCACTGATGTGACTCCTGTTTTTTGCTTAGAGGCCCCGGACCTAAAGCAGGAGGAGCGCCTACAAGAGCTGGAGAGCTGTTCTGGACTGGGCAGCACATCTGATGATACGGATGTCAGGGAGGTCAGTTCCCGCCCCAGCACACCAGGCCTCAGTGTCGTGTCGGGTATGTCTGTCTTGTTTTAAGGACTAGGGATTAGAAGGTGTTACCTCCTCCCCCTTTATAAGGTTGATGTAAAAGAGATATGTTTTATTTGAGAACTGAGTAGTTTCCAGGAAATAAAATTATTTCTATGGCACCTTTAATCTTTGAAAACTTAATGGGTGGCTTTTAGAGCCTGTTGAATTAATTGGCAAATGGTCCCTGCACAGCTTTTTCTATTCTTGGTACAGTATTTAGATATCACAGGATAATTCTGATTGTACTGTATAAAGCAAGAGAAGTATATTTGAGCAATGGTACAATAAAGGATAAATTCTGAACAACTTCCATATATTCACCTGGGACATACACAATTTGAGAATGTTTAAAATTTCTCCAAACTTCATATATTTTTTGTGTGGTCATTTTATTCTTCTTGCTATTTATTTTTTACTATTTTTTCTTAAAGGCATAAGTGCAACCTCTGAGGATATTCCTAATAAGATTGAAGACCTAAGATCTGAGTGCAGCTCTGATTTTGGGGGTAAAGATTCTGTCACTAGTCCAGACATGGATGAAATAACTCATGGTAAGAAGGGGAAATGAGAAAGACTTTTTAAAAATGATCCCATCTGTGGTCAAAACTGGCATTCTTCCATATTGCTTGTCATAATATCAATTGGTATAGAACTTTGGGGCACAATTTGTCAATATGTATTTAAGACTTTAATGTTCACATTCTGAATTTTATCTGGTTAGTTCTACTTCTAGAAATATGTCATAAGGAAATAATTCCATGTGTGGAGAATTCTTATCACAGAGATGGCCTTTATAACATTTATATTGGCAGAAAATGGTAATCAAGAATTGAAAAACAGAATGGCTAAGTGAATTTTGAAGTAACGACTTATTAAAATTTATGTAGATGTTTTTAAGATACTCAAAGAATATGAAATAACTTAGAGAAATGCCTTGAATATAATATTACATGGAAAACTTATTTTATAGGATTTTATATTCAAGGTAATAAAGCATTAAGCACTCTATGCATATTTGGACCCACCCAGGGATGGGGGGAAAAAACCCATATGCATAGAAAAAGAACTGGAAAAAAATACCAGAATGCTAGCCGTCATTTCATATGTGGGTTAGTGGGTTTTGAAGTACCTTTTCTTTCTTTATACTTGTTCTAAATTGGTGTTGGTTTTTGTTTTTTGTTTTTTTGTTTTTTTGGTGCGGGGGATTGAACTCAGGTCCTTGTGCATTCCAGGCAAGCACTCTATCACTGTACTTTTAACCCAGGTCTTTTTAAACCTCAACACTATTGACATTTTGGGCCAGATAATTCTTTGTTGTGGCTGCCTGTCCTACATTTCATAGAATGATTAGCAGCATCCCTTACCTCTACCTGCCACCCTTCAGAGTTGTGACCACCAAAATTACCTTTAGGTATTGCTAAATGATCCCTTGGGGGACAAAATAGCCACCAGGATGCCTCTACTTCATGTACAAACAGAGAAACAAGATGTATCCCATTTGTTTACAATAAAAATAAATTAAAAAAACAAAACAAAACAGCCACCAGGTGAGAACCATAGTTATAAAGCAGCAGTCTCAAAGTAGACAACTGAGGGTCTTTAAGACTCTTTTGGGAATAGGGGAATATGAGGTCAAACTATTTTCAGAGTAATAAAGTTTGTTGTCCTTTTTCATGGTGTAGCCATTTGCATTAGTGGGACACAAGCAAAGGTGAATAAAATTTGCTGGGACCTTAGCAAGATGCAAGGTCACCAAACCAAGGGCATCGTGAATTCTTTACTCACAGTTAAAAATAAAGTTTTGCTTATGGATGTCTTTGATGAAGCAGTAAAAATTATATATACTTTTTTTTTTGCTTGTCCCCCCCTCTCTTTTTCTTTCTTTTTTTCCCTCCTTCCCTCCCTTTCTCTCCCTCCTTTTCCTCCCTTTCTCTCCCTCCTTTTCCTCCCTCCTCCCTCTTTCCTTTTTTTTACCCTGTGGCACTGGGGATTGAACCCAGGGCCTCACAATGTGCTAGACAAATGCTGTGTAACTTAGCTACGTCCCTACCTCTTTTTATTTTATTTTGAGGCAGTGTCTTGCTAAGTTGCTGAGGCTTGCCTCAAATTTGTGCTCCTCCTGCCTCAGCCTTCTGAATCGCTGGGATTACAGGTGTACACCACCTAACCTGGCAGTAAAAATTATTTCATTACATCTCAACTCTTGAATACACATCTTTTTAATATTTTGTGTGAAGAAATAAATGTACCCATAATACATGTCTGCTGCATTTTGAAATATGATGTCTTAAGGAAGAGCACTTGTATGATTGAGATGTTAACTTAACCAGCCAGTTGTTTTATTTCATTTCTCTTTAAAAACCATTTTTACTTGAGTAACTGATAAACTATGGTTCTTTGAATATATACTTAGGTATTCAGCAAATATTTTATTGGAAAATTAACAAAATGAACCTGTTACTTCAAGGAAAATGATTAATAGAGTTTGTGAAATTCAAACAGATAAAAATTAGAATTTTGGAAACTTGTATCCACTTCTGTGAGTTTGACAGCATTCTGTTATTTAAATTCTTCTCAGAATTTAAATCAGATTGGTGATGATACCAAGAATATATCTTTTTATATTATGTGGTGAAATATGTCAGCATTTGTAAGATCTATATGACTTATTGAAACAGTATTTTCTAAATGATCAACCCATGAGGTTGTAAGATTATGCATGTTTATAAGATCCATTCAAAGTGTAAGATAAACCAATTAACCTCAACGTAATAGAGAACAAAGAGTTCATTGATTTGGTTTTAGTTTCCACTTTGTAGCTAGTCTTTAAAAAACTACTCCTTGTCAAGATTTGGTAGAGAATCAAAGAATATCCACAATTTAATATATCATCTCAGGCTGAGGGTCATAGTTCAGAGGTTGAGCATTTGCCTCACATGTGCAAGGAAGGCCCTAAGTTTAATCCCCCTGAACTGTATTAAAAAGAAAATATCCACAGCCGTAGAAATGAAAGTTGTACCCCTTTTGTGTACAGTGAATCAAAATGCAATATGTAAAAATAAAAAAAATTAAAGCAATGAACAGAAAGAAGGCAGACTGTTAAGCAATAAAGCTACATGACCAGTATATTTCATAAGCAAAAAAAAAAAAAAAAAAAGTCACAAGCGAAAAAAAAAAAGAAGAAAATATCATCCCTTTTCCAACTACATATCTATGTAAGGTCAGCTTTTTCTTAGATACTACAACCAAATTAACATACCCAAACACATTGAAAGCAGAGGAAAATGTGTGCTGTGTGCCTTTAATCCCAACAACTTGGGAGGATGAGGTAGGAGAATTGCAAGTTCAAGATCAGCCTAGGCAACTTGGTGAGACCCTGTATCATAAAAGGGTTGGGGGCTGGAGATCTAGCCCTAGATGTAGACTGCTCCTGAGTTCAATCCCCAGTGCTGCACCAAAAAGAAAGATAACAGAAGCAGATATGAGAATCCACTGGGTTCTATTAAACCATACAGTAAAGAAATTTTCAAAAATGTGCCAATCTTCTCATTACTTTGGGAAATAGTCATTTTTCATTTTGAAAGGTAATTGATATTACCATTTAATGGGTATGTTGAAATGAATTAATAAAATTAAGTAATTTGCTGAGAGCAATATTAGAATTTCAAGTTTTACCATTCTTTCTTTATATCTCTTCTATAGATATTATTTACCCATTTTTATAGGGAGAAAGGTGAGTCTCAGGGAGGCTGTGACTTTCTGGAAAATGTGGTTTAGGTCTTCTGGACCTTTGCTGTCTAGACATCTTAAAAGTAATGAATATCTATGTGTAAAGATGAAAATGTGAAATGAATTTGAAGAAATCAGAATTTGGTATTTCATTTTTTTCTGGTATGACCCTCAAGTTTTAATTGATCAAAAAAGGAAAACTGACGAAGAGACTAGTCCCCTCATCCCTGTGTTGAAGCCCTCTGAGTTCTAGTGTGGTCTCACAGTTTGCCCTCCCATTCTAGGCGCCCACCAGCTGACCTCTCCTCCTTCTCAGGCAGAATCTCTGCTCGCTATGTTCGATCCCCTGTCTTCACACGAAGGTAAACTAATGAAAGGAACTTCTGGATTCTTGTCATAGAAGAAAGAAGCCAGACTCTTTTGGTAATGCCTTTGTTGGATTGATTGGATCTTGACTACAAAGCTTTTTTTCTGTATTGCAGGAGCTTCTGCTGTAGTGAGGCCAAAGGTTCATTATGCCAGGCCATCACATCCACCCCCAGATCCCCCGATCCTGGAAGGAGCAGTGGGAGGAAATGAGGCCAGGTTGCCCAACTTTGGTTCCCACATGTTAACTCCAGCTGAAATGGAGGCTTTCAAGCAAAGGCACTCTTACCCTGAGAGACTAGTTCGCAGCAGGAGCTCTGATATAGTGTCTTCTGTCCGGAGACCCATGAGTGACCCCAGCTGGAACCGACGTCCAGGGAATGAAGACCGAGAACTCCCTCCGGCTGCAGCCATTGGTGCTACTTCTTTGGTGGCTGCTCCTCACTCATCATCATCATCCCCGAGTAAGGACTCCTCAAGAGGAGAGGTATGGGAACACAGCCATGTAGACTTTGCTCGTTGTGGTTAGCTCAGAGTTCTGCCTGCCACTTTCTCTAGATTTCTGAAATGAACATGAATGTGTAAATCCCAGATTAAGGATGGACTGTAATCCTCACTGAAGATGAACTGTTAGACTAGTATGCCCATCGCCACAACCCATGGGAATCCTGTACAGCTTTGGTTTTATAACACTATCTTGTATTTTTATGACACTTCACTTTTCTCTAGGCAATTTTTACATCTAATTTCATTTAAAAATCATAGTATCCCTCTGAGATGGCTAGATGAGGTATGATTTTTTTTTTTTTTTCTTGGTACTAGGGATTGAACCCAGAGGTACATTATCACTGAGCCACATCACCATTCCTTTTTTCTTTAAATTATTTTTATATATAATTTTAGTCATTGATGGACTTTTTTTTTAAATTTATTTTTATTATAAACAAATGGGATACATGTTGTTTCTGTTTGTACATGGAGTAACAGCATATCATTTGCATATTCATACATTTACATAGAGTAATGATGTTTGATTCATTTCGTTATTTTTTTCCTTCCCCGCCAGCCCTCCCACCTCTCTTTTCTCTCTATATAGTCCCTCCTTCCTCCATTCTTGCCCCCCTCCCACCTCCCATTATGTGTCATCATCTGCTTATCAGTGAGATCATTCGTCTTTTGGATTTTTGAGATTGGCTTATCTCACTTGACATGATATTCTCCAATTTCATCCATTTACCTGCAAATGCCATAATTTTATTATTCTTTATAGCTGAGTAATATTCCATTGTATATATATATACCACAGTTTCTTTATCCGTTCATCAATTGAAGGGCATCTAGGTTGGTTCCACAGTCTGGCTATTGTGAATTGAGCAGCTATGAACATTGATGTGGCTGTATCTCTGTAGTATGCTGATTTTAAGTCCTTTGGGTATAAGCTGAGGAGTGGGATAGCTGGGTCAAATGGTAGGTCCATTCCAAGTTTTCTTTTTTTTTTTTGTGGTATTGGGGATTGAACTCAGGGCCTTGTGCTTGCAAGGCAAGCACTCTACCAGCTGAGCTATCTCCCCAGCCCCCATTCCAAGTTTTCTAAGGAATCTCCACACTGCTTTCCAGAGTGGCTGCACTAATTTGCAGCCCCACCAGCAATGTATACCTTTTTCCCCACATCCTCTCTAATACCTATTGTTGCTTGTATTCTTGATAATCGCCATTCTGATTGGGGTGAGATGGAATCTTTTTGTAGTTTTGACTTGCATTTCTCTTATTACTAAAGATGGTGAACATTTTTTCATATGTTTGTTGATTGCTTGTAGATCTTCTGTGAAGTGTCTGTTCATATCCTTAGCCCATTTATTGATTGGGTTATTTGTATTCTTGGTGTAGAATTTTTTGAGTTCTTTATATATTCTGGAAATTAGTGCTCTACCTGAAGTATGAGTGGCAAAGATATTCTCCCACTCTGTAGGCTCTCTCTTCACATTGCTGATAGTTTCCTTTGCTGAGAGAAAGCTATTTAGTTTGAATCTATCCCAGTTGTTGATTCTTGCTTTTATTTCTTGTGCTATGGGAGTCCTGTTAAGGAAGTCTGATCCTAAGCCAACAAGGTGAAGATTTGGACCTACCTTTTCTTCTATAAGATGCAAGGTCTCTGGTCTGATTTCGAGGTCCTTGATCCATTGTGAGTTGATTTTTGTGCAGGGTGAGAGATAGGGAGTTTAGTTTCATTCTGTTGCATATGGATTTCCAGTTTTCCAGCACCATTTGTTGAAGAGGCCATCTTTTCTCCATTGCATATTTTTGGCACCTTTTTCTAGTATGAGAAAATTGTATTTATTTGGGTTTGTGTCCGTGTCCTCTATTCTGATTTTAATTATTTCCTATCTTCTATTACTTTTGCTGTTATTCTGTTCTTTTTCTGGGGCTTTGAGCTGTAATGTTAGGTCATTTAGTTGTTGACTTTTAATTCTTTTCTGGAATGTGCTCCATGCAATGAATTTTCCTCTTAGTACCGCTTTCATAATGTCCCAGAGATTTTGATATATTGTATTGTTGTTCTCAATGACCTCTAAGAATTTTTTTATCTCCTCCCTGATGTTTTTTGTTATCCATATTTCATTCAATAGCATATTATTTAGTCTCCAGGTGTTGGAGTAATTTGTTTTTTATTTTGTCATTGATTTCTACTCTCAGTCCATTATGATCTGATAGAACCCAAGGCAGTATCTCTATTTTTTTTGCATTTCCTAAGGGCTGCTTTGTGGCATAACATATGGTCTATTTTCGAGAAGATTCCATGTGCTGCTGAGAAGAAAGTGAATCCGCTCATTGGATGGAATATTCTTAATATATGTCAATTAAGTCTAGGTTATGATTGTGTTATTGAGTTCTATGGTTTCTTTGTTTGATTTTTGTTTGGAAGATCTATCTAGTGGTGACAGCGGTGCATTAAAGTCACCCAGAATTATTGTGTTGTGGTCTGTGATTCCTGAAATTGAGAAGGATTTGTTTGATGTACAGGGATGCACCATTGTTTGGGGCATAAATATTTACTATCGTTATGTCTTCCTGATTTATGGTTTCCTTAAGCAGTATGAAATGTCCTTCTTTATCCCTTCTGACTAACTTTGGTTTGAAGTCCACTTTATCTGATATAAGGATGGAAACCCCCGCTTTTTTACTGAGTCCATGTGCGTGGTAGGTTTTTTCCCATCCTTTCACCTTTAGTCTGTGGATGTCTTTTTCTATGAGATGAGTCTCTTGTAGGCAGCATATTGTTGGGTCTTTCTTTTTAATCCATTCTGCCAGTCTATGTCTTTTGATTGATGAGTTTAGGCCATTAACGTTCAGGGTTATTATTGAGATATGATTTGTATTCCCAGTCATTTGACTTATTTTTGGTTTTTAAGTTGACTTGGTTTCTCCTTTGAGTGGTTTTTCTCTAAGGTAGTTCCTCCCTTTGCTGACCTCCTTTGTTGTTTTTCATTTTCTTCTCATGGAATATTTTGTTGAGAACATTCTGTAGTGCAGGCTTTCTATTTGTAAATTCTTTTAACTTTTGTTTATCATGGAAGGATTTTATTTCATCTTCAAATCTGAAGGTTAGTTTTGCTGGGTAAAGGATTCTTGGTTGGCAACCATGTTCTTTCAGAGCTTGAAATATGTTGTTCCAGGCCCTTGTAGCTTTTAGAGTCTGGGTTGAGAAGTCGGCTGCTATCCGTATTGGTCTCCCCCTACATGTAATCTGATGCTTTTCTCTCGTGGCCTTCAAAATTCTATCTTTATTTTGAATGTTAGGCATTTTCATTATAATGTGCCTTGGTGTGGATCTGTTGTGATTTTGTGCATTTGGTGTTCTGTAAGCCTCTTGTATTTGATTTTCCATTTCATTCTTCAGGTTTGGGAAATTTTCTGATATTATTTCATTGAGTAGGTTGTTCATTCCTTTGGTTTGTATCTCTGTGCCTTCCTCAATCCCAATAATTCTTAAATTTGGTCTTTTCATGATGTCCCATAGTTCTTGGAGATTCTGTTCATGATTTCTTACCATCTTCTCTGTTTGGGCCACTTTATTTTCAAGATTAAATATTTTGTCTTTATTGTCTGAGGTTCTGTCTTCCAAGTGGTCTAGTCTTTTGGTGATGCTTCCATTGAGTTTTTTATTTGGTTTATTGTTTCCTTCATTTCAAAGATTTCCGTTTGGTTTTTTTTGAGAATCTCTATCTCTTTGTTGAAATGATCTTTTGCTTCCTGCAGGTGCTCTTTCAGCTAATTGGTATTATCATTCATTGCCTGCATTTGCTCTCTTATCTCATCCTTTGCTTCACGAATCATCTTAATCATGTATAATCTGAAGTCCTTTTCTGACATTTCTTCTAACATACTGTCATTGGATTCTATTACTATAGAATCTAGATTTGTTTGGATCATTTTCTTCCCTTGTTTTTTCATGTTGTTCATGTATCTTCCCCTTTAGCAGTGCAGATCTGGGGTATTGCAGATTTCCCCCTATAGGCTTATAGTGGCTCTATAGGTTTCCAAAACCCTTTCCTTCAGGAGAGATGAATATTAGCAGTGCCCAATTCAGACACTATGCAATCCTAGACCAAATAGCCCCTATGGGGACAATAACAAAATTGTCATAGTAAACAGAATGAGTTCAAATATTACCTTCAGTAAAACAAACAGGTTTGCAACAAGGTCTGCAGTTTCTAATGGAGGAGAAAGAGGATGCAGAGGGATGTAGAATGTGGCTGTTAATGGGATAATAAAAGAATATAAAGAAGTTCTAGAAAATAGAAAGGGTGAGAGTGTAATCAAAAGAAATCAGATGTTAGCATGCAAAAAAGGGAGAAAGAGACTCTGAGGGAACAAGTAAACAAAAGGAAAAGAGAGCAAGAAAAGTAAAGAAATAAAAACTTAAAATTTTTAAAAAGGAGAAAAAAGAAAATCTACAGTATAACAGTCATATACTAATGAAACCTCCCAGTGTTCAGTAGCCTGATGCATGACAATGAGCTTCAAGCCTCCAGCAGGCGTCTCAGGATGGGATTTGCCCCACCCAAAGATCGGAGCTAAGGCTTCCAGGATTATCCAAGATGGCCGCTCTGGCTTTGAAATGTGTTGGCAAATGGGGAGCTGCAGCTCAAGGGTGGACGTGGTCAGCTGGAGGTCCTGGAGGTGGGATGCGGTTGGTCAGGCAGGGGTGCTGGAGGTCCAGTGTGTTTGGTGTGGTTGTGGAATCCTGGAGGCCGGATGCAATCAGTCGGTCTGGGGTCCCGGTGATAGGGTGCAGTCAGTTGGTCTGGGGGTCCTGGCGGCAGGGAGCAGTCAGTCGATGTGAGGGCCCCAGAGGCAGGGAGTGATCAGTCGTGCTGAGGGATCCTGGAGACGGGGCTCAGAGGTCCTACGGGGCCTGGCTGTTGTCTCAAAATGGCGGCAGCCACGTGTAATCCCAAGTAATTTATAAACACGAAGTTTTTTTGGCTGGGGGTCCTGGAGGCCATGAAGTCCAAGAGTATGGCATCAGCATGTGCTTAGCATCTGGTAAGGGACATCCCACATGGCAAGACAATATAAGTGGGTCCTGATGGACTTTTATTCATTTATTTATATGTGGTGCTGAGACTCAAACCCAGTGCCTCACACATGCCAGGCAAGTGCTCTACCACTAAGCCACAATCCCAGCCCCACCCTTTTAAAAAAATATTTTTTAAGCTATAGACAGACATAATAACTTTTTAAAAATTTTTTTAATGTGCTGCTGAGGATTGAACCTACACCTCACACGTTCTAGGCAAATGCTCTACCCCTGAGCCACAATCTCAGCACCCCCATCCCTTTTTATTTTTTATTTTGAGAGAAGGTCTTGCTAAATTGCTTAAGCTGGCTTTGAATTTGTAATCCTCCTGTCTCAGCCTCCTGAGCTGCTGGGATTGCAGGTGCATGCCACCACACCCAGCAGTATATGATTTTTAAATTTTGAAATAATCGTAAAGTCACACAAACATTGGAAGTACAACAAAAGAACACTTCTTCCCCATTTGAGAGTAAGTTGCTAGTTATCCTGATCCTGGCTCTCCTCTGAAAACTTAAGTATAAGTTTGCTACAAATAAATACATTCTCCTACACATCATGAAACACCATCAGCATCAGGAGATGAACACTGATATGTGACTACCATTTAATTCTCACACCTCTATCTGTGTGTCTCCAGTTATTTGTAAGAGAATAGTTCTTCAGTTGTTCCTTAACTTTTATGACCTTGATCCTGTTGAAAATTACAGGCCAATTTTTTTCTAGAATGTTCCTTAGTTTGGATTTGATGTTTTCTCATAATTAGATTTATTTATTTTTCTGGCAGCCTTATCACTAAGGTAACACTGCATTCTTTTCATTACATCCTGTTAAGGAGTACATAGTTTTAATTTGTTCATTTGGATCATTTGATGAATGTGGTATCCGCTCAGCTTTACTCCTGGAAAGTTGCTCTGTTTGTTTTGTAATGAATACGTTTTGGGGAGAGGCACTTTGAAAATATGTAAATATCCTATTCATTAAAATTTTAAGTTTACCTTCTTATTGATTGTATTTTTGGTCTTCTGATTCTCTTCTATAGTCAGTGTCTTTGTTCCTGTTGTTTAGTTTTGAAGCCCAGTTGTCCCTATTTGGCCAGTTTAAACCCCTTTAAGCTGCCTCCTGTGTTCTTTTGACAGCCTCCATCATTCTGCTTCCTGGCACAAGATGTTACAAGCTTATATTGTACTTTGACTGCCCTAGTCCTGGAATCACTCATTTCTCCAAGGAACCCTGGTTCCTTTTAGTGAAAAATAGCTTTTAGAAATTGAGATGAATTGGCACTCATTTCTATCGATGTGTTGCCGTTCCCTGGACCTCTTAATGGACACAGAGCTAGGGAGTGTGGTGTGTGTGTGTATGTCTGTGTGTGTGTGTGTGTACATTTACTTGTGTGTTTATCTTTCTTTATCTGTATGTATTTCTGTATGACCTCCCATCGATGCATTCAGTTCCAGTTTAGAAACAGTTCATCTTATCTTTTTCTTTCCATACGTAAAATGACATTGTTCAATAGAGAGAACCCTGCTTTTATTATTCTTCATTCATGTACTTATTTGATCAGTTTGTACTTAATTTCCCATCCCTATTGCTAACTTCTCCCTGGCCCCCATCTCTCTGCTTGGAGTCTAATTTTCTATTCACATAGATGCCCTTGGAGAAGGTATTTTTAACCCCAGTTTTGTAGATGAGGGGGACAAAAAGAAAATTAAGAGGTTAGTCTGAGGTCACACCATTGGCTAGTGAAGAAATTACAATCCTTTCCCTCTGACATGACAAAGTTAATGATAACTCTGTATAATGGCGATCAGAACCCGGACTTTTTTTGGTGGGCAGGGAGCATACTAGGGATTGAACTAAAGTACGTCCCTAGTTCTTCTTTTAAATTACACATCTGTAATCCCAGTGACTGGGGATGCTGAGGCAGAAGGTTCACAAGTTCAAGGCTAGCCTCAGCAACTCAGGCTCTGAGCAACTTCGTGAGACCCTGTCTCAAAATAAAAAAAATGAAATTGGTCATTTCTAAGTTTGAGCCTCAGCTGTCCACATGCAGGCTGTGTAACTTGGGGAAGATAGAGAGATAACATCATTTAGCTTCATATTTCTAATAGGACCCCTCTCTGAGGTTACTGTGACGATTGAATGAGATAATACATATTCTTATACACACAGTTCACCCTTGGTTTTATTATTAATACTATTGCTGCTACCATCTCTACTACCACTCTAGAATTTATTTAAACTGTGTTTACTTACCTGTCAGTTTTTTTTCTTTTGTTGTTTTTGTGTGTACGTGTGGTGCTAGGGATTGAATCCAGAGTCTCACACATGCTAAGTATATATTCTACCACTGAGCTACACCCGCAGCCCTCCATAAATATTTTTGGACTTCCTACTCTACACCAGGATCTGCATTAAGCTTCCAGTCAACTAACAGTAATGAGATAGTGCTTACCTTCAAGCAGATCACTGTCTAATGCTTGAAAGATATACTTCCATGTTCCTGAAGTGGCCTACACGTCAATAAGAACAGTTTTGCCTTAAGGCACATAGGCCTGGTGTTTGTATTTCATAGACTTACTGAAATCCTTTTCATAGTAATTTATCCATAGTAATTTATTAACACCAAATAAAGCATTAAACTTTTTCTGCAGATTGAAGAACGCAAAGATAGTGATGACGAGAAGTCAGACAGGAACAGACCTTGGTGGAGAAAACGTTTTGTTTCAGCCATGCCTAAAGGTAATTTTAAAAAATTTCAGAATGCTATATTAGCAAGAAGAAACAAAACCCCAAAATCTCTCTTGGAGAGCCAATATCTCAACTCCTCTGTGAGGCTTCCTGGGCCTAAGTTTCTAGCTGTTTTGAGAGTGTAGGAAATGGGTTAAGGCAGAGATTAGAAATGTTCTTGTTCTTTGCCAGAAGTGGTAGTGGTTTCATAAGTGGAAGTCATGCTTGTCACTGTTTAAATATCATATGTCATTGAAATTAAACATGTAGGACTGTAACACATGTATTGCTATTCCTTATTGCAGGAAAATGGATGCCATTGGTAATTTAATATTGAAAATTTGTCTTTTGTGGTCCTGGAACAAATTTAAGCTTTTTATGTCTGTGTTCATTGAAAATGTTTATACCCTAAATATTAATGAGTGTTTATTTTGGAAGGTAGTTTGTATAAAATTGTTCTTTTTTTTTTTTTTTGGTGTGAGTATCCTGGCATCATTTGAATTGGCAAAAACCTCTCTTCCTGAAAGGGGAGGTCAGCAGCAGCTAGGGACCTCTTTCACAGGCCTCTCCCAGTGCCATGGCACCTAGGCACTGAGGAGAGCTGCTTCCATGCCATACTCAAGCCCACTTGGTGGGGAGGAGAGAAGGAAGCAAGATCTGACTGTGCTGTTTTGAGGAGAGGTTAAAGGCAGTGGTTTTGGTATAGTCCCCGTGTATTGCTCCTAAATTATTCTTCCTATGGTGGATGACTCCAAAGCAGATTCTGAAAACTTCTTTAAGAACCTTCAGTGCTATTTTTAAGAATGATTATCAGTCAACACTTGGAATTTTTTAGCTTTTAAATTTTTCCTCCTCCTTTCACTTAGAAATGTTGGCACACCAGTTAACTTCTGAGTAGTGCACTATGTTATATGTCACACTACTGACTTTATTTAATTTCCAGCTCCTATACCATTTAGAAAGAAAGAAAAACAAGAAAAAGACAAAGATGATCTGGGGCCTGACAGATTCTCAACACTCACAGGTTTGTAGACCCATGGACTTCCTGGCTCCTTCATTCCCAGAGCACATATTTCATAACACTTTTTCTTGGGTGCCATAGTGTTGCCTTTTTAGAAGAGTGTGTTTGTGTGTGCACTGTGGGGAGTGTGTTCTTCATAGCCCTGTGGTTTCCAGTTGGTGGCCACAGTGAATCTCAGTGTGCTCTTCCTGCAGACCGCCACCACCATCCTCATCCTCATTGTCATAACTTCCGTTTATGAGGAGGGCCCTGATCCTGAGCCTCTGGATGCACTCCACAGCTCGCCACCTAGTGGGATGATGGCACAGTGCCTATGGGAGAGTGGTGACAATTGTGCTGTGCATGCCAGATCTTCAGATCATTGATGGAATAATTTTTATCTAACAATGATCATAGAATTCTAAATTTATTTCCATCTACAGTTTGTTTTTGTTTATTCAGGAGCACAGTGAAATTCTCTTTTACCTAATCATTTCCTTTTTTTCATGATAAAGTATTCAAACAGTGTCATAAATGCCAATCATTATAATAAAAGTTTTAAAACTTCACTAATTTTTTACAGCTTGAGCCATTCTAACATTGGTATCTGACCCAAGGAAAATACAACTAGGGATTGGGTTCTTACTGTATCCAGCATTTCTATTTCTGCAGCTTCTTTTATGAATAAGTACCCTAAAAGAAAAGAGTTTGAGAGGTAGTATTAATGACCCAGCCTTGAATTTGATAACTATGTATTGCTTTCTAGATGCTATAGAGCATCTAGAAGGAAGTTCATTTCTCACCTCCTTTTTTTTTTTTTTTCTAATTTTGATTTTAAGATATATTACCCTACTGTCCTACTATAGTTAAAATGAAGGTTTTTAAAAAATTTATTTTGTGTGGCACTGGGGATTGAACCCAGGGTTGCTCTACCACTGAGCTACATCCCCTTTTTATTTTTTATTTTGAGACAAGGTCTTGTTAAGTTGCTGAGGCTAGCTTTGAACTTTTAATCCTCATGCCTCAGCCTTCCACATAGCTGGGATGATAGGCATATGCCATGGTGCCCAGTATAAAATGAAGATTTTTAATTAAAAAATGGGATAGATCTCAAAAGAACATCTTCCTCAAAGAGATCAATATAGTACACATAGCATTCCATTTTAATGCTTATAGTTCTAGTACCTAGTTGTGTATATTTAGCTGTATTTCCATGTTCTGGCATAGCAAATAAAGCACACCTGCTTTATTTGATATGGTGACTTCCCTATAAGAAAGGGTTTTGAGCAGCAGATGTGTGTTCAGGCCACGGTTCCCTATTGAGGGCAGCCCAGCCTGTCTTATTCAATCAGCAAATATTTGTTGATCATGTAACATGCCAGGCACTGTGCTATGTGTTGTGGGTATAGGACCCCGGTTAATGGGGACCTGCCAGTCTGGTTGGAAAGAGAGATTGTCTCTTTGTCAAGGTATTTACGTATGCTTTCCGTTTCCTTGTTCTTAGTGTTAGAAGAACATCAGTGCATACAAGCTGAACTATTCTGGGTAAAATTATTGTAGTATTTAAATTTTTAAATTAATAACTTTGGAGCTGGCAGTGTAGCTCAGTGGTGGAGCACTTGCCTAGCATGTGCAAGGCCCTGGGTTCAATCCCCAGTACTGCAGAAATAAGTAATTAAATAAAACTAATTAATAACTGGAGAAGTTATAAATTATTGGATATTTTGGCAATATGTTTTTCTTAATTTTTGATATTGATTCTAAAAGCTAAGTAGAATAAGTTTTTTTAAATAAAGTCATTGATTCATTTTCTTTAGGTTTGACTCAAGTAGTTAAGTTTCCCTGTGGGTGTAAAAATTTCTACTCAGTTCTAATTAATGACCCATTCAAAGTTATTAAATTAATTAAAAATCTTACAAAAGGACATTTCTCAACAATCTGGCCATAATCCTGCCACCCGAACTACTGTTTTTTCATATTCTCTCCCAATCTTTTTGTATATGTCCATGGAGGTTTTTTCATGATTGAACTAGTTTATATATGAAACTTTGTATTCTTTCACCACATATCATTTTATAAACTCATTTCAATTTCTACTAGATGTAGTTGTCTTCTGAATCATTTTTTATTGACTATAAAATAGTCTGATTCTACTGTAGTATAAACATTCTCTTTTGGATATTTAAATTGTTTCCAGTTTAAAAAAAATTTTTTTTAGTTGTAGATGGGCACAGTCTGTTTATCTTATTTATTTATTTTTATGTGGTGCTGAGAATCGGACCCAGTGCCTCACACATGCCAGGCAAGCGCTCTACCACTGAGCCACAGCCCCAGTCCCTCTTTCCAGTTTTTAACCATGAAAATAGTGCTTACTGCTTTGTATACATAACATTTTTGTTTTAATTAATTTCTTAGGTTAAAAATTTTAAGAATGGTGTTAATAGAAACATAGATTGGGACAGCATTATGGTTCTTACTATGCATAGCCAAATTACATTGTCCCTTTTTCAGAGCCTTCATCAGCACTCAAAAGCTATCAGCAAAAAGTACTCCCCCTCCAAAATAAGATTCTGTAATGGTAATGGTTCTCTCAGTTTACATTTTGAAAAAGATGAAATTTTATTAGGGCTCTCTTACCATGAAATTAAATATGATTAAGTTACTTTGGAAATTTTCTCTATATATAGTTGAATATAATTCTAAAGAGACATGAACACCAAATTATTGTTTAATGGAAACAAAAGAAAAGGCTATGAACATGCTGCTTCACTTTGTGCCTTGATTTGCTCTGCTGCGAAATGGAATGATAATAGTGCCTCTTTGTAAGATTGTTTGATGATTAATTGAGGTGCTTAGCACAGTTCCTGGTACATGGTAAACACTCAAAAAATGTTAGCTGCTACTAATATTAGCTGTTTCTCTCTCTTTGTCTTTGAAGCGCTGGGAATTGAACTTAGGGCTTTGCATATGCTAGGCAAGCATTGTGCCACTGAGCTACACCCTCAGCCTTTTAGCTACTATTAACCTACATATGTATAGTCTAATTATTTCAATGTGATTTTAGAATTTCTTAAGAAAAGTGGGATTCTGCCAGGTGCAGTGGTACAACTTAGGTTCTAAGCAACCTAGCAAGATCCTGTCTCAACATAAAAAATAAAGCAGGCTGGGGATGTGGCTCAGTAGTTAAGTACCCCTGGGTTCAATCCCCAATACCAAAATAAATAAATAAAAGTGGGATTCTACCCAAATGTAGGTATGGTTGGTTATTTATTGGCCTAGCTCTATCACAGGTATTCGTGCTTTACCATGAAACTTTATTTTCTTCTGTAGATCATAGCAGATTTTTGCTTTGACAGCCCAGTTAATTAATGACTAACTTCCTAGACTCCAAGATAACATTTTTGATGTGCTGATTTTGTCAGCCAAACAGTCCTGTAGGTACACAACGCTGTGGTTTTGCGAGTATGTTAAGTTTTTCTCTGTGCATTCCTGCATTCTCCCAAAATGTCTAGATTTGCTGAGTGTCATTGACTATGGCATGCACAAAAATGCTGTGTCCCAGCAGCTGTACTATCATGATGAGATCTAGTGAGATAGCATATGAATATCTGTAACTTTCAGATGTGGTGTAGAAAGGAATTCATAAAGAAAGAATAGAAAAGGCACATTTCATCATTAAAAAGAATTTAAGTCTAAGTTTGAATAGTTCTTTTTTTGTTCATCATAGAGATGTGTGATTAAATGAAGTCTGTATATAAAAGTGTATCACTGGAAGTTTCGTTAGCATGAATTTCTACTAACAGTGATCTGGGTGTAAGCACTTTAGAAACCTGTCATCCATTCAGTCTGCACTGAAGTTTGTCACTCATGCAGAATTCTGGTGATGATGAGAAGGTGGAGTGACTTCTCCCAATTTTCTGCTTTGACAAGGCTCTTAGATGTAGAAATGGGATGAGTAGGCAGCTGCATGGTGCCTCTTAACATTGAGATATGTGCTCTTTTTAAGTCTGACCTCCTAATCTGCCTTTGGGACATGCTACTGGTGTCATACTAACATCATCATTGGTACAAACCCAGGGAGCTCATTCTCTCACCCTCCTTTCCCCTGCAGATGACCCCAGCCCTAGGCTCAGTGCACAAGCTCAGGTTGCTGAGGATATTCTGGACAAATACCGGAATGCCATTAAACGGACCAGTCCCAGTGAAGGAGCAATGGCAAACTATGAAAGTTCAGGTGATAATCATGATAAAGATTTGAATAGTAATTTTTACCATAGTAATAAAGATAATCTTTAAGTCCCCTTTAAAAGAATAGCTGGAGAATCAATATACTACTTCAACATTACAGACTTTATAAACCAATCATATTAAATTGATGTCCCCTCTCTGTACTCTCCAGCTAAGCCTGGGCACCTACAGGTGTTCGTTCAGATGCCTGAGAGTCATCATCCCATGAATCTGGAGTGACTGCCCAGAGTGACCTGGTGCATGCTTTAGTGGGAGGGAGGAGGTTCTTTTGCAACTGCCTATAGAAGTGTAATTTCATCCAGTTATGTACTCATCATGTAGCTGTGGCAGCAGTCTCTTAGGTTATCCATTGTTGCTTGATTCTTATTTTTTAAAGGATTATGTTTTTCTCATAGTAGAAGAAAAATATGACACAGTCCTCAAGATAAATTAAAGGGAAACAAAAGTGTATGAAAGCATAAGTAGCATTCTGCATATATTTAGAGCTGGGAGTAGCTTCTAGAAGACTCTCCAGCAAACTGGGAGCATGAACTGGCCTTGAGGAACACTCTGGGGACCTGAGAGGGAGTCATGGGAAAAGAGAATTTCCACTTTTCTATTCTGAATGTTCATATACCTTCTGCATAGAAATTGCAGTGATTAATATTTTACCACATTTTCTCTCTATATTTTTTTCCTTTTTTTCTTGGAGCATTTGAACTTGTCTCCTAATAAGGATATTTTCCTATGTAAACACAAATGTGTATTATATTCAGGAAGTTTTTTATTCCTTTTGATATTTTACATGTATGTTTATCTATATTCTTAATTGACTGATTAAAAGCACAGCAACTAGGGGAACTACAGATCTGATGTTCTGTGTTTCTGAGGTAGTCCTCTTGCTCTTAGTTGGGTGTGGTGGGAGGGCTGTGCGGGGGATGTCTGGAAATGCATGTGCTCGGCCCACCTTAGCCATTGTGCAACCAAGGGATTTAAAGCAAGGAATTTTTGACTGGGCAGGAGTCCATGTCTCTAAAATGAGTTATTATGTAAAATGACTTTTGAAGACTCTTTTAGTTTTGTGGTTCAGTAATTTTGATTATGGAATATTAACTTTATTAATTCAGACTCTCATTGTTTCAAATAGGATTGTGATAAGAAGTAAAACCATTCTCAGGATCTGCTCTCCTAGTACATTATTGTTGCTTTGTCCATTTAGTTAAGTGTTTTGAGTTTTTCTTCTATTTATCCTCTGAAGAACTTACTATAAGATAATACTAACTTAGAATTGAGTTGCTCTGAGTACCTGCTAGTACCAGAATATTGCAAATTAACATAGCTCTCCTTTTTTCCGGTAATGGGTTTTGTTTAGAGGTCATGGGGGATGGTGAAAGTGCACATGATTCTCCTCGGGATGAAACACTACAGAACATCTCAGCTGATGATCTCCCAGACTCTGCGAGCCAAGCAGCCCACCCTCAGGATTCAGCATTTTCTTATAGGTATTTCTTATAGTATTTGGGACTTTGAGATTTGGACTTTTCATCACTATTGCAGTCAGTTCAGTTCAAGTGATTCATTAAGTCATTTTAATAATAGGCGTATGAAGCAGAGAAGAATGAAATGATATTTACTGATAAGACTTGCTTCAGTTCTGGATGTCGTATATCAAAGGCAGTAATTCAGGGGTTTTAAAAAAAGTCTCACAGAAAACACCTAAGCAAACAAAACCAGTTGCAGTGCTCCTGCCTGTGCAAAGCTGTGAGTGCGTGGCGCCCATCAGGAGAGGGCACAGGTAGTTAGGAAGTGGTTATCCATTGTTGTTTGATTCTTATTTTTCAAAGGATTATGTTTTTCTCATAGTAGAAGAAAAATATGACACAGTCCTCAAGATAAATTAAAGGGAAACAAAAGTGTATGAAAGCATAAGTAGTGTTCTGCATATATTTAGTGCAGTGTTACTCCACAGTAGTGGAGTAACCCACTGTCCCAGTAAACCTCTTTTTGTCATCATGCTCATTCCCTGGGCAGGCCTCTCTTTCTTTCTTTTTCTTTTCTTTTTTTAAGACGTTGATAAGCCTTTTATTTTTATTCATTTATTTATATGTGGTGCTGAGAATTGAACCCAGGGCCTCACACATGCTTGGCAAGTGCTCTACCACTGAGCCACACCCCCAGCCCAGGCCTCCCTTTCTAACAGGGCTTGAGAAAGAAAATGACTTCAGAGTCCTTTGTTTGATATGGATCCTTGATTTCCTTAGACAAGGAACCTCAACTTTAAAGCACTGGTTATCTCTTGTGTACTTACAAAGTTCCCTCTTTTCTCTCTCTCTCTCTCTCTCTCTCTCTCTCTCTCTCTCTCTCTCTCTCTCTGTCTCTCTCTCTCTGTCTCTCTGTTTTAACTTTTCTTTTTAAAAATTTTGGTACTGGGGTTTAAACTCTGGGATGCTTTATTCACTGAGCTACATCCCGAGCCCTAAAAGTGTTATTTTGAGACAGTTCTTAGTAAGTTGCTGAGGCTGGCCTTGAACCTGTGATCCTCCTGCCTTATTCTCCTGAGTAGCTGGGATTACCATTGCACTTGGCTTAAATTTTTATTCTAGAAATTTTCAGATACAATGATGTATCCGTTTCACAGATGCAATGGTTACTAACATATGACCAGTATTATTCCATATTTAACCTCCTCCCAGTTATTTTAAGGAAACTGTAAATAGCGTATTATTATATTTATATAAAAAAAAAATTGTAAATAAAATTTGACGCTGTGTGCAGCGTAATCCCAGTGGCTCAGGAGGCTGAGGCAAGAGGATCACAAATTCAAAGCCAGCCTCAGCAATTTAATGAGATACTGTCTCCAAAATAAAAAAATAAAAAGGACTGGGAATGTGGCTCAGTGGTTAAGTGCCCCTGGGTTCAATCTGTGGTTACCCCCCACAAAAAGAATATTTTTAGAATCTTTCATATTTTTTTTCTGCAATAAAATTATGAGCAGTGCAGATTAAATTACCTTCCAGTATGACTTACTTTCTTAAACTCTTTAGGTGACTTTACCATTAGTACTTTATAATATTTTTGGCCAAGTAGGTAAATATTATATCATCTTGATATCTAAATTTCTCATTTTATAGGAAGAAATCCAATAGAGAAAGACTCAGAGCTAGTAATGAGGTGGACAGGTGTCATCCTGCAGAGGAGGCACACTCTCTGGCCTTTCTCTAACGTGTTCAAACTCCTTTATTTAGATAGGAGGTTCTGAAGACATTCTGATCTGTGCTCCACAGAACCAGAAAAGGCACTAGCAAATAAGAGAGCCTCTGTGGTTCCCCCATTAGGGAGAGCTGCATTGCTGTGGAGGGCAGACCCTAGCTGAGGACAGCATAGTCACCTGGTGGAGGTAGGCAGTTCAGCAATTGGAAGTGAAAGGGAATCCAGTACAAACACCTCCAAGGAACAGAGCAATAGAAATGGTTTCCTGTCAGTGGGCAAGCTTATCTCATGGCAGGACCAGAATTTTTTAAGAGATGCAATAGAAGTCGTTCTTGTATGGGTACTGGGGTGGGCTGGTGACCTCTCTGGCACATATGCTTTCTTGTTCTCCTAAGTGCCTTTTGTAGAACTCAGCACATGATGGAAGGTCAGAAGGGATTGGTTGGACTGATTCAGGTGACCTACAGAGTGGTCCTTGCCCAGTACACATTTATAACCTCGTTCCTCAGGTAACTAGAAGTCAGTTCTTTTAAGTGAGATGTCAGTAAGTTGAAAACCATATTTTTAAAATAATTTAAAATATTTGAATCCTGAAGTAGCATATTTATTCATGCAGTAAATATTTATAAAATGTGATCTGTACTGACTGAGGATGTAGCTCAGTGGTAGATAACATGCTTAGCATGTACCCGGCCTGGATTTGATCCCCAGCACAAAAAGAGAAGTGACCATCTGGACAACTAATATGTTCTCTATTCATTCTTCAGAGATGCGAAAAAGAAACTGAGGCTTGCTCTTTGCTCCGCGGACTCTGTTGCCTTCCCAGTGCTAACCCATTCCACAAGGAACGGATTACCAGACCATACAGACCCAGAAGGCAAGTTACTGTCATATAGTTTAGTTTTTCCTGTATTTATAGCTTGAACCAAACGAAATTGCCAGTATTCCACTCTTCAGCTGTATTGATATTCCATGGTTCAACTTAACACATTTATTTTCATGTCACTTAAGGGCACTTTGATTACTGATGGTTTATCAATTTTTTTTTTTTTTCTAAATAGGAGTGGCAGTACTGTTTAGTTTTGATGATATGGTACAGTAGAATTGAGGTTCCAAGTGCTGGGGACATTATATTCAGCTTATGTAATAAGCCCATGGACATTCTCCATAGTAATGAAATTCTTATTTTTTCATTTAGACAATGAAATTGTATGCTTCTTAAAAGTTCAGATAGCTGAAGCGATTAATTTACAAGATAAGAACTTAATGGCTCAACTTCAAGAAACAATGCGCTGTGTATGCCGTTTTGATAATAGGACTTGTAGGAAACTGCTGGCATCCATTGCTGAGGATTACAGGTAACATACCCAGCCCATTCAACTTGAGAACAGACCTTCTCAGCTGCAAGTGTTTTCTTTTCAGTTCTTGTTTCACAAATGAATCTAGGCCTACTACCAAGTGCATGACTGTGTTTACCTGGATATATATTCCTAAGCTACACACTCCAGAAATGTAGTTACAAATGAGCAGCTTTTCCTAATAGAGAAGTGCAGTTTATGTCAGCTGTGCACAAAAGCAGGTAAAGAGGTGAGGCCAGGATAACTAGGTTATTACTTTCCTTTTTAGGGACGTTAGGAAATACTACTTCACTGGACTAAAGGAGTAGTAGACTTTTTTTGACAGCTAGCTCATGGTTATGGGGAAGAGTGTAACTGAGATACGGAAGCCTTGTGTCTTAGTGGACGAGCTCTACATTGATACCATAAAGAAATAGCTGGTGGGGAGTATTTAACTTCCTAGTTTGTATAGCTTCTATTGTTATTTTTAGCCGTCACCATCTTCTTTTTTGTTGGGGGAAGTTGGGAATTGAACTCAGAAATATTCTACCTCTGGGCTTGTATCTCCAACTGTTTTTTGTTTGTTTGTTTGTTTGTTTTGTTTTGTTTTTTGTACTAGGGATTGAACTCGAGGACTTGACCACTGAGCAACAGAGCCACATCCCCAGCCCTATTTTGTATTTTATTTAGAGACAGGGTCTCATTGAGTTACTTAGTGCCTCGATTTTTGCTGAGGCTGGCTTTGAACTTCAATCCTCCTGCCTCAGCCTCCTGAGCCCCTGGGATTATAGGTGTGCACCACCGCACCCAGCTTCAGCTGTCTTTTAATTTTTATTTTGAGACAGGATCTCTCTGTGTTGCTGAGACTCGCCTCAAACTTGCAATCCTCCTACCTCAGCTTCCTAGGTAAGCTGGGATTACAAGTGTGTGCCACCATGCCCAGCTTATTTTTAGTTTTCTGTAACTGTCCAATTCCTGTTAAGTAGGAGGTCCTACTAGTGGAGAGATTGTGCTTCAGTATAAAATAGACCTAGTGTTCGAAGAGCCTTTGTAACATTCAGTGAGTTAGGGAGCTAAACATTCAGACCGAAAGATAATGTTCATCACAGACATGCACGATCCTTGCTGCCAGCTCAAGAAACACACGAATATTCCCCAGGACATTTGTCTGCAGCCTGACATGCCAATTTGTAAAACCAAAGTTTATGAGATAATTTTTAAAAAAATTAGAACTCATAGTCTAAAAAAAAGTGTGTATCATATATATCTGATGTCCTGCAAAACATTTTTCCTTTTAGGAAAAGAGCCCCATATATTGCTTACCTCACTCGCTGTCGACAAGGACTGCAGACCACTCAGGCTCACCTGGAGAGGCTCTTGCAAAGGGTTTTACGGGACAAAGAGGTAGCCAATCGGTATTTTACCACTGTCTGTGTGAGGTTACTACTTGAGAGCAAAGAAAAGAAGATCAGGGAATTCATTCAAGGTAACTAAATACTCTTAGATGAAGCACATCTTTAGCCATTGACCATTGTGAAGACTGGGAAAATTTGTTTTACTTTTGCTTTGCTAGCTTGTGTAAGTACCTACATGCCTTAGACCAGTTCCTTAAATATCGTTATTTGTGGATTCTTAATAATTACACTTTTGATGTCAAATCTCTAAAACGCTTTTTTCCTGGATTGAAATTGAGGAACTTGGTAAAATTTTGGATCCACACAATTTTTCTCATTTTTACAAATAACATATTTTTTAACAAGCTCCTTGGCACTTAAATATGTATTTCGTGCTTTTTCCTGGTTTTAATGACTTGGCTGCATAGTCTTCTAAAATAAAGCACGTCTAGAACCTTTAGGCTTTAGGTATCTGCATCACTAACAATTCAAATGATTTCAATACATTAGTCCCCCCTTATCTGCAAGGGGTATGTTCCAAGACCCCTCAGTGGATGCCCGAAACTCTGTCTGGTACTGAACTCTCTATGCTTGCTATACCTGTAACTGAGATGCCTACTAAGTGACAGCATGCACTTCAGAATTTATGAATTGTTTATTTCTAGAATTTTCCATTTAATACTTTGGATTGAGGGAAGATTAAAAAAATGGGGGAGTTCTATAATTCCCCTTCTAAGATGATTCATATGATGTATTTTTAAAATTATTGTTTTTGCATTGGAGATTTTCAGAAACTCACAGCAGCGGATGATAAAACTGCTCAGGTAGAAGATTTCCTACAGTTCCTTTATGGTGCAATGGCCCAGGATGTCATATGGCAAAATGCAAGTGAAGAACAACTTCAGGATGCTCAGCTGGCTATTGAAAGAAGTGTGATGAATCGCATTTTCAAGCTCGCCTTCTACCCTAATCAGGATGGGGATATCCTTCGTGACCAGTGAGTACTTCTGTGTTGAGTGTTTGCATTGGATACATGTATCAGGTAGCCCCATATTTTACACATGCTTTACCTGTGGTTTAGTATCTGATAGTAAAGGAAATGTCTCAGTTACAATTTTCACCCATCAGAGTTACACAGTCCGAAAGAATGATAAGCAGAGCATGGAGGTACATACCTGTAATCCCAGCTGCTCAGGGGGCATGTAGGAGGATCACAAATTTGAGGCCAGCCAGGATAGCTTAGCAAGGCCTTGTCTCAAAATGAAAATTTAGAAAGAACTGGGGATATAACTCATTGGTAGTGTACTTGTCTAGCATACAAGGCCCTGTGTTCAATCCCTAGCACCACCAAAAATAAATAAATGATAATAATAAATACCCAGTTTTCAGGTAGGTCATCAGGCTGGCAGGGATATGAATTGGTATATCATATCCAAGGCACAGTTTTGTATCCTCCTCAAATGTTCTTCCCTGCTGTCTCTGAGTGACTAACTCTTATTTATAATTCAGATCTCACCTCAAGCATCATTTCCTTGGGAAACTTTTTCTGACTAGCTTAAATCCCCTTGGGGCTCTCTCAGGCCTAGTATCCCTCTTTAACACTTGCATGGTTGTCATTTGCCATTTGTTTGAGTCAAGGTTTCTCATCCCAGCTCTACTGACATTTGAGGTCGGCATTTCTTTTTGACGACCAGGCTGTCCTGTAGATGGTAGGGTGTTTGGCAGCATTCCTGGCCTCTGCACCCCAGATGCAGTAATGCCCAACCAGTTGGGACAACCAAAAATATCTGTAGACATTGCCAAATGTCTCTGGGGAATGAAATTTTCTCCTGTTCTTGATTACTGGTTTGTGTAATCATTTGATAAATGTTTTCTCTCCTACTGGATTGTCCCCTCCATGAGAGCATGAAATAATGCTATGATGTCACTGCATCAAGCACAATGCTTGGCTTCTCATATATGCTCATTATATATCTATTAGGAATGAACAATTACATGTTTGACTGTCAACAAATATCTGGAATTGTATGGTGTGTGTGAATTGTTTTAAAAAGTAATCCTGAGGGCTAGGGATGTGGTTAAGTGGTAGAATGCAAAAAGCCCTGAGTTTGTTCCCTACCACTGCAAAAATATTAAATAAGAAGAATCCTAGGTGGTCGTGGTGGCGCACAACTGTAATCCCAACGTCTCCGGAGGCTGAGGCAGGAGGATTGTAAGTTCAGAGCCAGCCATAGGAACTAACAAGGCCCTGAGCAACTTAGTAAGACCCTGGTCTCAACAAAAGTACCCCCCCACGCACAGAAAAAAAAAAAGTCTGGAATAGTGACATTGGATATTTTGGGGATTGAGAGTATGGAGGAGTTAGCATTTTCATTATTCTTCTTTTTTGTTTTTCTGAGTACTGTTCTGCAATCCTATTTTTGCCCCAAACCTGTTACAGTTATCTCCATGCTTTCCAGCACCAACAGTGGCTTTCTGTACCCAGCAACTAACAGGGGTCTGTGCAGGAGGATCTCAGAGAAAGGTTGTTAATGGTTTATACAAGACTTTTCTTTTCTTTTCTTTCCTTCTCTTTTCTTTTCTCTTCCTTTTCTTTTCTTTTCTTTTCTTTTTCTTTTTCTTTTTCTTTTTCTTTTTCTTTTTCTTTTTGGGATGCAACCCAGGGCCTCATGCATGCTAGGCAAGCACTCTACCATTGAGCTACAACTCCAGGCCTACAGAAATTTTTAAGAGGTTGCACATAAATTTGAGAGAATTCGTATTCCTGTGAAATCACTTAGAGTTTTTTCAGAGACTATTTGCCTACTCCAGTCCTTTTCTCTCTCCAGAGCACCAATTTCTGGCATCAGGCATGGGATAAGGAATGGGAATATTGAAGTTACATTTATTGCAGAGAGCAACTGTGAAGCAGACCCTGCCCACTTCGCCATGGCATTTCTGCAGGTTTTAAAGAGGGTAGAGAATAAACAGTGTCTGGACTTTTCCAGACACTGGAAGCCAGGAAACTATTCTAGCTCTACTACTGAGGCAAATCCTGTACCTTTTAATCCTGTCTTCACATGAGGGGTTGGTGAATGGAAGTGTCCCTTCTCTATCTGAAAGCCTGATCTTTGGTTTCTGGTTCTCGATCCCTCTTACTTTCTCCTTTTTCCTCTCCTTTACTAAACAGTGTGTCCAAGCTAAGGGCTTCTCTCCTTTGTTCCTTGGAAAGCTGTCCTGGTCCAGAAAAGGAGGATTCCTTACCCTATCTGCATTCTCACAGCTCATTTGGCATTTCTTTTTTTAATTTTTTTTAACCTTCATTTTATTTATTTATTTATTTGTGTGTGGTGCTGAGAAATGAACCCAGGGCCTCACACGTGCCCGGCAGGCAGTCTACCACTGAGCCACAACTCTGGCTCTTCATTTGGCATTTCTAAGCAAATCCTAAATCTGAACCTTTTCTGATGAGAAAGAAAACCTATGGCCATGAGAGTCTCAACTGTAATTGTAATCTGCATCTAGAAATAAGTCTAAAGTATTTTAAATGTTTTGAAAAAAAATTAACTATGACTTCGAGTACCTTATTTTCTGAAATGTATATTTACATTTGTATTTGGGGGGGTTTTCAGGGTTCTTCATGAACATATCCAGAGATTGTCTAAAGTAGTCACTGCAAATCACAGAGCTCTTCAGATCCCAGAGGTAATATGGGTTTATGTACCATGGGTTACATGCTAACTAAGCTGCATGGTGTGTCACAAGCATGTTACTACTGTCAGGGAACTGGAGTGTGATAAAATAG
Source organism: Sciurus carolinensis (assembly GCF_902686445.1). Taxonomy (NCBI): domain Eukaryota; kingdom Metazoa; phylum Chordata; class Mammalia; order Rodentia; family Sciuridae; genus Sciurus; species Sciurus carolinensis. The sequence continues at coordinate 9,520,938 of NC_062226.1, read as the reverse complement.
AAAGCACCATTTGCACTAGATGTTCTTCACTCTGTCATGTTCCTGAAGGTTCTTCGGGGAGGCGGGGGGTAAATTTCCCTGGCATGGAAAGGGACCTCAGTAGAGGAGAGGAGGAAGAGCCCGCAGGAGAGTGCCTCCCTAGAGCCACTGGCTTCTGTCCCCAGCCCTGCCTTCCTGGGTGTTCTTCAGTCTGGTTTCCACACAGCCATCCCATTTGAAGAATGGGCTGGTGGCACTCCAAAGAGGGTGAGAAACTTTGTTCCAAAAGAAGTAATTAAATCTGGCATGGTCTCAGATAAACCTTTTAGTTATTGATACTAGCATTTTTACCTTGCAAAATAAGAAATCTGGAAAATTTCAGCTATTTGAGCTAGTTCTGATTGTTTTTATTAAATTCTCCACTAATGAAACATTAGTTGGCATAAAGTTTTTGATTATCTTTGTTTTTTGGATCTTATTTCAAGGACCACTGTAAGAAAAGTATATATTAATTCTTAAATTATCTTCTTTTAGTAGCTTGTTTGTGCTACTAAATATACAGAAGTCCTTTTCTAGCTATTTAAGAAGAATCATTGAAATTTTATGAATTCTTGGTTCTATGTTATTGTGTACCCTTTCTCTTAATGTATGTCTGGGTTGATCTATTTTAAAATGCAAAGTATATTCATTAAATGTTTGAAAAGCCCTATGTAAATTTATGATTACACAAATGGTATGCCTTTAATGCCATGTACAAACAGAGAAACAACATGTATCCCATTTGTTTACAATAAAATAATAATAAATAAATAAATAAATGTTTGAAAAGTAAACTGTAATCTTGGGTAGAAGAAGGACCTGCAGTTCAGTTTTACTGATGAAAGGGAAAAGCAGCCACCGTAGCCACTTCCCAATCCCTGTCCCCTACCCTGGCTTGGAGGTTGCCATGGTCACTCCAGCAGATCACTACCAGTGTATTTAGGGTCTGTTATTATTGGTGGTCTTGTTTAGGTTTATCTTCGGGAGGCACCCTGGCCATCTGCACAATCAGAAATCAGAACAATAAGTGCTTATAAAACCCCCCGAGACAAAGTGCAGTGCATCCTGAGAATGTGCTCTACAATTATGAACCTCCTGAGCTTGGCCAATGAGGACTCTGTCCCTGGAGCAGATGACTTTGTTCCTGTGTTGGTGTTTGTGTTGATAAAGGTGGGTCTCTTACTACTAGCAGCTAAAGAGTTTAGGTGGCATCCTGCGTATGGTGGCACAGGGCTTAATGTGGTGTGGTGGTAGAGACCTGGCCTTTTCTCCATCTCAAGTCCTGTGTTACCCAGAAAGAAAGTGTCTAATGTCAAGATTTGTTCTGTTCAGAAGTTATGGTTTTCCAGAAGAAAGCATGAGAGGATCAGTTCCTAGGTTAACATTTTCAGCTTCTAAAGCAGTGCCTATATTTCTTGGTTGGGGCTTAACATGTCATCCTTGAGCGAAAGAGAGCAGGTTCCTTTTATTGTACTTTTGCTACCTTCTTTCACATAGAATTCTTTATAATGCTTGTTAAATAGACCATCAGATTTACCAGTCATCTCTCTCTTTTCTGAGCCTCTTATTTTATAATTGTACTTTATTATTTTAAAAAGTACTGACTTCTTTTGTCTTTCTTCGATTCTGAAATTAAAGTTCACTTAAACATCTTAATTTGAACATTTTGTGTGTGACTATGCAGTTTGGGTGCATACAATCCCAAGTGACATCACTGAGTGTCAGCACTTCCCAACTGTTAATGTCTAAAGTATGTCTGATGTATATCTTACTAATTTTATTGTTGGTGATATTTTTTGCAACTGAAACTTTTGGTTCAAGAGTCAGAAAACGTGCGCACAGGAAGGTGCAGCTTCTCCTGGCCTTTGCTATTCTCTCTTCTGTGTGTGCTCTGGCTGGTCCATCTGTAGAGCCGTTTTAAACTGATTTTAAAGAAGCGGACTCAGTTTGTCCTCTTAATCCTTTAACAGTGTGTATCCTTTCTGTCCATGTGAAAGAAGGTGAACAAAGGAGATGTTCTGTGTCCATTCTTGGCTACAGGGGGCACATTACCTTTTTTAGCTTCTTTTTTTCTCTCAGCTGATTCTGTCTGGACTTACTAACCAGATATAATCAGTTAGCGTATAGCATTTATTTCCTTATCTAACCTTCTGGAATCCTGGACTGTTGAAGAAGATTTATCGAGATTAGTTCAGCCACCTGAGAGACTAGCAAGGTTAGGTGACTTACCCAGACCACCTACCTAGCCTAGGATGGCTCTGGGTAGTTCAGCCAGGCAGTATATTGCCTTTCTAGTATACTGTTGCTATTCATAGTAGCTATTGTTTACAGATTACTTCCAAAAAGCAATTTAGGGTTTATTTTCAAAAGGACTGGTATTTCTTTCACAAAAGAACATTTAAAGAATACATGCTAAGGTTGACTTGGGCAGAGCTTAGCATCTGAGTAACTGACTTGTTCACTTTTTACTTCTCTAGGCAAACCCACCCTGTCTGCTGTCCACTGTGCAGTACATCAGCAGCTTCTATGCCAGCTGTCTGTCTGGAGAAGAGTCCTATTGGTGGATGCAGTTCACAGCAGCAGTGGAATTCATTAAAACCATTGATGACCGAAAGTGACCAAGACGAAGGCCCACCATGGCAGCAGACTGTTAGTCAGGCAAACAGATCTCTAAGAAAATGTAGCAGCTGCTTTGAAGGCTGAAGATTGTTTTTGTATAATATTGTACAGCATTCAGACATTTTAAAACAGATCTTTACTAAAACAGATTAATGAGCTAACAAGCAGGTTCTCTTTTCTTTGGGCTCTTTTCCTTTCTGAGTTGCATATTTAATTTTCTTGTCCCCAGGTAGAGAATAGTACTGCAAAAAGGGACCACATTTTTCAGGTATTTTGAAATATTAAAAAAAGAACAAAATCTCTTAAGGAATTCCTAGACCTCCGTTCATGGATACTGCATTCTTTCCTGTTGTTTTAAAAAGAACAATACACCTCTTTTAAGATGCTGTCTTATTTGCATCTAATGGAAGGAAAATACCAGCTGCACTGAGGGTTATAATAGTGGTGCATTTGTGGCATTATCTATAAATACACTCACCTAAGTTGAAAAGCTAAGAAGGAAATGTAAATATAATATATATTTATATTTGATGTAATATGGACATCTTCAGATTCTAATAAACAAGGAATATTGCTGATAGTAGGTTGTGACATACCCTCTTGTGAAATCGTTTCCTTGACAAAATTTAAGCTGAGCTTAAAAGCAAAAAACACAGAAATATTTATTAAAATGTAATACAGGTTGTTGAACTCTAGGTGTAGAGTTTGATGAAGAGTCTAGAAATCCCTAAGGAGGTCATGTAGGCACAGCTCACCATGGAAGCACGTGAACCTGCACTCCTAGGAGACAGACTCTTTAGTTACCTTTTGTGACATAAAAAGGAACAGTAGACATCTAAGGCTTTAATGTGGTACTTCTTATCTGAAATATTAAGTATGCTGTAGAAACCCCATACAGAGCTCCTTACAAACCTTTAATTGTAATATATTTTTGATGATTATTCACATTGAATGCACAGACCAGGAATTCAGTGAATGTCATTTTTTTTAAAACTAATTTGTATTGTCTGCTCGAGTGATACAAGTTTTACTAGTGATAAACTATTTTAATCAACCATACTATTCTTATGGAAAAAAAATCTATTTTGGCAGGTTTCTGTGCCTTTATTTCCCTACATGTACTGAAAAAAAGTAATGTGTTTCAGTAGTTTGGTTTGAATTGTGTATTAATAATTAATCAGGAATGGGCTTTGGTGTCTGAGCAACTGGTCCAGGAGGTACACCAAAGCTTCAAGCACAAGTCTTGTACATAGGCCATCACCAACTGGTTCCGCTTTGTATGTTTCCTAAACACATGTAGCTTCTTTTATAACAAATGCAGTCCCATTGAGTCCCTCATTGCTGGCAGCAATTCTAGGCATTTTTTAAAGGGAACTGTGACAACCAGCCTTCAGCAGGTGGATATGGAATCTGTCTGCTCCCTTCCTGAGATCTCATATCTCCTAATGCCAAAAGAAGCTGGATTTTTTTCATGCCTCTACTTCTCACTCATTTATTTTAAAACATCCAAATAATAAGTTACATAGGAGTGTGGGATGTGGGTTCTGTCTTTTAGGGAAAGATCAAAATTAAATTAGTACTACAAGATGTCCTTTTGAATGTTAGGTTAAGAAATGCACATACAGGGCTGGGAAGTCACTCAGTGGTAGAATGCTTGCTTGGCATGCTCAGGGCCCTGTGTTCAAATTCCAGCACCACACACAAAATAACAGGTTAATTTGGTGGCTGGTGTTGTGGCTTAGTGGCACAGTGCCTGCCTAATGTGTGTTAAGACCCTGGTTCCAATCTCCAACACTGCAAAAGAAAAAAAAAAAAAATACATGTACAAAGTCATGTGCTTCTTGGGCTGTCACTCACTGTCAACCCTGCCTGAGTATTAGAAGTCACATCCTGTCATAAGAACATTGTAAGACAAACAGTGTGATGTGACTTCTGAGACCTAGGTGGGGGTCCATTTACTTCAGCATTTGAGTAAATGTTAAGTCAACTGAAGACTTTGAAGAATTGGAAATCATTGTTACGGGACTTAACTCATAAATCAGTGAAAGATTTTTTTTCCTCTACTATGGTAGCTAAATATATTCCATGTTATCACTGTGGAAATAAATATGAAGATGTGGATATCGCACCAGGGCTCTTTTCTGTGGAAGAGAAGGTTGTGGATTTGGGGTGTTGGGCTACACTGCAGGCAAAAATTGGGGTTCTGCAGTGCTCAAGCATTGGTGAGGGTAGAACCTCTGATTCAGGAGCTGGCCAAGAAGCATGACAGCCATTCCAGGGGCAGCTAAGCTCCCCCTCGAGTCCCTATCAGGACTACAGCATTAATCATCACTGATCTGGTTTCATGATACTATTAAAGTGTTGATTTCTGAATTTAGCAGTCAGTCATTCTCAGTACAACAGTGGTAGTATGTGAGACAGGAAAGTGACTGTATTACATTTTGGGGAGGAAAGAGGAACAGTTGTTCTTCAAGGGTTTAACTACACTTCCTTCCAATACTTATTTTACATGAAAAATTAGTGCAAAGGTACAAAATTACCCTTGGGAACATAGTTTTTACACAGAACTTACAGAATTAATGCACATTCTATGAGGAGGCAGTAGCTCAGCCCACTGCAGTCTTGTAGGATTTTCTTAAGGAAAAGAAAAATCATTTTGAATTAATATTTTGTTTCTGGAAGTAATAGAAATACAGATTGAACATAGTCTTTCCATATAAAGGTTTTTTTTTGTTTTTTTTTTTAAGAAAAGCTAGTGAACATTTTGTTTTCTCTTTCCACCTTTGTAAAATCGCAGCCATAGTAATGGTTTCTGTTTTTTCTTTATAAAAACCTGCTTAGGAAAGTCTTTATACAAATAGGTAAATCACAGCAGTAAGAGTATTAGGATTTCTGGGGGATTGAAAATAGATGTGATGCATGGTATTCTTTTTCTGTTATGTCCTGGAAGCTGTGTTTAAAGTGGATTTTACATACACATGTTCGTAAGGTGCATAAGCAAGACAACGAAAACCCAGTTCAAGCAGTATGGAGCTGGGTTCTTGCCGCAAGAACCAGTACCTGACAGTTGCCAAACCAAAGCACCATCTTCCTATTGCTTACTGTAAAAATTCCAGTTTGGGCCAAGTAATGGTCACCTAGATGTTTTAAATGTGTGAGCCTTGAAACTGTCTTCTCTGATGTCACTGGGTGTGAAGAGAGGGAAGGCAGGAACATGCTTGTTCAAAGGAATAGCTTTAGTGGATTGCGTAGATGTGATAGAAATGTAGCACAGGTAGTGTCCTCAGCAGTGTAGCCTGGATTGCCTTCTGCCTTTCCACCCCTGCTTTGTTTCTTTGAAGAAAAATCTGTTTTCCCTCCTTTTAGTTCTTTTTATGTCTAGTGAGTTGAGTCTATATATAATTGTTATAATGGGGGAGTGGGGGTCAGAAACCATCTTCTTGAAACTCAAAGCGTTTTTAGTAAGTGGATTAACAGTGGTGGGGTATTTGAGATGCTCTGAATGCCAAAATGCTCGGAAGCTTTGCCAGATTAGTAATTACTTGATGTGTGTTAGAATGTAGGTTACCAAGAAGCAGGATGCCCAGGAATAGCTATTACTCATGAGAACACTCGGAGAAACGAAGGTAGATCTGCTGCAGCAGGAGGGCTGTGGTTGAGCTGCGGAGTCCCTGTGGAGCAGCGTGAGCCACGGCTAGTGCTCAGTATAGAGGAAGGCTGAGCAGCACGGGCCTCTCACTTTAACTCGTCTCTGCCAAGGTAACCGTCTTGTCTACCATCTCCTCCTGTGCTTCCCCTGTACTAAAAAGCTTTGTACTGCCTCCTCTCTTGAAACTGGTAACACCTTGAAGCCTCGGTTCATGAGCTTGCACTATCTTGTATATGAACAGGAAGCCCGTCCTGTCTCCCAATGTGATTACTGCTGTATGGCGTCAATCTGTAAAACTGATTAAAAGGGAGAGCAGTTTCATTCACTGGCCTTCATGTTTCCATCATCTATTTTGTATTCAGAAGCATTTCTGAAAATTTACTTGGCTTTTCAAATATGATTGATGTTCTCCATGGATTCACACTTGTCCTTTTTTTCATCTGAACATCTGAGGGTACTTGTCCACGTGGGACAGGAAGGCATTCAGGTGACCCAGCAGCACTGGTGCTGCTGTTTCTGCACACTTCTGACACTTGTAGCTATTCCTCAGCCTTAGTTCTGAATGTGGAAGTGATGCACAGTATTTACAGAAGCCTGTGCCAACCCTTTCAGCAGAGGATGGTTACCATTCACGAGGAACCCCGGCTTGCAGAGGCAAGCTCCTCTTGAGGCTCCTCTCTGGTGGGCAGGTGCTTTCTCCATGTGGACTGCACTTCATTTAGAAGGAAGCATTTGAAAGCTGACTTTGGGATTCATTTTCATTCACTTGATTCAGTATTAAAGTGAGTGGGAGGACTTGAAAGTAAAATTCAACTTTTCTTCCCAACTTGGTGTTGCCTATGTCTTGTTAGGTGTGTCCACTCAACCCTCTCTCTAGGTAAGTGGCTCTCTAGCTTTTCTCCAAAGGACACTGAGCCAGCTAGTCCTGCCTGCCTGCAGTGCTGCTCTGCCCTGACGATGACCCTGGAAAGAACCCAGGTCCAGAGCACATGTGTAAGCTGTAAATGTCCCCCCTGCCTAAAGAACTCCGTGAAGAGCTTATGCCTCAGTGGAGTACTTTCCGTCTACTTAGGGGAGTGAAGTGTAGTCCTCATACTTTGGAAAACATTGACCAAACACCATATTGGCTGGAAACTCTCTGGTTGTAAGACACAGAAAATATATTCCACATTTTGTACTAAAATGGAAAAAGTTCAGTTCTGAGTCCCTGGATCTACTGTAGACAATAACATGAAGCCATGGTAATCTTACATCTGTTAACTGTCTAGAAATCAGCATATTGCTGGATAACAGCATAAATCTCAACACTCCCACGAAGAATATCCAGTATGATTTTTTTTTTTTAAATAGGACATTTTCTCATCAGCTTTCCTTACCCTCATAATCGGTAGTTCTGATAAAACTTTTGTAACCAAGGCTGTCAGTAGATAGCTGCTGATGTGGCTTATGTATAATTCCTGGCTACTTCAGTCAAGGGAGCTGATCTGACCCTCCCTGACCAAATGAATTATAATATTTTGGGGTGGGACCCAGGAATTGGTCCATTTTTTTAGTGCACTAGGAAACTCTACCATAAACCATTGTCTCTTAGACTTCCTGTTAAGATTTTCCTGGTATGCTTGTTGGCTTATATTGGATTCCACAGGGGATGACACCAGGAATCTTTAAACAAGTCCTCCAGGTGCTTCTTGCACTCCGATTCTGAGTCTGAGAATCCCAGGAGAGCCAGCATTCATAAAGTAGGGACCACTGTCTGCCCACCTGCATGACCCACCTGAGAATGTTCATAGAACTGCATGAACATTGTGGTCCCATAACCACTGAATCAATTTCTGGGGAAGATCCCAGAAATCTGCATTCCTAGTAAGCGCTCCCTGCTGACTCATGCTAATATTTGGGATCCATTGCAGAATCAACTCAAAACACCTGGCTCCACATCCCACCGGGAACATAGATAAGAATGGGGGAAGACCCTTCTCAGGGATGAGGACACTTGCCTGTAGCCTGTCCAGTTTAGCCTTTAAAGATAATTCTTTCCACATGCTTAAGTCCATGTTTTCTTTATTCATAATCCCCTGAGTTATGTAATGCTATCTCCTTAACCTCAGTTGCTATACATCTCTGGAGGATTGTAGTCAGTGACATACCCAAATTTCTGCCTCATCTGTTGTCTCATTTTCCACTCTGCTTTTAAAATGTCTGTTTCAATTGTGTTTTGTGTTCATTTGAAACCTGTGTCCCCTGTTTAACAGCAGCACCAGTTGCACAGCCTCTAGCTTCCCCCAGTGCAGCCAGCCTGCCCCCGCTATAAGCAGGAGGCCATCAGCTCCCCGCTCCTACTGCTCCCCAGTCAGTACGGGGACTCCCACTCATGGATTTATTTGCTTTCCTCTGACCACATTACATCTTGACCTCTGGTGACCCTGTTTTCCTTCTCTGTGGCTGTGATGGTGACAGGTGAGGCCACATCTGCTTCTGGGATAGGTAGAAGCTGCGAGTAAGTCGGGCCAGAGGAGACAAGTATACAGGAAGGATAGGTGATGGGGCAGGAAAGTACTGAGGGCACAGTGCAGCCAGCAATGCCCACAAACCTCCACAGCAAGACAGGACCACGCCAACAAAGCTGAAGAGGCCTTGCCCCTCCCTGGGTCACTTTCCCATTGACTGAAAATTCAAGGGTTTCAAGTGAACCATGCATGTGCCAGGCTCAGGAACCAGAGGATGGTTCTCATCTGTTCTCTGCCATTACCAGACCTAAGGCAAGTGACAACCTCTGGGAAGGGTGTTTCCTGATTTGGGCTCTGTTGCTTCAAGGGTCCCTTGCAGTCTCTAGTTTTGTATCAAATCTTCAACTATTACTCCTGTGCTGGGACTTAACTGAGGGGTGTGGCGAAAAGTACAGCAACACCAGAGGCCACCAGGAATAAGGGGTGCTTGGACTCCTCAGGCCAGGAAATCCTGGAAAAACACCCTTCAGACAAGTGCCAACAGCACCTGGTTGAAGACAGCCAGCAGTGGCTGTGCTCTGGCCTCACAGGAACACCAGCACCTGTGCACAGAGATGTCACTCAGAGAATCCATTTTTAATTAAAAGATTCAGCTGTGAGCTTAAGTTTCGCTATGATCCATGGTCATGAATAAGAACCAGGGAATACCTGCCCTTCTGGATTTGATACTTCAATCCCGAAGGTCCCTACCCATCCCTCCTCAGCGCTGGCTCCTCCTGTTTCAGCCTGTTCTTGGCTGCCCGGCTAGCCCCACCCAAGCCTCCTGAGGAAACCTCTCCAGACCTGCCTTGGCTGCAGCAGCCCCCTGCGGTTTCCACGCTCCCGCTGGCCCCTCCTAGGTGCCCTGAGAAATGAAGTCTGATCAGATTTCTCTTTTGCCTGAAATCTTTTCTATTTGGGTTCTAGCCTACCTTTTCAGCACATCCCCACATCCCCTCCAACCACACCCCAGCCTCTCAGAACTGTCACCTTTAACCAAAGTACGGCTTTGCCTTTGCCCATGCCTCTGATAAGTCCGCCTCCCACGCTGCCCCAAGTGGTCCTTCCTGGAGGACATTCCCCAGAAGACCCCCTTCCCCGACATTGAGGCCTGACCTCCTGGCCCCGACCCCATCCCTCTACACGACAGTGATACCCCTGCAGCCTGTGCTCTCCTGCGTCTCCAAATGGCAGGTGTCCCCAGATGTTTGCTGACGTGGATGGATGGGGAGCGGGAGGAGGTCCTCAGTGCCGGGATCCCCCTCTTCCTTCCAAATCCGGCCCCTGCCAAGACGGGGACTCTCCCTCCCGTACCTTCCGGCGGCCCGGGGCGGGGCAGTCCACACGCCCACAGCCCCTGCCCTCACCGGGCGTGGGCGGACCCGGGCGCCTCTGCCGCAACCGCGTGTCGGCGAGGCCCAGCCAGCGAGAAGCCTCGGCCACGCCCCGAGCCTGGAAGGTCCATGGGCACCTGGGCCGCCGCTGGGCCTCGGGTCTGGGAACCCGGCGCGTGGCGGCGTGTCCGGCCCCTGCTGCGGACCCCAGCGGGTGGTGGGGCGGGCGACTTTCTTGCCCTCCTCCCCTTTGGGGTCCAGGCGCCGGTGGGCTGCCACGCGTGGATCCTGCTGGAGCACGTGGGAACGAACAACCTGGAGGAAGGAGTCTGAGACCAACACGTGGGGCAGGCGCTATGCCACACCCTGTTGCCTCTCAGGCGTACACCCAGTCGGCTAGACTCGGCGCAAGGAGGATGCCGCAGTCTACTGAGGCCTGAGGGCAGTTTCCTCCCACCCGGGGAAATAGGCATTCTCATCCCTTTTATTAATTGGGGTGGCATCTACAAACCGGTGTTCTGTCCTGTGCGGATCATGGGAAATCCTCAGATTTAACCTCATCCTGGCGTGCCACCTGCCCTGTACAGGTGCTCTCCTGAATCTGCTGTTCCCTGGGTTGATCTCTGGGTTGGCCAGTTTTATCGCAGGCCTCTGCTTTGCTGTTCCTTGGGTGACATCTTGTGGCCAAGGATAGGTACAAACCATTGGCTGAAAAGGCAGCTGAGCAAAGGGGTCCTTGGGCCTCCGGAAAAGTCAGGATGTCCAGGAGGGAGAGGAGGCTCTGGGACATGGAATCAGCCCAACCCCTCTACAGCCTTGCACCAAGTCCTTCACTAGGACAACTCTAGACAGACCCCAGAACTCACCCAGGTTCCCGGCTTTAAATACACTAATACATGAGGTTCCACTTTGCCCAGCCTTGGTCCTGGCAAATAGTCATTATTTCCATCACATAAAACTTTTCTGTAGCAACCAAGTGACTAGGTTATTCCAGGTGAGGCAGAAGCCCTGCCGCATTGCCAGGGCCTCAAGCACAGCTTTGACCTCTCTAAAAGACCTCTTTGGACACAGTCCTGAGAAACACAGGCACCCACCTGTCCCTTTCTGCAGGGAGGTGCTGCTGGAGGGTGCCTGTGTTGTTAGTCATGGTCACACCTGGAGCTCCAAGACCATTATTTTCAAGTGCCAGGTGTAGTGCTGAGTGATTACACGTATTATCTTCCAGTAAGACCAGCATTATAAGACCCATTTTACTGATAAGGAAACTGAGACTCAGAAAGATGAAGTGGCTTATTCAAAGTCTCACAGAACAAAAAAATGTCAGAGCTAGGATCTGAATCTGGACCTAAGTATTCCCAGCTCTGTATTTTGTAGCTATGATGGACTCTTGTCTACTTTCTACAAAGCCATCCTCACAGGGCTTTGAAGGATCCTAGGAGTTGGGGCAGGAAAGGGGCTATTCAAACTGTGGAGGATGGTGCCCATGATGGTTCCCTATTATCCGAGTCCTGGTGTGCACTTCTCCTTGTGTGTGTGAGTCCTTGAGTTCAGGGCCGAACACCCAGCATGGAGACTAGTACCCAGAGGACATCAGCAAATCAGATTGGATTTTATTCTCTCAAGTGGGGAAGACCTACTTTTCCAAATCCAGTGCAGGTCCAATCCCAGTGTCAAGGCCACAACAAGGACAGACTGATCCATCGTACTCAGTAGGAGAAGGGGTGGGTGGGTGACCTTCTCCTCCTCCTTTGTTGCAACTGACTGTCACCTGGACTCCCCTCTAGGACCCAGGCGGAGAGGGTCTGGTAGCTGGGGATCCCTTGCAGACCCTGGAGAAAGCAGCAGGTAGAATATCAATATGACTGTGAAAACAGAGGGACAGATGAGAGAAAGCCTCCAGGTGACTGGGTAGAGCAGACCCACTGGGCGGCTGCCTCCTCTCTGTGCACAGATTGAACCCATGATGAAGATGAATGGAAACCCCTTTGCTGGAAAATGTGGTGGCAATTGAAATGGCTACCTGAACCGAGGGGCCCTCCCACCAGCCCCAAGCAGGGAAATATTAGGATTTGAAATTTCAGCAGCAGCGATCACATGGTTAGCACAGAAACTAGGCAAAACTGATCAGCAGCCCCAATTACAGGATAAATGATACAGGACATCCATTAGCTTGGCAAGAATTAGTGGACTCCAACAGCAACCGTGAGTATCAGGCAGCCATTGCAACAGAGAGCAGCTTGCACAAAAGAAAGGCAGCCCAGATGGGTGAGGACCCCTGGCCCAGCTTGGACTCCTCAGTGAGGGGGTGTTAATAACCAGACACCCTTCCTCCCGTGGTTAAGGGATTTTAATGGCTGCTTGAGAGAGACGATGGGGGGTTGTCTTGTGGCTTATCTAGCGTCTGCTGATAAAAACAATTGTGCATGCTTCATCCAAATCCCACGCCGGGAGACAGGACTGATGAGGACACTGTGTCTTCATCTTTCCAGACCGAAAAGTCCCAATTTTTCTCAATATGTCCACTGCAGAACAATATGTGATCATTCGGTCACATGCACCGTGGACCAGGAAGGAAGTTTTGCAGAGCGATTTAATATCATCGACGAGATTGCAGGGGGCTGGCTTAACTCACTTCAGGTGCTCTCGAAGCATTCGCACAATGGATAAGCTAATTACAAATCATGCCTATTTATTCATTCAACAGGGCCTGGGGGAAATTCAAAGAGGCAACACTGTCTTAACTTCATTCAATTTGTAGTCTGTGATTAAACGGAACACAGCTGCAAAACCCCAGCAACACTGCCCGATTCCCGCCTTTCCCCAGGATCAGGCTGACCCCTTCTTAGGGAGCCACGCCTGTCCTCAAGCAAGGTCTTGCCATCCTTCTTCAGTTCCTCTCCTGTCCACAGATGCTTGAGTCTTTGGGCAAGGCCCATCGGCAGTCCTCATTTCATCTCCCTTATCTGTAGATCGGGTGATGCCCTTGCTGTCAGGATTCCCAAGAGGAATAAGGGAGGTGTTGGTGTCCTGTGGCTGTTCCGGAACCTCGCCAGTCACTGTATGGTGAAGTTTCCTTCTTTGACCTTCTCTGTTCTTGTCCACTCACAGGCTGTCTCTAAGTCAGAGTACCCAGACAACCCATGTTCAGACAACCCATGGCCAGAGCTAGCTTATCTACTGTCCCTTGCCCAGCCCTGGATGCACACAGCCTGGTGTCTCCTCCTGACTACAGCCCTGGGAGTCCAGCTCTCTGCCCAGGACTGAGGGTTTTCCCTGGAGATGGCGTTATTCAGAACTAAATCCTGACAGTCCCAGGCAAACCAGGACCGTTGTCACTCCACCTTTGGCACCCAGGGAACTCTCCTTCCCCGTCTCCTAAAATAAGCCAAAAGTAGGGCTAACATTACTCTCAGTCTTGGGAAACATCTGGGAGACCCAAGGTTATTTATGATCATCAATAAATGACAAGATCCAAACAGTCAGTGTTTTCTCAACATTTCTAGATTCACATGGTGTTTTTAAATCATTGGATGAGTGTTTGGGGGCTTCCTTTCTGCTTATTCTGCCCCCACTGACTGAGTTCCACTGAGTCCCTTGGCAAGAGCATAGGGCCCTGGTCTCTTGCTCCCAGTGAGGCTGCAGACCTGGCAGCTCCTTCGATTCTGTGACCCTCGGCTAAGCATGCAGCTTCTGCCCCTCTTTTCTGCCTTTTCTCTTGGATACTCCCACATCTAGAAAGGGTCCAAGCTGGGAAATAGATATTAACTTGGATTTCCCTTTGCGCGGCTCCCAAACAGTCAAACATGGGAAATCTCATGGGGCTCCACCTAATACCATAGTGGTGAAGTTCAGGCCTATGTGCAGCTTGAGGCTGCTTAATCTCTTTGAGCTTAGTTTCTTATCTGAAAAGTGGGAATCTTAATAGCTTCTGCTTCCCAGGGCCCCTGATGGGATTAAATGAGATGATCCACGTTTGGCCTTTTGGCAGTGCCTGGCTCACAGTAGGCATTCTCTCAATAGGAGCTTCTATCGTGGACTCATGTCTGGGTCCACCTTCCTGAGCTGACCGGTCGGTGGCACAGGAAAGAGGAAGTGAATGCATTGCCTCCCTCCCCTGCATTTCCCAGATGACCTTGAACTTGGATGGACTGGTTTCCCTCTCCACCACCAACCAAGGGCTCTTCTCTGCCCCCCTTCCCTTGGAGGACTCTTGGTAAAACACCCCATTTCCCATGGCTCCCCGCAGGGGGCCTGATGGGTTTCCAGACATGTTTCCATCCCCCCTACGGTTTCTAAAACATACAAATCATTCTGGCTGAACTTCTGTGTTTCATTACTAGGAATGCACATTTGAAAACAACAGAGGGTGAGGTTTAAAAGCAACATGCAATTTTTATTACATATATCTCCAAATCTGCCATTAGGCCCGTCCCCGCGGTGTTATTGACCTTGATTCTTTCTCATTTGCATCCTGCATTTTTCATCCTTTGGAATATGGTGTTTTGGGACTTCTCCATCATTAAGTGGATTTACAGCAATTTCCCTGTGTGTTTTCTCCAAGGGATTCTGTTATGAGATGCACATTAAATCTCCATTAATACCTCATTATCCGACTGATAAGATTACCATGATAATGAGGCAGAAATTCTAATTGTTTCACTTCTTATTGCGCCTTCCATTTAATCCTTTACTCTACCTGGAAGTTGGTCACAAGCTGGTGAGCACCGGGCTGGAAAAACCCTTCCCATTGGCGGAGCAGAAGCTGGGATCATTGGGATCAGTAGTGACTGGGGAGAGAAAGGGGGTGGGACAGTGTTTAAGTGAAAACCTGGCACAGAGTGTGGGGGTGGAGAGCCATCTGGGTGGGCCTGGCTGAATTTAGAGCATCCCGTTGCTCTAGTCCAATACACACTCACACACACACACTCACAGGTGCACACATAACACACACATGCATACACCCTTCAAGCTCAAACCTCCTGACCTTATGCTCTATTTCCCACTAACCTGGGTCCCCTTCCAGAACACTCCTAGCTCTAGGACACTCCACCAACCTGCCTTCCAGAATGATGAACTTGTTTAACAGAGAAAGACTGTGAACCAGGAGACCCTGGGGTAATGGGAGGTGGGGACAGAGAGAATGAGAGAAGAGGCCTCGTCAAGGAGGGCCTGGGCCAGGACCCTCCATGAGGGGCAGTTCCCACAGGGCATCTCTGGGGCCCCCAGGTGTGCTTACAAGTCGGGTCCCTGCATCTATTGGGTGGGGCTTCCCCTGAAATGGTCCTGTGAACAAGAGCCCCTCAGCTGTCAGTCTCAGAGTGTGTGAGTCCTGCACCTGTGGCCAGAAAGTTCCCTGGAGTGAGGTTGCTTGGACCATAGAAAAATGCAGCCCCTCAGTCCAACCTGCCTCTTCTGCTTGGAGAGGAGTGTCCCAATCACACAGAGAGCTCCCAGCACAGTAGAGGCCCTCCCTTGAGGCAGGGAGAATATTTTCTTCCTTCCTTCCTTCCTTCCTTCCTTCCTTCCTTCCTTCCTTCCTTCCTTCCTTTCTTCTTTTTTTCTTTTTTGGCTTGTTCTTTTTAGTCATACATGGCAGCAGAATGTATTTTGACATCGTACACACAGGGAGTATAACTTCCCCTTGCTGTGGTTGTGCATGACGTGGAGTTCCCCGGGGCATGTATTCATATATGAACACAGGAAGGTGATCCGATTCATTCTCCTGTCTCTCCCATTCCCATCAAAGGGAGACTATACAGCCTCTGCAGCAGGTTGGAAATAGAAGGGTGGTGACTGTCACAGCAGAGGGCCTGTGGCTTGGAGAAAGAGCTCTGGTATACTGAGTTCAGGCCCTGCCTGAAAGCAGGAAGCAGAGTCCATTTATCCAGAGCAGAAGGGCAGCTTGGCTGCAGGCAGGGGAGGAGCTGAGTGGTGCTCAGGTGGTACAAACACCATTGGAACAGTCCTTCCACAGTTATCTTAGGCTTAGGCAAGGGATGCTGGTTTCCAGTCCCCTTCTCTCTTAGTGAGGCAGGAAAAAGAGTTAAAATAGAAAGGAAACTTGGGCCCCTTAAACTACAGACAAGAAAAGCCAAGCCTCGTCAAGGTCAGGCCAATTTCCGTGTAAGCAGAAAAATGATAGTGAGACATCTGTTGCCTTGTGTTCAGACTCCCTCCAAAAAGGCACCAGTTAGGTAACCTGATTGGACCATAGGGTGCGTGAAGAACCTGGGCACTGAGGGCCTTACCCAGGATTGGGTTGGGGGCCAACTTCCTTAACTCTGTAGACTCACACAAACCCCTCGACGACAGACACCCATTGGCAACCCCCACATGGGGGCCCTTCCCTCTGGGAGCTCTGCTTTCTTTCTATTTCTTTAATAAATCCTGCTGCTTTGTTCTCTCCCTTCTAATATTCATGTCTGGGGATTTCAGTCTTCAAATTGGCAAGGTAAAGAACCCACCCAACCCAGTTCCTGTGTTTTCTAGGGTGGTGGTAACAAAGTACCACAAACCGGGTGGCTTAAAACAACAGAAATTTAAATGGATGGAGTTGGAGAATGTCTGC
The DNA here is from genome assembly GCF_902686445.1 of Sciurus carolinensis. NCBI lineage: Eukaryota > Metazoa > Chordata > Mammalia > Rodentia > Sciuridae > Sciurus > Sciurus carolinensis. Next base: position 9,504,264 of record NC_062226.1, on the reverse strand, counting down.
AGCTCCTAAAGGTGGGCGGTGCCTTCTGGTGTGGCAGCAGACGCCGGCTTACCACCCACCTTCATTCTGGGTTCTTGGCTCATGAATTGGAGCAATGAAAGCCAGAGACCAGGATGAGTGAAGGTAAGGGCAGGATTTATTCACGTGTGCAGAGAAGCAGAACTCCGCAGGGCGAGGGGGCCAGCAAGGGTCACCTTACTTCCATTTTCTCCCCTCTTCTCTGGAAACAGGGGATTGAGGTCAGCGACTCAAGCATGCCTGGTGGGTCAGGGTGGGGTGTCGGGGCAGCTGCACTGCGTGGACCAGGCATCTGCGCTGGGCTGGCTGGGCTGGGCCTGGCCGCTGCAGGATGACAGGTTGGGGCTCCTCAGCTCCCCGGCAGGGCTGGCGGCCACACTTCAGGCCTGGGGTGGCTCCAGCCCGCGCGGTCTTCACTCTCCTACTGCACGCTGGGCTCCACAGCAGGCACCCGTGGGCCGTGGGAGCAGTGCCAACATTTTCCTGTTTTTTCTTTTATTGTCCTCGTGTTCTTAATGGTATTTTCCAAGTAACAATTCTTAATTTTCATGAAGTTCAATTTATCAATTTTTTTTCTTTTGTGGTTTTGATATTATGTCAAAGAAACCTAAGATCACAAAACTTTTCTCCTACATTTTCTTCTAGAAGTTTCGTAGTTTGACGTCGTACCTTTGGGTCTGTGAACATCTTAGATCTATTGTCTGACCTCCTTCGTTAATTTTGGAACGATCACAGCCGTTTTGATTTAGAATATTTCTTCCATTTCATCCTCTTCTTCTGGGATTCCTGTTACACGTGTTTTAGGCTGGTTGATACTGTCTTGTAAGTCTTGCGGGTGCTCTGCTCTGTGTCTGTTTTTACCCCATTACTTTTTATCTTAGAGTTTCAGTTTGACAATTTCCATTGACCTGGGTGTCCAGGTTCACAGTCATTTTCTTTCTTTCTTCCTCTTTCTCGTTTTTTTTAAGGTTTTTTTTTTTTTTTTCCCCTCACTGCTTGTGTTTGAACCCAGGGCCATTCACAGGTTTGGTGAATACTCTACCTTTGAGTCACTTCTTGTTTTCTTTTACTGTCTTTTTTTTTTTTTTTTTTTCGGTGCTGGGGATTTGAACTGAGGGCCCTGTGCTTGCAAGTTACTGTCTTTTTTATTTCTAGCAATTTCATTTTATTCTTTCTTAGAGTTTCCATCTCTTCAATCAAACCCCCCAACTGTTCATCCATGTTCACATTTTCCCTCAAAGCCTTTAACATGGGGCTGGGGTTGTGGCTCAGTGGTAGAGCGCTTGCCTAGCATGTGTGAGGCACTGGGTTGGATCCTCAGTACCATATATAAATAAATAAATTAAATAAAGGTCCATCGACAATTTGAAAAATATATTTTTTTAAAAAAGCCTTTAACGTATTAATCATAGCTATTGAAAAGTTCTTAATACAGACTGGGTGCTCTCTAATCCCAGCGGCTCTGGAGGCTGAGGCAGGAGGATTCTGAGTTCAAAGCCAGCCTCAGCAACTTAATGAGGCCCTAAGCAACTCAGTGAGACCCTGTCTGTAAATAAGAAATATTGAAAAAGGATTGGGGATGTGACTGGGTGGTTAAGTGCCCCTGGGTTCAATCCCCAGTACCAAAAAAAAAAAAAAAAAAAAAAAAAAAAAAGACAGAAAAGTTCTAATATAAATGCTTCTCAATGGAGTTTTGTCCAATTAAAACCACTATAAGTTGAAAATGCATTTAATACACCTAACCTGCCAAGCATCACAGCAACACAGTGCACTATGATGGGAAAGATCAAAATTCACATTTTGAGGTTCTGAATGCTTTCACACCATTGAAAAGTTGAAAAACCCAGTTGGAGAAGTCACAGACCCTCTGTGGCCCCAGCCACTGGGCTGCAGCTAGGTCTGATTCTGTTCATTGCTTTGCTCTTCACGGTGGATTTTTTTTCCCTTTGCTTCTTTGTGTGTCTCATGATTTGGGTTGAAAGCTGACATAGTGTAGAGGACTGAGCACCTGAAAATGGGCTCACTTCTTGCTTTGCCAGACCTTCCTCCAGGGAGTGGAGTAAGTCTAGCCAGAAACCTCGAGCTGGGTTTGGTTTTGTTGCTTTGTTTACTCTGTGTGCCACGTGCCTCTAGAATTACCTTGCTTGATAACAAAGCATCTTTTATGTGCTTATTTGCCATACATATATCTTTTTTGATGGGGTGACTTATTATAGTATTTGCCTTTTTTTTTTTTTTTGGAACTGGGGATTGAACTCTGGGCACTTTTACCACTGAGCCACATCCCCAGCCCCTTCTATTTTTTATTTTGAGACAGGGTCTCAATAAATTGCCAAAGCTGTCTCCGCCTCCTGAATTGCTGGGATGCAGGCATGTGCCACCATGACCGGCTCTTTTGCCTGTTTTTTTATTGTAGCTTGACATTTCTCTGGCTTTAGTAGGTGTTCCAGGTGGGACCTGGTTTGCAAGAAGGTCTTCCCCAAGATATGTCCTCTCCTCAGCTTTGGGTCTTCCTGTTACGTTTGCTCCTCAGACAGAGTCTTCTCTGTGTTCTTGCCCCAACCCCTACAGTAGATCATGTCACTTGGTAATGCCCCTAAGCCCGGTGGCCTTCTCCAATGTTCTGGTTCAGCTTTGGTCTGAGGCAGGCACTGGGCTGAGTGATCCTCGCCTTCCCCAGCGGTAGGGTGACCTCATGATCGGGGTGCAGCAGGTATTTCTGCCCCTCCCCTAGGTTAGAGCTTAACCTGCAAAGTGTCTTCGTCTGTCCCCTGAGAGCTTTCCCCACCTTGTCCCCAGCTGCTGAGAGCTTTTTTCCCATGCAGAGAGAGTGGAGTTGGAGCTTGTGCGTGGGGTGGCAGGAGGCTTTCTGGGGCCTCTGCTGGGCTCTCGATCTTGGGCGGAAAGCCCTGGGCCCACGGTGCCAGGGGTGCTCTGGCCCACGTTCCACTTAGGCACGCTGCAGGGATTTTCAGCTGATGCGACTGAGAACTCAGTCCCCTGGCCGTTCCACCCACTCCCAGGATTGTGGCCTTACCCACTCGGAGCGCGGAGCCCCCCGGCCCGTTCACTCTCCTCAGGCTCCCCCTCCCACACTGTGGCACTGGGCACTAAGTTGCTAATGCATTTTGGGGGGCCCAACAGACCACAGAGATGGATCCTTGCCGTCAGCTTGAGTGGTGCCCAGCATCTGCCATGGTGTCCAGCTCTTGGCTGGTGGGTCGTCTCATGACCTCAGCTCGGAGGAGCTGTGATTTTGCCGACCACCCTCTCTTCTAGAAGCTGGAAGTTGGCATTGTGTTTTCACTGAGCACCTCAGGCATGCCAGGCTCTGCCAGGCTGGGCATCCCTGCGGGGCCAGGCAGGGGCCAGCCCTGCCCTCATAGGCTACACGGCCATCCTGGTGGGTCTCGTTGGGGCCTCCCGGCGGCCTAACGCACTAGGGTTACCACCCTTCCATACAGCTGCAGACCTGGGGCTTGAGGGGAGAGTCAGCAGATCAGAGCTGCTCCACCCTGGCTCAGTCGTGCTGAGGTCCAGCTGGCTGCCAGCCCTGCCTGGGTCCGCCTCTCCCCTGTGGCCTCCATCACCGTTCCTTGCCTGCCCTGCCAGCCAGGGACTGGGCCCCGCAGTGCATTTCCGTGGCTGAGTGTGACGGGTGAGACCAGACTGCTGGGCTTTGCATTCCAGCTCTGTCATTTGTCAGCTGTGACACTGTGGCCAGGTTAAGTCCTTCCTCTGAGTCTTGTTTTTCTCCTCTGTAAAATGGGAATTGTTTTTTCTTACCCTGCAGGTGAGAGTATGTAGAGGTGCCCCCAGCAGGCCCTCAGCAAGCCCTCAGCAAGGGCAGAGCTGGGTGGAGATGGGAGGGCATGTCCCCCACTGGTGACCACCTACTTCACCCAGACCTGGCCAGTGACCAGCCTGCTGCAGATAGAACAATGGAACATCCTGGGAGGTTTGGGGCAGAGCAGAGCTGGGCCAGAGAGCTGGGGCTCTCAGACACGGTCATGGGCAGGACTGTGGCTCACCTTGAATCCCTCACCCTAAGAGGTCAAAATGTGACCTTACCTGAGCCAGGCTCGATGGTGCGTGCCTGTAATCCCAGAGACTCAGGAGGCTGAGGCTGGAGGTTGACAAGTTTGAGGCCAGGCTCTACAATTTAGTGGGATCCTACCTCAAAATTTAAAAAAAAACGGGAAAAAAAAAAAAAAAAGGACATGATCTTATATAGAGACCAGGTCTTTACAAAGTCCCGTCTCCAAACAAGGAGGTCACTGGGTGGGCCTAATTCAACATGCCTGGTGCCTGGGTCCTGCTGGACCGGGGAAGTGGCGATGCAGAGGCACAGGTGAGGAGAGCCCCATGTGAAGTGAAGCCAGACTCGGGGCTGCCGCTACCAGCCCAGCAGCCGTAGGTCACCAGCAAACCACCCGAGGCCTGGGGAGAGGCCCCCGCAAGACCTGGTGACACCGTAATCTCTGCCTCCAGCCTTCAGAACCACGAGATGCTACGATTCCAGTGTCCAAGCCACCCAGGCTGTGGAACTTAGTTCCAGAAACCAGGAAGCTAAGGTTGCACTGAGCTCACAGCCTCTGCCAGAAAGGGCTCCAGAGATAGGACCTCGCTCCTCAGCCTCCTGTGACCTGTGGACAGTCACTTACCTCTAGGTGCCTGGCATTCCTCAATTGTGCAGAGTCATGGCTGTTCCTGCCCAGTCACCCCACCAGGGCTGTTGGTGATGTCACTAGCCACAGTCCTGAAGTTTGGAGGTGGGCTGTCCCACCTTTGCTCAGCCCTGACCCCAGCCATAACCCTGAGGTCTTGGGCTCTGCAGGTGCCACGTCTACCCCTTCCTGGCCTCAGCCATGGCCCAGAGCCCTCTGCAGGCCTGGCTCGGGTGCCACGGTTTGAGTAGGGCTCCACTGTCTGTGCACCATGTTTTCTCCATCCATTCATCTATTGGTGGGCACTTGGGTTGTCTCCGCCCCTTGGCTATTGTGAAGAGGGCTGCAGTGAACTTGGGAGTGTGAACATCTCTTCCACATGCGGACTTCATTTCCTTTGGACCAACTCAGTGGTGGGATTGTTGGATCATTTGGTAGTTCTAGCTTTAGTTTTTTGAGGACTCTCCCTACTGTTTTCCATAGTGACTGTACTAATTACATTCCCACTAATTTTTTTTTTTGGGGGGGTCTCTCTTCTAAACTAGATTCTTCCCATAAGAGACTTGGCAAGTTTGGAAACTGGAGTGTTTTGCCTGTGAACAGGCACAGAGGGGCAGGGACTGGCCCAAGGCTGGACAGGGTGGCAGCAGCAGGTCATGGACTACTGGGTGCCGAGGGCACTGTACCCACTTTGGGTTCCAGGTGCACTTGGTGGCCTGGGACTTGCGTCTCACCTCCTCATGCAGTAAATGGGGCCTGGGCCAGGGCTCCAAGGCACCAGGACTAGCACCCTCCTCCTGGCTGTGCCTCTTGGTCCAGACAGAACCCACCCCACACACCCTCAGCCCCAAGCCCTTGCTCCAGGGTTCTTGTATTCATCCGGGTTCATGCTCTCCTGTCCCCAAGAGTGTTGTGGGACAAGGGACTCACAATATGAATAGCCCTGGCACCATTGTGGACTAAGAAATCGACAATCTGGGAGGAAAAATGAGAATCAGGAAGGGCTCTCCAGTCGGTAGGTGTGAGGAGGGAGGGGCACCGGCTTGACCAGGACGGGCGCCTCCTGGGGAAGTCCCCGGGAGCGGTGGCTAGCGGGCAGGGCAGCTTCTGTGTGTCGCCAGCCAGGCTGCACACAGGTCCCGGCGCCCCCTCCTCCTTCCGGGACCATGCGTGTTCCTCTCCTGGCTGGGTCCCTCTCCCCTTTGAGAGCCTAGAACTTAGCAATGGTGGACAAGTTCAAGTGTGCCAATGCATTTCACCTTGAAGGGTAAGGTGCCGGGAGAGGGAGAAAAAGAAAAATGGGTCACATGTAGGAAAATGCTCACATGTGCCAGCAATGACCGCAGCTGGGGCTGGTACTGGTTCTTCCCTCCTCCTCCATCCACACTGCGTGTTCTCACTGAGCACCCAGCAGGTGGTGGTTCCTTGTTGGCAGGGTGACTTCAAGTGTCTTATTCTGCCTACGCTGAGTCCTAGTTATTGCCATTCTAGTCGGCCCTCTGAATCTCCGGGTTCTACATCGGTGGACTCAACCAACCTCCAGTTGAAAACATTGTTAAAAATTGTGTCTGCAGTGAGCAGGTACAGACATTTTTCTTGTCATTGTTCCCTAAATAATACAGTATAACAACTATTTACATAGCATTTGCATTGCGTTAGTTATTACACATCATCTGGAGATGATTTAAAGCGAATCGGGGAGGTTCTATGCAAATGCAAGGCTACTCTGTAGGAGACTTGATCATCTGTGGATTTGGGTGTTGGTGGGTGTCCTGCAATTAATCCCCCAAAGACACTGAGAGGCATCGTGTCCCCAGCTGACCCGTGGGATATTTGGCGAAGCAGTTTCCCTGAGAGCCAGGACTAGCCACCACCTTTCCCTGCTTTGTTCAGAGGCGTGAAGGAACCATGGTGGCCGATTGGCTTCTGTTCAGGGGAACTATGGCTGTTCCTCGGTGGGAACTCAGAACGGCAAGGATGGGAGCAAACGTTCGCTGGAGGGTCCCCAGGGGTGAGCGTGGTGAGAGCTCTGACCCTCCGCCTCCTGGCTCGGGAGAAACAACCCGACGCTGATGGAGATCAGGCCCGTCACTGGCCGCTTCGCAGTGAGCCAGGGGGTCCACAGGCCCGTGACGCGTGTCATCCAACCAGTGGGTTCCCTGATCAGAGGCAGCCTGTGTGGAATCCCATGGGAGCCAATAGGGCTTCTGCACCTCTGTGGTGGTCTTGGCAAAAGCATCTCGGGTAGGGAAGCAAACTGGTATTCAGAACAAGGGCCCACGGCGACGAGAACCGGGTCCGGTCCCATCAGTGGTGGAAGGCCCCTTGGTCACTGGCCTGCCACCAGGCGTGTCTGGTCTCCCTGGGGCGTGTGGACTGTCACGAGTCCCGAGGAAGCACAAGGTCCCGGGCTCTAGAGGACAGACCTGCTCTAGTAAGGAAACCCCACCTGGACCCCAGGCTGCCCGCCGGAGTCGAGGAAGCTCTGCTGCCAATCTCCAAAAGCCGTCTGCCTCTGTGCGGACCCCACCCGTAAGTGAAGAAGGTGCGGGGGCGGCACCACCGCTGCGTCTCTCCAGGCCTTGGTGCTGGCCAACGCCTGCCGTGCCACCCCTGCAGGGCTGTGGCCAGCGTGGTCTGCTTCTGGACTACCGTTCTGGTAGGAGACGCCGTCTGGCCTTTCCCCCCAAACAGCCCTCACTCCAGTGGGAGAACTGCCAGTTGCCGAGCACGTCCGCCATGGTTTGAGTGTGGTTGAGGGTGTCCCCTGCCGTTTTGTGTGCTGGAAACTTGGTCCCCGGTGTGGTGCTGTTGAGAGGTGGTGGAACCGTTCCGAGGTGGGGCCTAGTGGAAGTGATTAGGTCATAGGAGGCACTGCCCTCAGAAGGGATCCCGTGGTCCTTGCAGGACCCTGGTTATTTCCCACGAGAAGGCATTTTGTAAGAAGAGCGAGTCTGGCCCTGAACCTCTCTGGCTTCCGTCCCACTGTGTGATCTCTCCCACGTGACCTCTCTGTCTCACGTGCTCCTGCCGTGATACTCGTCCACCATATTGTGCTGTAGCCAGAAGGTCCTCACCAGGGCCAAGCAGATGCTGCCACATGCCCTTGAACCTCCAGGACTGTGAACTAAATAAACCTCTCTTCTTCACAAAGTATCCAGCCTCAGGTGTTTTTAAATTTTTTTTTATTATGCAGTGCTGGGGTTTGAAGCCAAGGCATTGTGCACACCAGGCAAGAGCTCTACTAATAAGCTACACACCCAGGCGGCCTTAGGTATTTTGTTATAACAACAGAAAATGGACCAAGACAACGTTAGTTCCAACTGTGCGTTCCTGAACTGGGAAACTAAGCCTGAGCTGTCTTCAGGCACCCCTGTGTTGGTGTGAATGGGACCTGAGCAACACTCCTGTGTGCCCGATTCCTGCAACGTCACTCCAACGTGGCCATACGTTCCCTGACATTTCACCCACCAAGAGGTGGAGTCAGTTCTCCCTTCTCTGGCGTCTGGGAAGGACTGTGACTGCTTTGACAATCAGTATAACAGAAGTGACACGATGTGACTTCCGAGGCTGGGCCATACAAGAGGGTGCTCATGGACTTCGAGCCTTGACCAACCCAGGCACTCTGGTCAACGGCCGGCCCTGCCAAGGCCCGAGAGAAGCAGTCCTGTGCCCCCCAGCAGCCCCTCGATGCTAAGTGCCATAATGCTCCCAGTCCCCACCACGAGGAACAGGAGGGTCGCCCTCGGAGCCTTGCCACCAATCCAGACCCCAAAATAACAAGACCCAGGGAAGTGTGTCGCACAGCAGCACGCGTCCACACAGCTTCCGGAACACTCGCTCTGCCTGATCTCCTGACGCTTGGCCTCCTGGGGTTGGGTCAGCCCAGAGCCACCATTCCATGACCCCTCACGTGTCTGCGTTCCCTCTTCAGGGCACAGTCACTCTGGTAAGTGGCCTCGGCCCCTTGGGGCAGAAGCAGCAGGAAGGTTTTTGAAGGGTCCCTCCTGGTGGGGATCCAGCCTCCCCTTGCATCAGTGCGCACGGCCTCAGCCAGCGCAGAGCGGGCTTGCCTACTTATTTTGCTCTTGGGGTCGCCCTGTCCCTTCCCTCCTCCAAACGGGGAACATGCTGCAGGCCGAGTGGGTGAGCAGACCCTAACCCGCCAGTCCACCCCAGCTTTCCGGTCCCTCTGGCCTCTCGGTACCTTGATCTACACTGCCTGGGAATCCTGCCGCCTCCGCTTTGCTCAGGTAGACCATCCTTGGGTCCCAGTTTCCCTAAACCAACAGAGCAAACCCCAGAGCCACCCCTGGTTGCCTGAGCCAGTACAGCAGATCCAGAGCCTGCTTAGTGCCCCCGGCACTGGTGAGTAAGGCCAGACCCGCTGAGCCGCTCCCTCTACTGTGACGTGCCACCTCGGGTCTGTGTTGACATCACCTCCCAGTCTCTGGGTGCCGACGATGCCGCCTCCTGGGTCCCACTTTGTACCTGATCCCCTGAAGCTGTAGTCTAGAAGCACCGGAGGTGTGGGGAGGTCTTGAGGAGGATCCCAATTGCCTCGCAGGGATATCGCCTCAGGAGAGGCCCAGGGACTCTCCTGCCCTCCCCTCAGAACTTGGCCTGGAAATTCGAAGCCCTGTCTCTCTCCGGGGCACTTAGAGACAACCATGCAGCCCATGCGGACCCCTTATTCCCACCGACGCCTTCCATGCCAGCAGCCATGTGGCCACTCAGAGCCCTCTCAGACACTCGACTCCAGGGGCTTAGGTGAGCACTGTGCATGGTGTGGACCACCAATATGTCCCTTTACTCCCGGTGACAGGGTCCCTAGTGCCTCTAAATCTCCTTGATCCGAGAGCCACGCCAGATCTCCAGCTTCAGCCTCCCTCCCCTGGAAGCTTCAGCAGCCCAACAACCATGTCAGTTAGGGTTTGATCAGGAAGCAAAGCCACAGTGTGTATCTGGGACACAGGTTCAACATGAGGACGGCGTCTGACCCAACTGTGGGAAGATCCAGGGAGGCGAAGGTCCAGGGGAGACATTGAGGGTGGAGAAGGTGCTTCCACCCAGTCGTCTGAGAAGCCAGACGTGTCCAGCCACCACAGTGGACGAAAGGAGGGGCCCATGGGAGCAGGTGTCTGTTGCCACGTCTGTGGGCTCTTGCGGAGCCTCTGGGCCACCGTTGGTCTGCAGGCTGGTGGTCAAGCAGTAGAACGGGAGGCAGAGTGGAGAGAGGCAGAAGCTGGAACCCGGGCACTCAGGTCTGTGTGCCACCATGTCTGACTACTGTGACCTTCAGAGAGTAGAGGTCACTGCTCACCCCCAATTCAAAAGCTCACCCAGAGGATCCACCCAGGAAGCCCCCTGGGAAAGTCACTCCTCAGCTTTACTAAGCCCATATCCTCCCCGTGCAGCCTGGTGGCAGCCGGGCTGGGCTATGCCACGCCACATGGGTGTGACCAGCCCCCGGCACATGCACCCCATACCTGTTTGGGAAACGGGTGAGTGAATGGGGATGCCCGCTGTGTCCAGGCCGGTGCTGGAACACAGGACAGTCAGGCAGAGGCCGTGCCCTGTGGGCCCGGGCTGGGAGCAGGGCCAGGCAGGAGCTGAGCTGAGCGGAGCCAGGAGCCGCCGGAGTGACCAAAACACGCTGGGTGACAGGGTTCAGGGTCCCCCAGACAGACCCCAAAAGAGGCTCTGCTGGGAGCTCAGAGGAAGCGGAGCCACTGACAGACAGACGCGGGGAGCACAGACTCCTGCAGAGAGCCACGTAGGGGAGGCTGGAATGCGGGAGGCCGGAGGCGCCTGGCAGGCGGAGGGCAGTTTGTCGGAATGTTTGAGTCTCCCGGGGCAAGTGCCGGCCTGTGGCCCCCAGGTGATGGGGTTCAGGGGCGGGGCGCTCAGGGAAGCAGCCAGGCTGCGGGTCTCCGCCTTCATCCGTGAGGTCAGTGCTTACAGAAGAGGCTTCAGAGGAGGCCTGGCCTTCCGTCCCCTGTGACATGTGAGGACACAGCGTTAGTCCCTTTCTCTCCTCGCCACTGTGTGAAGGAGGTGCCAACTTGGGAGCAGAGAGTGGCCTTCGGTGGACACAGAACCTGTTGGCACCTTGATTTTGGCTTCCTAACCTCCAGTCCTGCAAGAAAATGCATTTCAGTCCTATTTGTAAAGTTTATTTTATTTACTTACTTACTTACTTTTGGTGCTGGGGATTGAGTCCAGGGGCACTTCACCACTGAGCTACATCTCCAGCCCTTTTTAATTTTCATTTTGAGACAGGGTCTCACTAAGTTGCTGAGGCTGGCCTCCAACTTACAGTCCTCCAACCTTAGCCTCCCCAGCAGGCGAGATTGCAGGTGTGTGCTGCGGTACCTGGCTTGAATTTCTATTCTGCATAAATTATCCAGTCTTGGGTATTTGTTACAGCAGCACAAATGGACTAACTCAGGGAAGGTGGCTTGTGCCCATCCAGGAGGAGGGAACCCAGGGCACACCCCTTTCAAGCTGTGTGCTTCTCACTTTGACCTGATTTCAGGTTGGAGTCCTGCCTGGGTTTAGATTTCTGGAGAAGAGTCCTACTAGTCATGAGGATGGTGTCGTTCAGATTAAGAAATGAGCCGTCTTCATGGCGTAAACAGAAGCTAAAAGGGGAGAAAAAACCAGACACGTAGGTCCTGGGTTCGTTCCTGCTTCCGGCTCAGCCCCTCAGGTCAGGGTCTATAAAGGGGGGAACCTTCTACATCCCTCCATGGCTCCCCATTGCCTTTAGCATATGGTCCAGCCTTGTTAATGTGACTGAAGTCCCTCGGGGCCCTCCTCTCTCATCCCTGGCCTGCCCACGTGCTGCTCCCTCCATCTGGAACTTTCTTTCCCCTTAAACTCTGCTGCCTCAGAGTAGCCTTCCCTGACCCCCAGCCTGGGTCCCCTGTGCTCCCCAACTTACCACTCATCATGGCTGTTGGACTAGAGGTCTTCCTGGTCACCACTGTCCCCACTGAACCCTGCTCTGCAGCCCGAGCTGGCCTGCTGCAGTCGGGTGGGACTCCAGGGGGGGTCTTCACGCCACACGTGTGGGGGGGAGGGCAGGAACCGAGCACCGGTGGCTGAGAGGGGAGAGGGGAGGCTGTTCCTGGGGGCCACGCCTTCTTCCAGATCACCCTGCATTCAAGCTTTCCTCGGCTCTGTGCTGGGAACAGTTTTTGTGTGACAGATTCAGTTTGAAACCAGGCTGGTGAGGTTGGCCACCACTGGCAGGCCTCGCCTCCTGTCCACGGGGCGACGAGGTCAGAAGAGCCCCGTGCCCTGCTCTCCCAGCCTGCCTGAAGCCACACACAGGTCAATGTGGCAACATGCTTTGCAGGTCTTACAGATTCCCCTCACCTTTGACCCAGCAATTCTGAGGCTGCAAGTCCTAACCATCCTGCAAATGTCCTAATTACTGCATAAAAACACAGAGGATGGCGTCCTCGTGGCATTGGTTGGTGGTATTTGAAAGGGTTTGAAAATTGCCAAAATGAGCTGGGCTCAGTGACTCACACCTGTAATCCCAAAGACTCTGGAGGCTGAGGCAGGAGATTGGAAAGTTCAAGACCAACCTTGGCAATTTAGCCAGGCCCTGTCTCAGAATGCAAAGGGCCAGGCATGTAGCTCTGGGGTGTATTCCTTAGTACTGCAAAAACAAACAAAAACCCCTCTTTGTTACTCATTAGACAGCCCCAGGTGTGTGTGGAGATGGGGTGAGATTAAGGGAAGGTGAGCCCTCTTCCATGATGTGACAGGGACCCAGGCTGAGGCTGCATCCTGAACAGACGTTTCTCAAGGCCAGTCCTGTCCCAGCCGGTTAATCTCTGGGCCCGGGCACAGTGCCTGCCTGTGGGGAATCCCGGACATGCAGTGGGCAGGCTCTCGGCTGCATCCCCGTCAGACATCTCTCCTCCCTTCCTTCCCCAGAACCCCACTTCGCCTCTGCCTCAGGGGAGGCTGGCAGGTGAATTTTGGTTAGTCTGTGTCAATCGTGGCGGCCTCATTGTGGTGACTGGTTTCCACCTGGGGATCTGTCCCTGCCCTACCACGTCCTTCTGGCCTCATGGGGTGGCCTGAAGCCCAGTTGCCATCTCTTTGCCTGAGGACTTTCTCAGAGGCTCCAGCCTGCTCTGAGGGAGTGTCCTGCAGGCCAGAAGTGCCAAAGAGGTAAGGGCCATCCGGCTCCAGTGCCGTTCTCAAGGCTGACACACCTGGCCCACCTGCAGGTGGGGTGACCAGGGCCCCTCAGAGTTCCTCCCTCTCCTGGGCACTGGAGGGCCCTTGCATCCCTCCATCCTTGAACCTGGGCAGGACTTTGCTGCTGGAGGCGGAAGAGGTCCTGCAGACTCTGAGGTGCTCAGAAAAGGCATGGCTTCCACCTGGCGCTCGCTTGCTCTCTCCCTGCTTGCTCTTGGAACCCAGCCACCATGTGGAGGAGCCCAGGCCACCTGGAGAGGCCACAGGTGGGGATTTCAGCTGCCAGCTCCAGCCAGGCCCCCAGTGCACGGGCAGCTCAGCCAGACGCGTGCGTGGGCAGCCTTCAGACGGTGCCAGCACCCAGCCTGAGTCCCAGCTGGGCCCTGAAGCCGGGCAGAGCCAACCACCCTGCTCTTCATTCCTGAGCCACAGAAATCGTGAGAGGTAACAGAGAATTATTGTCTTAAGCTGCCGGCTTTGGGCCATTTGTCACGCAGCAATGATTCGCTGATAAGTCACCTGCACTTTGTCCAGGGCTTCTCCTTACTTTCCACCCACCTCCTGGTTTCTCCCGGGATCACCCCAAATCAAATCCGACTCAGGGTCTGCTTCTGGGGGCCCACCCAGGGCAACGCATTGTTTGGAAAACCTACACGTAGAGAAAGGACAGACCCACCGACCGAGAACTTCTTTGAGCGTGGGTTCCAGGACCAGAAACTTTACTTTTTATTCAATACAAATCTGAATATTTACATTTTAAACAACTCTTCATTATAATTTTTAAAAATATGAAATACTTGCCTAAAACCTCGGTTAGGTCGCCTTAGGCCCGACGCTGGGTGGGGAGTGGAGGTCGGGGAGGGGGCGCCCAGCTTCCTGGGGCCGAGCTGGGGGCGACAACTTCTTTTATCCTCACGTTTTAAAGGAACTTTAAACAATTGGGGTGAAACGTGCGTAAGGGAAATGGAGCCGCCTCAGTGACGCCACGTTCCTGGGTCCTGTTCAGCGGCAGTTGGCACGGTCACGAGCTGGGCCAGCGTCACCTCGTCCGTCTCCAGAAGGGCTCGGTCACCCAGATTGCACTTGGTCCCCATCACGTACCCCTGACCCCCCACCCCGGGCAGCCACCCTTCTGCTCTCTGTCCCTGTGAATGTGACTGTTCTGGGGCCACCGAGGAGTGGAATTCAATGACGGCACGTGCCCTTCCGTGTCTGGCTGGCTTGGCTTAGTGTGGCAGTTTCCCCAGTGGTGCGAGGGTCACCCCGTGGTCACCCCATGGTCACCCTGTGCTCCCGGCAGGCACCCTCACCCACTCTGCCCAGGTGTGGCTGGTGACGGTGGCAGGCAGACGGGTGGCCACGTGGCCGTCCCCAACTCTCCGTTCCGGACCATCTCTCGGCCTCCCTTCCCCAGGCCCGAGCAGAATCGCAGGGCGAGGGTAATCAACATTCAGCCATGTTTCCAAGTGTAAATGGAGCATTTGTTTAATTATGTGTAAGTAGCAATACATTGTGGCCATTATCTAAATCACTATTTTATTTCCTGGATGTGGTTTCATAATGCAGGGTTTCTGCTCCAGCCTAGCATCATTAACAGAGAGGAGTTAATGAATATAAAAGCGTAAAGGCTAATTACACTTTAATTTACAATCATGGTCTCATTTTGGGACCACATGAAATCTGTTTTGAAAACAATTAAAAAAAAATCCCACTCTTGCCCTGGTAAGTGGAGGGACCCCGGCCAGGAGCCCGGCTCTGTCTGTTGCTTGGTGGCTGAGCGGCGGTGGTTGGCACCAGGCCCTGCCCTGGCGCCATCGCTGGGAGGTTGGCAAGGCCAAGTTCAGCGCCCTGTGACTCTGTCTTTTGTTTCCAGCAATTTTCCTCTTGCCGTCAGTGTCTGCTTTTGTGGCTGCTGTGGAGCGATGGGGAGCCGGGTCTGGAACCTTCCTAGTCTGGCCACATCCCTTTCATGGCCTCACAGAGGAAAGCCGGTTGGAATTACCCAGTGCTTCTTTTTTATTTTATTTTTTTGGGTCAGTTGTCGATGGACTCAATACCTTTATTTATTTTTCTGTGGTGCTGAGAATCGAACCCAGGGCCTCACGCATGTGAGGCAAGTCTGTACCACGGAGCCACTGCCCCAGCCCCAGGGTGCTTCTTTTTTAAAAATTAATTTTTATTGTAAGATCTCCAAGAAACAGAAATTCATGAAGAACTGTCTCTACTATCAGAAGCAGAGGAGAAGGACAGAGAGGAGCAGGGAGTGGGGAGGGAGAACCATCTCTGGCAGAGGGGACCCCGGGCTCCAGGTGGCTGCAGATGTGCTTCTGGCTGGACTCCTGAGTCTGCTCCCCTCTGTCCTGCAGCTGTGTGAGTCCACACCTGAGCCATGCCCACCACAAGGCGTCAGGATCCACGGGGTCAGGTCTCCGTCCCAGCCGTCCATCCTCACGGGGCCCCTTTGACCCTGAATGTGGGTCTGTCTTGGGGCCAGCCAGCAGAAACGAGGCAGGCAGCAGCAGAGCCGTTGAACGCAGGTGGCAATCCTTCTGGTCACCCCTTCCAGCCCTGCTGTCGTCCTGTGTCCAGGCTGTGGACCCCATGGCGTGGCCCTGCGGAGTAGTTTTCTTCTGACCACATGTCCTAGGAGGACTTGCTGCTCACTGATGATCCTCCAGGAGCTGGGTGTGGGGGACACAGGGACATGATAGGGGGCTCTGTGGGGGGGTCCTGGCACACAGGCCTTGGAGAGAAATGGCAGCCCAGCTGGCTCCTCTGCCCTGGCTGCTTGGCCTCCTTGGGTGGCTGATGCTCACAGGGGACAGGGCGAGGGACAGGCTCACTGACGTTCCTCTTTGGGTGGAAAATGGGAGGATCTGGGCGTGGGGAGGCTGCTGGACACACAGCCGGTGCCCTGGGTTAGCAGGTCCGTAGCCAGGGCCGTATTGAATTGTCTATTTACAAGACACCCAGGTATTATGGGGGACATCCCACGTCAAACGCGGCCTGGACGGTTGGGGAGGGGCTGGTGCGAGTTCCTCGCCCTGGCTGAGCCATGGTGCCCCGTGATCTGGTCTGCCGTGGCCTCTGGCGTTTGACTCATGAGACTTTATGCTTTGGTGGAAGCGAAAGGGAACATGTTGCCTTGGGCAGGACCTGCTGCTTCAGCTGCCCAGCAGTGGCCCTCCGGGTGACCATGTACCCAGGCTCCAGACTTCCACTAGGGGGCCCTCGTATTCTTCCTGCCAGAAGATTTCTGGGGTTCAGTATGGGACGGTGCTCCAGAACCTGCCCAGCTCCTGCCCAGCTGTGAACGGGCTGCTCCGGCCAAAGTTTGATGTTTCCTCTGGAATCCACCAGAATGTTCCCTGGGAATTGAACCCAGGGCCTTGTGCGTGCGAGGCAAGCACTCTGCCAACTGAGCCGTGTCTCCAGCCCTTGGCTGCGGGTCTCCGCACCGTGCCTCCTCATGACGGTAGCGCACCGCACACGTGACCTGCCTGAACGCTCTCTGGACCTCCTCCTCCTGCATGGCGCTGGCCTCCAGGACGTGGTGCCTTAGCAAGGATATCTTCAATAATTCCAACAACCTGAAACAGCTGGGTTGCATTTGGGTGTTCCGCACTCTTCATCAGATCCGGTTCCGATAGGACGGGGAAGGTCTGTTCTACCTTTGGCAGAACTTTCACGGCCACCTCTGTCCCTGTGAGGAGTTTCACCTGGGCAAAGTCGCCCTGCCCAATGTCCCTCAAGACCCTAGAGTGGTCCTTGAGGAAAGTCTCCTGCCGGGAGCCGGGCCTCTGCCACCCTCCACCTCTCTGACTGCTCTTCAAGCAGCAAGGCCAACCGAGGATGCTAGCTTAAAAAAAAAATGAAAACAAATCAAAGCAAAAACCCAAAATTGAAAACTAAAACTAAAAACAAATAAAGAAACCAAATCTGGGCTGGGGTTGTGGCTCAGTGGTAGAGCGCTTGCCTAGCACGTGTGAGGCACTGGGTTCGATTCTCAGCACCACATAAAAATAAATAAACAAATAAAGGTTAAAAAAAAAAAAATGCTTTTAAAAAAAAAAAAAAAAAAAAAAAAAAAAAAAAAAGAAACCAAATCAAAAAACCTATTTGAAAAGACCAGAACCACCAAGCCACCAAACAAGCTGGGTGTGTGAAAGGTCACCTCCGAGAGCGCCCTGTGCTGGTGGACGGACACCAGCCGCAGCCAGGGCCCAAGGCAGCCGTGACTGAAGTGTCCCGCCACGGCTCCTGGGGAGGCCAGAGCAAGAGACGGCCCAGTCGGTGGCACCTGGGCACACCCCGTGGCATCTCACTTCTGGGTCTCCAGGACCTTGTCCGCCTAGGAAAGTCCTAAGAGTGAGGAAGGGTTCTGGAAGCTTTTGGCTTCAGTGGGTTTTGGAGGCTGATACTTACTCGTTTAGAAATTAAAATTTGTAGGATACCTTAATGGTCTTCTCTTTTCCAGTCTGAAAATCCATAATAACTTGCGGTTTTTAAAGGCCTCATCACACCCACTCTCAAGGTGTTCAATTCATTTTTTTTTCCCCAACTCAGAATGGTTGGTGTCAAAAGGGCGGTAGCAGGTCACTCGCATGGGGACACTATGACAAAATGTGCTCTGTTCTCCAAGGCACGGGGGGGGGGGGGCGGGGGAGCGGGCTTGGAACTAACATCTGGGGAGTCGAGAGGTGGGGAGCGATGGTCATGATTCCCCATGGAGTCCCCATCAGATTTCTCCTGCGAGACCATCACAGGATTACTGGTCAGACATGGGGAGGGACTGTAGGCTGGTTGCAAGTCTCGCCTCTGCAGACCCATTTTTAGTTCATAGATGAATTCGTGAGGTGGGGTCTGTTGGCCGACTTCAAGGCTTCCTGTCTTAGAAGCAGTAGTTTTTTGTAGTGTTGGGGGATCAGACCCAGGGCCTCACCTATGTCATGGAAATGCTTTACCATTGAGCCCCAGCCCCTGCTAGACGCAGTCTTAACGCACCGCTTCACCAGTTCTCTTTTGATACTGAAGACCTTTCCCCATAATGGAAAGGACTTTTTATCTTTGTCTAGATTCATGTCTTCCATCATCTTTTCACAAAGTTGCGAGACTCCGTTCTCTGACAGTGGCTTTGGAATGTTCTCCATCATCTCTGAAGATGCCGATGAGCGACATGGCTAGCAAACGGCAGTCCTCATGCTGGGAAGAGGGAGCCTCTCTCTCGCTCCCTGGAATTCTGATGCTGGCAAGTGTGTCCAGAGTATCACCCGTCAGTGTCCTAATATCTGAATGTACTTCTCTTTCTTATTCATGGGAGCGTTGGATTTTTTCAAAGAGCAGAGAGTCAAACATTTTTCTATTCCTTAACGATGGTCACAGTTAAAAATCTGGACAGAGCTGGGAGCAATGGCATTACCATGGGGTTGGGAGGCTGAGACAGGAGGATCACAAGTTCGGGGCCAGTCTCAGCAATTTAGTGAGGCCCTCAGAAACTTAGTGAGACTGTCTCAAAATAAAAAAATAAAAAGGGCTGGGGATGTGGCTCAGTGCTTCAGTGCCCCAGGTGCAATCCCTGGTACAAAAAAAAAAAATCTGTACAGTGTAAATCACTCCTCCAGATTCCCTTCCTTCACCAAGATGCTCCCTCCTCTGGATTGGGATCTTGCTCTGATCTATCTGATGCTTCTGAAGTGGGGGCTTGGGGGTGAGGGACACTGACACTGGCCAGGTTCCTACTGTGGGCCAGGCACTAACTATGCTAGGTTCATCTACACATACCATTCATTCCTTGAGATTGCCTATCCATGGCAATTCATCTCCCAGAAATCCAACTTAGTTCCTCAGAAATGTTTGACAGCCTTGGAGGACTCATGGTTAATTTTCTTAGGTGTAGTGTCGGCATCCAGGTTTCCTAGATGAGTGTTCTTATTCTTAGATCAAAAGAAGTTTGGAAGAGAAAGGTTATGAAGTTTGCCATTTAGTTCCAAGTGGCTCCAGAAAAAAATTATTATATAAATATAACTTAATATAATATGTATTTATATAGAGAGAGAAAGAGAGAAGTCAGGGAGAGAAAGATATGGTTAAAAAATGGGACAAAGTATACGTCATGTGCACTGTGGGTGGAGGGTATCGTCCAGCCTATTATATCATTCTTTTAACTTTTCTATGTTCGAAAAATCTTATAAAAAAAAAATTGGGGAGAAGCTGGGCGGTGGCGTGTGCCTGTAAACCCAATAGGAGGATGACAAGTTCCAGGTCAGCCTCAGCAACTTGACAAGACCCTTCCTCACCGCCCCAAACACACACACACACACACACACACACACACACACACACACAAAACACATGCGGTACCGTGTAGCTCAGAGGCAGAGCGCCCCTGGGTTTCCCTTCTACAGAACGAGAATTTTAGAAAATTCCAGCAGTTACTGCCCTTTGGCGACAAAAGAGGCAGAAAGGGCCCTCCTGCCCCTCAGCCCCCGTGGGGTGTGGGGACTCACCCGCAGGGAACATCTGCGCTGGGCTGCTGGCTGTGGTACCGTTTTATTATGTTAAAAATAAAATCAGGGAAAACCAACATTACGTTTTTCTAAAAGATGAGAAAAGAACTGTGATAGAATGACTGATAAAAGCCAGATGAAAACGGCATACGTAGCAAGATCTCAAAATTATAAGAAAATAGATGCACACAGGCAAATCCAAAAAGGAGCCTCGAAGGTTTCTTCCGATTCTAAGAAGGTGCATTCTCAGGCTTTCTGTAGGACGCAGATTTTGGACGCTCCACCCAGCTCAAAACCCACATGTGCGCCCACCCATGGGGTCTGGGGGTCTGGCCCTGTTTGACTCCACCCCTTTGGCCATAGCTGATTGGATGAGGACGAGCTCAGTACCTGAGCCGGGCCAATCAGAACTCCTTCCCCAGGACTTTGGAAAAGGACCTAAGGAATCCGAACCCAGTCTGTGAATGGGGAGCTGCTTGGTGCCTGCAGAGCCTGGTGCCAGAGGAGGTGTAGCAGAATCCCAGAGAAGCAGGAGGCCATGGGCGATCCCCGGAGGGACCCCAGAGCTGATGCTGATCCTGATCCTGGTTCCAGGCTGTGGTCCTGGATTTCCCCTGTCGCTTTTTGTTAAATTCCCTCCTTTCATTTTTTTTTTTTTTTTTGTGGTACTGGGGATTGAACTTGTGCTTGTGAGACAAGCATTCTACCAGCTGAGCTATATCCCCAGCCCCCCTCCTTTCATTTTTAGTCTGGCTGGAGTGGACTTGTCCCAACCAGAAGAGCCCTGACTGATAAGCGAACATGCGTGATTGCAATACTGTAAAGGGAGCGAACGGGGGTGCGGCCATCTACAGGCTGCTGCCCCCGAGTCTGCAAACGCCTTCAACCCGCTCCTGGTGGTCTCCCTCTTCCTTGCTGCAGGCCCCGCCCTGAAGTCGAGTTTCTGGAACCCTCAAATGGCCGCCAGGAAGCACTGAGCGGGCAGGAGGGGTGAGGGCGAGTGAGGCCTGGGCAGCCTGCGTGGACTTTGTGGAGACTGCGCCTCTCCACAACCCAGCTCCCGCGAGTGTGGTCCTGGGTTCCAGCTTCCTCCCGGTGGCCCTGCAGGCCCCATCTCCTGCTGCCTGTCCTTTCTGGCTTCTCAGCCCCTCTGTCACCTGCTCTCCCTGAGGACAGGGATGAAGGGGAGGGGCGACTTGGCTTGTGGTCTCACCTCCTTGAGCCTCTGTTCTCTCCTCAAATCACATGGAGAAGGTGAGTGCCTCTGTGCGTCCCCAGCTCCCACCAGGGGTCGCACAGTTGGCCTCAGGTCTTCTGCATGGGTCACCCCACTCTGGCACCTGCAGCGGTTCCTGCATGAATGTCAGGGAAGGGGGTGGACGCTGCCCTGAGCCTCGTTGTCCCCTTGTCCCTCCCAGGTCCGTGACCATGCCACCCTGCTGCACACTTACTTATGGCTTTTCTTGCTTCACAAAAATATGTTCAAAATATTGTTCATCTATCACATCCATCAAATGTTGGGCTTCTGGGGCTGGCCATATTTTTCACGGACATAGGTGACCGTAAGTGTATGTCTGTGGAGTTGGGGTGTCCAGCTGGGGTCCACGTCCTTGGTGTCCTGAGCAAAGAATTGATCAAGACACACAGAAGTAACAGGCTAAGTAAAGATTTATTGAAGGTGAACGTATTGTGGGGGTTGGGGAGGGGGCAGGGAGGCTGGAGGCCCTGCGCCTGGACATTCCCGTCTCATATGCTGAGCTGCGAGACCTTCTCTTCCCTGTGCGAACCTGATGGGAAACCTCACCCCACTTGCTCCCATTGGTTATTTTAGAATACCTAACCTGTGGCGGGCTTTACCATGGGCCGGAAGTCCTCTGTGGCGGGAGTTGTCATGGTAACGGGACCTACACTCATCTCCCTGTCTGGTCCTCCAGCAGCATCTCTCTTGTAGCCTGCCCCTGCCATCTTGGCATCCCCGGACACCTGTCTAACCCAGCCACTGGAGCACAAGAGTACTTTTCCCTGGGACACCCCAGGAAACCCTCCCTCCCACCCAGCCTGGCTTCCAACTGTGGCTCCACCACTGGGCAAGTGACTCCAGCCTGTGGGCCTCGAGTGTCTCAGCTATGAAATGGGCCGGCCAAGCTCCTAGCAGGGCTCCTCAGGCTGAGGCAGGGGCCCTGCTGCAGCGTGTCTTGGTGTTACTACCTGCAGCCACACCAGCCAGCCACGCTGGTGCCCTCCCGCGTCCCCTCCTGCTCCTCTCCCTTGATGCCACCGTTGCTGAGATCTGGAGCTTTGCTCACAGCCCAAGGGAGAATGAGACCTAAGGCCCCGGAAGGCAGCTGGGGCCTCCCACACGGGCGCATACTTTGTAGCACTTACCAGGCCACCAGGGATTTCCTGTCTGGAGAGGTTGGAAAGTTCCTGACACCAGCCATTTTCTCCCCCCATCTCCCCAGCTGCTCTGCTGGCCAGGCTGACCCCTTTGCGCTTGCAACGCTGAGTCCTGCTTCTGGGCACCTCGGGAATCAGCTTGAGCTTTTGGGCATCAGAGGGCGCAGGGTGCGATCCCGTCCCAGCATGCAGGAGCTGTGTGACTCTGCACGTTGCTTAACCTCCTGGAGCCTCTGTCCCCACAGAAGGAAGATGCCTTGTGAGCTCAGCACACACCAAGTCTTTCCTGAGGTTTTTGCCGCACCACAGGGCCGGGTGACCAGGCCAGGGGGGATGCAGACAGATCCAGATGTCCTCTGGCATGGCATCTGGAGAGGGGTGCTGACTGCACTGGATTAGGACTCTGCCCATCCCCTGCCCAAGGACAGGGATAGTCAGGCTTGAACCAAGAGGCCACATGGAATTTCACAGGTGCCTATGAAGTCTGAGCTGGGAGTGCGGCCAGACTCCCACCCTGCCCATTTTACAGAGAGAAACACGGAGGCCCAGAGCCAGGAGGGGCCCCTCGAGGTCCCACAGGGAGTGGAGGATCTTTGTACCTGCTTCTAGCTGCATGGCGGGAAAGGGCGGGAGGGGTTTGCAGAAGAGACTGGTATTGGGGACAAGGAGGTGGAGCTACACAGGCCACCCCCACCACCCAGGACCACAGGAATCACTTCCATCCCAAGCCGATGGGAGCCAGGGTGTCCAGCCCCTCAGAGCGGATTCTCTGGCAGAAGCGTGCGCGCGCGAGTCCAGGCTAAGGGGCCTGGGGGGTCACGGTAAGGACCCCTCCTGCGGTCTCCTGGGCTCAACAAGACCACTGCCACTCCTGCCCCTGTCACAGCTCCCTCCTCAGCCCAGCCGCTCCCTCCTTCCAGGATTTATTCCCGCTGCGAAGGCTGAAAATAATCTGCTGACAAAGCCCCGTCCCGGCAGGTGCTTTAATTGGTTTTGTGGGAGCAGGTCTGGGAGCATCTATTTAGAAGGAAATAGAAATTATGGCGGCGCCGCTGTCCTTCCTCTGTGATGGGGACGGAGCAGTGTCTGTGTGGGGGAAGGGCAGCGTGGGGAAGGCAGAGGCCGGGACCAGCAGGCTGCCGCCTTTCCTGGGGTGCAGGTGCCTGGGCCTCTGTACCTGGGCCGGGACAGTGGAAGCAGGGGCTTCGGGGCGACCCTCCTGCCCCAGACGGGTGTCAGGGCAGGCAGCTCCTCACCCTGGCGGAGCAGAGGCAGAGAGAAGGCACAGGCCAAGGCCCACTTGGGCGAGGATGGGCTCCTGGCCCAGGTCTCTGTCCTTCCTCAAGGAGACCCTGACCCTGCCTAGCGGAAACCTGCCGAAACACAAATCAGATCTGTCACTCCTTGGCTCCAGCCACTTCCGTGACTCCCCAGTGTCTTCAAAGTGACATTCAAGATCCCTCACAGTCTGACCGACCTCTGATGACCTTACCACCTCATCCACCTTAGCTTCTATCCCGGCTGCGCCCTGCCAATGGTCCTGAGTCCTTCCTGGGTTCCTGTGTGTCCCAACCTATGCTGACCCTGCAGCTGCCCCATGGTGGAGGACAGCACTGCTGCCACATCTTCATGTTACAGGTGAGGAATCAGGCTCAGAAAGGTTAGGTCACCTGCTGGAGGTTGCCCAGCAGGGCCTGGCATTGACCCAGGCCGGTGCTGAGGCCACACTGTCAACTCTTACGTTTCGGATTAACCAGTCAAGCCCCCTCCAAGCCCCAGGCCCTCCCCGTGAGTACCCTGCCTGCCATCGGTATATTCCTAGTCATGCTTCAACGCCCATTTGACATTACTCCCTTGGAAACCCTCGCCTGAGCACCCGCTTCCGCCTCTGCTCTCCCCTGGGCCTTCCCAAGCCCAGCCCAGCCCTGCAGCTCAGTGGTGATGTCAGGTTGCGGGTGCCTGGCCCTCTGCGTCCTCCCGTACCCCAGACTGGGAGCTCCTGCTGATCCTTCGGGGCGAGAATTACAGCCCTGGAAGTTCGGAGGGGTCTCAGATCCCAGGGCTTCGAGCAGCCTAGACTATCACTCCTCTGTGTGGCCCCAAGCAAGGCCCTGTGTCTCTGCAGACTCAGTCCCCAAGCATCTGACACCTGGGGACTCCGAGGGCCAGATCTGGGCTGGACCCTCCTGCCATGTGACCCACATGACTGTGATTCATCTGACGTATGTGAGTGGGTGGCTCATGCCACAGGGCCCAGTGTGGTTCTGGGTGCTGGCTGTGGACTGGCCAGGAGGCCCTGGCAGAGCTTGGGAGTGGGTCTCAAATCAGCTGGCATCTCAGCTCTGCCACTCACGGGCGTCCTGAGAGCCCGGGCAAGTCTCCTGACCAGCCTGAGCTCCGTCTCTGGACTGAAGGAACAATGACAACACCTGGGGCCGCCTTGCTGTGAGGACCACAGAAGTCAACATGGACAAATGCTGGGTGCCATGTCCCTGCTGGTCACCACAGGGGATGACTGGGCAGTGGGCCAAAGGCTCTTGGTCTAGACAGACAGTTGGACTACCAGGGTTCTGTGTGGCCTTGGTTCTGGGGTCCAGTTGAGGGGCAAGGCCAGGTCTGCAGGTCTTCTTTCCTGGTGTGATTTTCCCAGGAATCCAGGACAGGGTTAAACAGGTGGGTGCTTCTGAGGACAGGTGGGCAGGAGGGGGGTGTTCAGAGGAGGCCTGGGGCCCAGAGGGAGGGGCTGCGGCTGGGCGAAGGGCGCCAGGGGAGACCTGCAGGGTGGCCGGGGTCAGAGGCACCCTTCCACTCGCCCCGGAGGCGGAGGCGGGCCTGGCTGTGGGCGGGGGCGCAGGTTCCCCCTGCAAATGTGGAGGCAGCCCCTCTTTGTGGCGGCAGGTTGGGGTCACAGTGTCCACTCTAAGACCCGGGCTGCGGGTTCCTGGGCTCCCCCATGCACTGGGCGGGTCGCAGGAGTGGCGGGGACGGGCGGGGTGTCGCCGAGGCTGTGGCAGGGCCGCCCAGAGGAGGAGCGGGGCAAACACGGAGCCTGCGCGGCCGGGGCGGCAGCAGCCCCGCGGAGCCGGACCGCAGGTGGCGCCACGAGGCTGCGCTTGGCCTCCCTGGCGGCTCCCGGACCCGCCACGCGGCACCGCTGCGCTGCCTCGCCGTCCTGGGCCCGCAGGGCCGTCCCCGCCGCCGGGTCCGCGGGCTCCGTGTGAGCCTGGGGCTCCGGGGTCCGTGCCGAGGCCAAGGCACAGAGGGACGCGCGGGTGGCAAAGGGGGACCCCGGAGAGGCCGCCCCCTCCCCGGCCTCGACCCCGGCCCCCGCGGGTTCCGCTGCCGCTGCAGCTGCAGGGCCTCGGCGACGAAGTGTCGGGGCGCCCAGGGCCCAGTGGCCACCCACTGGCGGGCACAGCCTTTGTTCCCGCGCAGGGAGCGGGAGCTGCGCCCTGGGGACCAGGCTGAGCGGTTCCCTGGCTCCTTCCCCAAGGGGAAGCCTCGAGGGGGAGAGGGTCAGGCTGCCCACGTTTGTGGGCGTCCCCTGGAATCTGCGTGGTCTGGAGAAAGCCTTTGATCCTCTCCTTGGCCTGGAGCGGGACTGCGCCAAGTCCCCCAGCCTGAGTCTGGGCGGTGTCTCTTGACTTCCGGCCTGGGGGCTCCGGAAACAGCTCCGGGGCCAGACTGGCTAGCCAAAGGACTTTTCAGTATTTCTAGCTCAAGGACTCCAAAACCTACACATGTCATTAGCAGCTGCTGGGGCCTAGGACATTCGGAGGTGAGGTGACAGGGAGGTCCCAACCCATCCAGGGATCTTCAGTCCTGCAGAGCAGGAAGGACTTGTCATCCCTGCCTGGTACTCGGGGGATGATGGGATCAGAGGAGAGACCAGGAGAAGGAGCCAGAGCCTGGAGGGTCTCAATGCCAGAGAAAAGGCTCCTGTCCAACCTCAGATGGCCAAGGCTGGAGACCACCTGTGACTGTTGGTCACATCTGTGAGGACCCTTCCTCACCCCACCCCTCTCTCCCTGGCCACCTCCTGCCACCTGCTCAGCCTGAAGTCCCTTTTCCTCTTGTCCACTCCCAGGCAGCCCTAAAACCCAGGCTTGTCCAGGAACTTCCGCAGCTTAAAAGCCAACTGCTCTTCTGTGCCCTCAGAGAGCAGGAGATGTGAGAGACCCAGCTGCGGGAGGTGGCTGGAGGCTGAGCCCACGAGGAGAGGCGCTGTCCTGGCCCAGGGCGTCCTCTCCTGCAGGTACAGGTAACAAGGAAGCAGTGGTGGGGAGGGTGCAGGGTCCGCCGCCCAGGGAGCAGCTGGCCAGCTAGGCCTGCTGCCCATGGCCGTGGGCTGGGGTGCATTCTAGGCCTTTCTCAGCCCGAGTGGGCCTTCCCAGTCCTCCTGGCCTCGGGTTTTGAGCAGAGGGGAGGGACTCTCAGCTGGGTGAAGGGAGGTGGTGGACAGGCAGGCGTAGCCGGCTTTCCCGGAATCCCAGATCCTGCTTTAATAATTTGTTTCAGAATTAATGTCCATTCACGCCGTCTCCACTGTTCCAGCTCATTGGAAGATTAAATAAAATCCCCAGCTCCCCTCCCCCAAACGGGGGCGACCAGGCCTGTTCTCTCCAGCTGGGCTGCCTGCCTGAAGCCAGCGCCAGAAATAAATCTCGCGGAGAGCGCCACTTTGCTCACTCGGTCCCAGCCCAGCCGGGCACCGTGGCCCCAGTCACTTCTTGTTTTATTTAGCGATAATCTTTTACTGTATCAGGGGACGCTTGCAGAAGCTCCGACTCTTCCCAGGACCAACGCCTCCCCAGGCAGCCGGGCCGCAGCCAGGCCTTGGCGCCCCGCAGCTCTCCTTTCCCAGTGGCCTCCCCTGCTGCAACCGGCTCCGCCAGGAACCAGAGGCAGGTCTTGGTGCCAGGGCACCAGGGAAGGGACAGGCAGGGGCCACCCCTGCCTGCAGTGCACAGTGAGGCCTCTTTGGGAGGAATGGTGTTCTTGCCCTCGGGCCTGCTGGGCCTCCAGGGCGCAACCAGGGGTGCTCCTCAGGGAGCCAGCAGAGGCAGGACCCGCGCTCACTCACACGGAGCAATAGGTACCACGTACCTTGTCTGTGCCAGACTCGAACGAGGGGATGTGACAGAGGGAGAAGGACAGGGTCCTGCCCTCCTGGAAGTACATCCTGCTCAAGTGGCTGCATCTGTACCAACGGCTCTGACTTGAGAACACCATTTTCCCATTTTTTCCAAATCTGGACTATCAAATATCAAAACTAAGATATTAATGAATAATATTGAGAAACTGGAAGCAGACATTTGGTGTCTCACTGATGTTCGGTATTATCCCTGGAGTGTAATAAATGTTATGTAAATAAAAATTTTGTTCTGATTTCAACATGGAAATAGTTTTGAAATAAATTTTTTTTAATTTTGAAGTAATCATAGACGTACAGGAATTTGCAAAAAATAGTGTGGAGAGTCGTGGGTGCCCTTCACCCAGCTCTTCCCCAAAGTGCTATCTTAGGTGACTGTGGCACCGTATCACACCCAGGGGGTGATGTGACATGGGCATAATACTGTGTAGACAGCTCAATGCAGGCTCATCAGGTTTCACCTGCCATCATTTCCGTGTGTGTTTATACAATCGAATGTTACATATGGACCTGTGTGACTCCCACACATTTAACAATTATTTTTAACTCTCTTAGCTTTATTTATTTTGCAGTCCTGGGGATTGAACCCACGGGCACTGTACCTCTGAGCTACATCCTCAAATCTTTTAATTTTATTTATTTTTAAATTTTGAGACAGGGTCTTGCTAAGTTGCTGAGGTTGGCCTCCAACTGAAGATCCTCCTGCCTCGGCCTCGAGTAGCACCCCAGGCCTGGAACACAGGGCCTTGTGCTTACACACCGCTAGCCGTTTCCTCTAACTCTTGGAAGGAAGTGCAGCTTCTGCAGCGTAAGCTGCACAGGCCTCCGGTGTGAAGCGGGAAGTAGGCTTTGGTCCACTCCCAGAGGGCACCGCGAAGCTCCGGTCTTGCCCATTACTTCGTGTAAGGCTTTGGTCCCCTGAACTCGCCGCACTGTTCTCGGAGGGTGAGGGCGGGAGGTTCGTGCCTCCTGCCTGCTGGCACGGCTCGTGGATATGTGTCGATCACCCTTGTTCAAAAATGCAGCCCGATTTTGAAAACTAGGCCCTGACCTAGCCAGTGTGGCAGGCACTGGGGACGCTGGGCACACTGGGCCGGGCCAGTGTCTGCCGGAGGGTGTGGGCGGCAGAGTCAGGTGGGGGACCCGAGGAGAGTCGGGTGCTGGGCTTTGGTGAATGTGGGGCGCAGTTCCAGAGAGTGTGGGAGGGTAACTAGCCGTGGACCTGGCCAGGCGGAGGCTCGGAGGTGGGAACAGGAGACTTCAGCGGGCCGGGCCAGGGCCGGCGGCCCCGGGTGGGCTGCAAGGGCTGTGGGCAGCTTGGAGGAGCCGGGCTGTGCGGCAGGGGGCTGGGCAAAGGCTCCGAGCAGGAGAGAGCGATGCTCGGAAGGAACACGAAACAAGGCCTGGCACACTATTTTGGATATGACCCCAAAAGTGCTGGCACCGACTGCAAGAGTGGACAGATGGGGGACTCCAAAAATTAAAAAGCTGCACAGCCAGGGACACAATGGACAGGGTGAAGAGGCGACCCACGGAGCCCAGGAGGCACTGAGCGGTTGGTGTCGGCTGGCCTTTGTCCCCCAAGGGTTGGTGAGCTGATTTAATTCCCCCTGGGGGCCATTGCCAGGGAGGAAGCCGTCCATGATAGTGGACGTGTGGCCCTGGGTAGTGGTCGGGGTGGAGCCCATGGCAGAACGCTGGTGGCTTCAAAAGCAGAGGGCGGGGCTGGGACAGGCTCTGTGCCTCGTGCCTACCAGGGTCTCTGCGGTGAGAAGCCCGTGGCCGCGCTGACCTTGGGCCTCTAGAACCGTGAACTTGGATAATCTCTGCTCTTGAAAACCTGCCCGTTCTGTGATGTTGAAAGCGCACTAATGCAGTGTCCAGAGTATCTAAGGAACGGAAACTCGACAGCAGGGACACGCCCGGATGAAAATGGACAAGGAGCTGCATCGGCATTCCCGGAAGACACGGGCATGGCAACCCGTTGAGGGGAAGGTGTCGGAATCACCAGTCACCAGGAAAATGTAAATTAAAACAGGCGTCTGGCCTGGGCAGCCCCATCCTGCACTCCCAGCTCCAAGGCTCCTTGGGGTCCCGCTGACTCTCTGTGGCTTTGGTGGCAGCCTTGGGCACACTTGGACTACCAGCCTGCCTGGCACCCTGGCACCTAGACAGAGTGCTGGGAGCCACCCGGCCCTGTTTACAACGCAGCTGGGGCCTTCCTTCCTCTGGCTCCCACAAACCTCTCTGGGGGGCCACGGTCACTTCTGTCCCCCTCCCAGGGCTAGGGGCAGGGCTCCCTTTCCCAGAGACCGGCGGTCCCTCTCCCACGCTGCGGTCCTCAGAACCTGTCTTAGCTCCTTCCCCAAGCAGCGGGTCTGTGGGCTCATCCAGGGGCGGTTCTGCCCCAGGGGTCACTGGGCAATGGGGGGCATGGTCTTGGTTGTCACATGGGCAGGATTGAGAGGCTCATGACCACAGGCACAGGCCGGGAGTGTGACACACGCCTCAAGTCAAGTGCAGAAGGGCCCAGTCCCAAATTCCAGTAGCAGCCTTGTTTGGGAAATGCACGGTTCCCTGGCCCGGGCAGGCTGCAGGCACACAGGAGCGGCCAGCGGACTCACTTGTCACAGCCCCTCCTACCTCAGGTCTCTTGCCGGCTCGCAGACATTCCACTCCCATCATTCGGATGTGCTGGAAGCTGCTGGGCGGGGCTTGACTGACCGCTCATCCAGGAAGCCCTGGGGAATGACAGGGCCCTGTGGGGAGGCGGCCCAGCCTCTTCCCCACAGGAGGCTCCTCTCAGACTGTCCCTGATGTGAACCCAAACTGTCCCTTTGGACTCACTGGATCTGTGGGAGGCTGCGTGGCTTCCCGCTAAGAAACCCATCAAGTGCAGGCAGCCTGTTTGGATTCTAAGATCATTAAAGGCCTAAACTGGGTGTGGGGGGAGGTGTGGGGCAGTGGCATTGGAACCTATTGTGAACCTGGAGCTGCTCCTCATTTGCTCTGTGACCAGGTTTGCTCCCAAACCTCTCTGGTCCCCATTGCTCCTCTGTGCACCCCTGGTAATCATATCTGCCCCCAGTATTGCTACATGGTGGTGAGGTCAGGGGTCGTGTGGGCAACCTCTGACCGGTCCCTGATTGCAGATGGCCCTTCGTGGGCCTGCCGAGTCAAGTACTGGGGAAGTGCAGGCCAGCCCGACAGAAGAGGCCCTGTTGTCATGGGGCTGCCTTGCAACAAGACCAGACTCTGGAACTTTCTGCAGGGAAGTGGCTGAACACTTCTGTTATGGACTGAACGGTACCCCCAAAGCCAGATGTTGAAGTCCTAACCCCCAGAACCTCAGAACAGGACTGTTTGGAGAACTGGACTTTTATAAAGAAGGGGTGGAGTTTGATTGAGTCTCAAGAGTGGACCCTGAACCAATCTGACCAGAGTCCTCATTAGAGGAAGAAATTAGGAAACAAGCCTTGGGAGGCTGATGAGAAGCCAGCGTGTTCAGGCCATGGAGAGTCCGGAGCAAGCCACCCGCGCCGACCCCAGCGAGAGTTTCTAGCCTCCCACACTGGGAAAAAGCAAACTTTTTTTTTTTTTTTACTGAGTCGGAGGTCAAACCCAGGGCCTCACACATACCAGGCAAGTGCTCTGCCACTGAGCCACGTTCCTGGCCCAGTAAAGTTCTTTCATTTAAGCCTCCGGGTTAGGCACTTTGTTCGGAAGCCCTAGTAACCAAGACGTGCCCCCAGTGTATTAATATGCATTTAGAGGTGTGTGTGTGTGTGTGTGTGTGTGTGTGTGTGTGCGCGCTGATGGCACAGAAAAGGCGAGGCATCTAGTTAAATGTGAATTTCAGATAAACAATGAGTGAGTCTTCACAGGACATACTTCCACTAAAACATTTTGTTTATCTGAAATTCGCATGTACTCGGGTGTCCTGGGTTTTCCTTTGCCAGATCTGGCCACCCAGCCTGAGCACTATGGTGGCAGCTTCCTCCCCTGCCCACCCACAGAGGTTCAAGGACACAGAGACTCGCCTGGCAGCCCAGAGGGGCTGAGAGCCGGGGCTGCTTCCCGGGCCTGAGATCCTCTCCCCAAATGGTTCCCAGCTCCCGCACAAACATATTTATTGGGCTTGATGGCAAACAGATTATGCTTGTCCCGGGAAGGGCAGCTCGAAAGAGAAAACCTTGAAGTCCGGGAAATAATGATGAGGGGTAAATTAAAGTGCATAAAACCCTCCCGAGAGATAACGTCAGGGTGAGTTACAGGCCTGATAAGAGGCTGGGGGCTTGCAGAGGGGGCTCAGAAAGGTCGCCCGGCACTGCGCGGAGGACCAGGAATCATAAATATGGGGCAAGATGCCCAGCCGGGTCGCAGGGGTGAAAATATTGGGGTCATTCCAAAAACAATTATCCTGCTTGGTTTGCTCTTCAGGTCTTGTAAATCTTTCACCTTTTATAAAAGATTTCTGGAGAAAGAAGCACTTTGGAAGCTTTAGCTGATTTTGTGGCTGCTTCTTGGTGGTTCTGCTCAAAGAAAAGACAAAGACAAAGGGGGAAAAGTAATTACCCAGCATTCTCGGGCCGGGTGGCCGTCTGGGGTCTGGACGCCGTTTAACAATTAATTTGTTTTGTTTGGTGGCGTTGCAGCCGCGGCGACCTCCCGGGCCCCAGATGGGAGGTCCGTGCAGGGGCCCCCGGTGTCTTGCCCAACCACCCTGCACCCAGCAGCCTGGCGCAAAATAGCGTTGCCGAATGACCGCAGGCCCTGCTGACCAGCCGGCCCAGCCCGGCGGCCCCTCCCACCCCTGGGACTTGACCCCGAAGGTGCGCCCAGTGGCGCCCGGCAGACTGTCATCCCACGTGAATAATCAGGTGGGTCGGGGTGACCAGGTAGGGAGAGGCGATCTGAGGAAACATGTGCACTCGGGCACACGGAAGGGTTGGCGGGCCACCAGGCTGGCCTCAGCGCCCCGCAGGAGCCCGTTGGCCCCCGGTGGGACAGAGCTGCACCCACGCTGTCCTCCTTCACGGCTCTCGTCTGAGCGGTGGGACACTGGGAAGGACGTGGTTCTGGAGCCAGCCGATCCGGCTGAAATCCTGGCTCTGCTCATCGGCCAGCCCCTGTCCTCCCTGAGCCTCAGTTTCCTCACCTACAAGATGGGCTAATGCCCGTCCTCTGTGGCGCTTGGAGAAACCAACCAGCAGGAAGACGAGAGAGATTCCAGAATAGAACCAGCGTTGTGGTGTGTGTGTCCAGGGGACCAAGGACCCTGGGGAGTGCTGCCTAGAAGATGAAGCCGCCTAAGCCTGAAGGGCGAGGGGCCAGCACAGGCTGGCCTCTAAGGCACCAATCAACGTCTGTGAAATCAGTCATTAGTCCTGTGGGCACAGCCTGGGCACAGGCAGAGCTGAGGCAGGACCCAGGGTCCCCTTGAACAGACAGCAGGAAGACTAGACCCAGCCAGAGCAGGGAGCCCAGGCCTGGGCAGCCTCGCCACCCCAGCTTCGGGAGCTCTGGGGACACACAGCCTCAGTCTACGTCAGCCGAGACCCCTGCGGCTTGGTCAAGGTGGCCACTGGTCAGGATGACCCCACAGTAGCAGAGGTGGCTGCCACACAGCAGGAGGGTGGTGGCTGCCTGGGGGAGGTGGGTGTGGCCCTAGGGATCGCCTGGAGATGGCAGGAGCCCCTGTGCCCAGATTCAGACAGGCCAGCTGGCTCGTCCTGGCCACAGGGAGGGCGGCAGGCTGGTTTGCCTGGCTGAGACATCAGGCCCCCTCCAGTGCTGACCCTTCTGAGCTCTGAGCGATTCCAGTTCTTGAAATGAGCCCGCATACTTCAGCAGGAGGGTCCTGGAAACGCTGCCTGTCACCCCCTCTTTGGGGCACAGTTCATGTGGCCCATGAAAGACCTGCTTAGCAGTGTCCACCTGGTCCCAAACTTCTGCGGCCACAGAACGTTTCTGGGAGCCAGGACGCCTTTTTTTTTTTTTTTTGGTGCTGGGGATTGAATCAGGGCCTTGTGCCGTGAGGCGAGCTCTCTGCCAGCTGGGCTATGTCCGCAGCCCACCAGGACAGGACGCCTTTAACGCTCGTCCCCTTCATTCACAAGTCTTTGCGGAGCATGAACTCTGTGCCAATCACTGATGGGGCAGCAGTGTCATCCCTGCCCTCAGGGAGGGACAGTCTGTGGTCACTTCCCTGGGTCCTCACCCTAAGGGAGAGCCCCTGGCAGGAGGCAGGTGTGGGAGGCTCCTGGCCTCAGCCTCCACTCTCCTCACTTCCTGTGGGGAGGCAGAGAGCTCCCTGTTGAACCCCCGTCCCACCTCCAGAGCCGGCCTCTCTCTAGGACCAGAGCTCAGGGTGGAGATGGCAGCTTGGGAGACTGAGTGGGGCCCTGGCGTCCAGGTGGTCTTTGGTCTGGTGGCCTTGGTGTCCTCACCACCATGACAAGAGACAGGAGAGAGGAGCCTGGTGGCCCTGTCTCAGAGGGAGAGCATCCCTGCGGTGGCCCGGGTGGTTCCTGCCCCCTGTGCTGGGGGCGCACGGAGCTCCGGCAGGCCTTCGCCTTCCCGGCCTCTGTGGAGGCCGCTCCCCCTTCAGGGGTTGGAGCCAGGGTGCTGGTGCAGCCCCGTCCCAGGGCCTGGAGCCGTGGCTCAGGAGCCAGCTGGGTGCCCTCCCGGAGGAGGCCCTGGACAGCCGGCTGAGGCACGTGCAGCGAGCTGAGGACGGTGACAGTGCTGGTGAGGCCTGGGAGGGCCAGCGAGGGGGGCCAGGCCTGGCTCCTCTGTGAAGAGGGAGGAAGCCGGGTGTCCAGCAGCCCCAAGCTGCTCCTGGGGACCGTGATCCACCCCGGCCTCTCCCGACCCCTGAGCCCCACCTGGATGCTCAGTGGGTCTGTCACTGACTCCACTTTGCAAATCCGATGTGACAGGGCCATGTGTGCCAAGATGGTGGCCAGCTGCTCCACTGCGGGCAGGGGCTGTGCTGAGACCCCGGCGGCCTCTCCCAGGGCCACAGCTCACCCTGCGGCGCAGGCGTGTGCGATGGGTCAGCGCCCATGACCGGCTCACAGGCACATGTGCGCACAAGCCAACAGGCGCAGACATAGACACGCGTGTGCACACACACGCAGACACGTGTTCACGAACTCACGCAGGACTTAGGTCTCAAACACACTCACAGGTTGACACAGACCTGTGCACCCCAGCCTCACACGCGGACCCCAGGCTCACACTGGCCACTGTCCCTGAGGGCTCCGCCTCCCGCCCAGGCCAGGGGACACGACCTGCGTGGTGGAGTCAGAACCAGGCTCAGGTCCCCGAGTGCCCCCCTCGCTGGGCAGAGCACCTTCCCTTTAGGTCTTCAGGAGACGCTCTGGCCGGTTCTTTGTGCACCCTCACCCCTGACCCCTGGTCCACAGCCCCACGCGAGGGCATCTGAGCCCGGGAAGGTGAGAAACCACTCTGCCGCGCTCCTGCTCCTCCGCGGGACAAGCTCCTCTGTGGACATCCACCAGCTTTCCTCACCCACAGGGCCCCTTGGAGCCAGCGGGCAGTCCTTGGCCCTCGCTGCAGGTGGGCACTGGTCCTCCGGGCCCAGCGGCTCTGCCACAGACTTGTGGCCACCGAGCACTAGAGGATGAGCCTACGGGCGCTGGGGACCCGGACGGCCGGGCTGCGGCCTGCGGAAGGCGAGCCAATGCCGCGCTGCCCCTGGGCCCTGGGCCCTCCCAGGGTCTGCCTGCGGGCGCTGGGACGGGTGGGCTGTGCCCGGAGGCGCCGGTGCCTGAGAGCGAAGAGGACACAGAGCCGCCATGGCGCCTGGGTCCCGCTCCCCACCGAGAACTGCTCAGCCTGGTTTTGGGTGCAGGCGGCTCCGCGCTGGGTCCCTCCCGGTGTGCCATCTCCCCGGTCCCTCCCAGCGGCCCTACAAGGGAGACTTTGTCACCTCTGTCCCCACGTCACAGATGGGCCTTTAGAGAGATGGAGGGGTTCGCCCAAGAAGCCCGGGCAGAGAGTCGAGGCGACCCAGACCCCGTGTGGGCTGGCGTTGGGGACAGGCCCGGGCGGGAAGCCCCCACCTCAGCTCGCCACTCCGGCCCTTCCCTTGCTGGGCCCTGGGGGTGGGGACTAGGAGGGCGACGCAGGCCATGCGGGGCTGGTCACAGGTGCCTGATAGCAGCCCACGGAGGCCTCAGGACCTGGGCCCTCCGGGGGCAGAGAAGCCAGAGCGGCCTGCTGTCCGGTCGGCTCCCGCTGAGGCTCTTGCCCAGAAGCCACGGCAGAGGCCAGCCGTCCTGAGCAGCCGCTCTGGAGCTCGCCCACCAACCAGGCTCAAACCCGCTGGGCTCCGGTCAGCCCGTGCCCAGGCCGGGAGCCCTGCTCGAGGGCAGCCTGTCCCCAGGGCTGCTCGCTGGGGAGCCAGCAGTCAGCGGCCCGTCCCGTCCGGGGTTCCACCTAAATGAACATGGTTCTGAGCCCCGTCCTCTGGGACTGCGCGGTGTCCGGCTGCCGCTCTCCCACCCCCGGGTCACACCTGGAGCCCCTCAGCAAGGCCACCGAGCCCACCTCTTCTGTGGAGCCCCAGGACGTCCGCTTAGCTGTGTTCACCAGGAACATCTCCCGGGCACGACCCCGACACGGGTCCTGCTCTGGGGCACGGTGGCAGGTGCAGACAGGCAGAGAGGCCCGGGTCTGAGACTCAGCCGGCCGCAGGGCCCCCTTCTCTCTGGGGATCCCCAGGCCTTGGGGTCCTCCTGCCCCAGGGAAGCACAGCCGGTCCAGAAGGGACGAGACCTCTGACTCCGCCCCAGGGGCCAGGTCTGGGGGAAGAGTAGCCTCCAGGATGAGGAGCATAAAGATTCGGGGAAAACTTGCTTCTAGAACTTTCTCTTAATCCACAGTCTCCTCCAGCCGTTTTCTCCACTGCACATCAGTTAAGCCCTTAACATAGTGAAGGGCTTTAAGAATGCTAAAAATTTAATGTATGTTAAAAGGGTATTAAATTCTAAACTGAAATTTACATGGAAATATGACATTAAAATATTTTTAGCTTTCAGGAAGCTGGGGGCTGGAATTCTATAATATAGACAAATTTTATCATTTTAAAAAGAATTAGCCTCAGTATTTCTTGTGGATTCAGAGTTAACGCATGAAGATCTGAGCCCCACCGGGGTGACTTGGCTGACCCAGAGGAGAGGAGAGGAGAAGGTGGGAGGTGGGGCCTGGGAGGGAAGGCACAGGTCCCGCCCCCATCTGGGCTTCCCTGAGGGGCTGGGCTGCTCCCTGGCAGGGGAGGCCTAGGCCGCTGTGTTCTCAGTGACTGTGTAGCTGTGCCTTATGGCTCCATGGCGACCTGTTCCTGGTCCTCAACCGTGTAGCAGGCCTGTGCACATTATCATATTTCTTCCTCACTGAAGAAGGCGGGATTCTGTCTTACTTGTGCAGATGAGAAAATGACTCAGAGAAGTTGAGTAATGGGTTCAGAGTCACACAGCAGGGGGAGGAGGATTTTCATTCTTTCTGCAGATTCTCAGCTCAGGCATCAGTCTTGGGCTATGTGAACACCCACCTGCCTGGCCAGCCCTCCCTTACTGGTGCCCTGGGGCTGGAGCAGGGCCTTGAGCCCAGCCCGTCCCCCTCTCCACCACAGCACTCATCTCTTCTGGGTTCTCCCTGCCAGGTGGGGACACCGGGAACACCTGGGGCCTGGTGGGGCCAAGTGTCAGACGCAGGCTGAGGCTCAGGTCCGTTGGTGCCTCTGCCTGGCAGGGCTCCTCTAGTTGGCACCAGCTGCCTGGCCAGCCTTTAGGAGCACAGGAGCCAGGAGGGCCTGGCAGGCGGCACTCGTCCCTGGCCCTGGCGCCCCTCCTGTCACCCTCTGCTCCTGGTGAGGGGGAGCAGCGTGGAGGCTGCGGGCAGAGGCCCTGCTCCTCTGCCTGCGAGCTGTGACCCGTGCCAGCCCATGGGAGGGAAGGCTGGCCGCGGAGGCCGCAGCCGGGGTGGGGTGCTGGCATCTCCATTTAACAGACAGGGAAACCGAGGCTCAGAGAGATGGAAGCAGGTGTCTCCAACACTGCACAGCAGGGGCTGCGGGACGTCAAGCCCCGGGAAGCCTGGGCAGCTCCTCCTGGCCTCCTGCACTGGCCTCAGCCAGGCGGGCCCCAGGAGAAATTCTGGCCAGGCCAGGGGGCCCGCGGGCGGAAATGACCACTCACTGCCTGGCAGGCCCCTGGCAGCCGCCACACCTCTGGGAGGTCACTCATTGGCAGTTAAAAATCTATTGTGACTTGTCAGAAAAATGAATCAACGGGCACATTATTTTTTCATTTCGACCTCGGCATCTGCTTGTCTGGTCAGGAAGGAGAGCGGCTGCCGGCCGAGGCGCGTTTCCTCTGTCACTGGACTTGAAGTGGGTAATGAACAGGCCGCGCGGACGTGAAATATAATCCCATCACGCTGACGAGATTCCGGGCTCCAGACTCCGCAAATCACTCGGGGCCTTCACGGGGAACGCCGCCCTGTTGGGAGTCTGTGTTTAAGCCGAGGTGTCGGCGGGAACACCACGTGACAGCCCGACTGCTCCCCAACCAGCCGGCAGCGGCCTGCAGAAGCCAGGGCGCTGGGCCCTCCTCGGCCTCGCAGGAGGCCCAGAGAGGCCAGGGGCGTGGAGGCAGGAGAGGGGCAACAGGCCTGCTCCTCCGCCCCCAGGCTGCGTGGCCTCAGGTGAGGCACTCACTTCTCTTTGCCTCAGTTTCCTCATCTAGAAAGTGGGGACTGGACGGGCACAGGCTGGATGAGAGAATGACTAATGAAACAGTGACGGTCATCGCCAGTGTGGCAGAAGGGCCTGGGAAGGGCCAGAAAGTGCCAATGTCACTCAGGTTTGCTGCGAGGCAAGGGAACCTGTGGTCACATGCTACACGCACATACGATTTCAGGGAAAGAGGATGGGTGGTTTTGGGGGGACCAGGGATTGAACCCAGGGCTGCTCTACCTCTGAGCTACCGCCCATCACTTTTTATTTTCTATTTTGAGACAGGGTCTTGCTAAGTTGCTGAGGCTGGCCTCAAACTCAGGACCCTCCTGCCTTAGCCTCCTAAATCACTGAGATGACAGGGGTGCACCCCTGTATCCAGCAAGGCCCCATGTTTTTAATCAGAAGAGCTGTGTATTTGTGCACCAGAAAACACGCAGCTCACCAAATCCACGACCTCGTGGCTATTCCCGATCAGAATGGGGTTTAAGGTAGGGAACATTAGCCTGATTGGAGGAAAACGTGAAATGGTAGACAAGGTACTACCTTGGGGTGGCCTGTGAAGGGTGACCCTTGGGAAGCATGGAGTCATCCCAAGGTGGCAGCCATCTGCTTCTCAAACATCTGTGGCGGAATCCTCGGTGGTCACACCCCCAGGTCCTCCAGAGTAGCTGTCAGCATGGTGGATGGAATATGAGGGGGAATGGGTGGCACCATGTATCCCTTTCCACAGAGCTTCGTAGCTGCCCCTCCATCTCCAGCCTTCCTATCCCCGCCCTGGCCTTTGTAGAAGCCCGAGGACGCTGGACCCACAGTTGACTGCTGAGGACAGACAACTTGCTCTGGTAAGTCACCGAGGTTTGGGGGCTATTTGTTACTGCAGCATCACCTGGCCCCTACTGACCAGGAAGCACATCCATTCCTCACCATGGTCCTTGGAAGGACCTAGGGCCTGAGTCCCTGCTTCCAATGTTTGGGAAATACCTAGGCATGGCAGGTTTTTCCGATCATGCTGTCTACCCAGGGGGTCATTATGGGAGCTCCATTTTTTAGAGGTCAAAGTGGTGCTGACCCCAGCCAGGTGGAATTCGTGGCAAATAGTTCCTAATCCAGATGCATCTGACTTAAGACCTTTCTTTGGCCTGTCACATCTGCGTCTGTGCCCTTCTAGTCAACGCAGGCATTGGCTTGAGGGGACTCCCAGTGTTTGCTAGAACATCTGGACAGGCATCCTCCCTCCGCCCCCCCTCCCAGGGCCTCACACATGCTCCATCACTGCGCTCCGCCCTCGGCCCGCAGGAGTGTTGGTATCCTTGATGCCAAGGGAAGCGTGCAGGCCTGAACTGCAGGCCCCAGAGGCAGAGACGTCTGTCCCAGGCAGAGGCCTGGCTCCCCTGAGCCCTCTTCCTGGGCGTGGAGGCAGCTGGGGTCTGGGGCTAAGTTGGTGTCCCCTCAGGGTCAGCGCCACGGGAGAACATGGCGTTGAGAAGACAGGAGAGGACATGCCAATGCCCTTTGCCACTCATCGAGCACTGTGCACACAGCTTTGTGCATCTGACCCACCAAGCCTTGACCCCCAAGAGGGGCACGCTTTCACCCCAGTTTACAGAAAGGACACTGCGGCACTGGGGAGTTGACCCCTCACGTGGAGGCACGGGAGGTGAGGAGAGGAGGTGGGCTTTGGCCCCAGCCTGTGCCCTCGACTGATGGGTCCCCATGGAGAGCTCGGTGGGTCCACTGGGTTTCCCCAACTCCAAGGCAGGAAAGTTACGTGATGAGCTTAACTCGCTGCCCAGGGCCTGGGAGGCTGGGAGTTGACTCGGGGCTGTGCCCTGAGGCTTCTGATCTTGAGCTTGGGGGAAGCCAGGCCCCTTCCTCCTGGAAGAAGAGAAGCAGCCCCGTGGCCACATGGCAAGGGTCAGTGGGCAGAAGCCTCTGCCAGAAGTTGGGGACAGGTGCCATGCCTTGGCGTCCCACTGACACCCTGCGTTGGCCACAGAGGACTGGACTTGCCCTCCTAGGGTTTTACGTTCCCTTGGGAGGCTGCGGAAGCCCTGCCCCATTCTCCTAGCTCAAGGACCCGCCATGTCATGCGTGTCTTGGAGCAGGAGGGGAAGGGGCTTGTCGCGGTACAGCGTGTGGAGAGGTCCACCAGGAAGCTGTGGGGTCCTCTCCAACAGGACCGGGAAGAGCTGGCAGGAGCCCGCCGGCCCGCAGGGCAGGTCCCCCACCCGCAGCACACTGGTCTCCGCAGTGCCTACACACTGTGGGGTGGCCCACGGTCCTGACTTCCATCCCCTCCACCCCTGATATTCTGCAGCCCCTCATCTGGGGATCTGGGAGCCTGAAGCAGCAGCCGGCAGGTTTCCAGGGACATGATGGGGGTTAGGGCCAACGCCTAGCCTTTGGCCCCATCAAGAGAGGACTCGGAGAGACGTGGGCCCAGCCGGGAGAGGTGTTTGGAGAAAGCTGGGGGCTCAGAGCCGGGGAGGGCACGCGCAGTGCAGGGGGCTCCTGGGCCTGAGCTGGGCGCATCCTAGTCCAAGTCCGCTAAGGCTGATCCACAGGGCCAGGGCAGAGCGTGGATCCAGCAGTGAGCAGCCCTGGCCAGAGGCACAGCAGCAAACCGAGATGCTGGGGCGACAAGCATGCGGCACCCGAGGAGCCAGACTGTGTGCCCTCACCCCAGGACCCCCTGCCTTCCTGCAGGGTTGGTTCCGCGTGACTCTCAGGCATTTGGCACGTCCCTAGAGGGGTGGGCAGAGCTCACCTGATCCCGCACCTTCACCGTCAGCCCAGGAAACTGAGGCCAGTCACAGTGACCGGTGGGGGGCTATAGGCTGCCAACTGTGGAGCGTGGTGTCCACCAGGTGCTCATGGTGTGTCCAAGGCCAGTGAGGTGACAGCAGCCCTGAGTCCTCCCCTCTGCAGTGGAGGTAGTGACGAGATCTGCCAGAGTCTGCTCATGGCGGTTACACAGTGACAAGTATTTACAGAGGGCTGGTACCTGGCCTGTCTGTGCACAGTAGGCGGTACAAGATGGGGGCGGTGGTGGCAGAGGCCAGCTGAGGCCAGGCTTCGGGGCCCCATGCCCAGGCCAGTCAGAACACACACTTTGTAGAGTCAGCACCACGTCAGAAGACTTGCTGGGAAGGGCAAATGGGCAATGGGTCACCTGTGTCAGGATGAGCTCCTGCTTTGCAAGCCTGGTGCCGGGGAGGGTGTGAGATGCCGTGTCCTGGAGCTCATGGCCTGGCCTCGAAGTCAAGGCCTGGGCGGGGAGAGCCAAGGAGAACCCGAGGTTCAAGTCCTGGCACCAGGGCCTGGTGGTGGTCACTATGGTCCCTTTAAAACTCCTTCTGCTGGACATACACGTTGTGTAGACTGAGCGTGTTGTAACCCACGGTAGGGATGGTATTGATGTGGCAGCTGGAGGAGGTGACAATGTCAGGGCCACCCTTGAGAGAAGGGGGCCCTGCTTCTTGCTCGGCACCAGAGGTAGCCCTGGGAGCCCTGCAGACACTGGGCACCACGTCAACTGCCAGCACCTGTCACCCTCAGAGGAGTCCCTGTGGAGTCACCGTCTGCAGCGTTACGTGCCCAAGACTTGAGGAATGCAAAGCAATATGCAAGAGAGTATTTATAGGATTTTATTTTAATATCATTTTAATATTGAATATGTCACAAGATTTAATGACCAAATTAGTCATTTACATTTTTCAAAGATATCTAAATATAAAATTGCTAAAAATTCAAATACAGATAGATAGCAAGCTACAAATAATATTTCTTCTGTTTCTGGGGTAGGAATGGAAGACATTAGAAAAGATGCTCCTGTTGGCCGAACAGAGCAGAATGAGAGGAACTCGTTGAAAGGACCCTGGCGCAAAGAAACACCCTTGACTTGGAGATGTTCACACACATCTCTTCCTGTACATTGATTTAAAAAATGTTTTAAAGGCAGGCCCTCGGTGAGCATCCGGCCCTGGGCCCTGGCCAGGGACAGTAGAAAGGATGTCACTATGGGAGGGACCCTGGCGAGGCCTGCAGAGGCATCTGGTGTGGCCAGAGGTGTGACGCAGGGGTGCCCGACCCTCGCCTTTCCTCCCAGGGCATGGAATGGCAGAGGCGGGCTTCCCTGGGCGCCCCCTCTCCTGACGTGGTGGATGGCAGCAGTGCCCGGCCTGCTCAGCCGGGCAGGCACTCTCTGGGGTCGGGAGGGGAGAGGAGGCCCTTCGAAGCCAGCGAGGCAGAGACCCTTCCAGGTCCGGGAAAGCTGTACGCAGGTCTAACTGTGAGCAGAAACCTACACTCAATATTAGGAAGTGGAGAAGACCCCTCGCAGGAGCAGCGAGGCCCGAAGATGGGCTGCCTCGGCACTGCGCCAGCACCCGTTTCTGAAACCAGAGGTGCAGGTGCGCTGAGGAGCGAAGGCTCCTGAGCAGAGAGTGGCAGTCGTGGGCACGCCGCCGTGCCCGCGTTCCTAACTTTTAGTTAGTTTCCTAACTACCCGCTGAGCAACGCTCTCATTTAAACAAATGGCATAGTTAGAACTATTGACTAAGCCTTAAACATTTCTTCTGAGAAATCGAACCACAGCGTTTCCAATCTGCCTGTTCAATATGGGAACAGATTTTAAAGAGAATAACATAATCAATCCTCCACCCCAAAGAATGGTCCATCATACCAACCATGATAAAGAGTACACCTGTTTATTAAAAGGAAGAAAAGAAATATACACTTTTGTTCTTCATTTGCTTTAAGAAATTTGATCAAGTTGCAAGGAAGTGTCTGGCATGGCTATGTACATTCTCGGGCAGGGGCGCCGGGCAGTGAAGGCGGCTGGACGCGCGGGGGCTCTGCCAGGGCGTGACCCGACCCTGGGCACTATTACTCAAAGCCACTGCCAATCAGGCTGCAGTCCCCTGGCAATGTCCCCTGTCCTCCAGCCTAGGGTGCCCCCAGCCTAGCCCCTGCCCAAGAGCCCACTGACCCTGTGCCATGAGCCGGGAGCTGGCCTCCCCCAGCACTGTGGAGCACGGGGTGGGCTCTAGGGCCACCTGGCCCTGGCAGGCAGCTCTGAGCTGTGGCAACAGATTGAGGCCGGGGGCCAGTGTTACTGCTGCCCCGACTTCTTCTCCTTCTGGAAGCTGAAGCTTGTACGTCTGTTCAGTTTTCTTTGTTTCTGAGCAAAATATTCAGCCCGGGCGGTGCTTGCTCGTGATTCCAGGATGTAGTTAACCTAGGAAGCAAGGGACACAGCTCGTCACTTGGCAGCCAGGCCTGCTGCGCGCCCACGGCAAAGCAGGGGCTGGGGTAAGGCCTGCCCTGGGCTGGGTGCCTCAGGCCCAGGTGCTCCTGCATGGCTGAACTCCAGGCATCCTAGCAGCCTGGCAGGAAGGACAGCCCTGTCTGGTTCAGGCCTCTCCGCCTGAGTGGGGGGCTTCCTGGTCCCGCCCCTGTGCCCCTCCTTGGGCTGTGCTGCCCGAGGCCTGCCCTGGTTGCTGCAGAAGCCTTTGCCTGCTCGGCGCCCTGGGCTTGCACAGATCCTCCCTGAGCCGCACTTCCGAAAAACCAGAACAAAGCTCTCCATTCAGCCTCCCACCAGCCTCACTGGGGCTTCCAACACGTTTTCCTTTAATGCTGCAGCCAAGAGGAAAGGGAGGCTCAGAAAGGAGGCCTAGGGCCTGAAAGTCGGGCCAGGGCCATGGCAAGAGTGTGCACGGCTGCCTGCTGCTCTTCGCACTGCCTGGGGGATCCTTCAGGCTCCAGCGCAGCCCCAGCTCTGTACAGGGCCTCCTCACACCACCTGCTGTCACTGGGCGGGGCTTTGGGAGAACAGCGCCACTTCCCTGCACCCTCAGTCTAAAAGTTATGACCAGAGACCGAGTCTTCTGGCAAGGGAAGGCAGCCAGCTCCCATGCTGGTTCCACTCCAAGGACCACTTGTCCTGGGCCTGGAGGGAGGGGCCTCTGCGGAGCTAAGAAGGAACCCGAGGCTCAGGAGACGGCAGTTGCTGGGCCCAGGCTCTGACACCGTCCCTCTTAACTTTCTGCTCTGATCGTCGCCAGCAGCGGGCGGGGAAGGCTGGCATGTGGGTCCAGAAGGCCTGACACGCTCGGCCACTGCATCGCCAAGTCACCAGCTGAGAGCAATCAATCATGAGGCCCACGGGCAGGGCGCACGACGGGGACAGTGCAGACAATGTATGGAAACAGGAGGTTTATCATTCTTAATAAAAGCAATCTTTGGATTATATTGTTTGCACACTCAGCCAACCTAGTGTTTTCAGTGTAGTTTTGGCACATATAATTTGACAAAAGCATTTTAAAATGATCCTTAACAAGCCAACTATTTCCTAAATTTATTATCTTCAGTGCTTTGTGATAATCACATAGATAATTTTAATGGAAGATTAATGTAATAATCAAAAGATAAAAATGCCCTTTGGTCTGCCATTAGCTGGTTAATATGCTGTGGCTTAAAACTGGCACAA
The DNA here is from genome assembly GCF_902686445.1 of Sciurus carolinensis. Taxonomy (NCBI): domain Eukaryota; kingdom Metazoa; phylum Chordata; class Mammalia; order Rodentia; family Sciuridae; genus Sciurus; species Sciurus carolinensis. Next base: position 9,460,040 of record NC_062226.1, on the reverse strand, counting down.
TTTTATGCACTATAGAGTGTTTCACTTTCAATGCATTTTACAGCTTAAGGCATAAAAATATAGGGAGTTTTCATGGTCAATAAAGTCACAGCCTCCATCACTCGATCACGACAAGAACCTGATTTGAAGAGCCCAACGATTCCTCGGAGATTCATCCGAAAGCTTGCAGAATTCGGGACCACACACGGCTTGGCTCCATTACATCTTGCTGGAAGGAGGGCAGCTCGGGAAGGCCTCAGGGCTGGGTTCTGCTGTGCTCTGTGGCCTTGGGCCTCCATCTCCTCATCTATAAAATGGGGACAACAACGTCTACATTCTTCAGTGTGGTCGGGAAGACGGGATGAGGTAATGGACATGATATATTATGAAGCTGGTCTTAAAACATGGGGAGATTTTAACATTTCTAAAAGGGGCAAGAGACGTGAGACAAAGGAAGGCTCCTGCTCACAACAGTGGTGACATGGCTCTGACGCTCACCTCTCCCTTTAACTTCCACTCTGATGCAAGCACTCATTCCGTGTGAAACTCCTCAGAGAGACTGCCCCCGCAGAGCCTCTGATGGCCACATGCTCAATTCCTGGACACGGGGCTGGGCTGCGTCAGCGGTGCAGGGGGCCTGCCTGACGCCACGGGAAGGGTGGCGAAGACTAAGTGCTCAAATCGCTGTAGAAGTCACAAGTGGGGGAGGTGAGGTTTAATCTTCCCTCAGGACTGTGATCATTAGCTCCGAGTAAATCAGGCCTGGGTATGCTGTGACCTCCTGGAGTCTTCTGCATGATGCGATATTTTCACAAGCATTTTGATATGAAAACAGACATTTTAGGGGAGGCGACGGGCCTCAGGGATTTTGCAGAAAAGCATCTGCTTCCAGGGAGCATTTGGTCCTGTAAAATGATTTCTTTGCACTTGATCTTCCACAGTCTCATATTGAAGTCATAAACCTGTGTTTCTGTCATCAATCTGCTGTTGTGAAAATTATTTTGATGTCAAACACAGGATTATAATTTCACTAGAATCCTTCTCAAGTCTTGAATATTTTAATGCTGGCTATAAAAATAAGTCCAGTCCCTGACGGGGTCCTGGAATATTTCTTCACCTACTCCCCAAACACTTGGCACCAGTTCCTTGGGCTGTCTTGTGATGATCTCAGCCTGCTGGTGGGCACACTGTCCTCACTTTCTGTCCGAGAGGAGCTTGCTCAAGCTGGTCATGAAGCTCCCACCTTCCAACTGACCGTCTCGCTCCAGCTGCCTCCCAGCAGTGTGACCCCTGACTGCTCGCCTGCCACTCCTGAAGACCTTTGCAGTCGTGGGGACCTGAGCTCAAGATGTGCCCGAGAAGCGCTTCCACTTGGTTGAAACCTCCCACTCAACTCCTCGGGCTGCAGACATCTGGGCATGAGGAACAGATTCCGGGGCCTGGCAAGCCTAGGGTCGAGGTCTGGTTCTGCTGCCTTACCCGAGTCCCCATCCTGGATGAGCTACTTTTATTTGAGCCTCATCACCCAGAAAATGGGAACAACTTGATACGCCTGTCTCATGCACTGTGAAGGACCAACGTGACTGAACATGGGAGCCCCTGGCCCAGGTCCTGCACCAGGCAGCCCCTCGGCGTACCTTCACAGCTTCCGCTGTTGCTGCCCGATGACTCTCCTCTTGAGAGAGAAGGGACTGTGCCCTAGGAAGTACTGGCATGTCATCTGCTTGGCATCCAGGCAGCATGTCAGTGGGGTGAGGCAGCATCGGTACCATGATCCCACCTCACAGGTGAGGAAACTGAGGCCCAGAGAGGTGATGTGACTAGCTGGGGCTGCCCAGCTGGGTGGGGGGAGTCAATTCAGGTTCAAACCCCTCCTCAGCCAGAGAAGCTTTTTTTTCAATCTGATCAAACTACCTAAGATCTGGAAGAGTCCTGGGCTCCTGAGACTGTGGCCATGGATGAGCAGCCTGGGCAGTACGTGATGCTCCTTAGAAACACATAACCCTGTGTCCTGAATTGACCAGACCCCAGGAGACTCCTACGGGGCTGTGTGGCCCTCGGCCCCAGCCCCAGCCCCGTGCTCACCAGCCTGGGTCCTTTGTAGGCTGCTAGACGTTGTGCCTTCTCTCGCGGAATTTGCGTCCTACTCTCCCCGACTCTCTGACCCCCGCTCCCACCTGGCACCTACTGACTATTAACATCTTTGTGAATTTTCTTTCATTCTGTCTCCCCTGACAAAGGCAGGGCTCTCTGGGGACAGAGACTGGCATTTCACCATGGCATCCCGAGCTCAGGGTGCACTGCTGTGGTTGGTAAAGCCCAGCAGGAACCAGTGGGTTTCAACAGGGCTGACAGGCACCCTGGGCAGGATGATGCCTCTTCCCAGCAACTGTCGTCCTTGGGGTCTGTTCCAGGGGCCCGGAGCCGCTGACGGTGCTCAGAGGGAGACAAATGGTGCATGAATACAGGAGAGGCAGGAGCACGGGGGCTGGGAGGCCGCTGCAGCAGGTGGAGCTGCTGACCCCAGGGCCTGGCCCGGGCCTGGCATTCACCAGCAGGGCCACAGCCAGGCCAGACAGGGCGAAGACAGAAGCTGCCCCTGGTCAAAGAGCACTCACCTTGAGCACGATTTCATTGACGGTAGCAGCGTCAGATTCAAAGTAGAGGTGTTTGTAGTCATGATTGCTTAGATATGTGAGTTTAAATATTGCATGACCTGGAGGAAGAGAGAGGGAGACTGATGAGGGTCCCTCAGCGCTCCCTTACCATCCCAAGGGAGCATGAGCAGGTGGCGGCCGGGTAAAGAAGACGAGGGGTCTTCTCGTCACAGGCAGGTCACACGGACAGTAAGAGAATACACTGAATGGCTGGCTGGGCCCCGTCCACTCCGCTGTTACAGAGTGCCATATCAGGAAGACTTCACGGGGCTGCTTCTACAGGACAACTGCATGGAAAAGGTGGTATTTTTAAGGTAGGAGGCCACTGACCCCAAACCATTACTCTAAAAACAAGACAACACTGTTTAAAGTCAAGTAAACAAGCACCAGCAACGCTCTCCTGAAGGCCTCTGCTCCACGGCCTGGGCGCTTGTGGGGAGTAGGGAGTCCTGTTGGAGGGGTTCCTGGTCTTCTGTCCCAGATGGAAGCTGTTCCCAAAGCCCCTGGTCACTTCTGCCCCAGGAGGATGGGACAGGGTGTGCTCTACAGATCATAGGTGGTGCCTCACAGAGCAGACTGCCTGAGGGGTCAGGTCTTCTGACACAAGTTCCACCAAGGTCAATTCCTTCCTGTTTCCCACCCCTACAGAACAACACTGCCATTTCTGGGCCTGCTTGGTCTAGCCTCATGTCACTGCGTCCCTGCAGGCAGCCTGCGGTGCTGCCCTGGTCTCTGCACAGGCTCTGCCTTACCTGGGATGCCCTCTCACTGACCTGTGTGGAATGGCCTTGCTGACCCTTGGGGACCTGGCTCACACGGTGCCATGCTGGGTGAATCTTCATAGTTTCATGGCCAGGTGTCCCTTTTGTGTGAGCCTGCCACGTTGCATGCAGCTTGTCAAAGAAAGCCGCTTCCTGCTTTGCCACACCGGCAGCTGTGTCTACACTTCCTGTGCTGGTCCTCTGGGTCAGACATGTCAGCTAGATCCCTCCTCTGAACTGAACAGAGATGCCAGTCTGCCTGGCCTGGCACAGGACCCGGGGCTAAGGCGAGGGACTGGGGTCTCCTGGTCTCAGACCACGTGAAGCTCCCCGCATGTGCATGTACTGTCCTTGGGTTCTGGGGCCCCCAATAGCTTTCTAAGAAATTCTTTTTTCTTCAGCTACTTTGAACTGGTTTCCATTATTGGCACCAAAGAGCACTGCCCGAGACGGGCACGTTGTTAGCACGCAGCGAACCTGCCGAGGGCCGGGGGCAGTGGTCCCGCATCCACCTCGGCCTCCCTGACCTGCTCCAGCAGACCTCAGTGCCTGGAGATTAGAATTCAGCGTGTCCTTCCAGCAGGCCTTCTCATCCGTTGTCCTTTTAATTGAAGAAGCGGCTGGTCAGTTATTAATTAATAATATATCACCCGTATTACTGTAAGTTCACCTCTTTCCGGGAGAAATCTTCTTGGGGACTTTATTTACAGTAGCTAATTTTTCAGATCTCCAAAAATAAACTGATATATGCTGTACATTTGTGGCCAGAAAAGTTGAGCTGCTGGTATTTTATCCTGGAAACATCATTACAATATACTAATTGTGACTATAAATCCTATATTGAAAAAATTAGCTGATAATTTCTTAAAAACCCCCACTTTCAGTCACTTGACAAATTTAGCCTGATTCTAAATCATGGCACTAAAAGTCAGAATTCTTGACTGGAAGCTAATCACGCTGTTAATATATAAATCACTTATTTCTGATAAAGGAGTGAATCTTACCTAAATCAGGATGAGTGTGTGTGTGTGTGTGTGTGTGTGTGTGTGTGTGTGTGTGTCTGCAGTCACCATCACAGAGCACTGGAGTCTTGCTGGTGACATCACCATGTGGAGGAACAATAGATACCTTTGTTGGTCATCTATGAAGGACACAGGGCTGTGAAGGACAAACAGAGACAACCCCCCCAGGAGCCCTTACTGCTGACACCTGGCCATGACAGACACAGACACCAGAGCCTGGGGCTAGAAAGGACCAGAAGGTCTTAGGGAGACCCACAGACCTGAAGCTTCGGGGTTCACTGGCCCCTCTGATAAGTGATCTCATGCTCGGTCTACACCACCTGCTCCTGCTCGTCACTGACAAAACAAACCTCAAGATGCAGGGAGCAGGTTTGCCTGGAGACTGAGACACCATTAAAAACAGCCTGGCACTTTAGGAAGAGTCAAACCTAACACTGGCATTTGTGCCGTGCAGCTTGCGTGGGCCCAGGTGCCTTGGGGAGGGTGCCTGGGTACCATCCCCTTGGGACTGCGGTGCCATGGAGCCTGTCAGCTACAGGCGCACAGAGCGGAGGCCCAGGGTTCACATGTACAACAATCACGTGAAAGAGTAAAAAAAGAAATCATCCCAGACCGAGTCTCCTGAAAGGTCAGGTGTATTTTGCTGTGCATCCCTGGCCTTTCCCCGGTGGGATGAAGAGCCATCTCTCCCAAGCTCTGATGCGTCTCCCCGCAGTGAGAGCACCCAAGGCACCAAGAGGGATCGGAGAGGCTGATCTGCAGAGCCATGTTTGCATCGTAACAATTAATGGTGACTGCTGGTAACCAGGCTGGGCTGGGGGACGGCCATGAGCAAGAGCCTGGGGTATGAGCCTCAGTCAAGAGCAGCAGCCACGTTTTCACCCACGCTGGACCACAGGAAAAAGGGGCAACTCACTCCCAAGGTTCTTGCTTGGAGGCTTGCTGTTTTGATGGGTGGCCAGGAGGGCAGTTTTACTCAGTTCAGGCTCTGCCAAGAGCATAGGCTAGTGCAAGGGACAGGAAATGAACACAGAGAACTCGTGTAATGAGCACCAGGAGGAAGGTAAGCACAGGGAGCTGCCCTGGAGACCTGAAGGTGAGGCGGCTGGCTTGGCGAGAGGAAGGACTCTCAAGCACAGTTTCTAGGAGAGCTGACCCCTGAGCAATCTTGGAGGGCAGGATGTTACTGGGAGCGAGGCAAGAGCCACACAGGAAGGACATAGGACTGACAAATTGGCTCTGCGGGAGCCAGGGGCAAACCATAGTTATGCATGATTGGAAAGCAGGAGGTGACATGCAGGAACTAGCATGGGAAACGCCCAGCTTCATGAGCTGATGGGGCCACTAGTGGGTTTTAAGCAGGCAGTGAAACAAACGGACCAACTGTGTTTCAGGGTGTTCCCTGGACCCCTGGAGGCAGGGAGACCAGGTGCAGTCAGACAGTTAGGTGTGTATGTGGTTTTGAGCTTGACGGGTGCAGGAAAGGGACTGAACAGGGACTGAGTTGAGAAGGGGACACTGGCAGGACTGTGGACTTCTACATTAGAACAGCTAATAATCAGAATTCACATCTGTATAACTTCAGTCAGTCCAAACCTGTATATTCAAACTTAACAAGTTAATTGGCCACTTACTGAAAACAAATCTGTCAATAAACACATGTTATTTATGCTACATGGTAAATTTTCACTAGAAGAGTCCGGGAGGAAGGAATGAGCTGCATGTGAACATCAACAAACTGAGTAAGGAGCATCTGCACCACACTTTGCTGGCCTCGTGCCCCCACGTCACCTGGGTAAGGGATGAGGAAGGCTCAAGCCACCTCCTCAGCAGCGGCCCACCAGGACATCTGTCTGGGGCCTCGAGGGAATCAGATGGGCAAGTCACCCTCAAAATGTCAAAGAACACCAGCAGTTTCATAAGAAAGGGGGAAGCCAGGGGGCACAGTGTCTCTGTCAAAGTGTCAGCTGAGAAAAATTATGTACCAAAGTCAATATTCCACTTAGTTCAAATTAACTTGCCTGGACTGTTAAATACTGTTTGGAAATTAAGGCAACGAAAGCCTGACATGCTGAGGATAAGAACGTGAGCCCTGGCGTTAGCCCTGGGGAGAAACCCCACCTGTGGGATCCCACGTCAACACACGCCATCACGTCCACACGTCACATCCACACATATGGTGATCACACACGAGGCAGGCATATTATACCTGCACATACACGAATGTGTCTCTCTAACGTACACCCCTGCACACAGCAGGGGCTCACGGGCGACGGGAATTCCTAACACTGTGATGGAACTGACACTTGAAGAGGAAATGCTCATTACTTTGGAGACTGATTTTAATTTGGCCTTGTTTGAAAAGACTAACTTTTACAGCACTGTAGGAATAAAACAATGTAACATGGTATAAATGTGGCATCTAAGTACTGGTCACATGCTGAAGACACTGAAACTATACATCTGCTTTTGAATACTGAAATGGAAATGTGGATATGCAAACGTGACTTTACACTTACAAATGGTTTTCAACGTAAACCAGAGAAGACGGAATCTAACACTGAGCGGAGACCAATCAGCAGCACGAGTGTCGGAAGTGTAGACGCTGAGCTCCTGGGCTTTACCTTCTGCATTATGCACTTTAACTGAAACGAGGCCGAGCTGAAGGAACAGGTTCCTCGGGCCCATGCAGGGAGAGGCCACCCTGGGAAGACTGGTACCTGGAGATGGAGCAGCCAAGGCCAAGATGGACAGTGGCTGGGACACCCCCCGCCAAAATAAGTGCTCCTAGCCTCCCCTGCAGACGGTGGACAGGAGGGACACTTAGCACACATGGTAGCATTGTGGCTGGCAGTGACTAGTCAAAGCTGGGGCTTCCAAATGAGCCCACACCCACCTTTGTCCAAAACCCTGTGTCAAGAACACCAGAAACAACTTGAATTTCTTTCTGCTTCAACAAAAAAAAATATATTAAAAGTTGCCAGAAACACGAAGGCAGAGGAAAACCCTCCACACTTCACTCCATAACCCCCAAACTCATCACAAGGACAGCCGCAGTCACTTTCCTAGCCATCCTCCTGTTTTCATATGGTTGTAATTGGGCTTCCGTACACTGAAATCTGAGCTTAATTTCTTTTTGACTTAACGTTTTATCACACCCCTGCCTCTGCGGCAACATCTCCACAACATTTTTGTTGTTGTACTGGGATTGAGCCCAGGGGTGCTCTACCACTTAACTACAACCCCAGCCCTTCTTGATTCTGGTTTCGAGGTGGGGTCTAAGTTGCTGGGGCTGGCCTCAAACTTGGGATCCTCCCGCCGCAGCCTCCCGAGTGGCTGGGGTTAAGGTGTGTACCTCCACACCTGGTCCTAGCTGTCCGTTCCAGTGGCTGCACTTCATTCCAGCCATGTGACATGTGAGCCAAGTCCATGCTGCTAACTCCTGGGCATCTGGGTTAGCATAAATGGCCAACATCTTAAAGAAGGTCATGAGGAACTTTTTCTTTTTTGAGGAATAGGTAACTTTAAGAAAATGAGTTTCTAGGGTTTGATTTTTCTCTGATCCCTCTGGTCTGGAAGAGGATAGAAAACACATTGGGTTTCTTGGGGGAAATGGATGGAAATGCACTATCTTTGGGCTGTAGTGCTGGCAGGAAAGGCTGGGCTGGGTCTCTCTGGTCTCGGAGCTGAACATGCCTTCTTGGGTCTTACTATGAGCATCAGCTTGGAGCGGCCTGCAGAGCTTCTGTTCAATGTAATTCAACTGGCAATTCAACTGCTGCTCCTCCCTGAGCATCCCAGAGACAGAGCCCCAGGGACTATAATAACCTCTCTGACCTTTGGAGCCGGGGTTGCATCTGACCTACTTGCACTTCTGCCTGCACCTTTCAAACTCACTCTTTGGCTCTTTCCTATAAACATAATTCTCTCTAGTTATAAAAACTCCCTCCTTCCTCTAACTTGGTGAAAACATCCTGCTCAGGTCTCTACCGTCAATACGGAGAGCCCCAGAAGAGCCTTCTCAGCCGTATCCGATACTTCCCGGGAGCCCCCAGCTGGGTCTCCACGGAGCCCCAGGCACCTGGTCTTCAGCCCACTCTCTCCTCAGTCCGTTCCCCCGTTTCCTTTGTGCCTGTCTTCCACTCCAGCCTGCCCTTCAGGCTCCATCCTCCCAGTGTTCCAGCTCATTCTTCACCTCTTCTAACTTCACTTCTGTCCTCTGTCACGTCTGCCCCTTATATGCTCGTGATCCCAGAGCAAGTGTCTGGCCTAGACCTTCTCCAGAGTTTCAGACCTGCCAGCAGGTTCTGCAGCCATCTTCACAGGGCCAGCATTTCAGCATGACCAGAACTGATGTCAACCTCTTCCCTTTAAGAAAAAGCGTGGCCAGTGCCACCAGAGGCCTCACCCAGCACCGAGTCCAGTTCTAGACATTTGTGCCCTAAACAGCTCTCACACGTTCACCTTCCAGTCCTCTCTGCTCCACAACCACAGCCTCATCTAGGTCCTGATCACCCACTGAGTCCTCTCTGGATCTGCTCCTTTGGATCATGTCTTCAGATCTAAGCACCTACCCAGAGGAACCAGGAGCAGAGGTGCACACTTGGCAAGACCCTGTCTCAAAATAAAAAATCCAAAGTGCTAGGGAAGTGGCTCAGTGGTAAACCGCCCTGGTTTCCATCCCCAGGACAAAACCAAAACACACACATCAGAATGCCTCTCCGCCCTACCTACGACCCTGAGGTGCCGCTTCCTGTCATCCTCAAAATGAAGTCCAAGATGCTTAAGGCGACTGTCAAGGGCTGGGGTTGTGGCTCAGTGGTACAGCCTGGCACGTGTGAGGCACTGGGTTTGATTCTCAGCACCACATATGAATAAATAAATAAAATAAAGACCCATTGACAACTATAAAAAATATTAATAAAAGATGATTGTCAAGACCTCAGATCAACAGTTCTCAAACTTCTTGACCTCAGAAGCCCTTTACACTCTTAAACATTGAAGAGACCAAAAGTTTTGCTTACAAGGATTATACCCTTTAATATTTATTAAAATTAAAACAGAAATCTAAAAAATTATTCATCAGAAGTAAAAGTTAACATAAATATTTCCTTTTCATTTTTAATGAAAAAAAAATCTTCATATTTCCCTAAACAAAAAAATTAGGAGTGGCATTGTTTTATATTTTTGAGCTCTCTTTGATATTTGGCTTAAGAGAAAATAGCTGGATTAACCTATGTGCTTCTGTACTTGATCTATTGTAACATATTTTAGTTGAAGAAAAGCCAGCTTCACACAGATATGTTCTTAGAAAAAGGAATTCCTCTTACATACCAGGGGAGTGCTCTACCACAGAGCTACACCCCTTGTCCAGAAGGCATATTTAAAAATTCTTCTTTGTAAATGTTTTTTTGGGGTACTGGGGGTTGAACTTAGGGGCACTTGATCACTGAGCCACATCCCCAGTTCTAATTTTTTTGTATTTTATTTAACGTCTAACACTGAGTTGCTTAGCTCCTCGTTTTTGCTGAGGCTGGTTTTGAACATAGGATCCTCTTGCCTCAGCCTCTGGAGTCACTGGGATTACAGGCATGTGCCACTGTGCCCAGTCCATAGATATTTTTTGATACTACCCCAAACTCGATAAATGAGAGTTTCTTAAAGATTAGTTAGAATATGGAATCTAAAACCTCATTAGTGGGGCTTGGGTTGTAGCTCGGTGGTAGAGCACTTGCTAAGCATGTGTGAGGCACTGGGTTTGAACCTGAGCACCACATAAAAAAATAAATAAATAAAATAAAAATATTAAAAATACAGTAACAAAAATTATATAAAAAATAAAGCCTTTTTAGTAAACTTTCTGTACTCAGTTACATTAGTTGGTTTCACACTCTGCATGAATCTTTTTGTAACATCATGCAGTAGTCTGGGAAACACTGGTTCATTGAGCTGTGCAGCCCTTCCAAATGTCAAAATATCTCATTATACAATACACCATCAAAAAGACAAAAAAATCAAAACACAGTCATCAATAGTACCACTGATCTCATCAGAAAAGTCTTTAGGCAACGAGAAGCCAACTTCACAGAGACAGACAAAAGTCTTTACCTGGAGGCTTGAATTTTATCACTGGCATTGATGCCAGTATTGTCATTTGTTTTTCTTGAAGTAATAGGTCCACTTCCTTTACTTTCAAGAAAATGACTCAAGGGAAGACTCAGGTTTGGATAACCGTAGTTTGTCAATCATTCTTTCAAATAAAAACTGTGTTCCAACTTGTGCTTGCAACTCACATAATTATACAAGTGCTTTGCCTTGAGACAAGAATTCTACTTCCGTATGCAGCAGAGAGGCTTTGGTGTACTTCAGGGAGTGAATCAAGAGCAAAGGGTTAGGAGCCATTGGATGATTTCGTTCATGTCTAAGCTGTTTCAATAATCAAGTACTAGTTGAGTTTTATTCTTCAGCTTTTGAAAGGTAGCAAAAACCAAGTTCTTTGTCTGGAAGTTTCCTCCATGGAGGTGCCTCAGTGTGTGACAAGCTAGAATTTGCAAGCACTTTACATGAGGCTAAATGACAACAAACAAGGTCTCATCTATCCAGAATCACCTGCATTTAACTGACTCTAGGAAATGAGGCTAGATAACTAAGCATGGTTGAAGTTTGTTAAAAAGTAAAACTTTACGAAGACTGAGTTGATGCTGGGTCAGTCGTCTACGAGAAGCACGGACATATGACTGTAGGGCTTTGTCGGTGGCAGAGGGAAAAACAGCCTGTTATCTTTTCTATGTAACTTTGGACAAGTTGTGCAAATATCTGCCTCTTAAAGTTAGTCGGAATGAATAATCCTAGGGTAAAGTCAAAGGATCTTGAGTTACATGATACATGTAGATAAAAACCCAGAATAGATGCAAGTGCTAAGTGATACATGTGAAGCCTTGGAACAGTGCCTGACAGGGTAGGGTCCCTTTGTCCTTTTACCTCCATTTTCTAAGACAAGCAAACTTTTTAAAATAAAGGGCCAGAGGGTAAATATTTTAGGTTTTATGAGCCAAGAGGCAAAATTAAGGATATTTTATAATACAGGTCTATTAGTGAGGATAGGGGTGTTTTTTTTTTTCCTTAGTGGGGGAATAATATTTTACTTAAATAGGATTCAAAATTAACTGTTCCCTATTGTGAAATCAATTGCAAATGTTCATCTGCAAAAATCATTCTTACCTCACGGGACATGAAAACATAGTGGTTTGGATTTGGCCTGTGGGCCGGTTTGCCAATCCCTCCCTGCTCAGAGGTCTCTCTTGTTTAATTCTTTTCTCTTGGTTCATTCCATACAGTGGCTCACAGTGACACTTCAAGCACTCCAAATTTCTCTGTGTAGATTTGGGTTTCCATAGGGTATTTTCCTTCTCCAGTCTTTAACATTTCTTAGAGTGAGGTTTAGTGGTGACAAATACTTTTCATCTCTTGATTGTCTGTAATGTCTTTATTTCTGAATGATATTTCACTGAATATAGACTTTCAGATTGACCGATTTTCTTTTAGCACATAGAGACTGCCACTCCATTGTCTTCTGGATTGCATTGTTACTGATGGGAAGTCAGCAATCAATCTTACCTCTGTTCCTCTACGTAGCACATCTTCTCTTTGGCTGCTTTTAAGATTTTTCTCTGTCACTGGTTCTTGGCAATTTGATTAGGTTCTTGGCAATTTGATTATGATATGCCTTAATGGGGTTTTCTTCATATTTATCCTGCTTAGCCTCCACTGGGCTTCCAAGAGTTGTGGCTTGATATTTTTAATCAAATTTTGAATAGCTTTTCTATTCCATGACCCTGCAACTACATATGTTAGAATACTTGACTTTATTCCCCAGTCTCTATTCTTTTCAGCCATGTTTCCTTCTGTTTTTCAGTTAGAATAGTTTGTATTGTTCTATTTTATGGTTCACTGATTGTGCTGGCAGATTCTGAAATGGCTTCCAGTGATTCCACCACCTGCTCTTTGTGCCCTTGTGTAGTCCTCTTGTTTTCTTTATGGGATGAATTTAGTGGCTTTTTTCAGATGAATAAGTGATTTGACAGAAGTGCTGAACGTCATTTCTGGGACGAGGCTATAAAAGACTAACTTCTTCCTTGCCACCACCCTCTTGCTCTTATTTACTTTGATGAAGACAACTGCCATCTTGGAAGTGTCCCTACAGAGAGGCCCATGTGACAAGGAAGTGAACAAACTGAATTCCGCCACAACTCCTTAGTGAGCCTGGAAGCAGATTCCACCCCAGTTGAACAAATGGTTAAGGCCCCAGCCTGCAGTCTTGTGAGAGGCTCTGAACCAGAAGACCAGGCTAAGCTGTGCTGGATCCTTGACCACCAAACTACAACATAATAAGCCACCAAATTTGGGGGCAATTTGTTATGCAGCCATAGATAACACGCACGCTCACCTTTCATCCTAATCTCATTTGCTCCCGTTAGTGAATGTTTTCATCCAGGTGTTACATTTTCTCAGCTCTACATTTTCATTTGGTTTTTCTTAGTTTCCATTTCTCTTCTTTTTGAGTTTTTCCTTTAAGTCCTTGAATACACTTATATTAGCCCTTTTAAAGCACACTTATCTGCTAATTCTATCATCCCCATCACTTCTGGCTCTATTGTTATTGACTGACTTGGTTCCTGTTACAGGACTCGTTTTCCTGCTTCTCTGCATGTCTGATTTTTGGCTGAATGCTGGACACTCTAAACGTTACATGGTGGGGCGTCTGTGATGGGTGTTGTCCTTCAGAGAGTACTGGGCTTTGTTCTGGCAGGCAGCTCATTTACTTGTGGGCCAGCCTGATCCTTTCAAGATTCCTTTTAAAGTTTGTTTGGCAAGGACCAGAGCAGTCTTCAATCTAGGCTAGTACAGTTTTACTCCTAAGGCATGGCCTCTCTGGAGTCATGACTAAATGCCCTGCATGTCCTGCTCTGGTCAATCTGAACTCTGGCTTAGAGCTGTCCTCTGTTGGCCTTGTGAGGTCCCCCTGCAGCATGCACAGCTTGGCGTGCAGTGGAAGGAAGAGGGCTCTTCTGGAGCTGCTTTGCAGTACAGTTCCTTCCTTCTGTCCTCTGTTCTGCAAGTTCCAGGGCTTCAGCAGCCCGAGCCCTTCTCTTGGTCTCCCAGGTCATGAGACTATTACACTTGCCTTGGTTCTCCCTCCCCGGAAAGACCTGGGGGAAAGCCAACATGACGCCTAAGCTCATTCGTTTTTCTTCTCCCAGGATCATGAGCATGAACTGCCCGTTCTCCAATAGCTGAAACAAGTTTTTAGAAATATTTTGTCTGTTTTCTAATCATTTATGATAGGCTAATCTGGTAGCAGTTACCCTATTTTGGAAGTTGCAGATGGGCTTCTCATAAGTAATACACATTTTGATTTTAATGAAAAGTACGGCTTAGTTTTTCCATGTCTTTGATAATAACTTAAAATCTAAGTGCCCCATTTATTTATTACAAAAATACAATTTGGAGCTTGGTGGGAGGCAAGAGAAAACAGATTTTCTCCATCATTTATCCAGCTGAGAAATCTTTCACAGATTTTCAGTAGGGAAGAGCCCCTGCCTTTACCCTCTTCTCAGTTAGGGTCTCTTCCTGAGGTTACAAATCAAGAAAAGAATGAATCTGAAGAAATGGCAATAGAAGAAATCTAGGAAAATGCAAATGTGTGCAAATTTTTCATTATATACAGAAAATTATTTTATTATTATGGGTCATCAAGCCCAAGTCAACGACTGAGTGGAAACTTGAGAGCAAGAGGATGGCTTCTCCCAGTGGGAAAAAGTTGATACCCTCAAAATGTCTTCTACTCTAATGAATATCAGTATTCCAATTGACACAAGAAAATTCTTTCTTGTTTATTAATAAGTCCTAGAGGAAAAAATGAAGAAAATTTGTGGAGAATGTAAGAAAACTCAACGAGCATCTCCGCACCAGCCAGTCTTCCTCAGGACGAAGACCTGCACATCACCTCACATGCCCAGCAGCCCGGGAGCAGCAGCAGCCACTGACACTGTGTCTGGGCGATGCGCTCCCTTGTCAACTGTCGGGGCTCACAGAACTGCCGCCTCCTACACTCATGAGTGTTGACCCTTCCAGGACCACTGTACCGAAACGCCTCTTTTCCAGGAACTACTGAGAAAAGCATGTTCTGGTCTATCACACGCTGAGAGTGAACAGTAGTAGCAGTTTCAGAGCAAGATGTGGCGTCTGCCTGTCACTGCAGCCTTGGAGACGTCCCCACTGTGCCTCCTTTTCTCCTTGCTGAAGAGCCATACTCACTCTGGTCTGGTTCCAGTTCCAGAAGCACTTTTTAATGTTCAGCATGCCTCGGCAGTTAGCACAGGAGCCACAAGGACTGGCTGGAGCCCCTGGAGAGAAGCCGCTAGATTTCAGGAGGTGCAGCTAGAAGCATAGGCAGGTATGACCAGTGCAGAAGGCAGGTATCAGCTGACCATGACCAGGTCAGTCAATGGTACAAATGCTGGCTGGCTGAGTTCTCAGGGACCTGGCTAGGGCTCACCAGTCCTGTGAGCCATTCCTGAAACATGGTGACGGCATACTTAATAGCAGATTGCAGCTTGAGGTTGTTCGAAACCAAACTGGGTCAGAGAACCTAAGAAGGGAGCTGGTCCCTGCCACCTTTCTTCACCTTTCTCCTGTGCCACAGTCCAGGGCTTTCCCTCCTACACTCTTGGAAAAATTGAGGTGGTCCCCCTGGCTGCCTAAGCCGTCTCCCCGGCAGCTCCCTTGTTTTGGAAGGAGATGATAAATAAATCAAAACGCACTAAGCAGCACTTCCACAGGCACTCGCCGCCTTCACTGAATGTGCACCTCATCAATCACACTATTGTCTGCTTGAAAGGCGAGCCTTGTAAATGTCATATCCACTCAGGCCCAAGGAGAGGCGCATCCAAATGCAGCAAGGAGTTTTAATTGGATAGTGTAATTAAACTAAAAAACCCCAGCAGACTCCCTTTGACAGGATAGATGAAGACCCCTTTTAATAGGGCTAGGAAACATATCTGTTAAAAGGATGAGGCACTGCCTGCTCCTGATTGTGCTCCAGAGTACTCTTATGAAAAGGCAATTCAATAACTGGGGCATTTAATATGGTGGAGTCCGTTGTGTCTGTAATCAGGCAGTACTTACCGTATTTGATCTGGAACTTCTGAAATAAGTCCTTGTCAGAGAATAAAAATACAGCTCAGCTTGCCTACTAACGTTTAGAGTGTCCAGACCTCCTGGGAGTCAGGCAGAGCCTGAGGGTGAGCTGCAGCAGCCCTCCTGGGCTCCAGAGCCATTGGCATATAAACGCAGGTGCCTCCCTTGGGGGCCGCAGTCCGGCCAGCATGGCTGTGGGCATCCACCCACCCACTCACTTCCCCTATCCCTCTTGCACACATTCTCAGGAGCATCAAAAGAATAGACAAAATTCCTGGGTATCTCCTTCTTCAGAAGCTAGAATGCCTGTCATGTCAGAGAGCGGGGGTGGGGGAGTGCAAAGTTTGTGTTCTCTGTTGAAACTGCCCCTGTCAAGTAGGGAGAAAAGAAATCGGGTGGCCAGAGGATTCAAGGTACTGGCTGGATGTGCCAAGCAGATTTCAGGAATAAACCTAAGCCCTGCTGCCACCTCCCCACTCTCCTTTGTTGGAAGAGGAATGGGGGATGCACACATGGCACATTCTCTTTTCTCTCTCTCTCTCTCTCTCTCTCTCACGCACACACACACACACACACGCTCACACGCACACAGAGCACACAGTTCCACAAACAAGGTAAAGAATTTGTGAGGCCACTGGAAGAGGTTTGTATCTGCACAGGGCTGCTTGTAAGTAGGCTGTGACAATCCCTTTCAGATGAAATGCTCGTGTCCCAGGACAAGGTCAGGAAGAACAGCACTGGGTCTATCAAGACAGCCTCTGAACTGGCGCTCAGGTGGGATGCAGAGGTGAGATTTCAGACCTCTCCATCTGTAGCCTTCCAAAAACAGTTGGATGCTTTGTTTTATTTACGCAAACCTTAAAGTCAGTTTCCCTGGGCCCTCAGACTGGATTTTCTGTTTAAGGATGGTGAAGGGTTTATTTGATGACTGCTTTTACTCCCCATAAAGCTTGCTTGGAGCTCTGTTTGCAAACCTTTGAACATTCTTAATATTAGTCTTTCACTATGGGTTGATGAACCCATTAAGAACATATAAGTGAATATATATAATCTATGAAAACTGGATACTGAATTAAACCATCAAACACCTTTAGGCTTAAATGAAAACTACATAAAAGCATTTCAGCCATCAATTTGGCTATCACTTCTAGCCAGTATGAATTCTGCTGGAAAAGCTATTTTCGTGCAGATGTGGAATTCAATGGGAAAGACTGACTCGTGTACCAACATCAATCAAAATGTCGACTTCCCTGGCAGCTCTCAACAGTAAGGCAGGTTCAAAGGTCACAGGATAAAGAAAAAGGCAAGCTCTGGTTCAGCTCTAATATCTCCTCGGTAGAAGTCTTGCAAAAGTACCCCCTTCTGTATTAGCCTGGCTTTCATTAATCTTCTTGCCATCTTCTTTAACTAGTCATGCAGAACCGCTCGATAGCAAGACGTATAATGGGGAAGGCCCCGTGCCTATTACCGCGTTAACATTCTCTTAAGCCCCAGTGCAACAATGGAACGGGAAGGCAAAGGAAAGCGCAACTGCAGGGTGCGGAGCAGGCAATTCAATTACAGCCTGGGCTTACCTCTGTACTTCTGACCCACAAAACACAAGAGGCCTTTGTGTCTAACTGGCTTGGCCATTAAGGTTGCTGAGGATCACAACAATGCTGATCTTTTCTACTTAAGCTAAATCAATGTGGACAAATCATTATTCAGCAGCTTTAATTTAATTAGTAAATTAAATACACTACTTTACAGATCTTGTCAAGTACTTATGAAAAGAAAGATTCATTTAAGCGGGAGGTCACCAATAAGCCCAGTTAATTCAACTCACGGTTTTAACAGCATCTCATCTCAAATATCCAGTAGGTTCAGTTTAGTAGGGCTTAAGGGTCTCCTGCAGTTGTGATTAACTCATAACCCCAAAGAGTTCCTATTGTGTCCAGTGGTTTGGACAAAAAAACCAAATGAACCAAAAAAATCCCCCCAACATAACCAGCATCGACAGAATCAGATTTCCTTTAGATTACACTGTGGCGGGAGAACATAATCAGGTTACTTCTATTATGTTGCTTCCTTAAGATTTTATATTATCTATACTTAATTGAGATACAGAGTTCTTTTCAGCTATAAAGACGACAGTTACTTTATTAGGGCTTAAATCTGATTTCCTAATGATAGGCTACTTCCTTTAAAGGCTGAACCTGCACAAGCTTCTGGTGAGACCAGACCTGGCCTGGTGGAGAGTCTCTGACTGAGTTGCATAGAAAGGTCTCTGGCTTCTGTTTCAGCAGAGGAATCTGAGCTGGCGCTTGAAAAGATAGCCCACAGCATCGGAAGCCTGTGCCTAGACCCGTGTAAGGATGGGAAACGTAAGCAGGAAGTGTGACGCGGAAATGTTCTCCTCTCCTGGTGCCAGGCGCGTCCTTGATCAGTTAAGAGGAATTAAGGTTAATTCACCTTTTAAGAGGCTTGTAACACAAATACATAAATAGCAAAAGATATCCTAAGGAGTGGCAAGCCAGACTAAGAAGTCAGTGACTTGAGTAATAATGGCAGCATGTTTCTTTCTTAAATCTAGAAGGCAGAAATTATTCTTAATTTTTCAGGGCTTGTGATACACAGATTTTCTCAGCTCTTTTAAGAGTCTGTGTTTATATGTACAATTTTTTTTTAAGGCATGTATCTATTTAGTCATTAAGTTCCAGGTCCTTAAACACTCCCAGGGACAGAGCAATAAATCTTCCCTCTGAGCGCCTAAAAGGGAGAAGTGGAGGGAGGAAGGAGTCGCCAACTGCCACCTCGCATGCGGCCTCCGCCTCCACAGCACATGTCACTGTGTCTCAGTGCAGGCGCTCTGACGCTCAGTCCCTCTGCCAAGTCAGCTATTCACACACTTTTGGGATATGGCATCAATTAAACCTGAGTTGTGTTCCTTATGACGACCAAATTAATGGTTTGACAGTGGCTTTCTCAATAAACACTGCAAACTGCCCATATTCGAAGGATTTAAAAACCATTTCTTTCCTGTTCAAAATTCTGACAAACATGTCTCAAGTAAGACTAGGGACAACTTCATTATCCTCCCAACACTTAGTGCCTTTTTGTAAAGAAGGCTATTTAATAACAAGCCTGCTGTTTCCACAACTAAATTATTCCAGTTGGTCACACGTTCCGGTCTTCAGCAAGACACTTGTGTTATGAGAGATAAAAACATGAAAAAGGAAATATATTGCAGAAATCAAAAACCTTATCTATTTCTAGACTGGCTCTCTTTGCCATAATTCATTCAAGAAGGGCCCAAGAATAATTTTTGATGTAAACTCAGCTACAAACATACATCACTATGCTGATAAAAATCACAGGCTAAACTTATGAAATATAGTGACTTTCATTTCTTTAGTGCTGTTAAAATAACTTTTTTCTAAGGTTCAACAGACACAAAAGATAAAAAGGGTTACCATTAATCCTATAAAAAAAAAAAAGAAAGAAAGAGGCAGCAGCAGCCCCATAGATTAATTCTTGGTCTCATGATGGTCTGAGGATGAACTTTTTAGATTAAGTCACTGAATTAATTTGGTGAAGATACTGGAAATCATAAAAACACATAAGCATCAATCTGATTCATTTAACACATCCTTGTTTGGGCACTTTACAATATAAATTATGTCTAATAACTTTTGGTTTCTAAATTTGGGCCTCATTAACATAAGTTTCAAATTGACATTTATTGAGGACAACTCTGCAGGTACCATGCTAGGAACTGAGGATGCAGGAGTGGGTGGGGTGCCGTGGGTCAACCGTCAGCAAGGAAAAGTGGGTAGAGTGGGGTGCAGACCTCAGGCAGATGCGCATGGCACAGTGTATTTATGCAGAGTTTGGGGGCCAAGTTAACAGACAGGGCCTGGCCCTCTGCTGGTTCTTGAGAGATGAGTGCGGGAGGTGGGAAGGTGAGTCGGAGGTGGGTGGGGTGGGCGGTGGACTGCAGGTGTGGTGCAGGTGTGCGGCTGCTCACAGGAACTGCAGCGCATTTGGGATGGGAAATTCCAGGTTGTGGGGCCAGAGTGGTCAGTGGCTGTCAAGGTCGACAGGCTGTGTTGAAGAGTCTGGAGTTGTAAGACTGTAATTTGCCAGTCTCATTTTTTTAAAGCATCAAAATCCTTTTATCTATAAATTTTTAAAATACAGAGTCCCAAAATAGTAAAAAATAAGAGTGCTTTTGGTTGGAGGGGAGGCCTTATGTTCAATCCTGCCCTACACACACACACACACACACACACCCCTGAGCTCTGAGAACAGGGAATGAAAAGAACTGCTATGGGGGACAGGGACTTTAAAACTGTTTATGGGACAGTAGGACTCTTTGTTCAGGAAAGTGCCACAATTTCTAGATCTCTGGAGTCAGAGTAAAAAAAGGAAACCTCTGTAAGATCCGTGTGTGCAGTTTTATTTTTCTTTTCTTTTCTTTCTTTTTTTTTTTTTTTTTTAATAAAGAACCATCTAATATAAGTGAAAATAAGACAAGACCCTTACAAGACTGTCAATACTGGAACGGGGGGCCCATGTCTGCTGTGTCCTCAGTTGTTGAGAACGTGGCCTCACGCACACACCTGCGATGATTACTTCTTGGCATCCCAGGATACAGCTGATGGACAGTAGGGAGTCTATCCTTCCTTTCCCTCCTGCTGGGTACCCTGCAGCTGTAGCTCCAGGGCCTGAGCTGCAGCCCTCCACGTGAGAGTGAGAGAAGCCTGGAGCCTGGCTGAGGTTCTTCCCTGACCTCCACTCCAGCTCGTTCCTTCATGCAAGGGATCCCCTCTCATTTCTCCAAGACACAAGAACCTAAAGAAAGGTCACTTTTCAAAAGATCCTCAGTTCTTGGGATGAAAGATGCCAGAACAGTGTCATCTTTACTGGCTGACAAGCTGGAGTGACTGGGACTAAGATGATGTTTCCCAAAGGAAGAGGGAGTCCAGCAGCCATGGGGCACGGCCCCCAGAGAAGCAGGCAGTTCTCTCCCAGCCTCTTCTGGCAGCCATCTTGCAGAATCAGAGGCCTCCCTTCCTTGTACCCTAGTAAGTGCTCTCTTCTTGCTAAGTTGGAGGCTGAATTGAGAGGAGAATATGAAGTGCAGCATAGCTAAATTTGACTAAGAAATTAAATGCCCAACCATAAATGAGGCCATGCAGCATTTGCCCAGGCTGTGAGCTCCCCACGAGGGCTCAGCGTTCTGGAGGCCCTTCTTCAGTCAGTATTACCTCAAAAACTTGAACCACAAAAAACTAAAAACAAACAAACAAAAAACCCAACCTTGAACCGCATTCTATGAAATACTTCCTGGCCTTGACATTTCTTATTGTTCCTTTTGAGTATGTAATCACATTTGTTCTCTAATTCTGTGTACATTGAAACATGGGGGATTAATAAAAATCAGATGCTCCACCTAAACCTCTAGTGCCCAGTCAGTATCTTGGGCTGGGCTCTGTGGTGCAGCTTAGACAGGCTACGCAGGCAGTGCTGGTAGTGTCAGAATTTGAGAACCACTGTTCATGGCCTTCTCCAGGCATCTCATGAAAACTCTGACATAGTTTAAATTTTTTTCCCTCTGTAGAGGAATTTCAGTGTGTCCTTTCTGCCCCCTGATGAGACTGAAGACCTAAAAATGATTGATTAATCTATATACTATACCTAATTACTTAACTGCAAAAGTACAATATGTCAAAATATACAACCAAACTGTATCTGCTTTGATCATTTAAGCGGAGGAATGCTAACCCAGCAGTGATCTCTCTGTCGGGCCAGGCAGGACTTGAATTATGAGCTGGTAGGTCATGCAGGTGCCAATAACCTGGAGGTGCTGACACTTCTGGCGTGATGGATATCTAAATCTAGCTTTTAGAAGCTGGAAAAAATCCCTCGGTTCCCCTGATCTGGCATGGAAGGAAAGCAGGTCCAGGTCCGATTGGCCAAATGAGAAGGGGATAGAGCCCACAGTGAGATGGGACTCCAGGAAAAATCTGCCCCATGCTCCAGCCCCTGGGGTAGGGCTGTGAGGTTCTCTACACCATCAAGACTGAACAGGGTGGGGGCTCACTTCAGGCTCTGGGCACCATAATACAATCCTGTCTGATTAAAAGAAATTTCTGGTAATGAATTAAACAGACCCAAGGAAAAAAGGACACACTGGCAATATATTCTCTTGGCACCCAGCACACAGGGGAAGAGAGGGAAAAGAGAGGAGGAGACATAAATAAAAGGGACTACTCACTGGGGCTCTTTTCTTCAGCAAGGTCACAGGCACAGAGCAGGTCAGAATCGATTGAGATGGGTTTCTGCTTAATCCAAAACTTAGTGCTGGCTTTCTGATTCGTAACAGGGTCTATCTCTACTTTGTCTCCAGAGATACCTGGAAGGCCAAGGGAAGGACAAAAAAGAAGCCATGAGAAGTGGAAGGAGTAAGTGATTTCAATGTAATCATTTGAACGGCTTTATCAACCCTGAGCTGGAGGAGCCCAGAGCTCTGTCTTCCGGCTCTGAGGAATGCGGGATTTCTCACCACAGACTCCCGAAGGCATGGAAAAGTTGCACAGTTTGGTTTCCTGAGAGGGTGAGCTATGGAATGGGCGGGGGGCGGATAACAACCAAAACTAGATGAAAAGGTCTTTGTAAACATGCCTTTTAGATATAACATAGAATTTACCTACTGATTATTAACTATATTACTTCTACATTTAATGAAATAAACTAAAACAGGGTCATTTAAAAATAGTTTTCATCAGTATTATTTTTTTGAAAGATGATCTGGGATGGACAGATTAATATTACTTATGCTGAAAGAGCTAAGCTACCCATGAAGAGTTTCTGATCTGGAAAATTTTTGCACACTAATTAAACAAGAAAAAAAAAATCTCTTTCCTTCTGGGACACTAAATAATTACTGGAACTATATTTAAAGGAAGTCATGGGAGGATCAAAGGATCTTTCATACAAAGGCTTCCAAGTTCAAGTACTGGAGCCTGGCTTCAGGCTGTGGAGGCTACTGGCTCTCTGTGAGGGAGAGATGCAGCATCTCACATGCCCTTTATGCAACAAGGACCTCAGAGCCAGAAGCCAGAATGTTAAATATTGGCACTTTGGGTTTTACTGTCAGGGCTGTGAAAGACATATCAGGTTGTACAGTGGCTGGGAATAAAGGTGTCTGTAGAATAAAGGCAGCTTCTGGCACAGAAGGTACCCTGGTGTCAGTGTGGACACACACAGCAGTGGTTCTCTGGGCACCTCGGGAGCATGTGCTCACTTGTAGTTTGATGCCCGTGATCTAACCGAGACGCACTCTTTTTCTTCTTTTGCTGAAAACTGAAGAATGTGTTCACGAATGAGACAAAAACCTTTAATACGCCCTCTGAAGTGAGCCCCATATGGAACCTTAAAGTAATTAATTTTTAGGCCATAGTTTAAAGGTCAGGGTCGAAGTTAAAAAAAAAAAAAATACCCAAAACAACAACAAAAAAACACAGCAAAGGGAGGTCAAGACATAAGATACAATTACAATAATCAAGTGTACAGACTATAATAGAAAAAACAATTGGTGTTAACATATTTCATCCTATGGATCACACTTAGAAAATTTTGAAGAAAATATGAGAAAACAGTAAGCCAAAAGAAAAGGCAGATAAAAGAAAGGGCTTAATTAATGCCTACCCTCCCCCAAAGACCTCAAAAAAACAAAATATAGACACACAAGAACCAGGGTCTGACAGTAAACTGGAAATTAAAAAATAAAACACCCAATCCTGGTGATTTGTTTCTATTTTAGTTTTTGGATAGATTAATTCCAAATTCTAGTTAGTCAAAGGCAAAAGCTGGTGGACAGACGAATGAGAACAGGGGCCCTGCTGTCTTTGGAGGGGACAATGCAGTGATGTGCTTAAGCCTGGTCATTATGTGTGGTCTTGGGTAAAGAGGAACAATTGGTTTTTATTTTATTGTTTTTTAATTAATCAAACACTGGGATTTGTCATCAGACATATTTCAGGAACATCATATTTCAATTAGGCATAATGTCATAAGTCCAATTGACTCTGGATGCTCAGGTCTAGATGATTTCAGGAGGGTGAGAATGTATCAGGAGACCAATTTTATTACATTTCACTTAAAATAGATTACAACTACCCATTTATACTCTTGCCTCCAATTTGGTCATTAATTGCAAAAGATGTGGACATTTCTATAGTTTACTGAAAGAAAAGTACTTAAGCCATGGGAGTGGGTAGTGAGTGTGTGAGAGAGAGTGTGAGTGTGTGTGTGTGTGTGTGTGTGTGTGTGTGTGTGCGCGCGTGCGCGCGCGCCAAGTGTTTCTTCCTTATTCTTCTTCTTATTTTGACATTTGTAAAAGTCAGAATGAGCAGAGCAAAATAAATGTGCATATTTCTTATGTGGAAATAAACCCTTCCCCACATTCCTTTCTCAGAAAGAGAGAAAAAAATCATCACCCAAGCAAGGTGGTTTAGAATTTTGTTCTGTGGCCCTGCAACTCCTGAAGCTGCAGTCAGTCAATATTGTTAATGTACCTTGTTAATTTGATAGGATTTGTCAGGTAACTCCACTGGAAAATTATATAAAACTGTTCCAGATGAAAAGATGATAGTGACATGAATTAAAGTGATAGAACAATAGTGGAATATAAACCAGAAATGACACCCAAAGTGGCTGTTGATTTATTGCCGTACTGAGTTTGGTTCTGGGCTCCCATGTATATTAGTGCTACAAATCTGGGTCCATTTAGCAGAGGGATGC
This sequence comes from Sciurus carolinensis, assembly GCF_902686445.1. NCBI lineage: Eukaryota > Metazoa > Chordata > Mammalia > Rodentia > Sciuridae > Sciurus > Sciurus carolinensis. The sequence goes on along the minus strand of NC_062226.1, from coordinate 9,435,635 downwards.
TCATACATACATCACCAGCTCCTGCTCCAAGCCAAGGTCACTCCCCATTGCATCAATCTTTTCAACAGAGCCTACTTCACAAAGCAGGACTTTTGTAACCATCTCAGATGTAACAGACTCTCGTCCTCTTTCATCTTTCTTTTATCATGTAAAGTACACTTTAACTTCTATTATTTTTATCTGCAAATTGTTACTGTATGGTTCATCCATTACAGGCTGTATCTCTGCATCAGTTGCCTAAGCTCTGCCTGGCCACAAGAGCACTTTCCCAATGACATCCTTTCTTGGGGTTACTGTGCAGTCACTATTCGCAGAGAGGAACCCCAAGACGGGGACTTAGGAAAGGAGATGTGGGAAAAGAACACAATAGGTTGAAGATGGGCAGACAGGTAGAACACCACTTTAATAACTATTGTGTTCCATAAAGGACGCATGTAAATTGGATTTTTTTCCCCCTGAATCGAATCACATTTTCCCACTGACTTCTTGTTCCAGTGATACTTTATCTTCATTTTGAATTGATCTGTAATTGGCAGGGGCTCCCCACACTTGAGCTTGAAGTTTTTCTGCCCCACAGGCTTTCAGTCAAGTAGTTAATGATCTGTAAAACTCTCGCCTGCCTCCAGGAGTCACTATTTAAAGGAACCTGTAGGGGAATCATTCCTGATGGGAAAAATCCTTTGTACATTAAATAACCTCACTCTACTTGAGATGTGTGTGAGTTCTCAGCTTTTAAAGCTAAGCACTCAGTCCCACGGGCCCTATTTGCTCTTCTTGGGCAAACACTGCACCCAGTCTGGAGGGGCCCCAGTGAGCCTAACTTGCTGAGCTGGCCTAGACCCTGCTGCTGAAGAGAGGCACAGGCCCCAGCCTCAAGGTTTCCCTGGCTGGGAGACCTGGGTCTTCTTTAGGTTGGTAGCAGCTTGGCGGAGGGGGACCACAGAGCCACAGTCCATGTCAGGGATGGGGACACTGATGTAGGGTGTGGTCCAGTGGAGGGGGGCAACTGTGGAAGCCGGTTAGTGGAACCTTCAAGTGGGAGGTCAAGCAGAGGGACTGCCACTCACTTGTCACTGATGGTTCTCCACTGCTAAGGGGAGGAGGTGAGATCAGGTGCCAGAAGCAGCACTTCTGCCCTGTGACGGTGGGACACCAAAAGGACTGCTGAGGCGTGTTCCCTGCGGCTCGTCCTCCTCAAGGCCCACCTCGGCCAAGAGCAAAGCTGCAGCCCTGGCAGGCTCACTGCCATTCCTGCTTCAGCAGGCTTCCACATCAGGAATCGTCAGGTGCAATCTTCTCCTTGGGCCCAACAGGTTTGATGCTAATTACAGACACCATTAAGTGCCTACAGCATTTTAACACAACTAACTGACACCAGTGATGTACAAGCATGGTTAGGAGTCCATTGTGTGCACTGATTCAAATCTCCTAACTACCTTATGAAGTTGGTTCCTATGTTCATATCTGTTTTATAGACGAGGAAACAGAAATACAGGGAGGTCAAGTAACTTGCCCAAGATCAGCCAACTCTTAAATGGCAAAGCAGGAATGTGAACCCAGGAAGTTCTAGCACCTATCCTCTCAGTCATTACACTATCTCCAAGAACCATGCCAGATGTTTTACACAGCGGACCGTGGTGAAGTGGAAGGTGCATGCCTCAGAGAGTTTCCGAGTGGAGAAGCCATTTCAAACCCTGATCTGTCTTGTTCTCAAGTCCTGGTTCTTTCCCTGGCTCTGCCTGGTCCCATCCACTTGAGTCAAGAAGACACAAGGGGAGACTGTCCAGGCTGCCCTTAGATTCCTCTCTTGACTTTCAAAAAGGAAAAAGTAAATGCTCAGAGGTGCCAGCAAATGCACATGCTGACTTTTGTTCATATGTGGCAAACTGGAGTGCAAAATCCAATCAATATCCTTCCTTGTGACTACTGCGTATGGTATTCCTTGGCTAAAATTTCTATGTAAAATCTCTGAAGGAAAGGCAGAAGCACTCCTTAAAGGATTATTTATGCATTAAAGTAATTAAAATTATAAATGTATTTCCAAGGAAACACAGGAAGCAGATTTTTTAAAAATATTTTTCTAGTTGTCAACGAACCTTTATTTAATTTATTTATATATATGGTGCCGAGAATCGAACCCAGTGCCTCACACATGCTAGGCAAGTGCTCTTCCACTGAGCCACAACCCCAGTCCCAGAAGCACAATTCTGTCAAATTTAGTTTTCTCCAAATCAAATAGTCAACACATAACCAAGAAAAGTTATGCATAAAAAACGATTAACTTGCTGCATGCAGTGGCACATACCTGTAATCCTAGCAGGCTGGGAGGCTGAAGCAGTAGGATGGCAAGTTCAAGGACAGTCTCAGTAACTTAGTGAGATCCTATCCCCAAGTAAAAACAAAAAGGACTGGGGATGTAGCTTAGTGGTAAAGTACCCTGGGTTCAATCCCCACTCCAAAAGGAGAAAAAAAAAAAGCTAATTTAAAAAATTCTTATGATACACACTCAATGAAAAGGGCAGGAAAATATTTATGGAAAGGAGATGAAAAGGATATGTTCCCAAACTGTAACTGAGGTCAACTCTAGTCAGTAGGGTTACATTCTTTCCTTTTCTGTATTTTTCCAAAATAAAAACCTCAACAGAAATTAAAATTAAAATAATCTTTTTTTTCCCCCAGTGCTGGGGATCAAACCACTGAGCTACAGCCCCAGCCCAATAATTATTTTAAAAGTTGACCTTTTTGGTTTCCATCTCAGAGTTTAGTTTCTTTTCCTAATTTTCAAAGTGTGGGGGAGGAAAGTATACTGACTTTTTTACTTGACAATCATGAAAAGTGACCCTAAATTGAAGAATACTTCCATTTAGCAGTTTGCAGGTACCCAAGGGGCTGAGATGCTGGGAAGGGTTCCTGTGAGCTCTATTATACCCAACTCAGTGTCACTGTCAAAAATGGTGCCCAGTAGCCCCCAGTCCTGCCCCCATCGGCTTCAGCAGGTGAGGAGGAAACACAGGGGCCTGGAGTGGCCAGGGTCCGCCCTTCCCTGGGAAATAGGAAAGCCATCTGTCTCCTCCACCAGCTCTCCTCCCCACCCACTTATCCATCGCCATCCGTCATGACCTTTTCATGCTCCCACTTCTGACAGCTTCCAGATACAGTGAGTCAAACTTCACTGGAAGCAAACTATCACACCAACTGTCAAAGGCAGAAAACACGGCCTGATTGCTGTCCTACATCAACGCCAGCATATAAATCCTTCCTTAACAAGACAGCTCAAAATAAACAAAACACAACTCTAATGTATATACAACTCCCCAGGGAAACTATTTGTCCAAGGCTCTAGAGTTATCACAAGGGGACCTGCGTCTCTTTTAACTAACCAAAAGATTTCCATAAAAGGAAATTAGCACCATATATCATCTTCTGCTAACGCAGATAGAGTACCCACTTTTGGCAGCTCCTGAGCTAGATCCTTCTGTGTCCAGCTGCTTGCCGAGGGCTCCTAACGCCTCTATCAGGAAGGCAGCATTCACCCCTTTTACACCGAAAGTAAGCAGTGCAAAGAGATTAGGGACCGGGACTTTGGAGTCAGGAAGTCCTAAGTTCAAATATCAGCTTTCCTATGTCCTAACGAGGTAACTTTGGGCAAATTGCTGTAAAATGGAGCTGTTGTGAAGAGTAAGTAAAAGGCATGAAACGTGCTTGTTAACAGTGCCTGTAGTGATGACTACTGCTATTATCACCACCAGGACGTCCAGCGACTAATGAGGTAGGCAGTGGGCTGAGGGATGTGACAGGGATGAAGGTCAGGATGGGGAGCTCAGGGAGCCACAGAGGAGTAGGAACAAGGACCAGAGGCTTGCACCCTGATGCCTGCTCTACACTCTAGTCCTGGAAGCACCCACCAGGACTCAGAAGAACTGTTCAGATGGGGCCCAATGCCTTCATCCCCACGAATTCCTCTGATTACCTCCCATCACCAAGTGTCACTGGGCACATCTCTTTCAGCAACCTCCAAGAGTTCAATTCAGCGTCAGAAATAAAATGTTCTCAGACCTGGAATTGGGGAAACATTTGTACCAGAGAACGCCCACCCCGTAAAGTTACCAGGTCATTAATCCCCACTGGGGTTAGCCTGGGCAAGGAAACTTTTGGTGAGCCTGGGCTTCCTCAGCTGTAAAATGAGGGTGACAACAGCACCAGCTCCTGGGGTGTGATGAAGATGGAAAAGCACAGTACATGGAGCACTTAGCATGCGCTGGTGTATAGGAAGAGCTCAATCCATTATTATTCAAATTATTATTAAAGATGAACTTTATTTAGAAAGGCGAAATGATGTACTGGCACAGAGCAAGCGGGCTTGGTAAACTGCAAAGTGGGGACTGAAGCCCAGGTCCAACTGAGTCCAGTAATACCCCCACCCACTGGTTGTTTCCATTCTACCAGAGGGAAATGTTTGACTCTCAGGAGGCACATCCAGTCCTAAGGCACATTTAAACTCACCTCCCTCAAAATAAAGCAACGCCTTAGCAATAATTCAGGCATTTAACATTCCATGTCTCAGCGTACTTCCTGAGTTATTGTTTATCTGCCTAGACATCATGAGCTGTGTGGTTCATTCATCAATTTCCTACAACTCTGAATCTAAGACTACAAAAGCCCCACTGTTGTTAAATCCTGGAGTGGCTTTTTATACAATTCTACAATCCTCTTGTCTTCAGGTTACCTAGAGCCTATGAAAGCCTGGAAAAGCCCCCTGGGGAAAGCCACTGAACAACTCTTGGCCAGAGTGGATTTTGCTGAATATACACAACCAATCGATAGCATCCACAGAGCAGTTAGGGAAGCCTTTGAAACTTGTCTGAATTTACACACAGGATCAGACACACAGGCTCTTTGGGCTTAATGAGACCTTAGAGATCACACAGTCTGGGGCTTTACTTTCCATATGAAGAAATTGAGGCTCAGGGTTAGGACATGACTTCTCTGAAGTCACCCATTAATGACAGAGCTGTAACCATAATTCATATTTCCATACCACCAGGCCAGAGCTTCGACAGACCAGTTTTCCTGCCTTACAATGCATTTATTTGCCTAGTGGTCTACTCACACACTGATCAAGTGCATCACAATATAAAAAGCACCATCCAGCAGTTGGTTATGCACCCAAAATCATTTGGGGCATGATTAAAGCCCAGTAGAGCCCTACTTTCTTGAGATCAAGTAGGATGCTGTGCCCGGGATCACTGATTCAAGGGGCTAACCATCCAAACTGTCTGGAAGCCAGGGCTAAGAGCTGCCAGTTCCAGTGTGTGATCAGTAAGAGACTTGGTGAGAGGTGAGAGTGCACTTGCATAGACTTGTCCTTAGCATGCAAGCAAACTAATGGCGGTCTATGCATGTCTGACCAGCAGTACCCAGCACAGGGCTGGGCACCAGGGCAGGGCTCACTAAAGGGACCTGGAACTGTTTAGCCCCAATGGCACCTGTTTCTGCACGAGGACTAAGATCTTTCTGTAGAGGATAGTTAGGTCACCATAAACACTCCCTTGGGAATGGATACCTCAGGTGAGCTTTTGATGTCAGTCAGGAAGTAGTAATGCCCTAAGAGAATTTATCATGTCACTCACAGAGTGGGACAACCTGGATCTTCCCCAGGTTCAGGCCCTGCTGTGCTGCTGGAGCTCGAACACCAAGGATGAGGGGTCATTAAAAGAACATAGATCCTCAGGTGAGCTCTCAGGAAGCCAGGTCCCTTAGTTCTATTATGCTAGTGCTTCTCAATTTTTTCTAATACTCAGTTCTTTCTCAGCCACCCAGAGAACATGGCACATTGTCATGAGTAACCCTGGATTACTCTATGGGAATTCTTAAAAAGGGGGCTCTGGGATCGGGAAATTAGAGAGGAAGATATGTGGTTATAAAAAGTCCATAGAATTGTTGACATTTGCAGTCAGGGGATTTTTCCCTTGAGCCAACCACTTCATTAAGCATTAATGTGGTAAAGGAATTTTCTGGAAGCAGTCTTGACAGTGTCTGTCCTACTACCTTATAGGTCCATTAGTATTAAATACAATGCTGAATTTTGGTTCAGAAATGTTTTCAAAGTAAAGACAGAACAATCACTTAACAGTAGAATTGCTGTTCTCAAATTACTGAATACACTAGGGATTTTGGAGTCAGGTCTGATGCATATCTCCTTAGGATCACTTTAGAGTCTTAGAGTGGCAAATGGTATTCCCCTACACCCCAACTATTGGGGATTGAACTGAAGGCCTCACACATGCTAGGCAAGTGCTTTACCACTAAGCCACAACCCCAGCAGGTATCTCCCTAATGTTCAATGAAACAAGGAAATGAAAACACGGAAGGAAGATCAATCTCCTTCCTAAGAACATGTATTATGTAATACCTTGAACTGTACGCCATAGGGGTCCCACTAAAAGCTAATGAGGGAAATACTTTATTCACACAGCCACCCCACAATGTTTCCATGTCAGGTAGCCTGAGGAGCAGTAAAGTCCAGCCCGCAGCTGCTTGCTTTCACTCAGTCTTGTGTGGCTAAAATGGTTCTTAAGTTTGCATTTTGTATACTGAAAAATAACACTGTACAAAAGGTCTTCCTTTTATCCTAAAAAGTCTCTTTTATTATTATTATTATTATTATTATTATTATTATTGAGTACTGGTTTGTAGTGATTGACTGTAAACTGAAAAATAACACTGTACAATAAAGTCTTCCTTTTATCCTAAGAAGTCTTCATTATTATTATTATTGAGTACTGGCTTGCGTGATTGACTAGGGGGTTAAATAATAACTGCAGTAGGACAAATAAAGTGGAGAAGACAATAGATGGCAAATCTGCTGCCTCTCATCATGCTCAGGCCCAGGGCAGACATTTTTAATCAATCACAGAGTTTCTTTAGGTTGCCCTCATACACAGCTAGGGATGCTGTCTCAGCACAATACTCTGGGTAGCTGTTACCAATCTGATTAGAGGTAAAACCTTTCTGCCTTCTCTAAGATATGTGGTATGGTACTTGATACTTCTGATACATAACTGTCATGATCACAGTATTATGAATATACATACTGAATTATTTTATGAAGAGATAATGGAGGTAACCATGGAACCTTTCAATAGAGGTTATTTAATACACTTTATCTGTAAATCCTCAATAGAATCTATATATTCTATATAGGGCTATATTATGCAATTATGACACATGGGATTCATGACATATCATGTGTTGAGTAATATGTCTCTGATGACATGGGAAGGGTCCATAATGACAAATGATAAGGCAAAGGAAGTGTGATAGTACAGGTGTTACAACCATCAAATCATTTCTCAGCCTGAGACCCATATTGGAAAAAACCAGCCCGACTGGTTCAGTCAGTGAAAACAAGCATGATGAAAGAAAAAGGGGTGCAAGAGTCCTTGCAATACTGAGTTGTGTTTCCCAAATACCAAAATTAAGGGAATTTTGAGCCAGCAGGTGTGGGATGAGGCCAGGTACTTGGATGAGGCCAGGGACTCTGATACATGGTCAATTAGAATCGCCATTTTAGGGTGCTTTGTAGTGAAGTCTTCGCCCTGGTTTTTGGGTAGTCCCTTGCCTGGGGCACTATAATTCATCTTTGGCCAGGCAGCCAACAAATGCCTAGTATTATAGGCTTCCTAGGTGACAGCTGGCATTTACCATTCAACCTTTTCAATTTCACTGTCTCCTACACCTACTTCCTGATATTAGCCTTGGCACTTTTGCGTAGCACCCTGTTTCAGTGACTGATCTCCTTCAAACAGTCAGGTACAGGACAAGGCAAATGGGAGATCAGGTTAATGAAAATAGCTTCAACTCGGTATTAGGAACTCAGGCAAGGTCTATACTTAAGGGGCACCTGCTCTTTTAGGCTCAGCCCAGAGGGGAAGTGGATAAGAAGAAATATTCCAAGAATGTTTTAGAGAAATACAGAAGTGGTCAGGCATGATGACTTTGTTTGTTGAACTTTCCAGACTTGTAGAACAGGAATGGCAAACAGACATCAATTTAAGAATCAAATTGTTGAACTGATTGGTAGGGGTTGGTTATAGGACTGCATAGGAAAGGACTGTGAGATTAGGTTTGGGCACAGAGGGAAGAAGTACAGAGAATTTTTAAAAAATGTTTAAAGGAGAATGGAGGAGGACACACACTGCCAGAACCAGGAAAGAGAAGAGAAAAGGATGTGTCAAGTTTTGGAACTAGCCAACTAGCAGGAATCACTTGTTTTGAGAAGGCCAAACTATGAATGACTGCAGCATCTCGGGTGTGATGGATTGGGCTTGGGTAAGGGACTGGTTTCTGTTCCAGTTCTGATGCTCAGATTAGGTTTCTTCTCTCTGGCCCAGGCCTGATTTCACCTTTCCTACACAGCTCTATCAGCACCCCCTACCAATCAATCAGCTGAAGGGAAGTGCTTATCAAGTACCATCTATGTGCCAGTTAAACTAAATGCTTTACACATACTACATTACTTCATTAACTCCCTCAAGCCTCAGTTTTGTCAGTCATGAAATGGAACTGCAATATCCATGTGCTATGTGTACTGACTGGTGAAAGTGGTTTGCTCACTGTCATTTGTCACAGAACTAACAAGAGTATTAACACAACAATGATCTACACCTAGGACATAATGCAGTCAGCAGTCAGGCTCAGGACTCGGCCTCAGAGTCTTGGGTTCTGATCCCAGCTCTACCACTTACTAGATGTTCCCCTACACCCATTTTTGCATGTAAAAAATGAGTATGTCAGTAAATAGCTAATAATAGTGCTATGATTTCAAGTGCCAATACATATAAAAAAAGTGATTAACAAAGCACCTGACACATACTAAACACTTGATAAATAATAAGAGTTTTTAAAAAAGTTATATTTGTTAATATCATTTTAAAAGATCAGATCTACGGCTGGGGAGATAGCTCAGTCGGTAGTGTGCTTGCCTTGCAAGCACAAGGCCCTGGGTTTGATCCCCAGCACCGCAAAAAAAAAAAAAAAAAAAAAAAAAAAAAAAAGATCAGATCTTGAGTTAGGCATGATAGGGCACATCTGTAATCCCAGTGGCTTGGAAGGCTGAGGCAGGAGGATCCCAAATGCCAGGGGAAGCTCAGTAACTTAGAGAGGCCCTAAGCAACTCAGTGAGACTCAGTCTCAAAGTTTAAGAAAAGAAAAGGAAAAAAAAAAAAAAAAAAAAAAAGAAGAAGAAAAAAAGAAAGAAAAAGAAAAGAAAAAACAAAACAAACGGCAGATGGTAGAATTGGAGCACCAGTCAGTCCCTCCTGCCCCACAGAAGACAAGCAGCTGCAGTGACAGAGCACAGCCTGAAAATTCCTCTCCTCTGCTGTGTGCTTTCACAACCATGGACTCAGTGTGGACGGTGGCTTCCTGTGGAATCAGCAGGGAAGCTGGGTAAATGCTGCACACGAACACTTGCCACTTAGAAGGACTTGCCTCAGGGGCCACATGAAATCTCTGTTCTGAATGACACAGGATGGACGGGCAGAGGAGACCATCCATCAGTGTCAAGAAAGATCTGAAGCACCTGGCTAGTCAGGTGAAATAAAATAAATTATTTACTGATCTCAGAATCCAGCTGCTCACTTGAATGTTCATAAAGGACTATTTGCTGCCCTGTATTTTGCAGAAATGAAGGAAAGAATTTCGGGATTGCTGTGCAGGTTTTTGTTGGTTTTGTGAGAGTAAAGGGGGCTGTCACATGCTTTGTAAGGAGGGAGAAAGTTTGAAGTTAAACACACGACCTAATCTATGGAGGAAAAAAGCTTATTCACTCAGTATGATACAATACTCATGGGTATGGTTTATCCTGTGGTCACAAAACTCCTTAGGACTTACTAATTGAACTTCTGCTTTTAATGTTAAAGACTAAGCTTAGATCCAGAACAGGATCTAATGCCATTTGTTTTAGAAACTCCCCAGAACTGTGAATACCCACCAGGGGGCACCATGCATACCACTGGAAGCATCCGGAGGTGACTGGGACCTCCCTCCAGAGAACCACGGCTTTGGGGAGAGATACCTGCATCCCTGGTTCCATCCATTTATACCTCTCTGGTATTCACTGTGGCCACAAGTAGAACTGCCAGGAGGGCCACCACCTAACCTGAGTGATCTGGTTCAATACCTACAAGATGGGGGACTAGGAGAGATGGCAATGGGCAAAATAAACAGTAATGACAGTGATAACACCATCTCTAAGCTACACCATTTAGAATACAATTCTTTGGGCCACTTTCATGTGAACCTAAAAGGTAAAAACTACAGGGTTGGGGATGTGGCTCAGTGATAGAGCACTTATGTGAAGCACTGGGTTTGATCCTCAGCACCACATAAAAATAAACAAACAAATAAAATAAAGATCCATTGACAACTACAACTAAAAAATATTTTAAAAAAGTAAACACTACAATCCTCATTTTATAAATGGAAAAAACTAAGGTTGAAAACAAAGGGCCTTACCCAGGTTGGCTGTGGGCAAGTGGCAAGACTGGAACTCAAAGTCAACCCGAATGAGTGCATAGCTGGCTTCTCCCATAGATTCTTCTGTGTACTTTTTCCTTTGGAATATATAAGTCAGAATCTGGGGAATAAAATTTGTCTTTTTCCTTTAGAAAAAAAGCGGGGAGAGAAGCCCAGGACCTATTATGGTTCCTAGGTACTGCTTTTCACACAATGGAAAAACAATTTGCTGATCATGCCCCCTAAGGAACAACTCTGCCTTGGGCCTCTGTCTTGACCAAAGCTGGACTACTTATTGGACTTCTTAAAACTAGGGCCACACAGAAAAAGCAGAGCCTTTTGCTACTGAGCAAGTAACACTGCCAAACAAACTGATGTTGTGGTAGGCAAGTACTCTACCACTGGGCTACATCCCTAAGCTAAGAGATCTGGCTTCTTTTTGAGTAGTCTTATTTTTAGTTCTATGAAGGTTATCAGGAAAAGAGCCCCAGGGTGAATAACACAAAGCACAAAGCAACTTTATATATTAAATAAATAATTTTACCACTTCAGTTGTAAAGTTGCCTTTTTTTTTTTTTTTTTTTTTCCAGTACTGGGTATTGAACCCAGGGGCGCTTAACCACTGAGCCACATCCCCAGCCCTTTTTTGTATTTTATTTAGAGATAGGGTCTCACTGAATTGCTTAGGCCCTCACTGAGTTGTTGAGGCTGGCTTTGAACTCGCAATCCTCCTGCCTCAACCTCCCAAGCCACGGGGATTACAGGTGAGTGATACCGTAACCTTTTGTTGTGTTTTTGATGAGACAATACAAGTATAGATAGCAGGGGAAGGTAGGTTCTATATTTTGGTTCAGAGTTACTTATTAGTTTATTTAATTTGTTAGGATCATCATCATCCTAGCACCTAATGTTTGGGTTTGTGTGTGTGTTACCTTTCTGGTGCTGGGGATTGAACCCAGGGCCTCGCACATGCGCTCTACCACTGAGCTGCACCATAGACCCCTAGCAGCTACTGTTTACCAAGCACTTGCCTTACCAGGCACCTTTCTGAGTATTCTGCATCTGCTGTGACAACTCATCCTCATAATTACGCTAAGAGATAGGGACTATCATTATCTGTATTTTACAGATGAGGAAATTGGGGCTCTGCATCATTCGCCAGTGGCAACACAGCTAATAAACCAGCCAGGGTCTGAAGCTAGGCTTTGACTGCCGAGTCCATCCTCTAAGCGCTGTGCCACACTGTCTCTTGACTAGCAGCGTGCCCTCACACACCACTGACCCACTGCTTTCTGTGCCCCCAGAAATCCTTGGAAGTTGGTGCTGCCAACAGTCTCATCTGAACAGGGCAGAACTGAGGCCCAGAAAGATGGACCCTGGCTTGTGGTTACATGGCTAGTTATGGATACAGCTACAATTGATGCTCGGCGAGGTTCGCTGGCCCATCTCTTAATTATTAAGCTGTGCTATCAGTAGGCTAAAAGTTCCTGTCAATCAAGTTGGAAGGAATATGTGAGATTTTTGAGGCTTATTACATGTTAGCCAGGTTTAGAGTAATGCCAACATCAGAAAAGAATTTATGGAAAAACAAAGCATTTGTAGAAACTTAAAATTAGTGAGCCCTAGAATTAGAATTTAAGTTGTTTCCTTCTATGCAGGAAGCACACAAGTGCCAGGAAGGGGCAATGTGGCAGAGGCAGGAGGATTTGGTTTGGCCTCCTGACTGACAGAACTGGCATCCCTACCAGGTCCTCCTCCCCACAACCACATGTGGAGTCCCTTTATTAGGGAGCAGGTGCACCCCAGGGTTCTGCTCTGACGCCATCAGCCCCTGTGAGATGGATGAGACTATCTCTTTGTACTTTAGTTACGTTCTCTGTTAGATGGGGACAGTGAAAGGACCTACGTTTTAGGTAGTAAAGTAGTACATGTAAAGCGCTGGCACAGTGACTAATATTCAGTGGCTCCCTGGAAATGGTATCCATGATGATGATGATGACAATGTCGATCATGTATTAATATTACTATTATGATGCTTTTTCTATTCCGGTTGGGCTTCAGTATAAACAGAATTTAGTATTTCTGCTAAATTAACAATTAACTGCAAATATTTGTTCAAAGTCAGTTCCAGATAATCTGGTGAGAATCAAATATAACCTCTGAGATGCTGACAAAACTTCCCGAATGAATAAGCAACGAGTTCACTGAGTAACAAAAGGCAGAGGTGACGTCACACAACAGGCCTGACGACAGAACTACAGAATGAAAAGATCACGGAACTTCACCAAAGTCAATCAGCTTGAAGAGAGTCTCCAGTTAGCTCTATTCTAATCTGCTTCATAAATAAGACACAAAACAGAGCAGAGAGGTGGGAAAAAGATGAACTTCAAATTTCATCATCATTTAACGTTTTCTTAGAATACAAACTAGCTTTTTAAATTTTTTTGGAACTAGGGACTGAACCCATGGGTGCTTTACCACTGAGCTATATCCCCAGTCCTTTTTATTTTTTATTTTAAGACAGAGTCTTATTAAGTTGCTGAGACTGGCCTCAAACTTACAATCCTCCTGCCTCAGCTTCCCAAGTTGCTGGGATTACAGATGTGTGCCACTGTCCCCAGCTGACATATTACCTTTAATTGTTCAGGTCACATAAAAGTTTTGTGTTGCTGCTTTCCCCGTTTCTACGTGAACTACTGATATAAGGAGCTGAGTTCACCACCTGTCCATGTACTTACCCAACTGTACGTCGGTTGTGAATCGTAGTCTGTGGATCATGCTGACTTTGAATGACTTGTAATGGTGGCTGCTAAGCATATCCTGTACTGTAGCTATGTCAATTTGTGAATCCTCCTCAAAAACCCCGTCTGCCCTTGAACCTGGGGGGGGAAAAAAGCACTTTAACACATAAAGATACATGAGGCTTGGCAAATGGTGTCTGCTCAAAATGCTTTGGGATAAATTAAAATAATATGGGCTATTTAATTTAGAGAAGAAAAGCCTGAGCAGTGACTTAATAATGCCATTCCAGTAAACAGAGGATGGTAACATATTAATCATTCAACAATTAATTCCACAAACACTGCCTATTCTACGCCAGGCCCTTGGCTGGGCAGTAGGATAGGAGGATAGAAAAATCCCTGCTTGTTCTCAGTGAGCAGCTCAGTCTCCATGAGACTCAGTCAAAATCACAAGAGCATGGGTGGCCAGACCTCTTGCCTTTCTTCTAAATGTGATTTTCCTGATCAGAGAAGTAATTCATGTTCCTTGAAGAATCCCTGTCCTTTCCAGGATTCCCCAGCTGTCTGCTGAATGGCTTCCCCGCCTTGCGCCCCACGGTCTCTGATGGGTCAGGTGGAAGCCTGCTGGCGCTTGGATGTCTGTGACAGTCTTCGCTGGGGCCTGGCCGCCAGGCTCCCTTTGCACCACAAGACTTTCTGATTCATCTTTCCAAAGGTTTGATCATTCATTCACTCACCAAATGTTTCCTGAGAGCTTTGTGCATGCTAAGTATTGTGATATGTGACATGGGAGACAAACAGGAAGACTGGTGCTCCAGAACCTTCCCTGGCTTCCCAGGGCCTCCTGAATGGAGCATCCTTTTTTTTCCAGACAAGCAATCAAGGCAGCCCACAATCTGGCTGAAACATGACTCCTCAACCCTGTCACTCCTCACACGTGCCTTCTCCTAGCTCTTCTCTTGTTCCCAGACTGCACAAGGCTCCGGGTTTTCTGCTTCTACCCTGAGCTCACGCAGTGCCCCTGGCCTAGAATACTCCCTCCACCCTCACCCTAGAGCTCTCAAAATCTGTCTCTTCCCCTGGGCTAGCTCAAACTCTACCTTCCTATGAATCCTTTTCTGATGGATCTCACTGGCAGCAAGTTTCACAATAGTTGGTGGATACTGGACAGCAGAGTCAGGTAGATCTGGTCTCAATTCCAGGCTCTGCCTCCAACTTGCTGTGTGATCTTGAACAAGCAACTTTACCTTTCTGATCTCCAGTTTCTGCCACTCACAGACACAGTTCATTTAAAGAATCTAATAGGTAATAAGCTTAAGAAACAGCAGTCATGATTTTTTTATTCAATTGTCTGAGAGGATGATGCTCAGCCTTGCACTAGAATTGTTTAGTGGTTGCTTTGTCCTAATAGGGGTGCTTTGTGAAGATGAGTAAAGTTTTTTACTCACGTCTGTACCTTCTCCTGCAAGCAGTACCGGCAACTGGCACACTTGCTAAATCTTATCAAGTAGGTAATAGCTGGTAGGGACAAGGACTTACTATGTGCCAAGCATGGTGTTAAGTACATCATACCTGTTACTGCATTTAAGCCTCATGATAACCTGTAGGTCCTGGATTTTCCATCCTATACAGATGATGAACCTGAGACCTTGGGAGGCCAAGTAACATGCCCAAGGCCACACTACACAAAGGCAAACTATCCCTTGGTCCCTAGAGTCTGAAATGTGCACTTCTTCTGAAGGTGTGGCTGCTGGTGCCTTCTGGGGGTAAGGGGAGTACCACTCTAGCAGAGGTCAACCAGAGCATGGCCACAGGCCTTGTGTGGAGCACCCATAGGGAAATCCAGATAAGCTGGAAGAACAGAAAACTATAGACTTGGGTATCAAACTGGGAAAATCTGTTACGTAACTGGTAGTCTGACAATTAAATGCTTTTCTTTCCCATAATCACTACCTACAAGTCAAGTTTTTCAAGAAGTTGGTTAATGATGCTTTTACACTGAACTCAGATACTAGAGTTGTTTCCAAATTGGGTCAGTTTCAGCACCCTCAATAAGGTCTTCCACTTGGTAAGGATGTGGGATGCCAACTGAGTTCCATGTTGGAGCATCTTGCACATGCTCTCCTCGCTGCCCAGGAAATCCTTCTCCCCTTCCCGTTCCCTCCTGCTATCTCTCTAGGCCTCCAGAAGAGCTTAGCTCAAGTGGTGCTCCAGGGAAATGTTCCCTGACCCCAGGCCCCCATGTGAGCTTGGCTCTTTATGCCACTGTGTCCTGTGTCTTTCTGTCACAGGTAGTCTACTGTCTGCCACTAGACTGTAGGCCCCTCAAGGGCAGGCACACAACTCCTTTGCTCACCACTGCAGCCCAGATCCTGCCAGTGCTACTGTGCAGAGGAAGCAAGAGCTTGATGAGAAGTTACTGAATGAATATGGTTGGGTGCCATGTCCACAGGAAGGCGATGGTCAGAGAGGCTGCGTGACTTAACCCACATCATGTTGCTCGGACACATCTGCAGGGGCCACCATGTGACCCATTTCATTTCTTTGCAATACCTGCAACTTTGCACAGAGGTGTCATAGTCACAGTTGCCACCATCTCTTGAACAGTGTCCACATCTGACCTGAAAGGCTGGCTAGAAGTTAAGAGTTTAGAATAATCATTCACTTGTTCCAATCTATATTATTACTGACACTTAACTGCCAAAAGGAGTTTATTTTTATTTTAGAACATTTTTATACATGAGAGTTACAGGGAATTTTAATAAAATATTAAAATTCTTTAATGTTTAAAAAGTTGTTTAAAGCCCTCTTTTCTGAGGAAATGCATTAGATATAACTTAGCTCTGAAATCCAGAACTTCTGTTTTCTTTACTAATTAATATTTTTTAAATATTGCAGGTATTTGATTTGGAAATCAAATTGGCTAAAATGCCAATTACTAAAAGAAAGAAATCCACACTTAAGATTTTTACATTTTATGATGTTGGATTAAAACCAATTTAAAAATTACTATAAAGTGACATATAATTTTTTACTGAGCAATCTCAATGCCAGCTGCTAATAAAGCATCTTAGCTGTAAATGATAATTCAGATGCTTTTAGATAAAGTGGTGCATAAATATGGCTGGAAATTGATTTAGCTTCTTACAGAAGCTACTGAAGAATGACATATTTTGTTTAATACACCAGCTAATGTAGTCCTAAAAGCTCAAACAAGTGCCAGTTTGCACTCCTAAATTTGCTGTGGGAGATTAATGAAAACTTTATATTTTGCTGAAATGTTAATAATGGGCAGATGAGATGATAGGATTTTAGTAGAGGTCTTAAAGCTATGGAATAACCAGCAAGGCTTGTCAATGTCCTTATATTAATTTTGCTCAAGCCTTCTAGAGCTGGAGCCGGCTCAGCACACTAATGCTCTGTGCATTGACCTTCTCCTCTCTGCCAGTGTAAATTCACATCCCATTTGAGGACTGAAGTCACCCTGATACTCGAGTGAGTTCTGAGCCCTGCCCCCGCTGACAAGGGGTGTGTTTGCTTTTATGATCAGAAGGGCAACAGCACCTGGGGGAGTAGGGAAGGGGCAGTCCTGCACTCGCCTCCAGCTCATGCTGTTCACTCCAAAGCACGTGAACTGCTGAACGGGAACAAATGCTGGACTTGGAGCCCCAGCGTCATTTTTCAGATGAGGCCCAAGAGTGCCACTGCTTGGAGGGGCACGTCTGTGTGTGCATGCAACATGCAACCCCTCCTCCTCCCAGCCAGGCTGCAGAACACATCAGAAACTTCGAGGCAGAGAGAAGTGCCCACAGAAGAGACACGCCATGGCCACTATATGTAAAGACCAACACCTGAAGAAAGCATTCTATCAAAAGCATGTTTTCAGACCAGAAAAGTTCTATGATTTGGAGTATGTGCCTGTAGTGTTTGTATCCTTCTGGGAAAGGGTGAACCCAACCACACATCAAAGACGCTTGGAATTGCACCACTGGCATATTAAAATCATTACTGTACTATAAACTTCACATTCAAAAACTTGCTTCTGTCAAGAGAAGCCATTTTTATCATCTTTGAAGTGAAAAGTAGAGTGTGCCAGAATGTCTTAAAAATAAACATACCAAAAAAATCCCCACTCCCTAAACCATTAATTTAATTGAAATATAACCTTTTGTATTTTGTTAAATTAGCAATTAAAAAGGTCACGAGTAATTAAATGAAACAAAAGCCACACTGTGTTCATCTACATTAATGCTGAACTAGGTCTCTTCCTGAATGACAAGATAAATTGTAATGGTGCCTTCAAAGACTTCACGATGTATTTTGTCAAAGTCGGGACTGTTAATGTCTCTATGTGCCATGGATTACCATAATGTATCGTGTCAAAATGCTCGAGCTGCAATAACTCATAGATATATTGTGATAGATCAAATTTGGGGGTGGGGCCTATTACTGATGGGGACCAAAGCTCACATGAACTGACAAGACTCTGGAAGCAAGTCAAGGGTTCCTTCATGTGTGGCAAGGTGAGGGGGAGCGGAAGGCAGAGAATCCAGCAGTAAGAAATCAGGAGGAGGAATAAAGGAATAAAGTCAGGCCCTGGTCTTGGACGGTCAACCAGGACAGGACAGGAAGGGTACAGGGAAGCAGAGAGGAGGTGAGAGAGGAAGAAGGGACTCTGGGGCCTGCAGCAAAGAACGGAGGAGTGCTATGAGACAGTTAGGAGGTGGCCTGGGGCTTAATAGCATTAGGTAGGACAGGAATATAGTTCATCATTGTAGATTCAAACCCCAATGACAGGGTCAAACCCTTGTCCAAGAGCAACCACAGAGCTGGGACAGACCAACTGGACTCCTTCCACTCCTCCTTTCCCTTCCTTGGAGAAGTGCCGAAGGTTGCTCCTGCCCCACCCACCTCACCACGCTCCTAGGAGCAGGATAAGGAGACTGATGACTTGGGTAACGGCGAATTCTAAGTTGGCCGTTCAAAGTGCAGTCTGGGAACCATGTGAGAGACATTCCCCAAACCCCTTTCAGGGGGTCTACAATTTCAATACTCTTTTCAGAATAATAACAGGAAGACATTGGGGCATTTTTTATGCCCATTCTCTTACAAGCGCATGAAGCAATAAATAGTTCTGATTCCACACTGTAACTAACCTTTAAGAAACTATCCCTTGAATTTTGTTACAGTAATAAAAATATCCATGATTGTCTGAAAAGGCTATTGAAACACTCCTCCTTTTTTCAACATATCTGTGTTAGGACAAATTTTCTCCATATATTTCAACCAAAATAATGTATTTGCAATAGACTGGATCTAAGTGTCTTCTATAAGACAGATATTACAGAAATTTGCAAAAAAATGTAAAATAGTACCACTCTTCTCATTAAAAACTTTAAGAAAAATATATTTTTCATAAAGATGTTATTTATGTTAACATTAATGGATTAATCACTGTTTTTTCAATGAATTTATATATATTTAGATATAATCTAATAAATAATAGTTCTCTGTGGGCTTCATCCTTGGTCCTGTTTGGTGTTGGGATCAAACCCAGGGAGCTGGGCACACTAAGCATGTGCTCTACCACTGCGCTATGTCCCTAGGCCCACCTCGATAATTTTGAGAGTGTCAAGAAGTCCTAATACCACACACTTTGAGAGCTGCTGATCTGCTTCGTTAGTATGCTATGCTTTTAGTGTCTCTGGACCTGCATTTGGACAACCATGATGGACGAAGGGTGCAGTTACAGATGTGTGTGTTACCACCTGACAACAGCTGGAAGGCTGTCCACACATCAAAGAACAACAGGTCTGCTATCAGCAATGAGACCGAGGCTAATCACAGCCAATACTGTTTTCAAGCTTATATTCCCCCACCCTTGGTACTGAGGACTGAACTACAGTTCAAAACTATATAGTTCAAAAAGTATATTTTTACATGTGATTTTGTTGGAATTGAGGGAGACACTTAGAGGTATAGAATTTTCTTTCAAACAAGCAGGTGCTAATCACCAAATCAAAGCTCAGATGAACTTGTTGTATATTATTGGCAGATTTCCTATATTTACAGATATAAACTACATGCAACTTAAGTTCATTTTACGGTTCAATGAGTCTTATACCAAGTCTAAAAGGTCCTAATCCAGTGTAAGCTAAAGCAACTTCAGTCTCCCTTTTCCAAACAGCTCTGTGCCAACTCTAGAACTCATCCAGATCAACGGCCATTGTTACACCCCCACCTTCCAGCTCTCCACAGCACAACTCTGCTGATGGCTCCTTCTAATCCAGAAAGAGTCACCAGCCTGCCACGGTGTTGTGCCCATGCTTCAGGAACTCAGGAGGATGGCGGGCTCCTCCCATGATGGGAAGCGGTCACAGGCAATCCATGGGAGAAAGGATGGGAAAAACAGGAAGTGCACAAATGGTGAGCATGTACATAGGGAACTGCAAGTGCCTGCCTTTGGCTGGAGCAGAGTGTGTGGAGAGGAGCAGTTGAGAATGCAGCAGCACGGTGGGTAGGAGGAAAGTTCTGGAAGTTGGGGGCGATATCCAGCTCAGGTCCTAACTCACGATAAAATGCTGCTGTACAAGGAACAGCCTGAATGGAGTGTAAAGGAACCATCTTCCACTCCACTGTCTCAGATCTTACTGCAACTCCCCATACAGTCAGCCACCCCGCTCCAGCCAAGCTGGACATGGCTCAGGTTTTACCAGCTGGACAGGATGTCCTTTCCATTCTTCCAAATTTATATAATCCAAGGTCTAGTCCAAATAGAGCCTTCCTTGGTCCCCCAAAACTTGCAGCCCTCTGCAGAAGTCTCTCACGGTGAGTCTCCACATTAGCATCTATAGTCTCCTTGTGAGCTAGGATAGCCTTGGAGGCAGGAAAATTCTGCTTCATATAGGACACTGTCCCCAAAGATGTTCAATAAATGCTGTCAGTGGAATGGATGAAGTCTGATGCAACCACAGACTTCGATACGCAGTGAAATTTTATGTTAACCATAACAGTGCTTGAGGTTTATACACCATTCCTTGTACTTACCTTGGTTAATAGAACCTAACACGCCATTCAGACTCCTCAACAGACTGGGTGCACTGAGAACAGGGATCCTGCCTCAACAGCAGCATTCACTGAGTGCTTATTCTACATCAGACACCAGGCTCAGCACTTTAAACACATTCACTCATTTAATTTTCTCAAAGCTCCTTTATGTGGGAGAGTATCCTCAGGTGAGAAAAAATGAGGCTCAGACTGTCAAGCTGCTCCTATAGCTACAAAACTAGAAGCTGGAGCCTGGAACTGAACCCAGGTATAATTCTAAACTTTGCCCTTAACCACTATGTAACCCCCTGTGGGTAAAACCATTCCTTTGATGGCCTGCAAAATACAACTCCATGGGCCATAACAACATCTAAGAACTCAATTCCACCTGGCCTTGCCGTAACAAAGGAATAAGGGATAAAACTTAACTGTTCCCTCCTTCAGTAAGACTCATAGCTGAATGCATAAGTGAGTCATGGAGAAAAACTCTTCCTTAGCTCTTTGCATCCATCACGTTTTTTTTCCAGAGGCAGTTTAGGTCCCCAAAGCCTCATAAGCCCAAAGCTTCTCTTCTATTAAACACTTCCCTTCAGCTACTAGTCATTTTTGCTGGTCTCTAAAAAACGATCAATAGGTGATATACAATAACACACATACACCTCTGCAGTCATCTCTTAAAGCCAGCAGGATCACACAGTAAGGATGGATGCTTCACTAGAATCTGTCACGCTACAATCAGGGTCGGGATCCTTGCTGTCCCAGGGTTTACCTGATTGAATTCTTGGAGCCAGTGCCTGCCGGGGAGGAGGACTTTCCACATGGAGATTTTGGATCTACCTCAATAATTCAAGGTAATCTTGTTTTATGAGGTGATCAGAAAGAAACGTTTCAGGTTTATAGAATTTCTAAAAAGATAAGAATGTGGAAGGGGCCCACAGGCTCTGTACTCGAGACCCTGCCTGTTCCTCAGGCTCACCCTGCAGCAGCCCCTCCTGCTCACTCACTGAACACATTTATTAACTTCTCAGTGTGCTGAGCTCCTGGTCTCAAGGCCTTCAGATGAGCAGTCCTTTGGCCTGGAACATTCTTCTCCTATTCATTATTTGACTCCCTTCCTCCCTGCCCCCTTTCTTTCTTCTAGGAAGCCTTCTGTGCTCTCACCAGCTCTGGGCCCTGCTACCCACTATTGCACCTGTATCACTGATCACCACAAAGAGGGGGTTGGGTTTTGTCCACCTCCAAGCAGCAGCAGTGGCTGGCCCAGAGGGGGCTCCAGCATTAGCGCTGGGCAATAGATGAACACGTGTGCGCTCCAAGTACCTCCAACCACCCCTTGGAGGATGAAGCATGACCATTAAGGGGCTGAACCTATATGACTCATTACGGTTTGCTTGGAACTTAAGGTGACAGATTTTTCCTGACTACTTCTTCCTTCAATGTGTCTTTGTTCCTGTTTGAAGCACAGGAAAAGTAATGGGGTTTTCTGAGGAACCTGACATTTTTGACAATTTACATGGCAAAACACCTAAGAGCTGTAACATCTGATCAGCACCGAGGTATTCCTCTCCCTGACACTGGAGTCGGGGAATAAGGGCATATATGCTGGAAGAACCTCACTTCCCCGTCAGAGTCACTGCAGAATGTCACCTGATGCATTACCCAAACATTAGTCAGGGCTTGCAGGGGCAAGGATCCTATTGGAGGGATGCAAATCTCCATGCCCTCACTTAGAGCCCAGACAGGGTTTGTGGCTCGTCAAACATGTTTCCTTACTGCTCTAATGTACCAGTGTATCGCTTAATGAAAGTTCTTAATTGTAATTCAATTAATTACATACACAGAGTCCCCAATTACATTTTCCAATAAGACATTGGCTGTGGTACAGGTCTAAATGCACTTAACCAATTTTAATATATTAAGACCAATTTCCCTTGAATACTAATTACTACCTAATGATAAAATGAAAAGGGGGGACCTTTTGAGGAAGGGGGAGGGTGAAAAATGCAATTCACATGGAAGTGCTCAGCCCACACAGCAAAATTCAGATAATTGTTACTGAAGGAGGTGGGGATAGGATGCAGGTTTGCTTCTTGTACAGGTCACCAAAGCTTTTTGTCCCAGGTATCAGCTACTCCATTATCCAAAGGGGCCTGTGGGAAGTCCAAGAGGCTAGAGAGAAGTGAGGACTAATAGGGAGGGCTAAAGGCCACCAGACGCATGCTCAGACTAGTTGGGGTGTCTGTGACAGGGGCTCGCCCTCTGTCTCAGGCACACAGACACGTGTGATGTATACAAGTGATAGCTGGTACCACAGCTCACAGGGAGTTTTGGATGTACAGTCTCATTGACTTGTTTCGATAGTTTAATCCTTGCACCAGTCCTCCAGGGTAGAGATTACCATCACATTTTGATAAATGGAAAAATGAGGCTCACAAAGGAGAAGGACTTGCCCACGGTGACACAGTGGTGCCAAGTGTCTCTCCATTCCCCTACAGATACTGCCCCCTAGTTCACATTATCCAGATAGCAAGAGGTGGACACAGGTATTCGGGGATAACATTTCTGTTTCATTTAAATTCTTTTAGTGTCTAGGGGGCTGATGTGCAATATCAACTTGAAAAAACCCCCACCCGTACAGAAAATTCCTTACAGGGAATGCCCATGGCCAGACATGCAACTGGCTTTCGGCAATAATTCAACCTAAAATATGCACCACGATCATCACAAGTCATTTCTGTTTGTGAACAGAGTTTATTTGCATGGTCACATTTTCTTTTGTATTTGAATAGTGTTATTGTGTTATAATAAAAGAGGCTTAAAGCCCTGGTATTCAGGTCACGTGACAGAAATTGGAGAGATTAGCAATTTGTAACTGAAGAAGGCAAAGCCTCCAGAAGCAGAGAGGAACCACCAGGGAGTCTCCAGGCCTGGCACGCAGTTAAACATGAGGAGGAATTGGCCCGTTATGAATAAGCATTAAAAAAAGGTTCTGGAAACATCCCAGGATATGTGCACATTCACTCTCTGCATTCTCCTTGTCGCCTTTTCTCTTCTCTCCTTTTTTATTTAGTAGTGGGGGAGGGTCCAAATACCACCACAAAGAAACCTCTGCAGACAAAGACACTGGCCCAAACTCCACGCTCTCCTTAAAAGTCATCATGTACTTGACCCTAGACCCCCAGTGAGAAGTCTGATGATGTCAGGGAGGCAGGAGGCTCACTCCATCAAAATCGAGCCAGATATGGGGATGCACACCTGGTTCCTGTCTAGTGTGAGGGACAATCTAGTATGGGAGTGGGCAAATTCATGCAGTGGAACTGGTGATCAGAGAGATTAAGGAAGGGGTTCTGAGCCCAGGGAGTAGCCTGGAGAGCCTTCTAGAAGGAACTGCCTGCCCTCCTGGGTCTTCAAAGAGTAACTAAAGCCAGTGAATGAGAACTCTCAGATTGTGACCCTCATATGCTTTCCCTAGCCATGGGTCTACTTGGAGGACCACACACCCTGCCTCAGTACAATCTTCAAGTAAGGAAATTAACAAGTTCATAAGGTACTGACATAAAGGGAGGTCTTAGCATTTGTGAATCTCCTTCAAAAGAAAAGAAGAGCCAAGGAAATGAAGCTGATGTTTATAAAGCAACTGACACCTCTCTCTACAGCAACTTCTATTAAGGAAATAAAATAATTAGATTCTACTCTTTTACCAGACTTAATGGATAGAAGACATAGTTTTCCAGGCTCCTCATTTTTATTTGTGTGACATGAGCAAACCACTTCACCCCTCTGAGCCTGTTTCCTCTTTTATAAAATAAAGTTGATGACCATACTAGCCTAAAGTGTTATAATAACAGCACCCACATCTCATGCAATTCTCAGAAAAACCCTGTGGAATAGATTCAACTACTTTTATTTACATAGGAAACTAAGGCTCAGAGACGTGACACGATTTCTCTGATGTCGGCAGTTACAAGGAGTTTACCCAAGGTCTGCCTGATTCTAGTGACTATGATTTAAACACTGTGCTTACCCTAGTGAATGACAAAACAGAAAGACAAAGTCTCTGACACTCTGTAGGTGTTCCCTAAAGCCAGTTTAATTTCATGCCTATTTTGGCCCTGATGATGGAAAATTCCAGAGTTTCTCTCTTAAAGCTATGGAATAAATTGGTTCTTTCTTTTAAGAACCTGGATGGGCTATCCACATATGATCAGTGGGAAAGGTCACCAGGAACATTTGGCAGAAAAGAAAATTGAGGCTGTTTGGTGCCAGGATTTATATAGAAGCTTGGACAAGGATGGAAGTCTTCTAATGTCACATCCTCTCCATAATGTACTCGTTGCTTCCTTCTGGTCTGATTCCAGCTTCGAGCAGACAGTTGGCTGAAGGATGTAGTAGATTATCAGACAAGAATCCAAACTGGAAAGCTCAAGGACTTTGGCTTGTCATTTTCTTATTTAGGCCAAGATCCAAGCACAAATGTTAGCTCTCAGTCCCAGGCAGAAACTCTTGTTGTATCAGCTTCATTTGCAAGCTTTTTTTTTTTTTTTTTTTCCTCAATGCATAAAGATAATTGTCATCACTATCCTTGAGATGGAAAGTTTGGCAACAATCTCAGGGTAGGCACTGGGATCAGATAGCTGCCTTAGAATTTAGGACACTTACTGGCCGGCTAACTTTGAGCAAGTCAACCTCTTCTCACAATGAGAATAATGTCTTGTAGGGTAGTTATGAAAACTAGAGAAAGCATTTGCAAAATGTCTAGCACCAGGCCTTACAATAAATAATTTTTTAAAACACCCTTTGATGTGGATGACATAAAATGTCATGCCCTATCCTTCCTCTGAAGAAAAATGGAAAGGCTCTACCTACCCTTATGGCAAACAGTTCTTGAAATCCAAAGTATACATCTATTCTGCGACACCAAAACACATTTGGAAAGTACCCTGCTTCTAAGTTCTCTGGTCCATGACATGGGTTTACAGATATCTCCCTCCCAGTCCTCTCCTTCCCTCCTTACATCTCCTTGAGGGCTCTGAAAAGTCTGTGATTCCAGACCTCCACATCTGTGCCCATCTGCTCTGTTAGCCACAGAATATTGTTCTTTCATTATTTATTAATTACAGTTACTGTTTATGGTACTTATTATGTACCAGGTACTGTTCTAAGCGCTTTAAGATTAAAACTCACTGACTCTTTCTGTCAACTTTATGGGGGCAGATTAACTACCCAATAGAGATGAAGTAAAGGGTCTGAGGTCACAGAACTAGAAGGGACGCGGTGACAACGTGAACCGAGGCAGTCTGGCTCCACAGCACGTTCTCTTACACAGTGCTTAATACATGATCTTAACTTAGTTCACTTCTAAAACGGCTTTCATGGACAGGCATGGTAGCACACGCCTGTAATCCCAGTGACTCTGGAAACAGAGGCAGAAGAATCACAATTCAAGGCCAGCCTCAGCAACTTGGTGAGACCCTGTCTCAAAATAAGAAAGACAGGGGATATAGCTCAGTTGGTACCGGGTTCAACCCCTAGTACCAAAAGAAAATAAACACACTTTTTTCTTTTTTTTTTTTTTAACCATATTTGCTATTCATTCAATTATGTCAAAGATTTTTAACATGCATTATTCTGCCCCCAAGTATTCTTTTTTCTTAAATTTTATTTTTACAGACTGCATTTTGATTCACTATACCCAAATGGGGTACAACTTTTCATTTCTATGATTGTACATGATATAGATTCACACCATTTGTGTAATTGTACATGTACATAGGGTAATGATATCAATAAATATATTTTTTAAATGACTTTAAGGATAATGAGCCTGCCCTGATCAAACACACCAAGAGAAGGGAAAAATTCTATTTTCTTTGTCTAAATTCAACTTCTTAATAGGTAACTACTGGAGAATAATATTTGGTTCTTAGTTACGATATATATTTAACTTTTTTTTTTTTTTTTAAGACCGGGCATGACAGTGCAAGTCTATAATCCCAGCTACTCAGGAGGCTGAGACTGGAAGATTGGAAGTTTGAGGCTCTTTAACTTAGAAACTGTCTCGAAATAAAAATTTTAAAAAGGGCTGGGGATATAGCTCAGTGGTAAAGTGTCCCTGGGTTTAATCCCCAGTATCACAAAAAAAAGAAATGAAATTTAACAACTCTTTTCTATTAAAAGAATGTATTGGGGCTGGGGTTGTGGCTCAGTGGTAGAGTGCTTGCCTAGCATATGTGAGGTACTGGGTTTGATTCTCAGCACCGCATATAAATAAATGAATAAAATAAAGGTCCATCAACAACTAACAAATTTTTTTTTTTTTAAAAAAAGAATGTATTTTGGGGGCTGGAGTTGTGGCTTAGTGGTAGAGCGTTTGTTTGCCTGGCATGTGGGAAGCACTGTGTTCAATTCTAAGTACCACATATAAATAAATGAATGAAATAAAGGTCTATCAACATCTACAAAATTTTAAAAAAGAATGTATTGTTTTTGTAACTTAATTCTATTTTATAAGACTAGTTACAATATTCCTCTAATTTCTAACCACTGCCTGCCTTTACCCTTTGTAAATGCTGGCAAGGGTTTCTTTCATTAACAGTGATTTTGACTCTCAAAGTCTAAGAACTACAAATATCTTATACAGAGATGCCGAGGCTCACAGACGTCATACAACTAAATTAAGGCTGTGTTCATGCTTAGAAATGGAATAAGAATTAAAGCACAGGTTTCAAAGCTTTATTCATGAATCCTCACAACTTTTCTTTCCTATATACAAAAGTTGGGCCTCATCTTAAAAACAAAAACAAAACTAACCTGAAACCACAATCTATTGTGGGATACTGTACCATACAGCAGTTAAAATATAAGTGAATTTATATGTAGAATAATATGTGAATTAACATGGAATAATCTCTACAAATTGCTAAAATGATAGAAGAAAAGAAAAATCCAATGATATTTTACTATCGTTTGTGTTTTTAAAAAAGGAGGATTACAAATATGAGCGTGTGCATGTGTGCTTGCATGCACATACACACTGTTCACAGATGTGCCAGGATGACTGCACGTGCACAGACGACCCCTGGAAAGATGGCACAACTGCTGTCTCTGGGAAGGAAACAGAAGAGGGGAGGCTTAGTTTCTACTAAGGACTCTCATATTATCTGAAAAAAATTTTTACATAGTGTGTTACCCAAAATATTTACCAAGATGCTAATAATAAATAACGCATTATCTTGTTTGCATTAATAATAGGTCAACATTTTTAAATAGAATCTATACAAAGTTTCTATATGTGAATTACCTCCCCAAGCATGTTTAAGATGAGAGACTTAAGCTGGGCTTGGTTCATGCCTGTAATCCCAGCTACTAAAGAGGTGGAAGCAAGAGATCTCAAGTTCCAGGCCAGCCAGGCAATTTAGCAAGATCCCATTTCAAAATATAAAACTCAGAAAAGGCTGGGGATGTAACTCAGTGGTTCAGCACTTGCCTAGGATGTGCAAGGCCATGGATTTATCTCCAGCATCAACCTCCCCCAAAGGGTTGGGGAGATAGCTCAGTTGGTAGAGTGCTTTCCTTGCAAGCACAAGTCCCTGGGTTCGATCCCTAGCACCAAAAAAGAACCAACAACCTCCCCCCAAAAGTTGGGAGTCTTTAAAGAAAAAATGAAAAGGACAGGGAAGGAGGGTGCAATTACCTATTTTTATCAGATAAAGAATTCAGATATCAAGCTGTGAAGGCATGTGTTGGTAAAACTTTCCTGTTGACATGTCATGGTGTGGTACTGTGTGTGTGTGTGTAAATGGTTTGAGATTTCAAGTGCCTCAAGAAGTCTACTAGGAGCCAGGTGCAGTGGTGCACACCTGTAATCCCAGCGACTTGGGAGGCTGAGGCAGGAGGATTGAGTTCAAAGTCAGCCTCAGTAACTTAGTGAAGCTCTAAGCAACTCAGCAAGACCCTGTCTCTAATAAAATACAAAGAAGGGCTGGGGATGTGGCTCGGTGGTTAAGTGCCCCTGGGTTCAATCCTTGGTACCAAAAAAAAAAAAACAAACAAACAAAACAAAAACACGTCTACTAAGAGAGGTACTCATTTATATAATCTTGTGTATGTGAACTTGCCCTTATTAATTTGTTTTTCTTAGAAAGTCACGCATGCTCACTTCAGAAACTCTGGAAAGTACAAGTACCAAGAGGGTTTTTTATTTGCTTGTTTGCGATTAGTCTTTACGTGCTATTTTGTATTCTTCTATTTTTCCCCCTTTAAGATTACATCAAGTGTCAGGATGGCCGAGTGGTCTAAGGCGCCAGACTCAAGATTACATCAAAGTTACTTCTCTTCCTCTGTCAAACTCTCACTAAACAATTTTACTGATTGATAATACTTCCTGCCTACAGAGATCATTTTTCTCCTTATAATCTGTATTGTGGCAAATCATATGGACTGGATTCTTATAATGTTAAACTAAGTCTGCAATCTCTGAATAAAATCAACTTGGTAATGTATAACTCTTAATAAAATGCTAGAGTCAGTTTTTTAACATTTTGTTTAAGATTCTGCACCTATATTTGTAAGATTGGTCTTATAATTTTCTGTCTTTTATAGTCTTTACCAGGGTTTGGTTCCAAGATTATGATAGTCTCCTCAAATGAACTGGAGAGGGTAAACTCAAATTGATGTAAGACTGTGGTTATTAATTTCTTAGGTGTTTGGTAAACTAGCCAGTGAAGTCAGCATACTAGGATTTGTGTGTGTGTGTGTGGGGCGGGGGGTTTGAATCACTAATTCCATTTTTCGAAATTGAATTCAAACATGCAGGTTTTCTACTTCTTTTTGTCTTTTTGGGTAAGTTGTTTTTTTCCCAGGAATTTATTTTTCTGCATTTTCCAAAGTTTTGGAATGGAGTTTTTCAAATAATCTTGTGTTGTCTGCTTAATGACTGCAGAATCTGTAGTGTGTCTCCACTGCTTTCCTGTTCCTTGTCTCTGTTGTTTGTCTTCCATGTTTTTGATCCATGTCAGAGCTTTGCTGATTTTACCAGTATTTTCAAAGAACCAACTCTTCTTTTTGATGTTCCTGAATTTTCTATTTCATTAATTTCTGTTCTTATCTTTATTGCTTCTTTCCTTTTATTCTTTTAGATTTCCTTTTCTAATTTTTTTGAGTTGAATGTTTATTAGCTCGTTACTTTTCACGTTTTCTTTGGTAACGTGTAAATTTGAAGGCTGTTAAACTTCCTTAAAGTATTGTTTTAGCCATATCCCCCAATTTTTTTTTTTTGTATTTTATTTAGAGACAGGGTCTCACCAAATTGCTTAGTGTCTCACTAAATTGCTGAGGCTGGCTTTGAACTTCAATCCTCCTGCTTCAACCTCCCAAGCGGCTGGGATCATAGGCATGCACCACTGTGTCCAGCAATATCCCCAAATTTTAATATACAGAATTTTCATTATTTTTCCATCAAAATATTTTCAAATTTCCACGGGAAGCCATCTATGAGCCGTATGTGAAATAAGCGACGCTCGAGCCATTAGACAGGGAAGCCCTGCTTTGGGAACTCCCAGGCGGAACTCCCTGGTGTGAGAATGCCCAACTCGCAATGGAGCCCTGATCTAGTTCACAGCTCAAGTTCAAACACAGCCCCGGAGTGGGAGTAACCCACCAAGAACCAAACTCCAAATAACCTGTTTACTGCAAGACCCCTGACACACTGGGAAGCAAGCACCTAAACAAGACTCTTCCCACACAGAAACCTTGTACCTACCGATCCCCTCTGATCTGATAAAGCAAGTGTGGGCGCTTCTTCTTTGTTAGAGCCAGACCCTTCCAGGTTGGCTCAACCAGGATTTAAAACTATTGCCCCTGATTTAAAACTATTCTTGCCTTTTTGTCTTATTTTCTGATATATTACTTTCATAGCTTTTATTTCGCAGCTAGTCCATCCCTCCAATGGGTACCTATTCCCTTGCCCATGTAGGACATAAGTGAGAAATTTCCATTATTTCTTTTTTTAAGTTATAGGTTCAGAAGTTAGTGTCTCAATTTCCAAACACACACAAACCCTTTCAAACGTTTCTAGTTGTCGTTTTCTTGATTTTAGCTTCATTTCATGATCAGAGAGCAAATCCCTTGTGGAACTCTGCACGATTCTCTGACATAGGAATATACCACTAGTTATCTGACTAATCTTCTAATACCAGATACTAGAAATAATGCTGTGAAAACTATTATGTAAAAATATTATGTAAAATATCTGCTACATTTTACGGATTTCCTCAAGAAAGATTTCCAAAAGTGGAAACACTGGGCCCAGCATTCCAAGGCTGCCCGACACTCGAGCTGCAGTGCCCTTGTCACACTCTGCTGCTAGTGCTGGAGGCTCTTGCCCTGTGCTCTTCTACCACCAGGACGCTTGACATTCCTGGCTTATGGGATAGGTGAAAAGTACAACATGTTTACATACTAGGTTGTTGACAGGGATGAACAATTTTACAAATGTTTACAATTTATTTAAACATTTTTGGGCCATTTGTGAATCAGTGATTTTTTACTGCTGTGTGTATTTACATACCATTTTTTACAATTGCTTACAGACTATGTGGACACCAAGCTTTTGAGATTTTGCTGCTGAACACCAAGAGTACACTTCACCCTCCTGGTGAATTATGCACACGCTGCTCCAGAAAAGGCTGTCAGGAGTCCTGGTCAAAGAGCAGCAGTCTAGTCTGGTTTAAGGGTCAATGGTGTGACTACAGACTTACCGCTCATTCACTCACTCTGACTATGTTTACTGAGCTCCTATGGCACATGGTCTTTAGGAGGCTAACTGAGTTAATGAAGGGCAAGCTGGTATGTTACGTTAGGAACATCTTTACAGACCTGACGGTTCAGTGGGGGAGACAGACAATCACTGAGAAAAATACATAATCGTATGTATGTGTGTGTGTAAATAAATATACATATAATTATACACAGAAACATATGCAATGAAGAAAAAGTAGTATGTCCTATAAGAGTATAATGGAAGGCCCAAATGAGAGAAAGAACAGGCTTAGGTAATGGGAGAAAGGAAGGTCATGGTGACACTTAAACTGAAACATTTAAACTGAGGTGAAGGATGAGAAAGTGCAAACCAGAATGGGAAAAATATCTCAGGTGGAAGAAACAGCCTGTGTGAAAGCTCTGGGGGAGGAGTGACCACGGACAGTCTGCTGTCACACATCACTTATTCCCTATGTCAATGGGAGTGAAGAGGGACGGCAAAAATTCACAGCTCAGAAGCTCTGAAGAGAGAAGGAAAGGAATTGACTGAAGTTTTAGAGAGGTTCTCAACATGGCACCGGGAATCTCTATGTTGCCTTCTGCAAAGTATTCAAAAGGTTAAAACTGTCTAAACTTGGTGTCTTGAACAGCGATACAAGGCCAGCTGCTTTCCATACGAAACTGCCTTTGCCTCAGAAAGGGCCTCCTATTTCTAAACCATTTCCAGGGCTGCTCCTAATTGAGGAAGATAGAGTTCAACAGACAGATATTAATCACAGAGTGCTACACAGGATGCAGGCTCTAGCCCACAGCACGGGATCTATCATTTCACTTTGGGATACACTTCTGGCACTGAGGCTGCGGTCTGCCTTGGGAAACTGTCCCTTCCAATCTGCCTAGGGAAGCCAGGCCAGCAAGTGTTCCAAACACATGACTTCTAAGCACGTTTGCAACAGACAAAGCAGGCACAGAGGGAGGCGGCCAACGTACTGTTCTCGCGGACCAGGCAGAACTCCCATGCGCTCTGGCTCTCCAATGTGCTCTCCAGGTCGACGGCGACGTTAGGCTCGCTCTGCTTCTCCAGGCGGTACTGAGGGCCTGGAAGATCAAAGGGGCAGGAGGAGGGGAGCAAATCTGAAACAGCGAATTTAACATTTAGAAATTACCACATGCTGATGAAAAGCTGGGAAAGCCATAGGAAAACGCCAGTCTGCCTCAAGGGTCTAGTTACCCGGGATGAAGAGTTTGGGTTTTCCCCCCCCAGTTTCCCACACTTGTTTGTTCTCACTCAGTTTGTTCCCACGCCAGGTGAGAGGTAAGTGGCTTCTGAGGCAGACTGACCTACAGACAAGCATGGCTACGTTGTTTTCAACTATGAGCAGGTAACCCATCTTCTCCAAACCTCTGCTTGGTAATGTGTAATGTATGAATCCTGTGCCTGAGGGATCACTGTGAAGATCAGAGTTGATGCAGGAAAAATGCCTACTTAGGAATGTACCTGCAGAGGCACCCCTACAGAGGTACTCATATAATAATAATAATAGTTACAATCATTAAAATATTTAGAACTCTAATATAATAACAGTTCAAAATTCAAAATAAATTTAAAAAATTTTTTTAGTTTGTAGGTGAACCCAGTACCTTTGTTTGTTTATTTTTATGTGGTGCTGAGGATGGAACCCAGTGCCTCACACGTGCTAGGCAAGCGCTCTAACATTGAGCTACAACTCCAGCCCAAAATAAAATTTTAAAAATATGAAAGTTAAAAAGTTGAAGCTCCTGCTGGGGTGTATCTCAAGTGGTAAAATGTTTACTTTATATGCTTGAGGCCCTGGGTTCAATCCCCAGAACCATAAAAAAGGAATCTCAGGTTTCCAGCTTATGGGGATGGAAAGATGGTGGCTGCTGGTTCACATTTTTGTCAAAATATTTATGAAAACACAGAGACACTAGTAAGTTCAATAACTGGATTCTAGCTATCTTTCACTACACAATGGGTTCGGGCAGATTGTAATAACCGCCTTGGGGCATTTTACGCATTTATTCATGTGTTTCTTTGTTAATTCAAATGAAAATGTTGCTCTTCTCAGATAAAAACTAATGGGGCCAATGATCAGAAACAAAAGACTGCTCGTGATTTGTTAATGATTATTGAAAAGATGAGAGGCTCACCAGGCGTGGTGGCACATGCCTGTAATTCCAGTGACAAGGGAGGCCGAGGCAGGAGGACCTTAAGTTTGAGGCCAGCCTCAGCAACTTAGTGAGACCCTGTCTCAAAATAAAATAAATAGGGCTGGGGATGTGACTCAATGGTTGAGTGTCCCTGAGTTCAATCTCTGGAACCAAAAAAACAAAAAACAAAATACAAAACAAAATAAAAAAACCCAAAGACAAGAGAGGCACGAGAATCTGTCTTATTATTTTGACTCTGAAAGGTGTGTTTGGTCAGAGAGAAGAAGGTAGAGAGATCTGAGGAAAGCAGCAGAGGCCGTGTGGGGCTCCCAGGTGGATAAGGTGTTGTCAGACATGTTCTTCAGCTGTTGTCAGTTTGCTGATTCACACCCAGGACCTCCCGTCATCAGTCTTGGGCACTTCCCTCATTTTCAGTAGTTCTCCCCATGTTCTATGTTCATCGGTAGCACTGTAGAGGTTCATTTGATTTCCACGTTTATTTGATCTTTTCTTTAAATGGTATTTCATTGGCACTTCTTCTGGAGTTCTTACAAAGTTCTTATCTACAATCAGTCCTTTTTATACTATTTAAGCAAATACATATTCAGAAGTCTACACAATATTTTCAAACTCGAATGCACTGTATTTAGATAAAGGTACTGTGTTTCAACAACACACACAGCAAAATTCAAATTTCAAAAATATGTAAATAAAAGTATGAGAATGTAGGTGACTGTTACAGTCCCTGCTACTTGTCACCCACCGGGGCCAACATCTTTCAGCTGACAGGCATGTTTGCTGCTGATTACCGGTTGCTGGCACATTCATTGCAGGAAGGACTCACAGAAACATCAAGCACAGGTGAATTTAAGGAAACTTATCTGTGGACCTCTTTGGTCCATTAGAAGAGGAGGAGGAGTCACCCTGAACCTGGAGAGCTGCTTTCTAAGGTATTCTCCTGGTCTCCCTGAGTGTCTCCAGCTCTAATACCTTCTAACAACACAATGTGTATGGGGCACTGACACCACGCCTATAACTTCACAGTGAAGTCTGGTAACATTCTGCTGTACCCAGCCACAGATTCAACCAGCTGAGGTGAAAAATATTGGGGGAAAAAATTATCTTTTACTGAATATATACAGACTGGTAGTATTCCCCAAACAATACTTTTCAACAACTATTTATATAGCACTTACATTTTAGGGGGTACTGTAAATAATCTAGAGATGACTGGAAGTATATGGGAGGATGTGCGTAGGTTTTATGCAAATTTTACATGAAGAACTTGAGCACCTAGATTTTGGTAGTAACAGGGATGCTGAAAACAATACCCCACAGATGTAGAGGGACAGCTGCAATTCATGATTCATTTGTTTAAAAAAAAAAAAAAAAAAGATAGTCAAACTTGGTAAGAACCTAGTTCTAACAGGGAGACTGATCAAGTAAAATATTGTGAAATATCATGAACATATCTAAAGTGATCCTACAAAAATATTTAATGTTAACCTGGCACAATGGTGCATGCCTGCAATCCCAGTGGCTCAGGAGGCTGAGGCAGGAGGATTTCAAGCTCAAAGCCAGCCTCAGCAATTTAGCAAGGCCCTAAGCAACTTTGTGAGACTCTGTCTCAAAAAAAAAAAAGGGGGGGGAGGGGGCTGGGATGTAGCTCAGTGGTTAAGCACCCTGGTTTCAATTCCTGGTACTAGAAAAAACATTTTAATGTTATATAACATGTTTATCATGTGCTATTTTCTGAAAATAGCAAATTAGAGCACAAAATCTGGAGGGTGATTATAATTGTAAAGCACAGGGGCCAAAAACACTAGAAGGTTATTTCTAAAATGTGAATAGTAGTTATATTAGACCATGGGATCATGGGTGCTTTTGTTTTTCCTTTGTGCTTTTCTGTGTTTTTCAAATTTCCTAATAATAAATAAGTACTTATTATTACCTAGGATAATGTAACAAATATTATACTTTAAAAGTTCTCAAATGTCTTACTATCACTTTTCTGATAATACAATGATTATCACACATAGTGGCATCTCCAAGGGGTCTTTCACATGTAATAACTTAATCAGAACCAGATAGGATCTGTTTTTGCAGACTGACATTCATCTTAAGTCAGCCTGTGCCCTGGCATGGGCACTCTGAGAGCAGTGCCTGGGGGCACTGGGCTTCTCCAGCTGTCAGCCTACCTGACAGCTGGGCTGTACACATAGCCCCCTGTTCGGATCACATGGAGTCAAGGCCTGGGCATCAGGGGGATATCAGGCTGGTTTCCTTTGCACATTTTCTTTTTTCCTTCTAGTCTCTACAGATGCCTGGGAAACGTGGATCAGGGAAGCCAGGGGAGTCAGCGAATACAAGGAAAGTTCCCTTATCCTTAAACACAACTCCCTGCCCTGCTCTCAGAGTTGTAAATGCCACCATTTTGACATTTACTGTCTTGTTTCTTAAGATTTTGAGATATTCTATTAAAATCAGTTTCCTTCCTGAAAGTGGCTTTGAGGACTTTCTCCTTGAATCCTAGTAGGATGATGACGTTTATCTCTACCACGTGGTCATTGTGTGCTAAGCACGCTGTGTGTGTTACCTCACTGAATCCTCACGGCAACTCTGGGAGATGAAGTCATCATCCCCATTTCCCAGACTGAGATCTTGAAGTGACCTGCACAAGATCACAGAGATAGGGAGTAGGAAGAGGAAATAAAGCCCAAGGTTCTAAAACTTACGTGCTTTGAACCTTTCTTCCTCTTACAAACTATAAATTATTGGCCAATTATACAAAGGCCATAGTTTATACGATAAATATGGATTTTTGTGGATTTGTGGATTCATCTGGATTCTGAATCACTTAACTTATGGTTTCTATGAATTCCAAGTGAAAATGATCTAATTTATGTTAATGAAATCCACACATATCAAATGTCTCAGGCTATGGCTGTATTCTGGGTCCGTGGTAGCACAAAGCCCCCTTAAGAAGACATGATCACCTTATCTTTCTGTCTGGGAAGACTTTCCCATTTTTCCTTAAAAAGACTCCTATCTATGCCTAGTTTTGTCAGTAATTCTGAGTGTTGCCTTCTGCTCTGGGTATTCCTTGCTCTCCCAAAGAATAAGTTGAAAATCTACTTCTGAACATGGGAGGGGCTGATGGACACTGATTTGGGGGAAGATAGGGTGGGTAAGCTGAAGATGTGACTTGAGATCTAAACCCAAATGGAAAACTGCCTCTTACAAATCCATATTTCTCTCTTTAATTCTTACCCAAATAACAGTTAAAAGACCTCCCAGAGAAAGACTATTTCATATGTTTTCCCCAGAAAAGGGCCAAATGTCAGGCCAGACAGTGTAAGGAGAGGACAGTGGGCATACATGAGAGGTAAGAAGCCCGGGGTGGGCCTGACGGCCTCATTCTGAGTCCTGGCTGAGCGATTCGCTGTGTGACTCTGGGGCAATTCACGTGGCCTCAGTCTGTTTCTTCATCTGTAAGACGGGGTGATGATAACACCTACCTCAGCGGCTGTCTGTCTGAGGAGTCAGTGAGCTGGCGTTGTGAAGCAGTCAGCTCAGCTCTGACACACTGACCAGCGTCAGTCGCCATCCTCATGGCGCTCTAATGACACAGGGATATGAGACACATCCCTGATCACCCCTCACCAACATGGGGCCTCCTATCACCAGGGGCTGGGCTATGTCTTCTACAGATCATCTCCTTCATTCTTCAGTCACCATAAGACGTGGAGAGTAAAAATTCCATGTTACAGAGGAAGACATGACACTATGACGTACAGAAGCTAAGCAACTTGCCTGACGTCCTTCAGGAAGTAGTGGAACCAGGATCCTAGCCAGGGACGCCTGGGTCTGCATTCTCTACACACGTTATGAACCACAGAGCCTCACTCACATCAAATTCTCAATAGATGTCTGTTGAATAAAATCCAGATCATGATAACCCAGACCCAACCATATATCAAACTAGGTCTCCATCGGCTGCTTGTTTAAGTTGCAGGCAGCTGACATGGAAGGAAAGAAAACAAAAGCAGCCTAAAGTTGTTTAAAAAACACACTGTGAGGTCAGTTACTATGAATATACTTTTGCCAAAGAAATGACTATATGAAATATAAAAGGCTCTTTCACACTGAACAGGACGTAGTTCTCAAGGCAACATCCACCCTTTGGAAAAAGGTTTTAAAATGTCACAGCTGCACATGAAGCCACATGCCCCCTACCTCACAGCAGAGGGGAACACAAAGGGAAGATTCTGGGAAGCAGTTACTCTGCAGCATGAAAAAACTGCTTGGGCATTCCAATGATGTATTTATCGCAGTAATACCATGTCACCAAATGGTCTGGGAACAAAATACTGCTCTGGGCACTTTGGGAGGGTTCCAAGTTATAATACCCAGACAGGATTTTTATGGGATTTTGTAAACCTGAGGCAAACACAAAAGATTTTTTCAAAGAAGATCTGTAGAATCTGTTGGGTGGTGAATACATGCCTAGTGTCACCTCCTTGATCCCTTTAACCCCTGACTGAAACATAAAATGTTTTGGCACTTAATTCCTTAACAGCTGAGACCTTGCTGAGCATTGAAACCCGATGGAAAGCAAGTGCCTGTTGAAGTCTCAAGAGGGAGGCCAGGCTGCAGTTCCTACCCCGCTGTCTCCTTCCTAAAGACTTGGGGAGGAAACTTCCCCCAGTCCTTGGGGGAAAGCGGAGCTTCCCCAGAACAACTGGCTTGATTTCTATCTTGAGACAGTTCAAAATAATCTTGTCACTAACTGGTATCACGTCGCTTTCTCTTTGCCCACCAGGAAGCTCAGCACTAAGCGTGTGCCCCGATTGCAGTGACCTAGGCACATGTCTCTGCACTGGGGCCTCCTCTGTATTGACCTTTGCTTTTCTTTCCTGCATGTGGTTTCTTCACTGGTGAGAGTGTTGTTTATCCTCCTGTACGTATTCCAAATACTTTAAAAATTTTTTTAATTAGTTGTTGATGGACCTTTATTCATTTATTTATATGTGGTGCTGAGAATTGAACCCAGCGTGTTGCACACGCTAGGCAAGTGCTCTACCACTGGGCCACAGCCCCCACCCTCCAGATACTTTTTGAATGGAGTTGGATGTGAATAAAGCAACCTATCACTACGATGGCTGAGCACTAGAACAAGTTTGAGAACTACCTGTGAGAGGGAAGGCTAAAGTCAAGGCTGAACACACCCAGTTTATGCCTCCCGTCCACTTTTTTCCACTCAGCAACTTAAAGAGCTGGTAGAATCCAGAAGAGACTATGGTCAGAAAAAGCGACACGTCTGAGCAAATAAAAGTGAAGGCTGGGTCTGAGCAGGAAACCCCTGGTATCTGCACATTTAGAGTGAGTGTCAGCGCCAGCTATGCATTCTAGGGAAGTTATTTAATTTTATCTATAAAATGGGGATAAAAGAACTTCCCTCAGAAGGTCACTGTGAGGATTAAGTGAGAGGGGACAAGGTGGTGCACACCTGTAATCCCAGCCACAGGAGGCTCAGGCAAAAGGATCGCCGGCCTCAAGGCCAGCCAGCTTCAGCAACTTAGCCAGACCTTGTCTCAGAATAAAAGAGAAAGGGAGAGAATATCTAAGAGCCCTCTTGGAGTCCAGGGCTTAGACAATGCAGGCGCTATTATTAATGCTGAACCAGAAACCACTGTGACGAGGTTTAGGCAGATCCCTAGCCTGTGAGTCACAACAGGTTCACACAGCAAGGGTGGCACACCACAGCAGGGACCGCTGGCACCAAAGTGATGTCCGTGCCCTCTCATGTGTGTCCAAGCAGAGGTGTGGGGTGGGCTGTGGATTTAAGCAAGTTTGC
This sequence comes from Sciurus carolinensis, assembly GCF_902686445.1. Taxonomy (NCBI): domain Eukaryota; kingdom Metazoa; phylum Chordata; class Mammalia; order Rodentia; family Sciuridae; genus Sciurus; species Sciurus carolinensis. The sequence goes on along the minus strand of NC_062226.1, from coordinate 9,396,542 downwards.
TTTCAAGCTACAGGCAGTATTTCAGATTAGAGATTTGTTCAGCAGCCAGGATTCCTACAGGTTCCTAGTCTCTCGGGCCCCACAAACATGGTCCAAAACTGATGAGCAAACGTCAAAACCCACAGAACAAACCACGACAGCACAGATATCAAAGGATATGTGCTGTTACAGCACCATCCATACACACACCTAACACTGTGTGAGCATCAATAATATGCCAGCCCCAGAGATGAATAATCAATGATCCGTGCCCTCAAAGAGGCTGGGGAGGAAGCAAGACACACCTGAGCAGATAAATTCTTGAAGAACCCAATCAGCACTCTCACTAGGGTAGAGACAGGGTGCTTGGGAGCACAGAAGAGGAGACAGCCCAGGTGACCCTACTCTTTCCTACAGTGGAAACATGTGAACCAGAACTCAGAGCCTCCTCCAAGAGCCAGGGTAGGAAGTGGGAGGTAGGGCACTCCCCCAGAGAAACTGAGGACCCCATGCAGACCACAGGAAACGATATGGAGGCGGCCCAAGCTGCCTGAGGATGCAAAGGGAAGAAGGGGCTGGGAAGCTTGGCCCAGGCTACTGGTCAAGATTTGGATTTTCTTTTAAAAGTAACAGATGCTAACAGCAGGGATATGACATGATCAGCTTTATGTTCTGATAAGACTCATCTAATGGCACTGTTGACAATGGGTTAGAGAAGACTAGTGGCAGGGAGACCCATCCGAGGCAAACTGTGCCAAGACTCGTCTGCTTGGTTGAACCCGGAGTTCCTCACTGAGCCAAAGCCATCAGCAACGGGCTGAGGTGTCTCCATCAGAGCTCAGACCCAACATGAGTTCTTCAAACAGGTCTGTACTTGGCTTCAGCTCAACGACAGCTCCTCCTCTAGGGGACACTACAGTGGTTTTCTGTGTGATCTTAAGGCAAGCACTGAAGGATATGCAAGTGATACCACTGCAGCTTGTACCCCTTGGAGGCTCAGACTGGATAATTTGGAATTTAAATAATAAAAAAGGAACAAGCTGACATGACAATAAGGTCACACTTTAGCCTCTTTTGAGCCAATACACAATTTGCTCTCAGTGAAACAGCCGAATATAATCAAATTAAATACAATTCCTATTACAAAAGAAAGACCAAAGCTGCTCCAATAAACCAATTCTCTTGCCTAGTTAAACTGTAGAACCTTCAGGAAAGGTTTTGAAAGCATGACCCATCAGTTCTAATTTTTAAAACTTATCCTTTCAGTCAAGACTAGAAAAAGGCCCATTCCAACTTTTATCTTTACTACAAAGTGCTGTTATCTTGGCCTGATGTCAGGAGCTCTATCTCTCTTTCTGCTGACAAGCAGAGACGAGAAAGATAAGATTGGAAACGAATCTCACTTCTCTGAGTAAATAAATAATCAATACTCATCTAAATGTAAATGAGAAGGTAGCCCCCTCTGATAACAGCACTCTTATCAGAGAGCCAATTTTCTTCAGACATTTGGCCTCAACCAAATCACCATCATTCAGCCTGAGCCTAATGGCAAAAAATCGTAACTAAATTGAACCGATCACCAGAGATCAACTAAGTTCGGCCCTGGCCACTTCAGGTTCAAATGTTTGGGAATGCAATTCTGCCCCCATTAACTTTCAATAGCAATGAAGAAGAGACTGGTCAAGGGGCCAGTCTGTGCAATAAACAAGCCCTAGCCAGGAGGCCAGAGAACAAGGAGGAGTGGGTTTCTGAGTTTAAACAATACTACCACCAGAATGGAAGCAAACCCCAAAACTATGGGGAAGGCTGCTCCTGTGGGTAGACAGAGAGCACTCTCCTCTACCCCAGGCTTGGCTGAAACTGGGAAGGCATTTAATTTGCCCGATGATCCCAGTGATTAGAGTTTATTAAAACAAATGTAAATAAAGCAAAAGAAGATATGAAAAAGCGACTGTAGCTAAAAATAACTGAAGGTTCAAATGATCAATTTCCTCCAACTAATTTGTCTCGGACTCACATCTGACCCAGCAGTGCCGCACTGACCTGATTTCACTGAAAGAAGACGCCGTCTGTAAGACAAATCGCTCTCAAACCACTGCACTGGGGTTTCCATTTCTTTGCTGCAAGACTCAATTCACTGCTGATGAGAGTATTGGGGAAATTATGACCATTATTGATAGGACAGCAAAACCACTTTTACACAGTGGTCTTCAAGTCGACAGAAAGCTTGCACTAGACCATTAATGAAGGTGTCAGCTAGAATCAGAAATTAAAGACAAAGGCTGGGAAAGGCCTAATTTTTAGAGCACGTTAAGAACACCAGACACAGAAGCAGCAGCCATTCATCCTCTGAAGGGTAACAGAGCCTAAACAACGGTGGGCAGAGAGCCGGTTGCAAGCAGGGAGAGGAAATGCTGCCTCTGGCTGCCTTGGAGTTCCAAGAGCAAGGCTCCCAGTGTTGTCCAGGCAAGTCTTTAGCAGTCAAAGGAGGCTGTGTCTAGTGTGAGAGGCAACTACCCAGGTCTCCAGCTTCTCCTGCTGAGAGCATCTAAAGCTAGAAGTGTGAGGTGGTTAGAGGGTGGGTTTCAGACCAGAAAGATGGGCGAGAATCTGGCTCTTTTATAAACTCTGCGATACTGGGCAAGTTAGTTGATCTAGACCTTCATCAAATAATTGCAAAGATTATGTAGAACGCAATTCCTCACTCCTAACAGGGAGTCAATAAATGTCAGTTAGTGTGTTGCTGTACAAATTTGACAGAACAATCAACTTGCCCTTTTTGAAAACAAGTCAAATATTGCTTCATTTCCACGCTATCACAAAAACTAACACCTAGGGTTTCTCAGGCCCTAACAAAGCACTTGACACACATTAGCCTCCTAAATCCTCTTAGAACTCCAAGAGGTGGGCCCCAGCGTAATCCCCATTTTACCTAGGAGGAAAATCTACCCTGGACTCAGTCACCGGCTGGCCCTGGTGAGGCCAGGATAAGAATCCAGGGTGTCAATTCCACAGCCAGTGCTCTTAGCCATTCTCCTAGGCCACATCCCATAAAAAACAGTATCAGCTGTGATTTCTGAGTTAAGGAAAAAAAAAAAAAAAGAATCACAAGGTTGAGATGATTTATCAGCTCAGAAAGGGATAACAATGCTGGGTAGGACAAGATGGAGGACAGAGCGGGTAGCTGGTCTTCAGGGGTCAAGACCGAGTCCACCAGCCCTCACGGCAGGCACTTAGTGCGAACTCCAGCAGCTTGCCCTGACTTTTTTTAAGGGGGAGCTCTTTCTCCAAGTTAAATGATTTACAGAGTTACTGCCTCAATCCACAGTTCTGAAAGTGTGATTTCTTTAGGGTTTAACTATACCCATTTCTAGTCTTGTTACAACTTTTTTATTGCGATAGAAAACATTTACTGGAAATATGTTACCGCTATTACCAGGTCATAAAATAAAAAGAAAAATAGTTTATGTATTGCCATCATTTCCAATCATCAATCAGAAAGTGCCAAGAGGAGGAAAGGAAAGGGCGTGCAGCTGAGTTTCCTTCTTTGTGTAGGAGAAAATGCAGGAGAATCATAATTCTTCAGAACAAATTTCTTCTTGAACGCCCAGCTGCAGGGATGGGCTCCGGGGAGGCGGGCACATACCTTCTGGCCCAGCCCCTCCTCTCAGCAGCCGTGCCTGAGCCCCTATCAGAATTAAGAACTCTTTCGACCCACCTTCCTGGGGACCTCGCCTCTCTAGTGCACTGAGGATGGAGTAGAGGTTTTGTGCCTATCTGTCATTCCCCCACCCATTATTAAGGCACTCCTCGAAGATCGAGTTGGAGGTCTTTTTAAAAACCCAAACTGTATTGGCAGGGCCCCAGCACAGCAACAGGCTTTGCTGGTGCTCAGTAACCTCTGGTAAATAGTCTGGCTTCAACAGGGTGGCGTTTAAAACTGAACAGCTCAGTCAGGCACGATGGTCTGTAATCCCAGCACTCAGGAGGCTGAGGCAGGAGGATCACAAGTTAGAGGCTGCTTCAGTAACTTAGCAAGACCCTGTCTCAAAAATAAAAAGAGCGGCTGGGGAGATAGCTCAGCTGGTAGAGTGCTTGCCTCACAAGTACAAGGCTTTAAGTTCGATCCCCAGTACTGCAAAATAAATAAATAAATAAAAAGAAAGGGCTGGGGATATAGCAGTAAACGTCCCGAGTTCAATCCCCAGTGCTCTCCCTTGCCATAAAAAAGATAAACAGACTGCACAAAGCATGCTACATGTTAATAAAGTAAAATCCTAACTAAATACGTGCAGCACACATGTACTCCACAAATACAATGTGAAAGGGTATGAGCCACACTGTTCCTACAGCTGCTCTGTTAATGACAATCTCCTCAGGGGTGTAAGAAGAATAGTAACAAAGAAGGTAGTTTTTGCTTTTCACCTTATGGATTTTGATAACATTTAGGTTTTGATAGTGGACACATATGGGTACCACCTGTATTAATTTCAAAGTTCACTTAGGTTTTGAGGTAAGAGGTGGTGTGTCAGAAGTCCATCCTTATAGCTGGGGGCAGGAGAAAGATCTGGATTTTATCCCTACCCTAAGCTTAATGTTGCTTGTGTGTCTAGGGAATGACTTGCAAACTCTGACACAGTATGATGTAGCACTGACAAGTCAGACTGCTTGGGTTTGAATTCCCACTTATGAGCTGTGTGGCCCTGGACAAGTCACCTACCCTTTCTGTGCCTTACTTTCTCTTTGATAGAAGAGGAATAACAGCATCTCTTAGAGTTGTTCTAAGAAATTAATACAGATAAAGAGTGTAAGTAGAAGAAAGCCAGGCCCCCGGTTTACACCAAGTGTGTAGATTTGGCTACCTGGTCCATGTACCCAGGTTGCTGCTTTTGCTTTTGAAGAAGACTGATTTGTCCAGCAGTGGTCAGTACCTCTGGACATCTGCCACACTGGTCTCATCTCTCTCCCTCAACTGATGCAGTCACCCAGAAACAGACTCCAAACCCTCCGGCCTTTGCTCATAGCATCTCTGTGATCCACTTTGCCAGTCCATGTGCTCTACCCTAGGAGTCAAACTGCTTAGAGGTCACTGCCTCGGGACTCCTTAGAGCAACCCACATAGAAGATCTCTTGCACTAGGCGCGTGAAGTCAAGGGTGGAGAGCGTACTTCACCATCTCCACATTCCTCAGGCAGCCTCAACGTTGGCTACTTAGGGAACACCGGGCGCATCCTGACTACCTCCTAGTCCAAAGCAGACTTAGAGCTCCATCCCTGCCTGACTCCAGGTCCCACCCTGTCCCAGACCTCTTCAGGGCCTCAACTGAATCCGCGTGGACCCAGTGGCCCACCTAGACCCTGGCCAGAGAACGGAAGATCCCTGCCATCAGGGGCCAGTCCCTCCTCCCGATCAGTCTGGTTCCCTCACCCACAGCCACCTTTTCTTGCCACAGCACCCTGTCCCAACGTGCCTCCTCTTGGAGTTAGCTGAGCTACAATCCACCAGCCTATGCAGAACCCATCGACATCAGAACAAGAGGTAAGGCAAGGAATGACCTAGACTTCAGAAGCTGGAGAAGGGAAGACGTCATTGAACAGGAGCCTCCTACCCACCATCACAGGTAGAGAACGTGCTAGAAGGGGCAGACATGTAGCTACCATGAGGTATGCTCAGTCTATATTCTGCCACTGTCCAGTCAGTGTGAAGATATTTCTCTTTGGAGGAGGGAGCCTGGTATTATTTGTAATGAAGAAACATCTCTCCTCCTTCAAATCCAGGTATTGTTTGTTAGAGCCTTTAACTCTGTCTCTGAGCGTCTGAGTTTTTAATCCACTCTGTTTCTCTTAACTTGAGTCACTGTGACATTACCAAATTTTACATACAGTTATCTGTTGCTCTGTAAAGAAATACAGATGGTTTTTGTGGAAATAAACAGTCATTTATTTTAAACAATTGTAAAATAGTTTATGGAAACCAGTGGGGTAATGCATTCAAATAAATGCCAAAACCGGTTGATGGGGAGCCAGGGTGCTAAATCACACTGCTGAGGAATTCAGCTGAGGGGAACAGATAGTAAATCCAGAGTGACAGAATTTCCCGTGATGGCAAAGGTTTCTGACATCCAGTCCAGTACTCAAAAACCACAGCAGTTCAAACCCATTTTGCTTAACACAGCCTTGACAGCCAGTGAAATTAGTGAATTTAGTCACAAGCACCTAAGGACAGAAACAAAAGGAACAAACAAAAAGGAGACTTCATTTGTCTGCAGCCTTCTCTGAGCTACATAAAAGCAGTGACTCCAGCCACAGCCAATGGAGGGCAAGCTTGGGACCGACTGTTTTCAATCACCAGACTCTGCTCTGTAATGGGACACTGGAATCTGAAGACTCCTTCAGATCTGCTCAGGTCAGAGAATGGCTTGGATAGACCACATCCTCCGTATGGCAGTTCCCTGCTCTGTAAAATGAGGGGAGCTGCTGTATGTACTAAATGGGCCCCGGGCAGATTCAGGGAGGCCCAGTGACAGGTTTCATAAACAGCTCAGTGCAAGTGGCTGTGGGGGGCCAGAGCCTTCAGACAGGCGGCAGGTCACAGGCTTCTCGGGGGCTTCCCCCACCTGCCAGAGAAGCACGGGCACGAGTGGCTGCGCCTGCCTTTGCAGGAACAGGGAGCACTCCGTGCCCTTTTTAGCTTCTGATTTTTAGAACCAACTGTAAACCTTTGAACCTTTCCTTTCCAGACCAGTTCTTTTTCCTTGTAATGGTGTTTCCAGTGATGGCACCTGATTCTTGCCATAGATTAACTCAGTGCTTCCTCAAACGCTTGCCATACTCCTCCTATGTGTCGGGCCCCGAGTTAGGTACTAGGGACGGAAAGAGGAGTAAAGCTCTGTGGACTCCGTGGTGAGACAGCACTCACAAGTTTGGGACAGTCTTCCTCAGCTTTCCTCCTCGTTGCTGATGTAAATCAGCTCCCATGTTCTGCTGACTGGCCACAAGTAAGGCTCCCCTGCCCCTGGCAGCAGCCTCCCACCATCCCTGGCCTCCAGCCACCCGCTCTTTACCCGTTGTTGGAGAACGCTCTCTGGAGTCCTACAGCTTCCGCGACTTCCCTATGGACCACGGATCTAGATGCTAACTCGTCCCCCAACCCCAGACCCTGCGCTCATCCTGACTTATTGCTGCCTGTCCTCCAGACCCAGCTGGACTGGCCACCTGTTGTTCAGCGCATTCACCTCATGGCTTCCCACCTCCGGGTCATGGCTGTGCCCTTCCCTTCACCCAGAACACCTGTTCCTCTACTTTGTCAAAGTCACATTCCTCCACTACGGGTGTCCCCTAAGTCCTATTGGATCTCTGACTTGTTGCACCTACTTTTCTCCTTCTGACTCCAGTGACATCAGGCCCTACCAGATCCCCACAGTGGCCTCCTTCCTTTCCCCACAAAAGGTGACTACACCCTCAGCACTGCCCTCCCCCACAGGCTCCACCCCAAGTGAAAAGAGTTTCTACAATCCCAGGGCAGCCAAAAGCAAGGCTTCCTTTTTTAAAATCTGGCTTGGCCTTCATGTCTCATTCTAGGAAGTGCTCTTGCCCTTGGCCCAACCCTGCCCAGAACCCTGCCCTGGATTTCCTTGCGCATCAATTATACATTTTTCCAAATCCACTACACATGCTTGGAAAAAAGAAGGGAAGCCCTGACCAAGAGAACAATTTTAACAGTTTGGAGGATTCCATTTGCCATGACTCTCAGTGACCCAGAGTCCCAGAAGTATGACTGAGAGGCAGGAGTCTACTCAACTTTGCAACCTCAGAACTTGGTAAATGTCTGATGAATGACTTAACAATTAATTGGGGAGATGGTGGTGTCTCAGCCTTTCAGTCCCTTTTAAACTATGAGCTTCTTTCTGGGACAAGTGTGCTTTTAGCATTTAAAGGTAAGTAGTTTTAGCTTTCATCTGTTCTAATGATAGAGAAAAAAGCTAACTGTGGATTTCTCAGGAAAAATTACAATACATTGACCTCTTGACAGGTATTTTTGAGGTTTTTTTTTTTTTAAAGGTAGTTTTGACAGCGGAATTTTTGCTCATCTGTTGCCTTTATGACCCAACCCTGTATAGAATATGGCTCCCTGAATGGCTGTCCCCAGATACTAGGCATTCTCTGCTTTATTGGTCCCTGTTGCCAGCACCTGCACTGTCCCCTCAGCCCTATGGTCCCCTACTGCTAATTGCCCAGCTGCACCTGTTCCTGTCATGTGGGGTCAGACCCTTCAAATACTAGCTCCACCAATCAGAAGGGTTCCTCTCCGCCTGCCCCATAGTCCTCCCAACGACCACTGTACTAAGGGCTTGTTTCAATCAGGACACAAGTATCAGCCAGCACTTCTCTTATTGCCAGTCCCTTGTCTGGCTCTTTATAATAGCCACCTGCATGCTTGCCTCGATACCTTCCACCAGATTGGTAGGATCTTAAGGCCAGGTTCAAGTCCCAGCTCTGCCCACGTGTAAGACCTTGGGAAAGAACTCAGATGTTCTAAGCATTGGTTCCTTACCTCTAAATTGGGGACTGAAATAGGATAGAATAAGAAACAAGAAGAAAGGAAACATGAAGGAAGGACAAGAAAATAAAATTTTTAATTAGAAAGTTTTATGTACTTTCCCAGGCCTGTCATCCCGAAGCCAGTCTTTCTTCTGGGCCAGTCACTCCCAAATTCCTAAGAAATCTGAAAATCTTAAAGTTAACCATAAATCTGTTCACTTATGATAATCATCTTGAGCACTGTTAATTAACCCCCCAATTAATAGATTAAGAGAGATATATCAGAAACCCATAATTTAGGGTACTTTCCAGAGCTATCTATTGATCAGATAACAAAGACCATGTCAGCCTAAGGATCCTGAGATTAACCAGACCACCATAAACCATCTTGAGATCACCAGAGTGATATCATCCCTACATACCTTCCCATACTCTGACCCTCACAAAGTTTCCTTTGTTAAAAGAAGAGCTGAGAATCAACAAGTCACGTCTCTCTCGAGATTGCCCACATTCTCCCTTGAAAGTGTGTCACTTTCCTACATAAGCCCATCGAAGCCTCTGGCACATGCCAAAGTTCTTGTCTGTCATGTAAGCCAAGAACCCCTCCGGTCCCAAGTCAAGTTCCCCCTTCTCTCTGGGAACTCCTCGGACCCCAGTCTGGAGATGCCTCCAGACTTGCCGTGACAGGATGATGATCTGTAGCTCACGTGGCTCTTGTGTAGATTAAATGAGGTAATAGCAGAAGGAAAGCACTTAGCCTGGCATCTAAGTACTCAGGAGTGACTATTTATTACTATACCAATATGATTTTGCACATTTTGCCATGTGCAACCCTCAGGCTATCAAACAGGTAGAAGCTGAATTATAGATCCTGTTTTATTTTAAGTCAATTGTGACTTATAACTAAGATGTTAAAATATGGTTTTCCTTTTGCTCCAAACCAAACAAAAAGGTAAGAACAATGGGAAAAGAAAAGGAAAAAAAAAAAGACAGAGGAGTTGGGCTGCCAGCCATTTTCCTTTCTGGGCGTTTTCCTTCTTGTTAGATCTATTATCTGGGAGCTGGGCTGCCCTGCTGGCTTTCCATTTGCCTTGCTAATAACAGTAAATCCAGCAGCTTCCACTGCAGTTCCTGTCTCCTTCAGCTGACTCCCAGGCCAATCAGCATTTCCTCTGTGCTAATGTCAGATGTTCCCTGGGAAGTCCTGCTGAAAAGAAAATTTATGACAAAAGTTTCTCCTGCTTTTAACCCTTCTGCATATCTAGCTCCAGATGCAAGGTGCACCTGAGGAATTGGCCAGGTCATGCCTGCAAGCATACTCTGTGTTCTTGTTGATGATTTGCTGTTTGACAAAGGCCTGGGACTCTTGGAAAAGCTCAAATGAGCAGCTGGGCAGACGCAAACGTTCTGTCTGTACTTAACATGGACTAAATTTAAGCTGGGTTCCTTAGCAGCTTGAGTCTTACCAAACTATGACTCAAAACAGTAGACATTAAAACAACAACCACAAAAACAACAGTACCACAAAGTTATACCACAAAACTGAGTTTGACTGGGTCTCAAACAGAAAATGGAAGGAGGGCATGGGATTGACATTTGTGGAGGTATACAGTACCAGCAAAGACGACTGAATCTTCACAACAATGCTATGAAGAAGATGCTATCACTATTTTCCCTTACAATTAAGGAAAATCAAGTTCAAACAGGCAAAAAAACAACACAGAGCTAGCACAAGTAACAGGGCGAGATGGAGTCAGGCAGCTTCTTCTGGCAGTCAGGCCTTACCCTCCACAGTGAAGAGCAACCAAGAACCTGGGAGGAAGCTGGGACCTTATTTTACTGAAGAGGAGACTAAAGCAAGGAGTTCAGAAAATGACATGACGAAGGTCACCAGGGAGCAGTGGCAGGGTCAACTCTTGCCAAAACAGGAAGCACGAGCTTCTGATCCGCGGCTGAATTCCAACATAAGGGCCGCAGGGGGAGAAGGTTCCCATGCGGACTTTCAGGAGACAATCCTCAGCAGAAGAGGAAAGCAATGGCCGTCTGCCGAGGTTCAGGTTCACTGGCAATGGCGACAGTGGTGAGAAGCCACTACCAGGCCCATGCAGACCTTATGCTTTTGGCATATGACAGGTTTCATCCTAAGTACATTCAAGTCTTCAGGGATAGCTACATTCTAGCTCAACTCTGGCTTCTCTGTGACCTCTCCTCTACCTCTCCACAGAAGTTAGACGATATACTTAACCAGATTAGTAGATCCAGTAAACTAATTTTTGTCCCGATTTAAAAGGAAAAAAGAATGTCAAAATGTACATGTGACAGCTGTTTGGGACTCTAATGTTATGGAAAAGCAGCTGTTTTCATTTATATTAGAGATATTAGTCATTCTCAGACTGGGACAGAGTATTTGGCTAATAGCTTGTGCTTTAACCTACAGAAAATACAGGTCACAGAGACAAAAACGTTGGCAAAATTCACAATATGATGGTTATACTCAAATGACACTTTGTTCTTAAAAAGTTTGGAAATATTTATAATGGGAAGCAACTATTAATAATGATGTTCTCATAGAAATCTGACATCTAATTCAATGAAATGGATGATAGCTTTTAGGAGAAGGAAGTTCCTAAATAGAGAAGGTTCATGTAAGTAAGGGAGAGAGAGCTTTGTAAGCTCTAGAATTTGAAAGTAAGCTGTTTTCTTTTTACAAATTTGAAAACTTATTTTTACTTCATCAAAGTAACATATATGGCTTTGAAAGTAAATAATACTGCAAGTCCCATGGTGAAAAACAGTTAGTCCCTGCCCGCTCCCAAGTTCCTCCTTATAGACAACAATTAGTTTAAGCTTTTTTTGGCTGTTTCTCCAGGTACTCATCTTCATGTTTTAAACTTGTTTTATTTCTTATTAGCACTCCTATTTAGCTATTATAAAAATCATTATAAATACAAAATGGTATCTGCAGCTTCCACCACAAAAGACAAGCATGCAACATGCGCTCCCCACCCCACCCTTCTCCCGAAGGTCAGAGGGCTTTACTCTTTTTCCTCTGTAACAGGGCAGCGGCTCCCTCCTGCCCAGCACCCTTACTTGACAGTCCATCCCTCCAGTGTCTGTCTGTGGCATACTCCTCTGGCTTCCCAAGGATTCCCAGGAGACAGTGTCATTATGGGAACTTGTGTGGTAACACTGATTTTAACAGATGTGCATGACTTCATTTTTAACCCAAGTGTGATGAATTTGCTCCTAAACAATCAGTGATGACCTGGGCTGGCAGGGAATGAAGAGGCTGTGGGTGGCAGATTGGCTTTTCAGTTGATTTTACAAAAGGTGTTAGCCAACAAACCAACTGGGCCAGCAGTGGTACTGGTAACCCAAAAGGAACTCGTGTCTGTCCTCAAGGGGCTTTCATTTGCATGATTTACTCAATTAAAGCTCAACACCACTCTCCCACAGCCTCTCCCAAAGGAAAAGCAGGCTCACAACCTTTTCCTTCTCAAGGTACTGACAGCTGGCAACACCACTGCATTAGGGGCTTACTGGAGACAGGCCCAGGATGCCTCTGTTGCAGGGCCAAGTAGATGAGGGACTATTCTCTCTAGCAGCTTCCAAGACTGAGACAGGGCTGTCTTTCTTCATGGTCTCCAGATGGAGACACTCACAACTCAGTTCACCCTGTTCCCGCTGCCTTCTCCATTTCTCCCAGCAGCAGGAATGGTCAAAATAAGAGTTGCATGGAATAAATGGAAAGACTGAGGAAATGCCTGTTCCTCGGGACAAGACAGTCTTCAGCAGGCAAATCACAAACCTGGGGACTCAAGGAAGTTCTTTCTGTAGGAAAATGAAAAAACTCATACAAGCTGCAAGCGAAAACCCCTATCCAATGTGTCTTATTGGTCTGTTGGGTTTTTATCCATCATCTCTCCATCAGAATATGAGGTCAGAATGGGCAACGGCCAGCATACCCACTGCCCAGAACATAGTACGGGCCCCATAAATACCTACTAATGTGTGGTTTGCTTTCTTACACACTGTTTGAAAGATCTGCATGACCCACAGTGTTTGTTTTTTTTTTTGAAACTTAAATCACATTTTATCTTAAAATTCACATTGTTCTGCTATTAAATGCAGCATGGGTAAAAGAAAAAAGCAAGCAAGCAAGCTAGCTGAGTTTTGCTATGATTTGATATTTCTATGATCATGTGGTGACAGTTTCTGGGAAGACTGAAGAGTTCAAACAGACCACCTTGTATCTTTTGCAGCATTTCTGCTTTAATCATATCTCACTGATTTTGTTTGAAAAATTGGTTCAATGACACTGGCATCCACATGCTTCACTGACTGTGATCAGCAGCTAGGGATCTAGAGAGGTGGATGCTCATACCTCTCCTTCCAGACCTCCCTGTGCTAATCCAGTGCCATTTGCCTGATCTTTGTCTCTGGATATTGTGACTGCAAGGCAGAAAAAGTATCCTCTCTGACTAGCTACTTTTCTTCTTCCTGCACCCCCCCCCCCATTTAATGCACTTAATGTTGTAGGTATGCAAGAGAAAGTAACACTATTTGACTCAAAAAGGAAAATTTTACACATTATTGCAGTTGTTTAAAACTGTCTTCTAAATTGCTGGGACAGATAGACTTTGTTGAGGATGCACAATTTAAGGGGCAGATGCAGCACTCCAAGCCTGTGTAGAACTCTACAATCATTCTCTTCAAAGTCACACTGACGTTTGAGTGCACTGCTTTCTTTTAAATGTTTTAGAAGAAACAGGCACTGGGAGGTACTAAACTATTAATACAAAAGTTTTTAAAAACCACTTGTAAATAAATTTGTTACAGGTAATTATATAGTGTGCTCACTTTAGAATTTTTGGCCTAGGAAATTAAATTTGTTGATACAAGTCACATGATGAAGGAGCTCTAGGATAATTAACCCATCCTTCAATATATGGTATGGTTACCTTGTTAGTAAAAAACCATGAGGGCTCATACTCTGGATCTAGCTTTCTTCTTGTTCAAAAAAAAAAAAAAAAAAGAAAAGAAAAGAAAAGAAAAACAGTGCTTCCAGCAGAATCAAATTCAAACACAATTCAAGGGCTCATTCTGCATAGGGGACACAATTTCCATAGACTTAATATACTAGAAAACAAAAAGTGCAGGAAAAGGCCAAGTCTTACATGTAGAAGAGGAAAGAAACCGAATCCTACAGACAAAGCCAGGTTTCCTGGTGTACCTGGCACAGTGGTGGCAAAAGGGATGACAGCAGCTGAGATCAGGTGAGCACTTATTAAAGACTGGTTTTTTAATGTGTTCTCTGAGAGGCAGTTATTACCCTTATTTTCAGAAAAGATAGCTGATGTGGGGAAGGGATGATGACTTGCCTAATTTCATGGCTTGTGAAAGGTACAGCTGGGCTGAGGACCTGAGCTGATTTGGTTCCAAAGGCTATATCCTTTCTATTGACTCGTGCTGCCACCCCAAATAAGGTGTCTTTGGTATTTTTAGGGAGAAAGTACACCTGCCTCCTCTGAGCTCGGGTCTGTAACCTTACTCATACTGCTCACAGTGGTGAGCAGTATGGTCTGTGGAAATGAAGGTTTGCATCCCAGCTCCACCACTTAGACTCTGTGTGACCTTACAAGTTTCTACAGTCTCTGAGCTTTAGTTCTCTCTATAAAACAAAAGCAACCAATTCAAATCGCTGTTTTTAAGAAGTAAAATATAATGGAAAAAAGTGTTTAGCAGATAAGAGTATCAGTAAGTGGTAACCATTATTACACGGTCATTATGTATACAACTTAAAACCACAGGTCAGTGGCAGAAACTGTGACCTCAAAAGATGTTATTTAACATATTAGATAATGAAAAATAAAATATTCCATAAGAAAAGACTGGAGTTTTCATTGCCACAAGCATATATATGTGTGTGTGTGTGTGTGTTTGTGTGTGTGTGTATGTGTGTGTGTGTGCGTGTATATATATATATATATATATATGAAATTCATAATAATATAACCTGAGTCTGAATTACATATTTTTAATTTTGGTAAGTTCTTTCTTATTTTTTATGAGCAGTTTCTTTTCACAAAAAGTTGAGAGAACTATACGCTGAAAATCCACTTGCCTACCACCTAGATCTTATAATGAACAATTTACTATATTAGCTATATCATATATTGACCCATCAATCCATCCTATTTTTTGGGGGGTGGGGGGAGTACCAGGGATTGAACTCAGGGGCACTTGACCACTGAGCCACATCCCCAGTTCTATTCTGTATTTTTTTTTAGAGTCAGGATCTCACTGAGTTGCGTGGCACCTCACTTTTGCTGAGGCTGGCTTTGAACTCATGATCCTCCTGTCTCAGCCTCCCAAGCAACTGAGATTACAGGCATGCAACACCACGCCGAGCAATCAATCCATGTGCATCAGTACATGTGCCCTAAATACTTCAGTGAGGAAATCATTATCAAGTCTGACGTTTAAGATTTTCATTTTACTTTTGGGTCAAATTTACATAAGATGACATGCACAAATCTCATGAATACAATTTGACAGTTCTAACAAATGCATATACCTGTTTGATCCCAGCTCCTGCCAATACTTTGATTTCCTGTCAATATACAGACTATTACCCTTACTCCAGAGAGCTCTGGATCAGTCTCCCACATTAAGTGAAGAAGCTGTGGTACAGGGAAAAACACACAGGGCTCAAGAATCAAATTTCACCAATATTACTAGTGTGCACACACACACTGAGTATACATAGGTGTGTGTATATACGTCTTCTATTTTATATATATCCTCAGTTTTCTTGACTGGAGGGAAAAAAAAAAGAACAAAAAGATAATGCCCATCTCACAAGGTCTTTTGTAAAGGTTAAATACAAAAGTACCTGGAATACAGTTAAGTTTTTAGTAGAATGTAATTAAATAGAAATCATTACCTTGGTACTTTCTCTCTAGCTTCCCATCTCCCCTCAATCTAAGGATGCCTTCAAAAAGAAAATGTTAAGGACAAAAAAAAAAAAAAAAGGTTAAATGAGAGATGAGGGAAAAGGCATCTCCCTGCATAGGCAGTCCTCTCCCAATTTATCCACTCTGACTTCAGCTAATTAAACATCTGTCTCAACGGGGTCCTCAGCAAATTAGTCATCCCCACTTTGTGACACTGATTGTTGGTTACAGCCTTTCCCCACTTGCTACCATTCCCAGAAACTTCTAGGAGTTTACTCACCAGGCACACGGCAAGGAATGATGCAGGGTCCCCATTAACCCCCTACAGTTGCCCTTGGTGCCAGTGCTGTTCATAATGCTGCCAGACGTGTCCTCAGACATGCCTCCCCCAAATAAACCTGCTAAGGGTGACAACTTTTCGTCTACATTTCTGATTTCTATAATCTAATATATCTTCTAAATGTTATGGATGTATATGTACCAAACTAAAACAAAGTATTTAATAAAAATTTTACTAAAAACCTTTTTTAAAAATTAGTTTTGATGACAAAGCAAGCAAGTAACATAAGGTCTCAAATGAGCTGGACTAGAGTCTGGTAACTCACCAGGCAGACCTTTCTGAACACATAAACAAAAGCTTTGTTGATGATCAAAAGGTCAGCAGGTAAACAAGTCAAAGTGCATAGTCTGAGTGTGTGCCCCTCTATATATGGGCACGCACGCACCTGCCCACCTGCTTGGGCAGAAAGAGGGGGAGGCAGGTTGGGAGAAAACTGTATTCTAAATTACAGGGCACATCTTAGAAACAGTTTTCTGAAATTAGACTTTTTCTCAATTCCTTTTCCCACTCAAAGAACTGACTAAATTATATCTTTTAGAAAGAGAGATGGCTAATGAACACATTAAAAACACTTAGCTACAATAAAGACCCAGATATGCAAATTAAAATGAGATACTAACCACTAACCACCAGTTTGACAAAAATTAAAGATCAATAACATCCAGGGTTGGCAAGCAGGGGAGAGTGCTCTCATATACTTTTTTTTTTTTTTTTCTCATATACTCTTGGGACTGACAAAGTATAAACTTCTTGAAAGGCAATTTTTTTTTTATCAACATATTAAGTAAGTGAACTTCTAACAAGCAGTCCTGCATTTAAAATCTGGCACAAATGTGCAATGAATATTTGTTCAAAATTGTTCACTGAATTTTTTTGTATACTCAATATTTTGAAATAATCGAAGTATCTTTCAATAGTGCTAAATATAGAAAAGTAAACCCCTTTACACATACAAACTTTTTCATGAGTTCACTTGACAAACATTTATTGCATGTCCTCAACTACATGACAGGCACCCGGCAGATGTTAATACAGGTACTCACAAAAAAGAAGAAAAACAGGGACCTTGCCCACATGATCTTATAGCCTGTATGCATACCTAGGAGAACTGAATAATAATAATTAAAAAAACCCCAAAGATTTATACCAAAGAATGTTAGAGGAAACTTCATGCTTTTTACTGCACACCTCCAAATTATTTGATTTTTTCAAGTATTTAATTTTATTAAAAAATTGTTTTCAAGCTTATCTTTGCCACCACCTTCTTCTGAGATTAATTCCAGGGGATCCAGCTGTAGCTCTCAGCTATCCTGATTCTCCCAAATTGTGCATTCAGCTCTAGTAAGAGAAACCCGACTTTTACCAAGATGTCCATTCCTCCACTTCCTCTCTTCCCCACACCGTAGTTAGGGTGCCATCATCTGCCAGGCAGGTTCCTCAGGAGTCTCCGCACGGGTGCTCTTCTCATGTTCTCTGGCCTCTAAGACATTTGTACAATGCTGATGGTGTGCATTAAGAAATTCTGACTGCATTGCCCTCTTTTCAGTGGTCCCCCTCTGCCTTCAGAATAAAGTCCAAATTTAACACTTTACAAACATGACCTAGCCCCAAGTGACCACCTTAGCCTCATTGTGCCCTGCCCTCCAGCTCATGATCCTGAGTTGCTTGTGGTTTCCTTCCTTCAGCTGAGCATTCTTTCTCATCCCTCTTTGCCTGGCCCATTTCTGTTCCTCTTCAGGCCTCAGTCAGTTAACATGCTCAGATAGCCATCCCTGACTCCCCAAGACTGCACCAGGTCTCCCTTCCTTCTAAGAGCACTCAGGCCTGAACTTACTTCCACTTGTCACATGCATGGGGTTATTATTACCTGTTTATTTGCTTGTCTCCCCAACTAAACAGCAAGCTCTTTGAGATCAGGATCAATTCTTGGTCTCAACAAAATCCCTAGTGCCCACAAGTGCCTATTATGTAATAAGCCCCAATAAATGAAGGAACCTCTTCCAGGTCTGAGAATACAATCGGGCCCAGACTCGTCAGCTCCATCTCCTGTAGGTTAGCTCTGTCCCCATCTTCTACAGAACTTCTGTTTTATGACAACATCTCAGAATACATGGTCTTCTGCCTGGAACATTCTTCTCATTGCCATCTATCAAACTCCTAATCAATCTCCAAACAACCATCAGGGAAATCACACAGGAGCACATTTTCTCAGCCCTGCCCGCCCGTAGTGTTACACACTGCAGTCCCTCCTCACCTGCACGGCTTCAGTGGGCTGTGTGCTTATGCATCTTCCTGTTTGGGTGCCTCTTTCTGTGTGTTCTCATCAGGTTTTCCACCAGATTTCTAGTTCAGTACTGGCACAGAGCAGGGAGCATTTAATGCTGACTACTGAACAGCGGCACCTTAGAGCCAAACAGAGCCTAAAAGTGCACAGTCCATTCATGCAGTGAGTCCTCCCACACTCACCATTTTCCCACAGTAGAGCTCAGGCAAGGGAGGCCCAGAGAGGTTAAAAGTGTGATTATATAGTCCCACAGACCCTTGATTCTAAGATTCTAAAACACACTTTTAAACATTTCTAAAATCAGAATATTATAATCAATATGTGCATTTAATATGCTAGTATTTCTTGAGAGCCTATTATTAAATGAGTTGTGCTCTAGAATTAGCCCTCGGTGGACCCAGGGACAGAGAGTTAAATAAGTTTAACTAGAAAGGCTGTGTGTGCCTCCCACCCTCACAGAGCCTCTTAAAGTGTATGTCTTTTCTCTTCTTTTCATTCTGCTTTTTCATTAATCTAATCCATGCTTCTGACTGCCCTAGATGAAGTGAATGAATAGATTTTGTAATGGAAAAGGAACTTCTGAAAGATTAGCGACTAGCAGGAAGAGTAAATGCTGGTCAAATGTAGTTTTGGCGAATGATATATTTCAAGTTTTTCTGATGTGGCAGTTGCGAGAGCTCATAACACCCTTCTAAAATAATTGGGTCTCTAAAGTGGTTCCAAAAGATTTTTGCTTGACATAAATTCTCTAAATTTCCGGGCTTTCTGGATAAAATAGTTGACTGCAATGCCATCTTTAACATGCTCTGCTCTATACTGGAGAAGATCCATCAGGAGCCTCACAGCACTCCAGACAGAGGGAGGCTCAGGTGAGATGAAACAGCAAGATAAAGAGGCAGGGACAGGAGGCAAGGAGGAATACTTACCTTGGAGCTTCCGGCCTAGGGCACTTCCGAGTTACACATTTAAACACCTTAGCAGTCCTAATTTACTGTATCATTTTGCCACTGGGTCACTGGATACCAATATCAGGTCTTTATTTCTTCCTTGACTCCCATACACAAGTGGCATCAACATGATTATTTATTCCTTCATCAGGAGAAGTTGTCTGCAGAAATTACTGCCTCATTGGGGGGAAAAGTACACTTAAATAGTCCTATTTATTTTTTCTTCCTCTTTTTTCTCCTTTTAGGATTATCTGCTATAGTATAAGGAAACCATACTTCTGTGTCCCTAGCTTACAAACTCCATCTCCAAAGAACAAAGGACCTTGGGTTTTCTCTTTACACTTAGACATGAAGTAGGTCTCTGTTTGACCCTATCGCCAGAAGATTCTTTAGCTTACTTGAGCCTTGAAGAGCATTTCAAAGGCTCAAAGAGTTTTAAAAACCTGACTCCATCTACAACATACATGGGTTTCCCTTCTTAACAGGGCAGCTCAGGCCAGGTGTATGTTGCTTTAAGAAAGCTAGACATAAAACATTAAAACTGACACCAATACAGACAAACTGTGCAATTACAAAAAGAATTCCTGGCTTTATATCCAGATTCACCACAGGGTTCCTTTAAATGCTGCTCTTCCCTAGTGCATTTAGATCTCACAATCAATGAACATTTCTGTTTACAGAATTTTAAATTTGTTTTCCCATTAGGGTTCTAATAAGCAACATGGTACAAATAAAAAGAGTATGGGCTCTGAGGTCAAAAAAGTCTGGGCTTCAATTTAGATTCACCATTTACTTACTATGGAAATTTGGGTAACTAACTTCTCTCAGAGCTGGGGAAAGAGAAGCTGGGAGAAATACCTGATTACACATGTAGTTATCAGAGCTCCCTGCTTCTAAAAACACACTGTATGTGTGTGTGTGTGTGTGTGAGAAAGATAGGGGATTGAACCCTGAGGCTCTCTATCACTGAGTATTTCCTCAGTCCCTATTATTATTATTATTTTTTATTGTGAGACAGGGTCTTGCTAAGTTGCTCAGGCTGGCCTGGAACTTGCCATCCTTCTGCATGAGCTGGGGTTATAGGCAATTGCTACCATACCCAGCTTTCTTTTTTTTTTTTTGTGGTGCTGGGGATTGAACCCAGGGCCTTGTGCAAGCGAGGCAAGCACTCTACCAACTGAGCTATATCCCCTGCCCTGTACCCAGCTTTTCTGTTCCCTTTTTTTCCCCTTCAGTGCTGGGGATGAAATACAGGATACACTGTGTGCTAGGCAAGTGCTCCATTGCTGAGCTACACTCCCAGCCCTCCATTTGCTTTTAAATATTTCTGAAGTCTCATCTATAAATCAGGTATAATAAAGTCTGCTTTCTGGGTGTATTGTACAGATTAAGTGAGGTAATATCTGAAGAACACAAAGGTGCTCAATACATCAGCCCTCACTCCCCTTGGAAATCAGATCCTGCTTTTGGAAAGACCAGCTCCTCCTCTGACCCAAAGCCCTTTAAAACACTCTTGATAAACAAAAACTCATTTGCATACAACTTTCTACGTCTGTCTGGCATGAAAATAAGGCCTACCATGTGCAGTATTGCAGACTGACCCTGTTGCTGGCTCCAGCAGGTCCACACAGGGCCACAGGTCTAAATTCCTCCCCTTTGCCTTGTCCAGGTCTATCTGACCTGTACACACTGTAACCACCAATTCTGTACACTGTCCCCCGCTCTCCCTGGCCTCACATTTCTTTCCAGTTCTTTTCTTTCTTTGGGTTCATGGTCTCTGCATGTTCCTTCTCCTCTTTGAGACTCAGTGGTTGGAAGTTTGGATTTTATTCTGAATGCAACTGAAGTCAGGGAAGAGTTTGGAGCATATACGATCTGATTCATATTTAGAAAAGTATCTCTGATTGCTAAAAAGTGCTTAAGAACAGAAGCAGGAAAACCAGCCAGGGTGCTATTTTCAATAGTCCAGGTGATAATCACAGTGACTTGGGCTTATTCAATGGAGATGGAAGAGACTGAATGGATTCAGGATATATTCTAGAGGTGAAACTGACATGTCTTGCTAATTGTTAAGACATGGGGAGATACAGTAGGGAAAAACCGAGGACTGACAATTGGCCATGTGGTTTGGTGATTGGGTGGATGACTGTACCCTATGCTGGGCACTTATTGTGGGTCAGTCTCTCTCTCTCTCTCTCTCTAATTATTTTAGTTGGCAATAGGCCTTTATTTTATTTATATGTGGTGCTGAGAATCTAACACAGTGCCTCCCACATGCTAGGCAAGCACTATGCCACTGAGCCACAATCCCAGCCCTATTCTAAGTCTCTTAAGAGTCAATTTGACTACAATTTTGGGGCGGGAGAAGTTAAGTAAATTCAACTGTGTAATCTAAATGTTCTCTTTATCCTTAAATATGGCAAGCCACTCCTTTGAATGGCACTGCCCCTCGTCATAATTCTCCACAGCCTCTTATGAAGGTCACTATTCAAATGTCAATTTCCAGGGAAAAGTTTCCTGAACGTCCTATAGGATGCAGTGAGTTCACCAGCATTCTAGTCTTCTCCCTTTCAGGTCCTTATGTTTACTCTCCTTCTAGAACATAAGGTCCTCCTCAGCAAGGGCCTTGTGGATCCTCACCACTGCTTCCTTGATCCAGCTCATACCTAATATATGGGGGCACATGAAGAGTGAATGTACCCCACAGCTACAAATATACTATGGATCAATATATATCGATAGATGTCACATGAATTTTTAAGAATTCAATGATGCCATTATTAGTGTTCCTCAGACCAGAACCCCACTCCCTGTGGTAGATACTTGTCCCCTTTCTCTGCTGTTAGCAGTACTTTAGGGAATTCCCTACTCTGCTTTAAGGAACACCTTGGTGACATTCTAGGGGTCTTGTGAGATCAGAGAAAACTAGCAAGCAATAGGTTCTCTGTGACTTAATTTGACAAAGCTAACACTTTCACGTTATAGGTGAAATTTTATAAGAGAGAGTAGAAATGCATGTCACAAGGTTTATAACAGCAGAACTTTTTTGTAAAAGAATCTCCACACTAATAAAAATTTGTCTTTCACATCAAAAGGCAAGAATGGATGGGGATAAAGAACAGTGAATATGCATCTGTTCAACTTTCAGCAGATAATAGAGAAAAGCAACTCCATTTCATAATGAGAATGAATACTGAATCGGAGTGACACAGAATTCTACTCTGCTTGGTTAATCCCGCTTCGAAGGCTTCTCTCTTTTGTAGATCAAGAGGTTCCTGAATTTCTGGGTCAGTGGTAAAATTGAAACTGATCTGCCTCCATTTCTCAACTGTATCTCTGTAATACTCAACATCACGTTTTAGGAGACTGGTGGGTAACAGTATTTTTAAACAACAATAAACAGAATACTGAGAAGCTCAGGAGGTCACTGATAATGCAGGTGATACCGATGAACTGAGGTCTCTATTTACTAAACAGGTGAGTATATTTTACCGGCTGAATCCTGGGGCCTGACAGGTTATCTTCACTGTGTCAAAAACTCACTCATATAACTATTAAAATTAATAAAAAGATTTCATTAAATTTCCTGAAACCTGATTCTCCATTTACTATTTTCTTCAACAGTGGGGACTCCCTAGCAATGCACATAGATTCCAAATGTCAATAGGTCAGTAATAAAATGAAAAGCTATAGAGAAACTGTAAAAGACAATTAAAAATAGACTTTAAAAAATGGACCTTAGTGGAGAGCTGACAGGAACACACTGTGGAGGGACCACTATAGCTAAGTACTTGAATATTAACAGGAAAAAGCCCTGCAGTATTCACAAATAGTTATGATTTGATGAAATAATTATAAGTAATACAAGTCAAAATTTGGATTAGTTACAAGAGATTGTAATGATATTCTATCCTAAAAAGCAAAACTATTTTAAAGTCCTCTGTGTTTCCATTGACAAAGCAATTTACCTAAAGGAGTATTTCTGCTCAAATACTACTTTCTGATTTTTTTTTTTTTACAAATAGCAAGTGCCAAAGGGAAGGACAATAAAGTATTTAAATATTAGGACTGTCATTAAGCCCACAGTTTGATTTAATAATGAAATAGTTCAAATTCTTAATTTATTGTTACTATTAAATGAAGTGCTATGTGGTCATTCTGGAAAAAGCAGAGAAGTTAAAGGTTTGTGGATTAGGACAGAGGCTTGCTGTTAGTCTATCAGAGGATTTCTGAAATCTTGCTCTACTATTAATTAACACCTAATGAACAGAGTGAGAATACCAATTCCACGTGGCACACACACGTTGCTTTATTTCAGATGGCGTTTTCCCACTTCTCACTTAAGTTAAATAACAATAACAAAGAGACAAATGGGTTCTGCATTTCATCAGATAAAAGCTGCTTGACAAGAGGGCTGAGCACTCTGATCCTGTTCTGGACATGGGACATAAGAGGACACTGTGGGATACTAAGGAAGTAAAGGACAAGTATCTCTAGCTTGGCATTTCTTCCTACCAAGTTCATGACTAAGTTCACGTGTCATAATGGGCAAGTGTTAAGTATTTTATAGCAATTATGAGTATCAACATATTTTCTTTAAAGTAAATGTACTTGTGTTCCCCTCTATGGCATCGGAATTTTTCCTCTTTTCGTTAATCACCCTTTAAGAAAAATCCACTCCACATCACAAAGTGCAAAACCACAAAATATACTCTGCCTTTACCATGCTAACCTTAGGCAAATATCTTAGCCAACTGGAGATCTTCCTATATCAAGAGACCAGACTTTTAATAAAGCAATTGAAAGAGGGCTTTGGATTAGGAAAATGGACAGTAATTTATGTAAATGTATCAATCTCAATTGGCTTTCTAGTATGAAAAGGAATAAATAATGCAGATCACTTTTTCTGATATGAGTCCTAAGTCTTTGCCAAGGATATGGCAAAGACTCTGATGGAAATGGTGAACATAAATAAATGTGTGTGTGATAAATGTGGATGCTGGGGATGGACATAGATAAACAGGCATAAAATTGGACAGAGATGGCTGCAGACAGAAGGAAAGACACTGGCTCAGCTGTATTCCAATAACTTTATAGGAGTTTCATGGTCTTAAAAAACCTGTGACAGCAGAATTTCTATTAAGAAGGTTAAAAAAGTTCTAATTCCTTCTTAGGGACAATTCAAAATACTGCATTCTTACAGTATAAGAATTATGTCACAAAATATGCTATTATGTAAAAAATTTAGAGACAAACAAGAGAAAAGAACCTAGACTCTAAAGGAGAATGGATGCTTATTAAATATCTCTGAGTATCTGAGGCTCTTTAAAAATTACTGATTGGCACCTGGAACCCCAAAACATCTACTTTCCCCTGGGAAGCAGAGGCTATGCCTCTTCAATCATCCCTTAAATGCAAAGAGGTTTGACCCCCATGCAATAGATAAAAGTCACCCAAAAAATGAACAAAAGAGGTGTTTGGAAAAACCAGAACACCATTCATCCCAGCTAACGACTTGTTCATTATGAGTGATGATGGATAAAGACTTCTCATGCTGAGATGAAATCAAGATTTATATGCATTGTTTCCTCTCCCAACTTGTGGGAAGATCATCATCATTTAATTCTATCTCTGCGGCCAGTGATGGGCATCCAGAGAGCTGGTTATCAAACGGCGCAGTCAGCTGGCAAAAGCCGAAACGTGCAGTTGGCACATCTGGACGGAGCCGCCACAGCCGAGGGTGAACAATGACTCCTGGCAAGCATCCAAATTGCTTGCAGACGCTAGCAGGTCTCATCTACAACCGCCCCTACCAGCATCTCTCTCTCTCTCTCTTTTTTATGAGAATCAGATTTTCATTGCTCCATTCAATTGCTCTCCTCTGCCATTTTTTACAGCTCTTATCGTTCCCCTGGAATATGGCCTTGAGACAGCTCATCCGTGTCCTTCACTGTGTTATCTCTTCTAACTTTTATTAAAACTTCAGCTTTCATCTGAAGATAGCTAATTAAATCTGGAACAGATTATATGCTTCCCCTTAAAAAGAGCACAAAACTATTTTCTTCAATAAGAGCAATGCTTTTTTTCCTTTCCAAAAGGTAAAATCAGGTGTTTAAGAAGTCTTTTTATTTACAAAGCTCTTTGACATGTCATATACAGGTTGATTTATATTAAAGTTGTCTGTAGTATGACAAATCTTAGAGCTATTTCTCAAAATAATTATTTTTCAATACCAGCAATATGTTTCCCCCATATTCTTTAAATATCATAGCTAGGACCATGAGCCTATTTTCTACACCAAGTTGGGTAGTAAAGAGTTAAAAGACTAATATGTATTTGTAACCATAAAGTGATTTATCTTTAAAAAATATTTTTGAAGGTTGCCCTCATTTAGTAAAAATGAAATTTTTTTCTTCTATTGCCCCCCCCCACCCCCCGTATCTTAGACACTGGTAACTAAAGTTCTCCTTTGAAAAATTATGTGAAAACATGAAATTTAAGGCAATAATTCAAGTTCAGGATTGATTCAGTTTTTAAGACAGTTTTACATCAACTAATGGTTAATACAAGTAGCTCTATCTTAATTTACCACAAATTATTAATGATGGAATGTCCATAACTGATATGAACACATTCTTCTCACATATGCCACTGACCCAGTCTCTTCCTAAGGCCCAGCCGGGGTTTGGTTGGGGGTGGGGGGAGTTAAATCACTTTTTTGTGTGTGCATGTTTGCTAACCAAACCTCCTAGCAATGATATCTGAAGAATCTAGCCCTTTTCACTAAGGGTTAAGCGTCCGTCGGATTCAGCTCTCCCACCTGATATCTTCTGGGATCCTTTTCTTCGCTTCACCGCCTTCAGCAAGATCTCCTTCATGGTGACCTTGGTATTGTCCACCTGAATGAGGGAGAATCCATGAGCAGCATTTCTGCAGGAAAAGACAGATGTTAAATCATCACCAACATTCAACCAGAGAGATGTTATTACAATCTTCATTATATTTCAGAAAGTTTTAAAGTGTACATAGATTATTTGTGCCTCTTACTTGAAAACAGGTTGTATTTAATATACTTCTAATGTGGAGTGGCAATCATTGTAATACAAGTAGTTCCAAATTAAAGAGAGGTCAGGGTTAGGGAAGGTTTTGGTTTTTTTTGTTCTTCTGATTTATCTCAAATTGGACCTAATAGGTGTGTGTGGGTCAATAATACTGTGTGTTCCTGATGCTGGCTCCACTCAGTCAAATCCTGCAGCAAGGACTGACAACTGGAAACTTAGCGTGTCAGCAGATGTCACTGCAGGCAGATCCTGCCATTGTAATAAGCAGCCCTGGAGGAAAAGCATCATGGGGGCTGAGGGAAAGGACACCCCAAAGCAATTTAGATGGGGAAAAAGAAAAGGCTCTTCTAACTGGCTAGTAAAGCATACATCTCTCTTTGTATATATTATTAGATATACAGTTTGTACACATGTCAGTAGGAATGTTTACATTTACTTAGTCCTAAAAAGCCAAACAAAATATTACCTGAAGCACAAACAATTACAGGACAAAACAAGAGCACTATGTGTAAGCTTCTAATCCATCAAATTAGGTAGGGGTGGGGGCTTCATCTAAGGGAAAAACAGCTAAGGAACAAGTAATCTAAAAACAGCTTTTGTTAATTGCAAAAGCAAGTATCACAACTACTACCCACTACGCCTGGGCACGGGAACAAAACAGGCCCATTCCAAATAGTTCATGTAACAAACAGGACCCAAGTTTCCAACTATGGAACATGGGAATTGCCATAAGGAGTCTGGTCACATTCCCATTTCCCTGTAAGAATCTCAAAGGGGAACATGGCCAAAAATCATGGCAGAACTTCCTATTGACAAGAAATCTGAAAGAAAAGCCAAAGCCCCAAGCTAAGTCCTGGAAAAGCTTCTCAATGGTAGGGCAGACTGGGAAGGGGCCTGAAGTCTAGATTGGACCCAACCAGGTGGCTGGCTCTCCACAGGGGCGAGAGGCCGATCTCAAAACCAAGAACCCAATTTGCTTCCCTAATACAGAGACATATCCACAACCCTCCTCTCCATACGGATGGCTGTTTAATCCTTGACATTCCATTTGTTAAAAAGCAAAAGCCGATGCTGGTCCGGCCAGCACGATCATCCATTTTAACTTGGTCAAGTTCTTGCTATTGAACAGCAGGCCTGAGAACTGTCAAGCTAATTTTACTGAACACTCTGTTACTGAATCATGCCTGAGCCCTGGCCATTCTTTACCTCAGTAGCTGGACCCCATCCCAGAACAATCTTTAAAAGTTTATTTTACTGATCAAAGCAAAATAAGAAATAGCTCTTTTTAAAAAACTATATTTAGGGAGTGATGCAGTAAGTGATACTTTGGCAAGAGTACTGAAATGTAAAGTGCCTTGTGCATTTAAAAACTTAGGGGTATTTGTTCTGGCACGAGGCCAGTGTGTGTTTGGAAAAAATGCCAATCAACCACGTTCAGATTTGCCTTCACCAGCTTTCTCCTCAGAAATCAGTGTGCGCTCCATCTGTGGTGATATGTAGGGCGATGGATGAGCAAGGCTGAACGGGAACACAAGTTCTTGGGCACTCACAAACTAGTTTCGGCCTAGAGACTTCATGAACTCCCACCTGTCCGGGTTCTACTTGAACTATTGTAGATCTGAGTCTGCTTATAAATTGCTTATGTTCTCTCCTGATCTGCTGCTGGCTGATACTATTACCTCAAGCCAAAATGTTCATCTTTTTCAGCAAAGGCAGACTAAAAGCTCCAAAGGAAGTCTTGTGTTTGGACTAACGTCCATAAATTAAAAGTGTCCTTTTAAAAGATTTTTGAACAGAGGAAAATCCCCAGTCTGTATTTTTCTGTCATTTTACCAAAACGTACCTAGGTGACAAGGTTAAAGCAAGCAGAGGAAATCCCTGGCACTTATCATCCACAGGCATTACTGATAAATTGTGTGGTGGAGGAATAAAGGATTACCTTCTGTATTTTTTCATTACACTTTTCTTTTGTTACAGAATACATAAATCCATTGTGGCACAATGTAATATGTATCACCATGCTACACCTGCGGACGCTTCCGAGCGGCTGCCATGTCTGTGCAGTCAGGAATGATAAGTGAACCACCCGTGAATGTTAACGATAGTGATCATTCTGAGGTAACTCGGCTCTCCATCTTCCTTTACAGCCTCCGTGCTGAAGCCAGGGTAGCAAGGTTCATGAGAGGAAAATGAAAACAACAGCGAAGGGAAGGGGGCACGCCGGCACTTGGAATGTGCCTTCGCGGGTGTGCACTATCTTTCTCTGGGGCTCCATTTCTGTAAAAACCTGCACATTAAAAGGAGAAACGGGGCTCTGCCTCGCACATTGCACATTCCACCAGACTTGATGCAAGTTTCCTTGGGTCACTCCCACACTCCACTCCTTGTCCCCACAACCAGTGCCAATGTTGGCTCTTGTTCCTCCTCTGCAGCACTGCAGGGGTCAGGTGGCAGCACTTGGGCTTCTGAGGAGAACACCTGACTAAGAGTGTAGAATGCAAGCAGTTCGCAGAACCCATCTAGATGCTACTGTTAAGTTATTCTCCATTTAATAAGTGGAAATGGAGACTTGCTACCACAATTTTCAGCTTGACTTCCAAACATTCTGGATTTTATGCCTCATTTCTTTACATCCAGGATTTTTTATGGGCTTTCTGAAAAGTCTATTGAAATACATCTTTTAAAGACACTCTTATTTCATGGAAGGCATCGGGTCTGAGACTGAGAGGACAATGGTTTTGAGGCAAATGTGTGCTACTAGTCCCACCTTTCTTCTCCTGGGTTGTGACCTGCTCAGGTGACCAGCCCAGACAAGCAGGCCACATACAGACCTAGCATCTTGGCTCAGAAACTGTTTCCCTGGTAGACAGGCAACTTGCTTCCCAGGGTAGGGCATTCCACAGCTCCAGGGCTGCCCACGCTGATCCAAAATGAAACTCCACTTCTGGGAGCTGACTAAATGCTGCCAGGAGTGCTTCAGTCAATTCAAAGCTAGGCCCTGTCAAGTCTGTAACCACTGAAAAATGTACGGGCATTTTAAAAAGAGATTACTCACTTGAGGAATTCAGCTCTGTGCCTGTGCAAATCCACTAAGTTGCCACAGGGAAGTTCTGATACCAGCATTAACCCAACACAATGAGCGTTTCTCCACAAAGCAGGAAATGAGAGGTGCCCAAGACATGCAGGAAATGGGCCCAGGTCTTCATCTGAAAAGCACAGATTCTTTGTATGGGGATAGATCTGGAACCAGAAACCAAGTGGAAAGGCAGCATATTGGAGAGGAAAGCACATGGGCTGGGAGTTAGAGCTCTTTGACTGAAATCCTGATTCCATGGCTAACTAAATGCTTCCCTCAGCTGCATCCAGGAAACGAGGAAGCAACTTTCCTCCAGAACTGCCATAAGGATGATATACACTATGAATGCCAAGCACCTGGCACTAAGGCTGGCACATGGTAAAAGGAGTTTCCTGATGCTGGTTCTCTTTGTTTCCCTAGACCCAAGTCACCACCTCAAAAGAAGAGGCCCCATGTGTCCCCTCTATGTCTAGCTCCTATACAGAGATTGCTTATTGGAGGAAGGGATCTCAACACTCATTGCATGTAGCTGGCAACAAAGGGGCATGATTATATCACAAAAAAAGCTACAATTACTATCTATTGAATCTTACTATGTGCCCAGTGCCATTTTAAGCTTTAACACACACACACACAATTCTAAAATACATACCATTATTATAGCATTTTACAGAAAATGAAGCTGGCAGCATCAGGAAATTCACCTTCTTTTCTTTTTTTTCTTTTTCTTTTCTTTTTGGGTGCTGGGAACTGAACTCAGGGGCACTCGACCACTGAGCTATATCCCCAGCTCTATTCTGTATTTTATTCAGAGATACAGTCTCACTGAGTTGCTTAGCACCTTATTTTTGCTGAGGTTGGCTTTGAACTCGCGATCCTCCTGCCTCAGTCTCCCAAGCCACTGGGATTACAGGCAAGCGCCACAGTGCCCAACAAGGTCACTCTTCCTTAATGATTCTATTTTGGATCCATAAACAAAAAATATGACACTTAACTAGGCAACACAGTCCAGTGGAAGCAAAAGTCAAAGATTCAACAAATAATTATAGTTCTCTGTGATGAACACAAAACCTGAGATAATCTCAGGGTGCTGCTAAGACACGGGGGCACTTAACCAGTCAAACAGAGGTAAGGGGAGTCAAAGAAGTTTCCCACTGGGGATGATGTCTCAAACACTGTTGTGGTTTACCTCCACAGCGTGCCAACAAAGATGGTGACAACACTAAAAGGCAGCAGGCAACTAGATCTGGAATAAAGTGGCTGGTTTGAGGTCCCAGCTCTGCCTTTGCTGGGTAAATGAAATATCATTCTGACTTCACTTCCTCATGGAGAATGGGGATGATGAGAATTCATGGACTGTAAGAATGTTGTTCTGAAGAGCTTACTGAAATGCCTGTCACAGCAGAAATAATTAAGCAACAAGTAATATATTAGAGCTACAGACTTTTCTTCATATATACAAAGTAATACATAATGAAGAGACAATGATAAATCAACATTTACTGAACACTTACTTTATTTACATAATCCTTCCCCAAAAGGTAGGTGTTATTATTGATCCTATGTGACAGCAGAGGAAGTTGAGGTTTGACCAGGTTAGGGAGCTACATAGTTAATAATAAGTTCTGGAGGAGCCTTGACCCTAGGATGGCAAGTCCTTGATCCTAGGATGGCAAGACTTTGAAACCTGTGCTTTTAACTCCTTGACAACTCGGAAAGGAGATGGAGGGACTCAGGGAAAGAAGAAACACACATCCTTCAGACTGGAATTCTGACCAACCTGTGGAAAAGGTTTGACCTCCCCTTCAATAAATTCATTTTGATTATAATTGTCCCGACTCTCAGACTAACCACACAGCCTACAAGATCCTTCCCTGAGAGTTTGTTTGAAGGTTCTAGCAGGGGCACACAGCTGCTCATACACTCTTGATCAAAGAACAGTCCTTCTCTATCAGGGAAGGTCATCCTCTCTGACCAAGTACCCAGCTTTGGGAGAGACACACAGGGAGCAGTGAGGGAGGAAGGGGACATCCACTTAGCTAGCCAGATCAGCCGAATCAGTCCCGGCAATCAGTAGAGTGACAGATGCCGCAGACAGATCACCCTCACATCCTGCAAGATCCTTTCTTAAAAGACCTTGGAATTGTCATGTTTCGTGAGCCACAGTCTCCTTTTCCAGAGATGGAACAAGGTTGCCAAGAGCAGTGCTTAGTTCTCCACTCCTGAACGTGCACAATGCTCAAGATGCACTCCTCTGGTCCCCATCCTGCCCTAGTCCCATTTCCGTGTGTGTTCATTCCCTAGCACTTCAAGATAGAAGATGAAAATACACGAGCAAGAGAAAGCCTTGTAATAACTGCAGCATGCCTGCGTTAAAGTACGTCCTTCGGGTATTACTTTATCCATCAAGAGTTCATACGAGTGCGAAGGCCACAGTTTGTTTCCCATTGCATTGACCAAATTTTTTTAAAAGATCAAAGCGTATTGTGTGAGCATGTGATGTTTGACATTGGATAAAGTACTCTTTTTCAAAACAGACATTTTCCAAAAACATAACTCGCTAGACTAATGGGCAGTGAGAAGCCAAAATGACTGCCCTCCGCCTTCTCCTTGTGTATCTTTGCCAGAGTCCTTGGGACTTGCCAAATCCGGTCATGCCTGCTTAGCTTGCTCGACTGATTGTGCCAGAAAAGAAAATAAGACACAGATGTATTTGAGCTCTTTGAGATGCCAGTAAGAGAGACAGCTAATGGCTTCATTTCGACCCTCCCCTTCCAGCTGGGCACAGGTGGGGGATAATGAGGTCCCTCTCCCTAATCAAACTCAATTATTTACTACTCTATATAACCGCAAAGACATTCACATTCAGTTCAGAATATAAAACACACCGTGGGCTACTTCCAACCACTGCCACTGGGTATTTATAACAAACTCAAGTGGCTAACAGTTTGCCTTGGCAGGAGTTTAAGTGTGTAAAGTTTTGCAAACTGTTTCTGTTCAAATATGTCCTGCTGAAATGGGGTCCCAGGCGGGGTTCCATAACTGTCAGGTCAGTGAACTGCATAACATCTGAGAATGTATTCACCACGCAGAGCAGACAGGATCTGGAAATCAAACGCTTCGTTCTATTGCAACCTTCTGAGAAGCATCACAGTTTTTTCAACAGCAAGACTGACATTGTATTAATAAACATTACAAGCCACTAGCCTGACATGTACATAGCAGCAGCTGACAGACTCCAACATAAGCTGAGGGGAGAACAGAGGAAATCAAAATGAGACATAGTAACGAAACATGGCTGAATGGGGTGTATCATGAAACAAATCACATTAACGTCAGAAATATGGGACATAAACTTTTAAGAGATATATTGACTAAAGCACAATCTGGTATAATATTTTGGATACCAAAATAAGTCGATGGCTATCTGAAATGCATACTTTTGTTGTAGGAACAAAGAACATCCTTGCACAATTCAACAGACATTCCAGTCAGCAAAACATACATATTTAGCTTGTCTGACCTTTAAATTCTTAGAAGTATGTAATTAATGCTTTCCATCTTTATTACTTACTCCAATATTTCTGTCACTTTAAACAGACACAAAGAAAAATCTTTTCTTTTCTCTAGACAGTAGCTGTTGCCAAAAAGGAAATCAAGTCAGATTTACAAATACAAAATTAAACAGGCTGCATATGTTACATTTCCACACATGAGGACAATCTGGACAATGAAAATGTTTGCTAATACGACAGAATGAAAAGAAACACACAGTTGGTCCTCTATGACTGGAGCAAACAATAAATAACTAGGATAATTTACACACATATTGTCAGGCCTGGTTACAAAGAATGTACCAACATCTTCTTTTATTCCTTATTCTACATTAGCGCTGCCTCTTATCAAACTGTGTGAATTTGGGCAAGGGCCTCTCTCTGACCCTCAGCTTATGTGTTATAAAAGTGAGTTGCTTATAAGGAATAAATGAGAGGAAGTCTGTTACACACATGCAACTGTGCAAAATGTTCTCCTCTCCCCCACCCTCTGCCTTTCCAGACCAAAGAGCAATGCTATCTAAGAGCAAGAGAGACTTCAAGCTAATGACACACGATTCAATAAAGGTCTGGTCACTTGGGGGTATACATTGGAGATACCATTAAAAACACAAACTAAACTACAGGCTCTTTGGAAAAGGCTTCATGCAGGAAAGAGCAATGAATCTGGGGCATGACTGTTAAAAAAGAGTTCATCTTCCTCTTGGTGTGGAGCCAAGAGAAGGCAAGACAGTTTCTGGGAGTCCTCTGGGTGCCCCAGTTTCTGGTGCAAGACCTTCCACCCTTAACCCAATGGCTCTCTACTCGACAACAAAACCCTAACTGGATTTCATTTGCTTGCAACTCTTGGTTAGAACTGTTCCTTCGCAATGCTCATCAAATCCATGAACATTTTAAGGAAAACTGCCTTCTGTTCTTACTAACTTCTGATCTAGGGGGTTCTGTCCATTTTAGTGGCCTGACTTTTCTTCCTTAAAGCCCCCTTTCCCCATTCTAGAGGATGATCCTGGTGTGAAACATTAATGTCAACAAATGTAATGTAAGATCACTATCACAGTTGTTTTTGTTGTTCAGTTGCTGACTGAATTATCCCTGTACTAGGGGATGGAAGAAGGAGCTGGACAGGGCAGGTCCCTCCCTTGTCTTACTACAACTAGAGAATTAGCAGGTATGGGCTTGATCCTTGCTGGCAAGGTGTTGGGTACCAACTGAGATTCAGCTCTTATCTGGCTTGAGGAGCAGCCCAAACTCCCATTCCTCCCATGTCCTCCCTCCCTCTCATCCGCTATTTATAAGCCACTCCCATACTCTCAATATCCAACCATCTTCAGTGTTTAGGCTTAAGTAATCAGCAGTTGGAAAGTTAGGGATTCTAGTTTAGATACATATTTGCTCTGTCCAAAATCAATCAAGAATAATGGATACCTGAAAACTTCACTGCAGATTTGTTAAGCGGCAGTTTTCATTAGCAGGCTCCTAATTTGTAAATTGTTAGAACAGTGCATTCTCTTCTCAAACAGGCCCAGGGATTTCCCAGGGTCCAAGGGCCTTGGAAAGGTTGGATCCAGGCCTAGCAGGAACACCAGAACAACAAACCCTACATTCTTTTCCATAGAACATTTTCCCATAAGGATTCATTTCAGTTAACTAGTTAATCTTCTAAAATGTAAGCAGTTATAAAATATAACAATTCATTGTCTTTGCACAATAGAAGGAAGGGAAATTTTAAATTCTTTTCTTTCTTTTGTATGTGTGTGTGATTGAACCCAGGGCCTTGTGCACTGCTAGGCAAGTGTTCTACCACTGAACTACACCCCCAGTCTTAAGATTTTCTTCCATATGAAGAAACACAGATCCATTTTCTAGCTTTTCTATAACAACTATATACTAATTATGCAATAAAAATAACCCAAAGGAAAGTTAAAGTTCGTTTACATCTTAGTGTAAGTTATTCAGACTGATAAATCTCTGACAGAAATAAGAGTAGCAAATATGTAATGCCTCCTGCATACCAGGGTCTGAGTCAATATCAATCCTTGCAGCAGCATTTTCTGTGGTTCAAGGACTCTAAAGAGTCAAGAGATGAGTTCACAGGCTGTTTCAGAATTTAAAAGTTTGATTTTAGCTCACTGAAAATCACATTTATAGATATAATAATTCTTCCATTTAAATCATATGTGTGATTATCATATATATGATCATCACTGAACTAAAAGTAAAGTACATACAAACACACACACACACACACACACACATGTATATACATACATACATACATACTGACTCTGGTCAGACAGATGTGAATAAGAGAGAAACTTTACTGGAATAAGTCAGAGGTTGACAAATCTGGCCTATGCCCATTGCTTCTGTGTGGTCTACTGGTACTTTTATTCTACAATGGTAGAACTGAGTTACAGAAACTACATGACACACAAGCCTAAAATATTTATCATTTGGCCCTTTATAGAAAAAGTTTATCAATCCCTGGGACAAGCTGGCGAAATTGGGGGTTGTGTGTTTCAACAGCTAGAGTTATTTAATATCACTAATAGACTTAGTAAAGGTCAAATGGCACCACTGCAAATTGCATACAAAAATAGTTTGTTGAACAGAGAAAAATGGTGGGAGAACTCAGGGGGTGCAAGGTTCTCTCCTGGAACATGCTTGCTGATATCTGAGGAATATGTGCTCTTTGGTGCCCTAGGCACACTGCACAAGTATCAATCAGGCAGAGAGCCTACCTACATACAGATCAATCAACAACAGCAAAAAAGTAGGCTGACCAATCATCCTAGTTTACAGGGGATGGGAGCAGGGTGAGGAGGACGAGGGTGCTTCTAGATGGAGGGCCTTTAGTTTTGAAATAAACCTTGGCAAACAAACATGAATTGGTTATGCCAGCAAAACATATGGTGGGATGAAGGTAAAGAAGACTTTTCGAGTACAGAATATTAAAAATTTGGGAAAGATACACTATAAATCAGTTGACTCATTAAAATAATGTACTGGTAATTAAAATACATTCATTGTTTAAAAGGACAAATAATAAGGTAATCATATTTCACATAAAAGTCAAAAGACTCAAGTTGACAAGTAAAACATTTAGCACTCATTAAACTCAACATCATCAATTTAATTTCAGTAAAACATCAGCATTAAAGTTGTTAATTTATACTTCATTAATATTATAATATTGTTATTTATTTTTATTTAGGTTATATACAAACATGAAACTTGCTGGGTGTGGTAGCACATGTCTGTAATCCCAGGGATACAGGAAGCTGAGGCAGGAGGATGACAAGTTGGAGGTCAGCCTTGGCAATTTAGCAAGATCCTGTCTCAAAATAAAAAATTAAAAGGCCTGGGGGTATAGTTCAGTGGTAAAGCATCCCTGTGTTCAATCACAAATACCAAAAAACCAACCATGGAATGTATAGCCAGAACAGAACCTTACATTTGTTTGCATTCAAGTAGTATTATAATAAAACTATTTTGGGGGAACAATGAGGCTTAACATTGAAGCTAAACTCAGGAGAATTTATTTTCCTTTAAAAGAGATCTAAATATTATGTTTAAGAAAATTCTTATTATACACACCTTATAGATGAAGTTAAGACTCACAAAGGTGAATAAAGCTACCTAAAGTCATGAGCAAGTCACTGTGAGCTATGATGTGAACCCAGGTTTGCCTAAAGTCAAAGCTGTGATGCCTCATTTGGAGGTAAAAATGGTATATTGAGGAACCCCTGCAGTGGGTGATATGAGGACCCCTAAGGCCAGAAGGCAACCTAAGTCCTCCTGGTATTCAAAAGACAGAGACAGGGAAATAGTTAAGAGGGCTCAGAAAGCAGGGCAGGACACGGTGCTTGGCAAGATGCCTAAAGATTCCCTTGTTCCTTCTCCATGAAATCCTGGGCTGGGTGCTAAGGATACAGAGATTTATCTGTGCCTTCCCCATCTTAAAGAAGCTTAATTTCTTGCTACTGTGTTTTAGGATATCGGCTCATAAGAGGACTAATTTGAAAGTCTATAGATCCTCAAAGTCCACTGTCTGTACATATTCGGCGTAAGTTATTTGAATTTGGCTTTTTTTAAGTTCGGCTAATCAAAGTCCACCTAAACTTTGCCTCTCCTCTGCAATAAAACAGTAAGTAGAGGAAGCAAAAAAAAAATATAGAAGCAGCAGAGAGATCTATTCAGTTGCCCATTCAAGAAATGTGTGGCCTACCTATCATAGTAATGGAGATGTGCTGGGTATTGTGGAACAATGATGGTCCAGTTTCTGCCCTCAAAGGGTTGTTTCGTTGTTAATAACAGTAACAGCAGCTAATAATACGTAATACTTATATACACCAGACAAGTGCTTTACAGTCAATCCTCTCGACTAATCTGTGAGATGGGTTTTATTATTGTCACATTTAAATGAACCATAGAAAAGTTAAAGGATTTATCCAGGACCACGCACACTAGTCAGGGTAAGGTCAGGATTGGCACTCAAGAGGTTGGGTTTT
The DNA here is from genome assembly GCF_902686445.1 of Sciurus carolinensis. NCBI lineage: Eukaryota > Metazoa > Chordata > Mammalia > Rodentia > Sciuridae > Sciurus > Sciurus carolinensis. Next base: position 9,359,294 of record NC_062226.1, on the reverse strand, counting down.
GGAGATCACCATGCTTTTACACACTATATTATAATAGAGACTGCATGTCAGCCTCAGATAGGAGGTTGTCCAACTGACTAAACCAACACGCAGGATGTTGCAAAGGGCATGGGCATTAATAAGGGGCACAGGGTCAGATCTAGGCCTGAGAACAACATCACATCTCTAAATTGATCACAGTACAAACTAGGCTATTTTGAAATTGAGGTAACATATCCCGAGTTGACTCTTAGAGTTAGTTTATTCCTTACAGTCAAACCTATTCCCTACCTTCAGCTTCAGCTCTGTCTTCCCAGCTTCTTTCTATCCCTTCTCTGTTGGGAAAGAGATACTAGGAAAAAAGTGGGGAAATGAAGAGGAGTCATGGTTTTACTCATGTTGCTGGATTTCCTCTCTGAAACTTTGGACTTGACCCTGGAGACCCCCAAGTCTCTCTGTCCTGACAACTGCAGGTGCTTTGCTAGCTTAGCATAGGAATCAGAAAGGTGGACAGGAGGTTGTGAGCTAAGAACAAATGCACAGGCAAATGGTCAATAATCTGTATTATTTCATCAGATCACCAAGAAAAAGAAAACACAAAGAGAAAGTTTACTGACACTTTTGTTCCAAATGCTCAAGTATAAAATCACTTCACCTTGTGTTTTCGGAAACATTGCAGACATGTCAAATAAACTCTCTTGAACTTTAAACTAGGAAGATTGATTGGGGTGTGTGTTTGGGAGGGGGAATGAGGTGAGGGGGTAATTCAGGAGGAAAAAAATAGAGTTCTGAGTTTAGAGCTGTTGTTTCTCTCTGCCTCACCAGGCCCGCCATTCCCCAGAAGGCAGGTTCTCAGCGAGACACTGTGCAGTCCTAGATGCCTCTCCTAAGAAGGTGCATCCACCCCAGCCTCAACTTAGCACTACCCAAAATCACTGTTTTAAAGGCCCTTGGCTTTAAAAGGACTTTCAGTTCAAAATATTGCTATAATCATTTGTTAATGTACTAAAAATTCTTCTAATCACTTATTAATAATCAACAAAAATACAAGTAAAACCTATTAAAATGCCATTGCACACATCTTCTCCTCCTCCTCTTCTTCCTTTTCTTTTTCTTTTTCATCTGTGTGTGTGTGGTGCTGGGGATGGAATCCAAGGCCTTGAACAGGCTAGGCAAGCACTCTAACATATCCCCAGCCCCTATATATACCTTTTAAAGTAAAAAGGCTTCTATGACAATACCTTGTGATGAAAATATGGTTTTAAGAATTCTGTTGGTAGTATTATAAATCAGTACATCTTTCAGAGAGCTGTTTGTCAATAAAAAGTAAGCATCCTAGGCTGAGAACGTAGGTCGGAGGTAGAACACCTGCCCAGCATGTGTGAGGCAGAAGGAGAAAAAAAAAAAAAAGAGTGAGAGTCTAAAGAAGACTCTACTCTCTGATCAATAACTCTACTTATGGGAAATGATTCTTAGGAAGTTATTCCACAGAAATAAAAGGGATAAAGGAATACAGAAATGACTGTCATTACATTAGTTACTCATTAAAACCAAAACAAGGAAGCAATATAAATATGATATGCTTCCCTTTCACTCATACACCATACACTTTTTCCCCCAGTAGTGGGAACAGAACCTAGGAGTGCTTTACGACGAGCTACATCTCCAGTCCTTTTTATTTTTTAATTTTGAGGCAGGATCTTGTGATCCTCCTGCTTCAGCCTCAGGAGTTTCTGGCATTACAGGTATGTACCACCACACCCAGCTTACTTATCACATTTTAAATGATTTATTCAACACCTGTCTGCCCACTAGATAGTAATCTCCATGAGGGAAGGATTGGCTCTGTGTAGGTCCCTGATACAAATAAATACAGACTATAGGAATCAAGAGCAAATTTTAAAATATTTATAATTTAATAAAAACAATGTAAAACTGGACATGGTGACAAATCTGTAGTCCCAATGACTCAAGAGGTCGAGGCAGGAGGATTCCAAATTCAAGCCCAGCCTGGGCAACTCAATGAGACCCTGTTTCAAAATTAAAAATAAAAAAGGGCTGGGGATATAGCTTAGTAGTAAAGTGCCTCTGGATTCAATCCCCAGTAGAGAGGAAAAAAAAAAGTGAAATACATGTAAGCTTGGTGTGATGCCATAAATCTATATATCCATTAAAATGATTACATAAAACTGAAAATGGTAATATTAGGATGGAGGGATCATTGGAAATTTTAAAAATTATCTTAAATGTTATGTAAAGTTGATGTTTTGGGAATGAAAAGGTGGGGAAAAAATTTGCTATTACATATACCAAACTTGACCTCAGAGTCAAGGGGATGAAATGGCCACTGTGAAAGCCCGTGGAGCCACTCCTTAGCTTACCCCAGACCTTCAGGGTTCTTTCTTTGCTCAATGGTAAGAAGACCCCAAATACTTATAAGTCATATGTAGCACAGTTCCCTTTTCAGGAAAAATCTCAAACAAAGGCAGTATGTTTTGAAGAGATGAGGAAAGTCCTCCAAAGCAATTCCTCTTTAGGAATAGTGAATTTGCTAGTGCCTAACAGCAGGGGGTGCCAAAGGGATCGCTATTGTTCCCAGGAGATGGCCAGGAGACTGGATGCGGAGGGAAATCTGAGAGCACAGGCCCTCCCTTAGCCACCGGGCCTCAGCAGCAACATGGACCTGAACTGACAAAAATCACATTTTTAACTTCACTGATTCTGATAGTTAGCATTTCCTTGAAATACAAAAGGAGGCAATGAATCACAGTAGTAGGAGTAGTGCCAGTGACCGTCATGAACAGAAATCCTAGCTAAGACCACAGCACATGGTAGGTGCTGATTTCTCAAATACCATTTACTGATGTTCATCCATTTGCTGATGTGCTGATGATCATCAGCACTTTGAACATCAGACTTCAGGAGTTATGTGAAGATTTGCAGCTGGGTCTTGTCATTTAACCTACTGGTAAAGTCAGACATAAGTTGATGACTTTAAAATAACAGAATTCATTCATATTCCAGTGAATTTCATTTTATGCCTTTACATACACTTTTCTGAGAAGGGCTTCTATAGGCTTTACTGGACAGTCAAAAGCAAAAGAAAAGGTTAAGAAAATCTACTTTGTCTGAAGGAAGGCAACTAAGGAAGAATCAAATTTGATCTGAACAAAGTTGGAGAGAACAGTTTGTATTGTTTTGGTACAGTGGATTGAACTCAGGGGTACTTAACCACTGAGCTACATCCCTAGTTCTTATCTTTTTTGTTTTGAGACAGTGTCTTGCTAAGTTGCTGAAGGGCTCACTAAATTGCTGAGGTTGACTTCGAACTTGTGATCCTCCTGCCTTGGCCTCCAGAGTTGCTGGGATTACAGGCAAGCATGTTGAAAGAAAGGTACTTTAAATCACAAGAGTGACCACAATGCATGATTTTCATTTAGTCTGGATTCCTTGAAGAGGAGTTTTGCTTCACAGGCTCCAAGTGAAACAGAGCTTCCAGAGGCCCACTTATAGCAATGATGTTCAAAGATCTACCTTATACAACTTGCTCCTGCAAAGCAGGCTGTGTGTAGCCTGGGTGAAGAGGCATGAAAGTAACAATGCGAATGCCACTCCCAACATCTCACTAGAAGTAATCGTTATATATGGGCTCTCCAGATACCAAATAGAATTCATTTGATGAACAAAATGAAGATCATATCTGAAATTAGAGAGGACAGAGAAAAGATCTTGAGATAAATAACAGGTCAGTACTCACATTCGAACAAAGAGCGACTCTTTGGATGTCAGACCAGGAGATGAATACTTTTCAACCAGGGCCAAAGTACTGAAGCCAAACTTATGAATGGGCTCATTGGAATCCAGCGGGGGGAAATCCGTGTCTACCTCCCCATCATCCTCAGCAATGTGCAGGCAGTAGGCACTGACATTGTCACTGAAAGGAAACCACAAAGGTGAGTGAATACCAAAGTAGGAAAAGGATGAGGAGATCAGAGGGAATGGTGTACAGCAAGCAAACTGAGGACACTGCTGATCTCTGCCCCAAATTTGTGATACAGTCAGAACCCCCAAACCCCACTTCATCTACACAGGGCAATGTAACAGGAGAAGAACAAGTGAAATGAAGGGGTTTTGTTTGTTTGATGTTGTTTTATTTTTTGGTACCAGGGTTTGAACCCAGGGGTACTTTTCCACTAATTCACATCCCCAGCCCTTTTTTTATTTTGAGATAGGGTCTCACTAAGTTGCTGAGGCTTGCCTCAAACTTGAGATCCTCCTGCCTCAGCCTCCCCAGTCTCTGGGACTACAGGTGTGCAGCAGTACACCTGGCTAAGGGTCTTCATACTACTCTATTTTTCCAACATTTACTGAGCACCTGTTGTGGATAAAATGTGGAACTTAATCCCTGAGATCAAAGGTGAGATTTAGTATTAGCTCTAAGGGAAGTTTACAGTGTAGTAAGGGGGAAAGTTAATAGTACATTAATTATAATTAGATAAAAATCAAACTACAAATATAGGGAAAAAATTACTTGGGGTAGGGGTAGCCAGAGGTCTTTGATTAGTGGGTAGGATTAAGACACTACCTGTGCTCTAGCTCAGGGGAATAACACACAGTAACATACAATGCTCCTTATGGAGAGCCTGCCCTATAGTTCCTCTTTTTATAAGAGTAACTCATACAGCAGTATGAGTTCCAACACTGTGGATCCCTAGCAGAATAAAAGCAAGTGACCTGATATATCCTGACACAGACACCTGGGCCTCTTGACCACTTTTGGATGTTTCCCACTTCCCTTGACTGTCTAGTCGGTACTCCCAGATCTCAGTTTTTCCCAATACAGAATCAATACATACCCCCTTCTCTCTCTTTGGGGAGGTCAAAAGTCAATTAGTTCAAAAAGGGTGGGAAACTATATTAACATATAGACACTTTAAAACTGAAACCAACTTAAGCACTTTAAGACACCCTCTCCAAAGCTGAATTTGTCAAACGGCAGATCTGCTAGCAGTCAGAAGCATGCTACCTTCAGAAGCATAAGCTAATAGTTCACAAGGCAAGAGAATTCTAAATTCTTGAGCTTAAATTTGGAGTTTTAATTACATGATTGATGCTTAAATTAATTAGTTGCAAAGTGTATGCTAATTGTTTAATTGGTTGCTTGATCTATATAGATCATTTTTTGAATTAAATGAGTTGATTTACAAAGTTTATTGATTGGATGTGACAATGAATTATTTCACTGACTACCTGATTTGCAATTTTCCCAATTAATTCACAAATCTTTAGCTGCAACTCTGCTTATTGAGAGAGCTACTTCAGGTAATCTATACTCTGTGAGTCTGTCATGGCTAAGAGATATTTATTATATAAAACAGGTAACAGGGATAGATTAAAATTAATGGAAACTGTAAATTTGCTAAATGGATGGATAACAAGAAAGTAATCTGGCTATGTTTGTCACTATAAATTTCTGTGTATTTGCAATGCTGTTAAGAAATTTAAAATTCATCTTGAAGGGTATGGGAAACTCTTGGATCTCTGTGGCAGGGTACCAATTTAACCACCAACAACTGTAGAAGCAGAAGAAAGCAAGCACTTTAGGTGACAGAAATATCACAGTACAGTAATAAAAGCTTTGTGGTCAGCTTTGAGATTTGAACTCAAATCTCAGCTTCCATGGCTTATGGACTTATATGATTTCAGAGAACAAGTTTTGCCTTGAGTTTCAGTTTCTACATCTATAAAAATGGTAAAATCATCTAATTCTGGAGTTGTAAAGATTAGATAAAATAATGTAAGTAAATAGGCACAGTGATGTACACCTGTAATCCCAGCAATCGGAAGGCTGAGTCAGGAGGATCGCAAGTTCAAGACCAGCCTCAGCAACTTAGCATGGCCCTAAGCAATTTAGTGAGACCTAGTCTCAAAATTTAAAATAAAATGGGGATGGGGATGTTGCTCAGTGGTAATGTACCTCAATCCCCAGCATGATGTAAGTAGTACCTAGCATATAACAGAAATAAAAAAATATATGGTAATGTAACCATAATAATAAAATCAGATGGAAACTAACGTTTACAGTTATGTTGATACATAAACTGTGGATACATGTTAGAGCAACAAGGCAACAATGGAACCAAGCAGCTCCTTCCAGATTCCATGTGCACACATCTGTAACCAGAGTTAACACTTCCACTATGCTGCAGCCTTGGGGCTGCTGAGCCCCTCGGGTTTTATGAACAGGGCAGACATTGATGGGACAAGCAACAGACAGCACAGATTATTTATTGCCATGTAAATCAACCTGAGAAATGCCTGTGATTCCCCAGTACCACAAAGGTTCAAGGGCAAATAATAAGCCTATTGATCAAAGCAGAAAGCCAAACATTGATATCAGAAGAATTCTGCTTTGACTGTCACCTGATGCTCCCAAGTCCCCTCGAAGCAAATTCAACAAATGTCACAGGCTAAGATCTGAGAGCAAACCAAAGGGTTCACTGCCAAGTGCTATTATTCTCTTCAGTTCTTAAATACAAAGTGTGAAATCATTGATTCAAAAACATCTACAAAGTGCCTACCTGTGCTGCAGCATACCCTGAGCACTGGGAACACAGCAAGGGAAAGAATGACTCCTGCTATATTATACAAGACTAATGGAAGTCTCTTCTGAGTCATCGGTAAAGTTTAGCAGCAAACAGTGCTCCAACCCATGGACTGAACATCTGAGGAGATACGGACCAACACACGGATCTATTGGTTCTGTGTCTTTATACAGAGATCATTAGTAAAACTGCCCTTGTATTTTTGACTTGTAAAACTGCCAGGACTTCAAATTAGTACTCACTCACCACGAGTATCATCAGACATATTTACTGAGTACTACGTGCCAGACACTGTGCAAAGAGGTTCTAACACATAAGCTCACTGGATTGGATGTTCATATCAATTCTGTGCAGGAACCAGTTTTTTGTTGTTGTTGGTTTTTTTTGTTTGTTTGTTTGGGTTTTTTTTTTTTTTTTTTGCGGTACTGGGGATTGAACCCAGGGCCTTGTGCTTGCGAGGCAAACACTCTACCAACTGAGCTATATCCCCAGCCCAGGAACCAGTTTTATTATTGCTGTTTTATAAATTAGAAAACCGAGGCTCAAAGGGGTTAAGTGGCTTGTTCAAGATTAGATGGCATGTAAGTGACAGTTTTGAGATGCAAAGTTGGCAGTCAAGAGCCCTTGTTATGATGCATCACAACTTCCTGAGGTGTTTGGGAACACACACAACTATGGAAATGCTGCATTTGGCATTTGATGAGAAGGACAAAATCATGACACATTACTTATTTTTAAAATTAGAGGCTTAGATTTAGTTCAATCTCTCACTTTTAGAGATTGGCAGTGAAACCTAGAAAAAAGAGAATAGTAAGTTCGTGATTATTTAATTGAACAGATAAAGCTGGTCTCCTCTCCCTACTTTTACTCCTACAGTTCTGAAGCGGGAGAAGAAAAGGGAGTGCTCAGGAATTTACAAATACCAACACTTAGAGTTTACAACATAAGGAAAACCACGGCACCTTCCTATGACAGTGTTTGGTGCAAAGCACAGGATTTTAATGCTAACTCAGCCACTGACCAGTTGTGAAAAAAATCTCTCTGAGCATCATTTTCTTATCTGATAAAAGCTTTCCTTGATTTCTACAGGAGAATCACCTGCATTTCTGAAAGAATCCAACTGAGTCTCCTTTCTGGTTTTATAGAACATGTTCAATATTTCTACATATTAATAGCACATTGCTCTTTTTCCTATTTAGGCAACCACATTCTCCTAAAGAACAGGGAATCTTCTATTATCTCTGCATGTTTGCTGAAGAGTAAAATGGCTGGCTGGCATTTAGAAGGCACTTAACAAATATTTGTTAAATGAATGAATACATGAATGTGTAGACGGAATCACTATGAAAAAACATAAAGGGTATTATTAATGAAGTATGTGTTAATGAGAAGAGGGGAAGTAATAAGCTTTTCTTTTTTTCTTTCATGCTTGTCACAGTGATATCTGTTAACCAAATGGGGCTTTCTAGGCAATGTACATGTGTCAGAGATTGTAGCTCAAGACAAGGGGAGAAGGCAACACAGGAAGAGATGAAGATGAAAGCATCAATTTTATAGTCCATCCATCAAGATATGGGTACGGGCATCCCACATTTTAATAAAGAAAAACCAGAAATGATTATAACTATATAAAAAGTTTCAATTGTCTACAGATAAAAAGACTAGAGCCGGGCATGGTGAGTGGTGGCTTACAAGGTTGAGACAGGAGGATCGTGAGGTCAAAGCCAGCCTCAGCAAAAGCAAGGCACTAAGCAACTCAGTGAGACGCTGTCTCGAAATAAAATACAAAATAGGCTGGGGATGTGGCTCACTGGTTGAGTGCCCCTGAGTTCATTCCCTGGTACCAAAAAAAAAAAAAAAAAAAACTAGAAACAAAGCGCCAAAATGTTTACAAAGACTATGCATACATGTACGCCGTGAGCATTTTAAAAATAATTTCTATACTTTCCAAATGTCCTAAGTATATGTAACTTTCATTTTCCTTTCTTTGTAAAACATTTACTTTATTTCTAATAAGGGTAATATGTAATTACTGTGCACAATATACAAATATGGACCAGTATAAGAAATGGAGGAAAATCTCTCAACACACCACACAAAGAGAATCGCTTGTCCTAGAGATCCTGAGCACTTCCTGTCTCACCTCCATCCCCAGGTTCCTAAGTGGTCATTTTCTCTACCAAATTCTGGAATTATATAGGAAACAATCCCATCTTCCACATAGGGGTCTTACAAGGATTAAATAACTCAAATTACCTAGTGTCTAACACTAAAAAAAAAAAAAAAAACTTTCTTGTTTTGCCAAGAAAGAGGCAGAGAAACCTAGAACTAACTCCTCGTTTTTGGCCCACCACCAGAAAAAGAATGATTAAAAGACTAAAAAGCTGTACAGAACAGCTGGATCCATAAGAAGAGGTTTAATTTAGAGCTGGCTTGACATGGAAGCAGTAGTTCCTCTGAAAGACCCGGAGCCTACAAGAGGACTAGAAGTTTAAACAATGAATGGGTGCAAAATGGTGACTGCTGTCAGAAAGAGATCCTTAGGGGTAGAGAGGATGCAGGTGTGGCATCAAACCTTTAGTGAACATAACAACTAAGTTTCACTTATTTTTCATCAAATTAGGTTAAAAATTTTCATTAGAAAAGATTATTTCACTGAATTGTTGATCAAGACTCATATTATGTTCAAAGGCTGGTGTGGCTTTCACCAACTGACAGAAGCCTGTAGCCCATATGTAGATGCCATGTAATTCATATATGAATATTCAGGAGCATTCCAGGAAGCATCCCAGATTTTATCAAATGTGATCAATCTGGCACATTCAATTTACACACTCACAAAAATTCACTCTTCTTTGGAAAATGTAAAATATACTTAAGTATGGCCAGAAAGATGAATACTTATTGTTTAGTTTTTAACAAAAAAATTAAAAAGCACATGATTCCAAAATGTTCAGAACTTTCATTACTAGGGCTTTGTTGTTTATTGTGATAATAGAACCAATATTAAGTGCATGTCAGGCATTAGCAAGAAAATGAAAGTCCTCAGCTTATAGCTTAGAAGTTGATCTCTCTGAAGTCAGACAAAAAAGTTTAAGACTGTCAGGATTTCCTTTTCTCCAACATCCATGAAATGCAAAGTAAAAATTGACAAGTAACAGGTTTGTTAAGACAAAGCAACCACACAGAGGAATAATTAATCTCAAATTTTCTGGTACAGAAGTTCTAGAAAAATACTCACTGGAAAAAAAATTCTCAGTGGAAGCAAGACCTTCAGACTGCTCTGAGTTCTTTTTTGGATAGTTTTTGTTGTGATGTCTTTGAATTCACTGATACTTTTGACATTTGTTAATCTCATCTAGTGTAGTTTTCACTGTTGTTATACTTTTCATCACTAAAAGTTCCATGTGGGTTTTTTAAAAACTACCTTCTATTTTTCTCTTCATCATGTTTACATATAGGGTCTGTCACCTTGACCATATGAAACATGTTCATAATAGCTATTTTGACATTATTATTTGCTAATTCCATCTTTCTATCATTTCTGGGAAGTTCTTCATATTATTTCAACCTAGGGACATTTCTTCAAACAAATTTAAAACTTGTCAAATTCCAAATTTCAGAAACTTATAAAGTCTACCACAAATCACTCTGTAACCATTCCCTCTCAACCACTACCTAACAGATCTTTCAGAAACATTAATGTGATGACTTCGCCTCCATGCTTAAAGCCGTTACACCTTTAGAATAAGGTCAACAGAGCCCAATAACAGAAGCTGACTTCCATAACAGCTTTCACTGTACATTCCCTGCTTTTGACGAATTTCCTGCCATTCTAGAACACACATCTTGGGTTCAACCACACCAACTGCTTGCAGTTCCCACATGCAGTTCCCATCACCATTCAGTCCAGAGGCTCCCTGTTCCTAGTTCATCAGGAAGACTTTAAGAGACAGTTCAAGCATCAGTTCCACTAAAGCGGCTTCCTTGACATCCCTGACCCCCCATTCAATCCGGGTCTTCTTCATCTCCAAGCAGAACCAGAAATACCCTTCTCTAGAAATCTCAATGACACTGGGGCTGAAAGTGTGTGATCTGGTGTCTGTCTCAACTACTGATCTGAATCTTAAGATCAGAAACTTTATGACTCCCTATATCCCCAGCATAGTATCTGAGATGGTATAGATAACATGTAAATGCTTAGTGGAAGGAAGGAAGGAGGGAGGGAACCAGGAGAAAAGAGAGGGAGGGAGAGAAAGAAGGGGTCTCTTAAATGGCTATGGTGTTCCTGATGCTATTCATGAGAAGCACCTCATTTCTTCCTACAGTACAGCAAGGGAAATGGACGCAGACTGAGGTTCAAATCCCAACTCTATTACCCATCCCTGTGCTTCTTTGTTCTTAATTCCACATAAAAATAAATAAATAATTGGAGGTATTATGTCCATCTACAGCTTAAAAGAAAAAAAGAAAGAAATAGCAGAGCTGTAGCTGAGACCAAACTCATGCCACTTGCTAAGAATGTATACAATACTGGGAAGTTTCTTAATTTCCTGATCCTCAGTTTCTCTTCTGCAAAAATGTTATCTATCCTGTGACTTATAAAGCTATTGTAAGGAATAAGTTAATACACTTACTGTACTTTATACACAGTAGGCATGCCACTGCCTTATCTACCAACACAGTATCTAGTGTTGTGGTTACTCTGGCCACTGTAAAATGGGTTTTCTTTTGATCCAGCTTATGAAGAAACCTTGCAATAACTCACATCAATCATCTACATAAGTACATCACGGGTGGAGAACATCTACTTGGTGATTTGTATGGGGTGTCTCAGCAGACGCTTGGAGAAGGGGCCCCCTGGCAGGGCAAGGGCAGATCATTTCAGTCCAGATCTTTCAATGTTCCCTTGTTTTCTCATCCATTCCACAAATTATTTATTGCATTGTATTATGGACTAGGGGATGTAAGACCATAAAATAGACATGGTCCAGAGTCTTAAGTTCACACTTGTTCTACTATTTATTAGACTTCTCTTAGATGTCTCTTAAGTAACGTCAGCCTTCGTTACATCCCAAACTATGGATTCACCCTACTCTGAACCTGTCTGGTTATGGGCTGCCTGGCTTAGACACCAGGAGAATAGTTCTTCCATGTCTACTTGAGGCCCGCCTCTCTTTTCACTTACCCAGGTGGGAAGCTTCAATTAACATCTCTATGCAAATGACTCCTGAATTCCCATTTCAAGCTAATCTCTCACTCTTCTGAACTCCAGACAAGCACATACAATGACTGCTTGAGAGCTTCTTTTAGAAATATATAGCTGGGGTTGTAGCTCATTGGCTGAGTGCTTGGTAGCATGCATGAGGCATTAGGTTTGATCCTCAGCACCACATAAAAATAAATAAATAAATAATTAGAGGTATTGTGTCCATCTACAACTAAAAAAGAAATAAAGGAAAGAAGCAGCAGAGCTGTAGTTGAGACTGAACTCATGCTGCCTCTGCCACTCCTTTTCACACACTGAAAGCCTCTTTGCAAAGGCCATCCCTCCATGCTATTTCAGTGAAGAACATGACAACACAGAGTGTGCAAGTCCACAATCCAGGAAGTCATCTGACGCTGCTCTTCCTACCCTCCCCACACCTAATTCATCCTCAAGTCCTGTGAACCTCACCTCTCAAATAGTTTCAGAATCTATCTGCTTCTCCCAGACCCTGCATGGGTTGCTGCCCACCTCTCGGTCTCATTCCACTCTAGTTTCTCCTCTTCCTTAGTGCTCTGGTCACACTGGCCTTCCTTCATTCTCTGAAATAACATGCTTCCTCCTGCCAAGGAGTCTCAGTCACATTGCTCCACTGCTGGGCTCCTACCCCACCCAAATGCCTCTGGTGTCCCTTTCCCAGGGAATTTCCCTCTGACTTCCAGACTAGGCTCTTATAAACACTGTTTCCTTCCTTATGAGCACTTATCCACTTTTAAGAGACATTAATTATTTTAATTAATTTTAGTCATTTGCCCACTTCCCTCAGTAGACTGCGCAATTCATGAGAGAGAGAGAGAGAGAGACCATGTCGGTTCCACTCACTACCGTACACCCAGCAAAATGCCTGGGATATAGCAAACACTCAATAAATATTTGTAGAATGCATGAATGAATACAAATGATAAGGGAAATGAGCCAGTTATAAAGTATTATTATACTTGATAGTTTCTCCTTCCCAAGACACTGTAAATATTTTAAATGAATCAAATGGTGTTTCTCTTATTCTCTATTTTATCCACAATACCTAGGATGTGGGACTCCAAAATACTTGCTGACTGAAGGAAAGACAAACTACAGAGACAATAAAAAGGTCAGTGGTCGCCAGAGATGAGGAAGGAGAGAAGAACAGATGGAGTACAGGGCTTTTGAGATGAAGCAAAGTATCGAGTGGAGAAGAGAAAGGCATTTGTGACTAGAAACCAGCAAAACAGACAGAGCATTGCTGCCAGTTACAGAATGGAAGCTTGGGATGCACAGAGGCACACCTGGGAGTCATCAGAAAGGGAGGGGTCACTTAAACTGTATTCTTTAGGCAAGGAGTTCTCATGATGACTCTGAGGAACATAAAGCAGAAGCAGTAACCTAGAAATGAGAGAAGAGTGGATACAGGTGTGCATGCAGACTGTGCAAGAGGGAACTATAAAGAACATACGAAAGAACCCAAGCAGCAAAGCTCTGGAAACATATCACAAGGTCACACGACTACACGGTCATAAACCCATAGGACTCAGAGCACCAGAGCAGAGTCTCAAGTCATCAACAATGGGCTTAACTATCTATTCCTGCTGAACTACTACTGGTACTGGTTGCAGTAGTAGCTGGCTATAGTTACAGTAGTTAGTAACAGCAGAAATGTACATTTATTGAGTATTTGCCATGTATTTCCTAGTTTCATTTACATAACTACCCTCTTAGATAGCTTCTACCTCATTCTAGACAAGAGAAAACCATACTACATGGGGTTTAAGTAAGATCACCCTGCTGCTAAGTTAACACCAGATTTAAAACTGAGGCTATGCCTTATGTCCCACACTTTTAACCATTATGTTATACTCTAAGAAGGCACACAATGATGTTAACATATTTTAGAGAGCTTTCATGAAAACTGATCAAAATGAAATTTGACACTTAATGAGCTAACAACTATCTACAAACTCATCAACTTTCCCAAGGGCTCTAGATAGATGAGATTCTGTTATAATGAAGAGAATTCACCACAGAATGGTGATCTCCATGGTGTAGCTGTATCATGTACTGGCATATGGTACACTGTTCAATATGGCAGCCATAAGCTACATGTGGCTATTAAGCACTTTTGAGATGTGGATAATCTAAATTGATGTATGCTGTAAATTTCAAATAAACATCAGGTAATAAAGGTTTCTTACCAAAATAAGAACATAATATATCTCATTAATAATTTGTGTGTTACAAGTTCAAATGATATCATTTTGGATATAATAAAAGATACTATAGGGGCTGGGGTTGTGGCTCAGTGATGGAGTGCTTGCCTCACATGTATGGGGCACTGGGTTTGAGCCTCAGCATCGCATAAATAAATAAAATAAAGGTATCATGTCCATCTACAACTAAAAATTTTTTTTAAAATCACAACTAAAAATTTTTTAAAAAGATTTAAAAAAAACTATAAAATTAACTTCACCTTTTGTTAATTTTTATAAATGTGATTGCCAGAAAATTTAAAATGACATCTGCAGTTTATATATTTCTTTTGGATAGTACTGAGCATAGCACTAATCTCCAAGGCACTCTACTCCAGCTTCTGGACTACAGTAAGTTCTTCAACCTTTTAGAAGCTCACCTATCAAGAGCCTGATAAATAGCAATCATAGATAAGAGACCAGGAAATTATGTTGAATGCCTAGGGGACACTGCAAGGAAGAAGGCAAAGAAGGACCATTCTAATGTGCAAGAGAGTTGTAACATATGACTAAAGTCTCTGCGTCAGAGTCAAAATGACTTTTGAAAATCCCTTAAATTATCTATTAAGTAGAGTAAATGTGGTTTTGTGCAAAGAGTGGATGTATATCTCAAGTTCATGACAGGGTAAAACCTCAATGAATTTTATTTTTCTCTCTCAAATTGTTTTACTCTTGAATCAAATATAAATTAAGGAATGTTTATAAAAATCTTATAGGTAAGAAACAGGCCCACAGAAACAGCCAACTGATGTCTGACACAGGAGCAAAGACAACGCAATGGAGGAAACGGCGCTGTGAATGGTGCCGAGCAACCAGTCAGTCACATGAGCACATGGAGTCCAGATGCAGACCTTATACCTTTCCAAAAAAAGTAACTCAAAATGGATCATTTACTGGTTTTTATTTTTTTGGCAGTTCTGGGATGGAACCCAGGCCCTCCTTCCCCACACGTGCTAGGCGAGTGCTCTACCAGAGCTACATCCCCAGACTAGGATCACAGATCTAAATCTAAATCACAAAATTTAAAACTTCTAGCAGACAAAAAACTAGATGACTTTGTAGATTCAACTCCAACAGCACAATCCATGAAAGAATAAATTGGTAAGCTGAAATTGATTAACATTTAAAACCTGTGCTCTGCAAAACGTACTGTTAAAAGAATGAAAAGACAAGTCACAGACTGGGCAAAACTTCTTGCAAGACATCTAAAGGACATGTATCTAAAATACACAAAAAACTTAAAACTCATCAATAAGGAAACAAAGAACTCAAAATAGACAAAAAAAAATGAACAGCTCACCAAAGAAAAGAGCAGATACACATGCGAAAAAATGCTCAACATCAATAACAAAACACAATGAGATACCACTGTATACCTATTAAAATAGCTAAAATCCAGAATACTAACAAAACCAAATGCTGATGAGGATATGGGACAATGGCACTCTCCTACTCACTGGTGGGGATGCCAGATGACATAACTACTCTGAAAGACCAATAATTGGTGGTTTCCTACAACATAGACTTTACCAAATAACCAGCAATTTGCTCCCAAGTATTTGCCCAAATGAGTTGAAAACATGCCCACACAGAAGCCTACACAGGAATGTTTACAGTAGCTCTATTTGTAACTGTCAAAAAAAACCTGGAAGAAATAAAGATGTTCTTCAACAGGTGGATGGATAACAAACTGTGGGGAAGTCACACAGTGGAATACTACTTGGAGATACACAAAAAGTAAAGAAAATGAGTCTATCAAGCCCCAGAAACACAAGAAAGAACCTTAAATACACACTGCTAAATGAAAGAAGCTAATCTGAAAGGGCTACCTATGATATAATCACAACTAGATGACATTCTGGAAAATAGAAAACTGCAGAGAAAATAAAAAGGTCAGTGATTGTAAAAGGTAAGGAAGGAGGGATAAACAGATGGGGCACAGGGCATTTTTAGGGTGGTGAAACCATTTTCTATAATACAGCTATTAAATCTGTGTAATACAAGGACTAAACCCTAATGCAAACTACATTAATAATAATGCATCAATTATGCAAGGTATTATTTTTAGGAGAAAATGGGGATAGAAAGGATATTACCTGGGAACTATGCATTTTCTGTGCAATTTCTCAGTAAACCTAAAACTGCTCTAAAAAAAAAAATCAAGTCTAAAAATTTTGTAAGAAAGAAACAAAGTGTAAAAAACTACAGTTGACTAACATGAAATCAACATATCTGTTGTTATAAAGCATTAAATTTCCTGTGAAAAGGCAATGGATCAAAAAAGAAAATCCTGACAAAATTATTGAACATATATCTAAAACAAAAAGGCAAAAGTAAAAAACTGAACAAAGAGAAAAGAAGAGCTGGGGGCGGGGGGAACAAAAACAAACAAACATAAAGCCAAAGCTCATATTGCCCCGAAAAAGAAAAAGGCAAGACATAGTATTTAAGTAGAACAGTACCATCTTATACTGAAGTATAATTCACAATAAAGATGTAAAATGCACCAATATTTATGTTCACTGAAATACATAAAGTAGAAACTTGAAATCACAGGAGAAATAAGAAACACAAGAAAATGTGAAGTTTCATCTACTTCTCTTAATCATCTCTAAACCAGTCAAAAAAGATATTAGAAATAAGTAAAGAAGTTGATTTAATAAGTATATATTGAGATCTGTAATCTATGAAGAATAATTTTTCCCAGAACTCATGTAATATTTACAAAGGAATTATAGTAAGCCACCCAAATATAAACAAATCTCTAAGCAAAAATTTTATAAGCTACATTTTCTGATCAAAATTCTGTAAACATGAATAGCAAAGTCTAAATTTTAAATTTTGGTTATCTAGAGATTGAAATTATTTTGGTTAATTTCTTCCAAATGTTTTCCCTAAAATCAATGTGCAAAAATAACCAGAAAATCAGTCTAAATTCAACAGTCCAATCCTGCACAAGAGCTAATAGCTGGTAAGAGTTAAGGAAGGAAATAATTCCATCCAAATTCTCCACTCCTTCCCTGAGGTCAGAGTCTACTGTCACAGAGTTTTCCAGACACAGAGGAGAACAAAACTCTTAAATAAACGGTCTCTTGACAATCAGACTGAAATTGGAGGAAAGTTCTGAGCATCTAGCAATCTGGACCCCTGAGAATGAAGTGCTCTTCTACAGGGCAAATCCACTGGGAAAGATCAAATAAGGATCTAGTCTAGCACTCAAGTACAAACAAGCCAGAAAGAAACTACCTTTCACTATACTCTCCAATTGTAAGGGTTTCCAAGGATTTACTTATAGATTATCTTATACCAAACAGAAGAGAGAAATCCAAGGTCACTTAGGAGTTGAAGAAAATATCAAGGATACCGTTTATATAGATTCAATGTAATTTTGTAATTCATAATATACTTAGGGAGAACTATTAAAAATTGTCAATAAGCTAGGTATACTAAGGAATATAAATATTAAGATGTAATCTCTGAAAATCAGAGGCTTACAGGCTAGTACAAAAGAGATTCTCTATTTGGGGTTCAGAACACGTGATTAATTATTAATTATAATGTTTGAATCTTCTTTATCCTTAGTAATTTTTGGTCTGCTTTATTTAACAGTTTCTGATAGGAATGTATTAAAATTCCCTGTGTCAACTATGGCTCAGTCAATGCCTCTTTTTTTTTTTTTTTTTTTTTGTGGTGCTAGGGATCGAACCCAGGGCTTTGTGCTTGCAAGGCAAACACTCTACCAACTGAGCTATCTCCCCAGCCCTCAGTCAATGCCTCTTTATAATAATATCCTTTATTTATTTTAGACTATGTTGCTATATGGTTTGGATATGAGATGTTCCCCAAAACACTGTTAATGCCAGAATATTCAGAGGTAAGATGATAAGATTATTAGAGCTGTTATCTAATCAGTCCACCCTATTTTGAATGGACTAACTGGGTTAACTGTAGGCAACTGGGGTAAGAATGGAAGAGGTAAGTCACTGGGGGTGTGCCCTGAAAGGGTTGTTCTTCCTGTACCCTTCCTCCCACCCCAGCACCGCTTTCTAACCCTGCCATGAGCTGGGCAGCTTTCCTCCAGAGGGCCTTCCACTCTGATGTGAAACTGGCTTAACTTGGGCCAAAAGCAATGGAATCAGTTGTCTATGAACTGAGATCTCTAAAACCACAAGGCCCAAATAAACTTCTCCTCCTCTAAATTGTTCTTGTCAGGAATTTTGGTCGCATTGACAAAAAAGAACTAAAACGTGTGCACAGAATTATATTACCTTGGTGTGCTATTCCTTATTTCATCATGTAGCTTACCAAAAATATTTAGACTGATCTGTTTTGCCATAAATTCTACCATGTGACTCATTTCCAACCATCAACCTCTATCCCCTCCTGCTTAGTCACGTGAAGCTGAAGACTGGCTAGTGGGAAAGAAGGAAGAATGGCTGCTTGATGGTTTTTTGGCTGGGAAGAAATGAGGAAGGGAGGGGGTAACCGGGTAACTCCTGACCTCTGCCTTATTTCATCTTAGGAATATATCTGGACAGCGATATAACACGTTTATATCATGATACAAAACATGTTTTAAATACAATTTTGTAAATTTTATCTTAATAGGTGTGCTTGTTTGCATTTAGTGTGATTAATGATACACTTGGACACAACTTCATCTTGTTATGTTTATTGCTTCTTTCCATGCTTCTTCTTCCTTACCTGTAGCTGAACCAATAAACTTTCATTACTCCTTTTTCCCTTTAATGTTTAGAAAGCCATTTGATTTTTTTTTCCCTTAGTGGTCACTCTTGCATTTTTAGTAGACTGGCTGGCTGTACATTTTCCTAAGTTTCACTGAGAACTCACATGTGCAGCTGTGGTGGCTCCACCCTCTCTCTAATCTGGGGACACAAGCTTAACATACTTTAGTCACACACTGACCTTTCCTCACCCATCTTCTTCGTAGTGTCGCTACAATATAACTATGTATGAATTAACATTTATTTGTCACATGGAAAGTGCTCTTTCTTTCTCTTAACTTCTGTTTTTGAAAAGATAACAGACTCATAGAAAGCTGGAAAAATAGTACAGTGAGTCCCCTGAATCCTTCACTCAGCTGTCCCCCATGGTAACATCTAATTGTAGTCCAGTGTCAAGGCCAGGGAAACTGACATTGGTGCAATATTATTAACAGGACCACAGATCTTATTCATGTTCATCAGTTTTCACACGTACCCCATTTGTGTGTTTGTGTATGTACAGTTCTGTATATTTGATTGGATGGACAGATCCGTGTTGGTGGTTACCAACAGGACAGAAAAGATGTTGTATTATTTTTATATTTTTGCTTTACTGAGAATTGAACCCAGAGGCACTCTACCACTGACTACTGAGCAACATTCCCAGTCCTTTTTATTTTGAGACAGGGTCTCACTAAGTTGTCTGGGTTGGCCTTGAATCTGTGATCCTCCTGCTTCAGTCTCCTGACTAGCTGGGATTATAGGCATGTGCCACAACAGCCTGCACCAAATAACATTTCAAGAATAAAATCAGGGGCTGGGGTTGTAGCTCAGTGGTAATGCACTTGTCTAAAATGCGTGAGGCCCTAGGTTTGATCCTTAGCACCACATAAAAACAAAATAAAGGTATTGTGTCCACCTACAACTAAAACAAAATTTAAAAATAAAGAAAAAAATCAGACAATATAAAGTCATTAGTCCCCTGGCTTCCTTTCTTGTTTCCTCATGCCCACCTCACGCTAAAAAGGGTGAGCATCACAGCTCAGGGCTTCAGGGACAGCAGCTGCCTCACCCTTGCCTGAGCCTGGTGGTATTCTGGTTGGAAAAGTTTTCTTCTATTTCCACTAGAGCAATAAAGATTATCTTTATATCTACAACTTATTCAGACAAAATGGAAGAAAATGTCAATAAGAACTTTGAAGAATAATTTTGTGTGCAAAATTTTAATGTGCTTAAAGAAAAACTCTGTTAACTAAAAATGGGAGAGAGGAGAAAGTTTCCCTAAGAACCTGTTTTCAAAACAAAGGCATCCACTACATTTTGCTGTATTCCAAACTCTATTGCCAGAAAGAGCTAGAAGAGGAGGTCTGTCAGAGAAGAAATTCAAGTAAGGGAGAGCAATGCAGCAAAGACTTTAAAGTTCAAGTCGGAATGTACAGGCAGAGAGATTCTACTTTCAAGCACAACATATTTAATATAATTTTTTAATGAGGAATACGGCCTAGTGATTGACAGAAAAATTGAGTCACTGACTGATAACAAAGAAAACAAAAACACAGACTAAAATTCTATAGAAAGTGAAAGGAAATAATGTGTTGACTGACATTAGACAGACCTGAAATCAAATCCTAACTCTATTGTCTCCCATTGGTATAACTTTCAGCAAGTGACAACTCTCTGACCCTGAGTTTCCCCCTCTGCAGAGAGAGGACCACGTTACAGGAAGCTGGGAGAATCAAACAGGACACAGGATATGAAGTACCCAGTCCAGCACTGGCTCACAGTAGATGCTCAACAAACATCAGTTCTTCCCATTACCTCCCATGGTGCTTTCATTGGCAGATATAATAAAAGGGTTTGGGAATTGTTCAAATTCATTTTCTCATGTCTACATTTATAAATATGTAATTCTGGTTTACAATCAGATTTCTGAGCCTGAGATACATAGGCCCAAGGTCTGGTGAGCACCCTGAGCTGGATGGGTGTGGGGCTCTGGTTCCTAGGCCAATGCCTAGAAAAGACTGACTTGGCTGAGAATACAGTTTTGGTGACCAGGAGTCTGCCAGAAACTAGAGCAATCAAAACCAGAAAGGATTACTTGAGTTTCGGCTCCCGTCCTTCGCTTGTATACTGCCAACAGATGAGCCCAATGAGGTCCTGTACCCTGGCGCTGGCCATTGTCACCACAGTCATTGGCAGCAGTCTGTCCTGGCTTGAGTGCAGGGGGAGGTAGACGTCGATCTTCTTGGTTGCAGTTGTGCCTACATGACCCTGTGGACAGAGCACATGCAAGAGAGTGAAGTGCACAGCCACGGTTGTGCAGACCACCGTGGGTCGACCACGACTCTCCTGGCCCAGGTAGCCCAGCCACTTCTCATCCTTTCTGCCCAGACCTGCTCTGAGCCTGGACTGATCCCAAAACAAAAACACTGTCTAGTTTTTCCAAGGGTCATTTTTCTTTAGTTTTCATATTCTAATGGTATAATGAGTCCAGCTGTCAGCAGGGAGGTACATGGGCAGCACAACCAAGATGAACAAGCAAGAGTAGTGAGCAGAGTAGACGCTTGGCGTTAGCAGACTAGCTTTGCTGCTAACTCAGTGTGACCTTGGAGAAGTCACCATTAGAATTTCACTGGCATCAGCTGTCCTCCCTGGAATCCACCATTGAAGAGCATCTCCTTGAGATGTTAATAAGCTGCCTGGGAAGCATTCACACTGAACCAAGTGCTTGCCTTCTCAGGAACTACTGGGGCTAGTTCCATCATGTAGCACACGTTTGTTTCAGTGACACACAAGCTGAAGGGTCAGAGGTCTTCAGTTACTGCCCACAGTGTCCTGCCTATCTATCCCTACACCCCCCTCCTCCTTCCACTCTGTCTTCAAGCTCCTGCACTAAGCAATATTCATAAATCCTCACCTGCTTTGTAAAAAACATTCCCTCCGCCTCTGACTTTTAATCAAACCTGGCATTGTTGAGGATCTTTCCTCAACTATTCTCTTAAGAGAAGTCTTCCTTCCTTCCTCCCTTCCTTCCTCCCTCCCTCCCTTCCTTTCCTTCCTTCCTTCCTTCCTTCTTTTTTTTTTTTTAGACAGGGTCTTGCTAAGTTGCCCAGGCTGCACTTGAACTTTCAATCCTCCTGCCTCAGTCTCCCAAGTAGCTGGGATTATAGGTGTGCACCACCACATCCACCTCCCTTTATTTTTTAAAATATAAATAAATAAATAAATAAGTAAGTAAATAAGTAAATCCTCAAAGCCAGGACATGAAGTAGGTATTCTCATTTCCATTAACACTTCTTTCAAACTATTACTTCCTCTTCCCCTTCTTTTTTGGTACTGGGAATTAAATCAGGGTGCTTTACAAATGAGCTAAGTCCCCAGCTCTTTTCTATTTTTTATTTTTAGACAGGGTATTGTTAAACTGCATAGGACCTTACTAAAGTGCTGAGGTTGGCCTTGAACTTTCAATCCTCCTGTCTCAACCTCCTAAGACCCTGAGATTACAGGTATGTACCACCATGCAGGCTACTTCCCCTTTCTTCAAAAAATCCCAGTTCCTCTAAGGCCCAAATCTTAACTAGCCTACCCTCTTCTCCTTTTCTATCTCTTATCATGTACCGAGCTTCTGGTCATTCCTCTCCCTCACTGAAATCCTGATCATTGTCTTCTTCATCACCCACAAATATGTCCATACACAGTATACAAGGATCCAAGATGGCGGATTAGAGGGAGGTTGTGTTCCTTGTCGCCCCATAAGTCGAGTTTCAAGCAGAGGATATCTGTTTCTTGATTGCTCACTGTCTGGTGCCTACCATCCACCATTTGCCTGCCACTTGTCTGTCCATTGCCTGGCTTTCACCTACCCATCACCCACCACTCGAGGTTCACCTCCCGATCGTCTGACAGCAGTCAGCTTACTGACCACAGACCACCAGTTCACTGTCACAGTACCTGCAGGTTTGGTTACATGTGGCTGCCGCCATTTTGAGACAACAGCCAGGACTTGTAGGACCCCTAGCACAACTGACTCAGCCCGACCGATTACTCCCTGTCTCTGGGACCCTCACATCAACTGACTGCTCCCTGCCACCAGGAACTTCGTCCCACCAACAGGACCCCCAGACCAATTGACTGCACCCTGCCTCCAGGACCTCCAGCTGACCATGCCCACACCCCAAGCTGCAGTTCCCCATTTGCCAACACATATGGAAGCCAGAGCAGCCATCTTGAATAATCCTGGAAGTGGCAGCTCCCGTCTTTAGGTGGGGCAAATCCCATCCTGAGACGCCTGCTGGAGACTTGAAGCTCATTGTCAGGTACCTCTCATGCATCAGGCTACTGACAACTGGGAGGTCTGAATACTATAGGACTGTTATAGTGTAGATTTCTTTTTTCTCCTTATTGAAAAATTTTGTTTTTATTTCTTTACTTTTCTCGCTCTCTTTTCCTTTTGTTTACCTGTTCCCTCAGAGTCTCTTTCTCCCTTTTCCCATGCTAACAACCGACTTCTTTTGATTACACCCTCACTCTTTCTATGATCTAGAACTTCTATATATTCTTTTCTTATCCCATTAACAGCTACATCCTACATCCCTCCCTACCCTCTTTGTCCTCCATTAGAAACTGCAGACCTTATTGAAGATAATAATTGAACTCATTCTGTTTATTATGACAATATTGTTAACGTCCTCATAGGGGCTATCTGGTCTAGGATTGCATACTGTTTGAACTGGGCACTGCTAACATTGATCTCCCCCTTAAAGAAAAGGTTTTGGAAACCTATAGGGTCACTATAAGCCTATAGGGGGAAATCTGCAATGCCCCAGATCTGCACTGCTAGAGGGGAAGATACATGAACAACATACACAGTATGCAGAAAAGTGTCAGACAACTTAAGTTCACACTGGAGCACTTCGCTGTTGCTCATTCCTGCCCATCCCAAGTCACAACAGCCCCTTCATTTCAGTAACTGTCACCACCATGATGCCAGCTGCTTAAGTCAGTAATCTTGGGTCCTCTTTCCCACTCTTAACTGCCTACCTATTCCACTAGCAACTTCTAGTGTATCTACCTCAAAAAATACACTTCAACACGGAAGGAACAGTCCTTCAACAAATAATGCTGGGATAACTGAACAGCCATATGCAAAGGAATGAATTTGGACTCCTGCCAATACCATATTCAAATATTAACTTAAAATGGATCAAAGACCTAAACATAAGAGATAAAGCTATAAAGCTCTTAGTAGGAAACAAAAGTATAAGTCTTTGTGACTTTGGATGAGGCAACTATTTCTTTAAACAAACACCAAAAGTACAAGCAACAAAAGAAATAAATTAGACTCATGAAAATTTAAAAATTTTGGCCTCAAAGGACACTATCAACAAAGTGAAAAAAACCCACAGAATGGGAGGAAATATCTGCAAAACATGTAATCTGATAAGGGTCTACTGTTCAGAATATATTAAGAACTCTCACATTTCAACATGGAGGTGATCCAATTAAAACCCTGGCAAAGGATTTGAGCAGACATGTCTCCAAAGAAGATATATAAATGGCCAACAAACAAATGAGAAGATGTTCAATATCATTAATCATAATACAAGTCAAAGTCACAATGAGATACCACTTTATACCCACTAGGATAGCAATAATTAAACAAACAAACAAAATCCTTCCCCTTCAAATCACAAAAACACCCGACAATAACAAGGGTTTGTGAGGATGTGAAGAAACTGGAACTTCACACATTACTGGTAGGAATGCAAACCAGTGTATTCACTGTGAAAAACCATTTTGCATTTTCTCAAAATATTAAACATTGAGTTATCATATGACCCACCAATTCCACTCATAGATATATACTCAAGAGAACTGAAAACATATGTTCACACAAAAACTTGGACAGGAATGTTCATGGCAACATTGTTTATAATAGTGAGAGAATGGAAATAGCCCAAAAGTTCATTAACTGATTAGTAGATAAACAAAATCCACATAGTGAAATACTATTCAGCCATAAAAAGGAATGAACTATTGATACATGCCACAACATGGATGACACTTGAAAATCGTAAGCTAAGAGAAAAGGCCAGAGGTAAAACGTCACCTCTTAAATGAAGCCATTTGTATGAAATGTCTGGAACAGGCGAGTTCA
The DNA here is from genome assembly GCF_902686445.1 of Sciurus carolinensis. Taxonomy (NCBI): domain Eukaryota; kingdom Metazoa; phylum Chordata; class Mammalia; order Rodentia; family Sciuridae; genus Sciurus; species Sciurus carolinensis. The sequence continues at coordinate 9,334,341 of NC_062226.1, read as the reverse complement.
TAGAGACAGAGAGTGTATTAGTGATTGGCAGGAGGTGAAGGGTGGGGGAAACTGGGAGATAGGAGGCTTCGTTTTGTGGTGATAGAAATGTTCTGGAATTAGATAGTGGTAACAGTTGTATAACATTATGAATACATTAAAAACCACAGACTTGTACACTCAAAATGGTGAATTTTATATGAGCATTATTTCAATACAAAATTGAAATACATATTTTAAAACCATCCCACTTTGCTTCATCTCCAGACTCCAAACTTAAGTACTGTACTCTTGCCTGTTACAATTTGTTCTCCACACATTAAAAAAAAAAAAAAAAAAAAGCCTCTGCCCCTACAGTTACTCTAAATGCAACCAATTCCTGCTCTCCTGGTCAACACCATCTCCTTCTCCCTCTTGTTTGCTCACAAACACACTAAAAGATCTGCCTAGAGCAGCCTCCCGCAGAAGGAACGAGATGCTGCTCCAAGACAACCGCAGGGGAACGAGACTCCCAGAACCCACATTTCCACTGCTACAGGGCGGCGGCTGTTGCTTAGGAGATGAGATTGACAGACAGTTCCCACGGAACCCTTTATCCTCCTTAGTTTATAATAAAAAGGTAAGCGTGGAGAAGACTATCAGAATAAATATGGTAAATTCTCTTTAAATAAATGAAGCACTTTATCTTTTTAATCTTCTAATTCCATCTTGAGGCACTGATGATGGGAAAAAGTGCCTTGCACAAACACTGAAATTATATATTTTTTTTAATAAAGGGCCTCTTCTGAAAAAGCTCAAGGTGGTGGCAGTTAGCTCAATCTAATAGTCCCTGTGTTGCAATATTTAGAGGGAATCATCTAAAACATAAAACAATCCATCAACATAATAGAAAGTAATTAACTTATAAAAAAAATAAGGTGACCAAAGGATTAAAAGTATTCATCATACATCAAGGCAAGCAATATTCCAGAGACTTACCATCTAACTATTAAAAAGCAACTACAATAAACAAAGATCATGTCACACTGTTTACGGCATGGCAACCTGTGTGTTCCCCAACACAGGCCTGGAGAGTGGAGGCACAATCAGAGCACAAAGGAAGGGCAACAGTGAGTGGAACTGTCCCCCTTCAGCAGTCTCAGTCACTCTGCATTCAACAAATACCTGCTGCACCGAAAGCTCAGCTCTGAAGACCAAGTCCAGCGAGCACAGTGCAGATCAGTACAGGGCTTCAGTACAATGCGATCAAAGCCTTAAGAAGGGAAAAGTACAGGCTGTTATGAGAGCCCAGATGCAATCACACTAAAGGGGGGCGACAAAGGCCTCTTGAGAGGGAAACATTTACCGTTCCATCCACAGAACCATTGACCTGAGGAAAAGACACTTAACTATATATACCCGCCAGACCAATATCCCAAGTGTGAACCGGAGTTCTTTCTGAAACACAAGATTATGGGTGATTTTAATTTTCTGCTTTATATTTTTCTGTATTTTCTATAATGAACATGTATTGCTTTTATAATTAGAAGTGAAATAGTAAATATAAAGAAAAAAGGAGATAAGAAGAACAATAGCATCATTCAAGGTTTTAGAGCTTCAGGTAACAGAAAGACAGGTTCACTGTTGAAAATGTAGCCTATGTTAAGGCATTAAGCAAACACTCATTAAGGACGTATAATGTGGGCAGGGGACATAACTCAGTGGAAGGGCCCCTGCCTGGCATGCATGAGGCCCTGGGTTCAATCCCCAGTACCACGAAGAAAGAAGAAAGAAGAAGAGGAGGAAGGAGGAAGGAGAGAGGAGGGAAAGAGGAGGAAAAGGAAGGAGGAGGGGGAGGGGGAGGAGTAAGCAGCTTTGACAGCCAGGTACTTTGACAGGCTACTGGGAACAAAAAGTTTGAAACTATAACTCAGACACCTTCCTATGGCAGGTTAATAATTTTTATTAAAGAAAAATTAAAAGTAATAAATTCATAATCAGCTGACAAATTTGAAATTTATCATCACTTTCAAGAGCAGCACCTAAGCAAGGGAAAGCCCCAATGCTGGTCTGGAACAGAAAGAAAAGTACTTCCTCAGCACAAGCGCCATCCACAAAGGCCAACCAGACTGCAGAGTTCAGATCCCACCACCTACCTCTCCATAACTTGATGGTTTTGCAGCAAAAGCAGCCAGAATTTCACATTCAACATGTCCAGGACCAGCACTCCCCATCAGCTTCCTCTGATTCTGTTGTCTTTTCTTAGATAAGGTTTCCATCAGCTACTCTGTCACCCAGCCCAGGACCCCTAAGTCCTCCTGTCTCGTCCTCCTTGTCCCAACGCCCCTGAAATGTCTCTTGAATCTTTCTCCTTCCCATGCTCACTGCCACTGCCCCAATTCAGCTTCATCATCTCTCATTCAGACCACTGCAGCAGTCTCTCCCAACTATCTCTTTATCTCTACCTCCCTCCTCTCTTCAAAACTTTACCTCCTTATTGCTGACAATGTGATTTTTCTCAAATCAGACACCATGCCAGTCAAAAACATCTCCCGGCACCAGCACTCCAACTCCTCAGCATGACAGTCAAGACCCTTCACCCTCTGGTCCCAGCATATCACTGCTGAAGTGCACAGACCAACAGTGCAGAGCACAGACCCCAGGTCCGCTAGATCCAGATTTGAATCCTGGAATCACTTCCTTAGCTGCTAGACCTTAGATGGAACCTCTCAAAAATTTCCATTTATTTGGAAAAGCAAACAAAACATATATAAAATGCCTGGCACACAATTACTGATCAAGGAACGTAGGTCCTCTGTCCTTTAATTTAAACGTCTCCTCTTCAAGAAGGTAGAAATTCAGGGGCTGGGGAGATAGCTCAGCTGGTAGAGTGCTTACCTCGCAAGCACAAGGCCCTGAGTTTGATCCCCTGAGTTTGAGCACCGCCAGAAAAAAAAGGTAGAAATTCAAAATAATTCCTCTTCTCTGCTCTCCTAGCAATTTGATTTGTACAGCCTTACAGTTTTGCTTTTTTTGTACCTACCCTCACCACCTCCTTCCCCACCCTCATTCAACTGTGGGTATGTAGAGGGAAAAGCCATGCCTCATCCATTTTATACTCTCCTAGGGCCTAGAACGTGGCAGATTGGGGTTAGCTTGCTGAACTGAAAGGACTCCTCAGATTACCTTTCAAAATGGGCCCATGACCTACCACTTCTCTAGTACCCCAGGTAAACTGGCTATACCTCTTCTACTTCAGGAACACCCTTCTTCTCTGACATATCCCCAGCACTTAACACAGGGCATACAGTACTTACTTATACATACAAATGATTAACATTCATTAACACATTATTTCAAACCCCTGCATACAGAGGTACCATCAAGTTATTTTCCCACTGTCAGAAATGGAAGTGTTAGACAGGCATGGTAGCACAGGCCTATAATTCCAGCAACTCAGGAGGCTAAGGCAGGAGGATCACAGGTTCGAAGCCAGCCTCAGCAAGCTCACAAAACTATAAGCAACCTAGTGAGACCCTGTCTCATAAGAGAAAAATAAAAGGTCTGCGGATGTGGCAGTGGTTAAGTACCCTGAGTTCAATCCCTGGGAAAGAAAAAAAGAAAAAAGGAATGGAAGTTGTTTCCAATATTCCACCATTACAAATAATATTTTCATGTCCTATACAAATGTCTGTGTACATAAGCCCAGGGATATATTGCTGGGTCACAGGATATGAATGCTTTGTAGTTTGTGATATGCTGATCCAAGTGCACACTTGAAAAGTATTTTAATGCCGATCATGAGAAATCAGTGTTATGAACCACAGGTTACCCAATTAATAACTAGCTCACAAAGTCTAAAAACATAAAAATTCAAATAACTTCTAGAACACAGAATATGAATATGTACAGAATTGAAATATATAGAAACTGGACATGATTACATTTATACCAGATATTTTTCTATTTGATTCTATCAATTAAAATAACGTATATTTGCTGCCTAGTATAAAACTAATTTCAAAATTATGCACTGATCATTTTCAAAATAGAGGAAGCCAGAGAACAAAAGATGTTATTCAGTTTGAAATCATTTTGAATTAAGGTCTATCCATATTCAGCCCTTGCCTAGCAAGCATAAGGCCCTGGGTTCAATTTCCAGCACAGGGCAGAGAGGGGGTAACTATCCATACCAAGTGAGTTAGCTAGATTAATAAATTAAGTCAGCTGGACATAAGGTTCAGTTAGCAGTGCTACTTAACATGAAGGTTTGCCAATAATCAACTGAATATCATATCTCAAAAATATTGCTAAGAATTCAATTCCTATGTCAAGACAAACAGGGAAAAGACAGACAACTTGGCTTTTACAATTAAAGGGACAAAAAGCAGGCAGCATTTTTCCATTAGTCACAACTACACAAGCAGATCATTATAAGTAATTTTAATGCAAAAATAAATATATCAGTGTATCCAATGTAATGATGCAAACTGACAAAAGGGTTATTTGTAGCCTTCAAAATATAAAACTCTCTTCAAGGAATAGCTGCAAACCCATTCCACCAGTACCTTCCTCCCCCAACTTCCTTGGACAACTGATGTACCAATAGCCTGGTAGTTAGTACTCAGTATGCAGACTTGGCACAGGAATCTCAAATGATCACTTCTTTGATAACATTTAATGGACTTCAATTGCTCAGAAGTAATGTTTTCAAACAAAATCTGACCTAAGCCAGGCTAACCTGGCAATGAAAAATAAAGAGGGCCTACACAAAGGAGAAAAATCTTACAAACACCCTGGCTTTATGGACTCAGAAAAAGAACTCACTTTTTTTACATTCAAAATGGTAGCAATGAATATGAATAGATTTTATATGAAATTCTATGACAAATCCATTCAGAGCTATGGACATGGCTTTGTGGCGCTATCTTAACCCTCAATAAATCTGGGACGCTTAAAGGCTATTAAATTAACATTTCCCTGATCTGGCACCTCTAGTCAAGTTAATTTGTCAAAAGCATTTCTCCAGTTTGTCACTGGACACTATTCTCTGACAAGTTAAGTTTAAAATACAATTGACAAAATCTCATTAATTTCTTCTGAATCACCAATGTTGGTTCCATTAAGCTTTTATTATCAAGAACGTCAACTGTCACTCTTTCTTTAACAAGGTCAAGTTCTGATCTGGGTACCTCCAGGACCCTTGCCATATTAACAGAAGCTAGAGAGGCAGTACAGTGTGGTTAAGAGCACAAGTTATAGAGTCAGTCAGACCTGCGCTCAGGTCCCCGAAATATCACCTATTGTGTGACCTTGGGTTCTCTGAGTTACTATTTCCTCACCTACCAGTGCAGATGGTAGCACTACTTCAGGGAGCGGTCGAGGGGATCTGATGAGACTACACAAGAAAAGCATTTACTTATCCCTGTGCCTGGTCTATAGTCAAATGCTTAGGAAATGTTGGTCATCTACGATCCTTTTTTCTACTTTTATATTCATACACTTAAAACGACGACAACAATTTCATTGCCATGCACAGACTTTTGAAACTGTGAAGAACCCTAAGGGTCATTCACTTTAAAACATTTTTAGCACATGGCTGTCTTACAACCTCTCCCTTCTCCTCCACTCCTGAGGGCCCTGCCAACTTCTGAAGCAAACTCTTTGCCTCGGTTTTGGGGCAAACATCCTGACAGCTAAACACGTTTCTTCCTATTGAGCAGCAATTTCCCGGTGGATTCTACTGACTGATCTTAGCCCCAGGCCCCAAGAAATGTGAACAGGTTTACTTCTCCTTCCACAGTCCCCTGCTTCACATACCTGGGACTCAGACAGAAAAATTTAGTTACTAAGCAGTGCAGAGTGGGCAGACTATAGTCCTTCTAGAGCACAACATAGCACAGAAATATTCCTCCTGTTAGCTTTCCTTAAGCTAGTGACCTTTGCAACTTTTCTTTCCATAATATCTATGCCAAATGTAAATCAATTGTCTGGGATCCAAAATAGGAAAGGAGATTCTTGGGCTCAGGAAATGTTTTCTCTATTTAAAATAAAGCCTTCACATTTTGATGCTCTGACACTTTTTAAGAAAAATAAAACACCTAGTGCTATTAGTTTAAACAATCTGAGGTACCAAATGAAGTCTGAGAAAGACTAAAATAATTGTTCTGTTTCAAGATATCAACTGAGAAACCAGCATTCATGTTCAAATATAGGTAAGACATTTCACAAACCTGGGGAGATTTATGAAGGGGCAAAAAATGAAAGCCCCCTGTACTATATCAGGAATAACTATCATTTTCTCAATCTTAAATGCAGAAAATGGTTCCTCATCCTATCAGTTTTTACCATCATGGGTTACAACAAGCCAACGATGCCAGACGGCACTCTGCAGAATCAATAGGACAGTCTGGACCCTGGCCCTGCCAGCTTTGAGCTGTGCAACCATGGGTAAGCCCACAACCTCTCTGAAAGTCAATCTCCTCAGCTATAAAACAGAGATAAAACTATGTACTTCAAAAGAATGGCAGGAAATACAAAGTAAAACTAAATTATGTTCAAATGTTTTGTAGGGTTAGGGGTACATATCAGCGGTTAACTGTATGCTTAGCATGCACAAGGCCCTGAGTTCCTCCACAGCACCCTCCCTCCCACCGAAAAAAGCTCTATGAGCAGCAAACTATACAATTGTCAATTATTTCTTGTTATTGTCACTTAAGCTATTACTCAGATTGCACAGATTTGGGGACAAAATATCCCCAAGCGTGAAGTTGAGATGCAGAGGCAATAAAGGTCTGTTTGTCTGTGTCTGTCTCTTGCTCTCTGTCATTTTGAAAAAAGAGCCATAGCACTCATTCTATCGTCCAGCCTGAGGGGTCAGAGCACATACCAGTATGTTCTCACACAGGTACAATCCAGGCACCTTAAAGTCATCTTGATAGCATGGAAAGTGTCCATTTTGAATTTTCATAGCCGTTGTGGGATTCTTTAGATCATTAATGTTACACAGCACTTTGTGTTTAATTACAAACAATGGCTTCCATAATGATGATAATATCAGGGAAAGGTAATGTGCATGAACTAAGCCCATCGCCTAGCATAAGTTTAGGGACCTCTTCATTATTAAATCATTTATATAATAAAATCAATATGCTTTAAAAGTAAAAATAGGTTTTTTAAACCATAAAGAAGAATTACATGTTTTAAACTCTATCAATTATCATAATATAATGAGTTCTTTTAAGATTTAATATCAACTTTCAAAATTAAGACTCAATGGAGAATGCGTACTTAGCTCCATTACTAGATGATGGATCTCTGAAGAGGCTACAGTGCAGCCACTGTCGCCTCCTCCATCATATGAAAACTGTGGTATAACCCTCCAACTACCCCAAGGACAATGCCAGAATGAAGTATTTTGAGAATGTAAAATTATAAAAATGTTGAAGGAAACAATCCAGATACACATACCATATTTACTTCTTATAGAGTTTCAGCTGATTAAACATTACGAAATTTTAAGTGTTAAAAGGCTCCTTAAAATTATACTGTTTTCTTAAATAGTTTTTAAAATTCACAAATTGCTATGTAGAGGTAGCTCCATGGCTAAGTGTTTTATCACTTTAAGATTCAATGTTCCTTAATGGTATAATTCAAAAATTTCACTGAATCATTATTTAGGAAGTCATAAAAACCTCTTAAAATTAATCTTTCATGCACATCCAGCTTATCCAAAGTTAGAATTTAATTAGATGGCCTTGGCATAAATGGGCTTACTACTTTATTTGCTCAATCAGCGTATGTCTTTTCAGTAATTATAATTAATTCAAGTCCCTGACGCACCTTCTAGCAAACAATGTAAAAACATCAGACAAAATGGAAATAAATAGCTTTACATTTCTCCAATTACGACATTCACTTTCATCCTCAAAATGCACATGTGTAAATAACCAAGATACATGTTGCTCTGTACAGGAAAAGGTGACACAAGAACCTAGGAATCTAGAGACAGAGAAAGATGCTCATGGACAGAAGATACATTGTGCTTTTTCACATTATGAAAACAATACAAATACAAAAGGCCAATTGAGAGTTTTCATTTAACAGAGTTTGCAAATGCCTGCTGAAATACAAACAGTAGCAAGTAAAAGAGAAGCTGAATTATTATTTATCTAGAATAATACTTCCTGTTGGAAAGGATCACTTTCAACTACACAAAAAATTTACAGTTGAGAAACAGTTCAAAAAGTCTAACCATTCGGTCTTCATCCCACATGTCTCCCAGATAGAATCTAGGGAAAAGAAGCAAGTGAGAGAACTTTATTTTTAAAAAACTGAGGGGACAGCAGGATCCACGGAATAATAAAAACTGTCAGTACTGAGTACTTTAAAAAATACAGTCCTCTCTGCCTGTCACACTACTCAATTAGGTAATCAGCATAGCAATGCAAAAAAGAAATGAGCCGCCACAGAGTTGACAGTCCTGGTGGGCAGTGAGACCAGGCAGAAAGCACATTCTCCTGCACACACCCTTTGTGCTCCACCTCAGTGCTCTCTGCCCCTGGCAGGTAACAGCTGCTGACTGCCATTTATTGGGCACCTATCAGGGTCCAAGTACTTTTCAGACCTTATCTCACTTAATACACCCCTAAGACCTGTGGGGATGGCTCACTCCCTCTTAGAGCTGAGGGATGAGCAGTTCTACACAGTCTGCTCCAAACCCCTCAGCTGGGAGTGGGGGAGGTGTGTCAGGATTCTAACCCAGGTCTGCTCACCTGTGAATTCTTACTCCCTGGGCAATCCCTCATCCCCTGGGGACTCCCAGCCCTAAAGAACTCCTGGGTAAGCCTGAGTATTTAGAAGAGGTTGCCAAGGTTACTGGTTCATGCTGCAGCCACGACATCAGAACTGGAGGTCCTGGTTGGTGGGTGTGGGCATCCTCTGATTGAGACCCATGGGGAAGACCTGAGCTGCTCCTTTGGCAGCCTCACCTGTCACACTGCACTTGCAGCTTGGTAATGATCAGTGCTACTGAACAGGGAGACAGGGTCACCTTCCAGGAGTTACCTCTGTGGGCAGGCAGGGAGCAGAAACTTTCGGATTTCCTTGCTGCTGGGCATACAGAGGGACTCAATAAACACTCACTATTTTCAGTGATAAAAATACAAGGGAACTTGGCTTCTTAAAAGGTGGGCAGATCTCTCTGATGAGGTGTTCAAAAAGCAGCGATCAAGTACCAACTCACAGCCATAGACAACCCTTACTACTGACTTAAGAGTAATTGGTAATTGTGAGGTATATCTGCTACTAAATCCAGCTACCCAGGTGGCAGTAGCCAAATGTGCTTTGATAATGACAAAGGAGGAAAACAACAATTTGGTCCCTGGAGAGATGGGCAAGCAGCATATGACATCAACATGGTATCAAGCTCCGACACAAGCAAAGGGTCTGATGAGACAAAGGTCCATCTCAGGGTGCAATTCTAGGCAGAAATGGGCAGCATGAGACCTGCTCTCGCAGAAACTGACAAGTCACCAGGGCACCAGGGCCTCCAGGGTGTCTCCTCAGCCCCCTGGCATTACCTTCCCCTTGTTCCTCCTGAGTCTTAGTCAGTTCGATCTCCTCTGAGGTTCTAACTACACCAGACACAGGGAGAGTCGGGATTTTATCTTATTAAAATAGATATGGCTAATTTGTCTTTTCAAATTCATTTTAAATTAAATTGGATTTCCTCGGAAGGCTGCTAGGTCAGTTCCCCTGCTGCGAACACAGGACAAAGGTTAATTGCACGCCCTTCACCAGCTCCTCTGCTCTCCTGGGCAGGCTCTGAGAACCTGCCCCAGAGGTGGGGAAGGCTTGGGTTTATTGGGCAATAATGCTGCCATTAGAGCCATTTACCATTATGCCAGAAAACATTTTATTTTTTTAACTAAATAACAAGATATGATTGCAATAACAAGAAATGTAATGATGTTACCAACTGATAGTTATAAAACACAAAGCCAAAGAATAACAGCTAACCTATCTGCCTCACTAAAAGGCCCCAAAGATGTAAAAGTGTACACCCTCCTGGAGCAAACTGTTTTCCAGTTTCAATGTAAAATTCCATTAACATTTGCACTTAATTTATCTCATTTAGACTGTCTATGTTCATGAAAATTTAACCCAGTCATTCCCTGTTATACAAAGCATAACAAAGTATGAATACTTAAATACAATGTAAATAAAACACTTTATCAATTATATTTCTGTATTCTAAATTAGTGACTTCACTTAGCATGTCTGCCTCGCACAGCACCACACTATTTTTCAATTACAGGTCCAGATGTTTCAAAGGCTCCAGTAGGCAACGGCAGTTATGAGAAATGCTTTATCTGCATTGTAATCATCACCACCACATCAGCTCCAGGCTGCATTAACATACTCATGTTTTATCCCAGCTCCCCTCCTAACAGAGCAGGTAATTATGCAATACAGCAGAGAAATACAAGCCTAAGAGCTGGACAATTTCCTTACAAGCATCCACCTGAGCAACACATTTTCATACACAAACTTAAATTTTTCTGGAAAATATTTTATCATACAGTTAACCTCCTTAACAGGAATACAGGCCACTTCAGCAATTTTTTGTTAATAAAGAGTGAATACATAGATGTATCAAATTTAGTTTCAAATACTATTTAAAGTATAAGACGAACTGTGTATACACTTGCTTATGTATCCTGAAAAGCAACCAAAACTTTGTGTATAAAAAAAAAAAATCATTTGTTACCCCCTAAGCCATTTCTTCTCATTTTTAATACCAGTGTCATCTGTTGAACAAGTCTATTAGATTTTTATTCCCACTATCCAAAAATGACAATTCACCTGAGCTGAGACTGAGCAAGTGGAGCAATTATCCCTGTTCCCATTCGATAGAAAAATAATACCAGAGCAGAACAAAATGCAACCCTGACAGCTGCAACAAAAATGCTATTGCATTTATTATTTAGTTAATTAAATGACTCTCATACACAAAAATAAAAGAGAATAACCTATGTTAAAAGAGATACTGTTATGCTTGGTAAACACAGTATAATTTGATGGGAAATTATAGTTCCTCATCATTAAGAAAAACTGTAATAAAATTAACTTAATCATAGTATTTTAATTATTCTATAAAATTATTTATTTTGAAATGTTCCAAGAGGAGGTGTTCTAACGAAGATGTTATTCGAAAGACAAATGCCTTTACAAATATTAAAACCTCAGACAGGTCAAATCCTGGCAGGTTACACTTTAGCATCTGAAAGCAGACAGCTTCCGCTCCTTCCTGAAGGAACCTTAGGTGGAACATTTTTAATACATCACCGTGTCACTTTTTAATGTGCCCCAATCTATTAACCACATGGCAAACTAACAGGGATTTTTAAAATATGGGTTTTATGGCTTTGTGCTGGTGATTAATTAAATAAATAGCCACCATTTCACAAATCATCCCTCTAATTAGTCTAAAACAGACACTTTGCATTCACTGGTATTACTGCCATCTGAAGCTCACAGAAGGGCAGGAGCGGTGCAGCATGGTCACATCTCTGCACTCCGGAGCCCATTGTTGTGGGCTCCACGGCTGGCATCCCACCCTGCAACCCAGAGGCAGAGGTGCCATCTTTGCAGGTGCTGCAGTCAGCTGGAATTTGGCTCCAGCTGCTCAGAAAAGATGTTCTCCTTAATTATTCTCCCTCACCCTAAAGGAAACAATGGAACAACAAAGGAATGAAGCGCAACCTCCAGCTGCAAACAGAAGAGGCTTCCCCAACACAGCCGGGGGAGTGAATGAGGAAACTGGGTGATTTAGGAATAACTCAAAACATGCTATGTCGTTATCCTGAATTCAGATATTAAGCAATTATCCCCAAATTCTATTATTTAAAAGACTCCATTCAAAGAGTGAGAAGGTCACTCTTTGAAACGGATAGGAACTCAACTTGTTTTAGCAGCTTATTTTAGATAATTCCTCTGAAAGAAAATTAAACTGAGAAATAATTTTTCGTGGCAGAAAAAAAATCAAATTTCAAGAACCAAATTTCCTTCAGGAAATACATCCTAATCTCTTAAACTTCATTAGATACATTCAGAGGAAGAAAGGAAGAACAGAGGACAGAAGAAAGGAAGGAGGAAGGAGTGGATGCTAGAAAGGGAGGGAGGGAGAAAAGATGAAAAGAAAAAGGATAAATGGAAAGGAAAATGGGAAAACTAAATGGGACAGCACACCAAAACACACTATGAATTAAAGAAATGTCCTTATTCCCCATCTTTAAGAACACTCCTAAGACCGAGAGGAGGAAATGGCTCAGAGTAGGAAAAACCTGCGCCCTGAAGCAAATAGGCTCTGAGGGTTTTGTGCGTTTAGCTAAGGCATGTACCCCATTTAAGCCTCAGTTTCCTCCCCTGAAAAGGGTTCTAGCTCTCATTCACCATAGTTAAAGGGAAAGTGAGACTCTGTCCCAGCACATTCCCTGCACAGAGCACATGCTCAAAAACATGACAGTGAGAAACTGCATCAGTGAAAACTGGGCTGAAGGTAGAGTTCCTTATCTTCACTTTCTGAAAGAGTCAAAGAGATGATAGCCCATACTGCAGATGCTCTGTTCCAAATATGAACCTGTTTTTGGAAGCACAAAAGGTCCACAAACACAGAACAGAATACTATGTTTGTGGAGAAGAAATAATGAAGTTTCTGTAACTCTGTGTAGAACTGGAAACTCTTCACAAGGTAGAAAATGAAAAGAAAATGAATGGGCTCTGGATTCAACAAACCTAGGTGTTAACTACTTCCTAGTTGTGTAACCTCAGACAAGTCTGTTCAACTTTCTGAGCCTGTTTCCCAGTTCCAAAATGGTGACAACAATAAATTCTTTACAGTGAAGCTGGGTAGAATGAAATACCATAGTAGACACACTGACCTACAATAAACAAAAAGTTCCTATTAAGTTGCATCACATAAAACCACTGGTGTTCAATCATTTATCACCTTCAAAGTTGCAATTTCGTAGGGTAATATCATAGTGACTGAGACAATCAGTATTATAAGCTGGGAGAAATTACTAACAATTTTCAAAAACAATGAATTCCATTCCTATCAAAGGAAGACAAACAAGATATATAAGGCATTTTTAAAAAGTGGCTCTTGATTCCAACAATACAGCAGTTAATATTTATTAAACATTTAGTATAATGCAGACACTGCCCCACACATTTGACATCCATATAGCTTATATAATATATAGCTTATATAATCTCAAAACAATTCTATGAGGTAGGTTCAACCATTCTTTTTAATTTTGCAAGGACATTTGTAGAAATGAAATGGCCTGCAGGGACAAACAACAGAACTGTGAAGTTAGGATGCCTGACTCCAGGGCCTTAGTTCTTACCACACTTAAAAATGCCTTCTCACAATTCAAAACAACTTATTTTGCATTTAGTAAAACTGTCTGGAGACAAATAGCAAACAATCTGCAAATCAGGTTTCGAACCTTTCAAAGGAAGGACATGTCAGTGGACCAGCAAGCACAGCAGGAGGGCACTTCACACCAGCAACATTAGTGACCAGGATGACACCCACAGCATTCTAGGGTACCACTTCTCCCATCTCACAGTATTATTACCAAAGAAAAATATCACACAGACTTTGAAGTTTCCAGGAAAAATCCTCAAGTTTTAATCAAACAGCTGCTGTGTTCCCATTACGTTATAGTCAGGCCTTTTGCTGTGTGACAAAGGCAGCAAAGCTTTTTATTTATTTGTTTGTTCTTTTTTCATTTATCTATTTGTGTTTACATCTCTTAGTGCCTGAATTCTTTGATGTACACAGTGAACAAGTCATCAGAGAAAGGGAAATGGCACTGACAGTGGATGCTATTCAAGTCAAGGAAACCCCCAAATGCCATGCTTTCAAAGCCGATATGCTACCAGCAATCACACTTGGCATTTAAGGCTTCTTGGGGCCACCTCTATGGCACCAAAATCTACCAAAGATAAAGAAGATGTCTGTGCTAAGTTGGGAAAGTGGAGACATCAGCACTTCTGCCTGCAGACCATTATTTCGGCTCTCCAGACAGCACCTGATAAAGCGTCTGGAGTGCTGTCTTCTGCGCAGCCACCGCTCTTCCAAAGCCCTGCTCAGGGTTTCCCTGGGGTTTCCTCTGCAACAATTGCAGCAGAGACTCTGAGAGGAGCCCAAACAAGCTGCCTTAACCTTCCCGTAAACTGATATTTCCATAGAGGATTAAGACAAACGTTTCAAATAAGTCAATTTCCTTTACTAAAAAACCAAAGTGACAATAGTAGTACCAAGAGAAATACACAAAGACAATGAATAAGACGTACTTCTCTTGTCTTTGAGCATGCAAAAAATACAGAGCAAAAGGTCAGGTGGAGGTGGGCTACACAATTTCCTCTTATTTCTGACAGGATGCCTACAATGGAGCTTGCCTAAAAAGTTATAGAGAATTAGATTGAGTCATGTCAAGGGGAAGAGGAAATGTCTAAAAGCTTCATAATATTTGATATATAATATGTTAGTGCTACAATGTTATATGTTTGCATTCTTGTTGATTATAAATTTATCTATGAAGAATGCTACTATGTCTCTTTTCTAATAAGGCACTTCCAGAACTCTGGGGACTTCAAATGGTTACTTTCTGAATTGGTGAAAATGAAAACGAACTACCTTCTTTTTTAAAATATTTTTTTAGTTGTAGATGGACAATACCTTTATTTTATTTATTTATCTTTATGTGATACTGAGGATCGAACCCAGGGCCTCATTTGTTCTAGGCAAGTGCTGTACCACTGAGCTGAACCCCAGCCCACAGAAAGTGGAAACTCCTTTTGACCCATACCACCCAAGTACGTGCGCACGCGCACACACACACAACACACACACACACACACACACACACACACACACAGAATAAGAAGCAGAAAGAAAAGAAAGAGTTGAAAGTTCTTTATTTTTAAGGGTCACAAAGGTAGTAAGAGAAGGTAGATGGAAGCTTAGGACTGACTGACTCAAAAGATCACCATCATAACTTGACTGTTATTCTCTCCCAAAACATTTATAAAAGCATTTAAAGGAAAGAACTAAAATTTGGGAAAAGTCGCTTAACTGCATTCAGAATCAACATTTTCAGGAACTCAAGAGCCATAGTATATTTGACAGCATGAACTTTCTCTTCCTTCTGTGCACACGTTCCTTCTACAGCATTACAGACAACACACTCAAACCTATTTTGCATAGGATTTCTATTTCAGTCACAGGGCAAAATATGTATCCTGACCAAACCTCAAACAGATAATAACTAAAAATTTTGACAAAATACAAAAACACTTATTTTACCTGATTCAATAGGGTAGCAAGTTTTTAAGGCTCACAAAAGCCCAAAAATTACATGAAAAGGGGAATCCAGGAAGGAAAACTACACAATTTTTTCCTTGATGATGGCATTTGCCAAACAAGGTGATACTAAGTACCAGTTATTTCAGTCAGATACATGGGGCAGCCTGCCAACAATATCCGAAAGCTGAGACGTCCTCCAAAAAAATTTACATGTGAGAGTAAATTAGAATTAAGACCTCCCAATCTGACCTAGAAAAACCACCAGTGCCCCCACGCACCATTGTTTTTTTCATCTGAGACTTCATAAATACAAACCAACCTTCACATGAAATTTCCATTCTCAAGTCCCATTACCTGAAGGACCAGAAACCTTAAATGAAGAATTTAAAGTGGTCCTTGGCTATTAATGCCCCCCCAGTGACAGGCAAAAGCAAACACAAAGCCTCTTGGGAACAGCCTCTAAGACTCAAATAATTCTAACAAAAAAAGTTGTAAGAAATAAGTTGTTATAAATCAAATCACAAAACATAGAAGGAATCATGAAACAGACCCAGAAAGACTAGCGTTAATGGAACGATCAGAAACAGAATGTAAAATATTTCCAGGCATGGTTGTTGCACGCCTGTAATCCCAGTGACTCAGGAGGCTGAGGCAAGAGGATCGAAAGTTCAAAGCCAGCCTCAGCATCTTAGTGAGGCCCTAGGTAACTTAGTGAGACCCTTTCTCAAAATAAATGTGGATCAGTGGTTTGGTTAAGTGCCCCTGGGCTAAGTCCATCATACCAAAAATAAATAAATGTAAAAGAAAAAAAATGTATCCAAGTACAGTGGCATACACCTGACTTCCCAGAGATTCAGGGGGCTGAAGCAGAAGGATTGCAAGTTTGAGGCCAGCCTTAGGGAGTTAGTAAGACCCTGATTCAAAATTAAAAATAAAAAGGTTAGGGATGTAGCTCAGTGATAGTACACTGCTAGGTTCAATTCCTTGTTTAAAAAGAAAAAAAAGAAAGAAAGAAAAAAAGAAAGATTCTCCAAAAGACTAAGGAGGTAGCTCAGTTTTAGAATACTTGCCTAACATGCTCAAGGCCCTGGGTTCCATCCCCAGCACTACAAAAAGAAAGACACTATCTAAGATGTGATCTGATATTGTGGTTAAACAGGTAATAGTCACTGTCCTTAGGGAACACAAACTAAAGTATATAGGAGTGAATGTCAACTATGAAATGGCTATGAAAATATACTAACAATTACTAAATATACGTGGTAAACATAAGGGTATTCACTTAACTTTGTTTTCTTTTGCTAAGAAAAATATACATTCCTCATAACAAAAAGTTTAAGAAATCACTAAGGAGGTTTTTAGAAGATAAAATGGAACTTGTAAAAATGAAATATAGTACCTCAAATTGGAACTGCAACATATGGGTTCCACAGCTGAGGAGAGAATCTCTGAATTGGAAGAGCAACTTGAAGAAATTACTTAGAATGTAACCCAAAGAGATGTGGAGATGGAAAATATTAAAGAAAGGTTAAGAGACATAGAAGACAGATAATAACACATTCTAACAGGTATAACTAAAATTTCAGATGAGGAAAGAATAAATGGTACAGAGTTAGTATCTGAAAAGACAGTGGCTGAGAATTTTCTAGAGCTGATCAAACATCAATCTACAGATTCAGAATGACTGCCAAAGAGGAAAAACTGGGAGAGTGGGTGTGTCTGTATGTGGAAACACCATTTAAGAACTGCATATATACCAGGCAAATGCTAACCAAATGGAGCAGTTAGAGCTTATAAGAGGGAGTGATGGGGAACTTCTCTAGAGTTGCAGTGACAAATGGTTCAATCACCAGGAAGAAATTACAATTCTGAACTTGTATGAATGCGAAAACACAACCTCAAAATATATAAGGGAAAATTTGTCAGAACTAACAAAGAAAATAGATAATCTATCAACAGTTGAATATTCAAACATACCTTTATCTAACTGAATAATAAGGCAGATAAAAAATGCCAATAAAGAAAACTATAACAATCAACAGTCTTGATCTAAAGGGCATATTTTGAAGACTATAATCAATGGCAGCAGCAATCTCATTCTTTCCAGTTTTTCACATATTTATGAAAAATTACCCAAATCAGTAGGCATAAAAATCATGTGCAGCAAATTTCAAATAATTGGAACATCAAGCCATTTTCTCTCACTATAAACAGAAAAACCTCATATTTTAGAAATTTAGAAACTCTTATAATAACTCATGTATCAAAAATAAAAGTCAGAAAACATTTAGAAGCAAACTACCAGAAATCATGAGATTATAGAAAATAAGCTAAAGGAAGAAGGACCTGCAATACCATAACAAGTAAGTATTTTAATGATTCCCCTAAAGGACCCATGCCAGGTAGTCAGGAAATCATGTACTAAGAAAGAAGAACACCAACACTTCAAGAACTACTCTACAGAGCTGAAACTGAAAACAGACCATAGCTACACTACAGTCCCATTCAGAGTGGCCTTAAAAGACAACAATGATGAGAAATTTTCCCAGTAGCCAGAGCTTGGGACAATATATAGTCATCCCCTTTGTGTGGAAGGAGAAGTGACAGGGGTTAAAATATGTAGAATGATGAATGAAAGACTGGGCCTACTGGTTAGAGGCCTGGGAAGAGGAAAAAAGGGAAGTCTTGGGGAGAAGCACAGATGGGTGTCAGGGGATGAGCATGAAGTGTAAAGACCTACAGAGTACAAGCTGACACTCGCCAGAAAGCATCACCACAGAAAAAGTACTGCATAACCAAGCAGACTGAAAACTTTGTGCCAAATATAGACAGTTATCCTTAGAAAGGCTTGCACAGAAGATTGACCCTTGGCTGGGAACTTGGGAACATGAACCTTGGAAGGGTTCCCACCAGCCTATTAAGAGTGGTTCATTGGCAGGACATGGTGGTGCATACCTGTAATCCCAGTAGCTCAGGAGGCTAAGGTAGAACGGCAGGTTCAAAGTCAGCCTCAGTAACTTAGTGAAACCCTATGGTGGGTGGGCGGAACGCTGGGGATATGGCTCAGTGTTTAGGTGCCACTGGATTCAGTCTCTGGTACAAAAAGAGGAAAAGAGGGGCTCACTGTGCTTAAACTGTAAAAACAATATGTTTATGCTAATCACTGATTTTCTTCTGGGACTTGGGAATTTTGGAGCATTCTAGAGAGAGGGTACCCATGTCACTAGCTCCAAAAGAAACTCTAAGTCCTAGGTCTCTACTGAGATTCCCTAGTAGACAATGCTTCATCCATGCTGACACAAACCCTTGCTGGGGGAATTTAGCATGCCCTATGTGACATCCCTGGGATAAGACTATTGAAAGGGTGTACTTGGTTTCCACTAAACTTGACCCCATGTGCCTTTTCCTTTGTTTATTGTCCTTTGAATCCTTTCACTGTAATAAATTAGCCTTCAGTGCAACTATACACTGAGTCCTGAGACTTCTTAGCAAATCTGTGAACTAGGGAATAGTCTTAGAGACTCCCAACACAGATTTTATTTAACTTCAGCTAGCCTCTTCACTGGTCTCCCCTATGCTAGCACTTGCGCAAATGAACAGAGTAGCCATGAGAGGAAACGAGGCTATGGTCCCTAGAACACTATCTCCCACTTAACAAGACTATATTGCTACTTCCTGTTGTCAGATATCCACCCTCCCAGCAACAAGAGACAACATGTTGAACTCTCAATAAAGCATCATTCCTTAAGGAGACCAACCAGCTATTTGGTGGCAAGTTGATGATACTAAACCCTTCCTCAATGACAAGAGTTTGGGCAGAGATCAACATATATTCAAGTATAGGTTTTCAAGTTTGCCTTTCCTGCCAGTAATGCCTCAATCAACACCACTACTTCAGAATGCCTGATCCAACAAGATGGCAGCCTATATAATACTGCACCACTTTAAAGAATCCACTTTATAGCAAAGAAGTGTGGCAGTAGCATGTAACCATGGGATCCTCTGGTCACGTCACACATGATACTACCCAGAATCTACAAGCCTAAGAGAGTGCTAGAATAACCTGCTGAAGGTACAGATGAAGCACTAGCTCAAAATGACACACTAGCTCAGAGATGGACACCTTGTGAAGCTGGCATATCATCTGTAGGATACATAAAACAACAATTACATGGTACTGTGTCCCTGACAGACAGAATATGTGGTTATAGGAACCAAAAGGAAAAAGCAGTCGTAGACCCACTTCACCATCACTCTCATTGATCCACTTGAGGATTTATGCTCTCTAACCCTACAAATCTGAGCTCCGTTGAATATGGGAAAACCTGACTCCCAGAGGAAGAATGCTTCCACCAGGAGACACAGCAAGAGTCACATCAATGTTAAAACTATGGCTACTGCCCAGGCTCCTTATGCCAAGAGACATCAGAAAGAAGAGAAATCACTATCTTGACAAGAGGGATGACTCTCATCAAGAGAACAGAGGGCTCCTGTTAAACAAGGTGGGAAGGAACACATTTAGCTAGTAAATCCGTTGGCCTTGTCTTATTACTCTTACACCCAGTTTTGATGGTAAATGTACAAATGAAGCAGTCACAGCTTGAGAAAGGTAAATAGGGGCTAGGACACTCAAGAGTCTGGTCTGCTGTGCAAATCAAGGTTGAAGAGACTAAAGTAGATTCTTAAAACAAAGAGGAGTATCATCTGTAGCTGCAAAACAAGTTACAGAGGTAGGTTCAGGTGGCACACTTCTGTTATCCCACCTACTCAGGAGGATTTCAAGTTCAAGGCCAGCCTCAGCAGCTTAGTAATGCCCTGTCTAAAATTTACACATAAAATGGGCTTGGGGGTAGGGAGGGTAGGCAGCGAAGCATAGCTCATTCTGCTAATCTTAGTGTAAGCTTCCCCAGAGAAAAAGACCCAACACAGACCGAAAGATGTGCAAGTACACTCAAGGAGCACCAGGGGTGGCCTGGCATAGACACTGGCCACACTCCCAGTCTCCTCTCAGGAACGGAGGGCATATTTCTCAACTGCAAGGAAGACTGTTGACTGCTGACTAGCAGTTGCTACTCCTTTCCTAGGACTGTGTTGGCTGACAGAGCCACCTTGTCCAAAGTCACACCTCCTCAATGCAGCTTACATCAAAAGATGGGTCAGATTCAAGACCACAGAGGCCTGGCCCCCAACTTAGTACCACCCTGAAGGGCCACTTAAGCTTCACAGTGCCCCACAGTGTCATCCTCTTGTGACTGCACCACAGTCTCATTAGTCCCTCTACCCAATCCTGTTTTCTCCCCTTCTTCTCACAGATACTGATCCAGAAAGCGCTCCCTAACAGAATTCCTGCATGCCATCTCACTGTCAGAGTGCCTCCCAGGCAGACGATGTTAACAACAGTTTTACTAACAAGTTCCATCAAACCTTCAAAAAATAGATAACACTAGTATTACTCATACTCTTCAATATTATTGAAAAAGAATAATTCCTAAATCACTTTATCAGGGTAGCAAAGCCTCCATATCCAAACTTGCGAGTATAAGACAGAATATTATAGGCTGAATTTGTGAACAAAGCTACAAAAATCCTTAAGAAAATATTGGCAAACCAAGTCAGTAGCATATAAAATCTAGAACACTGGATGACCAAAGCTGAGTTTATTCTAATTGCAAGGCCTGTTTAATGTAAAAAAATAAATTAATATTAATCATATTAAGAGATTAAAGACAAAAACCACATGATAGTATATATAAATACAGAAAAGAACTCAGTACATTCAACATTCATTCATGATTTAAAAAGTAATAATTATCTTGGTCAACTAGGAACTGAAAAGATCTTTCTTATGCCAACATAGGACATCTACCAAAACAGCAAGCAGAGTTAATGATGAAATGTTGAAAGCATTTCCTTTAATATTTGGAAGAACACTATTTTCAACATGGTATTGGAGGTCTTAGACACCTCTGTAAAGCAATTAAAAAAAGGACAAGAATTAGAAAAAAACTATCATGATTTGCAGATCATTGACTGCACAGACAACCTAAAAATAAAAAAATATAAGTTAACAGAATTAAAAAGAGCTAAAAGATGTTGAGATTAAATCAATATAGAAAAATCAACTGAATTTCTACACATCAGAAAAACCAGGAAATTACTACTGAGTTAAAAGAAATTTAGATTAGAATTTTAAAAATCAAGCATATATGAATCAAACAAAAGATATTGACATCCATGAAGAAATCATAAAATTTTATGAAAGACATTATAGATTACTTAATAAATTGAAAGATGTATCATGTTCAAAATGGTAAAGATGTCAATTCTCCCAAATTGATCTATAGATTTAATCCAATTCTAATCAAAACATCTCCACAGAAATTTTTTATATAAAAATTGATAAATGATTGCCAAAATTTAAACAGAAGGGCAATAGAGTAAGAATATACAAGAGTGTTGGGCTGTAGCTCAGTGGCAGAGTGCTTGCCTAGCATGTTTGAGGCACTGAGTTCAATCCTCCACACCACATAAAAATAAACAAAACAACGGCATTCTGTCTATATTACAACTACAAAAACAATTTTTAAAAAAAGAATATACAAGACACTTGTGAATAAAATGTAGGTTAAGGAGGCATAATTTATCAGATACTAAAAATCATTTTAAGACTGAAGCAATTAAGATAGTGTGATATTAACCCAGGGAAAATCAAATAAACCACTGAAACAGAACAAAGTTCAAGAACAGTACCAAAGACACACAGAAATTCGTCATATGACTAGTACCACAAATCAGAGGAAAAAGGAGAGACAATAAATAATGCCAAAACAGTAGGTTAATCACAGAAAGAAAACTGAAATTGGGTCTCTACCTCATACCGCAAATGCAAAACAATATCAATTACAGATGGATTAAGTAGGAAAACTTCAAATATAATGTAGAACAACTCTATGATCTTGAGGTAGGGAGGAATTTCTCAAAACACACGTAATAAGCAAAAGACCTCAGTGTATAGCACTTGCCTCGTACATGTGAGGACGTGATTCCAACCTTGCAGCGAAAAAAAAAAAAAAGACTGATAAATTCAGTACGTTAAAAGTAAGAATTACTGCTCATTTAAAAAAAAAAACCCATAAAGGGAATGAAGACAAGTACAAACTAGGAAAACACACAACAGAAATATTGGTATTCAGATATATAAAAATGGTTATTAATCAAACTACATTCAACAAATTTCTTCAACTCACTAAGAAAATAATACACTAAAATGGTCAAAATATTTGAATAAATACTTAACAAAAGAAACACAAAATGATCAATAAACACACAAAAAATGTTCAATCTCATTTATAATCTAAGAAATACAAATTAAAATCACAATGCTAGGGATGTAGCTCAGTGGTAGAGCACTTGCCTGAACCCAAGGCGCTGGGGGTCAATCCTTAGTACCACACACACACAAAATAAAATAATCACAATGAGATAATCTCATATCGCGAGACTAGAGAAAATGAAGTCTGATGGGGTGAGTGGGGCATGACACATGTTGGACAGGATATAATGTGAAGTACAAAATGATTTGGCATT
The DNA here is from genome assembly GCF_902686445.1 of Sciurus carolinensis. Taxonomy (NCBI): domain Eukaryota; kingdom Metazoa; phylum Chordata; class Mammalia; order Rodentia; family Sciuridae; genus Sciurus; species Sciurus carolinensis. The sequence continues at coordinate 9,311,414 of NC_062226.1, read as the reverse complement.
ATCAAGTTTGAAGCTACACATATATCCTTGACCCTATAATTTCACATTTGTATGTATTGTGACAGTTTTTCAAACCATGGTCCTGAGAATTAGGAAACCAATTTTCGGCTAAAAGTTTTTAAAATAAAAAGATCAGAATAAAAAATATCAAAGTAAATTCTTAGTAAGAGAATTCTTCCAAGAAATTTTTGTTTCCATATATTATATGTCTATATGTACACATATTCACTTACATGTGTATACGAGGTTGAATGTACAATGGATTTTTGTTTGTTTGTTTGGTACTGGTGATTGAACCCAAGGGTGCTTTATCACTGAGCCACATCCCCAGACCTTTTTATTTTTTATTTTGAGACAGGGTGTCACTGAGTTCCTAAGGCTGGTTTTGAACTTGACATCCTCCTGCCTCAGACTCTCAAAGTGCAGAGATTAGAGGCATGCACCATCAGGTTCAGCTGTATTTCTTATTGTATGTGATTCATCATCCAAAATGCAAGCCTATGCCTTGGGGTAATTCTTACCTATGTAAAATGTTTATCAACAGTATATGTAATATTAATGACTGGTAACAATCCAAATGTCCATCAACAGTGGAATGAATAAGTAAGTTGCAGTATACACCATTGTTGGAGTCTCTTCCTTAATGAAAATAAATTAATTACAACTACAGGCATCAACATGTATAGATCTCTGGAACATAATGTTGACAGAAAAAAATTACAGAAAAATACTCAAAAAATAATTCTCTTTATGAGAAGGTCAAAAAGATATTGTTCAGGGACACAAATATCAGGCACGTAACTATAAGCAACAAGGGAATTAAAAGATTTGTCACTGGGAGGGGAACAAGGATAGAAAGGGGACTTCAAAAGTAAAAGTAGGGCTGGGAAGATAGCTCAGTTGGTAGAGTGCTTGCCTTGCAAACACAAAGCCCTGGGTTTGATTCCCAGCACCGCAAAAAAAAACAAAAGTAAAAGTAATGTCCATCTTCCTAAAATGGGTGATAGGTACATGAGTGATTACTGTACAACTATATAGCTTGTGTGTGTGTGTGTGTGTGTGTGTGTGTGTGTGTGTACACATGTTTGTATTGTTCCTGGGGATTGAACCCTGGGGGCACTCTACCACTGAACTATATCCCAGTCCTTTTTATTTTGAGACAAGTCTTGCTAAGTTGCCCAGGATGGCCTTGAACTTGACGGCCTTCTCCCTCAGCCTCCCAAGTAGCTGGAATATAGGCATGTACCATGGTGTCCAGCTCCTTGTATCTATTTTAAAAATATTTTTCTGTATCTACTTGATATTTTAATTTTTATTTTAAAACAAAAATATTTACAAGTGAACTCATTTTTGTTCTCACTGATGAGTGAGAAGCCTAACAACCTTTCGCCCTTATGCAGAAAATAGAAGTACCCAATTATTCACAAGTGACAAATAATCTCCTTTAAGGAGTTAGGGAAGAAGAATTCCATTAAGTGCTACAAACACTCTTCCTTTCTCTCTTCCTTTCTCTTTCTTCAATTCTCTAGTTTATAATTCAAAAACCATCTTAACTACTACTGAGTGTAACTGACATTCTGGAAAACCTTAAGTTGATCCCAGTTGCTAATTCAAATATTGGTCTTTGTTTCATACAATATAAAGTATTGCTGATAGAACTCAAAGATATATAATATTACAGTATATTTGTCAAGCATGACTTTTTTTCAAAGTGAAAAAAAAGAAAGAAAGAGTACTAAGTGATTTCAAAGGCAAAATAAGGTCACTCAAAATACATACCTTGTGATATTTTTCAACAATGACAAAGGCAACAACAAACATTTAATAAAGGTTTTCATAAACACTGCAGTACGGGGTCACTTAGAAGTAATCAAAAACATTTTCATCTACACCCTCCCTTACTTGTACTCATTAAAATATGTTTTAATATTACTTGTTTGGCATAAACACTGGCTAGCTACATTTTTGAGATGTTTTTACACCTTGCAATTTAGAGAGATTAAACATTTACTTAATGTCAACTTTTAGTGCAACACCAAGTACCATGGGGGTAACATAACAACTAACAGCAAAGCTAGACAAAAGAAAGTAGGCAGAGGTACAAAAGTGGAAGAGGCAAAACTACTTTATGCTATATGTTACTGCATATTAACAATATTCTTGTATATAGTGTATGGAAATCCTTAAAGAACAAACGAACCCTACTACAGAGAATGTGGTCATACAAAAGAATATAAAGTTAACATACCAAAATCAGCAGCTTCATATTCAATTAGAAACAAAAAATAAGACCTTATTTACAACAGCAACAACTAGAAATAAACTTAACTATACAAGACATCTGAAAAACCTTCAGCACACTAATTCAAAATCCAGAAGCCATAAAGAAAAATTATAAATTTCACTACATTAAAAAAAAAAAAAATGAGCTGGGCACAGTGGCCCATGCCTGTAATCCCAGCAATTTGGGAGGCTGAGGCAGGAGGATCCCAAATTCAAAGCCAGCCTCAGCAAAACTGAGGTTCTTAGCAACTCAGTGAGACCCTGTCTCTAAATAAAATACACAATAGGACTGGGGATGTGGCTCAGTGATCGAATGCCATCTTAATCTCCAGTACAAAAAAAGGGGGGGGATGCATAGTCAGAAATAAATCCGTTAACAAATTCAAGATACACAATAAAACTGACTAAACTCCCTACTATGTAAAGAAACTCCTAGAAAACAAGAAAAAGATCAAGAATCTAACACATCTGGGTAGTTCACAATACTGTCAAGGTTCTTAAACAAATGAAAAGACGGCCAATCTCACTTATAAGAGAAATGCTAATTAAAATTAGATTCATTCATTTTTCACCTATTAGATTGGCCAAAATCCAAACATTTGATAAATTCTGTGGCAAAGCTGTTGAGAAACAGGCACTCTCACATGTTACTGGTGGGAATACAACTGGTACAATTCCTATGGAGGACAATTTGGCAATACTTACAAAAACAAACGCAAATTCCCCTTGACCCAACAATTGTGCTTCCGGTTATTTATCTTACATTGATAACTGTGCATATGCAAAAGGCTATATGTACGAAGTTATTCACTACAGCATTGTTTGTAACAGCAAAAGTTTAGAAACAACTCAAGCCTCAATCAATAGGGCACTGATTAAATAAATTATACTTCCCAACAATGGAATACCACACAGCTCCGTAAAGGAATGAGAAATTCCCTGGGCACTAACAGAAACAGATTCCCAGTTTATTAGGAGGAAAAAAAGCAAGTTTTGGAACAGTATTAAAAGAATGCTAACATTGGGCTGGGGGTGTGGCTCAATGGAATACCACGTGCATATTATTAGCATGCACAAGACTCTGGGTTTGATCCCAACACCGCACTTACCAAAAAAAAGATACTACATTGAGCAAAGGGGAGGAAAATTAGAACATATATTCATATTTTCCTATGTACATGCTAAAAGATAGACAAATCAGTGAAATGGGTATGAGTACAGACTAGATGAATGAGGGATGAGAGCAAAAGATTTTCACTGCTTAATATCTGTTTGACTGTGTGTGTTATTTTCTGTTTCTTCTCTTTTTGTGGTCCTGGGGATTCAACCCAGGAGTGCTCTACCACCGAGCCACATCCCCGCCCTATTTCGTAATTTATTTAGAAACAGGGTCTCACTGTGTTGTTTAGTACCTCGATTTTGCTGAGGTTTTGATCCTCCTGCCTCAGTCTCCCAAGCCATTGGGATTTCAGGTGTGTGCCACCTCACCCAGCCCATTCTATTTTTTTATTTTAAAACAGGATTTTGCTACGTTGCTCAGGCTGGTCTTGAATTACAATCCTTCTGCCTCAGTCTCCCTAATAACTAGGATTAATGGTGTGCACCACCATGCCTGGCTTCTTTTTATAGCTTTGAACTATAAAAATGTATTACCGGGCTGGGGAGATATCTCAGCTGGTAGAGTGCTTGCCTTGCAAGCACAAGGCCCTGAGTTCGATCCCCAGTACCACAAAAAAAAAAAAAAAGTATTACCTACTTAAAATTTGGGACCAAAAATAAGAGTAACAACAACAGCACTATAGTTTACTGAGTGCTCACCTCAAGGTGAGCAGGTATCATCTCATTTAAGCCTCATTAACATACTGAACTAGTAATACTACTAATATTAACGGAGAGAGAAGTGAGATCCAGTGAGGTTTCACATGTGTAAACCAGTGATATTACCTGTTGTTGTGAGAATTAAATGAGACATTATATAGAACAGCTCAATGCCTGACACACAGTAAATCCTTAATGCTTTATCATTTCAAGACAATATCTATTTTCAAGGATGTTTCAATTAATTGAACCAATAAAAAAAAGTTTAGCAAAGATGCTTTAATTGAAATTTTTATACATGTAGGTTAAATAGCCTTTCTAATTAACTGACTGCTATTTTAGATATACTACATCCTCACTATACAAATTACAAGGTCATTAAAACAGCTACTCATATCCCACAACTATACACACATCTTTAAGGCCACTATTTAAATAGTCTGAATATACCTGATGAGAAAGGACATCAATTGAAAAATTTAGGCATGTAATCACTGTTTATCTTTTTAAGGAGGGAGATTGTACTGTAAGAAAATTCTCAAATGAAATATTTAGAACTGTTATTCCTAATTTACTTAGTTACTCATAGACAAGAGCACACTCCAGTCCTAACTAGAATAAGTTATACTCCATGTATGTCTAATATGTCAAAATACACTCTACTGGGCTAGGGTCGTAACTCAGTGGTAGAGCACTCGCCTAGCACGTGTGAGGCACTGGGTTCAATTCTCAGCACCACATATAAATAAGTAAAATAAGGAGGACTGGGGATATAGCTCAGTTGGTAGAGTGCTTGCTTCACAAGCACAAGACCCTGGGTTCAATCTACAGCACTGCAAAACAAACAATCAAAAAAAAAAAAAAAAGAGTATTGTGTCCATCTACAACTAAAAAAATTTTTAAAAACACTCTACTGTTATGTATATCTAAAAAGAACAAATTTTTTAAAATGTGTAATTTTTTTTAAAAAAAGAGGATAGTCCATACTGTAAAACTACACAGTTACTGTACGTGTTAACCCATAGCCAGATGCTACTTCGGAAAAGTTTCAAAAGAAATATCAACTTCCCCCTTCTAAGAAACAAACAATAATGCCTAGGACTTACTTTAACATTTGACACTTATAAAAACATGAAGAGGGAAAAAAAATTGCAGAGGCAGTTGGTTCTTCATAATCTTATCAAAGGTCATGAGGTGAGAGACTAGACTGAAGACGGGGCAGAGACCCACACAATATTTTAATTGTACTTTTAAGCTTTTATCTTTGTTCTGTCTGAAAAATATGCTACACTTGGATCTTGTAAACGCATACTAAGAAAATACACATGTACACACGTAAGAACTACTAGGGTCACATCTAAGTTTGGAATGAAGTAAAATATAAGCAAGTTCTTTTCTTTTTTCTTCTTTCTTTGGTGGTGCTGGGGATTGAACCCAGGGCCTTTTTGCACGCGAAGCAAGCACTCTACCATCTGAGCTATATCCCCAGCACCCCCTGTAAGCAAGTTCTTAAGGTTAAGGATTGAAAGTTTAAATTTGAGTTTTTAAGAGAATGAAAAACATTTAGTCACTATATTATAAAAAGAACTATTTCTTCTTTTTCCGGGTTCCCTAAATTTAGCCATAAAATGGAACTTCTGCCCTTTTAGAAATACTGGGAAGAGTAGTCCCCACCCTTTTTGTGCCAGGAAGAGCAAGTTACCTGGCATGGCCTCACCTGTTCCAGGCTTTCTCTGAAGTGCCTGCTCAGCGATTGCTTCTGTGTGTTCAGCATGTTGGGGTCAGGATAACCAGTCTTCTAGAAGTAGGTCTGGAGGTCCAGCTCTCTGATCCCATTACTGGCATGGAAATGTATGACAGTAATTCTAGTAACCTTGTCTCCTCTGCAGATCCAATTCTTCCCTGTGTGAGTCATGCCAATGTCTAGACCTGCACTATCCAATACAAACCAGTAGCCACAAGCCACGTTTGGCTATTTAAATTTAAATCACTTAAAATAAAACTTAAAGATCAGTTTCACAGTCACATTAGTCACATTTCTTTCAAGTATTTAACAGTCACATGTGGCTAGTGGTTACTATATTGGACAGTGCGGATATAACACATTCCCATCATCCTAGAAAGTTCTACTGGGCTCTGCTAGTTTAGATGCGGTGAGGAAAGTATTAAGGAAGCTGAATAGGGTTCCAGATCCTAACCTGATTTACCAGTAATAAAGTGGAAATGTTTAATTCCATATTCTGTTTTCTCTGTCTAATGCTTAAGCTCCCAAAGTCAGATCAGGGACAGGCATGATTGATGTTCACCTACAAATTCCTAAAAATAACTAGCACATACAGAACATTTATGATATGTCAGTCAATATGTAAGTGCTTTATTTTAATTATGTATTTTAATTCTTCATACAAGTTTATGAAGAAGATCCTATTATCCTATCCCTTTCACAGATTTAAATAAATCAAGGTTTAGAGAAATTCAGTGATTTGCTCACATAGTTTGTAAGTGGTGGAGTCAGATTTCAACTAAGAAAACGAGAAAGGAAACAAAAATGGTAGGTGCAACTCATACATAACAACCCAAGTAAGTAGGGCTCATTCCACTGAAGCCTCCCGTGAAATTTTCATCATTATAGAGACACAGAAAATAGAATAGGAACAGAAACTAATGCAGTGTTTCATGACCATCTTTAATCTATGACCCCTGCTGATGACTATAAAAACTTCACACTTCCCTGAAAATGATGTGTGCCCTACCACTGCCATTAAATGCCTTCTATCTTCTGCTTATTCCCATTGCCAAATCTTTATGAGGCTTTGCTTTTTGAAAGTTTTTACGTAAAAATTAATCTTTCATTTCCTAACAATAGAATATTTAATATGTTTTTTCAAATACATTCATTCCCCCCTCAAATACACATATCATAAAAATACACATATCATAAAAAGTGATGAATCTACTAATTTTCCCAATTTCAGACATGGGAACAGTACAGCCAGAAGAGAGTGGGATGGGAGTACCTCACCTGCACTGAAGGTCAAAACTGCTGGGATCAGGACACACAGGTAAGGCTCAGCTAGCTTGTTTTACTGCACCTGACTCGTAAATAGGAAAATGCCTTACCTCTCACACCAAATAAAAAGTTTGAGGTTTTGTCCTATTTGATTTTAGGTAGATCTTGTGGGAATTGTAGCATAGAACTTGAGGAGCACTTGCAAGAGAATTCCTTATGTGGTATTCATACACTGTCAGAGCCGGGAGAACCCTGGAACTAACTCACCTCCTGATCTTAGAATCAAGGAGACAGTTCATCAAGTTACATGAAAAGCCCAGGAACCCTACCTTTCTCCCTCTGCAGTTTACAAGACAAAGGCAGCCTCTTCAATCATTTACTTTTACTGAGTGACTACTGGGTGCCAGCACCTATGGCAGCTGCTAGGGTTATCAAGGCAGACTGGACACTGTCCCTGTTCACACAGAATTTACATTCTCATCATACCCAAGGAAACATAAATATATAATCGCAATGTAACGCAGTAAGTACTACTTGGAGTGAACCTGCAGGAGTCAGAGCAGCCATGTGTGAACTGAATTCCAAAGGATGAATAGGAATTTACTGACAAAAAAAGACATTCTAGAGGATGGGGACGTGGCTAAGTGGTAAAGTGCTCACCTAGCATGTGTGAAACCCTGGGTTCAATCCCTAGCACTGCAAAGAGGAAAAAGAGGAGGAAGAAGACGATGACACCAACACCCTAGGCAGAAAGAACCATAAGTGCAAAGCACAGGGACTATGACACAACATGGAATGTACAAGAAGACAGGGCAGGTGACAAGGTAGGGAAAAGTGTATTTAAATAAGATGCTTCAGTATGCAGATCATCAGGAAAAGTTATAAAATATGAAGCATAAGATTGTGAACATTATCTTTACACTTATGGACTGTACTTTAAGTCACTTAAGAGAAGAACGTGTCTCTTAAACAAATGGTACCAGGAAACCTGCATATCTACATGCAAAAGAATGAAGTTGGACTATTACCTTACATCACATACAAAAATTAGCTCAGGATGGATTAAAGATCTCAATGTAAGACCTGAAACTATAAAATCCCTATGAGAATATGTAGAGGAAAATCTTCATGACATTGGTTTTGGCAATGATTTTTTGGATATGACACCAAAAACACAAATAGCAAAAGCAAAAATTTAAAAATGGAACTATGTCAAACTTAAAAACATCTATGCAGCAAAAGGAAAAATCAACAGAATAAGAAGAAAATGTAATAAAATATGAAATATAATATTTGAAATTAATCAGATTAAGAATCAATACCTACAATATCTATTCACTCCTACAACTCAACAACAGCAACAATCAAAAAACCCAAGCAATCCCACAATTTAAAAATAGGCAAAAGACTTATTAGACATCTCTCTAAACAAGGAGAGAACAAAAAGACAATAAGTATATGAAAAGTTACTCATTATCACTGGTATTAGGAAAATATGAATCTAAAACCACAATAAGGTATCACCTCTCAACTATCACCTCTCACTGTTAGTTAAAATGGTTCAATAGCAAAAAGAAAAACACACACACACACACACCAGAAAACAGTACATGTTGACAAGGACATGGAGAAACAAAACCTTTGGATACTGTCTGGTAGGAATGTAAAATGGTGCAGTTGCTATGGAAAACAATGTAGAGATTCCTCCAAAAATTAAGAACTGAATTACAATATGATCTACCAATTCCACCATGGGTTTCTGTTGTTGTTGGCCAGTTTATTTTTAAGTGCTGGGAACTGAGCCCAGGGCCTTAGGCTCATTAGGTAACTGCTCTACCACTAAGCCACATCCCCAGTCCTAGGTGTTTTTTAATCCAAAAGAAGATTTGCACATCCATGTACACTGTAGCATTATTCACAATAGCCAAGAGATGAAAACCTAAATGTTCACCAACAGATCAATGAATAAAGACTGTGTGTGGGGGGGGGAGTTATGTGTATAAATTTGTGTGTGTGTAAATATGCATAGGCACACATATACATACACAATTATGTGTATATATTTATACACACATAAATACATATACACACAATGGAACATTATTCAGTCTTAAAGAAGGAAATTTCATCATATGCTACACATATATGAATCTTTGAGGGCATTATGGTAAGTAAAACATACTGGTCACAAAAAGACAAATATGGCATTATTTCACTTATATGAGATATCTAAAACAAACACTTAGAAAGTAGACTAGTAGTTGCCAGGGACTGAGAGGAGGAGGAAAAATAAAACAGTTGTTCAATGGGTATAGAGCTTATTTAGCAACACTAAAAAGCTATAGAGACTCACTACACTACAATGTGTATATAGTTTAGCCCTACTAAACGTACACTTAAATTAGTTAAAATGGTAAATTTAATACAGTTTTATATATATATATATATATATATATATATATTTTTTTTTTTTTTTTTTTTTTTTTTTTTTTGGTGCCAGGGATTGAACTCAGGGGCACTCAACCACTGAGCCACATCCCCAACTCTTTTTTGTATTTTACTTAGAGACAGGGTCTCACTGAGTTGCTTAGCACCTTGCTATTACTGAGGCTGGCTTTGAACTCACGATCCTCCTGCTTCAGCCTCCCGAGCAGTGGGGATTATATATGTGCGACACCACGTTAATATATTTTTCACAATTAAAAACAAAACTTGAACCAAAAAAGAAAGTAACAAGAATATGGAAATGTAGACACGGTTCACTCCCAAACATCTATACTAGTAGAGGTAGGCAGGGCAATGTATAAAATAAAAGTCACTTCAAGATGTCTTTGGAGTACAATAAATGTGACTTTTGTAACACAACATATTAAAGGAACAAGAATATTAAAATTGATCTGCAGGCTGAGCTCACAAACTCTCTCTGTGGGAAGAAGGACCAAAGACTGCCGAAAGGCAGGGGGGCATTAAGCCCAGGGTGAATTAAGGCATGAGATCCCCTTTCTACTAATGGTAAAAACTGGTCAATGCCAGGTATCAGCGACACTTAATGCTAATAACCTCTGAGGCAGTCAAGGGTTCAGGAACTCCGATTCTGCAGTAACTGGCTAGATTCCTCCAGGTCTGTGCCAGGTGCTTTGTACTACTCTATATCTGACCTTCAAAAACTATGTAGTTTAAGCCAGGAACTGTGGGGCACACCTGCAATCCCAGCAGCTGGGGAGGCTGAGGCAAGAGGATCACAAATTTGAGTCCAGCCTCAGCAACTTAGCAAGACCCTATATCAAAAATTTAAAAAATAAATAAATAAAAGGGTTGAAGATGCTCAGAGGTAGATTGTCCTTGAGTTTAATCCACCTTACCACCAAAAAAAAAAAAAAAAGTAGTTTACTATTTTATAGATGAAGCTAGGCTACCCTGGCCCAGAAAAAGGAAATCTTTTGCCCAAGGTAATACAGCAGCCCTGGTATTTCAATGTGAACCGAGGGAATCAGGACTCATCTTGTTTTACCATACTACTTCCCATACACAGCCAACACTGAACACTTGCCATGGAAAGATGATTAATACTCCCTTTGTTGTGCCCGGCCTGGCAGAGCCACACAGAGCCTCTTCTACCTGAGAACGCTTCTACTATATTCAGATGTTCCTAGGTCTTCTCTTCTCTGAACAAATTCTACAAACTCCAATTCACACACCCTGCCTGGTTCCCAGTTCCCAACCACCTCCCAGTGGTCCTGGTCTGAATAGAAGCTATTTACAGTTGTAAACATCTATTTTACAAGAACTCCCTACCCCTTGCCCCAGATTCTCTACTCCTGCTAACCACAGGGATTTTTCTTCAGACCTAAGGATATCAATTCCTTGTTTCAAATATGACTCTCAGGAGCAAGTCAAAACCCTTCCTGTTAAGCCTCATCACTTGCCTTCTCCACCCTCATCCTGTATTCCAGGTACACGCAACCACCTCCATTACCCAGAATGCACCAGAATCTCTCTTTCCCTTCCTTCACACTTTTTGAACCGCATTTTCCTTGCTGGAAGCCCCTTCCCTGACTGATCCTCTCCCATTCTTCAAGGCTTGGTTTAGGATTCAGCTGAGGTGTTTCCCTGTGCTCTCCCATCCCCAGTCCAGGCCACTGTTGCTCCTCTAAGGAGCTCACCCTACTGACCTTTCCTCCCATAGCATTTATTATGCTGTATTATAATCATCTTGATCTCCAAGATTACACATATCAATAGACTAGGGAATACATCTAGCTCATTCACCATTGTATCCTCAGCATTTAGTCAAGTCTATGGCACACACAAGCGCTCAAAAAGTATCTGAGAAGTGAATGAATGAGTTTTTCTTTGAACCATCTGACCCTGATGAATCATGCTGAGCATATATCAACCATGACCCCAAACCTTTTATTTTATGTACTTCTTGATTAAACCTCACCTCATCTTCCCTTTCTTCACCACCACCCCATGCACAAATGATTGCTTTTATTTTTTTTAAATAATGTACGTGCAAGTATCATTTTGGCTTGTCAACATGATTTCAGGCCCTGACTTTGTCACTGCACATGCCTGCTGTTCTTCCCAGATATCTGTATTCCATAAATGTGATCAGCCTGACATCAATGTTCTCATTTGGTCCTGGACAGCAATGAACACACCGAGCCCTACAGTTTACCACAACAGATAGCTCTACAGTTTGACATGAATCCATTAATCACTGCTATGTGCCTAGTCAGTCAGCCAGGTGAAGTCCACCTAACCACAGTATCACTGGCTAACATTTCTCAAGCTTGTCTACAAGAATACTGTGCAAGATTCTACTAAAATAGTTAGGTGTTCTACTGATATTCAGAACACCATGACCAAAGTACTCTAGTTAATCACCCCATCCAAGAAAAGAAATGAGGTTATTCTGCACTGCCAGGTTGAGTCAACCCATGGTGGCTCCTAGTGATCATGACTTCCCTTTTTCAAGATTACAAGTCCTTTAGCTGCTTAAGTGAGCATTTATAAATGTAAAACTGCTTTTTCCCAGAGCTGAAAAAAGAAGTCTACCTAAATGTGAGTAAGAAAGACAGCAAAGCTGAATGAGAGTAACAGAAACAGCAAGCCAGAAGGCTGGCCCCAGTATAACCTGGGACAAGCAGGGACTAATAAAAAGCAAGTTCTTCGCTGGGCTGCCTTCTTGATAAGAAAGGTCAACCACAACCCGGCTTCTGCCTGAATTCTCATTTTAAATATAATAAAACACACACACTAGATTAAGCAGAGTCTGAAAGTAATCCTTATGTAAAAGACAGATGTCAGAATAGCCAATCTAGTTTCTCCAAAGCAACTTGTGATGACAAATCCACACTAAGATTATATGTAATGGGCAATTTTGTTGCAAAGGACTATTGTGCAACATTTTCCCATTTCTCTTCCAGAAAAATTCAGATGTAATTATGTACTCATAGCCAGTGTAGCAAATCAGTTAAATTAAACCTGTATTTCATCTAACTCATATAGGATATGAATAACATAACTAACTTTTCTAATTTCATACTCTAGTACTCCCAAGTAAATAAAAGAGGAAAAAAAGTAAAGTTTCCCCCTACAAATAGAATCTGTCACTTCCTAGGATGTGCACTTTTCAGCTCATGCATCCTAAATGCATGTGGAGATATTATATGCACTTTCTATTTAGCAATTTAATTATATCTTTGCATTCAAAGAGTGGCAATGGTTTGCAGTAATAATCAGGTGAAAGCATTCTAACATTAATATGCTGGAATCCGATGTGTTAATTTGATGCAACTTTGCCTTGACAATATGTGATTAATTTGTTCTCAGGCTAGCCCTGCTCCCAGCTCTGACAGTTTAAAATGCTGGGTTTCTTTATCCATATCGCTATTTGACACGCCTTAGCCCACTGCTTTGCTAAGACCACTGTTAATTTGTAATGAACTTGCTTTTCAGGGGGGCTCCTTCATTTTTAATTCTGTCAGTGTCACCTCCTTGAGGAAAATTACAAGTTTCTGTAGGTGTGATTACTGCCAAGTGCTGCTGATAAGAGGTTTGAGAAAACAGGGCTTTATAAAGAAGTCTGTATTTAATCTGCTGAAACAGATTTATTGCCTCCAGACAGATAAATATAATACAAAGTTCTCTTATTTAAAAGTCATCCCCAAGTTCTCCCTTACCACCACCTCCTCCTAAACAAAAACACAGTTGCATTTCCAGGACTCAATAATGAGTCACTCAGGGAAAAGAGGTGACTGTGTAATAAATTTAGCAATAATGGCAATTCTTGTCATCAAATTAGACTTGTAGGAGAGTCTTAGAAAACATATGAATACACTTTTCACAGGGTGGGAAAGAGGGAAAAAATCCCACTGAAACAATTATGGTTTCAACCTCCTTTCTAACTAGCAAAAGAATACCACACAGCTCCACCCACCTACTTCTTTTGGGCAAACAGCAGAGCTGAAGTTAGGCATGGTCTAAATTTCCCTTGGAATATGATCCTGACATTGCCTGATGAAGGGAGATAGAAAGTTAAAGTCTTAAAAGATAACACTTAATAATGCAATATAGTAACAGCCTGTAAAGAGCTCTTACAGGCACTGTTCACTTAACCTTCAAAATGACCACAGCAAATAGGTTTTACTGTCTCCATTTTTTCCAGGTGAGGAAACTGAGCCTCACAACACAGTCACTGGAAGTATTTAGTAGCAAGAAGAGGACAGCCTGGCCTGCTAATCCTCTGCTTTTCTCCATCAGTATTCACTGGTGGGATAGTCATCCTCTCTAACTGGTTCACAGATAGAGCTAAGAGAATGTTGGGTTCATTCTCCTCACCCTAATTCTTTCTTGGTTTCCATTTAATCAGAGGTACACTATTCTCCAGCAATACCCACTAGGGAGCCTACTGTTGCCACAAAGTCAGGTAGTCATCAAGTTTAGCAATTCTATCCTCAGGTTTACCAGATGTTCTTAAATGTCTACTATTTACACCAGCAGCCAGAAGCTTAGAATGGTCCCACTCACCTCAAACATCATTAATGGCACAAGTCCCTTCTCAGATTAGAGAATATTTTTCAAACTAAACAAAAGCTCCTATATATGCCACTGAGTTCCTCCTATTTCCAGACCACTTTTGCCTCTCTGTTCCCCAGAAGCTGATCAATGAAGTCAAGAAGAATGCCGTCCACTGAATGCTAGGCTATAACGGTTCTTACATGCAACTGCACCAAGGTCATCACTCTGCTGTTTGATGAGATACTGCTATCTTTGCCTTCCTCACAGACACTTCATGAAACAGACCCTATTTACAAGAAAGTCATGTAAACCATGGAATACCTGCAATACAGAAAGTAAGCTAATCACTATTGACATAAATAATAACAAACAAGAAATTCAAAAGTGTAAAAGAATGCAAAATTACACTATAACTGAATCATGCTAAATGATGCAAAGATGATTTAGCTCTATCATTCAAAAGATACATCAATTTTTTAAGTTGAGTTTTTAATATGAAATGTTCACAGTATGATCTGTGTAACCACTAATTTGCTAGTTCCTTCAGAGCAGAAGTAGTTTATTCATGTCTGTATCCACAGGCCCTAAAACAGAAAGGCCTGACAAGCTTTTCACTAAGTTAAACACAAATTGTGAGGTGATCTGTCTGCATTCACATAAACATGCCGCCCCCCGCCCAGCAGTTCGGCTCAGCTGGGCACGTCTGATCTCCTGCATCAGCTGTGGCTGGTGTGGCAGGAACAGCTGCTGCTCGGAGGGGCCTTCTCCTGGAGGACACATGGCTCCAGCACAAGCCCACATGCCCTATTCCCAAGTCTTCCTCTTTCACCAGTTGGTGTCATAAGCAACCCTAGGGAACGCTACTAAAGCACAGGAAAGCAGCTCTACCATGAGCACAACTCGGGCCAAGCAGTAACAGGAATCACACCTAGAACAGGCAGAAGTTATCTTGAAAGGAGCATACAGAAGACAATGGACTTTAAAATGAGTAAAGTGAAAAACACAAAACACTTCAAAAACACTGGAAAGTATTAGTTTGAAAAAGTACATTGGAAAAAAGTTAATGCATATATATCAAAGATATAATAAATTCAATTAGATTTAGTAAGTTAAATAAAAGAGATGTTTAAAAGTGTCCCCACACCTAACAAACTCTATAACTGTAGTACCTGCCAAATGACTGCATATTCTTTAATATGTGCGTTGGTAAAGTCAGTGTAACACTGCCAGAAAGATCATCATCCTGAGGAGAAAACTAAACCACAAAAATTGTTTCAGGGCAGATATACCTACTAACTACTACCAGGCCACCCACAGCACTAATAGCCTAAGGAAGTGAATCAACCTGTCTTGGTCACCTGCTACGTGCCAATGGCTCCAACAGCATTTTCTCACCTATAATTCTTCAGATGATTTGTACAACTTCTACCTGCAAGGCTGTAAAAGAAGGACTGGGTCCAGGGGAAGTTAAGTTCCTATTTAACCATGACCACACAGATAATAAGAGACAAAGCCAGGACCCAAGTCTGACTGTCTGACCCTTAATCTCCCATACGCAGTCCCTTGCCCAAAGAGCATACACATGTGCACACATGAGATCTGGTAAGAATGTCACAAATCAGTACCTAGTATGATGTAAACAATACAAAAGTACAGAGGAAATGGGAAGATAAAAAGTGGTCCAGGTATCAAATTGCTCACCAAGATAAAATTTTGCAGAGTTCAAAAGAAAAGGAGCAAATAGGTTGGGGTCGAGGCTGAAGAAATGGCTACTAGCCCAGAGGCAAAAAAAAAAAAACAAAAAAAAACTAGAAATCATTTGTGGTCAGAGAGTATAACTGTCAGGTAATAAGCTAAATGGGACCACACTGGGGAGGGTGACGGAAGATTTAGAATCAGGTTGACCCAGATGCAAGTACAGTGCGAGCTTTCTTAATTGCTTGCTTTCAATAATTTGTTTGACAAATAATTACTGTGTACCTACAGGCCAATTTCTTTGTGATGTTTTCTCTCTCTTGGTTTCCTCATCTAGAAAAGAATAAAAATCTTTCTGAGCTATCATGAAGCTTACATGGGAAATGATGCCAGGCACAGTGGACACACCTGTAGTGTAGAGGCTGAGGCAGGAGGATCACAGGTTCAGGCTAGCCTAGGCAACTTAGTGAGACCCTGTCTCCAAACAAAAAGGGCTGGGGATGGGGAATTAGCTCAGTGAGAGCATGCCCCTGAGTTCTATCCCCAGTACCAAAAAAAGAAAAAGCACACCCACAATAGGAAGGTAGGGGATGGGTAATCAATAACGGAGCTGAATTCAACAGTAAAATTAAAGCTGGAAAGTGCATGGTGGGGCAAAGGTGCTGTTACTGAAGGGCTACCAGGTGGACAAGTTTAGTGTTGCAATCTCAGGACAACAATAGGGTTATCTAATCTGGCCATTGCTCAGGACACAGTGAGAGGGGACAAGTGGCAGGGAAACCAACCTGGAAGCTGGCACTTTAATAGAAATGGGATATGATAAGGTCCTGGAACAAAGAGCGACCTGTGAATGTGAGAGGTGTTAAACCTGACAGACACTGAAAAGGAATCACTGGCTGATCTTAGAATACTGTGGGGAAAAAGACGTGAAAAAGAAGGGGCCCAATCAACTCAGATCTTTAAGTAGTTTAAATCTCACTTTGGAAACTGTCTTTCTTTGAAAATAATCACCTAGACATTACTGATTTTACAGAAAGAAACTGCACACAAAATACCTTTAATAATTTTCTGCTTTTTCTACAAATAACATCCTTTCTCCTAGTCAAGTCTAAATACTAGTCTGTACAAATTACTTCGATCTTTCCAAGATCAAACTGCAATCTGCTTACTCTCACTCATGTCCCTCAATCATTCTGGCCTGAGGAAACACAGCCTGCACCCTTTAAGGCTGCAGCACATAAAACATTGTGTCATCAGCAGAACAGCAGCACTCTGTCCCTAAGCACCTCATTGTCTCCTAAATGGCTTCAGCTACAAATATTCCACTGGCAAAAAGACTTTATGAAAACCTCAGGGCAAAAGGAATGATCACCACCTTTGTGGCCAATTCCTTCGGGAAAACTTGAAACCACTTAAAAACCGGCTGAGAATTAACCTCACAATAACAAGTGGAAGACCTTTGGGAGCTGTCCACATAGGTAAAGAACACTATCTGGCACTGCACTGGAGTGCAGAGTTCAGATGCCGCCTTCCACTTCCTAGCCACATGACCTAAGGCACGTTATTTAACCTCAGTTTCCTCACCTCTCACTGGGGATTATCACAGCATCTCCTCACAGGGCTGTTGTGAAAATTAATTGATACCTACAAAGCACTCAGAACTGTGCCTGGCACACAGGGAATTCTAAATATGTGCTAGCTATTACTCTAGTTGTTATCATCTGAATCATTAAAATGCCACCCCCCTACCCTCTCTCCCAATACTTACTAAGCACTATGCAGAGAAAATGGGAAAGAGGCAGAAAGAGATGCAGCTATACTCTAATGAGGCATACACAAGGTGCTACAGAAGTACAGAGGAGGAAGCCACAGTTAGGTGACCCAACAAAATATTATAGAAGAGGTGACATCTGGATTGGCCTTAAAAAGGACAAGTAGAAATTTTCCAGGAGAAATAAGTTTACATGGCAGCAAATATGGTGTCTTGTAGATATCTAGGAAGGATAGACAGCTACCTGGAAGGCTGTAATGAGGAGAGAAGCAAGATGCTTATTATTTCCCTTTCTGGGGAATATATACTTGCACCTGGTCAGTTCCTGGAGGAAAACCTACATCATCAAGATCCCAGTGAAAACCTCATCTTTCAAGGTTTGGTTTAGGACTCCACTAACATCTATTAGGCTCTCAGCCTACCCTCAGTTCTTTCTCTGTGCTTCCAAATCACCCTGTCATTGTTTACCTGACCAGGCTCCAAGCTGGCTCCCTGAGGGCAGGGATACCCCTTCATCAGCACGCCCCTGGGGTCTCTTACTCTGCCAGGAACAAGGTGAACTTTCAATAAATGTTTGATGAATGGATCATCTGCCCTGCCTCTAGGATACTCAAAAAAAGAACCTAAATACTTAAGGGTCTCCGAATGTTCCTAAATGTCTCATATTGATCATAAAATTACATAATTCTAATGATGGATTGGACCTCATTTTACTGACTGTGATGATGCCTTCAAAGTCATATAGAAAGCAGTAGGTAAAAGAACCCTGGTCTTGGGCTGGGGAGATAGCTCAGTCGATAGAGTGCTTGCCTTGCAAGCACAAGGCCCTGGGTTCGATCCCCAGCGTCGCAAAAAAAAAAAAAAAAAAAACCCTGGTCTCATGAATTAAGTACTTTTCTAGAACCAAGCTGGAAAAAAACTGACACTATTATTTTTTTCTTATACTATATATGAGGAAAACTAGAGATTTTTATGTTCTACTAATGTTCAATACATCTGACAAACAAAATGCATTTGGAAAATATTTAAGACGTGGTTTTTCTTAGATAGTATAAACTTCAAAATCAGATAAACTGGATTCAAATGTGGCTCTACTATACAGTTGGATATGATCTAGAGTAAATTGCTTAATCCTCCCAGACCCACATCCACATAGGGATGACAACATCATGGGTTGCAGTGCAGATCACATGCCTGTGTAGATTAGATGTATGATGCCTGAGACACCGAGTATTCCTGCAACAGCAGACATTAGTATTACCTTTACCTGTTATTCCTAAGGACAAAGCTTTCACCCCTTTCCCCTAGTGC